>NC_091286.1:359837013-361193679 GCF_032444005.1 Ranitomeya imitator
CTCAGGACAAATTGGACAACAACTTTTGGGGTCCAATTTCTCTTGTTACCCTTGTGAAAATAAAAACTTGGGGGCTAAAAAATCTTTTTTGTGGAAAAAAAAAATATTTTTTATTTTCGCGACTCTGCATTATAAACTTCTGTGAAGCACTTGGGCATTCAAAGTTCTCACCACACATCTAGATAAGTTCCATGGGGGGTCTAGTTTACAAAATGGGGTCACTTGTAGGGGATTTCTACTGTTTAGGCACATCAGGGGCTCTCCAAACGCGACATGGCGTCCGATCTCAATTCCAGCCAATTCTACATTGAAAAAGTAAAACGGCACTCCTTCTCTTCCAAGCTCTGCGGTGCGCCCTAACAGTGGTTTACCCCCACATATTGGGTATCAGCGTACTCAGGAGAAATTGCACAACAACTTTTGAGGTCTAATTTCTCCTGTTACCCTTGTGAAAATAAAAATTTGTGGGCAAAAAGATCATTTTTGTAGAAAAAATGCGATTTTTTTTTTCACGACTCTACATTATAAACTTCTGTGAAGCACATGGAGGTGCAAAGTGTTCACCACACATCTAGATAAGTTCCTTAAGGGGTCTAGTTTCCAAAATGGGGTCACTTGTGGGGGTTTTCTACTGTTTAGGCACATCAGGGACTCTCCAAACGCGACATGGCGTCCAATCTCAATTCCAGCCAATTTTACATTGAAAAAGTAAAACAGCGCTCCTTCACTTCCAAGCTCTGCGGTGCGCCCAAACAGTGGTTTACCCTCACATATGGGTTATCGATGTATTCAGGAGAAATCGCACAACAACTTTTGTGGTCTAATTTCTCCTGTTACCCTTGTGAAAATAAGAATTTGTGGGCGAAAAGATCATTTTTGTGTAAACAAAAGCGATTTTTTTATTTTCACGGCTCTACGTTATAAACTTCTGTGAAGCACTTGGGGGTTCAAAGTGCTCACCACACATCTAGATAAGTTCATTAAGGGGTCTAGTTTTCAAAATGGTGTCACTTGTGGGGAGTTTCCACTGTTTAGGCACATCAGGGGCTCTCTAAACGTGACATGGCATCCGATCTCAATTCCAGCCAATTCTGCATTGAAAAAGTCAAACAGCGCTCCTTCACTTCCAAGTTCTGCGGTGTGCCCAAAAAGTGGTTTATCCCCACATATGGGGTATTGGCGTATTCAGGAGAAATTGCATAATAAAATTTATGGTTACATTTCTGTTTTTACACTTGTGAAAATAAAAAAAATGGTTCTGAATTAAGATGTTTGCAAAAAAAAGTTAAATGTTCATTTTTTCCTTCCACAATGTTTCAGTTCCTGTGAAGCATGTAAAGGGTTAATAAACTTCTTGAATGTGGTTTTGAGAACCTTGAGGGGTGTAGTTTTTATAATGGTGTCACACTTCATTATTTTCTATCATATAGACCCCTCAAAACGACTTCAAATGTGATGTGGTCCCTAAAAAAAAATGGTGTTGTAAAAATGAGAAATTGCTGGTCAACTTTTAACCCTTATAACTCCCTAACCAAAAAAAAATTTTGTTTCCAAAATTGTGCTGATGTAAAGTAGACATGTGGGAAATGTTATTTATTAACTATTTTTCATGACATATCTCTCTGATTTAAGGGCATAAAAATACAAAGTTTGAAAATGGCAAAATTTTAAAAATTTTCGCCATATTTCCGTTTTTTTCATAAATAATTGCAAGTAATATCGAAGAAATGTTACAACAAACATGAAGTACAATATGTCACAAAAAAGCAATCTCAGAATCAGCGGGATCCGTTGAAGCGTTCCAGAGTTATAACCTCATAAAGTGACAGTGGTCAGAATTGCAAAAATTGGCTCGGTCATTAAGTACCAAATTGGCTCTGTCACTAAGGGGTTAAACCCCTCTGACGCCACTGTCAATAGTGAAAATGACATCGAGGAGCATCGCAGAGGGAGGGAGCGATTGTACTGATGTTCTCCATCATGCCCCCAGGCCGAAAGATGGCCATGGGCTCACCCCGGGATGGTGACCTATCAATTTTTGCTTTGAGCAGGAGCTTACATACCTCCTTCCTGCTTGGTAGACACTGATCTAATGCACTGCAATGCAGAACCATTGCAGAGCATTATATCAGCAATCAGTCAGTGGAAAGTTGATGTCCCAACTTAGGCCAGTGTAAAAAAGTAAAGAAAAAAAAATATTAAAAATTATAAAAATATTTTTTTAAAAATCAAAAATGAAATTATATTAATCCAAATGAATGTAAAAACAAAAAATAAACAGGAAAAAGTACACATATTTGGTATTGCCGTGTCCAGAATGACCAGTCCTATAAAACTGTCCCCCTATAACTATACTGTTAACCACTTTAGTGAGCACGATAAAAACCCAAGGCACAAAACTATGCTTTATCATCCTACCGCTGCCAAACAAAAAGTGGAGTAAAACGCAATCAGAACGATGAATTTAAAAAAAAAATGGTATAGCTGAAAACGTCATCTTGTCCTGCAAAAAGCAATAGACTAAATAGCTCCATCAGGAGAAAAATATAAAAATTATAACTCTCAGTATAAAGCAATACAATTTTTTTGTTTCTATAAAATATTTTTTATTGTGCAAAAGCACCAAAAAATATAAATGAAGCATTGCTGTAATTGTACTGCCCCAAAGAATAAATCTGCCACAAGCGGAACAGCATAAAAATCAATTCCTTAATTGCTATTTTTTGTTCATTCTGCCTCCCAAAAATTGGAATAGAAAGCGATCAAAAATTGTTATTTTCCTGAAAAACAAAAACAAAAAGAAAACCCTCGCATGACTCTCAGCCAAAATATGGAAATAATTATAGCTATCTAAACATGGCAATGCAAATATTTGCAATAAAAAGTGCCTTTTAGTGTGTGACAGCAGTGAAACATAAAAAAACTATATAAATGTGGTATCACTGTATTCACACCGACCAGAAGAATAAAGTCTAATCACTTATACTGCAAGAGGAATGTTGTAAAAATAAATAAAAACAATTCTTCACCTGCTTTTGGGCTTTTCATTCTGCCTCCCAAAGATCGCAATAAGGCTAGTTGCTCATTTATCCTGCGCTCTATGAGCACTCCTCCACCTCTTAGCCACAGGTGTTTTAATCGCAGCAGGTTCATTACCCCTCCACGGAGAGAGAGAAATTTAGTCTAAGAAGAGGATTCACAGGTTCCCATTCAGATGAAGAAATGCTTCTTCACAGCATTTGACTGGGGTATCCCACATATTGTAATCTGCTATTTTCACAAGTGATAACATATCTACTATATAATTGTCTAAGGGTCACTTCCGTCTTTCTGTCTGTCCTTTCTTTCTGTCACGGAAATCCAAAGTCGCTGATTGGTCGTGGCAAAACGGCCACGACTAATCAGCGACGGGCACAGTCCGGCGGCAAAATGGCCGCTCCTTCCTCCCTGCAGTCAGTGCCCACTCCATAATACCCTCCAGTCAGTGCTCACACAGGGTTAATGGCAGCGTTAATGGACCGTGTTATGCCGTGGTGTAACGCACTCCGTTAATGCTGCTATTAACCCTATGTGACCAACTTTTTACTATTGATGCTGCCTATGCAGCATCAATAGTAAAAAGATCTAATGTTAAAAATAATAAAAAAATAAAAAATAGTTATATACTCACCGTCCATCGGTCCCTCGGATCCAGAACAGGCCTTTCCCGCTCCTCGCGACGCCCTGGTGACCGCTCCATGCATTGTGGTCTCACGAGATGATGTAGCAGTCTCGCGAGACTGCTACGTCATCTGTTATGGACCTGGTGGTTAGGAGCACCCGAAATGACCTGATGGTTAAACCGATACAGGACAAGCTCTGGGAAGTGGGAACTCTGCTGACCGCAATCCCTAATCCTATCACACACACTAGAAATAGCCGTGGAGCGTACCTGACATGGCCTAGACGCCTCGACACAGCCTAAGAACTAGCTAGCCCTAGAGATAGAAAATAAAGTCTACCTTGCCTCAGAGAAATTTCCCCAAAGGAAAAGGCAGCCCCCCACAAATATTAACTGTGAGTTAAGATGAAAATCACAAACACAGAAATGAAACAGGTTTTAGCAAAGGGAGGGCAGACTAACTAAACAGACAGAGGATAGGAAAGGTATCTTTGCGGTCAGCACAAAAAACTACAAAAGACCACGCAGAGTGTGCAAAAAGTCCCCCGCACCGACTCACGGTGCGGAGGTGCCACTCTGCATCCCAGAGCTTCCAGCTAGCAAAGCAAAATCATGAAAGCAAGCTGGACAAGAAAACAATGAGTAGAAAATAACAATCGGGGACTTAGCTTCTTGCAGGAAGAGACAAGTCACCAGAAAGATCCAAGAACGAACTGAACCAGTACAGGAACATTGACAGCTGGCATGGAGTAACGATCTGAGTGGAGTTAAATAGAGAAGCCAGCCTAAGAATAACCTAGGTCACCTATGGAAGGAACCTCAGAACCAGCAACTCCACTCACAGCCACCAGAGGGAGTCCATGGACAGAACTCGCCGAAGTACCATTCATGACCACAGGAGGGAGTTCGATAACAGAATTCACAACAGTCATCATCTCGCGAGACCGCAATGCACTCTTGGGACCGGAGCACGCGAGGAGCATCGGTAAACGCTTCGCCTGGATCTGGGGGGCAACGGAAGGTGAGTATATCACTATTTTATATTTTAGTTCTTTTTTTTTAACAGGTATATGATGCCCACATTGCTATATACTATTTGGGCTGTGCAATATACTACGTGGGCTGTGCAATATACTACGTGGGCTGTGCAATATACTACGTGGCTGTGCTATATACTACGTGGGCTGTGCTATATACTATGTGGCTATGCAATATACTACGTGGCTGTGCAATACACTACGTGGGCTGTTATATACTACGTGGGCTGTGCTTTATACTATGTGGGCTGTGCTATATAATACATGGGCTGTGCAATATACTACGTGGGCTGTGCAATATACTACGTGGCTGTGCAATATACTACATGGCTGTGCAATATACTACGTGGCTGTGCTATATACTACGTGGCTGTGTTATACACTACATAGGCTGTTATATACTACGTGGGCTGTGCTATATACTACGTGGGATGTGCTATACACTACGTGGGCTGTTATATACTATGTGGGCTGTGTTATACACTACATGGGCTGTGTTATACACTACATGGGCTGTGTTCTACACTACGTGGGCTGTGTTCTACACTACGTGGGCTGTGCTATATACTCCGTGGGCTGTTATATACTATGTGGGCTGTGTTATACACTACGTGGGCTGTGTTATACACTACGTGGGCTGTTATATACTACGTGGACTGTGTTATACACTACGTGGGCTGTGTTATACATTACGTGGGCTGTGTTATATGCTACATGGGCTGTGCTATATACTCTGTGGGCTGTGCTACATACTACATGGCTGTGCTATATCCTTCATGGGCTGTGCTATATACTCCGTGGGCTGTGCTATATACTACGAGGCTGTGCTATATACTGCGTGGCTGTGCAATATACTATGTGGCTGTGCTATGTACTACGTGGCTGTGCTATTTACTACGTGGGCTGTTATATACTACGTGGCTGTGCTATATACTACGTGGCTGGCCACGAACAATCAGCAACAAGAGCAGAGCAGCCGCGAATTGGTGCGGGATTTGAACCATGCTTCGCTAATTGGTCGCGGTTGGCCGAATCCTGTGTATTCAATGTATTATTCTAAAATCTTCATAAATAAACTACATACATATTCTAAAATACCCGATGCGTTAGAATCGGGCTACCATCTAGTAGAATATATGTTCTGCTGCAATTAATAAAATTACTACCAGTATACAGTAGTTTTGCGATGTACATACAGTATATGTGCATAATCCACACAATTTCTGTCCACATTTGTGTGATCTATTGGTGGATAACCAGTTTTTTGTTTTATGTGGTGAAAGAGATAATTTCTCCCACCATTACGGGCTTTTAGGACTGTATTTGGTCATAGGCATTTTCCCTGTATTGGTAAGATTGGTCAATTTTTGACCATCATCCTTATTATTAGGCTTGAGCGAAACGGATCGGACAAATTCAAAAGTCGCCAACTTTTGGCAAAGTCGGGTTTCATGAAACCCGATCCTAGTGTGGGATCGGCCATGCGGTCGGCGATCTTCGCGCCAAAGTCGCGATTTGTATGACGCATTTGGTGCCATTTTTTCAGCCAATGAAGGAGCGTGGGCAGAGTGATGACATAGTTCTTAGGGGCATGTACGCCTATCGCGATGTTCTCGCTTGTGTGCTGTAGCCATTTGCAATGTGCAACACCAGCTTTTCTGTTCAGGAGAGAGAGAGAGAGAGAGCGAGAGAGATTTTTCCCATTGACTTTGCATTGAGTTTCGTGTTTCGGTCGATCCCCGACTTTTCGCAATAATCGGCCGATTTCACTCGACTCAACTTTTGAGATAGTCGGGTTTCGCGAAACCCGACTCGACCCTAAAAATGTAAAGGTCGCTCAACTCTACTTATTATTAATGTGGCCTCTTTTGCACTGATTTCTTTTGCAATTACCTTAGTATCTCCTTAGATAATACCTCATTCATTTTATTTGGGACAGTTTACATATTCTTCAATGATCAGGGTGATAGTGCCTAGTAGCTGTATTCCTTATTTGGATATTTATGATGTTTTATAGCTCTGTCATTTTTATTCTATGCCATATGAATATTTGGGTACTTTCTGAGCATGTTTGAGTTATGTAAAGTTCTCTAGTCTTTAGTCTACTTACACCAGGTGCTGATCACCCGGTTAATACATCTCAGAAATCAGTCCTATTTTACCTTTGGTTATATATTCTATCATATGTTATTTTTATATTGTGTAGGGCAGGCATGGGCAACAGTCAGCTCTATTTGTGGGTTGTTGCATTATATGTCTTTGACTTTTTAATTGTTTTTATTGCATTTTTTGTGGCTCTTTTTGTACTAAGAAACCATACTTTGTTAAAGATATCCCGGTGTTATGGCATGTTCTTGTTCGTCTAAATTATGCATTTGTGCTTTGACATGCTACAAGCTGTCCCTGGTAATTTGGTGGTGCCCTCTATTTTTCTTTGCTAGTCATTATAGTTAGAGGCTCCCTCAGGGGTTTTATCTGACTCACGTCATTTGAGATTTAGATGAAAACCCCGATATAAGTGCTCAGCGTATAGTGCCAGATAAATGTGATTCCAAATGTTATGTAAAATGTTCCCAATAAAAGCTTCAACACAATCCACAAAAAAAGTAAGCCCCCACTCAGGTCAGTCATCTGTTTTCGGAAATATAGGGGGCTTCCATCTGGCTGGCTGGGATAGCACGTGTGCGGGTTCGCGTGTGCAACAGATTTTAAGTGCGACAGTTTAAAGTGCTTTGCAGTTAGACAATGGCAGTTGGACAGGGCAGGAGACAGGTAAGGTGCATAAGTTTTTCAAACAATCATGCTTCTTGGTCAGTCAGAATACATTATGCATTGATAATATCAATCTGCTTCTTATTTGTTTTTACTTCTGCTTTCTCACAACTCGTCCACCCTTTAACACATTCTGGGCACTCCCTCTATATCCACCCCTCCCTTCTCCCCTCTCCCATGTATAACTCTGAGGCTCTACTGACATTTCTTACCCACTCCAAACCAGCCACTACCGCCATGCAGCACTCAAAACGTTCATACAAATCATCCTACCACCTGCTTTTTCTGTTTTTTCTCCTTCTACTAGTTGCAGGTGACATCTCCCCAAACCCTGGACCTCCCTCCACCAGCATACATTACCCTCCTCCAGCTACATATAGAAACCCTGCTAATCTTATTAACATTCAGTGTATGCCTTCTCCTACTGCTTTCCACTGTGCTCTCTGGAATGCACTGTCTGTGGGTAACAAACTAACTTACATTCACGATCTTTTCCTCTCTAATTCCCTTAACCTTCTGGCTATTACAGAAACCTGGATCCAGCACTCAGACACCACCGCCACTGCCGCTCTCTCGTTTGGTGGGCTGAAATTTTCACATACCACCAGACCTGAGAACAGACAGGGTGGAGGTGTTGGTTTGCTCCTTTCATCACAATGTGCTTTCCAGGTCATCCCCCCGGTTCCCTCACTTACATTTCCTTCCTTTGAAGTCCATGCCGTCAGACTCTATAAGCCCTCCCACTTACAGGTCGCGGTTGTTTATTGCCCTCCAGGCTCCTCCCACCTGTTTCTAGACCACTTTGCCACCTGGCTTACTCACTTTCTATCCTGTGACATCCCCACCCTCATCATGGGAGACTTTAACATCCCCATCAATGATCCCCTCTCCCAATCTGCCTCTCATCTTCTCTCTCTAACTTCTTCATTCAACCTCTCACAGTTTACTAATTCTCCTACGTATGAGGATGGGAATACTCTGGACCTGGTTTTCTCCCATCCTGGATCGCTGCACGACTTTACTAACTCCACTCTCCCGCTCTCGGACCACAACCTTCTTTCCTTCTCTGTCAACAATTGTCTCCTCACCCAGGACACCCCCACTTACCACACTTATCGGAATACACGTACCATTAATACCCAGCAGCTTATGGACAACCTCCACACATCTTTAGCCCCCATCTCCTCACTCTCCTGTCCAGACCTAGCATTGTCACACTTCAATATTACACTTAAGAATGCCCTGGATGAAGCAGCACCTTCTACACGCAGAAAGACCCAACACAGACAACGGCAGCCCTGGCACACTATGCAAACACGCTTTCTTCAGCGTTGCTCAAGGTGTGCAGAGCGGCAGTGGAGAAAATCTCTCTTAGCAGAAGACTTCATCCACTATAAGTTCATGCTCAAAACCTATAACTCTGCCCTTTCTCTGGCCAAACAATCCTACTTCACCACCCTCATCACCTCACTCTCCAACAACCCAAAACGACTTTTTGAAACCTTAAACTCCCTCCTGAAACCTAAAGTACAGGCCCCCATCTCCAATCTCAGTGGTGAGGATCTGGCCACTTATTTCCTAGAAAAAATCAACCACATCCATCAGGATATCTCAGCCCAATCTCCTCAGTGCCTGGATCCCCTTCCCTGCCGCACCTCAAGCTCATTAGACATCTTTGAGCCTGTTTCAGAAGAAGAAGTTTCCAAGCTCCTCGCTTCTGCCCGGCCTACAACCTGCAATAGTGACCCCATTCCTTCACCTCTCCTGCAGTCTATGTCACTAGTGGTCACCACTCACCTGACTAAAATATTTAACCTCTCTCTTTCCTCAGGCATCTTTCCCTCCTCATTTAAACATGCCATCATTACCCCTTTACTTAAAAAGCCATCCCTGGACCAGAACTGAACGGCTAATTACAGACCTGTCTCTAACCTTTCCTTCATCTCTAAACTCCTGGAACGCTTGGTCCACTCCCGTCTAATCCGCTATCTCTTGGATAACTTTCTTCTTGATCCCTTACAATCTGGTTTCTGCTCTTTACACTCCACTGAAACTGCCCTCACTAAAGTCTCTAATGACCTAATAACAGCTAAATCCAAAGGTCATTGCTCTCTGATGATTCTCCTGGATCTATCTGCCGCATTTGATACTGTGGATCACCAGCTCCTTCTCACCATGCTCCGCTCCATAGGCCTCAAGGACACAGCCCTCTCCTGGTTCTCCTCCTACCTCTCTGACAACTCCTTTACTGTATGTTTTGCCGGCTCCTCTTCCTCTCCTCGTCCCCTTACTATCGGGGTTCCGCAGGGCTCAGTCCTGGGCCCCTTCCTCTTCTCTCTATACACTGCCCCTATTGGACAAACAATCAGCAGATTTGGGTTCCAGTACCATCTCTATGCTGACGACACCCAATTATACACTTCTTCCCCCGACATCACCCCTACCCTAATTCAAAATACCAAGGAATGTCTGTCTGCTGTCTCTAACATCATGTCCTCCCTCTATCTGAAACTAAATTGCTCCAAAACTGAACTACTTGTGTTTCTCCCTTCTACTAAACTCACTCTACCCAACATCGAAATTACCCTGGAGGGTTCAACCATAACTCCCAAACAGCATGCCCGCTGTCTTGGGGTCATATTCGACACCGAACTTTCCTTTACTCCCTATATCCGATCACTCACTCGCTCCTGTCACCTGCATCTTAAAAACATCTCCAGAATCCAACCTTTTCTCACCTTTGAAACTGCTAAGACTCTTACTGTTGCTCTCATTCATTCTCGTCTGGACTACTGCAACTCTCTTCTAATCGGTCTCCCTCTTTCCAAACTTTCTCCTCTCCAATCCATCTTGAATGCAGCAGCCAGGGTCATATTTCTGTCCAACTGCTTCACCGATGCCTCCATCTCCATCATCCGTTCTACAAATGACCTAAGACTAACATCCCCCGTAATCCGAACCTTGCACCTCCGTCACCAAGACTTCTCTCGTGCTGCGCCAGCTCTCTGGAATGCACTTCCCCAGATGATCAGACTGATACCTAGCCCCGACCTATTCAAGCGCGCTTTAAAAACCCATCTCTTCAAACAAGCCTACCACATCAACTACTCAGTAAACTAACTTTGTCCTGTTCCCTCCTTCCAAATATTATCTGCATGTGAATCTGCACCCTACTATTCATCTGTCTCCACACCCTCCATGCACACGATAACTGCACTTGATACTTGACTATTGCACTTGAACACACGGGCTGATGACCGGATCATGCAGCTTCATATGAAAATCCCTATTTATTATAATTGCCAGACCTGAAATAACAAGCACTTTTCACCTATTGTGTCCCCCCATTTCCTTGTAGATTGTAAGCTTGCGAGCAGGGACCTCACCCCTAATGTCACTGTTTAAATTGTCTTAACTTATACTGAATTTATTGTCTGTACATGTCCCCGCTTAATTGTAAAGTGCTGCGGAATATGTTGGCGCTATATAAATAAAAATTATTATTATTATTATTCCATGTTACTCGCAGTACGAAGACTCTGGAAAGGCGCTATGACTCCTTGCCCCCAAAAGAAATTCAGCAAATTCTATGATCCCAAATCCAAATAGCCTCCTCCCTTCTGAACCCCACAGTGTGTCTAAACCACATTTAGCATTCACACATTTATCACGCCTAATTTAAAGAGGTATGTCTCCAGAAGCATCAGCTGGGCACTACAGCATATGGGTGACTACAACGTTCTGGTCACTACAATGTACTGGTCACTACAACAAACTGGTCAGTACAACATACTGGTCACTACAATGGCAGTTTTCACTCAGCAACATCCACTGCTGCTTGTTCCTGGAAAACACCCATGGAGTCAAAATCATCACTACACCTGTAGATAAATTCTAATAAGGGTATAATTTTCAAAATGGGGTCACTTGAGGGGGGAATTATGCTTTTCTAGCACTTAGGGGCTCTGTATATGAAGACCGCAAACTATTTTTGGAAAATCTTTGCTTCGTCCCTCCAAAGTCTTGCCATGTGGGGGATAATACACTTTTTGAATGTAGTTTCACTTTTTGAATGTAGTTTTGGGTACTTTGGGTGCTTTTTTAAAATGTTGTTATTTTATGTCACATAGGCCTCTCAAAGTCACTTCAAATGGAATGTGGTTCGTAAAATATTTTTAGATATTTCTTTTTAAGTCATATTGACCAAAATTTAACACTAACATGAATGATAAGATATGGAATATGTTGAAGCATTCCAGAGTTATAACCGCATTAAGTGACGCTTGGCCTGGTCAGGAAAGTAAAACTTGCTATGGGGATGAAGGGGTTACATTTACTTGCTTCTCAGAATTTTTCGAAGGAAATCAATTTGTGGCAAGCAAATTTGCTGCAAATCAGTGTCCGAACCCTTCAATTGCCCTACATAGACTTGCATAACACTTTGAGGACTACTAAGACTGTATTGAACTTTTTCAAGCTTGAACACAAACATAGCCTTAGTAATGTCAATGTGACCTCAATATGCAATATATGGCTATGGGTAAACAGATGACAACCAGTATTAACTAACAGTCTGCTCATCACACACTAATCTTCACTGCAGTTTCAATCAGTGTTTTATGGGTTTTTCAGCCTCTCTCTGTGGCTAAGCTATGAGCTGGGACATCCTCTCACTTTCCAAATTCATCACAAAATAGTTTCTGCTTTTGTACAAGCAATGATTAGTGATGAGTAGGGTTGAGCGACCTTTACTTTTATAGGATCGGGTCGGGTTTCACGAAACCCGACTTTTTCAAAAGTCGGGTCGAGTGAAATCGGCCGATTCTACAAAAAAAGTCGGGGTCGGGGTCGGACGAAACCCGAAACCCAATGCAGTGCATTGGGTTTCCATGGTTCCCAGGGTCTGAAGGAGCGGAAACTCTCCTTCAGGCCCTGTGATCCATATTTTAGTGTAAAATAAAGAGTTAAAATAAAAAACATCGCAATACTTACCCTCTGACGCGCCCTGGTACCAACCGGGAACCTTCCTTCCTTAGAAACAGCCTTCCAGGACCTTGCGGTGACGTTCGCGGTGACGTCGCGGCTTGTGATTGGCCGCGCGGCCGCCCAGGGCGCGTCCGAGGGTGAGTATATTCCTATTAGGTATATACTCACCCTCGGACGCGCCCTGCTTCTTTCCGGCAGCCTTCCTTCCTAAGAATCAGCCCTTCCAGGACCTTCGGAGACGTCGCGGTGACGTCGCGGCTTGTGATTGGCCGCGCGAGCGGTCACATGGGCGGCCGCGCGGCCAATCACAAGCCGTGACGTCACCGCGAACGTCACCGCAAGGTCCTGGAAGGCTGTTTCTAAGGAAGGAAGGTTCCCGGTTGGTACCAGGGCGCGTCAGCGGGTAAGTATTGCGATATTTTTTATTTTAATTCTTTATTTTACACTTAAATCTGAATTCCGATACCAATTCCCGATATAAACATATCGGGAATCGGTATCGGAATTCCGATTCTAGATTCAAAAGATCGCCGACTTCATGGCCGACCCCACACTGGGGTCGGGTCGGGTTTCATGAAACCCGACCTTGCCAAAAGTCAGCGACTTTTGAATATTTTCGACCCGTTTCGCTCAACCCTAGTGATGAGCGAACACACAGACACCCACAGATACACGCACACACACACAGACACATGCAGACACCTGCACGCAGCTGCACACACAGACCCAGCATGTGACAAGCATGGCGGCGCCAGGTCTGAAATAGACCTGATGACTCTGTACGGCCAGCCAGTCACTGTAATGCCACAGCCAACATGGCAGCAGCATTACAGTGCGTGGCAGACAATCGCTGCATGTTGATTGGCTCTCTAAAGAACACCAAACATGCAGGGAGGGGACCCGAGCTCCAGCCGGGCAACCCCTTTAATACTTGGTGAGCTCTGAGCATCGCAAGCACTGCGATGCTCGGGTGAGCACCGAATAGTGGCGAGCATGCTCGCTCATCACTAGTGAGCAACCTTTTTACAGGAACACTAAACACCGAATGTGAAAAAAACTAGACTGTCCCAGCAATTCCTTCCTTTACCATTTCATTTACTTTGGTCTCATTTTGCTAAGCCCACACAGAGCTAAAGGGACAGGGATTCAATTGAATATTGTTGATTTTAAAAAATTAGCCAGCAGAGCAGTAACATTGGATTCTTCATAGAAATCGATGCATGTAAAAGATAATCCTCATATGTTCATGAGGCTCTCACAACCCTTCAGTTGAATAGCTTTGTTCTTTTCCCATGTACATTACATAATTGTGTGAAATTATACTTACTTTGATCTTTAAATGGACAGTGTCAGAATATAAAGGGATTTCAATTTTGATGTCGCTATTTTCAGGAATTAAATAACTTAAAAATTGTTGTAATTCTATATTCTCTTCTTCTGATCCTTTAATCACTGCATCTGTTAAAAACATTTTAGATTGGGTAACTGTCACAGAAACTTCATTCCTCCTTTCTTCAGTAGTCAGATTTCTTCCATCATATCTTCGAATCTTAAGCTAAAATAACCAGTTAGGAGTAATATAAAAAAATTGGATTAGTTAAATACAGATAATTTTAAATCTTGGAACACTTTTAATGAACTAACAAGATATTGTAAAATGCTGCATTAGAGAAAACATGGGCTTTTATATTTTCAGTGCAGTTTAGAAAAAACAGATTAGAATTTGTGCACTGACCAAAAATGTCCCAAATGAGAGTTACACAACCATTTATTAATATATTGTTTTTGAGGTTACAAGCAGCCAATAACCTTTCTTGTGTTTTCATTTGTTCCTTCCGTTCTTGCAAGAGACTTGTTTTTGTCGATATAGTGGTACTGCTATGTTATGAAGGACAGCATTCACTTTACCATTTAATGTACTGAAAAATGGGGAAAAAATTCAAATTGAGGTAAAATAGGGAAAAAAAACACAATTTTGCCATTTCAGGGATTTAGTTTTATAGTGGGCTTATTATGTGATTAAAATGCCATGGTAACATGATTTTCCAACATGTACTTTTTTTTTGTTTTAGTGGCTCAAAAAAATTCTAAATTAGGCAAAAAAAGAATGTGGTTTATGCTGTTATTTTCTGAGAACCAAACAATGTTTACTTATCTGTTAATGGTGCTCTTTTAGGGCTTGCTTTTAAGCATGTCAAGCTGAAATTCCTAATTAAACAATTTAGGGATAGATATGACATTTTGGAAGGGTTAGTATAATGACCAAAAAATTACAATTTTGGCATTTCGATTTCATTATCATGGTATAAATAATTTTTGATAGATTTGACTTTTGAAGACAGTATCAAATATTCTTATTTACTTTTTTTAATTTCCTTATTTTTAACTAGGCACAATGGGGTGATTCAAATTTCATGTTTTTTTATCATTTTATAATTTTATATTTTTGAGACTTTTCTTAAATTTTCTTTTTCAGCCCTCATAGGTGACTGCAACTGGCAATTGTCTGATTCCATGTATTATATACAGTACAGACCAAAAGTTTAGACACACCTTCTCATTAAAGATTTATCTGTATTTTCATGACTATGAAAATTGTACATTCACACTAAAGTCATCAAAACTATGAATTAACACATGTGGAATTCTATACTTAACAAAGAAGTGTGAAACAACTGAAATTATGTCTTATATTCTAGGTTCTTCAAAGTAGCTACCTTTTGCTTTGATGACTGCTTTGCACACTCTTGGCATTCTCTTGATGAGCTTCAAGAGGTAGTCACAGGGAATGGTCTTCCAACAATCTTGAAAGAGTTCCCAGAGATGCTTAGCACTTGTTGGCCCTTTTGCCTTCACTCTGCGGTCCAGCTCACCCCAAACCATCTCAATTGGGTTCAGGTCTGGTGACTGTGGAGGCCAGGTCATCTGGCGTAGCACCCCATCACTCTCCTTCTTGGTCATATAACCCTTACACAGCCTGAAGGTGTGTTTGGGGTCATTGTCCTGTTGAAAAATAAATGATGGTCCAACTAAACGCAAACCGAATGGAATAGCATGCCGCTGCAAGATGCTGTGGTAGCCATGCTGGTTCAGTATGCCTTCAATTTTGAATAAATCCCCAACAGTGTCACCAGCAAAGCACCCCCACACCATCATACCTCCTCCTCCATGCTTCACCGTGGGAACCAGGCATGTAGAGTCCATCCGTTCACCTTTTCTGCGTTGCACAAAGACACAGTGGTTGGAACCAAAGATCTCAAATTTGGACTCATCAGACCAAAGCACATATTTCCACTGGTCTAATGTCCATTCCTTGTGTTCTTTAGCCCGAACAAGTCTCTTCAGCTTGTTGCCTGTCCTTAGCAGTGGTTTCCTAGCAGCTACTTTACCATGCAGGCCTGCTGCACAAGTCTCCTCTTAAAAGTTGTTGTAGAGATGTGTCTGCTGCTAGAACTCTGTGTGGCATTGACCTGGTCTCTAATCTGAGCTTCTGTTAACCAGCGATTTCTGAGGCTGGTGACTCGGATAAACTTATCCTCAGAAGCAGAGGTGACTCTTGGTCTTCCTTTCCTGGGGCGGTCCTCATGTGAGCCAGTTTCTTTGTAGCGCTTGAAGGTTTTTGCCACTGCACTTGGGGACACTTTCAAAGTTTTCCCAATTTTTCGGACCGACTGACCTTCATTTCTTAAAGTAATGATGGCCACTCATTTTTCGTTACTTAGCTGCTTTTTTCTTGCCATAATACAAATTCTAACAGTCTATTCAGTAGGACTATCAGCTGTGTATCCATCAGACTTCTGCACAACACAACTGATGGTCCCAACCCCATTTATAAGGCAAGAAATCCCACTTATTAAACCTGGCAGGGCACACCTGTGAAGTGAAAACCATTCCCAGTGACTACCTCTTGAAGCTCATCAAGAGATTGCTAAGAGTGTGCAAAGCAGTCATCAAAGCAAAAGGTGGCTACTTTGAGGAACCTAGAATATAAGACATAACAAAAATTCCACATGTGTTATTTCATAGTTTTGATGCCTTCAGTCTGAATGTACAATTGTCATAGTCATGAAAATACAGAAAAATCTTTAAATGAGAAGGTGTGTCCAAACTTTTGGTTTGTACTGTGCTTCAATATTTCAGTCTCATAGTAGATAGTAAAAATCATAGTCTACAATGAAGCACTGACTAGAATTCATATAAATGCCAATATGGCAGCGCATCGGTTTTTTATCAGTAACCCATCTGCTGTGGCAACAAATTAACTTGCCATAATCATATCATGAGTGTTTGCGTGGGTTTTCCCCTGGTACTCCGGTAGGGAATGTAAACTGTGAGCCCCAATGTGGATAGTGATAATAATGTCTGTATAGTAATGCGAAATATGATGGCGCTAATTAAGCATAATTAATAATGCCTCATTTTGGCTGCACTGCAGCAGTAACTAATTGGTTGAAGAGGTGGCAATAGCATGTGAATGGAATTGGACAGCATGATCAACCCTCTTAAGCTGTCTATATGGGCATGTAGGTCATAGGAAGTTAAATAAAATGATATCTTAACATTTGTCATGTGATGTCTTATTCCAGAGAAATGTTTTTGTTATATGTACACTACCGTTCAAAAGTATAGCTGTAAAAATGTTTTTAGAGTTTCACGCTATTTTTACAAGTGCACCAAAAAACATACAAAAGCTAAAGCAATGGATTTTGCTGGGAAATATGTTAAGGAACATCTTTTCCAGGGTAGTGAATTATATAAAGCAAAATAACTAATCCCAAACAAAAATGTTCCTCCACCACTTGGGCTACGTTCACACGCAGCATTTTTTATGCGTTTTTCAACATTGCTTTCAACTAATACAAATGCATTCACTGGGCAATGTCATTGTAACATTTAACAACCCTAGCTGGCCATGTGTTGTGTAACATATAAGCAGACACATCTTGTTTCATTTATAAAGGAGGGACTCTTAAAGTCACGAAGCCTATTTTTGAGGAGCATCAGACGGCATTAATGTTCTTAAAGGGCCATTAAACAGTGGGTCTCCTATACTGTTATTGCCTATGCAGTGAGTGGCTGTGCTGCCAAAAATTATGATACACCTTTCACGAGACGTGCAGGAGGGCCTCTTGAAGAAATGTTCCATTGAATGCAAGGCAAGGCCTGCCCTGCCCCAAAGTTACATGCACCCCAATATCCATTTCTGCAGACGTACTTGAGGGCCTCATGACAAAATTGTTCCCATTAGAAGAAAGTGTGTCTCCCATACTGTTTGCTTATGCATTGAATGTAAGGCCTGTCCTGTCCCAAAGTTACATGCACACCAATAAGCCTTTCAGCAGATGTACTTTACTGCCTCATGACAAAATTGTTCCCTTTAGAAGAAAGAGTGTCTCACGTACTGTTTGCTTATGCACTGAATGCAAGGCCTGCCCTGCACCAATGTTACATGCACTCAAATAACCCTTTGAATCCACGTACTGGATGGCAACATGAAACAACAGTTCAAATTATTATATATTTTTTTTTATTACCTTAAATTTTGTCCATGAAGTGAATGCAAGGCCTGGCCGCAATTTTCATGCACCACAATCCCCCTTGGAAGAAACACGGAGGAGGGTCTCATAAAAAATTGTCAGATTAAAAAGGAGCGCTTCACCTATACTTGAAATTACAAATATTTCCCCCTGGGGGTACACCTTTTTTTTTTATTATTATTTACGGGCATCATAAACACCCTTTCCAAAAAATAGAGTGACTGTTGCATCACAGAATCCGTTCACTCTCGTGTTCTAGTGGTGGGCTGACAAACATTTCCCCCTGGGGGTAAAAATTTAGAATTTTTGGTAAGTATTTACGGGCATCATAACCAGACCCTTGTCCAAAAATTCAGTGACTGTTGCATCATGGAATACCTTCACCCTCGTGTTCTAGTGGTGGTGCCTGAAGATACGTGGAGGATGTCCTCATATTTCTCTATTCCCAATTTAAAGGAGGAGGTTTCCTACATTTTGAATGCCCATACACTAAGTGTATGGGCTGAAAAACATTTCCTCCTGGGGGAGTAAAACTTTTTTGGTTTCAAATTAGTAACGGGCATCATAAAAACACAAAAATTGAGTGACTCTTGCATCACGGAATATGTTCAACCTGGTGTTATAGTGGTTATAGATAATGAGGATAAGGAAAAGGAGGGGGATTACACCAAATAGACAAAATCAGGAATCGTATACCCATGTGTAGTTGTGAAGAGGTGCATGAGAATACACCTCCCCAAAATACAATGTATTTGAGGTAATGTTTCGCTGTTTTCATTCGATGGTGTACAGAAGTATTGCCCAATCCAGGCCTTGTTCATTTTTATAAAAGTCAGCCTGTCAGCATTTTCAGTTGACAGTCAGATGCGCTTATCAGTTATAATTCCGCCAGCTGCACTAAAAACCCGCTCTGACAGAACGCTAGCAGCAGGGCAGGCCAGGACCTCCAAGTCGTAGAGAGCCAGTTCATGCCACGTGTCCAATTTCTGCTCTCCTCTGAAGGGAGTAGTACACACCGCTAAAGGCGCCGCTAAAGGCAGTCTTTGTCAAAATGCAGGCATATATCTGGACCGCATTTTGGCTCCCTTTGTTTCAGCACTGCAGTCCTTTGTAAAGGATACTCCGGATCTCCTTCGATGATTAGAAGGCCTGACCATTAGCCCCGAATCACTGCTCGCAAGTAGGGTTGAGCAAAATGGGTCGTTCATTTTCAAAAGTCGCCGACTTTTGGCAAAGTCGGGTTTCATGAAACCCGATCCGACCCCTGTGCGGGGTCGGCCATGCGGTACGCGACTTTCGCGCCAAAGTCGCGTTTCAATGACGCGAAAAGCGCCATTTCTCAGCCAATGAAGGTAAACGCAGAGTGTGGGCAGCGTGATGACATAGGTCCTGGTCCCTACCATCTTAAAGAAGGGCATTGCAGTGATTGGCTTGCTGTCTGCGGCGTCACAGGGGCTATAAAGGGGCGTTCCCGCCGACCGCCATCTTACTGCTGCTGATCTGAGCTTAGGGAGAGGTTGCTGCCGCTTCGCCAGAAGCAGGGATAGCGTTAGGCAGGGTCCATTAACCACCAAACTGCTTGTGCTGTAGTGATTTGCACTGTCCAACACCACCTTCGGTGTGCAGGGATAGTGGAAGCTACATTTTTTTTTTTTTCCTCAGCGCTGTAGCTCATTGGGCTGCCCTAGAAGGCTCCCTGATAGCTGCATTGCTGTGTGTACGCCGCTGTGCAAACCAACTGCTTTTTTCAAAGCACAAATCCTCTTGTTCCTTCCTTTCTGCACAGCTATTTTGTTTGTTTGTCCACACTTTTTATTTAATTTGTGCATCAGTCCACTCCTTATTGCTGCCTGCCATACCTGGCTGAGATTACTGCAGGGAGATAGTAATTGAAGGACAGTTCCTTTTTTTTTTTTTGTGGGAGATTAAGATTGGCATTTCTGCTAGAGTGCCATCCCTGTCTGTGCCATCTCTCACTCAGTGGGCCATAGAAAGCCTATTTATTTTTTTGCTTGATTTGGGTTCTAAAATCTACCTGAAAAAATCACTACATCAATCAGTGGGAGAAAAATATTGGCCTCAGGGCTTGTGTGCCACTCCTGACTCCTGTGTGTGCCATTTCTCAGTCAGTGGGCCATAGAAAGCCTATTTATTTTTTTGCTTGATTTGGGTTCCAAAATCTACCTGAAAAAATCACTACATCAATCAGTGGGAGAAAAATATTGGCCTCAGGGCTTGTGTGCCACTCCTGACTCCTGTGTGCATCATCACTCACTCAGTGGGCCATAGAAAGCCTATTTTTTTTTTTTGCTTTATTTGGGTTCATTGTTCTACCTGAAAAAAACAATAAATCAATCAGTGGGAGATTAATATTGGCCTCTGGGCTTGTGTGCCAGTCCTGAGCGTGCCATCTCTCTCACAAATAGTGGGCCATAGAAAGCCTATTTTTTTTTTGTTTGTTTTATAAATTCTCCCTGAAAAAAAAGGGAGATTAATATTGGCCTTTGGGCTTGTGTGCCAGTCCTAAGCGTGCCATCTTTCTCTCTCAGATAGTGGGCCATAGAAAGCCTATTTATTATTTTTTTTATTGGGTTTATAAATTTTCCCTGAAAAAAAAAAAAAAAAAAAGTGGGAGATTAATATTGGCCTTTGGGCTTGTGTGCCAGTCCTAAGCGTGCCATCTCTCTCACAAATAGTGGGCCATAGAAAGCCTATTTATTTTATTTTTTTTGGTTTTATAAATTCTCCCTGAAAAAAAAAAGGGAGATTAATATTGGCCTTTGGGCTTGTGTGCCAGTCCTAAGCGTGCCATCTCTCTCTCTCAGATAGTGGGCCATAGAAAGCCTATTTATTATTTTTTTTATTGGGTTTATAAATTTTCCCTGAAAAAAAAAAAAAAAAAGTGGGAGATTAATATTGGCCTTTGGGCATGTGTGCCAGTCCTAAGCGTGCCATCTCTCTCACAAATAGTGGGCCATAGAAAGCCTATTTTTTTTTTTGTTTTATAAATTCTCCCTGAAAAAAAAGGGAGATTAATATTGGCCTTTGGGCTTGTGTGCCAGTCCTAAGCCTGCCATCTCTCTCTCTCAGATAGTGGGCCATAGAAAGCCTATTTATTTTTTTGGTTGATTTGGGTTCTAAATTCTACCTGAAAAAATCAATAAATCAATCAGTGGGAGATAAATATTGGCCTCTGGGCTTGTGTGCCACTCCTGACTCCTGTGTGCGTCATCTCTCACTCAGTGGGCCATAGAAAGCCTATTTTTTGTTTTATTTGTTTTCTAAATTCTCCCTCAAAAAATAATTTTATTTTATTTGGTTTCTAAATTCTTCCTGAAAAAATCATTTTTTTTTATTATTTTTTTTTTCTAAAGTCTCCCTGAAAAAAAAAAAAAATCAAATCAGTGGGAGATTAATATTGCCCTTTCTGCTTGTGTGCCAGTCTTGACTCCTGGGTGTGCCATCTCCCTCTCTCTCTCCAATTGTGGGCCATAGAAAGCCTATTATTTTTTTAGCTTGATTTGGGTTCCAAAATCTACCTGAAAAAATCACTACATCAATCATTGGGAGAAAAATATTGGCCTCTGGGCTTGTGTGCCACTCCTAACTCCTGTGTGCGTCATCTCTCACTCAGTGGGCCATAGAAAGCCTATTTTTTGTTTTATTTGTTTTCTAAATTCTCCCTGAAAAAATCATTTTATTTTATTTGGTTTCTAAATTCTTCCTGAAAAAATCATTTTATTCTATTATTTTTTTTTCTAAAGTCTCCCTGAAAAAAAAAAAAAAATCAGTGGGAGATTAATATTGCCCTTTCTGCTTGTGTGCCAGTCTTGACTCCTGGGTGTGCCATCTCTCTCTCTCTCTCTCCAATTGTGGGCCATAGAAAGCCTATTATTTTTTTTAGCTTGATTTGGGTTCCAAAATCTACCTGAAAAAATCACTACATCAATCATTGGGAGAAAAATATTGGCCTCTGGGCTTGTGTGCCACTCCTGACTCCTGTGTGCGTCATCTCTCACTCAGTGGGCCATAGAAAGCCTATTTTTTGTTTTATTTGTTTTCTAAATTCTCCCTGAAGAAATCATTTTATTTTATTTGGTTTCTAAATTCTTCCTGAAAAAAATCATTTTATTTTATTTTGTTTCTAAAGTCTCCCTGAAAAAAAAAAAATAAATAAAAAAAAACAGTGGGAGATTAATATTTACATTTGTGCTTCAGTGACAGTCCTGCGTGTGTGGCATCTCTCTCATTTGGTGCCTCCAAAAACAGAGTGTGTAACATTGTGCCTGATTTTTGTTGTGGTCTCACCCACCTGTAAAGGGGTAGCTAAATCATACTGAAGTTATAGCTCACCGTGTAAGTTGTGTGACAGCAACAAATACCGTTAGTTTGGTTACGTTTTTAAAACAATGAGGAAGTCTGGTGGAAGAGGTCGTGGCTGGGGGCGTTCATTGTCAGCTGGTAATGAGGGTAGTGGTAGTGGTGGAGCATCAGGTGGTCGTGGGAAAAAAAATATTGCACCTAAGTCTGGAGCTGTGGAGCCAGGTTCGTCGTCTGGCTACACAAGGCCTCGAACGCTCCCTTTTCTGGGAGTAGGAAAACCGCTTTTAAAGCCGGAGCAGCAAGAGCAAGTTTTGGCTTATCTTGCTGACTCAGCCTCTAGCTCTTTTGCCTCCTCTCGTGAAACTGGTAAATGTAAAAGCAGCGCGTCGTTAGTGGATGTTCACGGTCAGGGACAAGTCGCTTCCTTGTCCTCTTCAGCAAAAACAACAACAGAGAAGAATGCAGCAGGCGACACAACGGGTTACTCCATGGAGCTCTTTACACATACCGTCCCTGGCTTAGAAAGTGAAGCAGTTAACAGTCCATGCCCATTACAAGTTGAATCTGACATGGAGTGCACTGATGCACAGCCACAGCCAGACTACTATGCTGGTCCTTTGACTCAGACCACAACATTGCCCTCGCAGGGTAATGATCAAGAATCAGACCCTGATGAGACTATGTTGCCCCGTCACGAACGCTCTCCCACCGACTTACACGGTGACACAGACGGAGTTGCGCACGAGCTAGAAGAGGAGGTCATAGATGACCCAGTTGTTGACCCCGATTGGCAGCCATTGGGGGAACAGGGTGCAGGCGGCAGCAGTTCTGAAGCGGAGGAGGAGGGGCCGCAGCAGGCATCAACATCGCAACAGGTTCCATCTGCCGGGCCCATATCTGGCCCAAAACGCATGGCAAAGCCAAAACCTGTTGGAGGACAGCGTGGCCATCCGGTTAAAGCTCAGTCTGCAATGCCTGAAAAGGGATCTGATGCTAGAAAGAGTGCAGTCTGGCATTTTTTTAAACAACATCCAATTGATCAGCGCAAAGTCATCTGTCAAAAATGTTCAACTACCTTAAGCAGAGGGCAGAATCTGAAAAGTCTCAATACAAGTTGCATGCATAGACATTTAACCACCATGCATTTGCAAGCTTGGACTAACTATCAAACGTCCCTTAAGGTTGTAGCACCCTCGGCCAATGAAGCTAGTCATCAACGCAACATCCCTTCCGGCAGAGTAGGGCCACCATTTTCCGCACCACCTGCAGTATCTGTGCAGGTTTCTTTGCCAGGCCAAAGCAGTCAGGGTCAGGGAATCTCCAGTTTCGTATTAGGAAACACTGCATCTAGGGCACCGGCGGCAACAATACCATCTCCCACCGTCTCTCAGTCTGCCATGTCCACCGGCACCCCCGCTAGTTCCACGATCTCCAGCTCTCCAGTCCAGCTCACCGTACATGAGACTATGGTTAGAAAAAGGAAGTACTTAGCCTCGCATCCGCGTACACAGGGTTTGAACGCCCACATAGCTAGACTAATCTCGTTAGAGATGATGCCCTACCGGTTAGTTGAAAGCGAAGCTTTCAAAGCCCTGATGGACTACGCTGTACCACGCTACGAGCTACCCAGTCGACACTTCTTTTCCAGAAAAGCCATCCCAGCCCTCCACCAGCATGTGAAAGAGCGCATCGTCCATGCACTCAGGCAATCTGTGAGCACAAAGGTGCACCTGACAACAGATGCATGGACCAGTAGGCATGGCCAGGGACGTTACGTGTCCATCACGGCACACTGGGTGAATGTTGTGGATGCAGGGTCCACAGGGGACAGCAATTTTGGGACAGTTCTGCCTAGCCCACGGTCTAGGAAACAGTTAGCTGTAGCCGTTCGCACCCCCTCCTCCTCCTCCTCGTCCTCCTGCAGAAGCGAGAGCTCGTCCACAGACTGCAGTCGCACAACCACTCCATCCGCAGCTGCCACTGTTGCACACCAGGTCTCCCATTTTGGGGCAGCTACTGGCAAACGGCAGCAGGCTGTATTGGCTATGAAGTGTTTGGGCGACAACAGACACACCGCGGAAGTTCTGTCCGAGTTCTTGCAGAAAGAAACGCAGTCGTGGCTGGGCACTGTAGATCTTGAGGCAGTCAAGGTAGTGAGTGATAACGGAAGGAATTTCATGGCTGCCATCTCCCTTTCTCAACTGAAACACATTCCTTGCCTGGCTCACACCTTAAACCTGGTGGTGCAGTGCTTCCTGAAAAGTTATCTGGGGTTATCCGACCTGCTCCTCAAAGTGCGTGGACTTTGCTCACATATCCGCCGTTCGCCCGTACACTCCAGCCGTATGCAGACCTATCAGCGTTCTTTGAACCTTCCCCAGCATTGCCTAATCATAGACGTTGCAACAAGGTGGAACTCAACACTGCACATGCTTCAGAGACTGTGCGAACAGAGGCGGGCTGTTATGTTTTTGTGGGAGGATACACATACACGGGCAGGCAGTAGGATGGCAGACATGGAGTTGTCAGGTGTGCAGTGGTCGAAGATTCAAGACATGTGTCAAGTCCTTCAGTGTTTTGAGGAATGCACACGGCTGGTTAGTGCAGACAACGCCATAATAAGCATGAGCATCCCCCTAATGCGTCTGCTGATGCAAAGTTTGACGCACATAAAGGATCAGGCGTCTGCAGCTGAGGAAGAGGAAAGCCTTGATGACAATCAGCCATTGTCTGGCCAGGGCAGTGTACAGGACGAGGTAGCGGGCGAAGAGGAAGAGGAGGACGAGGAGGATGATGGGGATGATTATATTTTTAATGAGGAAGCTTTTCCGGGGCCACTGGAAATTGGTGGCGCTGCAAGGCCGGGTTCTGGTTTTTTGAGGGACACAAGTGACGTGGATTTGCCTGAAACTGCCCCTCAACCAAGCACAACCGCAGATTTGAGAACTGGAACTTTGGCCCACATGGCAGATTATGCCTTACGTATCCTCAAAAGGGACACACGCATAACTAAAATGATGAACCATGACGATTACTGGTTGGCCTGCCTCCTTGATCCTCGCTATAAAGGCAAATTGCAAAATATAATGCCACATGAGAACTTGGAACTAATATTAGCAACCAAACAATCAACTCTTGTTGATCGTTTGCTTCTGGCATTCCCTGCACACAGCGCCCGTGATCGTTCTCACACTAGCTGCAGGGGCCAGCAGACCAGAGGTGTTAGAGGGGCAGAAATCAGAAGTGGCATTGGACAGAGGGGTTTTCTGACCAGGTTGTGGAGTGATTTTGCTATGACTGCAGACAGGACAGGTACTGCAGCATCAATTCAAAGTGACAGGAGACAACATTTGTCCAGTATGGTTACAAACTATTTTTCATCCCTTATCGACGTTCTCCCTCAACCGTCATTCCCATTTGATTACTGGGCATCCAAATTAGACACCTGGCCAGAATTGGCAGAATATGCATTGCAGGAGCATGCTTGCCCGGCAGCTAGTGTCCTATCAGAAAGAGTATTCAGTGCTGCAGGTTCAATACTAACAGAAAAAAGGACTCGTCTGGCTACCCAAAATGTAGATGATCTAACCTTCATTAAAATGAACCACAACTGGATTTCGAAATCTTTTGCCCCACCTTGCCCGGCTGACACCTAGCTTTCCTATGAAAAGGTCTTGCCTGTGGACTATTCTGAATGACTTTTCCAATCTCGTAATTTTCTGCACCTGATTGTCCAGCATACGACATGTTTACACCTCACTAAATGGCCAAACTCCCCACACGGGGCCGTGGTATCGCCACTTGGCGCCAGCATCCGTGAGAGTGCTGTTTGTCTGAAGAGGTGGGTGTGCCCGCTTTTGGTCGACGGCACTGCCACTGGGTCCCTCATAGTACAATAAAGTGTCTCTGGCGGTGGTGGTGCGCACCCAACGTCAGACACACCGTTGTAATATGAGGGGCCCTGGGCCTGTACCGCCGGCCACAAGACAGTTCCACCCCCCCAGCTCAAACAGTGCTCTACCACTTGCAAAATTATCTCTCACAGCTCCACCAATGTTTAGTCTATGCGCTGACATCCTTCAATGCCTGGCACTGACAATACCATTGTATTGATATTTTTGTTATGTTAGGCCTTCGAAGCCTGTTTGCGGTCCCTCCTTCCACTAGGCCTCCACTGACCATTGTACTGCTGCCCTTGTACCCCTGGAACCAATTTTAAATTGCCTACAGCCATCTGTTATTATGTTAGGCTTTTGATACCTGTCTGCGGTCACTCCCTCCACTAGGCCTCCACTGACCACACCAATGCTGCCCGTGTACCCCTGGAACCAATTTAAAATTGCCTACAGCCAGCCCAATTTTTTTATGTTAGGCCTTCGAAGCCTGTCTGTGGTCCGTTTTTTCTACTACTACTACACTGACCAGGCCACTGCTGCCCGTGTTCCCCTGGAACCAATTTAAAATTGCCTACAGCCATCTGTTATTATGTTAGGCTTTCGATGCCTGTCTGCGGTCCCTCCTTCCACTAGGCCTCCACTGACCACACCACTGCTGCCCGTGTACCCCTGGAACCAATTTAAAATTGCCTACAGCCAGCCCAATTTTATTATGTTAGGCCTTCGAAGCCTGTCTGCGGTCCGTTCTTTCTACTACTACTACACTGACCAGGCCACTGCTGCCCGTGTTCCCCTGGAACCAATTTTAAATTGCCAACAGCCCTATTTTTGTTATGTTAGGCCTTCGATGCCTGTCTGCGGTCACTCCTTCCACTAGGCCTCCACTGACCACACCACTGCTGCCCGTGTACCCCTGGAACCAATTTAAAATTGCCTACAGCCATCTGTTATTATGTTAGGCCTTCGAAGCCTGTCTGCGGTCCTTCCTTCCAATAGTTCTCCACTGACCAGACCAATGCTGGCCATGTACCCCTGGAACCCAGCTGAAAGTGCATGTAGCCTCCTTTTTTTCTTTGTTTTATATTTAGAAAGCCCAGATGAACTACGCTGTGCAACGGTTCAAGCTACCCAGTCGACATTTCTTTTGCGAGAAATGCCATCCCAGCCCTCCAGCGGCATGAAAAAGTCTGCATTGTCATAGCACTCAGGCAATCAAACAGTAGAAAGGTGCACCTGACAAGAGACGCATGGACCAGTAGGCATGTCCACAAAAAGTTACGTGTCCATTACGGCGCACTGGGTTAATGTGTTGGATGCATGGTCCACAGGGGACAGCCTACAAAGTCTGCATTCAGTCCCTAATTTCAATTTTCCTCCGCTGACCACACCACTGCTGCCCGTGTACCCCTGGAACCAATTTTACAGTGTCTACAGCCTAATTTTGTTATGTTAGGCCTACAATGCCTGTCTGCGGTCCCTCCTTCCAATACTCGTCCACTGACCACACCACTGCTGCCCGTGGACCCCTGGAACCTATTTTTAATTGCATAGAGCATCCTTTTTTTAATAGTAGGCATACAAAGTCTGTCTGCGGTCCACTATTGAAATTGTCCTCCACTGCCCAGAGCAATGCTGCCTGTGTACCCCTGTAACTTTTTTAAGCTGCAGTGAGCCACATTTTTGGTTTAAGTCCTACTACCTCTGTCTGTCTGTGCCACTCAATTCAGCTGTGTTCCTTTGAAAAAAGCTGAGCGTCAATAGTCTTGTTTTCAGCCTCTAGGAATTTTAAAACTGCATTGGGGGTACAACTTTGGTAGGGCCTACAAACGTTGTCTGCCTCCCCAAGGTGTGCCCCAGGTTTCCGCGCCATTGCTTCGATCTTAATGCTCTCGTTTAGTAGTTGTTGGAAACTACACTGCATTAGGCCTACAAATTGGGTATGGGGTGTAGAGAGATGGTGTGTTCCACTCCAAGGTGTTCCCCAGGTTTCCTCTCCATTGCTTCGATCTTCATGCTCTCGTTTAGTAGTTGTTGGAAACTACGCTGCATTAGGCCTACAAATTGGGTATGGGGTGTAGAGAGATGGTGTGTTCCACTCCAAGGTGTTCCCCAGGTTTCCTCTCCATTGCTTCGATCTTCATGCTCTCGTTTAGTAGTTGTTGGAAACTACACTGCATTAGGCCTACAAATTGGGTATGGGGTGTAGAGAGATGGTGTGTTCCACTCCAAGGTGTTCCCCAGGTTTCCTCTCCATTGCTTCGATCTTCATTCTCTCGTTTAGTAGTTGTTGGAAACTACGCTGCATTAGGCCTACAAATTGGGTATGGGGTGTAGAGAGATGGTGTGTTCCACTCCAAGGTGTTCCCCAGGTTTCCTCTCCATTGCTTCGATCTTCATGCTCTCGTTTAGTAGTTGTTGGAAACTACGCTGCATTAGGCCTACAAATTGGGTATGGGGTGTAGAGAGATGGTGTGTTCCACTCCAAGGTGTTCCCCAGGTTTCCTCTCCATTGCTTCGATCTTCATGCTCTCGTTTAGTAGTTGTTGAAACTACGCTGCATTAGGCATACAAATTGGGTATGGTGTGTAGAGAGATGGTGTGTTCCACTCCAAGGTGTTCCCCAGGTTTCCTCTCCATTGCTTCGATCTTCATGCTCTCGTTTAGTAGTTGTTGGAAACTACGCTGCATTAGGCCTACAAATTGGGTATGGGGTGTAGAGAGATGGTGTGTTCCACTCCAAGGTGTTCCCCAGGTTTCCTCTCCATTGCTTCGATCTTCATGCTCTCGTTTAGTAGTTGTTGGAAACTACGCTGCATTAGGCCTACAAATTGGGTATGGGGTGTAGAGAGATGGTGTGTTCCACTCCAAGGTGTTCCCCAGGTTTCCTCTCCATTGCTTCGATCTTCATGCTCTCGTTTAGTAGTTGTTGGAAACTACACTGCATTAGGCCTACAAATTGGGTATGGGGTGTAGAGAGATGGTGTGTTCCACTCCAAGGTGTTCCCCAGGTTTCCTCTCCATTGCTTCGATCTTCATGCTCTCGTTTAGTAGTTGTTGGAAACTACGCTGCATTAGGCCTACAAATTGGGTATGGGGTGTAGAGAGATGGTGTGTTCCACTCCAAGGTGTTCCCCAGGTTTCCTCTCCATTGCTTCGATCTTCATGCTCTCGTTTAGAAGTTGTTGGAAACTACGCTGCATTAGGCCTACAAATTGGGTATGGGGTGTAGAGAGACGGTGTGTTACACTCCAAGGTGTTCCCCAGGTTTCCTCGCCATTGCTTCGATCTTAATGCTCTAGTTTAGTAGTTGTTGGAAACTACACTGCATTAGGCCTACAAATTGGGTATGGGGTGTAGAGAGATGGTGTGTTACACTCCAAGGTGTTCCCCAGGTTTCCTCTCCATTGCTTCGATCTTCATGCTCTCGTTTAGTAGTTGTTGGAAACTACGCTGCATTAGGCCTACAAATTGGGTATGGGGTGTAGAGAGATGGTGTGTTCCACTCCAAGGTGTTCCCCAGGTTTCCTCTCCATTGCTTCGATCTTCATGCTCTCGTTTAGTAGTTGTTGGAAACTACGCTGCATTAGGCCTACAAATTGGGTATGGGGTGTAGAGAGACGGTGTGTTACACTCCAAGGTGTTCCCCAGGTTTCCTCGCCATTGCTTCGATCTTAATGCTCTAGTTTAGTAGTTGTTGGAAACTACACTGCATTAGGCCTACAAATTGGGTATGGGGTGTAGAGAGATGGTGTGTTACACTCCAAGGTGTTCCCCAGGTTTCCTCTCCATTGCTTCGATCTTAATGCTCTAGTTTAGTAGTTGTTGGAAACTACACTGCATTAGGCCTACAAATTGGGTATGGGGTGTAGAGAGATGGTGTGTTACACTCCAAGGTGTTCTCCAAGTTGCCTTTCCTGAGCTTCTATCTTCAGGCTCTCATTAAATTGTGGTTAAATGGAACAACTGCATTTGGCGTACTAGTTGGTTTGGGGCCTACTATCGGTGTCTGCCACTCCTTGCTGTTCTCCTGGTTTCCTGTCCTGAAATTCCATTTTCAGGCTCTCGTTAAGTAGTTGTTAATGGTAGACTGCATTTGGCCTACTAGTTGGGTTGGGGCCTACTATCGGTGTCTGCCACTCCTTACTGTTCTCCTCCACTGAACAAAGCTGTGCCGCCTGTTTACTACGGTTGCCAATTTTGAACTGCATTTCGACTACTTACTGATTTGGGCCTACTCTCTGTGTCAGCCTCTCATTCCAGTTGTCCTCCACTGCAATGCCCCCTGGTTAGTCATGTGTTACCAATTTTGAACTGCATTTAGCCCACTTTATTCTTTGGGCCTATATCTGTGTTTCCTGCTCATCCTGCCCATTGCCCAGCCTGTGATAGATGAGTCTGCTGGTACATTGACCCATAACACTAAATTCCCCATGCACGCTACACAACAAGATTGTGACCCTGCTGAAAGTCAGGTTCCTCTTCCCGCATACCATACCACCTTACACGGGGACAAAGAGGAAGGTGCAGATGAAAGTGCAGGTTCCTTCATCAGGTGGGGGGAGGAATACTAGTTGGCGACGTCACTGGCACAGGGCCTCTCATAGTACGCAAAAGTGTTGCTGCCGGTGGGAGGCGCCCCCGCTGTGCAAACACACCGCTGTACTTTGAGGGGCCCTGTGCCAGTGCCAGTGCCAACGAGTGGGCCCCCCCTGCTTGCTCAGGATCACAGCACTTGCAAAGTTGAAATACTTTCCTCTCCCTGCTCCACTGCCGTGACGCGTTCCAGATTTCCTGGGCCCACTAATTACTTGAACCAGCCCTACCCCCCACAACTTTAGCCAAATGAACCCCAATTTCAAATGCCTTCCAATTATTATAAGGTAAATTACGATTGACAAGCTTCTGTAACAAGAATGGATGTTTTTGCCATTAAAATGGGCAGTGTAGGTGTTTTCCTGGCCTCCACTCACTGCCGACTATGCTCCCCCATTGACTTGCATTGGGTTTCGTGTTTTGGGCGATACCCGACTTTTCGCGATAATCGGCCGATTCCACTCGACTCGACTTCTAAGATAGTCGGGTTTTGCGAAACACGACTCGACTCTAAAAAGGTCAAGGTCGCTCAACCCTACTCGCAAGTATTGATGTTGAGGCACTCTATTCCTCCATTCCCCATGATAGGGGCATGGAAGCGGTACGTTATTTTCTAAATACAAGGACAGCAATTTAAACAACATAATTGCTTTGTACTTAACCCCTTAGCGACCGCCGATACGCCTTTTAACGGCGGCCGCTAAGGGTACTTAAACCACAGGGCCGTTAATTAACGGCGCTGTGGAAAAAGTAAATAGCGCCCCCCAGAGTCGGATTTTCTTCTCCGGGGTCTCAGCTGCCGGGGGTAGCCGAGACCCCAGAGAACATGATTCGGGGGGTTTTTTACCCACCCCGCATTTGCGATCGCCGGTAATTAACCGTTCACCGGCGATCGCAAAAAAAACCAAAAAAGCGATTTCTTTTTAATTTCTCTGTCCTCCGATGTGATCGCACATCAGAGGACAGAGAAAAGAGGAGAAAAGGCGTCCCAGGTAGCCCCCCAATACTCACCTGTCTCCCCCGATGCTCCTCGTGGCTCCCGGCGGGCGCCGCCATCTTCAAAATGGCGGGCGCATGCGCAGTGCGCCCGCTGGCCGGCCCCGCGGGCATCTTTGGGGTCTCGGCTGCCGGGGGTAGCCGAAACCCCAAAGAGCATGATCGGGGTCGGTTTTACCGACCCCTGTTTTGCGATCGCCGGTAATTAACTGTTTACCGGCGACTGCAAAAAAAAAAAAAAAAGCTAAGTGTAATTCTCTGTCCTCTGATGTGATCGCACATCAGAGGACAGAGAAATAGGGGGATTCGGGGACCCTATCATACTTACCGATGTACCTGGATCCTCCTGCTGCTACTCCTGGCCGCCGGCGTCTTCTGGGGAAAAGAAAATGGCGGGCGCATGCGCAGTGCGCCCGCCATCTGTCTCCATCTGCCGGCCGGCAGGAGAAGAGCAGTTGGGGCTAAAATTAGGGTTATGGGTAGGGTTAGGGTTAGGGGTAGGGTTAGGGCTAGGGGTAGGGTTAGGGGTAGGGCTAGGGTTAGGGCTAGGGTTAGGGGTAGGGCTAGGGGTAGGGTTAGGGCTAGGGTTAGGGTTAGGGCTAGGGGTAGGGATAGGGATAGGGTTAGGGCTAGGATTAGGGTTAGGGCTAAATTTAGGGTTAGGGTTGGGGCTAAATATAGGGTTAGGGTTGGGGCTAAATTTAGAGTTAGGGTTAGCGCTAAATTTAGGGTTAGGCTTCTTTCACACTTACGTCGGTACGGGGCCGTCGCAATGCATCGGCCTGACATACCGACGCACGTTGTGAAAATTGTGCACAACGTGGGCAGTGGATGTAGTTTTTCAACGCATTCGCTGCCCAATCTATGTCCTGGGGAGGAGGGGGCGGAGTTACAGCCACGCATGCGCGGTCAGAAATGGCGGATGCGACGTACAAAAAAAGTTACATTGAACGTTTTTTTGTGCTGACGGTCCGCCAAAACACTGATCCAGTGCACGACGGACGCGACGTGTGGCCATCCGTCACGATCCGTCGACAATACAAGTCTATGGGCAAAAAACGCACCCTGCGGGCACATTTGCAGGATTCGTTTCTTGTCCAAAACGACGGATTGCGACGGATGCCAAACGACGCAAGTGTGAAAGTAGCCTTAGGGTTAGGGTTGGGGCTAAAGTTAGGGCTAGGGTTGGGGCTAAAGTTAGGGTTAGAGTTGGGATTAGGGTTAGGGTTTGGATTAGGGTTGGTATTAGGGTTAGGGTTGGCATTAGGGTTACGCTTGGGATTAGGGTTAGGTTTGGGATTAGGGTTAAGGTTAGGGTTGTGATTAGGGGTGTATTGGGATTAGGGTTAGGTTTGAGGTTAGGGTTGAGATTAGGTTTAGGGGTGTGTTGGATTTAGGGTTTTGATTAGGGTTATGGTTAGGGTTGACATTAGGGTTGTTTTGGGGTAAGGGTTGTGATTATGGTTAGGGTTAGTGATTAGGATTATAGATCAGGTTGGGATTATGGTTAGGGTTGTGTTGGGGTTAGGGTTGGAGCTAGAATTGGGGGGTTTCCACTGTTTAGGTACATCAGGGGGTCTCCAAACACGACAGCCAATTTTGCGCTCAAAAAGTCAAATGGTGCTCCCTCCCTTCTGAGCTCTGCCGTTGCGCCCAAACAGTGGGTTACCCCCACATATGGGGCATCAGCATACTCGGGATAAATTGGACAACAACTTCTGTGGTTCAATTTCTCTTGTTACCCTTGTGAAAATAAAAACTTGGGGGCTACAAAATCCTTTTTGTGGAAAAATATATATATATTTTTTTATGACTCTGCATTATAAACTTCTGTGAAGCACTTGGGCATTCAAAGTTCTCACCGCACATCTATATAAGTTCCTTGGGGGGTCTAGTTTCCAAAACGGGGTCACTTGTGGGGGGTTACTACTGTTTAGGTACATCAGGGGCTCTGTAAACGCAACATAACGCCCACAGACCATTCTATCTAAGTCTGCATTCCAAAACGGTGCTCCTTCCCTTCCGAGCTCTGCCGTGCGCCCAAACAGTGGTTTACCCCCACATATGGGGCATCAGCATACTCAGGATAAATTGGACAACAACTTTCGTGGTCCAATTTCTCCTGTTACCCTTGTGAAAATAAAAACTTGGGGGCTACAATATCTTTTTTGTGAAAAAAAAAATATTTTTTATTTTCACGACTCTGCATTCTAAACTTCTGTGAAGCACTTGGGCATTCAAAGTTCTCACCACACATCTAGATAAGTTCCTTGGGGGGTCTAGTTTCCAAAATGGGGTCACTTGTGGGGGGTTACTACAGTTTAGGTACATCAGGGGCTCTGCAATCGCAACATAATGCCCACAGACCATTCTATCAAAGTCTGCATTCCAAAAAGGCGCTCCTTCCCTTCCGAGCTCTGCCGTGTGCCCAAACAGTAGTTTACCCCCACATATGGCGCATCACCGTACTCGGGATAAATTGGACAACAACTATTGCAGTCCAATTTCTCCTGTTACCCTTGTGAAAATAAAAACTTGGGGGCTACAATATCTTTTTTGTGAAAAAAAAAATTTTTTTTATTTTCACGACTCTGCATTCTAAACTTCTGTGAAGTACTTTGGCATTCAAAGTTCTTACCACACATCTAGATAAGTTCCTTGGGGGGTCTAGTTTCCAAAATGGGGTCACTTGTGGGGGGTTACTACTGTTTAGGTACATCAGGGGCTCTGCAAACGCAACATAATACCCGCAGACCATTCTATCAAAGTCTGCATTCCAAAACGGCGCTCCTTCCTTCCGAGCTCTGCCATGCACCCAAACAGTGGTTTACCCCCACATATGGGGTACCAGTATACTCAGGACAAATTGGACAACAACTTTTGGGGTCCAATTTCTCTTGTTACCCTTGTGAAAATAAAAACTTGGGGGCTAAAAATCTTTTTTGTGGAAAAAAAAAATATTTTTTATTTTCACGACTCTGCATTATAAACTTCTGTGAAGCACTTGGGCATTCAAAGTTCTCACCACACATCTAGATAAGTTCCATGCGGGGTCTAGTTTCCAAAATGGGGTCACTTGTAGGGGATTTCTACTGTTTAGGCACATCAGGGGCTCTCCAAATGCGACATGGCGTCCGATCTCAATTCCAGCCAATTCTACATTGAAAAAGTAAAACGGCACTCTTTCTCTTCCAAGCTCTGCGGTGCGCCCAAACAGTGGTTTACCCCCACATATTGGGTATCGACGTACTCAGGAGAAATTGCACAACAACTTTAGTGGTTTAATTTCTCCTGTTACCCTTGTAAAAATAAAAATTTGTGGGCAAAAAATCATTTTGTAGAAAAAATGCGATTTTTTTTTTCACGGCTCTACGTTATAAACTTCTGTGAAACACTTGGGGGTTCAAAGTGCTCACCACACATCTAGATAAGTTCCTTAAGGGGTCTAGTTTCCAAAATGGTGTCACTTGTGGGGAGTTTCCACTGTTTAGGCACATCAGGGGCTCTCTAAACGTGACATGGCTTCCGATCTCAATTCCAACCAATTCTGCATTGAAAAAGTCAAACGGCGCTCCTTCACTTCTAAGTTCTGCGGTGCGCCCAAAAAGTGGTTTACCCCCACATATGGGGTATTGGCGTATTCAGGAGAAATTTCACAACAACATTTATGGTTACATTTCTGTTTTTACACTTGTGAAAATAAAAAAAATGGTTCTGAATTAAGATGTTTGCAAAAAAAAGTTAAATGTTCATTTTTTCCTTCCACATTGTTTCAGTTCCTGTGAAGCACGTAAAGGGTTAATAAACTTCTTGAATGTGGTTTTGAGAACCTTGAGGGGTGTAGTTTTTAGAATGGTGTCACACTTCATTATTTTCTATCATATAGTCCCCTCAAAATGACTTCAAATGTGATGTGGTCCCTAAAAAAAAATGGTGTTGTAAAAATGAGAAATTGCTGGTCAACTTTTAACCCTTATAACTCCCTAGCAAAAAAAAATTTTGTTTCCAAAATTATGCTGATGTAAAGTAGACATGTGGGAAATGTTATTTATTAACTATTTTTCGTGACATATCTCTCTGATTTAAGGGCATAAAAATACAAAATTTGAAAATTGCAAAATTTTAAAATTTTTTGCCATATTTCCGTTTTTTTCATAAATAATCGCAAGTAATATCGAAGAAATGTTACCACTAACATGAAGTACAATATGTCATGAAAAAACAATCTCAGAATCAGCGGGATCCGTTGAAGCGTTCCAGAGTTATAACCTCATAAAGTGACAGTGGTCAGAATTGCAAAAATTGGCTCGGTCATTAAGTACCAAATTGGCTCTGTCACTAAGGGGTTAAACTTCTCCATTTTGTCTGACACATAACTACTTTGAGTTCAACTGCAGGACCTACCACCAGTGATGAGTTTGCTGTCTTTGTGGACTCTTTGAATCACAATGACATTGGTCTCTTCTTTACTTCAGTTATCGATACCTGCACTTTACCATTTTTGGACATTTTGATCACCAAGGGTGAAAATGGCAAATTAATAACATCTACATTTAGAAAGCCAACGGCAACCAACTCTCTCCTACATTGGAATAGTCATCACCCGGTACATCTTAAGAGGGGGATCCCGAAAGGGCAATATTTTCGGGTACGGAGGAATTGCTCAGATAACCGTACCTTCGAGACACATTCTCGGGAGTTGAGAGAGAGGTTTTTTGCTAGAGGTTATCCCAGCAGTGTCCTCAGTAAGGCGTATCAGGAAGCTAAGGGTAGGAAACACAGTGAATTGTTGAATCCCGTACCCAGGAGACAGGATGATACTGTTGCCCGTTACATCACTACCTATGATAATGGTGCAACTTGTGTTAGAGACATCCTCAGGAGACACTGGTCAGTCCTGCAAATGGATCCGGATATAGCAGAACGTATAGGTGATGCTCCCACCATCACCTATAGAAAAGCTTGCTCGCTACAAGACAGAATTGTCCATAGCCACTTCACCACTCCCCAAACGAGCACGTGGCTTAAAAGTAATGTTACAGGGTGCCACAGATGTGGTCATTGCATGGCTTGCCAGTTTGTAGATCCAAGTAAATTCTTTGTGAGCAATGTGACAGGGAAGAGGTATGAAATCAAGCAGTTTATTAACTGCAGCACAAAGGGGGTCATTTATAGAGCCTCATGTACCTGCGGCATGGAATACATTGGTAAGACCATCAGAGAATTTAAAAAAAGAATTGGCGAGCATGTTGGTGATGTCGAACACAATAGGGACACCTCTGTGTCTCGACACATCAACCATATGCATAATGGACAAGTTAAAAATCTGTGCTTTGTGGCTATAGAAAAGGTCTCTGCACCTATGCGAGGGGGCAACTGGGATCAGTTGCTGTTACAGAAAGAGGCGATGTGGATATTTTATTTGAACACTGTCTCACCTCATGGTCTTAACGACCAAATTAACTATGGATGTTTTATCTGATTCCTCTGATTGTACCTTATTGTTGCTAGCCAAGTGCTGTTTTACACATGAAAGTGTACCTTCCCACAAATCCTTCCTTTTTGTCACCTTTTGGGTTTTTGCATTATTGTTAACTAGTGTTGAGCGATACCTTCCGATATCGGAAAGTATCGGTATCGGTTTGGATCGGCCGATATTCAAAAAATATCGGATATCGCCGATACCGATACCCGATCCCAATGCAAGTCAATGGGACCAAAATATCGGAATTAAAATAAACCCTTTCTTTCCTTGTAGGTTCATTCTACCTGAAGGAAAACAACTAAGAATAATGTAGGATGTATGGGGGAGGTGGCGGAGACATTAAAGGCAATGAGGATTAGTCCAATCAAATAGAATAGCATGTTTTTTTTTTTTTTTTAAAGACGTTCGGATTGAAAAAGATATTGAGTATGTAAATTTTTTTTATTTTGTCAGATATTGATGTTTCACTATTCCACGCCCTTCCCCTTCTTTTTTTTCTTTTTTTTTTTTCTTTTCCCACACTTTCATCTTCATCATCATCAGCATCCTTGACATCAACTTCTTCACCTTATTCATCTTCTTCTTCATCTTCTACCTATTTTTTTTTTTTATTACATTCTTCATATTCATTTTCTTCAACTATTATTATTCTTCCTATTCTACATATTCTTTTTATTCCACTGTTATTATTCTTCCTATTCTACTTCTTCATCATATTCTCATTTGTGACAGGCATTCCCGTAGTTGTTATCTATAAAAGTTGGAAGATTACACCTTCCGTTCTGCCAGTCACAAAAGTTACATTTGTCCGCGTTCAGTTTGGCCTGCAGCATCAGGCTTTATCCAGGGGCACCACGAGGAGGAACGGACTCACCCCCATACACTGCTTAGTCTTCTTCTGCATATAATTTAGATAATATCTTTTGCTCTGATATTAAGTCTTATGCTTAATGTTCTTCTGCTCTTTGTTCTGCAGCCTCTTGTTCTTCTGCTTCTCGGTCTTCCATGTTGTCGTCTCCAGGGTCTTCGTCTCCAGTGTCGTCATCTCCGCCGTCGTGGTCTCAGCCGTCGTCGTCTCCGCCGTCGTCGTCGTCGTCGTCATCGGGGTGGTCTTCCGGGTCGTCGTCATCGGGGTGGTCTTCCGGGTTGTCGACGTTAGGGTCTTCAACTTGGAAATGTAGCAGAAGGTACAAGAAGGCTGAGAAAATGCCAAGAACCAGCTGATGGAACTGGAACTCGGATGGCTACCCGAAGGTTCAAGAGCCTATGGAACTACCGAGGACCAGCTGACGTTACTGGAACCCGGTTACTAAGCAGGAGGTACCCGTGCTAAAAAGCACTACCAAGGACCGCCTGACGTTGGCGGAACTCGGATACCCAGAAGGAGGCACCTAAGCCAAAGGCTCTGCCCGGAACCAGATGACGTTACTGGAACCAGGATGGGGAGCAGAAGGTACAAGAGCAAAAGACACTGCCGAGAACCAGCTGACGGTACTGGAACCCGGATGGGTAGCCGAATGTCCAAGAGCCAATGGAACTACCAAGGACCAGCTGACGTTACTGGAACCCGGTTACTAAGCAGGAGGTACCCGTGCCTGAAAGCACTACCAAGGACCACCTGACATTGGTGGAACTTGGATACCCAGAAGGAGGCACCTAAGCCAAAGGCTCTGCCCGGAACCAGCTGACGGTACTGGAACCAGGATGGGGAGCAGAAGGTACAAGAGCAAAAGACACTGCCGAGAACCAGCTGACGGTGCTGGAACCAGGTGGTGGACCCCAAGGCCCACAGGAGAGGAGAGAACAGCTAGGCCGCGAGGCAGCCGCAGTTACCGAACCCCAACAGTCCTACAGGGGGAGCTGGGCCTACTGGCACTACAGAACCAGCCTTGACTACCAGTTCACGCAGCCCACATAGGAAGCTCCTAAACTGGAGGCACCCTGGAGTTGGCTAACTCGACCGCCCCACGACGGGGCAAGCATAGGCGTCTCAGTGAAGTTGACACAACCCGGAAACAGCTGACGGTGCTGAAACCAGGCATGGCACGAGGGAGTACCTGTGACAAGAACACTGCCGAGAACCAGCTGGCGGTGCTGGAACCCGGATGTGTTGCCCCAGTGTGCAAGAGCCAATGGCACGACCGAGGACCAGCTGACGGTGCTGGAACCCGGTTGCTAAGCTGTAGGTGCCCGCGCTTAAAAGCACTACCAAGGACCGCCTGGCGTTGGCGGAACTCGGATACCCAGGAGGAGGCACCTAAGCCAAAGGCTCGGCCCGGAACCAGCTGACGGTGCTGGAACCAGGTGGTGGACCCCAAGGCCCACAGGAGAGGAGAGAACAGCTAGGCCGCGAGGCAGCCGCAGTTACCGAACCCCAACAGTCCTACAGGGGGAGCTGGGCCTACTGGCACTACAGAACCAGCCTTGACTACCAGTTCACGCAGCCCACATAGGAAGCTCCTAAACTGGAGGCACCCTGGAGTTGGCTAACTCGACCGCCCCACGACGGGGCAAGCATAGGCGTCTCAGTGAAGTTGACACAACCCGGAAACAGCTGACGGTGCTGAAACCAGGCTTGGCACGAGGGAGTACCTGTGACAAGAACACTGCCGAGAACCAGCTGGCGGTGCTGGAACCCGGATGCGTTGCCCCAGTGTGCAAGAGCCAATGGCACGACCGAGGACCAGCTGACGGTGCTGGAACCCGGTTGCTAAGCTGTAGGTGCCCGCGCTTAAAAGCACTACCAAGGACCGCCTGGCGTTGGCGGAACTCGGATACCCAGGAGGAGGCACCTAAGCCAAAGGCTCGGCCCGGAACCAGCTGACGGTGCTGGAACCAGGTGGTGGACCCCAAGGCCCACAGGAGAGGAGAGAACAGCTAGGCCGCGAGGCAGCCGCAGTTACCGAACCCCAACAGTCCTACAGGGGGAGCTGGGCCTACTGGCACTACAGAACCAGCCTTGACTACCAGTTCACGCAGCCCACATAGGAAGCTCCTAAACTGGAGGCACCCTTGAGTTGGCTAACTCGACCGCCCCACGACGGGGCAAGCATAGGCGTCTCAGTGAAGTTGACACAACCCGGAAACAGCTGACGGTGCTGAAACCAGGCTTGGCACGAGGGAGTACCTGTGACAAGAACACTGCCGAGAACCAGCTGGCGGTGCTGGAACCCGGATGCGTTGCCCCAGTGTGCAAGAGCCAATGGCACGACCGAGGACCAGCTGACGGTGCTGGAACCCGGTTGCTAAGCTGTAGGTGCCCGCGCTTTAAAGCACTACCAAGGACCGCCTGGCGTTGGCGGAACTCGGATACCCAGGAGGAGGCACCTAAGCCAAAGGCTCGGCCCGGAACCAGCTGACGGTGCTGGAACCAGGTGGTGGACCCCAAGGCCCACAGGAGAGGAGAGAACAGCTAGGCCGCGAGGCAGCCGCAGTTACCGAACCCCAACAGTCCTACAGGGGGAGCTGGGCCTACTGGCACTACAGAACCAGCCTTGACTACCAGTTCACGCAGCCCACATAGGAAGCTCCTAAACTGGAGGCACCCTGGAGTTGGCTAACTCGACCGCCCCACGACGGGGCAAGCATAGGCGTCTCAGTGAAGTTGACACAACCCGGAAACAGCTGACGGTGCTGAAACCAGGCTTGGCACGAGGGAGTACCTGTGACAAGAACACTGCCGAGAACCAGCTGGCGGTGCTGGAACCCGGATGCGTTGCCTTGCCTATTAAAGATTGTCTTCCTAGAGCCCCAACTAGCGGTGTTGGAGCAAAGGGTAAGCAGGGGGAGATGAGTGTAGGCCGAAGCCTGCACTGGAGGCAGCTTTGTGTCTGCGTTGCGTTTGCAGGACACTTTGCCGGCTACACACTGGGGGAACAGCTGGCGTTGCTGAACCCCACTAACACAATGGCGTGTGTTTTTATCTGTGCAGCTAGCACTTGCGGGCAAAAACTAGCGATGTTAGAGCCCGTGTTGAAGCAGGAGGAGGAGGAGAGGAGCAGAGTGTAGGCCGAAGCCTAGTTGAACCAATTTCAAAGGAAACCTTTAACCCCCCCCTCAGGTGTTACAAAGTACAAGAGACACACCTTGTGCAGTATTAATGCTGCACAAGTGAAAGGTTGCTCTATTAATTTGTCTACTTGCACACGCTGAATGAAAGACATACACAATTTACCCCATTCTACAGTCAAACTGTAGTGGATGCGTGACTTGGTTTTTTGATGAGACGCAGCACAGGTGTCCAAAATAACGCCTTGGTGCTTGGCGCAGCTTCCTGAGCGTTGTTATTTGCTGTACAGGAGTCTGCGCTCTTGTGTTATCCCTTGGCAATGCCCTGTTAGCGCTGCCCATCTTATGACCTCATTTCATGTTGGCCGGTGCGGTTAACGATGGCCATAAATCCCAGACCCACAGTGTCTTTTCATAAAGCCACACTGCGGTGCTGGGATTCGTGGCCTTGAGCAGTAAATATTTTGGCCGCTCACACACGTCCTTACACCTGCTTCAGACTGGGCGGCCTCTGCTGATCCCTTCTCGCATGCCGCGGCCATGAGGCTGCACAGTCTGAAGAAGGCGGAAGGAGATGAGTTAAGACAGGCGAAGATATGCACTGCTCGTGCCCATCAATCACACCCTCGCAGTCAAAATAATTAAGACAACGAGGAGCATTTTATTCAGGCAGGGCGGACGAACAGGCGCAAGTAGCCAACCAATGATGTCAGAAGACGGGAAGCGCTACCAAGGGGGGTGCTGCGTATCATTAGAAAGGAAAGTCACACCTCAGGGACAGTGGAATGGTCTCAAAGAGACACATTTTGTACGTGTTGAGTTCCACGTGGGCAAGGAGAAAACATCAGCCACCTTGTACAAATGCAGCAGTACTGCTGTACAAGGTGGCTGTTATACATAGAAACACCTGGGGGTGGGGGCCAGGCTCCCTTCAATTTCAGTTCATGTGCCTGCGTGGCGTTTGCAGGTCACGTTGCAAGCTGCACAGCAGGGGAACAGCTGGCGGTGCTGAACCCCACTAACACATTGGCTGGTGTTTTTCTCTGTGCAGCTAGCATGTCCGGGCAGAAACTGGCGTTGTTTGAGCCCAGGGTCAGCAGGAGGAGGAGAGGAGCAAAGTGTAGGCCGAAGCCTGCACTGGTGGCAGCTTTTGTTCTGTTGTGCCAGCGTGGCTTGTGCTGGACACGTTGCCGACTACACAGCAGGGGAACAGCTGGCGGTGCTGAACCCCACTAACACATTGGCTGGTGTTTTTCTCTGTGCAGCTAGCATTTCCGGGCAAAAACTAGCGGTGTTTGAGCCCAGGGTCAGCAGGAGGAGTAGAGGAGCAGAGTGTAGGCCGAAGCCTAGTTGAACCAATTTCAAAGGTTACCTTTAACCCCCCCCTCAGGTGTTGCAAGGTACAAGAGCCACACCTTGTGCAGCATTAATGCTGCACAAGTAAAAGGTTGCTCTATTTGTTTTGCTCCTTGCACACGCTGACTAAAACACGTACACTATTTAGCCCATTATACTGTCAAACAGTTGTGGAGGCGTGACTTGTCTTTTTAACGAGACGCAGCACAGGTGTCAAAATTTGCACCTAGGTACTGGGCGCAGATTCCTGAGCGTTGTTATTTGCTGTACAGGAGTCTGCGCTATTGTGATCCCTTGGCCATGCGCTGTGAGCGCTTCCTGTCTTCTGACCTCATTTCATGTCGGCCGTTGCGGTTAGCGATGGACATGAATCCCAGACCCACAGTGTGTTTTCAAAAAATCACACTGCGTGGCTGGGATTCGTGGCCTTGTGCAGTAAATAGGTTTGCCGCTTACACATGTCCTTACACCTGCTCCAGACTGGGCGGCCTCAGCTGATCCCTTATCGCCTACCACGGCCAGGAGGCCGCACAGTCTGAAGAAGGCGGAAGGAGATGAGTTAAGACAGGCGAACATATGCACTGCTCGTGCCCATAAACCACACCCTCGCTGACAAAATAAATATGACAACGAGGGGCGTTGTTTCTAGCAGGGCGGATGCACAGGCGCAGCCAGCTAACCATGATGACAAAAGACGGGAAACGCTACCAAGGGGGGTGCTGCGTATCATTACAAAGGAAAGTCACACCTCAGGGACAGTGGAATGGTCTCAATGAGACACATTTTGTACGTGTTGAGTTCCACGTGGGCAAGGAGAAAAAGTCAGCCACCTTGTACAAATGCAGCAGTACTGCTGTACTAGGTGGCTGTTATACATAGAAACACCTGGGGGGGTGGGGCCAGGTTCCCTTTTAATTTCAGTTCCTGTGCCTGCATGGCGTTTGCAGGTCACGTTGCCGGCTACACAGCAGGGGAACAGCTGGCGTTGCTGAACCCCACTAACACATTGGCTGGTGTTTTTCTCTGTGCAGCTAGCACTTCCGGGCAAAAACTAGCGGTGTTTGAGCCCAGGGTCAGCAGGAGGAGGAGAGGAGCAGAGTGTAGGCCGAAGCCTGCACTGGTGGCAGCTTTTGTTCTGTTGTGCCAGCGTGGCTTGTGCTGGACACGTTGCCGACTACACAGCAGGGGAACAGCTGGCGGTGCTGAACCCCACTAACACATTGGCTGGTGTTTTTCTCTGTGCAGCTAGCATTTCCGGGCAAAAACTAGCGGTGTTTGAGCCCAGGGTCAGCAGGAGGAGTAGAGGAGCAGAGTGTAGGCCGAAGCCTAGTTGAACCAATTTCAAAGGTTACCTTTAACCCCCCCCTCAGGTGTTGCAAGGTACAAGAGCCACACCTTGAACAGCATTAATGATGCACAAGTCAAAGGTTGCTCTATTTAATTTTGCTCCTTGCACACGCTGAATTAAACACGTACACTATTTAGCCCATTATACTGTCAAACAGTAGTGGAGGCGTGACTACTAGTCTTTTTAAGGAGACGCAGCACAGGTGTACAAATTTACACCTAGGTGCTGTGCGCAGATTCCTTACCGTTGTTATTTGCAGTACAGGAAACTGCGCTCTTGTGTTATCCCTTGGCAATACCCTGTTAGTGCAGGCCGTCTCATGACCTCATTTCATGTTGGCCGGTGCGGTTAACGATGGCCATAAATCCCAGACCCACAGTGGCTTTTCCTAAAGTCACACTGCGGTGCTGGGATTCGTGGCCTTGTGCAGTAAATATGTTCGCCGCTCACACATGTCCTTACACCTGCTTCAGACTGGGCGGCCTCAGCTGATCCCTTATTGCATGCCGCGGCCATGAGGCCGCACAGTCAGAAGAAGGCGGAAGGAGGGGAGTGAAAACAGGGGAACATATGCACTGCTCGTGCCCATCAATCACACCCTCGCAGTCAAAATATATGAGACAACGGGGGGCGTTGTGTCGGGCAGGGGGGACGCACAGGCACAGCCAGCCAACCAATGATGTCAGGAGACGGGCAGCGCTAACAATGGGGGTGCTGCGTGTCATTAAAAAGGAAAGTCACACCTCAGGGACATTGTAATGGTCTGTAATGAGACACATTTTGTACTTGTTGAGTTCCACGTGTGCAAGGAGAAAAAGTCAGCCACCTTGTACAAATGCAGCAGTACTGCTGTACAAGGTGGCTGTTATACATAGAAACACCTGGGGGGGTGGGGGGCAGGCTCCCTTCAATTTCAGTTCATGTGCCTGCGTGGCGTTTGCAGGTCACGTTGCAAGCTACACAGCAGGGGAACAGCTGGCGTTGCTGAACCCCACTGACACATTGACTGGTGTTTTTCTCTATGCAGATTGCATGTCCGGGCAAAAACTAGCGGTGTTAGAGCCCAGGGTCAGCAGGAGGAGGAGGAGAGGAGCAAAGTGTAGGACGAAGCCTGCACTGGTGGCAGCTTTTGGTCGGTTGTGCCAGCGTGGCTTGTGCTGGACACGATGCCGGCTACACAGCGGGGGAACAGCAGGCGGTGCTGAACCCCACTAACACATTGGCTGGTGTTTTTCTCTGTGCAGCTAGCATGTCCGGGCAGAAACTGGCGTTGTTTGAGCCCAGGGTCAGCAGGAGGAGGAGAGGAGCAAAGTGTAGGCCGAAGCCTGCACTGGTGGCAGCTTTTGTTCTGTTGTGCCAGCGTGGCTTGTGCTGGACACGTTGCCGACTACACAGCAGGGGAACAGCTGGCGGTGCTGAACCCCACTAACACATTGGCTGGTGTTTTTCTCTGTGCAGCTAGCATTTCCGGGCAAAAACTAGCGGTGTTTGAGCCCAGGGTCAGCAGGAGGAGTAGAGGAGCAGAGTGTAGGCCGAAGCCTAGTTGAACCAATTTCAAAGGTTACCTTTAACCCCCCCCTCAGGTGTTGCAAGGTACAAGAGCCACACCTTGAACAGCATTAATGATGCACAAGTCAAAGGTTGCTCTATTTAATTTTGCTCCTTGCACACGCTGAATTAAACACGTACACTATTTAGCCCATTATACTGTCAAACAGTAGTGGAGGCGTGACTACTAGTCTTTTTAAGGAGACGCAGCACAGGTGTACAAATTTACACCTAGGTGCTGTGCGCAGATTCCTTACCGTTGTTATTTGCAGTACAGGAAACTGCGCTCTTGTGTTATCCCTTGGCAATACCCTGTTAGTGCAGGCCGTCTCATGACCTCATTTCATGTTGGCCGGTGCGGTTAACGATGGCCATAAATCCCAGACCCACAGTGGCTTTTCCTAAAGTCACACTGCGGTGCTGGGATTCGTGGCCTTGTGCAGTAAATATGTTCGCCGCTCACACATGTCCTTACACCTGCTTCAGACTGGGCGGCCTCAGCTGATCCCTTATCGCATGCCGCGGCCATGAGGCCGCACAGTCAGAAGAAGGCGGAAGGAGGGGAGTGAAAACAGGGGAACATATGCACTGCTCGTGCCCATCAATCACACCCTCGCAGTCAAAATATATGAGACAACGGGGGGCGTTGTGTCGGGCAGGGGGGACGCACAGGCACAGCCAGCCAACCAATGATGTCAGGAGACGGGCAGCGCTAACAATGGGGGTGCTGCGTGTCATTAAAAAGGAAAGTCACACCTCAGGGACATTGTAATGGTCTGTAATGAGACACATTTTGTACTTGTTGAGTTCCACGTGTGCAAGGAGAAAAAGTCAGCCACCTTGTACAAATGCAGCAGTACTGCTGTACAAGGTGGCTGTTATACATAGAAACACCTGGGGGGGTGGGGGGCAGGCTCCCTTCAATTTCAGTTCATGTGCCTGCGTGGCGTTTGCAGGTCACGTTGCAAGCTACACAGCAGGGGAACAGCTGGCGTTGCTGAACCCCACTGACACATTGACTGGTGTTTTTCTCTGTGCAGATTGCATGTCCGGGCAAAAACTAGCGGTGTTAGAGCCCAGGGTCAGCAGGAGGAGGAGGAGAGGAGCAAAGTGTAGGACGAAGCCTGCACTGGTGGCAGCTTTTGGTCGGTTGTGCCAGCGTGGCTTGTGCTGGACACGATGCCGGCTACACAGCGGGGGAACAGCTGGCGGTGCTGAACCCCACTAACACATTGGCTGGTGTTTTTCTCTGTGCAGCTAGCATGTCCGGGCAAAAACTAGCGGTGTTTGAGCCCAGGGTCAGCAGGAGGAGTAGAGGAGCAGAGTGTAGGCCGAAGCCTAGTTGAACCAATTTCAAAGGTTACCTTTAACCCCCCCCTCAGGTGTTGCAAGGTACAAGAGCCACACCTTGTGCAGCATTAATGCTGCACAAGTAAAAGGTTGCTCTATTTGTTTTGCTCCTTGCACACGCTGACTAAAACACGTACACTATTTAGCCCATTATACTGTCAAACAGTTGTGGAGGCGTGACTTGTCTTTTTAACGAGACGCAGCACAGGTGTCAAAATTTGCACCTAGGTACTGGGCGCAGATTCCTGAGCGTTGTTATTTGCTGTACAGGAGTCTGCGCTATTGTGATCCCTTGGCCATGCGCTGTGAGCGCTTCCTGTCTTCTGACCTCATTTCATGTCGGCCGTTGCGGTTAGCGATGGACATGAATCCCAGACCCACAGTGTGTTTTCAAAAAATCACACTGCGTGGCTGGGATTTGTGGCCTTGTGCAGTAAATAGGTTTGCCGCTTACACATGTCCTTACACCTGCTCCAGACTGGGCGGCCTCAGCTGATCCCTTATCGCCTACCACGGCCAGGAGGCCGCACAGTCTGAAGAAGGCGGAAGGAGATGAGTGAACACAGGCAAACATATGCACTGCACATGCCCATCAATCACACCCTCGCTGTCCAAAAAAATAAGACACCGAGGGCCGTTGTTTCGAGCAGGGGAGATGCACAGGCGCAGCCAGCTAACCAATGATGTCAAAAGACGGGCAGCGCTAACAAGGGTGGTGCTGCGTGTCATTACAAAGGAAAGTCACACCTCAGGGACATTGTAATGGTCTCTAATGAGACACATTTTGTACGTGTTGAGTTCCACGTGGGCAAGGAGAAAAAGTCAGCCACCTTGTACAAATGCAGCAGTACTGCTGTACAAGGTGGCTGATATACATAGAAACACCTGTGGGTGGGGGGCAGGCTCCCTTCAATTTCAGTTCATGTGCCTGCGTGGCGTTTGCAGGTCACGTTGCAAGCTACACAGCAGGGGAACAGCTGGCGTTGCTGAACCCCACTGACACATTGACTGGTGTTTTTCTCTGTGCAGATTGCATGTCCGGGCAAAAACTAGCGGTGTTAGAGCCCAGGGTCAGCAGGAGGAGGAGGAGAGGAGCAAAGTGTAGGCCGAAGCCTGCACTGGTGGCAGCTTTTGGTCGGTTGTGCCAGCGTGGCTTGTGCTGGACACGATGCCGGCTACACAGCGGGGGAACAGCAGGCGGTGCTGAACCCCACTAACACATTGGCTGGTGTTTTTCTCTGTGCAGCTAGCATGTCCGGGCAGAAACTGGCGTTGTTTGAGCCCAGGGTCAGCAGGAGGAGGAGAGGAGCAAAGTGTAGGCCGAAGCCTGCACTGGTGGCAGCTTTTGTTCTGTTGTGCCAGCGTGGCTTGTGCTGGACACGTTGCCGACTACACAGCAGGGGAACAGCTGGCGGTGCTGAACCCCACTAACACATTGGCTGGTGTTTTTCTCTGTGCAGCTAGCATTTCCGGGCAAAAACTAGCGGTGTTTGAGCCCAGGGTCAGCAGGAGGAGTAGAGGAGCAGAGTGTAGGCCGAAGCCTAGTTGAACCAATTTCAAAGGTTACCTTTAACCCCCCCCCTCAGGTGTTGCAAGGTACAAGAGCCACACCTTGTGCAGCATTAATGCTGCACAAGGAAAAGGTTGCTCTATTTGTTTTGCTCCTTGCACACGCTGACTAAAACACGTACACTATTTAGCCCATTATACTGTCAAACAGTTGTGGAGGCGTGACTTGTCTTTTTAACGAGACGCAGCACAGGTGTCAAAATTTGCACCTAGGTACTGGGCGCAGATTCCTGAGCGTTGTTATTTGCTGTACAGGAGTCTGCGCTATTGTGATCCCTTGGCCATGCGCTGTGAGCGCTTCCTGTCTTCTGACCTCATTTCATGTCGGCCGTTGCGGTTAGCGATGGACATGAATCCCAGACCCACAGTGTGTTTTCAAAAAATCACACTGCGTGGCTGGGATTCGTGGCCTTGTGCAGTAAATAGGTTTGCCGCTTACACATGTCCTTACACCTGCTCCAGACTGGGCGGCCTCAGCTGATCCCTTATCGCCTACCACGGCCAGGAGGCCGCACAGTCTGAAGAAGGCGGAAGGAGATGAGTTAAGACAGGCGAACATATGCACTGCTCGTGCCCATAAACCACACCCTCGCTGACAAAATAAATATGACAACGAGGGGCGTTGTTTCTAGCAGGGCGGATGCAGAGGCGCAGCCAGCTAACCATGATGACAAAAGACGGGAAACGCTACCAAGGGGGGTGCTGCGTATCATTACAAAGGAAAGTCACACCTCAGGGACAGTGGAATGGTCTCAATGAGACACATTTTGTACGTGTTGAGTTCCACGTGGGCAAGGAGAAAAAGTCAGCCACCTTGTACAAATGCAGCAGTACTGCTGTACTAGGTGGCTGTTATACATAGAAACACCTGGGGGGGTGGGGCCAGGTTCCCTTTTAATTTCAGTTCCTGTGCCTGCATGGCGTTTGCAGGTCACGTTGCCGGCTACACAGCAGGGGAACAGCTGGCGTTGCTGAACCCCACTAACACATTGGCTGGTGTTTTTCTCTGTGCAGCTAGCACTTCCGGGCAAAAACTAGCGGTGTTTGAGCCCAGGGTCAGCAGGAGGAGGAGAGGAGCAGAGTGTAGGCCGAAGCCTGCACTGGTGGCAGCTTTTGTTCTGTTGTGCCAGCGTGGCTTGTGCTGGACACGTTGCCGACTACACAGCAGGGGAACAGCTGGCGGTGCTGAACCCCACTGACACATCACCTAGTGTTTTTTTCTGTGTAGACAACACTTCCAGGTGGCAACTGACAGTGTTGAAACCCAGGGAATCAAAGAGGAGCAGAGTGTAGGCCGAAGCCTGCAGTGGAGCAAGTTGAAAGGGAACCTTTAACCCCCCCCCCCCAGGCATTTGTTGCTGAAAGAGCCATCTTGTACAGCAGTAATACTGCACATGGAAAATGGTGGCTCCGAAAATTATGCTCCTTGCAAACGCTGAAGTACACACTCATATAATGTGTCCCCTCACACCGTCAAACCATCCCGGAAGTGGGACTTTCCTTTGTAATGTGACACAGCACAGCCGTCATTCCAACCCCCTTGGTGCCGGGCACCACCTCCTCAACGTTGTTTGGTTCTGTCACGGAGCCCGCACTGTAATGTTATCCCTTGGCCATGCACAGTTAGCGGTGCCCGTCTTCTGACATCATGTAGGTGTCAGGCTGGCAGTGCCTGTGCGTCCAAGCTGCCCGAGATCCAACCTTGCAGTGTCATCTAATGTAGTCCCACTGCGGGCCAGGGATCCATGGGCATGCGCAGTGCATATCATCGCCTCTCACTCACCTCCTTCCTGCTTCTTCAGACTGTGCGGCGTCACGGCCGTGGCATGCTATTAGGGATCAGCTGACGCCGCCTAGTCTGAAGAAGCGTGAAGAAGGGGAGTGAGAGGCTAGTATATGCACTGCGCATGGCCATGGATACCAGGCCCACTGTGGGATCACATTAGACGACACTGCGAGGTGTGATTTCGGGCAGCGTGGACGCACAGGCGCAGCCAGGACGACAACAAATGATGTCAGAGGACGGGCAGCGCAAACTGTGCATGGCCAAGGGATAACATAACAGCGCAGGGTCCATGACGGAATCAAACAACGCTAAGGAGGCAGCGCACGGTGCCAAGGGGGTAGCAATGACGGCTGTGCTGCGTCACATTACAAAGGAAAGTCCCACCTCCGGGACGGTTGGACGGTGTGAGGGGACACATTACATGAGTGTGTAGTTCAGCGTTTGCAAGGAGCATAATTTCAAGAGCGACCTTTCCCTTGTGCAGTATTAGTGCTGCACATGGTGGCTCTTTCAGTAACAAACGCCTAGGGGGGGGGGGGACAGGTCCCCTTACATTTTAGTTGTGCCAGCGTGGCGGTCGCATGACACGTTGCCGGATACACAGCTGGGGATCAGCTGACGTTACTGAACCCCAATAACAGAGGAGCGACTGTTGACTGTGCACACAGCACTTCCAGGCACCAACTGGCGGTGTTAGAGCCCAGGGACAGCAGGAGGAGCAGATTGGAGGTATTGCCGCACACACAGCTGGGGATCAGCTGACGTTACTGAACCCCAATAACAGAGGAGCGACTGTTGACTGTGCACACAGCACTTCCAGGCACCAACTGGCGGTGTTAGAGCCCAGGGACAGCAGGAGGAGCAGATTGGAGGTATTGCCGCACACACAGCTGGGGATCAGCTGACGTTACTGAACCCCAATAACAGAGGAGCGACTGTTGACTGTGCACACAGCACTTCCAGGCACCAACTGGCGGTGTTAGAGCCCAGGGACAGCAGGAGGAGCAGAGGAACAGAGTGTAGGCCGAAGCCTGATTGGAGCAAGTTGAAAGGAAACCTTTAACCCCCCCCCCAAGACGTTTGTAGCTGAAAGAGCCATGTTGTGCAGCACTAAGGATGCAAAAGGAAAAGGTTGCTCTTTTAATTATGCTCCTTGCAAACACCGAAGTAAACACTAAAAATGTGTCCCTTTATACCGTTAAACCGTTCCGGAGGTGCGAATTTCCTTCGTAATGGGACACAGCACAGCTGTCATTCCTATCCCCTTGATGCCGTGCGCTGCCTCCTCAGCGTTGTTTTAAGCTGCCACGGAGCCTGCGCTGTTCTGTTAGCCCTTGGCCATGCCCAATTAGCGCTGCCTGTCTTCTGACATAATTTGGTGTCAGGCTGTCAGTGCCTGTGCGTCCACGCTGCTCCAGATCCCACCTCGCAGTCTCATCTAACGTAATCCCACTGCGGGCCTTGGAACCATGGGCATGCACAGTGCATAACCTCGACTCTCACTCCCCTCCTTCCCTCTTCTTCAGACTGTGCGGTGTCACGGCCGTGGCATGCTAGGGATCAGCTGACGGCGCACAGTCTAAAGAAGGCGGAGGGAAATGAGCGAGAGCCCGAGGGGAAGATATGCACTGCGCATGCCCATGGATCCCAGGCCCGCAGTGTGACTCAATCAGAAGACACTGCGAGGCGGGATCTCGGGCACCGCGGCCGCACAGGCGCAGCCAGCCTGACACCAAATTATGTCAGAAGACAGGCAGCGCAAATAGGGCATGCCCAAGGGATAACAGAACAGCGCAGGCTCCGTGACAGCTTAAAACAACGCTGAGGAGGCAGCGCATGGCACCAAGGGGGTAGGAATGACGGCTGTGCTGCGTCACATTACGAAGGAAAGTCCCAGCTCCGGGACGGTATAACGGTATCAGTGAACACATTTTATAAGTGTTAAGTTCTGCGTGTGCAAAGAGCTAAAAAAAAAGAGCTACCTTTTCCTTGTGCAGCATTACTGCTGCACAAGATGGCTCTTTCAGTAACAAACGACAGGGGGGGGGGGGACAGGTTCCCTTACATTTAGGTTGTTGTGCCAGCGTGGCGGTCGCAGGACACATTGCCGGCTACACAGCTGGGGATCAGCTGACGTTACTGAAACCCAATAACACTGGGTCGTATGTTTTTACTGTGCAGCCTGCACTTCTGAGCCGCAACTGGCGGTGTTGGAGCCCAGGAATAGCAGTTCAGGTGGTAGAAAGATGAACACAGCAGGAGACCTGGATGACACCCAATTACTTAATCAGGCAGAGGAGTGGCAAATTCCTGCGAGATCCAGGCCTGGTTCATTTTCAGGAAAGTAAGCCGGTCAACGTTATCGGAGGATAGTCGCATGCGACGGTCTGTTAGTACACCACCTGCGGCACTAAAGACACGTTCCGATAAGACACTAGCCGCAGGGCAAGCCAGCACCTCCAATGCATACTGGCTTAGCTCTGGCCATGTATCCAGCTTAGAGACCCAAAACTTGAACGGGGAAGAGCCGTCTGGGAGTACAGTAAGAGGGCAAGCCATGTAGTCTGTCACCATCTGACGGAACCGTTGCCTCCTGCTGACTGGAGCCGCCGGTGATGGTGTAGACATTTGGGGCGGGCACACAAAAGTGTGCCAGAGTTGTGCCATACTGGGCTTGCCTTGGGCAGAGGCACTGCTTCTGCTCCCTCTTTGGGCAGAGCCTCCCCCACTGCCTCGACGCACTGAGCTGCTTTGTAAAGCACTAGCAGCACTCCTCTCAGTTGGACAGGAGAAGATGATGGAATTCACCAGTGTGTCGTGGTACTCCCGCAATTTACGCTCCCGGGTCAACGCAGGGATGAGGTTTTGGACGTTGTCCCGGTAGCGAGGATCGAGGAGGGTGAACACCCAATAATCAGGCATGTTGAGAATGTGGTCGATGCGGCGGTCGTTTCTCAGGCACTGCAGCATGAAATCCACCATGTGCTGCAGAGTGCCAACCGGCCCAGAAACGCTGTCCCCTGCTTGAGACATGATCTCTGCCCGCTCGTCATCACCCCACCCTCGCTGTACACACTGACCACTGGACAATTGTGTCGCTCCCTCCTCTGGACGGAGCTCTTCCTCCTCCATTGACTCCTCCTCATCCTCCTCACAAATTGGCCCCTGCGTACCCCTTTGTGAGGAACCACGTGGCGCTGACTCTCCAGAAGCTGATGGAAAAGGTGACTCCTCATCCTCCACCTCTTCCACCACATCATCCCTTAACCCTTGCAAAGTTTGCTGAAGCAGGCAGATAAGGGGGACAGTCATGCTGACTAGTGCATCATCTGCACTTGCCATCCGCGTGGAATAATCAAAAGGACGCAAAACCTGGCAGACGTCCTTCATAGTGGCCCACTCTGTGGTTGTGAAGTCTGATCGGCGCTGACTGCGACTTCTTTGCGCCTGATGCAGCTGGTACTCCATAACTGCTTGCTGCTGCTCACACAACCGCTCCAACATATGTAACGTGGAATTCCACCGGGTAGGTAGGTCACATATGATGCGGTGTTCCGGAAGGCGGAATCGGCGCTGCAGAGCAGCAATGCGGGATCTGGCCAAGCTGGAACGCCGCAAGTGAGCACACTCTAGGCGGACCTTGTGCAGCAGGGCATCAAGATCCGGATAGTCCCTCAGAAAACTCTGCACAACCAAATTGAGCACATGTGCCAGACATGGGATGTGAGTGAGGTTGCCAAGGGCCAAAGCTGCCACCAGATTTCGGCCATTGTCACACACTACCATGCCTGGCTGGAGATTCGCTGGCAGTAACCACACATCGCTCTCCTGCTTTATGGCATTCCAGAGCTCCTGCGCTGTGTGGCTTCGATGCCCCAATGAAACTAGTTTCAAGACGGCCTGCTGACGTTTGGCCACGGCTGTGCTCATGTCGGTCATAGGTAAACGTTCACGGGTCCATGTGGGGGTGGACTGTGACGGATCCTGCAGAGAGGAATCAGAGGAACTGGTGTAAGAGGAGGAGTCGATGCGTACAGACTGGATTCCTGCAATCCTTGGAGTGGGCAGGACACGTCCTGCGCCACTCGCACGATCTGTACCTGGCTCAACAACATTAACCCAATGGGCAGTGAGGGAAACATATCGCCCCTGTCCATGCTGACTGGTCCACGCATCGGTGGTGAGGTGGACCTTGCTACTGACGGCGTTCAGTAGCGCATGTTTTATGTTTGCCTCAACATGCCTGTGCAGGGCAGGGACAGCCTGCCTGCTGAAGTAAAAGCGGCTGGGCACCTTGTACTGTGGGACTGCCAATGCCATCAAGTCACGGAAGCTGTCAGTCTCCACCAGCCTGAACGAGAGCATTTCCAGGGACAACAGTTTGGCAATGCCTGCATTCAGAGCCTGTGCTCGGGGGTGGTTGGCCGAGAATGCCCGCCTTTTCTCCCATGCCTGTACTACCGATGGCTGTAGAGTAGACTGGGAGTGTGAGGATGACTGGGAAGGTGGTGCTGTGGGTGGAATTACACAAGGTCTCTGGGAGGAAGCCAAACCAGCTGTGCGTGAGCTGGAGGAAGAGGCAACACGAGCTGAAGAGGTGGTAGCTGCCGCTGTTGGTTGGCCTACATCTTCAGTGTGTTTCTGTAACTCCACCGCGTGCCTGGTCCGCACATGTTTCCACATATTTGTGGTATTGAGGTTGCTGACATTTTTCCCTCTTTTTACTTTATGATGACACAGCTTGCATTTGACAAAACAAATGTCATCTGCAACTGTGTCAAAAAAGGACCAGGCACTGCAAGTCTTGGGAGCGCCCTTTTTGGCTTTGGAAAGAGACAGGCTCCTAACGGGTGCCAAAGTGGAGGCTACAGGCTCCGCAGTCTTCCCCCTCCCTCTCCCTCTTTGGCCCGTAAGAGGAAGCTCTTCCTCTGAGCTGCTCCCACCACCTTCCTGTTCCTCACGCCACGATGGGTCAAGGACCTCATCATCTCCACTACCCTCTGCCACCAACTGCTCCTCCTGGGTAGTCTCAGCAGCACAGTACGCACGAGAAAGCGGCACCTGAGTTTCATCATCAGATGCGTACTGCGCTGTGGTCACCGGAGGCACTGGCCCACCTGCCTCTTCAGAGTCAGAGAGAAAAAGGTGTTGGGCATCACTGCACACTGCCTCTTCTTCCATTTCTCCAATGCTGCTTGGCTGGCCCCCTGTTTCCAAGCCAAGAGATTCAGAGAACAGAAGTAGAGACGGCTCCTGTCCTGGGCTCTCTGACTGCCTGGCCAATTTGGCAGGTGGTGAAGATACAGATGGCTGCTCTCCAGTGCTCTGTGCCTGAGAGGATGTGGCACTAACTGAAGTCGATGCCGAGGCGTTAGCTGCCATCCACCCGACAACGGCTTCAATTTGGTCTTCACGCAGCAGCGGTGCACGGCGCTCTCCGACAAAGCTGCGCATGAAGGACTGTTCCCTGCTGAAACTGAGTGACGACGAGTCACCGGCGCCCGCAGCAGGCACAGAATCACCACGTCCTCTCCCTGCTCCTCTCCCTGCTCCGCGCCCACGCCCACGTGCCTTACTCCCTGCCCTCTTCATCTTGGTTGACAGATAAAGATAAGCAGAAAAGTACTAAGGCCTTAGTGTGCTTATTCCTGTAATGCTCCTCCTAACAGGTGTAAGAAACACTAATGTTGTAAATTGTGGACTAAACTTTATTATTTTTCAAATGTGGCCTACACAAGTGTAAGTTGTGTTTGGTGAACTTAACCTTTTTTTTGGTGCAGATCGGGCTACAGAGCTAGTTTAAATCACACGGAGACCGTGCAGACAGCCGTAAACGGCGCTGCAAGGCCAAGAAACCCTCCTCTAGGTTATCCTATATAGTGTTTTTCCACTATTTAGCTGGATACAAGTGGAAAGACACTAATAGGAATTTTTTTTTTCAAATTTTAAACTGGCTGCACTATTTGAAAAAAAGGAAATTGTTTTTCAAGGTATGAGGCAGTAACGCACCCTGAGCTGAATCCAACCGGCTATGGCTGCACACAGACTACAGGGCGAGCTGCGCTCACACAGAGACCGTGCAGACAGCCGTAAACGGCGCTGCAAGGCCCCCAAAAAAACCTCTAGGTTATCCTATGTAGTGTTTTTCCACAATTGAGCTGGAGACTGGTGGAAAGACACTAATAGGAATTTTTTTTTTTTTCAAATTTTAAACAGGCTGCACTATTTGAAAAAAAGGAAAATTTTTCTCAAGGTATGAGCCAGTAACGAACCCTGAGCTGAATCCAACCGGCTATGGCTGCACACAGACTACAGGGCGAGCTGGGCTCACACGGAGACCGTGCAGACAGCCGTAAACGGCGCTGCAAGGCCAAAAAACCCTCCTCTAGGTTATCCTATATAGTGTTTTTCCACTATTTAGCTGGATACGAGTGGAAAGACACTAATAGGAATTTTTTTTTTCAAATTTTAAACAGGCTGCACTATTTGAAAAAAAGGAAAATTTTTCTCAAGGTATGAGCCAGTAACGAACCCTGAGCTGAATCCAACCGGCTATGGCTGCACACAGACTACAGGGCGAGCTGGGCTCACACGGAGACCGTGCAGACAGCCGTAAACGGCGCTGCAAGGCCCAAAAACCCCCCTCTAGGTTATCCTATGTAGTGTTTTTCCACAATAGAGCTGGAGACTGGTGGAAAAACACTAATAGGAAATTTGAGAAAAAATGTGCAGCAGGCTGCACTAAGAGCAAAAAAGAACAACTGTGTGAGGCAGTGTGAACCCCCCCTGAGCTGAATACAACCGGGTATATGGCTGCACACAGACTACAGAGTGAGCTGCACACACACACACACACACACAGAGACCTTGCAGAACGCTGTTAAAACAGCGCTGCAAGGCAAGAGCAAGGTGAACAGTGAAGAACACACAGCGTTTTGCTAAATTAGCCTTTGGAAAGGAAAATAAAGCAATTAGCTAGCTCAACTGGCCCTCAGTTAGAACACAGCGTCCTGTCCCTAACTGAAATCACAGCAGAGTGAGCGCAAAATGGCGGCAGCGCTTTTTTATAGTGCAGAGTGACATCATTTCAGCAGCCAATCCAAGCCTTGCCAGTACTTACATGCCCACCATGCTAAACAGGATGTGCCCACACTTTCATTCATTCCTCATTGGCTGCTGCGTTCAATTTGAATTCTGGGAACTTCCGATTCCGGTATCCGATACGCGGGAAGTATCGGAATTCAGTATCGGAATTCCGATACCGCAAATATCGGCCGATACCCGATACTTGCGGTATCGGAATGCTCAACACTATTGTTAACTGATATCTATATGGCCTCAATCATATATTCTATGTGGGGCACTTCTTTTTTAGCAAATTTTGGAACAGATATGTGTATGTGCTGATCTTCTATTCAGAGCATTCCCATATAACACGGTGCATTTAACTTGACTTGGAGCATTCTCATATAACACTGTGCATTTAATCTGTCTCAGCTTTTTATGGGCTGTTGCAGGTACAGTTATTATTTGTGTGCATGAGCAGTAGTTGCAAGCAGTTACCCCATAACATTGGGCAATTGTAACTATCAGTGGGGGGGGCTGTTTTATTAGCTTATAAGTCTAACCGTCATTGATGAATGCTGACATCCTCATGTGCGACTAAGCGCATAGGACATATTTCTAACGTAGACATATAGGCATTTTTGTCCACTATATGCCCTCATGCATCAATGACATCTGTTCTGCTGTATATAACACTGTGCATTTAATTTGACTCGGAGCATTCCCATATAACACTGTGCACTTAATTTGACTCAGCTTTTTATGGGCTGTTGCAGCTACAGTTATTATTTGTGTGTATGAGCAGTAGTTGCAAGCGGTTACCCTACAACATTGGGCAATTGTAACTATCAGTGGGGCTGTTTCATTAGCTTATAGGTCTAACCGTCATTGATGAGCGCTGATGTCCTTGTGTGCGACTAAGCGCATAGGACATACTCCTAATGTAGACATATAAGCATTTTGTGTCCACTGTATGCCCTCATGCATCAATGACATCTGTTCTGCTGTATACCGCCATCCCGTGACATTATGGCATCCATCTACATGGATGTGGGCTCCCTCTGATGCAGTATCTAATCACACAAACTTAATAGACACTTTGGTACCATCCAATTTCTGTCGCCCATTAGCGTAGCGCTATAGTTACATGCTCATTAATCCATTTCATGGGCTTACATTTCATTTTATGCGCAGTGTTGGAGGCGCCCGGTTGCTGTGGCAACGTCAACATCCGGTGTTTACTGGGGATTGGTTTCTCGCGGCCACATTTGTTAACTGTGACGTCTCATATGAAACATGATGGGATCTAATAACTATTCCTTACCACTACACCTTGGCATCTATTGCCCATTGGCGTAGGCTGCCTGAATGAGCAGTTACTTCGCCCCTTTTTACCTTTTTAGGCTAGACTGGCGTACTGTAGCCATGGCAGTGCTAACATCCGGCCCTCAACGGAAGTCGTTGATTGCGGGTTCCCACTATGAACTGGTGGTGCATTTTAGTAAGTAAAGCTGCACAGTGAAGGTGTCTGCGGTATTTTTCAGCAGCTATTGCCCACTGGCAAAGCCTCTCAGAGACTGTGGACTTCCTTTTTTTTTTTAAGATATTGTCTTTACTTGCGTCTTGTTGCTATGGCGATGCTAACTTCCTGTTGTTACAGGAAGTCATTAGACCCGTGGATTCACGTAGGTTTATGGCGTCTCTAAACATGTGAAAAGGCACCGGACAGGTAATTTGAGCATACTATGGGGCATGGTGTTTGATTGTTTTCTTGAAGGAAGTACTTTGGCGTATCTTTTTCTATTTTAAGCGCCGCACATATTGTCTGGCTCATTACCTGTCACATGATTTGGGCCTGACAGGTGATAGGCCATTATTGCCTTGTAGCACACTATATTTAAGTGGAAACCAACGGTTTCTCCCACTCTCTGCAGTTTAGTATAGAGGGTGGTAACTCTATTTGTAGCACTGAAGCACCTTATCTCCCATGCAAGCTAGTCCCCTGATGATCCTGCTTGCAAAGAAACGCGTTGGGACCTGGAAATAGGGAGAGTGCAGGGCATGTTATACCTTAGGGGTAGATGTGGAATGTCCTTGTAAGGGCAGGAGCTCAGGGATTGAGATTTATTGATAGCCCCCCAGGGACTGACAGGGAATTGTCTCCTGATGTTGAAGGATTTCTCCACCTAAGCGAATTGGGGCTGCACCTTGCCTATCCTCAGCAATTGGTGAGATTGTTCCAATATTACGTTTGTGTACATATCTTTTCCAATTAATCTTACCCCTCCCTTTATTTTGTGATAACTGCTAATATTAATGCAACCAAGGCTACCTGTTTATCTGTATTGGCACTTGATAAATGCTTCTTCTATAGGTATTATCACCATGTAATCAGGTACCTTGGGTTGAGTGATAGGACACTGGACCACTGCCAGCGTCTTCACAAAAATCTTGAATAAGTACTACATTTTGTACGGCACGTCCCCTGACAGGGTATACCCAGTAGTACTTTTTTATCGATACACTTTTTTTTGGTGACAGTTTATTTAATATATTCCTTTATTTGGTTATACATTAAAAGTTATGTTTTCATTCCTGCTTATGCTATGTTCTCAAGATTTTGGTAGGATCATGTGATACATTTAAACTATTGTATATTGCTGTTTTTGCGTGTGTGTAGTACAGACCGCTGTAGGAAATCTTCAGTTTCTTGGCAATTTATCGCATGGAATAGCCTTCATTTCTAAGAAGAAGAATAGACTGTCGAGTTTCATATGAAAGTTCTTTTTTTCTGGCCATTTTGAGAGTTTAATGGAACCAACAAATGTAATGCTCCAGATTCTCAACTAGCTCAAAGGAAGGTCAGGTTTATAGGTTCTTTACTCAGCCAAACTGTTTTCAGCTGTGTTAACTTACTTGCACAAAGGTTATAATAACAATAATAATCTATATTTTTATATAGCGCTAACATATTCCGCAGCGCTTTACAGTTTTCAAGGGTATTCTAACCATCCATTAGCCTTTTTACACAGTTAGCAAACACAAAGCACCATAAGAACAATGGAGTGATGGTTGTTGGAAATGGGCCTCTATACACCTATGAAGATATTGCATTACAAACCAGACGTTTGCAGCTAAAATAGTCATTTACCACATTAACAATGTATAGAGTGTATTTCTGAATCATTTAATGTTAACTTCATTGGAAAAACTGTCCTTTTCTTTCAAAAATAAGGAAATTTTTAAGTGACCCTAAACTTTTAAACGGTAGTGTAAATGTCCTACTAAAATCTATTAGCTGGACATAAATCTCCCTAAGAATATGCCTCAGGAGCTTATTTTAAATGAAAGGAGGCATTATTGGAGTGAAACATGTACAGTAATGACTGACAGTCTAGATCTACACGTCTCACACTGGTGACACCTTCCCTTAATTTAAAATACGTTCTGGAGGCGGACTCTTGGGAAGATCTGTATCTGGCCCAAAGATCTTAACAGCTCATTTACATATATGAAAAATATAGATTTCTGGAAAATAAGATATCATATTGCAAATATCAAGATATCACTTTATTCAGCTTCCTATGACCTTCATGCCAATATAGACATCTTAGGAGCGTTGATCCTACTGACAGATTTCCTTTAAAATCTTGTTTCTAAATTTTATGTGCTGTTATAAACAATATTTCTATAATTCACTATAATTGTGCTACTCGATTGTATGAAAATTGCGTTTATGACAAAAGTAACAGTGTCTCGTGTGTGGGAGAAATTAGGTGTAAATATTAAAAAAACTTACATATGTAGTGAAGTTCAGTGTAGGTTTCAACACTGTAGGATAATTGTGAAACTCACTGTAGTACTCTTTGTTGATCACATATACACTTGATGTTTCATTCAGCGATACACCTGGTAACAAAGATTACATTATGCAAATACTAATAATATAATTGAATGCAAATTTAATAAAAATGTTAATGCTTAGAATGTTTTTGGAATGCCTCTTCCCCACACCAACATGCTCTAATGCCCTACTCTGTTAAAAAAAAGCAATGAATCACACTAAATTGCATTCTATTGACTTAGATTTCAATACAATTAAACAAAAAATGGATTATATATATTCAGAGAAAAGGGAAGGTGCTAACACAACCATCAAGTAAAATTAAAAAAAAAAAACTTTATTCAAAAATTCATAAAACAGGTGGAACCCCATAGCAATTAAAAACCTGATCTTGAGTGCAAATGCCCTTAATCATGGGAAAGAGAATGGGGCTATTGGAATCTGTTTAACTGAATGAAATCCAATTACCAAAATGAATACAGGTACCAATGGGGAAACATTACACATAGCATACTAATGAGTTAATCAAATTAAAACAAATTAAATAAATAAACAAAGCAATATTCATTAAATACAGAAACAACTAATAAATGTAAACCAAATGATTTTTGTAATTTATACCATATGGATGTTTGGTATTGAAGGTCAAAATCCAATACGTTTGTCGTAATATGAACTGGTTGTACAAACAAATGGCTTTTTTTTCTCCTCCTCGGACTATAAGGGTATGTTTCCACGTTAAGGATTCCTTCAGGATTTGCTGCGGATTGGATGCTACGTACAGCCGGCGGCCCTGTGTAACCAGACATGCGGCGCGTCTTTCCAGACAGCAGCATGTCTACTTATCTTGCGGAGACGCTCTGCAAGACAAATAGACATGGACCCACATGCAACTCCTAATCCTGTCATCAGCAGCCCATGGGGCAACAGAGCTTCCAATATATCTACGGGTCAACAGAGAGCAGACTGAAGGAAAAGCATGTTCTCACCCATTAATGACATCAGAGAGGAGGCATCTCTTTCCTGCGATTCTGTACTGATGGTGGTAGTGAATATGGAGAGGAGGAATATTTTAACCTCTTTTCAACATCCGGGGTACATGTAGAGCGAGTTGGGAGGTGATATCCCACAAACCAACATACAGTTCTGCTCAAACGTTTACATAGCCCGGCAGAATTTTTGCTAATTCTGGTTAGTGGTTGGGTGAAGCCATTTACTGTCAAACTACTGTGTTTTAAAATCATAATGACAACCCAAAACATCCAAATGACCCTGAGATTCACATACTCCATTTCTTAATACCGTGTATTGTCCCCCTCTAACATCAATGATGGATTGAAGTCTTTGTGGTAGTTATGGATGAGGTTCTTTATTTTCTCAGATGGTAAAGCTACCCACTCTTCTTGGCAAAAAGCCTCCTGTTCCTGTAAATTCCTGGGCTGTCTGGCATGAACTGCACACTTGAGATCTCCCCAGAGTGGCTCAATGATATTGAGGTCAGGAGACTGAGATGGCCACTCAAGAAAAGTTCACATACCCTGGTGATTTTGGCCTGATAACATGCACAGAAGTTGACACAAATGGGTTTGAATGGCTACTAAAGGTAACATCCTCATCTGTAACCTGGTTGCATGTAATCAGTGTGTGTGCATAAAAGCTGAGTGAATTATCATTCATATTCTCTGAAAAAAGGCCAAGATAGCAAAAAGTCTGCCCAGAGTATGTAAACTTTTAAGCACAACTGTACATGTACTGTGCTATATTGGCACCAGCTCACAAGCATTGCCAGCACCACCATCAGTGGGTGTCTGCTGTATATCATAGCTGACACTTTGCTGCAATGGCCATGATTTGTATTAAGCTGAGTGGTAGGTGAAAATGGAGTAGGATTTTTTGTAACCCCTTTCTGTCATACATGTACAGCATAATGCAAGGAAATATATTCCACAAACCACCATATGTGTACTGTGCAAGGATGCCGCTGGTTCACAAACACCGCTGGCACCATCATCAGTGGGTGTCAGTGAGTGTCAGGTGTATATTGTAATGGGGGCCAGGGTGGTAGCCATACCAAGGGATTGCTGCTGCTGCTTCCTCATCACACCCCGACGCTCCGCTACAAAAATATCATGTCCATTTTGTGGTGTGCTGTGTGTGTCAAGTAGTTCACCCACCTGTGAGTCAGAATCCTTCACAGCATACAGGGCTCCAATCCGTTGCAGACACACACAAATGTTATCAAAATCCCGATTCATTTTCAATAAAACTTTACTCAATTCATGCATCTTCATGACAGACTTAATCCAACAATCTTCAAAAGGCATAAGAGCTTCTCCTCCTGCACTTTCCCTTTTCTTTTCCTTCAGCTTATCTTCTAGCACCGTGGCTTCCAGACCCCCAGTCCCCTGGGAACTCCAGCTTTTTGATACTAGGTGCTCCCCGTCCACTTTCCCCATCCTGGGCGAAAAATCAGGTTGCCTCTGCAATTCCTGTTCGGACCGTAAGTCCCGGACGTCATGGGAGGTAACCCACAGACAAGCCACGACCCTTTCAGCAGACTGCCTCGCTTTTCACGTGCTTTAGGATCTAACATCTCCAGACCTGCTTCCCTCAGTGCTTCTTCTGTCTCTTTCAACTGTAACTCACCACACAACTACCACTCCTTTTTGAACAATTCCTCTCACTCTGTTCTAGCTCCACGCACTACTTTAAAATTACCTCAGAAAGGCACTCTCCCTGCCACTACCCTGAATCCGCCCCCTTGCTCAACTGTCACTACTCTGACTGAAACCAGTTCTCAACACAATCTAATCTCCTACTCTACAGTGCCCCCTTAACACTAACCCACAACTACACTGCCATAACCCTTACCAGTGCTGACCTACCACTGCCACTGACTGTCCCTATTCCTGTCCCTAACACACAGATATCAGAACAGTGTCAGCGATTATCATATTAAACAGTGTCAATTATCATAAGCTACACAGGGCACACATCAAACGCAAAACATACCCAGTTTCATTAGGTAGACATGCACAGGAATGCAGGGCCCAAACCAGCCGCCTGCACTCCCCCTTACAATATCATAGCTGACAATATACTGCAATGGCTACAATTTGTATTAATACAGATTGTGGCTGTTTTACCCCTTAGATACCAGTGACAATAGTCGCAGTGGTATTTAGATGGTTATTTGAGAGAGGGGGCTTCCTTTTTAAGCCTATCGACACTCTGTAATCACAGTAGATGCCATGGAATCTCTTGGCCAAGTAATGACCTTTAGGTCAGCTAGCTAGAGTGGCCTGTAAGGCCTTGCAGTAAGCAGGGTCTGACAGGTGAAGTGTCACAGTAAATCTGACAGTGCTAAAGACCTACAGTACAGAAGTATTTTAGGATATTAGATCAGCAATCAAACAAGTAAAAGTTAAAAGGATTAACAAAAAGGGAAATAATTGCATAAAAATAGTCTGAAAAATAATATAAAAATATTTTGCCATGTACCTTTTTCATTATACCTGACACATAAAAAGTGTTCAGAACTCATACAGAAAAATCAATGTATCAATGAAAATGTAATCTCATTCCTCAAGGAATGTGGCCCCTCAACTTCAAATTTTTCTATGTTCAACCTATTATCTGGTTGAGTTTAAGTCCCATGTTCTAGATCATGCTAACTGATATTCTATGACTAAATTTTGCAGCATGGGTTAAGTTAATTGTGCAAATAACTACATGAAATAATAATAATAATAATAATAATAATTTTATTTATATAGCGCCAACATATTCCGCAGCGCTTTACAAATTATAGAGGGGACTTGTACAGACAATAGACCTTACAGCATAACAGAAATACAGTTCAAAACAGATACCAGGAGGAGTGAGGGCCCTGCTCGCAAGCTTACAAACTATGGGGAAAAGGGGAGACACGAGAGGTGGATGGTAACAATTGCTTTAGTTATTCGGACCAGCTATAGTGTAAGGCTCAGGTGTTCATGTAAAGCTGCATGAACCAGTTACCTGCCTAAGTATGTAGCAGTACAGACACAAAGGGCTAATACTGCATAAAGTGTATGAGAACATGATGCGAGGAACCCTTTTTTTTTTTTTATTATAAATAGGCCACACAGGGATCGTTAGGTTAATGCATTGAGGCGGTAGGCCAGTCTGAACAAATGAGTTTTTAGGGCACGCTTAAAACTGTGGGGATTGGGGATTAATCGTATTAACCTAGGTAGTGCATTCCAAAGATTCGGCGCAGCACGTGTAAAGTCTTGGAGACGGGAGTGGGAGGTTCTGATTATTGAGGATGCTAACCTGAGGTCATTAGCGGAGCGGAGGGCACGGGTAGGGTGGTAGACTGATACCAGGGAGGAGATGTAGGGTGGTGCTGAGCCATGGAGTGCTTTGTGGATGAGGGTAGTAGTTTTGTACTGGATTCTGGAGTGGATGGGTAGCCAGTGTAATGACTGGCACAGGGTAGAGGCATCGGTGTAACGGTTGGTGAGGAATATGATCCTGGCTGCAGCATTCAGGACAGATTGGAGCGGGGAGAGTTTTGCAAGAGGGAGACCGATTAGTAGAGAGTTACAATAGTCCAGACGAGAATGAATAAGTGAAACAGTCAGAGTTTTTGCAGAGTCGAAATTAAGAAAAGGGCGAATTCTAGAAATGTTTTTGAGATGCAGGTAAGAAGAGCGAGCCAGTGATCGGATGTAGGGGGTGAATGAAAGGTCAGAATCAAGGATGACCCCAAGGCAGCGGGCATGTTGCTTTGGAGTAATGGTGGAACCGCACACGGAGATGGCAATGTCAGGCAAAGGTAGGTTAGTAGAGGGAGAGAACACGAGGAGTTCAGTTTTTGACAGGTTTAGTTTCAGATAGAGGGAGGACATGATGTTAGAGACAGCGGTAAGACAATCCCTGGTGTTTTCTAAAAAGGTCGGTGTGATATCGGGAGCAGAAGTGTATAATTGGGTGTCGTCAGCATAGAGATGGTACTGGAAACCAAATCTACTGATTGTTTGTCCAATAGGGGCAGTATACAACGAGAAGAGTAGGGGGCCTAGGACTGATCCTTGAGGAACCCCAACAGTAAGGGGAAGGTGAGAGGAGGAGGAACCAGCAAAACATACAGTGAAGGATCGGTCAGAGAGATAGGAGGAGAACCAGGAGAGAACGGTGTCCTTGAGGCCGATGGAGCGGAGCATAGTGAGGAGGAGCTGATGATCCACAGTGTCGAATGCTGCAGAGAGATCCAAGAGAATTAGCATGGAGTAGTGACCATTAGATTTAGCTGTTAGTAGGTCATTAGAGACTTTAATGAGGGCAGTTTCAGTAGAGTGTAAAGAGCGGAAGCCAGATTGAAGAGGGTCGAGAAGAGAGTTATCTGAGAGATAGCGGGTAAGACGGGAGTGGACCAGGCGTTCGAGGAGTTTAGAGATGAAGGGAAGATTAGAGACAGGTCTATAATTAGCGGCACAGTTTTGATCGAGGGATGGTTTTTTAAGTAATGGATGTATGATGGCATGCTTAAATGAGGAGGGAAAAATACCGGAAGTTAGGGAAAGGTTGAATATTTTTGTTAGGTGAGAGGTGATAGCCGGGGAAAGGGACTGGAGGAGATGTGACGGAATGGGGTCACTGGTGCAAGTGGTCGGGCGAGAAGATGCAAGGAGCCTGCTTACTTCTTCTTCTGTAACTGCTTCAAAGTCAGAGAGTGAACTAGATGCAGTGGGGGAGGGAGGACAGTGCATGGTATGAAGAGATTGGGAGATGATTTCCTGTCGAATGTGGTCAATTTTTTCTTTGAAGTAATTGGCCAGATCGTCAGCACGGAGATCCGTGGTTGGGGCCTGCTCTCTTGGGTTGAGTAGGGACTGGAACGTGTCAAAGAGACGTTTAGGGTTATTGGACAGGGAGGTGATGAGGGTGTTGAAGTAGGTTTGTTTGGAGAGGTGAAGGGCAGAATTGTATGTCTTTAGCATGAACTTATAATGGATGAAATCTTCGGGTAGATTAGATTTTCTCCACAGACGTTCTGCGCACCTGGAGCACCGCTGCAGGAAACGTGTTTGCAGCGTGTGCCACGGTTGTTGCCGTCTGTGCCGAGTTGTTTTATGTATAGGAGGAGCAGCTTCATCCAGAGCACTTTGCAGGGTTTCATTGTAATGCTTCAATGCAGAATCAGGACATGAGATGGAGGAAATAGGGGCCAATGAGGACTGCAAGTTCATCATAAGTTTCTGGGTGTTAATGGCCTGTATGTTTCTATAGGTGTGGAAAGTGGGGTTGACCTGAGCGGGATGGCAGTTCTAATAAGATATATTCATAGCGCCAGATGAAAGTTGTCCAGTAGACTATTTTGCAGGGTCCATCTACTTTTCTTTCCGAGTGTAGGCTGCAAGCCCAGTGTAATTATGAGATTTCTACACCAGAAAGGATAAGTTTTTTTGTGAACTGCCTCTACACTTTGGAAACGGAAACCTAATGAAAAAAGAAACTAGGAAGCTGCTTTGAATCTTGTTTTAGTACAAATGTACAACCTTATACAGAAAAGCTAATGCAATTTAGGGTTTTAACATTTAAACCTTCAAAATTGTTATTTGCCCATTACATTTCCCCAGCTATCATTACAGGGACAAAACTTAGTAAGAGTTGGGATGAAATCAAGCTTCCCCTACTATTTTAATATAATAAAATTGATATGCAACAAAAGTTGGAAAGTGCAAGGAAAATCCATTTTTCACAGATTTCTGTGGTTAGTAATAACATTTTATATGGGTCTGCACTAGTGTTGAGCATTCCGATACCGCAAGTATCGGGTATCGGCCGATACTTGCGGTATCGGAATTCCGATACCGAGATCCGATACTTTTGTGGTATCGGGTATCGGTATCGGATACATAGGGATCTGTAAAATAAAGAATTAAAATAAAAAATATTGATATATTTACCTCTCCGGCGGCCCCTGGACTCAGCGCGGGTAACCGGCAGGCTTCGTTGTTCAAAATCAGCGCTTTTAGGACCTGAGAATCACGTCCCGGCTTCTGATTGGTCGCGGGCCGCCCATGTGACCGCCACGCGACCAATCACAAGCCGCGACGTCACCGCAAGCTATTGACGCGCTCATTTTTAAAAATGAGCGCGTTAATGGCTTTGAAAGACATAGCGGCTTCTGATTGGTCGCGGGCCGCCCATGTGACCGCCACGCGACCAATCACAAGCCGCGACGTCACCGCAAGCTATTGTGTTTTTAGGTGTTTTTAAAAACGTGGCCGCGACCAATCACAAGCCGCGAAGTCACCGCAAGCTATTGACGCGCTCATTTTTAAAAATGAGCGCGTTAATGGCTTTGAAAGACATAGCGGCTTGTGATTGGTCGCGGGCCGCCCATGTGACCGCCACGCGACCAATCACAAGCCGCGACGTCACCGCAAGCTATTGTGTTTTTAGGTGTTTTTAAAAACGTGGCCGCGACCAATCACAAGCCGCGAAGTCACCGCAAGCTATTGACGCGCTCATTTTTAAAAATGAGCGCGTTAATGGCTTTGAAAGACATAGCGGCTTCTGATTGGTCGCGGGCCGCCCATGTGACCGCCACGCGACCAATCACAAGCCGCGACGTCACCGCAAGCTATTGTGTTTTTAGGTGTTTTTAAAAACGTGGCCGCGACCAATCACAAGCCGCGAAGTCACCGCAAGCTATTGACGCGCTCATTTTTAAAAATGAGCGCGTTAATGGCTTTGAAAGACATAGCGGCTTGTGATTGGTCGCGTGGCCGCGACCAATCACAAGCCGCGACGTCACCGCAAGCTATTGTGTTTTTAGGTGTTTTTAAAAACGTGGCCGCGACCAATCACAAGCCGCGACATCACCGCAAGCTATTGTGTTTTTAGGTGTTTTTAAAAATGAGCGCGTCAATAGCTTGCGGTGACGTCGCGGCTTGTGATTGGTCGCGGCCACGCGACCAATCACAAGCCGCTATGTCTTTCAAAGCCATTAACGCGCTCATTTTTAAAAATGAGCGCGTCAATAGCTTGCGGTGACGTCGCGGCTTGTGATTGGTCGCGGCCACGCGACCAATCACAAGCCGCTATGTCTTTCAAAGCCATTAACGCGCTCATTTTTAAAAATGAGCGCGTCAATAGCTTGCGGTGACGTCGCGGCTTGTGATTGGTCGCGGCCACGCGACCAATCACAAGCCGCTATGTCTTTCAAAGCCATTAACGCGCTCATTTTTAAAAATGAGCGCGTCAATAGCTTGCGGTGACGTCGCGGCTTGTGATTGGTCGCGGCCACGCGACCAATCACAAGCCGCTATGTCTTTCAAAGCCATTAACGCGCTCATTTTTAAAAATGAGCGCGTCAATAGCTTGCGGTGACGTCGCGGCTTGTGATTGCCACGCGACCAATCAGAAGCCGGGACGTGATTCTCAGGTCCTAAAAGCGCTGATTTTGAACAACGAAGCCTGCCGGTTACCCGCGCTGAGTTCAGGGGCCGCCGGAGAGGTAAATATATCAATATTTTTTATTTTTATTCTTTATTTTACACCTCCCTATGGATCCCAGGGCCTGAAGGAGAGTTTCCTCTCCTTCAGACCCTGGGAACCATGAGAATACCTTCCGATACTTGATGTCCCATTGACTTGTATTGGTATCGGATATCGGTATCGGTATCGGCGATATCCGATATTTTTCGGGTATCGGCCGATACTATCCGATACCGATACTTTCAAGTATCGGACGGTATCGCTCAACACTAGTCTGCACTGTTTTGAATTGACTTACTTAATAATTCAGCACCACTATGTTACAGAGACTGAATATGACTCATTCAAGTAAACTTTCCAAAGGAATGCATTAATTTTTTTTTATTGTAGGGTAATATATGTAGGGAAATAAAAGGTCACAGCTAAATATTTGGAAGTGGACTCTTGGCCACTTGATGCTTAAAAGATTTTAGACTGAATTTTTTCATAAATGTATAACTATATATAGTAATACTGTGCAAAAATAAAAAGCTTAACACAAGTCTCAAGCACAGGTCCCAAGTAAGGCCAATTGTTTCACAAAAAAGCAATGGAAACCGTCGTTCTTTCCATCCCCGCTAAAACCTATTAACCGATTGCACTTGCCAAAGGCTTAAACAGCTCCAGGCTGAGTGATTGTTGCCAAATTATTTACTACTTTTCTACTTTTTATCACATGGATTTTAACGGGGTAATCATATGCACTTCTGTTTTTCTTAAGTATCCACAAATCTCATGAGTCTGTCCAAAGAATATTAAGATAAGATTTCTCTGTGCAGTAAAATAGAAGTATAGAAAATGTCCATGATTTGATTAGTGAGGGAACAGATAGTAAAGTGCTAAAGCAGGAATCAAAATTGTCACTTTCAATAAAATTAATTAATAGTAACAATAACTTAAATGTATGATATCACAGAATGATAATGTTGGGAGTCACGCAGATCACATTTCTGCCAGTTTGTCACTCAGCTGCCTCCAATTGTCAGGGCAATTATGCATTTGACTGTTGAGTGATGGACGAGGCCACGTCTGTTTCCACTACTAGGTCGGTTATTGAGGAACTCACAGTGAGCGTATGGTATACCGTTTATGCCTACGATTCAAACTCAATACATATTTTCACTGCTCAAAAAAATAAAGGGAATACTAAAATACAACATCCTAGATATCCCTGAATTAAATAATCCAGTTACAAATTTTTATTCATTGCATAGTGGAATGTGTTCAGAACAATAAGAGCATAACAATTATTAATGTAAATCAAAATGAATCTCCCATGGAGGTCTGGATTTGGAATGATATTCAAAATCAAAGTGGAAAATCAAATTACAGGCTGATCCAACTTCAGTAGAAATGCCTCATGTCAAGGAAAAGATGCTCAGTATTGTGTGTGTCCTCCATGTGCCTATATGACCTCCCTACTGTACAACGCCTGGGCATGCTCCTGATGAGGCGGCGGATGGTCTCCTGAGAGATCTCCTCCCCTACCTGGACTAAAGCATCTGCCAACTCCTGAATAGCCTGTGGTGCAACGTGACATTGGAGGATGGAGCAGTGAAGTATATCGTGGCACAGCTGTGTCGGTGCACAAGATAGGTTTCCCACACCAGTAGATATATGATAGATAAATAACTTGGCACTCAACTTTGTAAATAGTGATGATTTTTATTCAGGTGGCAGTCCAAATTAAACGTTTCGGTCAGACATTAGACCATCTTCAGTAAACCGACTGCTTATGTGATGGATATAGAAGATGTCTCTAGTTATGTAGTAGGTCCTGGGTTATGGTTTCAAATGGACCTGTCTGGGAACGATAATTTCACGGGTAAGAAAACGGAAATAATTTCGTATCTGGGCCTAGTTTTCCAGGTTTGGAGAAAACTGTAGCTAGTATAGGTAACTTGTTGTAAACTAGGTTTAGGGTTCTATGTCCACTGTGGTATCATAAGAAGGATAGATACTAAATGGCATAAGGGAGGACTGTATCTCATATACTATGGCCTCAAACACTAGGTAATCCAATTAAATGGTATTAGTGTCTATTAATTGAGGTGCATGAAGACACCTGATGGAATGAGCGCGCTTGGAACAAACCGCAGCCCATGTGCGGTGTGTAGCTGGTATGCCTCAACGCGGTGTCCACAGTGGACATAGAACCCTAAACCTAGTTCACAGCAAGTTACCTATACTAGCTACAGTTTTCTCCAAACCTGGAATACTAGGCCCAGGTATGAGCACCGGCTTCCTAGCCAGCAGATTGGGAAGGACGGATCACAGGTGACATGGCAGACTCTGATTTGGTACTCTGTTTTTCTACCCATTGACTAGGGTGCTTGGATGCCATGTGTTTACGTATACTGGTGGTGCTCTGGTTGCCTTTGTCCTGGCCTCTGCTCAGTTTCGTATGGCAGATGCTACAGATGACAATGTTTGGTTCGGATGAACAGATGACAGAGGATGAACGCCCCCATGCCTTGCCTTGGGGCACAGAGGGATTGCTTTTGGCAACCGTTGACAGACTTCGCACTCTGCTCAAACCAGTAGCCCTTGGTACCTTTGTTTGTGCTACGCATCCTCTTTCTTCCTCTGTGCTGCTGTGTTGGCTATGCATACCAACGGTCCAGGTTGGATCAGTGGACTCATCATCAACCACCTTGTCGTCCATGTCATCCACCTTCCATGTTGATATTGTCAGCTTGCCAGATGGCAACTGTGTCTCATCATCATCAGCCTTCACCTCTTGAGCCAGTATATCACTTGGCTGAAAGTGGCTTTCTTCTGTCCGTGGGTTTTCAAATATTTGACCATGAACAGTTGATACCTCCTCACGTTCCTCTTCAATGTTGCGCATTGAGAGGCCAGAGGCAACCAAAGGATCATATGTACCAAACAGATCATTGGAGTGGCCAAGCATGGGGTCAAATGTTTCCTGTGACTGCTGAGGGGAGTAGAAAGTAGAAACAGGTTGAGGATTGGATGACCCTGCGCTCTGTGTATTGACAGTAGACTGTGTAGTCGTGGAGGATTGGATGCTACTAGAAAATTTCATTAAGGCCTTATCTGCCATCCAAGACAGTATCTGCTCTTGCTCTTCTGGCTTCCAAACACATTTACAATCCAGACCGGGAATTTTCACCAGGAGCATAGATGCATCAAACTTCTTCTGTCTTCCAGACTCAGTGTCTTGTCGGGCACCATTGACAACCCCACACCCACGTCCCTATCCCTTCACAGGAATTTGTATTTTTTGTGACATAGTTGCAGATGTTTAGATGCAGATATTGGGTAACAAGAAGTAGTTTGTGGTTTGTGGAAGGTAGCAATACAGCCTAGTACTGCTTTGTGTTTTACAAACAGGAAGACTGTCTGGAATGTAAAAAAAATTGGTCTGAGTTTAACGCCGAAAATTTTGCTTGCCAGTCACCACAGAAGACAACGGTGCTGGCTGCGTGTCAGTTGTACATAACGTGCGTGCTATTCGGTGTGCAAACAGCTCAGTAAAGGAAAAAAAATTGGCCTGAGTTTAACGCCGAATATTTTGCTTGCCAGTCACAACAGAAGACAACGGTGCTGGCTGCGTCTCAGTTGTGCAGTACCATGCATGCTATTTGGAGTGCAAACAGCACAGCAAGAGCAAAAATTAGCCTGCGGTGGTAAATGTGACCCCAAATATAGCTGGGAAAAGTGTCACTACTCCATGAACTTATGCAGTACTTTCAGCAAGAGCTGATATATTGAGGTGCTATGTATGTACTGTAACTCTCCTGCCTGTCTCCATGTACTACTACAGTCACCTACTACTAGAATAGTTCTCACAATAGCTTTTGTGTTTTTTTAGATGATTTCTGGACAATGTCCAAAAGCACAACTCTCCCTAGCAGCTGCTCACAGTCTCCCTACGCTAGCACTAGCTGTGTTCCAGATGCAATGTGCAGAAAATGGCGCCGGCAGGGCTTTTATAGAGCCTATGACTCATAGCCTACTATGATGACTCATCTATGATGTTGCGCAGCCAGCCAATCATAGTACTGCCGCCACAACCAAGAAGGCTGCAGCATTACTGTTACTGGCTAATGCTGCGCGAGAGATTCGCATATTGGGAGGCGAATAGTGAAATACTGGCTAGGATTCGAGTACCGCATTACTCGCCGAATACCGAATCCTAAGGAATATTCTCGCTCATCCCTACTTATACCCTTAAGCGCCATTCAGATTTTATCTATTTCTTTCTGTTACTTTGTGACAGGGATGGCACCCACCTGTCCTGACACCATCTGCTGAGGGAATTTACAGGGAGGTAGTGTTTGTGTGTTCTAGTTCTTCAGTCAGAAGAGATGTTAAGGTCCCAATCTCACAGTAACCCTCTGTGACCAGCTCTGGGCCAAATACTTGTCCTGTTTCCCCGTGGGATGATGAGGGTCCAGAAAGCAGTGTGCTATCTGTGTTCTGGGCACTCTGACTGCAGGTATCAGCAGATATGTAGTCTCCTCAAGGGATAATAACATTGATTATCCCATCAGCCTGACAAACTGTGGGTAACACTTTTCCCTCACCCTGACAGGCTATGGGAAACTACTTTACCACCACCCTGATAGGCTGTGGATAACAATTTCCCATATCTCTGAAAGGCTATGAGTACCGCCTTTCCATCACCCAGACAGGCTATGGCTAAACTTTTTCATTGCCCTGACAGGCTATCAGACATACTTTCCCACCAACCTGACAGGTTGGGGATAAAGCTTTCATGGCCTTCCTTGATTCCTGATTAGTATTGCTAATCATGGGGCAACTACCACTGGCCATGTCATAATTCATTGTGACACTGGTCAGATGCATCAGACCACATCCTTTATGATCTACAGACCTGTCTCGATCCTCCTCTAAAACCGCAAAAGCTTGTGAAGAGCACCCGTTGAAGTGCTGTATAGCACGAAACGGCCGTAGTCCGTTCTCATTCACTTTCCTCCCTGCCGTTGTTGTCTTATATGTCCGAATAAATTGTGACCATCATACCTGGGGTAAGTGCGCTTCTTTCTTTTTTCTTTTTTCTTGTGCTTTCTCATAATTCATTGTGACACTGGTCAGATGCATCAGACCACATCCTTTATGATCTACAGACCTGTCTCGATCCTCCTCTAAAACCGCAAAAGCTTGTGAAGAGCACCTCACGGTACTCACACTGTGCGTCCGTGCGCGTGTCCTGAGCAGGGATGGTGAAGACTAGGGTGTCTAGATAGGTGGTGTGGCTATGGAGATCAGTCGTGCAGCAGGTACAGGACCTGATGCTCGTGACCACTTGAGGAGTGGCCGAGGGGGCGGAGCCTAACACCAGAGCCCTGAGGAACAGAGTACCGGTGAGGAGTGCAGGAGAGGGTGCAGGAACCACATGGATACAAACAGAGAGTGAAGAGGTACCAAAGGGGCACACTAGAGACAGAGTCGGTAACAGGCCATGATCAGAAGCAGAGAGGGCGACACAGTGCAGAAAGGGATAAAACAAAAGGGAGGTCAGGGACAGAGCCAAGAGTCAAACCAGGAGATAAACTGAAGGTACGGAATCAGAGAGGAAGAGCAAGGACATAAACGGACCAGGTCGTACACAGGCAACAAGGACACAAGCAGATTGTTAGGTGTCGAGTTCCCACCGCTGCACAGGGGGAATCTCGAACCACCTCCGCTGCGGTCTCTCATTCTCCTCCAGCCCCAGTGGAGCCTGCTCAGCAGAGACGTCAGTCCCAGCACCTGACTCAGACAGATACTGTGCGTTTGGTTACTGCTGCCCTTCCAGGTTCAGCCATTATAACCAGTACTGTTCAGCGGCGAGCAGGCGCTCCAGGGACTAAGTCCCGCTTTTCTCCTTCTGAGCATGCCTAGGGGAAGACCTCACATTGGAGGTCGGGGGTCACACGCTCAGGCCCTGTAGCAGCTCCTATTGGTCCACTAGGAAGGTCCTGGAGAGCTACAGCTAAAAAAGGTTTGCATGGCTGCACGGCCATGCGCTAGTATAAACCTGTTATCATGTGTGTGGTTGTGTGCCTGTTCTGGTGATTGCTCCTTAATCATTCCCATTCCTAGTCATGTTGAATGTTCTCGAATGTTGGAGTTAACTAGCGCTTGACAGGGCTAATCAATACACAAGAGCACGATCTGTACTGCGTCTAACCAGCAGTGACCGCCAGTGCGGCCCTGTACGCATTCTGTGCGACTATCTTCAATTACTCCTGACAATCGGTCAGTGTAGGGTGGGAACTCCCGCTTGATCTCTGCATCTGACTCAGTGTGCCTTCAGGCGCGGGCTCAAAAGCCACCGAGGGTCAGAGCGGGATCAATCACCAGCATAGTGGGGGTGAATTGCAGGGATCCCACTAGTATTAATTTGCTGCACCCTGTGACTGCTAACATGGCACAGTGTTTCCTTGATTCCCTGCGACTCTGTGAAGCAACAGAGTTCGCTCCTGTACAGACAGGGTGATGGAACCCGTGTCTATTCTGGTGTAGTACTGCCATATACTGCCGCCATTACCTAGCAGCAGGTTCCACTCCTGCACGGTGGACCCTGGGCGAATGCACCTTTACTATCGTTATATTTCATCGGTGCGTTCTGCCAGCCCTAACACAGACTGTAATCACAGACACACGGGAGACAGTACTCAGCCGAGGATCAGAGTATAGCTGACAAAGAATCCCGCATCTGTGTGGGTATAATTAACCCTCCCAGAACCAAAAGGAGGCCATAACCATTTACCCTGCAAAGGCAGGGCATGAACCCAGACCATTCCATGACAATCTGGGCTAATCATGGGTCAGCTACTTCCAGCCATGTCACAGTCCATCGTAACACTAGTCAGCTGCATGGGACCACTTGCTTCATTATCCCCAAGCCTGATCCCATTGACCTTAGCACTGATGCTTGCTCCTGTTAGGGGATCCTCAGCAACATCACCCTACAGCGTGACATAGCTGAGTTCTCCTGTACAATGAAACACATCATCATATATGACATTCAAGCTATTGACATTTGAATCACGTGAAGTACCAGATCTAGGACATTTTGACAGACCAAATATCCCAGATCAATCTCCAATAATATATTTGCATGCACATTTGGGGGTCACATCCTCCCATTTGCTGCAAAATGAGTGGAAAGCAAAATTCCATGACACTCTGAGAGCTTTGGATGCTTATGGCCCCATGTGAGTCAAACAGATCTGATCCCGAAACCACAGCTTTTCCACTGGTCCTGGGCTCTGGTGCCATATAGTGTTGTGTCTGACATCATCCTCCACCAAGGCACAGATCAACATAACTTTTGCTTTATTGGATCTATCAAGACCTCGCTCTTCACACAAACGGATCTGCTCAGCTTTCTTGTACTTCATCTTAGCAGTCACTCTCCAAATAAAAGATAGAACAAAAAGCAAGAGAGGGGAGAGCGGTGTAATTGCTACATGTACAGTATTGTCCCAGGTATAAATAAACACTGAATCTGATCCTCAAAACTCTGCTCAGAATCCTTGCAATGACTGTGCAAGTTTTTAGTGACAGGGATGTTTGCTCACCACAGATCACTAATGCTTTGTGATATCCCACTGCTTGACACCAATTTGTCACATATAACACAAGAGAGATCCAACAGATTCCACCGCTGCCACTGATTTATTACGGAATGACACCGGCGGGAGTCACACAGATCTCACCACTGTCACAAGTTTGTCAGGGGATGCAACCCCACCACCTCCAACCATCAGGGCAATTACTCATTTGTCTGATGAGTGGTGGATGAGGCCAAGACTGCTTTCACTACTAAGCCAGTTAACGGAGAACTCACAGAGAGTGTATGGTATGTACACCTCCGATTCCAATGCATAGAATATATATAAATATATATACTGTATATATATTATACACAATCCCTGCTAACTTCACAATAACAAAAGAAACTATTTTCTGACACCACAAATTTTTATACAGACTGATTGTACACCCAATGCAAGTAGCATATGGCTTCAGGGGTGTAGTTTACAGAGCAAGAGGAACAGAGCAATTCAATTTTATATATTTAATCCAGAAAAGTAGGCAATGTTTAAACAAAATATGCAAAGATTTTACAGAATGGGAACAAAACAATACGGTATATAAAATTATATAGCATGAAAAGTTATAACAAAAGAAAAGCACTAAACCTAATGTTGCAGAAATAGCTCTTATCTTTATGAAGGGAAGCACTCCAATTAGGAAAATGGAATACTCTCACAGCAAACCATGTCTTCCACAAATCAACAATGACAGAAACGCAAGCTCTGTTTTTTATTGGATGAATGCTATGCCCACATACCTCCTCTTGGGGAGCTCATACCGGGGCTGGATGTGGGATGTGCCAAGTCTTTTAGAAGTTTATGAGATCTCCAATTTTTGGGATATCTTTGGCACTGGAGGTCTTAGGTGCTAAATATTGTTGTCATGTTTCCTATCATGATTTTACCTTTCTAAAGAGATGAAACGTGGCATGGATAGCATCATCCATCAGACAATATTTAGTTAATGAGGTTAGTATGGCATCATGGTGACGTTAGTCAATGTATTATGTTCGTCCCTTCACTACAACGCTGAAAATATATCTTCCATAAATATCGTATCAATGCAATCCCCAATATTATCACTGACCTTTGGCTCCAAAAAGTCAGTGATTTGAACAGAGGAAGCTCTTGCCTTTCAAGTGTACTTCTCCGTCTCTGAATAAACGAATCCGTGTCTTGGTGACTGGTTTTCAGAACAGAACTCCTGTTGTAATTACCTAGTCACTGCATGAGGTCCCTACTTCAATGGAGATTGAAGTGTAAGCGCTTTATCACTTTCCAGTTATAATTAATCCCATATATTCAATTTGAGGTCCTACTTCAATGGAGGTTAAAGTGTAAGCTCTTTCTCACTTCCCTAATTAATCCCATATATTTAATGCAAGGGTAATATTTTTTCAAAGATGTCTTTATAAATTAAAATTTTTCTCTAAGACAGGAACCAAAGTTCTCACTTTAAAAAAAATGATTAATAGTAGCAATAATTTAAAGGGAAACTGTTACCCCCTTGGACGTTCCTAAACTATTAATATGGCCATACATGTACTAGAATACTAGAATACCTAAAATACTCATACATGTATGCCTCATATCTAATAATCCTTTTTTAATCCTTTATGTTAATCCGGTCTTCATTTGTCAGGGTCCCTGTGATGTCTAGTGATTGGCCTGCGCCAGTGCCCTTCATTTCCTTCGATTCCAATATTCTGCCCTTCTATAGGCATTGGCTTCTTGTTTCTTCTGCGCAGGCACCTACTTGCATGCTGGAATATGAGGTATCGCTCACTTAGTATCTCCGAGCTTTTGTGTGGAAGCGGCAGGTATCACGCATCTTTTCTAAGTTAGGACAGGTGCTCTATTACTGGTGCTTCTGCATACAAGCTGGCAAATATCTGTAGATGTGACAGTGGCCCAGATTCAACTCTTGATATGGAAGTGAGTGGAGGCAGATTACGCCTTTAGATTAGCATTCCCATACATGACCCACAGATTTTACCATTAATTTACCTGTAAGATCCTCATTAACAACTGCAACAACATCGACTGGACCACCAAAAGTTAAAGTGTCAGAATGTGTGTCTTCATATCTCATAAGTTTCTTCAGATCTAAATCAGTAAAGCCGAACTTTGAAAAACCATTTATCTGTAAGAATAAAATAAAAATCAAGACATAAATAAAGAGATGCAAACTTTTTTATTTAATTGTACTGTAGCCAAACATAAAAGTAAACTAGACACAACATATTTAAAAAGTCTTTAACAGCTTGAGTAATATCACGGCAGAAACAAATTAAAATAATCTGCACCGAGACATAATTTAATTTACTCACCGCAGTATGCAATAGAGCTTCTATATTGGTTATGGTACTGCCAAGCTTGAAATGGCACTATAATTTAAGAACTAGATCCTATTCCTATATTAACTGAAGAAACGGAGAGGTCTTCAACCCAAGAGCCTCCATCGTTAGCAATTTGACTCTGAGCTCTAAATTAATGGACAATAGGGACAGTGGCACCTAACCAAACGTGATATATTAAACCTTCGATACCACAAAGCTTTGCAACCAAAAATAACATCCCTAAATTTTACAATGTTAACAAGTTCATTTATTTTCTGTACCAAAGACTAGATAGAAAAGCCCAGCAACAAAGTACTCTAAACTAGTTATTGAGATGACAACCCGCTGAAGGAAAGAGAAATTACAAAGAAAACAGATGGGAAAAAAACATGAAGAAACAGCTTGTCTCATGATTAAAAGGTTATTCCCAATATCACAAATTATGCCTTAATAATTAGATAGGGGCTAACTTGTTGAATAGCTGGAGGTCTCACCATTAGATTGGGGCACTGGAACCCTGAAAACAAGGCTCTGCAGTCCTGTACTGAATGGAGCAGAGACGTGTTTCTCCAACCCTGCTCCATTCATGGGACTGCTTTGCTGGAGAAAGCCAATTGTTGTCCTTGGATATATCTGCAAGTTCCATTGATAATGAATGGAGCAAAGGAAGAGCATTTTTACCTCCACTCCATTCAAGACAGAGGTTCCAGGGCCACAATGTTTCTCTCGTGGATAGAGGATAACTTGAGATTTTAAGAATAACCCTTTAACTAATATTATATTGACTATACCCTGTAATACATAAGTATACTTACCTCGAAATGTTTGGTAATATTGTTTTTCTTTCGATCAAATGAATGATAATGTAAGGTAACAGTCAACTTTCCCTTTACTGGCATCCCATATGTATACCTAAAAATGCATGATATATATCACAATAAAGAAAAAGTGATACAACAAAAAAAAAAGTAATGAAAAGTTAGACTGTACCATACACCTAAACATACTAAAACGTTGAAGTTTTTGTGCACATTTAATTAGATTTATGGTGATGACAGAATGGAGACAAGAATTTCTAAATATGAATGACATGATAAATTATAGTAACGTGTATTAGAACATGTATATTTTTTTTAGTTTCTTATGAAAGCTGTAAAGAGGAGAGATCCAGTTAGGGAAACATTTGTAATCATATTTTTAAGAATCTACTATTTTTACATCTGCAACCAGTTTAAGTTGAAAAATAAATCAATTTGTACAGAATAACTATTTTAGGATGAGAACATTGCACGGACGTAGGAAGTAAGATGCATATATTTGTTTCAGAGTGAAGTTGTGCAATACCATCTGATTATTTCCATTAATTTAGGAAAGATTGGGAAGTTTCCAAATTCTTATCAATGCTATCCTGGTAGCTAAAATGATATGATGAATGAAAATTCTGTACTATTTAGTGATTGACAAAATTTTGAGAAACTGAGAACCAAAGCAGAATCTGGGTAATTTAAAAACATTGGCACTGCTCCATCATTGCATTTTCATCAGTTTGTTGGGCATGAATTTCTCTCAATTAGTGACTATTTGATTTGCGTTAAATTAATCAAGCGATTTGTGACTTTTTTTCAAGTTGTCTTTTGCGGTTTAGTTAGCTTTCTTATTTTTATTCCAATGTGGCATTTCCAGATGTTTTAGACAGATTCATAAAATGTGACTTTTTATCACAACTCGACTCCAAGTACCCCCTGACATGATTTTATGCACGCCAATTATTTTGGCTCATTATTTTTTGGCTGATTTTGCACAAAGTGCAACTATTCTCTCTAAAAAGTCACAGAACCATTTAAAAGGACTCTGTCACCTGAATTTGGAGGGAACGATTTTCAGCCATAGGGGTGGGGTTTTTCGGGTGTTTGATTCACCCTTTCCTTACCCGCTGGCTGCAATATTGGATTGAAGTTCATTCTATGTCCTCCATAGTACTTGCCTGCACAAGGCAATCTTGCACAAGTACTTGTGCTAAAGGGGAGCTTCAAATCCCAGAGAGACAGAAGAGTGGGAATATAAACTGATGACGACCTTTGACACTCTAACTGCAGGAATGAATGTGTCGCACGGATTTATGTCTTTTTACATCAACTAAGGAACTTGCCCCTCAGACCATGTGGGGTCATCACAACAGAGACCCTAATCACAGGGCAATAAAACAATCCTTATCTAAGAATTGGCCCAATATTTATGGACGTAACTGTTTATCACCCATGGTAATTCTGGCTTATCCATGGTTTTTCCCTTTTTTTTTGCTTTTTTTTCTATACTATGTTTGTGCATAAATATGTAATTCTTCAGAATTTGTTTTAGTCTTTGACTGATGAACAGACGTATGTAGTCTCGAAAGCTTGCAATTTGTTACCATCTTTTCAGTTAGCCATTAAAAGGTATCAACCACTGAGGACTCTCAATTCTAAATATTTTTCAGCCTAAATATAGCATCCTACAGATGCCCTGAAAAGGCACATCTAACAGATGCTTTGCCTGGCACCTCCCATTTGCCCTGTGACAGTGGCAAATGGGGTTCATATTTGTGGGGTTGATTTTCCATTTATCCGGTTAATTATTGGGGTTTTGTGTGAAATTATATCCAATTTGCCTTTGTTATTAAGTTGTTTTGTGTTATTCAAATACAAACAAAGGAAATAAATATGTGTATAAGAAAACATGTACAGTTATATGAAAAAGTTTGGGCACCCCTATTAATCTTAAGCTTAATGTTTTATAAAAATTGTTTTTTTTGCAACAGCTATTTCAGTTTCATATATCTAATTACTGTTGGACACAGTAATGTTTCTGCCTTGAAATGAGGTTTACTGTACTAACAGAAAATGTGCAATCTGCTTTCAAACAAAATTTGACAGGTGCATAAGTATGGGCACCCCACCAGAAAAGTGACATTAATATTTTGTAGATCCTCATTTTGCAAAAATAACAGCCTCTAGTCGCTTCCTGTAGCTTTTAATGAGTTCCTGGATCCTGGATGAAGGTATTTTTGACCATTCCTCTTTACAAAACAACTCCAGTTCAGTTAAGTTTGATGGTCGCCGAGCATGGACAGCCCTCTTCAAATGATCCCACAGATGTTCAATGATATTCAGGTCTGGGGACTGGGATGGCCATTCCAGAACAGTGTATTTGTTCCTCTGCATGAATGCCTGAGTAAATTTGGAGAGATGTTTTGGATCATTGTCTTGCTGAAAGATCCATCCCCTGCGTAACTTCAACTTTGTCACTAATTCATGAACATTATTGTCAAGAATCTGCTGATACTGAGAGGAATCCATGTGTCCCCCAACTTTAACAAGATTCCCGGTGCCGGCATTGGCCACACACCCCCAAAGCTTGATGGAACCTCCACCAAATTTTACTGTGGGTAGCAAATGTTTTTCTTGGAATGCTGTGTTTTTTGGCCACCATGCAGAACGCCTTTTTGTTTTAAACAATTCAATCTTGGTTTCATCAGTCCACAGGACCCTCTTCCAAAAAGAAATTGGCTTCTCCAAATGTGCTTTTGCATGCCTCAGCCAACTCTGTTTGTGGCGTGCTTGCAGAAATGGCTTCTTTCGCATCACTCTCCCATACAGCTTCTCCTTGTGCAAAGTGCGTTGTATAGTTGACCGATGCACAGTGACACCATCTGCAGCAAGTTGATGCTGCAGCTCTCTGGAGGTGGTCTGAGGATTGTCCTTGACTGATCTCACCATTCTTCTCTGCCTTTCTGATGTTTTTCTTGGCCTGCCACTTCTGACCTTAACAAGAACTGTACCTGTGGTCTTCCATTTCCTTACTATGTTCCTCACAGTGGAAATTGACAAGTTAAATCTCTGAGACAGCTTTTTGTATCCTTCCCCTGAAGAACTATGTTGAATAATCTTTGTTTTCAGATCATTAGACAGTTGCTTTGAGGAGCCCATGATGCTACTCTTCAGAGGAGATTCAAACAGGAGAACAACTTGCAAGTGGCCACCTTAAGTAGCTTTTCTCATGATTGCATACACCTGGCTATGAAGTTCAAAGCTCAATGAGGTTAGAAAACCAAAAAAAATGCTTTAGTAAGTCAGTAAAAAGTAGGTAGGAGTATTTAAAACAAGAAAATGATAAGGGTGCCCATACTTATGCACCTGTCAAATTTTGTTTGAATGCAGATTGCACATTTTCTGTTAGTACAATAAACCTCATTTCAAGGCAGAAACATTACTGTGTCCAACAGTTATTAGATATATGAAACTGAAATAGCTGTTGCAAAAAAAACAATTTTTATAAAACATTAAGTTTAAGATTAATAGGGGTGCCCAAACTTTTTCATATAACTGTAATTACAATAATTTTCTGGAAGAAATAATTCATTTGCTGGAACAAGGGTACTAACACTTTCGGCCATAACTGTAGCTTCACTTTCTCCTTGTAGCCACTGCTGCAGTAAGCCAGCCACAGAGTTTAAGCATTATTTATTTCTAGATTACCAATAATTATTGTGGCAAATAGCTTTCTTGAGATTACAGGTTTCCATTTAATCCGGTTTTAGACTCAATTTAAAAATATAAGTTAAGTCTTATATACTAATATAGAAAACTAAAGTTTTTGATTTGTGGGAAGAGCGTATTTCTTTGTCTAAAAAACTGGTAAAATTTGAAAAATGGAATAAAATTATTAACCTCCACTCATTGAGGTCTTTTGCATTGATTTAGCTAAGTAATATGAGTTCATATGAAAGGCTTCATGGTGTACCAGAAAAGTTAAGCCTACCTTGCAGTGACTGAACCTTCTAACAAACCTGTTTTCATTGAATGATGTGCTGGCATTGACAAAATTACTTCAAATTTTGGTAAAACTGTAAAGCAGATAAAATAGGATCTGGTAACAAATCAATAGAATTGTTATGTTTATATTTAGAACATGAAAACATTTGCTTATATTTAAAAAAATATATAAAGTAAATTATATTGATTGAAGTATACATACCATAATTGTTTACAGTAAATGTTTGATAATGAAGTTGTTGCTGCAAAAGATAAATTATATTGTTTTACATTACAAAGTTATACATTTTGGTTGTCTTATATAAGCTACATTCAGATATTTTCAACTATTTTCAATAGTCTTTATTACATTCATCTGTCCATTGTGTATTTTGCTCAGCATCTGGAATATACATGATTTATTAATAAAAGGCAGCAGAATACAATATATACAGAATGGATGAATGTATAATGGAAACTATTTATGAACACTGTCTAATTTTAAGACAATGCAGGCTTAGACTGAACAGTCTTGAAGGGAAAATATCACCAGAAAAAAACACGATTAACCTGCAAATATAGGATTAATCTGCAGTTTACTAACTCTACTAACCTGCCCATCACCCGCACTTACCCAAACACTGCAGGGGAGAAAATTATTTTATTTCAGCCACCCTGCACTGTTTGGCATTCAGTCACTAGGGCGGCACCGGCGTGGATTCAGTCACTGCTCTGAGTATGAAGAGCATCGGCTATAACTGCGCTCCTGGCCCTGACTGACAGCCGTCTCTAATGCTAAGCCAGTGTCAGTCAGGGCCAGGGACACGGTTATAGCCGCCACTCTGCAAACTCAGAGCGGTGACTGAACTGACGCTGCTAACTTACTAAACGTTCAACGCAGCTTTTTGAGCGGAGTTTATCAATTCCAGTTATTTTAGCCTGGTTCATCATTTGTGACTTTTTAAAAAGTTATAAAATTTGGCACAATCATTCTTCCCCTAGTGTATTCTTCAGTATGTCAGTATTTTGGCACAATTTCTGTAGCTCTTGGTATCAAAATTCGCAAAAGCAATTCAAGACAGGAAAAAAAGCCTATGTTTAACTTTGCGCCAAATTTATGATGAATTTGGTGCCAAAAAAATCAACTAATGACATGTGGTCAACAGAATAGCTATAGCTGGATGTCTGACTCATAGTCCAATGATGCACATTTGTTACATGTTTTGATAATCTCCTGCTGATAAAACAGTGATTTTTATTATTAAAGAGCAGTAAACCTGCAGCAATATAGCACTCCATATTCATGGCCTGTTCATAATGCCTCCTCCACCATTGATTGGCAGCTTTTTACATATGCACAGAATACAAAGAAAGCTGTGGTGTGAGCAGGGTTATAAAGTGCTCAGAATCCAGAGAACTGGCAGATTTGCATGTGGTGAGAATTTCATGTCAATATCATCTTTAGATATATTTTTTCAGAAAATTGGTGGTGTGTTCAATACTACACTGCTCAAAAAATAAAGGGAACACTTAAACAACAGAATATAACTCCAAGTAAATCAAACTTCTGTGAAATCAAACTGTCCACATAGGAAGCAACACTTTTTGACAATTAATTTCACATGCTGTTGTGCAAATGGAATAGACAACAGATGGAAATTATTGGCAATTATCAAGACACACTCAATAAAGGAGTGGTTCTGCAGGTGGGGACCACAGACCACATCTCAGTACCAATGCTTTCTGGCTGATGTTTTGGTCACTTTTGAATGTTGGTTGTGCTTTCACACTCGTGGTTGCATGAGACGGACTCTACAACCCACACAAGTGGCTCAGGTAGTGCAACTCATCCATGATGGCACATCAATGCAAGCTGTGGCAAGAAGGTTTGCTGTGTTTGTCAGCGTAGTGTCCAGAGGCTGGAGGCGCTACCAGGAGACAGGCCAGTACACCAGGAGACGTGGCGGGGGCCGTAGGAGGGCAACAACCCAGCAGCAGGACCGCTACCTCAGCCTTTGTGCAAGGAGGAACAGGAGGAGCACTGCCAGAGCCGTGCAAAATGACCTCCAGCAGGCCACAAATGTGCATGTGTCTGCACAAACGGTTAGAAACTGACACCATGAGGATGGTCTGAGTGCCCGACGTCCACAGATAGAGGTTGTGCTCACAGCCCAACACTGTGCAGGACGATTGGCATTTGCCACAGAACACCAGGATCAGCAAATTCACCACTGGCACCCTGTGCTCTTCACAGATGAAAGCAGGTTCAAACTGAGCACAAGTGATAGACGTGACAGTCTGGAGATGCCATAGAGAGCATTCTGCTGCCTGCAACATCCTTCAGCATGACTGGTTTGGCAGTGGATCAGCAATGGTGTGAGGTGGCATTTATTTGGAGGGCCGCACAGCCCTCCATGTGCTCACCAGAGGTAGCCTGACTGCCATTTGGTACCAAGATGAGATCATCAGACGCCTTGTGAGACCATATGCTGGTGCGGTTGGCCCTGGGTTCCTCCTAATGCAGGACAATGTCAGACCTCATGTGGCTGGAGTGAGTCAACAGTTCCTGCAAGATGAAGGCATTGAGGCTATGGACTGGCCTGCCCGTTCCCCAGACCTGAATCCGATTGAACACATCTGGGACATCATGTCTCGCACCATCCACCAAGGTAACGTTGCACCACAGACTGTCCAGGAGTTGGTGAATGCTTTAGTCCAGGTCTCAGGAGACCATCCGCCGTCTCATCAGGAGCATGCCCAGGCATTGTAGGGAGGTCATATAGGCACATGGAGGTAACACATACACAACTGAACATCATTTCCTTGTCTTGAGGAATTTCCACTGAAGTTGGATCAGCCTGTAATTTGATTTTCCACTTTGATTTTGAGTATCATTCTGAATCCAGACCTCCATGGGATATTAATTTTGATTTACATTGATCATTTTTATGATTAATTGATCTCAACTAGTGATGAGCGAATATACTCTCGACTCGAGATTTCTCGAGCATGCTCGGGGGTCCTCCGAGTATTTTTTAGTGCTTGGAGTTTTAGTTTTTCTTGCCGCAGCTGAATGATTTACATCTGATAGCCAGCTTAAGTACATGTGGGGATTCCCTAGCAACCAGGCAACCCCCACATGTCGAGGTAGCCTGACTGCCATATGCTGGTGCGGTTGGCCCTGGATAATGAGTATATTCACTCATCACTATTCTCAACACATTCCACTATGTAATGAATAAAGATTTGCAACTGAAATATTTCATTCAGTGATATCTAGGATGTGGTATTTTAATGTTTCCTTTTTTTTGAGCAGTGTATTTTACCTGCGGTAGATTCCATTTAAAAACCCAATTGATAGCATACCAAGATGTGTAGGTGTGTGTATTTCTGTGCGTGGTGCTCATACTTAATTATAAATAAAATGAGATGTTTTGAAATGTGTCACTATTTTTTCTCTATTTGCACATCAATAACATGTCTATACATCCTGTAATTTTCATAATTCCACAACATTTCCTTCTTGGTGTTGCAATTTCTGTGTTGAGAAGTATGTTAAACCCCACCACCTATCAACGAATTCACGTCCACTTATAAAGCAACGTGCAGAAAGTGTCTAAAACACAAAAGAATTTCATCATGAAAGTCATTTTTATTTATTGGTGTATATTGACCCAGAATTCTTGCACATCAGGGTTGATAAATTAATCCATTTTACTTGTTTAACTTATACCATGTTTGACAGATTTGTTTCTGTTTGTTTGTTTTTTTGGGGGGTTATTGCTCTTTATCTTACGTACTTTAATGTTTACAGAACAATTACGGTAACTTAGAAAGAAAAGAGAGGAAACAATAAACAAGTACATGGTTCTTGTCAAATGCAGAAAAAAGCTACAATTAATTCCCACTATATCAGCGACATCTATTTATTAGTGGATTGGACCTCCTTGGCCCTTTAACCCTAGAACGCATACCTGGGGCCTCGCAGGCCTGCCAGGTTACTTGTTTTCTATTTTCTGTAAAAGTACTTTAGTTAGAATTTTGAAAATCTAGGTAATCCTCAGGTATATAGTTGTTAGTAATTTCCAGTTATTCATTTATTTTTATGTTACAGACATTTCGGTATAACAACCTTTTTTTGGGACTACCCCATATTCACGCACCTGGGGCCTTTTAGGCCTGTACTAGGTTTACATGTGAGACTCAGTCTTTTTGTCTGTATTGTTGCTGGGGAAGAACTTTTATGACTCTGCTATTGCTGGGAAGAGTGTGGATTGCTCTACCAATTTTCAATTCAGGAAAAAATATTACAATGGATAATTACTTTACCAATTTTGAAATGGCCAAATTTTTGCTTCAAAAGCAACTTACACATGTTGGTACTATGAGGCCAAACTGCCACAAAATTCCTCCAATCATGAAGCACAATGCACAGCGAACAATCTACGAGAGTGTATTTGGTTTCTGCAATCAAGCAACAATGGTGTCTTATAAAGCCAAGAAAGAAAAATCCGTGATATTACTGAGTACAATGCATCATGATGGAAGTATTGACACCAATGACAGGAAAAAAAAAACTGAAATCATACTGCATTATAATAAGACAAAAGGAGGTGTCGACAAGATGGACGAAATGATTGGAGAGTATTCGTGCAAAAGGCAGACTAAACGTTGGCCTGTTGCCCTTTTTTCTAATATCTTTGATGTGTCAGCCCTCAATAGCTACATTGTTTATTGTCAAACTAATCCAGAATTCCATGCCAACAGAAAAGACAAGAGACGTCTGTTTTTTACAGAACTTTGTTATGAACTTTTGATACCTACTATGATGGAGAGAAGCAGCATGATATGCTTATCAAGGCAAATTACGGAGGCAATGATCCGATGTGGAATACGCTTCCTGGAGCATCCAGAGCAAAGAGAAAAAAAAAGAAAGCGCTGCTATATTTGTCCAGCAAAGAAGGAAAGAAAATCGGAGCGTTTCTGTTCTACTTGCGGACAAAATGTATGCAAGGAACATTTAGCCGAAAAAATAATATGCAAGAATTGTCGGGGGAATATGTAACTGGTAACTGGTAATTCCAGCTAAGGCTGCCGGAATGGCGGGATTCTGCCAGCCTTAGCTGGGGTCACCAGGAGGTCAGATCCATTACGGATCCCCTCCTGGCAGACCCCAGCGCTTGTTGGAATGCATCCTCACCTTGCAATTGTAAAATACATTTTGAAAAGTAATTTTATTTGAGTTATTCCGTGTTATTTGCACACAGGCCTAAAAGGCCCCAGGTGCGTGAATATGGGGTAGTCCCAAAAAAAGGTTGTTATACCAAAATGCCTATAACATAAAAATATATGAACAACTGGAAATTACTAACAACTATATACCTGAGGATTACCTAGAGTTTCAAAATTCTAACTAAAGTAATTTTACAGAAAATAGAAAACAAGTAACCTGGCAGGCCTGCGAGGCCCCAGGTATGCGTCTGCCAGCCTTAGCTGGGGTCACCAGGAGGTCAGATCCATTACAGAATCCCATCCTGGCGGACCCATGCGCCAGTGGGAATGCATCCTTACTTTGCAATAAACTTTGAAAAGTATTTTTATTTGAGTTATTCCATGATAATTGTAAACAGGCCTAAAAGGCCCCAGGTGCGTGAATGTGTAGATTTATGTGGGTATGCGTTCTAGGGTTAACACGACAGTATTTTGTCATGGCATAGATTATAGTAGTTAATGATAAGGCTAACTTCTTGCAGTTACCAGATGTAATTAAACTGGAATGATCTAAACAGCCTGATCTACCTCATTCCAGAGGGCTCTATGGGATCTATAGGAATAAGATAAGGAGGCATTTTTGTCCTATTAAGCAGTCATCTGTCATAGGTTAAACATGTGGCAGAACTTAATGAGTTACCTAAGCCCTATTGGCTCAAATTCTACACATAAGTATCAAAATACCCTGTATATGCCAAAAAAAAACATTAATAATTCATGATTGATAAAGTTATATCAGTTTATTAATCACAAACAATACATCTAAAAGTCTAAAGAAATCCCCAAAACAGACCAAAAAATCCAACATGAAAGAGCGGTTGGTGGCAACTGGCAAGATATGCCAGTCTAGAAGATGTCTTTTGGGTAGAAGTCAGTCTTCCATTTTTCCTCACTGTTGGCCACTGATGATGAGGGGTGGTGTGCTCGCCCTTCCTGGCCCATTTGCGCCATTGGAGCATAATAAAGATTATAATATGCTGTGTTCCAGACCTCCTGACAAAGATTGCGAAACACGGGTTATGGTGTTTGCAAAAGTTGGGTTATACCTTTAGGCATCATGTGATCAGGTAATATTACTTTCTAGAATCATGTTGTGAATTGTGATTGGATGTTTATATTTTAGAATCATGTTGTGATCACACTGTTTTTGGCTGGTAATTAATCAGGCTGTATCTCATATCATGAGTGACCATATAATGTTTTGAATGTAGCTACTATTCTTGTAACTTGTACTTGATACAACTATATACCGTATATTAGAGTTGTTTGCATGATAGCATTATATCATCAGGTAATAAATACTACTTAATAGAATCATGCTGTTATCAGATGGTCATTAATCAGAAACATGTTATGATGAGACTTTTTGGGGGCTTGTAATTAATTATGTTATTTATCATATAATGTTTTTATATTAATTTATTATTTTGAGTATAGCTACCATTCTGTTGCATGTACTTGATAAGACCATATACACTATTTGCATCTGACCATTGCTGCAAGTTGTATTATTTTTTCCTCTCTTTTGTTTTTTTGTGTTTTTTGTGTGGGATTTTTGGTCCGCATTGGGAATTTCTTTGTACAGTTGGATGCATGTTAACATGTTAATAAAGTAATCTATCTTTATCAATCATTTTTTTTAATTTCATTATAGGTGTAGTGTTTGTTTTTTTCTAAATATATATATTGCTCAGGTTGGTTGTTATAGAATTAGTTATGCCAAGAAAACATTGCCTACTCCATTATGCCACCTCCATCAGTCTGGCATGAAGGGTTTATCGATTCATGTTGCTTATGCCAAATTATGACCCTACAATCAGCATGTTGCAATAGATCTTGATTCATCTATTTGAGGCAGGCATAATATGCAGTCAACCACATTTTTGTGCACATCTCAAAAAGGAGGGCTCTCCTGAAAAATAAGTCAGATAGAACTCAAAGTGACCCTGTCTGCGCCATTAACCCCTTCGCGCCATGCGCCGTACTATTACTGCGCTGCCGGCACTGCATTTGTGCCAGCAGCAGTACTAGTACGGCGCACCGATCACCGCGGTCTCGCGCTGAGCGCCGCGGTGATCGGGTGCGGGTGTCAGCTGTATATGACAGCTGACACCCCGCAGCAATGCCCACGATCGGCGCTATCGCCGATCGCGGGCATTTAACCCCTCTGATGCCGCTGTCAGTAGTGACAGCGGCATAGAGGGGGATCGCGCAGGGACGGGGGCTCCCTGCGCTCTTCCACCGGAGCAACGCAATGACATCGCGTTGCTCCGGTGACCCAGAAGGAGTCCCCGTATCCAAGATGGCCTCCGGACTCATGAAATGACCTGGCTAGCCGGCGCCTGCTGAGAGTTGCTGAGAGCAGGCGCCGGAAAGCCAGCTAAACTGCCTGTTTATGTTTAAAGACAACAACAGTAATCATAAAGCATTTAGTATAATAAATGGCCGAGAGCATGGTCACAATCTACCAAAGAAAAAATGCTCTCCCTAACATAAAGAATATAATCATATATACGGGAGTGTCACTCCTAATTATCAACATACTACACCAGCGAACAAAAGGAGAATATTGACACCAAATTTAGTAGAAAAAGAATATGCAAAATTTTATTCATAAATACAAGACAAATAACATACATAAAAGAAAGGCATGAAAGACTATAAAACAATTCCTCCATGCAAGGAGGAGGAAAAACCAAACGGTACACAAATGGCAGGACTCACCGATGCATGTATGACCTAAGATTGACGGTATCACAGTGGACGATGGAATCTTATTAGTCACTATCGATATTGAGTCATTGTACACGTCGATTAGACATGCCGATGGACTCAGGGCGGCCTGCTTCTTCCTGAGGGAAACCAACTGGGATGGCCACTTTTCAGAGTTTATTTTGGATTTATTGGAATTTGCGTTAACGCATAACTTTTTCGTTTTTAAGGATCGTTTTTTTCTGCAAACGCAAGGTACCGCGATGGGCGCGGCCTGTGCGCCGTCGTACGCAAACCTGTTTCTCGGATTCTGGGAGAGGCAGGTTTTTCAGGGCGACGGGGCACAGGCCGCCGACCCAGTAATAGGCTGATTTCACTACATTGATGATGTATTGATGTTTTGGGAGGGTAGCGAGGCCAGCCTATTAGACTTTATGCAACAACTTAATAATAATGGATTTAATTTGAAATTTACTTTTCAGTACCACACGAAACATGTTGATTTTCTAGACATTAGTTTGTGGCTCGGAGAGGATCGGGGTCTGGAAACAGATTTATACAGAAAAGACACCTCTGTTAATTCTCTCTTACATGCCTCTTCGGCCCACGGCTTCTCCGTTATTAAAGCCATCCCAGTTGGTCAGTACCTCAGGAACAGGCGGGTATGTTCCACAGATGCCCGTTTCGAAAAACAGTCTGCCATTCTTTCTGATAGGTTTAAGGCCATGGGGTACAGCAACCGTTGCATCAAAACTGGATATAGGCGTGCACGGGCGATGAGAAGAAATGAACTTCTCAGGCCGTCTGAGAAGAGATCTATCAAAAACAATGACTATAGGCTTAGTTATATCTCAACTTCTAACTGCCAATGGGACAAAATCCGAGAGACCCTGCAGAGACATTGGCCAGTTTTGCGTAGTGACAGTGTTTTGGCGACTCACCTACCAGAGTCCCCAGTAATGATTCAAAAAAGAAGTAAAAACTTGGTGAGTAGCCACTATGTGGCCAAACAGTCAAAGATTTTCAATTTGGGTGGTAACAAACCTTTTGTTCTTTTGTTTTGTCCTTTTGTTCGCTGTTTATGTTTATGCACACTGCCAGATCAACGATCTGATCTAATACAGAGATGTCCCACCCTGGGACAATGGTAGAAAGTTAAAAAAAAAAATAGAATGTATAAAAAAAAAAAAAAAATCCCCAAATAAAAAAAACAAAAACATTTCCCAGTAAATCCATTTATTTATGTAAATAAAAAAAAACAATAAAAGTACACATATTTGGTATTGCCGCGTCCGTAACGACCCGCTCTATAAAACCATCTCACTAGTTAACCCCTTCAGTGAACACCGCAAAAAAAAAAAAAAAAAAACAAGGCAAAAAACATTGCTTTATTATCATACAGGCGAACAAAAAGTGGAATAACACGCGATCAAAATGACTGATATTAATAACCATGATACCGCTGAAAACATCATCTTGTCCCGCAAAAAAAAAGCCACCATACAGCATCATCAGCAGAAAAATAAAAAAGTTATAGCTCTCAGAATAAAGCGATGCAAAAACAATTATTTTTTTATATAAAATAGTTTTTATTGTGTAAAAGCGCAAAAACATAAAAAAAATTACATAAATGAGGTATCGCTGTAATCGTACTGACCTGAAGAATAAAACTGCTTTATCCATTTTACCACACGTGGAACGGTATAAACGCCCGCCCTAAAAGAAATTCAGGAATTGCTGGTTTTTGTTCATTCCGCCTCCCAAAAATCGGAAAAAAAAGCGATCAAAAAATGTCATCTGCCCGAAAATGTTACCAATAAAAACATCAACTCGTCCCGCAAAAAAGAAGACCTCATATGACTCTGTGGGCCAAAATATGGATAAATTATAGCTCTCAAAATGTGGTGATGCAAAAACTATTTTTTGCAATAAAAAGCGTCTTTTAGTGTGTGACAGCAGCCAACCCTAAAAATCCGCCAAAAAAACCGCTATAAAAGTAAATCAAACCCCCCTTCATCACCCCCTTAGTTAGGGAAAAATAATAAAATGTAAAAAAATGTATTTATTTCCATTTTCCCATTAGGGTTAGGGCTAGGGTTAGGGCTAGGGTTAGGGTTGGGGTTGGGGTTGGGGCTAGGGTTAGGGTTGGGGTTAGGGTTTCAGTTAGAATTGGGGGTTTCCACTGTTTAGGCACATCAGAGGCTCTCCAAACGCGACATGGCGTCCGATCTCAATTCCAGCCAATTCTGCTTTGAAAAAGTAAAACAGTGCTCCTTCCCTTCCGAGTTCTCCTGTGCGCCCAGACAGTGGTTCCCCCCAACATATGGGGTATCAGCGTTCTCAGGACAAGTTGGACAACAACTTTTGGGGTCCAATTTGTCCTGTTATCCTTGGGAAAATAAAAACATAGGGGATAAAATATCATTTTCGTGGAAAAAAAAATATTTTTTATTTTCACGGCTCTGCGTTATAAACTGTAGTGAAACACTTGTTGGTTCAAAGCTCTCACAACACATCTAGATAAGTTCCTTGGGAGGTCTAGTTTCCAATATGGGGTCACTTGTGGTGGGTTTCTACTGTTTAGGTACATCAGGGGCTCTGCAAATGCAACATGACGCCTGCAGACCAATCCATCTAAGTCTGCATTTCAAATGGCGCTCCTTCCCTTTCGAGCTCTGCCGTGCACCCAAACAGTGGTTCCCCCAACATATGGGGTATCAGCATTCTCAGGACTAGTTGGACAACAACTTTTGGGGTCTAATTTGTCCTGTTACCCTTGGGAAAATAAAAACGTGGGGGCTAAAATATCATTTTCGTGGAAAAAAAATATTTTTTATTTTCACGGCTCTGCGTTATAAACTGTAGTGAAACACTTGTTAGTTCAAAGCTCTCACAACACATCTAGATAAGTTCCTTGGGGGGTCTAGTTTCCAATATGGGGTCACTTGTGGTGGGTTTCTACTGTTTAGGTACATCAGGGGCTCTGCAAATGCAACATGACACCTGCAGACCATTCCATCTAAGTCTGCATTTCAAACGGTGCTCCTTCCCTTCCGAGCTCTGCCATGCACTCAAACGGTGGTTCCCCCCACATATGGGGTATCAGCATACTCAGGACAAATTGGACAATAACATTTGTGGTCCAATTTCTCCTGTTACCCTTGGGGGAAAAAAATTGCGGGCTAAAACATCATTTTGTGGAAAGAAAAAATGATTTTTTTTAATTTTCACAATGCTACATTCTAAACTTTAGTGAAACAATTGGGGGATAAAAGTGCTCACCACACATCTAGATAAGTTCCTTAGGGGGTCTTCTTTCCAAAATGGGGTCACTTGTGGGGGGTTTCCACTGTTAAGGCACGTCAGGGGCTCTCCAAATGCGACATGGCGTCCGATCTCAATTCCAGCCAATTTTGCATTGAAAAGTCAAATGGCACTCCTTCCCTTCCGAGCTCTGCCATGCGCTCAAACAGTGGTTTATCCCCATATATGAAGTATCAGCGTACTCAGGACAAATTGCACAACAACTTTTGGGGTCCAATTTATCCTGTTACCCTTGGGAAAATAAAAAATTTGAGGCAAAAATATCATTTTTTGTGAAAATTAATATGAATTTTTTTTTACGGCTCTACATTATAAACTTCTGTGAAGCACTTGGAGGTTCAAAGTGCTCACCACACATCTAGATTAGTTCCTGAGGGGGTCTACTTTCCAAAATGGTGTCACTTGTGGGGGTTTCCACTGTTTAGGCACGTCAGGGGCTCTCAAATCGTGACATGGGCTCCGATCTCAATTCCAGCAAATCTTGCATTGAAAAGTCAAATGGCGCTCCTTCCCTTCCGAGCTCTGCCATGTGCCCAAACAGTGGTTTACCCCCACATATGGGGTATCGGCGTACTTAGGACAAATTGTACAATGACTTTTGTGGTCCAATTTCTCCTGTTACCTTTGGTAAAATGAAACAAATTGGACCTGAATTAAAAATTTTGTGAAAAAAAAGTTAAATGTTCAATTTTTTTAAACATTCAAAAAATTCCTGTGAAGCACCTGAAGGGTTAATAAACTTTTTGAATGTGGTTTTGAGTACCTTGAGGGGTGCAGTTTTTAGAATGGTGTCACTTTTGGGCATTTTCTGTCATATAGACCCCTCAAAGTCACTTCAAGTGTGAGGTGGTCCGTAAAAAAAATGGTTTTGCAAGTTTTGTTGCAAAAATGAGAAATCGCTGGTCAACTTTTAACCCTTATAACTCCCTAATAAAAAAAAATTATGTTTCCAAAATTGTGCTGATGTAAAGCAGACATGTGGGAAATGTTGTTTATTAACTATATTATGTGATATAACTCTAATTTAAGGGCATAAAAACTAAGAGTTTGAAAATTGCTAAATTTTCATAATTTCCGACAAATTTTTGTTTTTTTCACAAATAAATGCAAGTCATATCGAAGAAGTTTTACCACTATCATGAAGTACAATATGTCACGAGAAAACAGTGTCAGAATCACCAGGATCTGTTGAAGCGTTTCAGAGTTATGACCTCATAAAGTGACAGTGGTCAGAATTGTAAAAATTGGCACTGTCACTTAGGTGAAAACAGGCTTTGGGGTGAAGGGGTTAATATCAATGGCTCAATTGTCAGATACACCTGAATTCTGTTTTTTAGGGCTCTAGACAAAAGCCCTAATGGAGTTGTTTGGAAGAAGCATAATGTGAACCTGGTCTTACCAGGCTTTAAGATATGGGTCCGTTTTTTCTCTACAGTTGTAACATACTGTAAGTACCTCAAAAGCTACAATCAGTCACAATATGTAGAGTAAAAATATTTTTGGTGACAGCAAAACATTTGTGTTAGCTACGTAGTAGGGTTCACCTTCTATTAACCCTCCGTCACATACAACTGATCTGACAGACGCTTCTCTTTTACTTTCATTTCTCCTTCCTCACCAGATTGTGAGGAAACCCCCTCCCTCCAGGTAGTCTCCTGTCTCTTGAAGGTCTGTGAAACCTGATATCACAGTTGGATTTCAGAGCTTCAGGGGAGAGGATATAGCTGCACAGATCTCTCAGGCTCATTGTATGTGAATATGTCACATTCAGTAAGGTTGGTATTTTATGTTTTTATTCATCACAATAGTTTATTTAGCTTGTTTTATGAATGTATAGCACACAATGTGAGGATATTTCATAGAAATAAGGGAGATTTTATAAAAGAAAGTGTGCTGCTCAGGCATATACAGTAGTTCCCTAACATATTCCTTCTCTTGCTTCAGATTATCTGCTGAAATGGAGAGGAAAATGTACAATTTATCCAAACAACTTGATGTTGAGGAAGTAACAAACATGCTGTTAGATGATAGAGACCTCACACTGAATGAGGATTTAGGAGAGGAAAGTGAGATTGATTCTCATGATGAGGTGGAAGAATGTGTCCTGGATTCTGAAACAGAGCAAGATGGTGACAGTGGTGAGGATGAAGAAGTTGGATCATATTATATTGGAAAAGATAAAAATACTAAATGGAACAAGAAGCCATTCCAGAAAAAACGTAGGGAACCTTTAAACATTATTACTCACCTTCCTGCAGTAATAGGAACTGCACGTAATGCAAAAACTGCAGTTGAATGCTGGAACAGTATATTTACAGATGACATTCTGGACTCTATTGTCACATATACCAACCAATATATAGACATTATAAAGGACAAGTACATCTACAACAGAACCATCAAGCCCACAGATGAAATAGAACTTCGTGCCTTTTTTGGATTACTGTACCTTGCAGGAGCTTATAGGGCAAATAGACAAAGTTTGGAGGAACTTTGGGGTAAAGCTGGGGATGGAGTTGAAAAATTTAGCCTTGTTATGTCCATAAACAGATTCAAGATTCTAATTCGTTGCCTTCGGTTTGACGACAGAACTACCCGAACCGAAACAAAACACATGACCGACTTGCTCCAATTCGTGATATATTTCAAAGATTTGTTGTAAACTGTAAACAAAGTTATTACCCTGGAGAGAATCTCACTATTGACGAAATGCTCCCTGGTTTTCGTGGTAGATGTGCCTTTCGTCAATATATTCCATCAAAGCCAAACAAATATGGAATAAAAATGTATGCCCTTGTTGATGCCAGTAAGACCTACACTTACAACCTGGAAGTTTATGCAGGAAAACAACCAGAAGGTCCTTACTGTGTGAGCAACAAACCCATTGATGTTGTAAAAAGACTGGCTGAACCCTTATTTGGATCGGGTCGCAATATTACAGCTGACAATTGGTTTACAAGTTGTGATCTGATTGATTATCTGAAAATTCAGAAGCTGTCATATGTGGGAACTGTAAGAAAAAACAAAAGGGAATTGCCGCCACAGTTTGTAAGTGTGAAAGAGAGACAACAGTACAGCAGTATGTTTGCATTCCATAATGGAAAGGCTTTAGTTTCCTATGTACCACATGCCAAAAAAATCGTACTTCTTCTATCAACACTTCATGATGATGCTGCCATCGATCCTGGGACTGGGGCAGAAAAAACCCCGGAGATAATGACATTTTACAATGCCACCAAAGGGGGTGTGGATACAGCAGATCAGATGTGCTCCACTTTCAACGTCAGCAGAAACATCAAACGCTGGCCAATGGTCATATTTTTTGCTATGTTGAATTTGGGTGGAATAAATTCACAAGTAATTTATCTTGAAAACAAGCTTGAACCACTCCGTAGACAATTGTATCTGAAAAAATTGGCCCATGAACTAGTACTTGGAGAGCTACGCAGGAGAAGCGTGAAAACAATCGGTATCCCCTCTCGCCTTCAAGTTCAGCTCAAAAGGTTCCGCCCAGAAGATGATGGTGAAAAGTCACCATCTGCACCACCTCACAAAAGAAGGAGATGCACCACCTGCCAAACGGAAAGCGGAACCAGAAGGCTTTCAAATTATGAATGTCTCAAATGTCATAAAGCAATTTGCCTGACACATGCAAAAATGGTGTGTAATTCTTGCTATTTGCTCTGCAAGTGTGACTTTTCTGGGGAAACCTCAGCATCTACTTCTGATTCAATATGTTTTTAATAGTACTTAAGGTACCTTAAAATTAAGTTTGTGTTCAAAAATTTTCTTTGTACATTTTTTTGAGAGGGTCGAACTGGGGACTATTTGGCGGGAGTTTTGAAAAGTTTGTATTTCATAGTTATTAGTTTTATGTTAAGTAAATGCTTTTTTTTGCAACTGATTATGTGTAGTCTCTTTTATTACATCCCTATGAAGGTCACTGATCACTTTTAGAGCACTGAAATTACAAACATTAGATATTATAGGTATTTTTCTAGCAGGCGCCCGACAGGCACATTGTATGTGAACTCGTTAGTCCGAATATTGTATGTGACGGAGGGTTAATGACTAATGCCATCAAGTTCAATCTTATCCTCAGCGGGAAGGTGTGAATATCAGCCACATCATTAGGATACAAACTTTTTTCTGTACCCTTTTTCACATTAACAAGCTTTAATCAGGCCTTATCAAAACTGTTTTTTACATCAATTTTGAATTTCCAATCTAAGGGAGTAAGACGAGGAAAACTTAATAGACACACATTTTTGGGTCTATCCATGCAAGAGAAAATGAAATCTACTTGCACTTACAAAATGAAATCAGACATACATTAGTAAATTTAACATTGGTGTGGCGGAGTAGCCACCCACTTTCAGAAAATTGTAAAATGTCACAAAATTTGTCACAGATATCACCAGAGGCAAAGTTTGCAACATTTTGACAACAGAAAATAGTAGTCTTAGCCAAGTGTCTAATAGTGATGGGCGAACCCGTGAAATGTTCAGGTCCGTTGGGTTTGGCCGAACATCCAAAAAAGTTTGTTCGGGTACCAGAACTGTACTTTAACCCAGACCCCATTCACATGAATGGGGAGCCCAAGCATCCGTTGTTTGCCACGCTGTAACCTCCATGATATCGTGGCATGTGCAGCCTCTGACTGGCGTGAGATCATTACCACCGGTCAGAGAGCTGTGGTACCCATGCTGTCAGATGACAGAGTGAACTCGCAACTATGACCAGAGGTAAAAAGTTTACCTCCGGTCACAAGCATAGGCTGATGAGAGAGTACTACTCCCATCAGCCTGTGCCTGCCTCCGTTGAAAACAGTGAGAGCAAGCGCCGCTGATGGGAGTATTAATCAGTCGATGCCTGTGCTATAAATACATTTAAAAAATTATTTTATTTTTGATAACCGGTGAAGCAAAAGTGATAGCTACAGGCTGCAACCCTCAGCTGTCAGCTTTATTGTGGCTGGTTGTCAAGAATAGAGGGATCCTCATGACCTTTTTTAAAAATTATTTAAATAAATTATTAAAAACAACGAAGTGGGGTTCCGCCCAAGAAAAGGTGCAACTATAAGATTGGCCAATTCTGGCATTTTGCCTGGCTCTTCCCACTTGCCCTGGTGTGTTGGTAAGTGGGGTAATGGTTGTGGGGTTGATATCAGCTGTTTTATGGTCGCTGACATCAAGCCCACAGGTTATTAATGGAGAGGCGGCTCTAAGATACCCCCATTACTAACCTCATACTTAGATTGCAAAAAAAAACACAGCCAGAATTAAATCCTTTATTTCAAAAAAAGATACAGACTTCTTTATTTCAAATGAAAATAAAAAAAGAAGTTATGCTCACCTTACGTCTATTCCATTGAAGCTCTTGTCCCCTGTAAAAAACTGAAAATAATAAACAAAAAGTCTCACTTTAAGCCTAATCTACTGTTGCTCATGTACCCTATGGAAACCACCTGTCCAATGTGAAGATAAGCCACACTATCCCACCATGATCCAGATGATTTGGATAGCGGTACTTGCTAACCGCCATACACTGAGAGGAATGTAATTGCGTAAAAAGTGACATCAACCTCACAAATATTACCCCGCTTGGTACCACCACAGGGCAAGTGGGAAGAGTGAGGCTAAGAGCCAGATATGGTGCATCTTATTGATGTGCCACTTCTGGGGAGGCTGAGGTCTGATGTTCTTAGCCTTGGAGGAGGACCAATTTCTCTGGACTCTTCCATGGCTATTAATATCTGTCCATAGCTGTCTGTTTAGCCTTTTCTGGTTTGAAATTATGGGGTACCCTTCATCATTTTTTTCTAGGGTCACCCCATAAAGTAACCATTAAAGGCTAACCAAACACCTGTGAGCTAATAGCCTGGGAACCTTTAGGGATATTGTTCTCATTAGAGAATATTAACATCAGCCCTCAGCCGTAGGCTTTCCCTCTGCTGTTTATGAAAATTTTTGGGGACAACACTTTTTTTAAATTTATTAACAAGAACAATAATGTCACATCATAGCAACTGTTTCTTTTGCTTTGCAAGTGCCAGTATCAGAGCAATGAACGCCTGTGACTCCGGCACTCGGCATTCTGGCATTCAATAGCCTGCCATGCGGGGTATCATGAGACCCAGTGGCTTGAACTCAGGTAACCAGCCACTGGGTCTCCCAGTAGCTGTGAGGCCCAGAAACCTCCTGGGAAACTTTGAGGGACATTTTAAGGTTACTGAAGTTTCCAGTTTCTGGATCACCTGGAGACTGTGAACTAAGGTTATCTTGTGTGTGTATTTTACTGTACTTGTTAATAAATAAATGAAAAAAAACTGCTTGTGGTCCCCACGTAATTTTCATGAACAGCAGACAGAAAACCAACGGCTGATGGCTCATGTTAATATTCTGGGAAGGAGGAAAATATCCCTAAATTTCCCAGGCTTTTAATTTCAGCTCACAACTGTTTGATTAGCCTTTACTATTTTGTGGGAAGACCCCAGAAAAAATGATGTAGGATCCCTTAATAATTTCAAACCATCAAAGGTTTAACAGACAGCTGTGGACTGATATTAATAGCCAGGGAAGGGCCAAGGAAATTGTCCCTCCTCCCAGGCTAAGAACATTAGCCGTCAGCCACTACAGAAATGATGCATCAGTTAGATCCGCCAAATCTGGCACTAAGCCTTATTCTTCCCACTTACCCTCTGGTGGTGGCAAGTGGGGTAATATTTGTGGGCTTGATATCATCTTTGTACTGTCAGGTGACATCAAGCTCAGGGATTAGTAATGAAGAGGCATCTATAAGACGCCTCCGTTACTAACCCCATAGAAAATTTGTAAATAAACACAGTATGAATAAAATCCTTTATTTGCAATAAAAATCAACACCGCGTTTTACTCATTTAATAAAAAATGGAAAAGAACAGTTAAACCCACCTTACGCCTATTCCATTGAAGCTCTTGTCCCTTGTAAAAAAACAGAAAATAATAGACAACAAAAATACTCATTTTATGCCATATCCACCGATGCCCATGTCCATGTAAAAAACAGAATAATAATAAACAGCCATACCCCTTACCTGTCCAATGTGAAGATAATCCATACTGTTCCACCATGATCCAGAAAATTTGGATAGCAGTCACATCAGTGATGAGACCACTATCCCTGCCAATCGGAACACATTGACAGAAGCATAATCACTCCTGTCAGTGTCTAGTGCTGAAACTCCATGAGAAAATTCATTGGAGTTCATAGCTGAATCCCGGCGACCTCACTTATGACACTGCTGCTAGAGAACTTGCGCTCCTGTCATTGTGCGCTGCCTGGTGGGAATAGTGGTCACTTCACTGATGTGACCTCTGTCCAAATTATCAGGATCTTCATGGGCCAGTATGGTTTAAATTCATATCAGACAGGTGAAGAATATGGTTGCTTATTATCTTTCTTTTTTTAACAGGGGACATGGGCAACAGTGGATTAGGCATAAGGTGTATATTTTTGTTGTTTTTTTATTTTCTGTTTTATTACAGGGGACAAGGGCTTTAATAGAATAGGCATAAGGTGAATATAACTGTGCTTTTTATTTTTATTTCAAATAAAGAAGTCTGTGTCTGTATCTTTCAAGTAAAGGATTTTATTCTGGTTATGTCTTTTTTACAGTCTAACTATTGGGTTAGTAATTGGGGTGTCTTATAGATGCCTCTCCATTACTAACCTGTGGGCTTGATGTCAGCTGCCATAAATAACCTGATATCAACTCCACAACCATTAACCACTTGACACTGCACAAGGGAAAATGGGAAGAGCTGGGCAAAGCACCAGAATATAATAGATGTGCCTTTTCTGGGGTGTCTGTGGGCTGCTGTTTTTAAGCTAGGGGACAATATCCTTGGTCCCTTAGCAGCCTGAGAATACAAGCGCCCAGCCATCTGCTTTAGTTTGGCTGGTTTTCAAAAATGTGGGGGACTCCACACCATTATTTTAATTTATTAATTTAATTATTTAATAATAATTTAAAAATGGCTTCAGGACCCCTCTATTCTTGATAACGAGCCATGATAAAGCTGACAGCTGAGAGTTGCAGCCCGCATCTGTTAGTTTTGCCTGAGCTGCTTATCAAAAATAGAAGAGACTCCACATAACTTTTATTTGTTTATTTACTGATTTATAGCACTGGTGCTGGCTGATGAATACTCCTATCAGCAGCACCAGCTATCTCTGTTTTCAGGCACAGCAGGCATAGCTTGATGGGAGTCGTACTCTGTCATTAGCTGACGTATGTGACCAGAAGTAAACATTATACCGCTGGTCACAGCTACTGGCCCACACTGTCATCTGACAGCATGGGAATCACAGCTTCTAACCGGTGGTAATGATCTTATCGTCGATCAGAGCAGCTGGTGTTTTTGGTGCTATCATGCAGATGACGGCGTGGAAAACACCCGATGTTTGAACATTAGGTGTTCAGTAAGCACCCCAAACTTAGCTCTTTGGGTTCTCCCATCGCTATTTTCCAGTAAAGTGTCCCCTAAAACTTTCCAGCTACAATTCAACATAAAATTGCTTGTCAGTGCAACATCAGCATAACCAAAATTGTCAGCCATTAATCATTCCCCCCAAAATTTGGCATAATAAAGCAAACTATTTTATTGCAGATACTGAAAGTCTAGTACCTGCAAGATGCCCTGGATAGAGTAGAGTCAAACATGGTGCAGTGGAAGACAGAGACTTTACTACCTATTTTGGGTGATAGGACCTCTCTTATGTAGAATTTTTACAGCATCCAATGTTACAATTTCCATGGTATTTCCATGGGCACCATGTTACAGCCCTATATTTAGAAATTGTACTGATACCGTATATTAGTTGTGTGCATGAGGCTTTTGATTAAAGTATTGCAATATGCTAGCAAAACCTGTAAGTTGCAATTTACAATGCAACCGTTGGGTCGCCACGCATAGACATCCTTTCACAGGGTATCACAAAACCATAATTTTTTTAAAGTAGGTAATCTCATGCAACACATTTCAGTATAGGCTGTGCCAAAAGGAAAGGTACAAAATAGAAAAAAAAAATCATTACATGAGGCATATGTTATATGCCACATGCATTTTGCAAATGAAATGTGATGATAAAATGAATTGCAAATTTAACAAAAAATCTAATTTAACAAATTCAAGCTGTCTCTTCAGTCACTTCTCACAGTCTCACATCTGCTACCAATTGTTAACATTTTGGAAAAGGTGTGTGCTATCACATTTTCCATCTAATTGTGACTTTTGCCAATTATTTTAACCTAACTATAAACTTATGAATAAAACAAAGTCAGCTGACATCTAATTGTTTTTCTCTAGTATCTTTTGATGTACACTATCAACCATAACAAAAGAAATATTTCAAATTGTTCTAAAATTAACTTTTTCACTCCAGCTTTTGTCTGACGTAAAATCAAGTAAATCTTTTCTTTACTGACCACAGTGACCAGTAACAATTATTCTTGAATGCTGCTCCTTGCCAGTGAACTTAATCAATAATAAAAGAAGGATAACTCATAGTATCAATATGTGGAAAATATAAAAAAGGTCAAATTTGTAAAAGTTTGAAAAGGTCATTGAACAGATTGAAAAGAAAAAGTCACGTGTTATACATTATCAAATCATTATACAGAAATGGATTTCCCAGCTTTATAATATCAGATACAAATACACTGATACATACTGTTCTTGTCTTAAGTAAAGCTGTTTTTTTTTAATTATGTTACATAAAGGGGATGTACACCTTTGGGGATATTTTTTTCTTACTTAAATTTATAGAATTGGGGATAAAAATAATTTTTGCAATTGGGTATTATTAAGAAATTTTGCCTTCTATAGCTGGTGTATTACACTGTATTGCTGGTTGCAGAATGAGATAGCAGAGTTGGCCACATTAGCTTTATTTCCTTAGCTGAGTTAGGGACATGATTCTGTGGCTCTTACTATTATATTGGTACTAGATGGAGGCCTGATGCTATCATATCGGGAGGGTGGTGACGTCCCGATGGGGGCAGGCTTTGCAGCACTGAGAATCTCTTAAGTGTGAATCTTGAGGTTTAAGTCAAGGCGCTAAAGCAAGGGGAAAGTAGTTGAGGCTAAACTTCCACCAATTCAGAGGCTGCTGGCATGCGCGTCACAGCATCTGTCAAACAGTACAAAAATCAAAGAAAACAGTAAAGGTACCGTCACACTCAGCGACGCTGCAGCAATATAGGCAACGAGCCGACCTAAACTAGATCGCTGGAGTGATGCTGTTTAGGTCGCTGTAGAGACGTCAAACACAGCAACTCCAGAACGATGCAGGAGCGATCCAGTGACGTAACGGCGACTCACTTCTCGTTCTCGCTGGTTGTTAGCTCCATGTAAAACGTTGCTGGCGTGGTTACTTTTGATGTCAAACATGACGATACACGCCGACCAGCTTCTAGCTCCGACCAGCGATGGCACAGCGGGATCCAGATCGCTGCTGCGTGTCAAACACAACGAGATCGCTATCCAGGACACTGCAACGTCACGGATTGTTGTCGTTCTCATTGCAAAGTTGCTGAGTGTGACGGTACCTTAAGACCGCACCCTGCAATCACAATGTCTCTGTGGACATAAGGGCGCACGTCCATACCAAGGGGTCCATCCCAGATAAAAAGTCCATATCCAGAAAGAAGCGAAGGACAGCGCCACAACGGACAGTGAAAAAGCAGCTCACATTTTATTCTGCCTCCGGTGGCAACATTTCGGTCAGAGGTGCTTGACAAAGGTCCTCTGACTGAAACGTTACCGCAGGAGGCAGAATAAAATGTGAGCTGCTTTTTCACTGTCCGTTGTGGCGCTGTCCATCTCTTCTTTCTGGTTAAGCATCTGTCAAACAATGACATGCTGTGACGCAGTTCATAAATAAGCAGATCAACTGTGCATGCGCTCTGTGGGTTCGCACATGCACTGTTAATGTGCCCGGCCACTGTCATCTGCCTCTACAATGATGGTAGTCTGATTTACTGTGCCTGCACAGTGAATCATTTTCCTACAGCTTCCCAGCAAGGAGGGTGCCCCAGTGGTCTGGATCTGAGTGGCGGCTGGGATCCCACTGGCGGCCTGGATCCCAGCGGAGGTCTGGATTCCAGCAGAGACACTGACTTGCGGTGAGTACCACGTCCTCCACTGACCAGGACATGCAGGCTCTATACCACAGAAGGCAATACCGCTGGACATAATCCCCTGAGACACTGGCTCTGTCCACCTATATACCCGCTGGTGGTACTGCGCAAGGGCCTGGTACCACCAGCGGGTGCCATATTGGAGTACCCATCACTTCACCCATCTCAAGCTGCCCATCTGAGCATGGGGTAACACACATGGTTGAGTCTGTAGAGTTGTTTACGCATACTATAGCCTGGGAATCACAGGTCTGCTCCAAAGCTTCTGTGAATCCAGACGAGGAAATGATCTGAACTGATGCCCAAAATCTTTGTGAGTCAGATCCAGGCCCAGATGAAGAAGGTTCAGAGCATAATGTAGACCCTGGTTCCCAAACTGTAACTCCTGTTGATGGAGACAATGAGGAAGATGATGATGAGACTGAGATACCTGATTGGAACGAAAACTTGACTTTTCGGTCGGGGCAGGAAGAGGTTGGCTATGAGGATGAGGGGTGTGAGAACACACAGGATGATGATGACGAGGTTGTAGACCCCACTTACTGTCAACCCCCAGTCCGCCAGTCCATGAGGTCATCAGAGGAGGTGGAGGAGTGTTATGATACGGTGGTCTAGGAACAACATGGAACGAGCTCTGAAGGAAGTGGTAACTGTACTGACCGCAGTCCCTAAGCTCAACACAACACTAGAAGTAGCCATGGAATGCTCCTAACTCTCCCTAGGCATCTCGTCACAGCCTAAGAGCTAACTACCCCTAAAGATAGAAGCAGGAAAGCTATCTTGCCTCAGAGAAAATTCCCAAAGGATAGATTAGCCCCCCACAAATAATGACTGTGAGTGGAGAGGGAAAAGACATACACAGAATGAAACCAGGATGAGCACAGGAGGCCAGTCTAACTAAATAGATAGGACAGGATGGAATACTGTGCGGTCAGTACAAAACACTACAAAAATCCACGCAGAGTTTACAAAAAATCTCCACACCTGACTAAAGGTGTGGAGGGCAAATCTGCCTCCCAGAGCTTCCAGCAAGACAGAATTAATTCACACTGATAAGCTGGACAAACATAGAAAGCACAGAATGGATAAGTCCACAATCTATGGACAGAAAAGTGCAAGCAAAAACTTAGCTTAGCTGAACTGGTCAGGATAACAGGGAACTCCAAAGAGATGTGAATCCAACCAGGAACCATTTACAAGTGGCACTGGCTGAAGATAGAGCCAGACTTAAATAGCCGAGCAGAAGAGATGATAAGTGGAGGCAGCTGATGACAGCTAACTCCAAGGAGCAGCCATACCACTAGAAACCACAAGAGGGAGCCCAAGAGCATAACTCACAAAAGTGCCACTTACAACCACTGTAGGGAGCCCAAGAGCGGAATTCACAACAGTACCCCCCCTTGAGGAGGGGTCACCGAACCCTCACCAGAGCCCCCAGGCCGATCAGGACGAGCCAAGTGAAAAGCACGAACCAAATCGGTGGCATGGACATCGGAGGCAACAACCCAAGAATTATCCTCCTGGCCATAACCCTTCCACTTGAAAAGATACTGAAGCTTCCGCCTCGAAAAACGAGAATCCAAAATCTTCTCAACCTCATATTCCAACTCTCTCTCAACCAACACCGGGGCAGGAGGGTCAACCGAGGGAACAACGGGCACCACATATCTCCGCAACAAAGATCTATGGAAAACATTATGAATGGCAAAAGAGGCAGGAAGAGCCAAATTAAAAGACACCGGATTAATAATTTCAGAAATTTTATAAGGACCAATAAACCGAGGCTTAAACTTAGGAGAAGATACCTGCATAGGAACATGACGAGAAGACGACCAATCCAAATCCCCCACATGAAGCCGGGGACCAACACACCGACGGCGGTTGGCAAAACGTTGAGCCCTTTCCTGAGACAATGTCAAATTGTCCACCACATGAGTCCAAATCTGCTGCAGCCTGTCCACCACAGAATGAACACCAGGACAATCAGAAGGCTCAACCTGCCCAGAAGAAAAACGAGGATGAAAACCAAAATTACAAAAGAAAGGTGAAACCAAAGTAGCCGAACTAGCCTGATTATTAAGGGCAAACTCGGCCAACGGCAAGAAAGACACCCAATCATCCTGATCAGCAGACACAAAGCATCTCAGATAGGTCTCCAAGGTCTGATTAGTTCGCTCAGTTTGGCCATTAGTCTGAGGATGAAACGCCGAAGTAAAAGACAAATCATCCTAGCACAAAAGGCCCGCCAAAATCTAGAGACAAAATGAGAACCTCTGTCAGACACAATATTCTCCGGAATGCCATGCAAACGAACCACATGCTGAAAAAATAATGGAACCAGATCTGAGGAGGAAGGCAACTTAGGCAAAGGTACCAGATGGACCATTTTAGAGAACCGGTCACAAACAACCCAGATAACAGACATCTTCTGGGAAACAGGAAGTTCTGAAATAAAATCCATGGAAATATGCGTCCAGGGCCTCTCAGGGACCGGCAAACGCAAAAGCAACCCACTAGCGCGGGAACAGCAAGGCTTGGCCTGGGCGCAAGTCCCACAGGACTGCACAAAAGCACGCACATCGCGCGACAAGGGAGGCCACCAAAAGGACCTAGCAACCAAATCTCTGGTACCAAAAATCCCAGGATGCCCAGCCAACACTGAACAATGAACCTCAGAAATTACCTTACTTGTCCATCTATCAGGAACAAACAGCTTCCCTGTTATGACCTGGTGGTCAGGACAATAATGGACCTGGTGGTTAAGAGCACACGGAATGACCTGATAGTTACTGATAATTAAGGACGAGCTCTGGGACGTGGGAACTCTGCTAACCGCAATCCCTAATCCTATCAAAACATACTAGAAATAGCCGTGGATTGCGCCTAACGCTCCCTATGCAACTCGGCACAGCCTAAGGAACTAGCTAGCCCTGAAGATAGCAAAATAAAGCCTACCTTGCCTCAGAGAAATTCCCCAAAGGAAAAGGCAGCCCCCCACATATAATGACAGTGAGTAAGATGAAAATACAAACACAGAGATGAAATAGATTTAGCAAAGTGAGACCCGACTAACTGAACAGACCGAGGATAGGAAATGTTACTTTGCGGTCAGCACAAAAACCTACAAAAAGACCACGCAGAGGGCGCAAAAAGACCCTCCGCACCGACTCACGGTGCTGAGGCGCTCCCTCTGCGTCCCAGAGCTTCCAGCAAGCAAGACAACAAAAAATAGCAAGCTGGACAGAAAAATAGCAAACCAAAGAAATACAAGCTGGAACTTAGCTTCAGCAGGGAAGACAGGTCACAAGAACGATCCAGGAGTGAACTAGACCAATACTGGAACATTGACAGGTGGCCAGGAGCAAAGATCTAAGTGGAGTTAAATAGAGCAGCCCACTAATGAATTAACCTCGTCACCTGTGGAAGGAAACTCAGAAACACCCACCAGAGGAAGTCCATGGACAGAACCAGCCGAAGTACCATTCATGACCACAGGAGGCAGCCCGACAACAGAATTCACAACACTTCCCCACTGGACAGCGGTCAGGCCTATCAGCCTGAAATTCCTGAAGCACCCGGCGCAAATCAGGGGAGATAGCAGAAAGAATCACCCCCTCCTTAAGAATGCCAACCGGCTCAAGGACTCCAGGAGAATCAGGCGAAAAACTCCTAGAGAGGGCATCAGCCTTAACATTCTTAGATCCCGGAAGATACGAGACCACAAAATCAAAACGGGAGAAAAACAGGGACCATCGAGCCTGTCTAGGATTCAGCCTCTTGGCCGACTCGAGGTAAATCAGATTCTTATGATCGGTCAGGACCACAACACGGTGTTTAGCTCCCTCAAGCCAATGTCGCCACTCCTCAAACGCCCACTTCATAGCCAACAACTCCCGATTGCCGACATCATAATTGTGTTCCGCAGGCGAAAACTTTCTGGAAAAAAAAGCACACGGTTTCATCAAAGAACCATCAGACTCCCTCTGAGACAAAACGGCCCCTGCCCCAATCTCAGAAGCGTCGACCTCAACCTGAAAAGGAAGAGAAACATCCAGTTGACGCAACACAGGGGCAGAAGTAAATCGGCGTTTAAGCTCCTGAAAGGCCTCAACAGCCTCAGAGGACCAATTCGTCACATCAGCACCTTTCTTCGTCAAATCAGTAAGGGGCTTAACCACACTGGAAAAGTTGGCAATGAAACGACGATAGAAATTAGCAAAACCCAAAAATTTTTGAAGACCCTTCACAGATGTGGGTTGGATCCAGTCATGAATAGCTTGGACCTTAACAGGATCCATTTCTATAGACGAGGGAGAAAAATAAAACCCAAAAAAAGAGACCTTCTGAACTCCGAATAGGCACTTAGACCCCTTCACAAATAAAGCATGATCACGAAGGATCTGTAACACTATCCTGACCTGCTTCACATGAGACTCCCAATCATCGGAAAAAATCAAAATATCATCCAAATATACGACCATGAATTTATCAAGATAATTGCGGAAAATATGCATGAAAGACTGAAACACAGATGGAGCATTAGAGAGCCCAAATGGCATCACAAGGTATTCAAAATGGCCTTCGGGCGTATTAAATGCAGTTTTCCATTCGTCACCCTGTTTAATACGAACAAGATTATATGCCCCTCGGAGGTCAATCTTAGTAAACCAACTAGCCCCCTTAATCTGAGCAAACAAATCAGTAAGCAACGGCAAGGGGTATTGGAATTTGACCGTGATTTTATTAAGAAGACGATAATCAATACAGGGTCTCAAGGAGCCATCCTTCTTAGCAACAAAAAAGAAACCCGCTCCCAATGGTGACGAAGAGGGCCTAATATGCCCCTTCTCCAAAGATTCCTTAACATAGCTCCGCATGGTGGCATGCTCTGGCACAGACAGATTGAAAAGTCGGCCCTTAGGGAACTTACAACCAGGAATCAAGTTAATAGCACAATCACAGTTCCTGTGCGGAGGAAGGGAACTGGACTTGGGCTCATCAAATACATCCTGGAAATCCGACAAAAACTCAGGGACCTCAGAAGAGGGGGAAGAGGAAATTGACATCAAAGGAACGTCACTATGTACTCCTCGACAACCCCAACTAGTTACTGACATAGTTTTCCAATCCAGCACCGGATTATGTTCCTGTAACCATGGAAATCCCAGTACAACAACATCATGCAGGTTATGCAACACCAGAAAACAGCAATCTTCCTGATGTGCAGGAGCCATGTACATAGTCATCTGTGTCCAGTACTGAGGTTTATCCTTGGCCAAGGGTGTAGCATCAATGCCCCTCAAAGGAATAGGGCTCTGCAAAGGCTGCAAGGAAAAACCACAGCGCCTGGCGAATTCTAAGTCCATTATGTTCAGGGCAGCGCCTGAATCCACAAATGCCATGACAGAAAAGGACGACAATGAGCAAATTAGGATCACAGATAAGAGAAATTTAGGCTGTATAGTACTAATGGTAACAGACCTAGCGACTCTCTTAGTACGCTTAGGGCAATCAGAGATAACATGAGCCGAATCACCACAGTAAAAACACAGCCTATTCTGACGTCTGAATTCTTGCCGTTCTATTCTAGTCAGAATCCTATCACATTGCATAGGTTCAGGACTTTGCTCAGAGGATACTGCCATATGGTGCACAGCTTTGCGCTCGCGCAGACGCCGATCAATCTGAATGGCTAGAGACATAGATTCGCTCAAACCGGCAGGCGTAGGAAAGCCCACCATAACATCTTTAAGGGTTTCAGAAAGACCTTTTCTGAAAATAGCAGCCAGAGCCTCTTCATTCCATTTAGTGAGCACAGACCATTTTCTAAATTTCTGGCAGTATAACTCAGCCGCTTCCTGACCTTGACACAAGGCCAACAGGGTTTTTTCCACATGATCCACAGAATTAGGTTCGTCATACAATAATCCGAGCGCTTGAAAAAATGCATCTCCATTCAATAATGCCGGATCCCCTGTTTCAAGAGAAAAAGCCCAGTCTTGAGGGTCACCACGCAGCAAAGATATGATGATTTTTACTTGCTGAATGGGATCACCAGAAGAACGGGGTTTCAAAGCAAAAAACAATTTGCAGTTATTTTTAAAGTTCAAAAACTTGGATCTGTCCCCAAAAAACAAATCAGGAGTAGGAATTCTGGGCTCTAAAGCCGGAGTCTGGACAACATAGTCCTGAATACACTGTACTCTTGCAGCAAGTTGATCCACACGAGAAAACAAACCCTAAACATCCATGCCAAAGCATATATCCTGAACCACCCAGATATCAAGAGGAAAAGAAAAAGAAAAAAAGACAAACTAGAGCACAGAAAAAAAAATGGTTCAGAACTTTCTTTTCCTTCTTTTGAGATGCATTTAATTCATTTTTGGCCACTTTTACTGTTATAATACGGTGGTCTAGGAGCAACATGGAACGAGCTCTGAAGGAAGTGGTAACTGTACTGACCGCAGTCCCTAAGCTCAACACAACACTAGAAGTAGCCATGGAATGCTCCTAACTCTCCCTAGGCATCTCGTCACAGCCTAAGAGCTAACTACCCCTAAAGATAGAAGCTGGAAAGCTATCTTGCCTCAGAGAAAATTCCCAAAGGATAGATTAGCCCCCCACAAATAATGACTGTGAGTGGAGAGGGAAAAGACATACACAGAATGAAACCAGGATGAGCACAGGAGGCCAGTCTAACTAAATAGATAGGACAGGATGGAATACTGTGCGGTCAGTACAAAACACTACAAAAATCCACGCAGAGTTTACAAAAAATCTCCACACCTGACTAAAGGTGTGGAGGGCAAATCTGCCTCCCAGAGCTTCCAGCAAGACAGAATTAATTCACACTGATAAGCTGGACAAACATAGAAAGCACAGAATGGATAAGTCCACAATCTATGGACAGAAAAGTGCAAGCAAAAACTTAGCTTAGGCTACTTTCACACTAGCATCGGAATCTCCCCGTTGCAATGCGTCGGGGAGAGATTCTGACGCTAGCGTTTAGCGCATTGCACAATGGAGGCAGCGGATGCATTTCTCCGGCGCATCCGCTGCCCCATTGTAAGGTGCGGGAAGGTGGGGGCGGAGTTCCGGCCGCGCATTCGCAGTCGGAAAAAGCGGTCCGTCAGGAGCAAAAAACGTTACATGTAGCGTTTTTTGCCCCCGACGGTCCGCAGAAGCACGACGCATCCGTCGCTCGACGGATGCGACGTGTGGCAATCCGTCGCAAATGCGTCGTCAATAAAAGTCTATGGGGAAAAAACGCATCCTGTAAGCACTTTTGCAGGATGCGTTTTTTCTGCAAAACGACGCACTGTGACGGATTGCAGAAGACGCTAGTGTGAAAGTAGCCTTAGCTGAACTGGTCAGGATAACAGGGAACTCCAAAGAGATGTGAATCCAACCAGGAACCATTTACAAATGGCACTGGCTGAAGATAGAGCCAGACTTAAATAGCCGAACAGAAGAGACGATAAGTGGAGGCAGCTGACGACAGCTAACTCCAAGGAGCAGCCATACCCCTAGAAACCACAAGAGGGAGCCCAAGCGCAGAACTCACAAAAGTGCCACTTACAACCACCGGAGGGAGCCCAAGAGCGGAATTCACAACAGAGGAGGATGCTAGTGACGAATCTGATGTTAAGGTAACGGTGCGCCTTCCTGGACAGAGATGGAGTACTGGAAGCACGTCAACAACTGCATCTTCAACCCCAACTGTGCCTCAGACCAGAAGTCGTGGTGGCTCTTCAGGTCGCACAGTCTCTAACCCTTGCATAGCCTGGGCATTTTTTGACATCGCAAAGGATGACCCAACTCATGTTGTCTGTAAGATTTGTCAACAAAATCTCAGTAGAGGCCAAAAAATCACTATCTTGAGTACTTCATGCATGAACCGTCACATGGATATGAGGCATAAGTTGTAGTGGGAAGCTCACTGTGCTACAATGCGGCCTAGTGGGCCGGGTCAACCACCGTCTGCCCCATCAAGTGCATCCGCGTCCTCTTCATCCTCTGTGACTGTGGGGACAGCAGTCACACATGGTTTTGCACGCAGACCTTTCACCTCTTTACCCGCAACAGCCAGTGTGATTGGCAAACCGTCAGGACATTTGCAAGTGGAAACACCTGCTGGTGTTGAGCGTTCTCCGACATCGACACCACATTTTGATCAAGGCAGCATAATATCTCCGCCTGCATTTTCCTTACAGACCAGCAGTTTGCCGGGGACACCCTACTCAACTCCGTCTAAGCACGGTAGCCAGCCCTCAGTCCCTCAGATGTGGACAAGTAAAAGACCATTTCCTCCTATCATGGCAAAGCTAAGAGGTTGAATTTCTCCATCTGCAAGCTATTGGCTACAGAAATGCTGCCTTTCCGCCTGGTGGACACAGAGGATTTTCGAGACCTTATGTCCGTCACAGTGCCCCAGTGCCAGATGCCCAGTCGCCACTACTTCTCAAAGAAAGCTGTGCCTGCACTACACCTGCATGTCGCACACAACATCACTGCTTCCTTGAGAAACTCTGTGTGTGACAGGGTGCATTTCACCACAGACACTTGGACAAGTAGACATGGACAGGGGTGTTACATGTTGTTGACTGGGCACTGGGTAACTATGGTGACATCAGGAGAAGGGGCTGCCGTCCAAGTCTTGCTGGCACCACGAGTTGCTCGTCGATCCTCTGTATGTAGAAGTTCCTCCACTGCTTCTACCTCCTCAACCTCCTCTCGGTTCTCCACCTGCACCCAAAGCCTGTCTGGTAATGCCACCCGTGTTGTATCTGCGCAGAAGGAATCCAGCACACCTCCTCAATATGCTGTCACCAGGGCTCAACGGCATCAGGCAGTGTTTACATTGAAATGTCTGGGAAATGTGAGTCACACAGCTGAGGAGTTGTGGTCAGCTCTGGAGACAGAGTTCCATCAATGGTTTGTCTCCACTCAACCAGCAGCCAGGGAAGGCTGTGTGCGACAATGCTGCAAACCTGGGTGCGGCCCTTCACCGGGGCAATGTCACACACGTGCCTTGTATGGCTCACGTTTTGAACCTGGTTGTCCAGCAATTTTTATCCCACTATCCTGGACTAGATGGGCTTCTGCAGAGGGCACGGTCGCTGTGTGCTCACTTCCGCCGTTCGCATCCTGCAGCTTGACAACTTGCATCTCTACAGAAGTCGTAGGGCCTGCTAGTTCACCTCCAGAAATGCGATCTGCCCACACGGTGTAATTCAGCTCTGCACATGTTGCAGCGACTGTGGCAGCACCGACGAGCCCTGGTGCAATACGTTATGACGTGTAGCCTGGGCCAACGAGATCAAGAGGTGGGGCAAATCATGCTGCAGGAGTGATCTCAGATCAGAGACCTATGCACCCTTTCTGCACAGTTTTGAAATAGCAACGAAGATGTTTAGTGCTGACGATGCCATTATCAGCATGACCATTCCGGTGATTTACATGCTGGAGCACACCTTACACAGTGTTCGGAGTCAGGTGGTGGAACAAGAGGAGGAGGAGGAACAGGAGGAGTCGTATGTGGAAGGCATCATATCTCCAAGGTCAAGAAGGTTGGCAGCACCAAGGCGGCTGGCATTGGAGGCTGGGGGAGAGGGATTACCGAGGGCACATGGTAGCAGCCAAACTGTTGAGGAAGTTGCAGGAGGCGAGGAAGGAGTGGAGGACGAACTGGCGCTGGGCGTGGAAGACTCATCAGATGAGGGAGACCTTGATCAAATTTCTGTTGCGCGAGGTTGGGGGGAGAGGGCAGACGAAGGAAGCATGATTCTGACCTTGCCACCACCAAGACAACAAGGACTTGGTCCTCCTGGATGTACAAGGCACATGAGTGCCTTCTTGCTGCACTACCTGCAACATGAGGGAGTCATTTCAATATGCACAAACACAATCCAGAGAGGGTCTGTTAAAACCTAGAAACAGAAATCAGGAGAATCAGGCCGTTATTCGCTTGATTACAACTTTTGATAATGGGGCATCAGCAGTATGTGATATATTGAAAAAACACTGGAAGGTACTTCAAATGGACCAAGATTTGGCGGATGTCATTGGGGATACACCTCAAATCACATATAAAAAGGGCAGATTGCTTAAAGACAGATTGGTGCATAGCCAGTTAGCCAGCCCAGAAGTGAAGAGAACTTGGCTAACCGAAAAACCAAAAGGATGTTATAAATGTGGACGATGTGTGGTCTGTGACTATGTACAAACAGGAAATAAATTTGCAAATGATACTATACACAGGAGTAGTTCATGATCAAGCAATTTATTAACTGTAAAACCACAGGTGTGATCTACAAGGCGTCCTGCGTATGTGGTAAATGCTATGTGGGTAAGGCTGGTTTCACACTTGCGTTTCAAAACGCATGCGTTTTAAAAAAATACGCATGGTGAAAAAACGCATGTAAACGTGTACAAACGCTGCGTTTTTTTGACGCATGCGTTTTTGCATGTGGTGAAAAAAACGCGGCGTTTTGACGCGTTTACATGCGTTTTTTCATGCGTTTGCGTTTTTTAAACGCATGCAGATAAATTTGTGACCACTGCCAATCATCAAAATAAAGTAAAAAACCCACTATAAACAGAAAGAGCTAGGGTTGGGGTTAGGGGTAGGGTTAGGGGTAGGGATCCTAACCCTAACCCTAAAGGGATCCTAACCCTACCCCTAACCCTAACCCTAAAGGGATCCTAACCCTAACCCTACCCCTAACCCTAACCCTACCCCTAACCCTACCCTTAAAGGGATTAGGGTTAGGGGTAGGGTTAGGGTTAGGGGTAGGGTTAGGGGTAGGGGTAGGGTTAGGGTTAGGGGTAGGGTTAGGGTTAGGGTTAGGGGTAGGATCCATTTATCAATTTTGTGGTGTGGGGTGGTTTATCAGTGATAAACGCATGCACAAAAAATGCATGCATTCCCATTGACTCCAATGTGTTTTTTGACCCAAAAAAACGCATGAAAATGCATGCGTTTTTTTGTGTCCATAAAACGCCTCTCAAAAATACTACAAGTTGCGTTTTTGAAAATGAACGCATGCAGTAAAAAAACGCATGCGATTGAAAACACGACCAAATGCGTACACAAAAAAACGCATGCGTTTTCAATATTAAATATAGGGAAAAAAACGCATGCGTTTTTCTGTGCAAAAACGCTGCAGACAAAAACACAAGTGTGAAACCACCCTAAGACGGTCAGGGAGTTTAAGAGGAGGGCTTGGGAGCATTTAGGAGACATTCACAATGATAGAGACACGCCACTAGCAAAACACGTAACCGGTTGTCATGGTGGTAGATGTGACGCTGTCAGATTTATGGGTATTGATCGAGTTAAACCACCCATCAGAGGGGGAAACTACGATAAATTAGTCCTGCAGAGAGAATGTCGCTGGATATACCGGTTAGATACCCAACAGCCTCTGGAACTCAATGAGCAGCTTAATTTCAGTTGTTTTCTTTGAAATATTGATTTCCCCTTTCCCATTTCCACCCCTCTCCCCTCTCCCCCCCCCATAATAATCTTAGTAAGTGGTATATTTGACGGCCACCAGGCATGACGAGTATCTGGATGGATAATAGTGGATGGGACCTATGAAATGACCTAAATAGAAAGGTCTTACTAAATGACCTACATACCGAGCCTAGGCTATATATATAGTAAACATGTGTTCATAAAATTCACTGCAGTAATATGGCTTTATGATTGCGGGCACCAATGATTGGTGAGCTAGGGCCTGATACAGTGTATATATTTTAATGGAATGTGGGTGGTACCTGTGGAACAGAATGCACCAGCTTAACGATAGTATTCTTGTTAGGACTGGCGGAACGCACCAAGAACAAGATGAAATGGAACAAGGTGCGTTCGCAGTCCGAGGTCCACCGTGCAGGTAAAAACCCTGCTGCTAGTAAGACGGACTATATGGCGGTACTACAAGTATACACGCACGGGTTAACTACACCCTGCGTGAAGGAAGCGATCCTGTTGCGTCACAGGACCGCGGTACCGCACATAGAGCGCGAGCAAGTAGTCAGCGAACTCAACCCCAACTAGGATTGAAGTCCGATTAGACACTTGCTGGCACAACACCGCAACTGGGTGTGTAAGGAAACTAAATAAGAATATAAAGGCACAAGAGTGCGTGCGGTGCCGCACAGACGGACGCCACTAACCACCCAGGCTTGGGTCAGGAAAGCGCAGAGCAAGCGCACGGCGCCGTACAGGCGGACACAGCAACTGGTAGCTGTAATGTGTGTTACGTGCTGTTGGATAAGTCGGGCACTAGATAGCAAACATACACCTTCCGCGAACAGACATTCAATAGGGAGGGTTATTTAAAGAGCGACTTTCACTCACAGCACACACACATATTTACAAGACAATACTAGCGCATGGCCGTGCGGTCATGCGCAGTTTATATAGCTGCAGCACAGGAAACAGCTACAGAAGTTTTGCCCTTTCAGGACCTGCCAAAAGGACCAATGGGATGTGCTGCAGTACCTGAGCATGTGACCCTCGATCTCCAACAGGAGATCTTGCCCTGGGCATGCTCAGTGTGTGCAAATAAGGACTTAGATCCAGAAACGTCCACTCGCCGCTGCCCAGCACTGGCTTCAATGGCAGAAGCAAGAAAAGCAGCAGTAACTCTTCGCACAGAGTCAGACTGAGCGAGACGCTGGGATCGACGTCCCTGCTGAGCAGACTCCACTGCGGCTGGAGGAGAATGGGAGACCGCAGCAGAGACGGATCGAGATTCCCCCTGTGCAGCAGAGGAAACTCGACTCCTAACATTACCCCCCCTAGGGCCCCCCCCTCTTGAGCCTCGCTACGTTCGAAGGCAGCAATGAGCTGCGGGACCCGAATGTGCTCAACAGGCTCCCAGGACCTGTCCTCGGGGCCATAACCCTTCCAGTCTACCAAATATATTTTTTTGCCACGTACCACCTTGCACCCCAAAATAGCGTTCACCTCATAATCGTCCGTAGACGAACCTGATGTCCCAGCAGATGACTCGGAGAACCGGGACATATACACGGGTTTCAAGAGGGACACATGAAAGGTGTCGGTGATACCCAGGCGTGGCGGAAGGGCCAAACGATAGACCACAGGATTAACCTGCTCGAGGACCTTGAATGGGCCCAAGTAGCGAGGAGCAAATTTAGTGGACTCAACTCGCAGCCTGATGTTACGGGCGGAGAGCCACACCAAGTCGCCAGGAGCAAAGGTCGGAGCGGGGCGCCGATGAGCATCGGCGGAGGACCTCATTCTCTCCTTAGAGGCCCGAATGGCATCCTGAGTGTGGTCCCAAATATCCCGTGCCTCCACAGCCCAGTCTGCCACCCTGGAGTCGGCGGAAGACACGGGCATAGGCCCAGGTATCCGTGGATGCTGACCATAGTTGAGGAAGAATGGGGTTTGTCCAGTGGAGTCGGCTATGGCGTTGTTCAGTGCAAACTCTGCCCATGATAGCAAGGATGCCAAGTCATCCAGCCTGGCTGAAACAAAATGTCGCAGGTATGTGACCAAGGTCTGGTTGGCCCTCTCTACCAACCCATTCGTCTCGGGATGATATGCGGAAGAGAGATTTAACTCAATGCTGAGAAGACGACAAAGCTCTCTCCAGAACCGAGACGCAAACTGGAAACCCCGGTCACTGACAATTTTGTCTGGCATGCCGTGTAGGCGGAAGATGTGTCTTATGAACAACGCTGCCAAGGCCCATGCAGAAGGTAACCGTGGGAGTGGCACCAAATGCACCATTTTCGAGAAATGATCGGTAATAACCCAAATGACGGTACAGCCGCGAGACTTGGGCAAACCCACTACAAAGTCCATCCCGACCATCTCCCAGGGCCTGTCTGCCACCGGCAAGGGATAGAGTAACCCAGATGGCCGTTGTCGAGGAGACTTATTTTTGGCGCATGAGACACACGCCAGAACGTAATCTCTGACATCTCGGACCATATGCGGCCACCAGTACGTCCTCGCCAGTAGCTCAGATGTCCTCTTTGTCCCAAAGTGTCCACCCACCCTGGACGAATGAGCCCAAGAGAGAACCTCCGGTCGCAAATTAATGGGCACAAAAGTCTTGCCCGGAGGCACAGACTCTAGCGAAACCGGCGCTACGGTTCTCAGGCTCTCGGAAGGGACAATAAGCTGAGGCTCCTCTTCCTCCTCCTCAGTTGACATAAGGGAGCGAGAGAGAGCGTCAGCACGGATATTCTTCTCCCCGGCGAGATAATGAAGGGAAAAGTGGAACCGGGAGAAGAACAGGGACCATCTGGCCTGGCGAGAATTTAGCCGCTGGGCTGTCTGCAAATAGACCAAATTTTTGTGGTCCGTGTAAACTTGGAAGGGAAACCGCCCACCTTCCAGAAGGTGTCTCCACTCCGAAAAGGCCAACTTCATTGCTATCAACTCCCTGTCCCCGATGGAGTAGTTTCTCTCCGCTGGCGTGAAGGTCTTGGAGAAGAAGAAGCATGGATGCTTCCGACCTTGAGCATCCTTTGATAGAGGACTGCTCCAGCACCAACGGACGAGGCATCCACCTCCATTAGGAATGGCTTATCCACATCGGGATGATGTAAGATGGGAGCGCTAGCAAAGTGGGACTTAATAGAAATGAAGGCCTTGGAGACCTCTTCCGACCACAATTTGGGATTCGCTCCCTTCTTTGTGAGGGCTACCAAGGGAGCTACCAGAGTTGAGAAGTGGGGAATGAACTGGCGGTAATAGTTTATGAACCCCATAAAGCGCTGACCACTTTAAGAGAATGGGGCTCTTGCCAGTCCATCACAGCCTGTAGTTTGGCAGGATCCATAGCCAATTCCTGGGCGGAGATGATATAGCCCAGGAAAGGTAAAGACTCCTGCTCAAACATACACTTCTCCAACTTTGCATAAAGAGAGTTTGCCCGTAGGAGGTCGAAGACTCTGCCAACATCTCTCCGGTGGGAGTCAATATCTGGAGAAAAGATGAGAATATCATCCAGATAGACTACAACTGAGGTGGAAAGCATATCCCGGAAGATGTCTTGGAAAACGGCTGGGGCATTACAGAGCCCGAAGGGCATTACCAGATACTCATAGTGCCCATCTCTGGTGTTAAACGCCGTTTTCCATTCGTCCCCCTCACGGATGCGTATCAGGTTGCAAACACCCCGCAGATCTAGTTTAGTAAACACCCTTGCTCCCCGAAGCCTATCGAAAAGCTCAGATATCAAGGGCAAAGGATACTTTTTCTTAACGGTGATAGCGTTAAGACCCCTGTAGTCTATGCATGGACGTAGTTCCCCATTCTTCTTCTGCACGAAAAAGAACCCTGCCCCAGCAGGTGACACCGACTTCCTGATGAACCCTCTTGCCAGATTCTCTTGAATGTACTGAGACATTGCCTCCGTCTCCGGGAGAGATAGTGGATAGACTCGACCCCGGGGAGGCTCAGCACCAGGCAAGAGATCAATAGGACAGTCATAGGGGCGATGGGGCGGAAGGGTCTCCGCCGCCTTTTTGGAGAACACGTCTGCATAAGACCAATATTGCTTGGGGAGAGAGCATAAATCTGCGGGTACCTCTGTAGTAGCAACCTGAACGCACTCTCGGTGACACCTACCCCCACAAGATTCACCCCATCCCAGAATTCTGCCTGAGGACCACTCGATGTGAGGAGAGTGGTACCGTAGTCAAGGTATCCCCAACAGGACCTCATCAATTCCCTCAGGAATGATGAGCAGAGATATAATCTCCTGATGAGATGGCGACACGGACAGGGTAAAAGGGATGGTCTGATGTGTTATCTGTGAGGGCAGTGTCGACCCATTCACCACTCGTACCGTTACTGGTTGAGATAGCATAACCAGGGGTATTGCGTGACGTTGGGCGAAGGCAGAAGACATAAAATTGCCCTCCGCCCCAGAATCCACGCAGAACTCTACCGAGTGGGAGGATGAGCCTAATGTTATTGTCCCCTTAAAGGACAATTTGGAGGCAAACGTCTCCGTGTCTAGTGTACCTCCACCTACTACCACTAGACGCTGACGTTTCCTCGACCGCTGGGAACATCTGGTGGCAAGATGTCCTGATTGCTGGCACACATGACAAACCTGGAGTGCACGAGCGGTCCGGGACTTAGATCCCGCTCGTGACACTACCATAGGCTCATGGGACTCAGGGGCCTGGACTGGAGATTCCAAAGGTTTGGCGAAGGTGGGAGCCAGCCGAAACCTCTGCCTACACTGGGCTCGCTCTAACCTCCGCTCGTGAAAACGGAGGTCTATACGAGTGGATACTGTTATTAATTCCTCCAGTGTGGCGGGAATCTCCCTAGTGGCCAGGGCGTCCTTAACGTGGTCAGCCAGCCCCCTCCAAAATATAGGAATGAGGGCTTTATCCGACCACTCCAGCTCAGATGCTAGGGTGCGGAAGTGTACGGCAAACTGGCTGACCAAGGACGAGCCCTGAGTCAATGCCAACAGTTGGAGCGCCGTATCATGGGTGACACGAGGTCCTAAAAATACCTGTTTCAGAGTGCTCAGGAATAACGGAGCACTCTGCACCACATGATCGCCACGCTCCCACAGCGGCGTAGCCCACTGCAACGCCCTGTCCGACAGGAGAGACACGATAAATCCCACCTTTGCCCGCTCTGTAGGGAAACGAGAGGCCACAAGCTCGAGATGTATAGAGCACTGACTCACGAAACCCCTACAAGACTTACTGTCACCAGAAAATTTCTCTGGTAGCGGGAGGCGAGATAGAGTCGGAACAGGGGTGGCAGTGGACAAGGTAGCTGCAGCCACGCTAGCAGCCTGAACAGCGACAGCAGTGACATCCACAGCTGAGGTTGAACGCTCTAGAGCCGCCAACCTTCCCTCCAGCTGCTGGATGTACCGCTGTAAACGCTGATCGTCCGCCATTTACTAGCCAGACCTTGGCGCTAGTATTATGTTAGGACTGGCGGAACGCACCAAGTACAAGATGAAATGGAACAAGGTGCGTTCGCAGTCCGAGGTCCACCATGCAGGTAAAAACCCTGCTGCTAGTAAGACGGACTATATGGCGGTATTACAAGTATACATACACGCACGGGTTAACTACACCCTGCGTGAAGGAAGCGATCCTGTTGCGTCACAGGACCGCGGTACCGCACATAGAGCGCGAGCAAGTAGTCAGCGAACTCAACCCCAACTAGGATTGAAGTCCGATTAGACACTTGCTGGCACAACACCGCAACTGGGTGTGTAAGGAAACTAAATAAGAATATAAAGGCACAAGAGTGCGTGCGGTGCCGCACAGACGGGAGGGTTATTTAAAGAGCGACTTTCACTCACAGCACACACACATATTTACAAGACAATACTAGCGCATGGCCGTGCGGTCATGCGCAGTTTATATAGCTGCAGCACAGGAAACAGCTACAGAAGTTTTGCCCTTTCAGGACCTGCCAAAAGGACCAATGGGATGTGCTGCAGTACCTGAGCATGTGACCCTCGATCTCCAACAGGAGATCTTGCCCTGGGCATGCTCAGTGTGTGCAAATAAGGACTTAGATCCAGAAACGTCCACTCGCCGCTGCCCAGCACTGGCTTCAATGGCAGAAGCAAGAAAAGCAGCAGTAACTCTTCGCACAGAGTCAGACTGAGCGAGACGCTGGGATCGACGTCCCTGCTGAGCAGACTCCACTGCGGCTGGAGGAGAATGGGAGACCGCAGCGGAGACGGATCGAGATTCCCCCTGTGCAGCAGAGGAAACTCGACTCCTAACAATTCTGATACCAAACAATATATGTAAATGTAACTGCACAAAAAGGGAAGAAAATTGTTTGTTTTTTTTTTGTACTTATAAGTGAATCTAAATTACTCTGACGCAAGCGCAGTGAGATCCAGGTGACGAAAGTAAAACCAAGACCTGCGCCTGAAGGCAAGTGCGCATGCGTGATGGGATCAGAGAAAAATGCAGCCCAGGACCTGCGGTCACATGACCGGGCCTCCAAAAATAAGCGCACACGCGCAGTAATGCCGACTGATACATGGCTTGATAGGACTGTAGGCAAGTACGCATGCGCGATGAATTAGAGAAAAGTCCAGTCTAGGACCTGCAGTCACATGACCGGGCCTCCAGTAACAAGCGCATACACGCAGTAATGCTGATTGATACATGGCCCTGTGGTCAGGCGACCGGGAGGCAAGGCATCTTAGAACTTAAACGCTACCTGTTATTTAGCCGCGTTTACAAAAGAAGGGTATCATACAAGTTATGTCTAATTAAATAAGAGACTTCGCTATTAATTGAGTGTCTGGTATGATTTATACTCCTGATGAAAGGGAACGTTTAACCCACAGTAGGAAGTCATGACAGACGCCATGGTAGCAGAAGTACCGCCCACTCCCCATATAAAGACAGCAGGCTTTATTTGAGAGAGAGATCTTTTACCCTCACACTGGGACACTTATCATATAGGAAGGTCAGACTTGCCACTGCAGGAGACCTTTATGAACCTGAACTATTTCCCCTGATGAACCCCCTGAACAGGGGAGGAAACGCGTTGGGAAAGGAAGACACATTACTCAGGGAGGCTATACTTGTCATGGGCACCGTGTAGTAGATCTATACGTGGGTACTGCCCTTGTCAGGGCTGGAGTCTTTTTGCAGAGGGCACGACAGGGGAATCAGACCCTGAGACCCCCCCCCCCATATTTTTTCCTCTCGTTACTTCAAGTTCACCTGTCCTGATCCTTTATGAATGGTGGAAAATCAGGAAACAACAATTGGGTGAGATTGTACTATTTTATTACATGCACTGGTATTTTTGAGCACTTTATAATTTTTTGTCTGTTTATTGTCTTTTTATCATATAAATTAAAGGTTAAGTTTTATCAGATTTAGAAGCTGGCTATGCTAGATGGTGGATATATGTACTAGTCAGAGTATTTAGAGCAAACTGCTCAGATTTGAATTGCTGAGTATACACTACCTGCAACATGACCCTCGGATTGTCAGAATCCTAAGTAATGCCGACTACTGGGTTGCCACACTCTTAGATCCCCAGTACAAAAGCAAATTTGGCGAAATAATTCCTGCCATAGAAAGGGATTCACGCATGCAGGAGTGTCAGCAGAGACTGTTACAGAATCTAACATCTGCTTTTCCACAAAACACCAGTGGTGCACGTAGTGAATCTCTGAGTTCTAACTTGTCAACCATGGGACTATCGAGTCATCACTCAAACCGTAACAGTAACATCGTATCTGGTGGTAACAGAATTTTTTTCCAATCGTTTCAAGATTTTTTTAGACCATCCTTTGCAAGGCCACAGGAGACAAGAAGTCTGACGCACAGCCAACGCCTAGAGAGGATGGAACAAGAGTATCTCCAAGTTAACATCGATGCCATGACTGTGGAACTGGACCCTTGAAAAATGGCCTGAGCTCGCCACTTACGCCTTGGAGATCTTGTTGTGCCCGGCAGCCAGCGTTCTCTCTGAATGTGTGTTCAGCGCTGCTGGTGGTGTGCTGACAGATAAGCGCATGCAGCTGTCCAGTGACAATGTACGGTAGACAGACTAACGTTCATCAAGATGAACAAATCCTGGATCCGCAAGGACTTTTCTACCCCTGTGTCATCTTGGGGAGACTAAAAGCTTGATGATTTTTGAAAATCACCTCACCAACCGTTTTAAAAAACTCTGGCGAAATTGATGCCACTTAAGTTGTGTCTGTGGCTGAATTTTTGGAAAAAATGGATACTCTTTTATTTTGTCCCCTTGCTGAGTTTTACATGACGTTGCCATCGTCAATTCCAGGTGGGTGGGGTCGTCTGCAGAGTTGTTTCCTCATACTATGGCCTGGGATTCAGAGGTCTGCTCCAAAGCTTCAGAGTCTGCTAGTCAGCAGAGTAGCCCAGCCACCCACCGCCTGTTTACCTAAGTAATATTTTTAATGGCATCTAGCCCAGGAAATCCTTTTGGGCCATGTAGTATATTGCCCAACCACGTAGTATATTGCGCAGTGACGTAGTATATTGCGCAGCCACGTAGTATATTGCCCAGCCACGTAGTATATTGCCCAGCCACGTAGTATATTGCCCAGTGATGTAGTATATTGCCCAGTGACGTAGTATATTGCTCAGCCACGTAGTATATTGCCCAGTGATGTAGTATATTGCCCAGTGACATAGTATACAGCACAGAGCCACGTAGTATATTGCCCAGTTACGTAGTATATTGCCCAGTGACGTAGTATACAGCACAGAGCCACGTAATATATTGCCCAGTTACGTAGTATATTGCCCAGTGACGTAGTATACAGCACAGAGCCATGTAGTATATTGCCCAGTTACGTAGTATATTGCCCAGTGACGTAGTATACAGCACGGAGCCACGTAGTATATTGCACAGCGACGTAGTATACAGCACAGAGCCATGTAGTATATTGGCCAGTTACGTAGTATATTGGCCAGTTACGTAGTATACAGCACAGAGCCACGTAGTATATTGCACAGCGAAGTAGTATATTGCCCAGTGACGTAGTATATTGCCGAGTGACGTAGTATACAGCACAGAGCCACGTAGTATATTGCACAGCGAAGTAGTATACAGCACAGAGCCACGTAGTATATTGCCCAGTCACGTAGTATATTGCCCAGCTACGTAGTATATTGCCCAGCCAGGTTTGTCACAGTTTAAAAAACTAAAAATAAACATATACTCACCTTTCCGAGGGCCCCTTGTAGTCCACGGCAGCTTCTGGTCCCAGGGTTGGTATGAGCGCAGGACCTGTGATGACGTCGCGGTCACATGACCGTGACGTCATGGCAGGTCTTTCTAGCGCAGGCACGCAGGGCCTGTGATGACGTCGCGGTCACATGACCGTGACGTCATGGCAGGTCCTTCTCCCATACAATCTTTGCCACCGGAATCTGCAACGGAAGATGGTGGCCGGCACGAGCGGCTCAGCGGACTACAGAGGGTGAGTATAGCAGGTTTTTTTTATTATTATTATTTTTAACATTACATTTTTTACTATTGATGCCGCATAGGCAGCGTCAATAGTAAAAAGTTGGGGACACACAGGGTTAATAGCGGCGGTAACAGAGTGCATTACCCGCGGCATAACGCGGTCCGTTAGTGCCGGCATTAACCCGGTGTTAGCGGTGACCGAGGGGAGTATGTGGGCGACAGGCACTGACTGCGGGAAGTAAGGAGTGGCCATTTTCTTCCGGACTGTGCCCGTCGCTGATTGGTCGCTGCAGCCATGACAGGCAGCTGGTGAGACCAATCAGCGAATGAATAACCGTGACAGAAGGACAGAAAGACGGCAGTGATGCTTAGACAATTATATAGTAGATGACAAACACAGTTAGGCTATGTGCACGCATTGCGGATTAGGCTTAGGAATTTCTGGTGCGGATTCTGCCTCTGCTGGCAGAAAATGCACCTGTGGATTTGTCACGTTTTTTGTGCGGTTCTGCAGCTTTTTTTTGTGCGCTTTTGCTGCGGTTTTCTTGCGGATTTGCTGCGTTTTTTACCCCTGCAGTTTTCTATAATGGAATGGGTACAAAAATGCTGCAGATTCACAAAAAAGAAGTGACATGCTACTTCTCTTAAACCGCAGCATTTCCGCAGTGGATTTCCGCAAAGTGTGCACGGCATTTTTTTTTTCTCATTGATTTACATTGTACTGTAAATCAATTGTGGATCTGCAGCGTTTTTGCCTTGCAAAAAACGCTGCGGATCCGCAGAGAATCCGCAACGTGTGCACATACCCTTATACTCACCTAACGCCTATTCCACTGAAGCCCTCGTTCTCCTGTAATAAAATAAAAAAAAAAACAACAATATTCCTCACCTATCCATCCTTCTGTCCCACGTCGTAATCCATGTGCTCTGGGATAAACAGTTTTCAACCTGGACGGTGCCAAGATGCGACCGTTCAGGCTGAGAAACACTGGTGACTGTACTGCTGAAATTAGACCCCTCAAGGAATTCATATAGGGGAGTAGTGAGTATTTTGAACCCATAGGTGCCTCACAGTATTTTATAACATTGAGATGTGGAAATATAACATTTTAGAGTTAAAAATGTGATTTTTTTTCTGCAAATTTCTCAGGTACACAAGGGTTAATACGTGAAACTAGACCCTACAATTTATAGCTAGATCTCACAGGCTACCGTACCCTGGGGTCATCACATGACCATGGCAGCCATTAGGACCCCCAATTCTCATTGCGAGAGTCCGATGGTTACTAAGGTGGTCTTGTGACCACCTTGTAACAACTTAAATACCGCTGTCATGATTGACAGCGGTATTTAAGGGGTTAATCGTCCGCAAAACTAGTCAGGTCTGATACTACAGACTGTCAGTTATTATATACAGCTGACAGCCACCGGAATTGCCACCATTTGGCGGCTCTATTCCCTTATTTGTCGGTGCCGTTAAAAAGCAGCGCTGAGGAATAAGTACCCTTAATGACCACCATTAAAAGGCATATCAGCAGTCGATAAGGCGTTAAAGGGATTCTCTGGGACTGAACAATCAGTACACTAATATGACATCAGGGAGGGTCCACGGACCGATCAGCTGAAATCTTGCTCCGACGCCCATTGGAGCCAGATCAACCATCTGTTTAATGCTCTTCCAGAGTGTAGAATGTTCTTTCTGGTTAATAGAAGATGAATGCCCCCACATACACATCCATCAATAAGCTCAGAACGACTTGATATTTTAAAATGGGTACTCTAAACCAGACAATAGCTTGAGGTTTTATTTTACAACATAAATACAATTAATTGAAAGGTGTTTATTTCATTTTCTTTTATAGCACATGATATCAGTATGCTTTAACAGAGAGCAAGGAAATCAGAGTATCTAAAAGGTAAAATTATACATCAAGACATAACAGTACATAGGTGTTGGCACAGAATTGGTTACCACATTTAAATACTGAATGTTGATTAACAATCGAAAATACGGATCAAGAAAAAGGGCAATTGCTATTTAATCAAGATCAAAGAGAGGAAAATCAAGAACAAGCCTGTAAAATATACTGTGTACTTATATGATGCCATTACTCATTGATTTTACCTTTGCCTTTACTGCCATCTGGTGATCATAAAAAGAACAACATTTAAAGAATGGCATACAAGACATACTGTTATTATTGTTTTATAACAGATACAAAATTGCTTAACAATGAATAGTTGTTATTATACGTATATTGAGTATACTAAAGCATTACAGGGTTAATCAAGCAATCTGAAATATAACCATGAATTGCCATGTTAAAGGGGTTGTCCAGTTCCCTTTGAAGAGAACAGAAGCTGTGCCGCCACCCACACAGAAACTCAAGGATAGTCCGTAAAAATAGGGCACTTCTTTGCGTTGTCAAAAAAGTTTAAGACAGCCATGATTTTTTGAAGCTGAAGAAATTTATACAGATTATTCTGACTGTAATTATCATTTTACATTTTACAATGAATACAGGGCTTCACTTCAGAATTATGGGCTGTAGACGTGTCAATCATGATCATAATGATTTATTATGTGTCCGTGAATTTTTGTTAAAAAAAATTCAAAAAGACATAAGTTGACAAACCCTCGGTGTCGGACTCTGTGATCTAATATTGAGGATCTACTGTATCTTATATATAAGTCATCAATATTAAAGGACAACATTTTTATTTTTTTCAGCTTTTTTCATGTAATAATATGCACAGTATTTAGTTCAATAGATTATCTATTTATTATTACTTTTGTCAGATTCAAGTTATTTCTGTGACCATTGTGGGTTTTTCTGTCATTAAACGAGGGGTACCAACAATTTTGACCACGTATGTAAGAGCCCTTATTAGAGAGAAAGCAAGGATTTAGATTGTCACTGCAGAGGGAAGCAAATGTTTATTTCTCTGCGTGAAGAGAGCATCTTCCATTAAGGCGAAAACTAGCATTCTCAAAATATGAGGAGAGGGCCCTACCAGAGGCAGCCTCTATGCTGATGCCTAGCTATGAAGAATGCCATGTCAGAGATGGAGATAGCCATACCGGGGGAATTTGTTTTTGAGGGTGTGGATACATTGGGGGTCAGCGTGTGCCCTGATCCCCTAGCCGAAACCACATGGACCTGGGATCATCCCGTTCAACATTTACCGTAAGCAGAATGCTACACAGACAACATGGGGTGAGGGCGAAACTGTGTGGCAATATTTAATTGAACCACAAAATGTGAAAATAACACATAGAACAGTCCCAACAAAATGCCCAAGATGGTGCACATTACATAGTCTCACCATTCCCCTGACTCGCCGACATAAGAGCAGCTGTTATTTCATACCTTCCAGCTTCGACTACCCCACCTGTGGCACACACACTCAGAGAGGAGGTAATGACAAGCTTAGGAAGATGACAGTCCATTGAGGTTCAAGGCCAGTTGACTGGAGGATCACAGCCTGGCTTTGCTGAACATCTCCATTGAGCAAGTTGACTGGTGGGTCTCATTCCTGTTCTGAGCATTGTATAACAAGCTTGCCAGCTCTGGTGATCCTGAATCATCAGTAGTCACCATGATTAAATGAGTCACCATGGCATTGATCAGCCCCTAGTGATGTTGTCGCGGGGGTGCCGATCGGAGGGTTGAGTGATCCCCCTCCCTTTGCCTGCTTTCTAGATGCTGCAATTGATATCAATCACAAGATTTAGGGAGTTAAACTCCATCTATTGTGGCAGTGAGTGCCAGTGTGCACAAAATCCATACGTCCAAGGTCGACAAGTACTTACCAACCTAGATGTATGGATGCATTTAAGGTCGTGAAGGGGTTAATCAAGCTGTCTACTGTGTATGCCTGTGTTACTTCGGCAATTCAATGGGAGAACCACTCTATCATTAATTGTCAATAAATCCCATCATTATATTTAAAGGGGCACAGCAACAGTCAACCATCCCTTACATGATAACCCCATTTATTTCAAATATTGTCTTCGTATCTGCGTCTTTCAAGCAAATGACATTACTTTTTGCCTCAGGAATTAAGAGCCTAATCATCTGATAAACATAAATGTTCTGGTCACAGATAAAACTGATAGAAAACTACAATTGATTTCAATGGAACATTCTTTATAATGCTGTGTCAGAAATCAGTAACAAAAATCTCTGTGCATAGCCAAAATTTATCACAGACCCCCTTCATTCTAGAAATTAGTATTTGTTTACAAACACAGATCTTGTGAATTGGATTTTTACACTTGGACATATGGCATACCAGAAGGTACTGAAGTGTTGACTGGATTTCCCCTAAACCAATGCAGCAAATGAAATAATATGAGTGGGAACAAAAACAGTACAATAAATATCTAATACCTTACATTTGGCAAACATTTTTATCATGGTCACAAAATTCTTAACACTGGAACATTTGACTGGTCAAATAGTATACTCACATGCAATTTTACTTTTATGGACCAATCTCCAAGTGGTGGATTATCACTTAGTTGGAAAATATTTGACACAACTCCTAACTCAGCATTTTCTTCAAGCCATTGCTCAATTAGATTTCCACGTGGATCCTTTGAAAAAATATATATTATAGAGATGAATATTACGGACAATGAGTGGCTACTATACGCTTGGCTAGGTCACAACATGCCTCTGAATTACATTCAGCACTATTACTTGGAATAGTCAGCATATTTGACCTATCTAAACTATTAATAAGGGCATATAGATTATAAACTGTTGAAAAAGGCCTCATATCAGATGTCTTGTTGATAAAAAAAAAATCTGTTATCACTTTATGTAAATGAGCTGTTTTAAGCTATGGGGAGGAGGTGCCTGGAATATAATTCTGCCTCCAGAGCTTATTTTACAAAAAGGGGGAGTTACCAGTGTGATGTTTAATGACCGCTCTCTGCTCTCCTGATCTCACTGCAGAGCTGTGGCACATCTGCAGGTTCCTCTCAGATTCCATCTCACAGGTAGAAAACAAGACCATAGGCACTACTATGTTAGTGGTGCTCAAGTAGAGTAGGTGCCCAAGCCATACAATACTAAGGATAAACTTGGCACACACGTCGTGAGATGCAGTGAGAATTTAATAAAGTAGAGTACATACAGTAGACGTTTCGGTCAAATTTAGACCTTCATCAATGTACCTCACTAAAGAGCTTATGGGTTTGTGGGTCACATAGGGTTAACAACCCCACTTGTGGTAAGGCATCAGTCTTTGAAAGGGTCGTGTCCGGCACCAGCCGGTAGGAGTGATGGACGCAGTATCCACTGCTAGTCCAAACCCATAAGCTCTTTAGTGAGGTACATTGATGAAGGTTTAAATTTGACCGAAACGTCTACTGTATGTACTCTACTTTATTAAATTCTCACTGCATCTCACGACGTGTGTGCCAAGTTTTTCCATCTCACAGGTAGACAGGGCTGTAAGTTACAATAGAGCAGAGCTGAGAGAGCAGCAAAAAGTGTGTTTGCAAGAATACAGATTTAATTTCTCCTATTCTGTGTTGGTTACTTGTCTCACACTGGGAACGCCTCCTTCATGTAAAATAAGCTCTCGGGGCAGAGTTATATTCCAGGCACCATCCTCTCCAGATATAACCTTCAAAAAATATTAATCATACAAACTTTTAAATAAAATATAATTTTTATTTTGATAAAATGACAATTATATCACCACAAAAATTCATATAGTTGAAACCTTTATTAATGTTGATAATATAAATTATTAAAATATAAAAATTAAAATATATATATATATCTAAAATATACTCAATATATGTGAATTGTGGGGATCAAAAATTCATTGAAAACTGCGTATGTACAGGGCAGGGCATACTAAAACTGATTGGCAGAAATAATATATATGGCAATTCATATAACTAAATAAATATATGTGATATATATGAATAAAAAATAATAAATTCAAGTGGTAAACAATGTATATTTTTTAGCCCAACTCATGTCCCTGACGAAGCGGCAAGCGAAACGTGCGTTGAAGTGGTGTGTGCGGGGGGGCAGGTGGCATCCTATTACTGGTTGGTATTGCACTTAGCTTGATTTCGCATATTGTAATGACCATTGTGGTTTTTGGCACTGATATATTTTGGTGTATTTATTCGCTTTAAGCACTTTTTCACTTGATTATACAATTCAGTTGGTTTTCATATTTATTTAGCACTTTGCACTTTTTTGTATTATGGTTATAAAATGAGTTGAGCTAAAAAAATATACATTGTTTACCACTTGAATTTATTATTTTTTATTCACGGATCTTTGATACAGATCCCTGAGTACTCTTTGCCAGCCAGCTCTACCGGCTAGCTATCACCTACTGCCCCGCCCCCCCCCCCCCCCCCATGATACAAGCATTTGGTAGTACAATTGTCTGGCAGGCGCCAATGGTGATGTTGGTGTTCCTGCTGCTGCTAGTAACTCCTACATTAATCAATGTGGTATGTGATTGATTTTCTTTTACACTACACTGCCAATTTTTCTTTTACACTCGTTTCCACTTTTTCTTTTAGCATACATTTTGTACAGCACTATAACAAACTTTTAACAATTTCTTCAAACTTAATTTCTTAACCTTTGTCAAAAAGGATGCAAGCAGAAAAGATAAATAGTTAGGTACATGTACAAAAAGCAAAATGTTGTAGTAGTTTACTCTTGTCAGATTGGACTAGTAGAACTGAGGTACAAAAGCAGACATTAAGTTAAATCCCTAGATTTTTTTAACACGTTTTACTATTTTTTAAGAAAATTCAACCCACTTCCCAAAAATGTTGTGATAAAAAATACTAGGAAAGTACGTGCGACGGTGCGACAAAAAGCAGCACAGGGTGCAGGTTTGGTGTGGTATGTATGGATGTAAAATTTGACTAGTGAAACAAATGTATAAAAAAAGCTTGTCATATGCAGACATTGTGAACTAGATAATCAAAGGTAAATGCCTAGACTTTGGGAAATTTTGTTTTGCATTTTTGAAAAAGCAATTTTTCCCCTTCACAAATTGCATTCAAAATGGAAAAACTCAGTACAGTCACTTGTCTATGACAATGATTTCAAGGTATTTTTGTTTTCACCAAAAAATATTGTGTTGGTTTGCTGTTTCCAGCGCATTAAACATGAAGAAAAAAATGTGTAATTGTTATTCACATGCAGCAGAACAGATGGCAGCTACACCAATCACTGATAAATCATAGAGTCTGGCATTGTTGCTGATCTCACTCTCTGCCTTTCTCTGTGCTATCTATTCACAGACTACTCTCATTTTCATCAGTGCTGCAGGTGTACAATATTAATGACTCCAGCATTGTTGAACTGTGAGCTCTGACATCTTCTGACTATTCGAAGTCACCATAAAATGGCTTCTGCATTTCCATTTCTTGGCATTTAAACATTAAAATCAAAGAATTCCTAGCATTTACAGCTTTAATGCAACTTCTTTTTTATTTCAGCATAATATCACATAAGGAAATAAAATAAGACATTGCATTGAAGCTGTGGGTGCCAGGAAATCCCTTGATTTTTATGATTTGATAGCTTCAACGTGCACCTTCAGAATAGAGGAATGATCCCCCACTTAAAATATGAGTAGTTGGATAAGTACACTTGATTCTCAATGAATAGATAAAGGAAGCATGTAATAATTAAGTTAACTAACAAACAAACCTGTTTTATTATTATTATTATTATCATTATTATTATATAGTATAGCAGAGCCAGGTAAGATACAGTTAAATCCTTGCGCTACAGGTTATTAGATCACCTTACTAGTCCTGCTTGGGTTGATATATATTATTATATATTATACTTGGCTAGGTTATTATATAACCAGGCCAGCTTCTCTCTTGAGTCAGTCAGTTTAGCGAAGCTGACCAGAGTGGATGTGTGTTGGAGCTAAAGAGAGAGACAAGACAGAATATTTCTCTGAGAAGAGTCTGCACAGACCTTTCGCAGAGAACCGCAGGTATCAGTAGTTGCTATGGACAATAGCTGTTTTGTTTGACCGAGGTGGGATTAGCTCAGACATGGATGAGTAGATGGGTTCTGCTCTACTTAATTATCACCTAGAAAAAGTTAAGAATTTATATTTATGAGTGTGTTTTTGTGCTGTGCAACCTCTGGAAAGCAATCAAAACTCCATGTGTTTGGACCAAAAACTGCATTGCCTGGGGAATGTTACCTAAGGCCTAATGCCTGACACCTACCAAAGAAAGAGAAACCCTACAATTGCTGGATGAAGAGAAGGTGTGAAGTGCCAGACGGCACAAGTGATTGCAGTGTAAAGATTGAATGTCCTGAGTAAAGGCAGCTACAGCATTGTGAGCATAGTCTGAAAGCATAGAGGAGCTTGTTAACCAATTAGTCCAGGTGCAGCAGCAACAAATACAGCAGCAGACCCAACAGAAAACCAACAAACTCCTGATCCATCAGCTTCAACAGCAGCAGCAGGAGTTGTGGCAGCAGCAAAAACAGCAGCAGCAAAGTCATCAGCAGCAGAAACTGTCTGGGCCAGAGAGAGAGATGGCATCACCCGCCAGCCAGACTGAAGGTACCCTGGTAAGGCAAAGTGTGGGAGGCCCTGCAGAATATGATTCTAAAGGATGACATTGAGGCTTTCCTGACTGTATTGGAGATGGTAGCAGAGAGTGAAAAACTGCCCCCAGAGCAATGGGCAGAGGTTCTAGCTCAATACCTTACTGGGGAACCGCATTAAGCATACCGCAACCTTGCCCTGAAGGATGCCAAAGCAGAGCTTATGATATATTTTGGCATCACCCTGGCAGTCCAATAGTGCATCTTTGATGCTACCAAAGGGAGAATCCTACCTGGCCCAAGATATGCGACCTGTTACACCTGGTGCAAAAATGGCTGCAGCCCAAAACCTGCTCTCCAGCACAGATTGTGGATAGAGTGGTAGTGGACCAATTTAACCACTCACTACCAAAATCTTTGTAATGCCAGATTGCCCAAGCAGATCATCATAATGCAGATGATTTTTGAAAGGGCCACACTTCCGTCTCTGGGAAGGGACTGGCGGTAAGGTGTATCCATGGAAATGCCAAGAATTATCCCACCAAGTGCGAATGGTCAAGGACTTTTTGCATGCTTTTATTATCAGGCAAGATTTTCCTTCATTCTGCGACTTAAACTGTAGCACTCGATAGTCCAGTAAATCAGCAGGAATTTGCTATGATAACAAAGGCACATGATGTAAACGGTTAATTTCACTTCACTGTACTGGCTAAAAAGGAGTATGAGGAAACAACTCCTGAAGCCATTATCCCTGATCTGGTTGATCAGGTTGAGTTCCAGGGCAACTTTGGGATTTCCTATCTCAGAGACTTAACAGAAAAGGGTACTTTGGAAAATGTAAATGGGGATCCGCAAGAGACGGGAGTCAATAGTTGGTTTCCTCGAGGGGTCAGGCATAATGATTTTGATTTTGTTGTGTCATGGGAACAAAGGGAAGGGACAGCTAAAAAAGCTCCTTCTCAAAGCCCAAGACAAAAACTCCAGGGGCTATAACTGGTCGACTCAAGTGAGACAATTTAAGCCTGGGGATCAAGTACTTGTCTTCGTGCCCACAGGGGAAAACAAATTCCTTATCCTTAGTGTAATGGAAAAAGTGCAAGAGATCAACTAAAAGTAAACCGACCAGGGAAAAAAATAGCCTTTCCCATATATTCTAGCAACCTACTAAAATTTTGGATCGGTAGGAACCCACTCAGAACCCTTTGCTTGTTGACCCGGTCAGGAGCCAACCTGGCAGGCATCAAAGTGATAGAAACTTATCTGCCTTCCCAAAATCAGCATAGCCGAAAAAAAAATAACAATAATAATAATCTTGTAGTTTTAGTACATTTTAATGGCTAACAAAAGTAGAATAAATGATGTTACAAAGCAAGATTCAAGATTTCTTAGGTCTCTTCATCAGGCATGATATAACAAGATACTTTGGTATACCATGCCTAATGAACAAATCTAAGAGGCCTCCAAAGCTTTCTTTTTAACATAATTTATTTTGCTTTCGATAGGCATTAAAAAGGTATCATAACTACAAGATTATTATTTTGCTTTTACCATTGAGAGCAACCTTTGATTCAAAAACTGCATTGTGTGTGAATGCTGCCTAAGACCTGCCGAACGCCTACCAGAGAGTGAAACCCTACAATAGAAACATAAGTAGATTTGTGAATGAGAGTAATGTAATATTAGATATTGATAAACAATGGGCCCCAAAGTCACAGTGAACAATCACTGACTTAAGTATATTTAAAATACAGTAGGTTGGGGCTACCATTGTGCCTACTAAACTGTGTAAAGGGATAATCGAAAGCAACAACAAATAATGAGGAACAAAAAGCCTAATTAAAACTCACTAACATTTTTGCATGGTATGGAATTCTTAAAGAGGTTATTCTGCATTGGAAGATGAGCAGTGCCCAGTGACAGGTGATTGACATCCTGCCGGTCATGAATTCCAGACGGAAAACATTTGTAGACATAACAAGTTAGTTAACATAACAAGTTAGTTTTGGAGGAACAGGGTTGAGCAGCTAAAGGGGGCATTGGGGGATGAGGGGCAAAGTTTTCTCTGATTGTATCGATCTTCTGTTAAAGAAAAAGGCAAAATCTTCAGCAGAAATGAGAGAAGAGGGAGGTGGTGCTGGGGGACGGAGTAGAGAATTGAAATTGTTGAAAAGCTGTTTAGGGTTGTGAGACAGGGAGGATATGAGAGATGACAAGTAAGTTTGTTTTGCGGCAGTGAGTGTGGACTTGAAGCTGGAGAGGAACTGCTTTGATGCGATATAGTGCTCGGCAGAACAGGATCTCTTCCATCTCTGCTCAGCAGCCCTAGAAGCCCGTCTCAGTTCTTTGGTAAGGCTGGTCAGCCAGGGCTGCCTATTGATTTTATGAGTTTTGCTGTGCGTGAGGAGGGAGGCTGAATCAAGTGCTGCTGTTATTGTGGTGTTGTATATGGTGGCAGCAGCATCTGTGTCATGTAAGGAAGCTATTTCTGTAAGAGGGAAAAGGGACTCAGAGAGTGAGTGTAAATTGAGGTGTTTGAGATTTCTACAAGAGTGGGTGAGTTTGTGGAGTAGGGGTTGCACACTAGGAGTGGAGAGGGAAGAAAATGTCAGTAGGTTGTGGTCAGTGGGAGGGGTGAGTTAATGAGATTAGTAAGGGAACAGAGGCAGGTGAAGATAAGGTCCAGCATGTGGACATCTTTGTGAGTGGCTGCAGAGGACCACTGAATGAGGCCAAAGGAGGCAGTTAGTGATAAAAGTTTAGAGGCAACTGAGGTGGAAGTGTCAATGGGGATATTGAAGTCTCCCATGATGATAATGGGGATGTCAGCAGAAAGGAAATGAAGTAGACAGGTGGTGAAGTGGTCGAGAAAGGTCGAGATGGCTAGCTCTGCCAGGTAGTAGATGACAGCCAGCTGGAGGTTGGAGGGGGAGTAGATGCAGACGGAGTGCACCTCAAGCGAGGGAAGAGTAGCAGAGGGTGGTAGCGGAATTGGGGCAAAGGAGCAGGTATCAGTCAGGAGCAAGCCAACTCCACCACGTTTGTTGCTGGGGCAAGGGGTGTGAGAGAGATGGAATCTGCCATAAGAAAGTGCAGCTGTAGAGGATCATGGCAGGGTGTTAGAAATTAGTGTGGGGATGTGTTGAGGAGGGCCAGGATTTGGGGATACGTCACCAGCAATGAGCAGCTCATAGAATCCCACGGTTTGCAACATCATCTCTACGCCGATAACACGCAGATCTACCTATCCATACCTGACCTCACCTCCTTACTCACCCAAATCCCACACTGTCTGTCTGCTATCTCAGCCTTCTTTTCTGCTTGCTTTGTAAAACCGAACATGGACAAAACAGAATTCATCATCTTTCCCCATCTCACTCTACCCCTCCACCAGACCTGTCCATCAATGTCAATGGCTGCTCACTTTCCCCAGTCCCACATGCCCAGTGCCTTGGGGTGATCCTTGACTCTGCCCTCTCTTTCAAGCTACATATCCAAGCCCTTGCCTCCTCCTGCCATCTCAAACTCAAAAATATTTCCCGGATCCGCGCATTACTTTACCATGAAACCACAAAAACACTAGTGCACGCCCTTATCATCTCCCGCCTTGACTACTGCAACATCCTACTCTCTGGCCTCCCCTCTAGCACTCTGGCACCACTCCAATCCATCCTACACTCAGCTGCCAGACTAATCTACCTGTCTCCCCCCTATTCCCCTACCTCTCCCCTAAGCCAAACCCTTCACTGGCTTCCTATCATCCAGAGACTCCAGTTCAAAACCCTTACTATGACATACAAAGCAATTCCACAACCTGTCTCCTCCATACATCTGTGACATGGTCTCCCGGGACTTACCTACACGCAACCTTCGATCCTCACAAGATCTCCTTCTTTACTCCCCTCTTATCTCTTCTTCCCACAACCTCATCCAAGACTTCTCCCGTGCTTCCCCTATACTCTGGAACCCTCTACCCTAACACATCAGACTCACGCCCACCACTGAAACCTTCAAAAATAACTTGAAGACTCACCTCTTCTGACAAGCTTACAGCCTTCAGTGATCCTCAACCTACTGAACCGCCGCACAACCAGCTTTACGCTCTCCTAGTGTAGACTGTGAGCCCTCACGGGCAGGGTCCTCTCTCTCCTTCTGTAACTGTTAGTGCATTGTTATTGCACATGTTTATTGTATTTGTCTATATTTGCCCACTTTTCACATGTAAAGCGCCATGCAATAAATGGCGCTATAAAAAATGTATAATAATAATAATAACATCACTAGCCACACTCATAACCTGATGCGTAAGTGACGAAAACTGGATGACCCCTTTAACTTTATTAATTTTCATAGCCAACAATCTGGAAGTAACAAACATACATGTCACTGAAAATCAAAATTCAGAGTTAAAGTTCACTTTGATTAGGACAGTTTATTAACCCCTTACCGACATTAGGAGTTTAATATAACGCTGATGTCGGGGTCCCTCCCTTTGATGTGGGCTCTGGCAGTGAGCCCCCATTTTCTGGGGACAAGTCAGCTCTTTTGAACAGCTGACATGTGCCCGCAATAGCCGTGGGTGGAATCACGATCCGCCCACGGCTATTAACCGTTTAAATAGCGCTTACGGCCATTGGGCCAGAAATACGCACACCGGTGACACATGTCAAGTGATCGCTGGTCACGAGTGTGTTGGCATGACAACCTGAGGTCTCCTGGTCTCCTTGTATCATTGTCAGTGGCGGCTTGCTGTGAACACCACCCAGTGGTCGGCGCTCATAACAAGTCAGTAAATCTGGAATATATAGAGGCGATCTGACCATCGCCTCTATGTAGCAGAGCTAATCGAGTTGTGGCAGCTTCTAGCCTCTATGGAGACTATTGAAGTATTCCAAAAGTAAAAAAAAATGTTTTAAAAAATATTTAAAAAAAATATATATATATAAAAGTTTAAATCACCCCCCTTTTCTCCCCATTCAAAATAAAGCAATAAAAATAAAATCAAACATACACATATTTGGTATCGCCACTTTCAGAATTGCCCAATCTATCAATCAAAAAAGGATTAACCTGATCGCTAAACAGCATAGCGAGAAAAAAAGTCAAAACGCCAAAATTAAATTTTATGGTCGCCGCGACATTGCATTAAAATGCAATAACTGGAGATCAAAAGATTGCATCTGCACCACAATGGCATGATTAAAAACATCAGCTCTGCGTGCAAAAAATTGGCTCTCTCCCAACTCGAGATCATGATAAATGGAGACGCTATGGGTATCGTACTGCATAATTTTTATTTTTTTTTTAAACAAAGTTTGGAATTTTTTCACCACTTAGATAAAAAAAAGAACCTAGACATGTTTGGTGTATCTGAACTCATAATGACCTGGAGAATCATAGTGGCAGGTCAGTTTTAGCATTTAGTGAACCTAGTAAAAAAGCCAAACAAAAAACAAGTGAGGGATTGCACTTTTTTGCAATTTCACACCTGGAATATTTTTCCACTTTTCTAGTACACAACATGAAAACCTACAAGAGAAAAAGGTAAATGAAAACCCTGATGTAACTAAGTAAAAAAGCAAAAGTGCATTTAAATAACAGAGTTTTTAGTAATACTGTTTTTTGATTAAAAAAATAGCACAAAAGCCATCCCACCTCGTCACGGTAACTCTGATCGGGACAGTCCTACACTATCTAATATTAAAACCTTACCATGTGTCAATGCTGACCTCAGTGTGAATAAGGGCAGACGAAAGGACTGGGCCCAACCAGTGAAACGCTAGACTGGGGAAGCCTTATATAGTCTCTAGCTCAGAAACAGGGAGGCCACACCCCGGGTTGCACAGAATGCAACAATACAGAGAAAAACAAAAAAAAACACAATATTGAGCTTAACTTAAGTTGGTATACATGCAGAGGTTAAACGCATGTTCACAATGGCCACAAAACATTAAAACCTACAAGAGAAAAAAGTAAATGAAAACCCTGATGTAACTAAGTAAAAAAGCAAAAGTGCATTTAAATAACAGAGTTTTTAGTAATACTGTTTTTTTTATAAAAAAATAGCACAAAAGCCATCCCACCTCGTCACGGTAGCTCTGATCAGGACAGTCCTACACTGTCTAATATTAATACCTTACCATGTGTCAATGTTGACCTCAATGTGAACAAGGGCAGATGAAAGGACTGGGCCCAACCAGTGAAACTCTAGACTGGGGAAGCCTTATATAGTCTCTAGCTTAGAAATTGTTGCATTCTGTGCAACCCGGGGTGTGGCCTCCCTGTTTCTGAGCTAGAGACTATATAAGGCTTCCCCAGTCTAGTGTTTCACTGGTTGGGCCCAGTCCTTTCGTCTGCCCTTATTCGCACTGAGGTCAACATTGACACATGGTAAGGTTTTAATATTAGATAGTTTAGGACTGTCCCGATCAGAGTTACCGTGACGAGGTGGGATGGCTTTTGTGCTATTTTTTAAATCAAAAAACAGTATTACTAAAATCTCTGTTATTTAAATGCACTTTTGCTTTTTTACTTAGTTATATCAGGGTTTTCATTTACTTTTTTCTCTTGTAGGTTTTAATGTTTTGTGGCCATTGTGAACATGCGTTTAACCTCTGCATGTATACCAACTTAAGTTAAGCTCAATTTTGTGTTTTTTTTTCTCTGTATTAGTACACAACATGGTAAAACCAATGGTGTCATTCAAGAGTACAACTCTTCCCGCAAAAAACAAGCCGTCACGTGGCCATATTGATGGAAAAAAAAGTTATGGCTCTGGGAAGAAGGGTAACGAAAAATAAAAACGTGAAACTGAAAAAAGCTACTGGAGTTAAGGGGTTAAAGCTGCCCAAGATTTTTACCTTGAGTTAAAAGTTTCAAACTAGGATAATATATTAAAGGAGTTGTTTGGTCTTAAGCAACAAAGTTCACAATCACTTTATGTGACTGCAGACTTGTTGATCCTCACATCGTGCGCACTGCATGTTGGGAGGATTCACAGAGTGACTGCAGACTTATAGCCTAAGTTAGGACAACCCCTTTAAATAATTCATCTTTTTTATTTTTTTAATGGTCAGCTGTTTTTATTTTGTTTTAAGAGGAGCTATAAATCTATAAATGAGTCTTATTATGTCTAATGCATTGTACAAAATGCTACTTACCATAATTAGTATATCAATTGTAGAAGTGTAAGGTTTCAAATCTGCTGAAAAGATCAATATCCTAATCTTCACTTCTTGGCCAGGCTTGTAAAATATGCTGTTGGTCTCGATGTAAACAGAAAAACTCTTGGATTTAAACTGAAGTGATGTTGTATTGGCAAATATCAGCTTATTCTCAGAAAAGCCTTTCACCCGAAGTTCATAGTTCCCATAAAAGCTATTTGGGGGAAGCTGAAAAGACATAAAGTTACAGTCATGTTTTAACTTCGATTCATTTTTTTCTATGTACAATTTGTAAAGTATTGTGATTCAAAAGATACAGGGAAGATATATATCTTGGTACCGTGTTAGCCAGTGGATAGAAAAATATTTAGAATTGAGAGTCCTCAGTGGTTGATACCTTTCAATGGCTAACTGAAAAGATGGTAACAAATTGCAAGATTTAGAGTCTACTCAAGTCTCTTCATCAGGCATAGACTAATAGAAATTCTGAAGAATCACATATTTATGCACAACACAGCCCAGAAATAATGCCATAGATAAGACAGGTGACGTGAAGCAGAACTACGATTATGTGAGTGATAAACAGTTATGTCCATAAATATTGGAACAGTGCATAGATAAGAAGTGTGAATGTTTTATTGTCCTCTGATTGGGTCTGGTTCTATGTTATGATGCCCCCACATGGCATCTGTGTCCATGCTACCTGGTTAAAAAAATAATTTTATTGAACAATTATTTAATTTCATACGAGGCAATTCATAGATACAAGTGAAGAAAGAAAACCCCACCTACTCTCACTGTTATCAGTTGAATATAACTCTCAACATTCTCCCCTGCTCGCACTGGGGAACATTCAGCACCCAACGCCGGGGAACAGCGCTAACTATACCGCTGCTTCACAGGTGCCGGCACGTGTCACACTGATGACACATGTAGGTAATCTGTTTGCACGTAGGCTGGATGTTTTGCAGCCCGATGCTGCTGTTAAAAATCAGATATGTCAGCATATTTTGCCCACGGACCATATGTCCGTGGAGACACACAGACATGTTCACAGACCCATTCACTTGAATGGGTCTATGTGTGTAAGTGTCTCCGGTACGTGTAAAAACTGTCACATGTACCAGGCACACTGATGTCTGACAGAGGCCTAACACAGTATACAATTGTATGCACCGAAAAGTTTCTAAAGGAGGGGTAGTACAGGACTGGATACATGTCGCCATTTTTTATTTAAATCCTCACCAACTGTGTTTATGGGTGGATGAATGAATCAATTACTTTCTTATTTAGGTCCAAAGGCAGAAAACGCTAAAAGATTACAGAATAATAGTATAATATAATAATATTTTACAGCCTACAATCCTCTGAGCTAAATACATCAGCAGCAGAAATCTCTCTACTGTACTGTTAATTTTCTATAATTAGTGCAGCTAAAATATATCAGTCTGGAGTCCACAAAATACTGTAAATTAGAAGATTACATAAAGTTTATTTCTTTACACAATGATTCAGTTTTACTTACAGATATGTGAAATACAGAATCATAAATTCTTATGCAATAAAAAATAATGAGCTAATAAACACTCACGTGAGGGAGAACCAGTTTTCCAACAGTACCTAGAAAAAAACATAATCATGTTACAAATATAGTAGAGCACCGATTGGAGATATGGTAAGGGTCATATTTATATGTCATACTGCCCTAGGCCCTGAACCTGCATACATTTCATGTAGGCTACTATCTCATGTTGTAATCGAGATGTGCTTTTTGTTGTGATGTCGATGAAATTACAGTGCTTTTGCCACTATTTTTAAAAATTGTATAAAGTGACCGCAGGCAGTAGCCATGGCCGATCTGCTGTTCCATAATGCCTCGACACTTTACAGCAAAATCACGTCCCAGTCCCAATCTGCTATCATGTGTAGGGTGGATCACTCTCACTTGGCCGCAAACCTTCTCGTTCACCAGACCTCCATCTTCAGAAGCTGTCACACATAGATCAAGGGACATCTGGTTACTTTCAACAACCAAAAATTTACCGGACTGATGAAGTTCATCAGACCTCAACCACAGTATTGGGCACCACATTTTCCGTTCCTTGTTTCCTTAACACAGAACTCCCTCAGAATCGCTATCTGTTCCTCCTGGACTATCCCCATGTTCACTGGCTCCTTCAGCCACTGGAATTCCCCATCCAGTCTCGCAGCCCACCCGGGATCCTTTACCTTCCTTTCTTGTGGTTCCTCATTCATTGTCCCCTGTATACCAGAGCATAAGGCACTCTCTATAGTACCCATACTGAGCCCTGAGCTTTAAACATTGCAGGAATGTTCGCAAGGGATTCTAGTATGGCCTCCAGCTGCCATGAATGAAAGATACTTGCTGACGCTAGTAGGCCACTGCACTTGAACTTGACTTTGGTTGCTGTACTTCCCTATCTGAGTCACTACCAGGAAGCAGTCCCTTTTTTCTGGGACTGGTCCCTAGCACTTTGGGCTAATCCCAACCTTTAACTGTGTCTGTCCATAAAGAATGTAGTTGGCAGAACTCCCCCAAACATTGTGCACTAAATATACTGCACCTATAGTTATATTCATCCTCTGTCCTAACTAGCTGCAGTTAATCTCTCATATCAGTATGTTCTAAGCCTATTGTCCTGATCAGATGTCCTAGATCCTAATCTATATCTCCAGCTTATGCTGTACACTACCATATCACAGTCTATTCACAATATTCACTAAAGTGGCAGTAACTAATTCACATTTCACATAACACACTATATATATATATATATATATATATATATATATATCTACTATATAAAGCTGAATGTGTGTGTGTGTGTGTGTGTGTGTGTGTGTATGTGTGTGTGTATGTCCGGGATTGGCATCTGCACCGTCGCAGCTACAGCCACAAAATTTTGCACAGTCACACGTCTGGACCCCGAGAGCGTCATAGTCTACGTTGTGAGGTGAAATTTTAACCCCGCGCGTTCCAATTCACCAAACAATTTTGCCCCTATCTACATAATGGGGAAAAAAGTGAAAGGAAAAGTGTTGGAAGCGTCGCAGCTACAGCAACAAAGTTTTGCACAGTCACACGTCTGGACCCTGAGAGCGTCATAGGCTACGTTGTGAGGTGAAATTTTAACCCCGCGCTTTCCAATTCACCAAACAATTTTGCTCCTATCTACATAATGGGGAAAAAAGTGAAAGGAAAAGTGTTGGAGGCGTCGCAGCTACAGAAACAAAATTTTGCACAGCCACACGTCTGGACCCTGAGAGCGTCATAGGCTACGTTGTGAGGTGAAATTTTAACCCCGCGCTTTCCAATTCACCAAACAATTTTGCCCCTATCTACATAATGGGGAAAAAAGTGAAAGGAAAAGTGTTGGAGGCGTCACAGCTACAGAAACAAAATTTTGCACAGTCACATGTCTGGACCCCGAGAGCGTCATAGGCTATGTTGTGAGGTGAAATTTTAACTCCGCGCTTTCCAATTCACCAAACTATTTTTCCCCTATCTACATAATGGGGAAAAGTGAAAGGAAAAGTGTTGGAGGCAAATTGACAGCTGCCAGATGTGAACAAGTGGGACTTAAAGAGTGAGAGCGATGGCGCCAAAGAGTATATACCGTACAGTTGCTAAGGTAGGACCCCGACATGGGATACTCACCACACGGGGATATGAACACACACACAAAATGCGCCACACACTACCACGTGCTTGAACACATATACCACCCTCAGCACACATTTCACCACACATACGCCAACCTCGCCACATGAAAGTCGAAACACAAAAGTCGCCGCTCAAAACTCACCACGCGCAAAACTCGCCACATGCAAAAAATAGGCTCACGCAAAACTCGCCACAAGTGCAAAACTCACCTCATGGAAAACTCGCCACACGCAAAACTTGCACATGCGGAAAAATTGCCATATGCACAAAATTTGCAACACATGCAAAAGTTGCCTCACACAAAACTTGCACATACTCAAAAGGCACCAGACATAAAACTCACCACGCGCAAAATTCGCCATGCGCAAAACTTGCTGCACACAACTTGCTACACTAACCTGTCACATGCAACTCGACACACAAAAAGTTGCTACACGCATGTTGCCACACAAAACTCATCTCACAAAAGTCGCTACATGCATGTCGCCACACACAACTCAACACACACAACTTGACAAGCGAAACTCGCCCTAAAACACACACAAGTCTGGTATTAGCCTTCAAAAATAAAATTCTGATTAATAAGCAGACAAACTACAAGAGCAACAAATGTACCATATAGGAAATACGGCAGCTGTCAGTCACATGACCTGTCTATTATGTGTATGTGTGAGCTAATATATACTGCCAGGGGGAGGGCTTCCTGTTGGCTGGGGATTTATCAGGCTGCCAATTTATCTTACAAATACTGAGGTAAAAATACTGAGCAAATAACGTGTTAACGAGGTCTAATACAGGAGATCACACAGGTATATACTATATACAGGGGAGATGACACACAGATATATACTATATACAGGAGAGATGACACACAGGTATATACTATATAAAGGAGGAGATGACATACAGGTACATACTATATACAGGAGGAGATGACATACAGGTATATACTATATACAGGAGGAGATGACACACAGGTATATACTATATACAGGAGCAGATTACCTACAGGTATATACTATATACAGGAGGAGATGACATACAGGTATATGCTATATATAGAAGATGACATACAGGTATATACTATATACAGGAGGAGATGACACACAGATATATACTATATACAGGGGAGATGACACACAGGTATATACTATATACAGGAGGAGATGACATACAGGTATATACTATATATAGAAGGAGATGACATACAGGTATATACTATATATAGGAGGAGATGACATACAGGTATATACTATATATAGGAGGAGATGACATACAGGTATATACTATATATAGGAGGAGATGACATACAGGTATATACTATATACAGGGGAGATGACACACAGCAGGTATATACTATATACAGGGGAGATGACATACATGTATATACTATATACAGGAGATGACATACAGGTGTATACTATATATAAGGGAGATGACAAACATGTATATACTGAGGTGAAAATGAGAGGTGTGAGGTGAAAATGAAAAGGTGTGAGTGCAAAATGAGAGGAGTGAGGGAAAATAGTGTAGTGATCGGAAAATGACAGATGTGAGGTCGAAATGACAAGTGTTAGGCGGGAATGAGAGGAGTGAGGGAGAAAATGAGAGGTGTGAGGGAGAAAATGAGAGATGTGAGGGGGAAAATGAGAGATGTGAGGGGGAAAATTAAAGATGTGATTGGGAAAATGAGAGGCGTAATGGGAAAATAAGAGAAGTGACGTGCTATAACTAACCACAGATATTTACTATGCCCAGGCAACGCCGGACTCTTCAGCTAGTATATATATATATATATATATATATATATATATATATATAAAGCATGACGTTACATACAGTATATGATGCAGTTGGTGTCTTCATGGATAGAAACATGACAGTACAGTCCACCACTTTTACAATTGCAACATGTGATTGCAGGCTTAAAGTTCATTTACACGGGAGGTAAGTGATAATTGTTGATCTTTTCACCTAAGTAGTTATAAAAATAATCTGTGGCAAGATCATTAAATATATATCTTGTAGCGAGATTTCCACAAAACGTTGCTACCTATCCTATTGTAGGAGCCACTGGTGGACAACAGCATCACTCCATTTCTTGCACTGTTGTTGTTTCTCTCCTTTAGCGCCATAGAAAATGAATAAAGTACAGATGCACAAGCTCAACAGCTGCTATACTCAGACCAAGCATTGCAGAGCCTTGTTTTCAGTCCCATTTGAGGCCATTGATCACTAAAGCAATACAAGTGTATGGAAAGTGAGGCTACTGATGACACACAGATGTCATCCTTGTGTCATCAATGTGCACGTGTGCGGTACACATTTTGTCCATGATGCTGATAAAAAAACTAACATGTCTGCAGGTTTTTCTCATGGACACACGATCCCACGCCGTAATCCATGTCTGCGACATCTGATTTTCAAAATGAACAGTGCGTTGATGCGCTATTCATGCTGAAAACCAGGACACTATAAGCTGCTGCGAGTGCAGCTTTGGTGAAGAGCAGTGATGCTATACGGGTTACCATCTGTCAATGAAGCTGCGTTCTCATGGGCAGTTCATTGTGAACGTCTCAATGAATTCTGGTGACCTCAAAGAGATCACTGCCAGCAACATGAGAAAATTCTGTATGGATTATCTTCGTGTTGTGCAGGTGAGGAATATGTATTATTTTAGGGGGGATTTACAGGGAACATGGGCTTAAATGGATTAAGTGTAAACCTGAGTATAACTGTTTTTTTATTTTTAAATAAATATGTAAGACAGGGTGTTGATTTTTATTTAAAATAAAGGATTTTATTATTGTTGTGTGTTTATTTCAATACTTACTATGGGATTAGTAATGGGGGTGCCTTATAGACGCCTCTCCATTACTAACCACTGGGCTTGATGTCACCTGACAATGCAAAAGGTGACCTCAATCCCAACCCTGTTATGCCACTTACAGGTTCTACAGGGCAAGTGGGAAGAGCGAGGCTAAGCGCCAGATTTGGCACATCTTATTGATACGCCATTTTGAGGGTGGCGGAGGGCTGATGCTGGTAGCCTGCAAGGGGTGGCAATATCTCTGGCCCCTTTTCAAGGCTATTAATATCAACCCACACCTCTCTGTTTAGCCTTTGCTGGTTTGAATTTATAGGGGAACCTTACTTAATTTTTTTCATGGGGTCCACCAATAATTCACTAGGAAAGGCTAAGCAAAAATCTGTGAGCTATTATTAATAGCCTAGGAACCTTTTGGGATATTGTCCCTTTCCCAGATAATTAACTTCAGCTCCCAGGCATGGGCTTTTCCTCTGCTCATTTATTTATATAGCGCCAACATATTCCACAGCGCTTTACAGTTTAACAGCTTCATACACAACAGTCATATGTAACAACATTAACAATACAATAATTAATGCAAAATAAGATGACCCTGCTCGTGAGAGCTTGCAATCTACAATGAGGTTGGGGAGACACAAAGTACAGGTGTGTATTTACAATGATGGTCCAGCCATCTTGAGGGAGTGGGGGAAAGATAAAGGCTACATGAGCTGGACACCAGCCAGTATTTGTGGATTTGTGGTGCTGTTGGGTGCAGTGGAGTTTGTTGGAGGGTTATTCTCAGATAGTGAATGGGCTACATACACACACATAAAATTACTTTGATTAGGGAACATGATAGGCCACTCCGAACAAATGTGTTTTGAGGGAGCGCCTAAAACTGTGCAAGGTGTGGATAGTCCTTATTTCTTGGGGTAGAGCATTCCAGACGATTGGTGCAAAGCGGGAGAAGTCTAGGAGCCGAAAGTGGGAGGTATTTATTAGTGCAGAGGTTAGTCAAAAGTCATTTGCAGAGCATAACGAGCGGGTAGGCTGATAAACAGAAATGAGGGCAGAGATGTAGGGGGTGCCACACTATGGAGAGCTTCGTGGATGAGAACAAGCAATTTGAATTGGATCCTAAAATGAATGGGCAGCCAGTGAAATGACTGGCGAAGAGCAGATGCGTCCGAGTACCGATTAGCCAGATGGACGATCCTGCCTGATGCATTAGGGATGGACTGGAGAGGGGAAAGTAGAGTGAGGGGGAGGCCAATTAATAGAGCATTACAGTAGTCCAGGAGGGAGTAGATCAGGGCAACAGTGAGGGTTTTTGTTGTTTCCATGGTGAGAAAAGGGCGGATTCTAGAGATGCTCTAGAGGTGTAAGCGGCAATTATTTATTTTACACAGGAGGGACACAGTTGCAACTCAATACAACTCCCATCATTTTCTCCTAATCTCTGGGAGACAATGCAACAATGATGAGATCTGAGTTCAGCAGCTGGCGACTGGGATCAGCCCGAACTATACTGATTTTCCCAGGCACCAGTACGTGTTAAGGTACCATTACACTAATCGACTTACCAATGATCACGAGTCGACCAGCGACACGACCTGGCCGTGATCGTTGGTAAGTCGTTGTGTGGTCGCTGGTGAGCTGTCACACAGACAGCTCTCTTCAGCGACCAACGATCCAGGGAAAGACTTCGGCATCATTAAAACTGTCTTCAACGATGCCATATCCCCGGGTAACCAGGGTAAACATCGGGTTACTAAGTGCAGGGCCGCCCTTAGTAACCCAATATTTACCCTGGTTACCATTGTAAAAGTTAAAAATAAATACACTACATACTTACATTCCGATGTCTGTCACATCTCCTGCCGTCAGCTTCCCTGCACTGACTGTCAGCGCCGCCGGCCGTAAAGCAGAGCACAGCGGTGACGTCACCGCTGTGCTCTGCTTTACGGCCGGCACTGACACAGTCAGTGCTGGGAACCTGACGGCGGGGGACGTGACAGACATCGGAATGTAAGTATGTAGTGTTTTTTTTTTTTTACTTTTACAATGGTAACCAGGGTAAATATCGGGTTACTAAGTGCTGCCCTGGGCTTAGTAACCCGATGTTTACCCTGGTTACAAGTGAACACATCGCTGGATCAGCGTCACACACGCCGATCCAGCGATGCCAGCGGGTGATCAGCGACCAAAAAAAGGTCCTGATCATTCCCCACTACCAACGCTCTCCCAGCAGGGGCCTGATCGTTGGTCGCTGTCACACATAAGGAGATCGTTGGTGAGATCGTTGTTATGTCACAAAAAAGCGTGACGTTGCAACGATATCGTTAACGATATCGTTATGTGTGAAGGTACCTTTAGACGGACACACAGACTTCATATTTATTGCACATAGATGTGAAACACGGACTCAAAGACAGATGGACACAGGGATCTCACATATGTATATACAGATGGCACACAGACATGGACTATGGATCTCACAGTACTGTTTTTTCCTGTACAGAATTCACCAAGACGTGTGAAGCAGGCCTTAGGGTGCATTTATACATGTGGATAGTGGCCAATAAATGACTACCAATTCTGTACATGCAAGCCAATTAGTAGATGTTTAATACCCTGTTTGTACATGCCATCTGAACATCCATGTGCATAGAACAATTGTTAATAGATATTTTTGTGCAAATAGACTGTCATTGTTCTTGCTAGCACTTTCTGGTTACAAAGACAATGTGCTACTGAGAATGGATATTTTTAAGCAAACTTTAAAAACATTTCACCATTCGAACAAACATTTTGCTCGTTTGTCTGGTGATTGGAAGCCTGTTTAGACTGGCCAATAATTTGGAAACTAGTGTTCCCAACATTATTGGTAAAAAGTAAGTGCACCCTTAAGTACCTAAAGCCAACTGTTATTAGTAAGAGTTGAAGTTACTCATCGCTTTCGATTCCAATTTTTGGAAGGCAGAATGAACAAACATCAACAATTCAGGTATTGTTTTATTTTTTTCTTTTATGTTGTTCAAGGTGTGGTAAAAGTGATAGACAGCTTTATTCTTTGGGTCAGTACATTTACAACGATAACAAGTTTGTGGGGTTTTTATGTTTTGCCGCTTCTACACAATAAAAACTATTTAATAGAAAAAATATTCTTTCTGCATCGCTGTATTCTGAGAGTTATAGCTTTTTTATTTTTCTGCTGATGGAGCTGTTTGGCTGCTTTTTTTTCAACCATTTTTATTTACTTTCGTCATTTTGATTGGGTTCTATTCTACTTTTTTCCAGTGCTATGAAGAAAAAGTAGAGTTTTTTGCCTCATTTTTATTTTTACATCGTTTCCTGTAGGAGTTAATTGGTTTGACAGTTGTTTAGATTGGGCTGTTCTGGACTCTGCAATAGCAAATATATGTAGGTTTTTTTTTGTTTATTTTTGTTTTTACATAAATATGTGTATTTACTGGTGTAATACTTTTTGTTCTTTATTTTTTTATTTGTTTAAAATGTTTCAATTTTTCTTAACTTATTTAACTTTTTTACTTAGTCCCTCTATGGTAGTTTAACTTTTATTACTCTGATCACTGGACTCATGCATAGCAATGCATCAGCACTGCAATGCATTAAACTTGTCAGATTACATAGGCATATTGCTTGTTAAACTCTGCCTATGGCTGGGTCTCACAGGCCACTAAAGCTGGCATACCAGGAGGGTATTATTTGACCTCCAGATGTCAAGCCAACCATCGGATCCCCGTGATTTTGTTCCGGGGGTGCAGATGGGGGTGAGAGAAGGAGACCACTCCCTCTCAGAACCTTATAAATGCTGTGATCACTATGGATCACAGCAGCTAGAACGTTAATCAGTCAGGGGCAGTGTGAGCACTGACTCTGGTTACTACTGCACCGCTGTCAGTTGCGCCGAGCTCCCAGTGGTGATCAGGTAGGGAAGTGCTGATAATTCAGCCCTTTCTGTTGATAATATGCTATGATCTGTTAGTCAGATTGCCTGACAGATCACATTGGTCAGAGAGCGGGGACCATGGAACTGGGTACCTGAATCTTTAGCTGTGCTTCTCAACTGTCAGTGATCAATGTCAACACCGACCTGTCCCTGTATTTTCACACAGTGACAGTTTTAATCCATGACAAACATAGCACGTCATGATGCAGGAACTGACACCTGCTCATGATGTGCTATGCCCATCATTGGTCATTAAGGGGTTAAAGTACCAATCCAGTGTTTTTTGTATTTCAGAATTAGGCCAAGGTTACATGAGCGTTGATTCTCTCATGCAAGAGAATCGGCTTGATTATGTTAATGACATACGGTTCAAACTCTGATCACAGTTTAGGGCTTGATTACACTGGTATATAATGCGGAGGAGTGCAATGCAAGCAAACATCGCATTGCACTCTGACCAATGTTCGTAAATGAGTCAATGCTCATCAACAAGCTTTTCCCCAGCTCTAGAAAGACTGAGAAAAAAATTGCAACATGCTGTTACTGACTGCGTATATTGGACGGAACTCGCCAATTCAATGCAAAAATAAAAAAATCAGACGGCACACGGACCATGCATATGCCGCCTGATTTTTATGTACGCATCTCAAAAGAAACCCAAAATATCATCAGCCAAGTACAGTAAATTCACAGCCAGAACCATCAGAACAGAGAGATAAAATAGATAGAATAGATGTCCTGTAAATATGTAATGTCACAAGCCCCCTACATATAATAAACTAGCACCCTTTCATGCCTTTCATGTGGTACTAAAGTTGTTTAGCCTTGTTTAACCTATTTATATACTTAAAGCAGACAGCTGTGGGCTTATATTATCAGGTTGGGAAGGTACATGGTCATTGGGCCCTTCCCAGTAGGCCCTTCCCAGCCTAAAAATACCAACTCGCAGCCACTGCAGAAATGGCACATCATATTTCCTGGCCTTTGACTAGCACTTACCGATTGCCCTGGTGTGGTGGCAACTACTGTAATCATAGTTGGGGTTGATAAGTGCTGTGATGTCTCACAAATCACCGCTACCATTAAGCCCTGGAGTTAGTAATAAAGAGGTGTCTATCAGACTCCCCAATTACTAAGGCTACGTTCAGATTAGCGTTGCGCGCCGCTGCGTCGGCGACGCAACGCACGACACACGAAAAAACGCGTGCGTCCCCCATGTTAGGCTACGTTCAGATTAGCGTTGCACGATGCACGCAAAAACGCTGCGTTTTGTGACGCGTGCGTCGTTTTTTGACGAAAATCGGACGCAAGAAAAATGCAACTTGTTGCATTTTCTTGCGTCCGACGCTAGCGTCAAAAACGACGCACGTGTTGGAAAACGCAACAAGAAAAACGCATGCGTCCCCCATGTTAGGCTACGTTCAGATTAGCGTTGCACGATGCACGAAAAAACGCATGCAAACGCACGCAAAAACGCTGCGTTTTGCGACACGTGCGTCGTTTTTTGACGAAATCGGACGCAAGAAAAATGCAACTTGTTGCATTTTCTTGCGTCCGACGCTAGCGTCAAAAACGACGCACGTGTCGGAAAACGCAACAAGAAAAACGCATGCGTCCCCCATGTTAAACATAGGGGCGCATGACGCGTGCGTCGCCGCTGCGTTTCCCGACGCAGCGTCGGGAAGCGCTAATCTGAACGTAGCCTAAGCCAGTAATAAAAAATAAAAACACACACATGGAAAAAAAATACTTTATTTGAATAAAAACTCTACCACACTATCCCTTGTTCACCAATTTATTGAAAAAAAATCCCATGAAGGTCCGCCGTAATCCACCTAATCTGATGTAGTCCAGAAGTGGATACCACAGCCACCGGAGCCAGATTCGGGGAAATTGGACTACATCGAAGCTTCGTGCCAAATTGGCATGAGAAAAAATGTCAGATCTGCACCACCCTATAGTATAACATTGGTTCGAGAGCTAACAGATATAATATCAGCTAGCACTTGTCTGAGTTACACACTAGTGTGAGCGAGGCCTTAGAGTGATGCTAGTAATGTGATGTTCCCTGACCCTAATACTATTACACTATGCTCACCAGCCGCTGTCTTCAGCTCTTCCCAGCGACACTCCTGTCCCGATCCACCATTTTTTTACCGCAACTACTCACAAACAAGGAGTCAGAGTTAACAGTCACAAGCTCTAAATGTAAGTATATAAGAGCATCTGTCTGGCCTCATTCTGGCTCTCATAGACCTACATTGAGTTGTGACTTTGGCAAACATTGTAGCGATCCACCAGGTATCAACTTCCTGAAGATGGAGGGAGCGGTGCCGATATCAGATGACGGCAATGGCTGGTATCTATGAGACTTGGTGCAGGGAACTTAGACTAGTAATGCTTTAAATAGTCATATAGGAGAATCCAGAACACCTAGCATAACATCAGTATTCTAATTTAGCACCTTTACTCTATTATTACCTTTTTGGAACAATCCTTCTCCTTGAAGCAGTGTAACATTGTCCGTTAAGATTTCAGCCTCAATCTTTACTACAGGCGGACTTGATGGTAGTAGATCAATTCCTATAATAACATTTCTTCCTGGACGAATATCTAAAGGGGTGGTCAGCAGAAATGTTGGCCTAATACAAAAACAGATACCATACAAAAGAGTATTAATGTTAATATATAAAAAAGTATAAATATGAAACATCAATTCATGCAGTATAAATGTATTAGCAACTGAGCATTAGCGACCAAAACTTGTTAAAGCAGAAGTAAACTTGATTGTCCTGATTACAAATGTAAAGCCATGCCCCCATGAAGCCATGTTACCGTGTGACCCCCAAGTGAAAGATACGCACTCTTTGATGCACATTCACATTAGTAAATCTGCCCGGATGTTCGCATGTTGTGCAATTTAGAAAGCAACTTGGGGAGAGGGGGGTATTTTTGAAGCTCACCACGCCATGTCATCCGATATTAGTAACATAGTAACATAGTTAGTAAGGCCGAAAAAAGACATTTGTCCATCCAGTTCAGCCTATATTCCATCATAATAAATCCCCAGATCTACGTCCTTCTACAGAACCTAATAATTGTATGATACAATATTGTTCTGCTCCAGGAAGACATCCAGGCCTCTCTTGAACCCCTCGACTATAGTAACATAGTTAGTAAGGCCGAAAAAATAGTAAGGCCGAATTAGAGGCTGAAATCTGTGTGTCGGGTGCCGGTCCTGCTGGTGAAGCTCAGCCAAAAGTTCAAGAAAAAGGAAATAAGCGCCACATCCGTCCACTATATGTAAAACTTTAGTTCATGCCTTATTCAAGATTCATCAAAAACATGGAATCCAAAAAATATATATATAAAAACCAGATGCGTTTCTGGCATCTAAGCACCCTTATCCTATGACTAAGGGTGCTTGGATGCCAGAAATGCATCAGGTATTTATATATATTTTTTGGATTCCATGTTTTTAATGAATCTTGAATAAAGCATGAACTAAATTTTTACATATCATGGATGGATATGCCGCTTATTTCCTTTTCCTTGAACAATTTAGAAAGCATTTACCTTCTGGCAACTGATCAGATTGTACAGGCAATATATACCCCATGAAATCACAGCACAATGACATATCACTGTCCGTGTGCCACACAGCTTGTCGGACATCACTTGTAGTATATTTATCATGCAGTGAAAACACCTACCATGATTATAATAATTACACCAACATATTGCAAAGCAAAGAAAAATCTATGGCTTTCTGCACCAAAGACATGTGCCCAGAACCCAGACACAGAGTACTGTTACTATTACAGCTTTGCATACATAAGATTATGTCTGCATTATGCGGCGAGACTCAATTACAAGAATAGCCAGCAGAGGGAGGTCTATGTATATGAAGCAGGCAAAGGAAAATACTAGCAGCTGCAGGAAATTTGCATAATCAGCAGGATTTTTTGGCAATAAATATTGTCTCTTCAATATGTTGTCTGACTTTTTTCTGCTGATCTGGCTTGTCTGACTGATCAGATGTTATTGTCGGGAAGTGTTGTCTACTAATTGTGGCATTACACGACAGCCATTAAAATAAGAGGCTGTATATCCAATGCATGGGCGAATGGGGTCCTCAAAGGACAGGAGCCACTTTTAAGCATTTCACCATCATTGCAGAGAAGTTCCTAACCCTTACCTCCCTCTATGATGTCCATATGACCCATATTCAGGGTTGGACAGGCCCACCGGGATACCGGTGAAATGCCCGGTGGGCCCCGACCCAGAGAGGAGGAGGAGGAGGAAGAAAATTAAAAAAAAGACGCGGGCCCTTTAAATCTTCGGGCGGCGTCGACCGCCACCACGACCAGGCCCCCCCCCCCCCTGGCATTGGGCTCCCCTTCTAATACTCACCTCTCCTGGTTCCTGCGGCAGCTGCAGCGTCTTCAGTACCCTCTGACTCTGCAAAGTCTCAGGGCAGAGGGTGCAATGACGTCATCACTGCGCACTCAGCCTCTCTGTCCTGAGCGTTGCAGAGCCAGACAGACGCTGAGTGCACCGGACCTGTGCTGGGAACGAGAGAGGTGAGGATTTTATTTTTTTTTTCTTTATGTCTGACTCTGTCTGTCTGGGGGCAATGCTGGACACACTGGGGCAATGCTGGAGACCCTGGGGCAGATTGCTGGACACACTGGGGCAATGCTAGACGCACTTGGGCAATGCTGGAGACCCTGGGGCAGAATGCTGGACACTGGGGCAGATTGCTGGACACATTGGGGCAATGCTGGACACTGGGGCAGATTGCTGGACACACTGTCTGGGGGCAATGCTGGACACTCTGGGGCAATATGCTGGACATAGTGGGGCAGATTGTTGAACACACTGTCTGGGGGCAAATCTGGACACACTGGGGCAATATGCTGGACATACTGGGGCAGATTGCTGGACACACTGTCTGGGGGAAATGCTGGATACACTGGGGCAATATGCTTGACATACTGGGGAAGATTGCTGGACACGCTGTCTGGGGGTAATACTGGACACACTGGGGCAATATGCTGGACACACTGGGGCAGATTGCTGGACACTGGGGCAATATGCTGGACATACTTGGGCAGGTTGCTGGACACACTGGGGGTAATATGCTGGACACACTAGGGGTAATATGCTGGAAACACTGGGGCAGATTGCTGGACACACTGGGGGCAGGACTGGAGGCATGGGCAGAATGTAGATACGGGGCATGATTGGAGACACGGGGCAGAATGAAAGACATGGGGCAAGATTGGATCATGGGGCAGGATGGATACGATGGAGACTGATGGGGCAGGATGGGGAGATCATATGGGGTAGAATGGATACTCATGAGGGCAGGATGCGAGAACATATGGCTGGAGCAAGGAATGGGGCCAGGGTGGGGAATATTATTACCATAGTGGCTAATTAAGGGATATTATTACTGCAGTGATGTATTTATTTTATTTTTTGAGTATACTGTTTTAAATGGGGGGGCGGTCCTGTTACTGTGTAGAGTGACACTATATCGCCTTTTTTTCTTCATGTGATGTAATGTAGAAGCTGTGAAAAATTAAGTAATGTGTTCTGCAAGCGGAGCTTGAGATAACTGTTATTTCCTGCAGAATCAAGTCCTGGCTGGAAGAAATGATGGCGATCTGTGCTGGATGAAAGATGAAGGACTTCACCTAGAGACGTCACTGGTGAGTCAGTGTTACCTATACACTGACACTATACACTGTATACTATATACAGCGGTCCTGTGTACAATGTCACCAGTGGTCACTGTATTACCTATACATTATATACAGAGCTCCTGTGTATAATACCACCAGTGATCTCTGTAGTACCTCTACACAGACACTGCCTACTAAGTACAGATCTCCAGTGAATACTGGCACTTATGGTGATAGTATTGTGTTTTTTTAATTTTTTTTTATTACTGATCAGTATTGTAGTATTCAGTCACTATGTGGTGGTAATATGTGGTCTGGAAATGGTGTTGTGGTATTTGTCCCTTGTATGTGCTATTTGGTCACCAAGTGGTGGTAATATGTGATCTGGTCATGGTGTGGCAGTATTTGTCCCTTGTATGTAGTATTATTCGGTCACTATGTGGTCTGGTCATGGTGTGGTGGTATTTCTTCCTGTATGTGATATTATTGGTCTTGGTATAGTGGATTGTGTTGTGTATGGCGGTCATTTGTTCTCTCTTATATTAATTAGGAGAAGATTCGTTATTTCCATTAGTTTTAATGCTTTGTACACAGCGGCAGAGATGCACTTACAGGGGGTTTCCTTTGGAAAAAAGTAATCACCTCTCCACAGGATAAGTGATAACGTATTGATTGGTGGGGGTCTGACTGCTTGGACCCATTCAGCAAAATGTGGAACTCTTTATTCCCATTAGACTGGAGTGGCATGTCCGACTAGATCACTGATCCATTCATTCCCTCAGTGGCTGCACTTGGTTTTTTCTGGAAGCCCCAAAGAGAATGAATGGAGCTGCGGTCAGAAATCCCACCTGCCGCTGCATTTTAAAATAGTGATAAAAGTGTCCTGTCAGGGATAAAACTTCCCCATTCTTCCGATCGGTGCAGTTTCTAATGGTCGGATCTAAGCGATCACCTATCCTGTGGAGCCCATGAATCAGTGATAACTTGTTTTAACCAAGAACCCTATTAATGTAAACTACCGTAATTATACATCCCAGTTATTGGGGCACACGGTAGATGTGCAGCAGCCGCTGGTGTTTTACAGCCGATGCTCCACTATAATGACAGATACAGTTAGGTCCTTATATATTTGGACAGAGACAACATTTTTCTAATTTTGGTTATAGACATTACCATAATGAATTTTAAACAAAACAATTCAGATGCAGTTGAAGTTCAGACTTTCAACTTTCATTTGAGGGTATCCACAATAAAATTGGATGAAGGGTTTAGGAGTTTCAGCTCCTTAACATGTGCCACCCTGTTTTTAAAGGGATCAAAAGTACTTGGACAATTGACTCCAAGGCTATTTCATGGACAGGTGTGGGCAATCCCTTCGTTATGTCATTCTCAATTAAGCAGATAAAAGGCCTGAAGTTGATTTGAGGTGTGGCGCTTGAATTTGGATGGTTTTGCTGTGAAGTAAACATACGGTCAAAGGAGCTCTCCATGCAGGTGAAACAAGCCATCCTTAAGCTGCGAAAACAGAAAAAACACATCCAAGAAAATGCTACAATATTAGGAGTGGCAAAATCTACAGTTTGGTACATCCTGAGAAAGAAAGAAAGCACTGGTGAACTCATCAGTGCAAAAAGACCTGGGCGCCCATGGAAGACAACAGTGGTGGATGATCGCCGAATAATCTCCATGGTGAAGAGAAACCCCTTCACAACAGCCAACAAAGTGAACAACACTCTCCAGGAGGTCGACGTATCAATATCCAAATCTACCATAAAGAGATGACTGCATGAAAGTAAATACAGAGGGTTCACTGCACGGTGCAAGCCACTCATAAGCATCAAGAATAAAAAGGCTAGACTGGACTTTGCGAAAAAACATCTAAAAAAGCCAGCACAGTTCTGGAAGAACATTCTTTGGACAGATAAAACCAAGATCAACCTCTACCAGAATGATGGAAAGAGAAAAGTATGGCGAAGGTGTGGCACAGCTCATGATCCAAAGCATACCACATCATCTGTAAAACACGGCGGAGGCAGTGTGATGGCTTGGGCATGCATGGCTGCCAGTGGCACTGGGTCACTAGTGTTTATTGACGATGTTTGAACTTCAACTGCATCTGAATTGTTTTGTTTAAAATTTATTGTGGTAATGTCTATAACCAAAATTAGAAAAATGTTGTCTCTGTCCAAATATATATGGACCTAACTGTATTTGCATATAGCTGTAGGGTGGGCTCCTAGAGTCCATTCCTCTGGTGGACACCCCAGTCCGACCCTGCCCATATTGACAGGATTTACATTTATGACACAAACTCTTTAAGTAGATGCCTAATTTCCTGCTGATTTTAGTGAAAACTTTAGTGCTGTACTAAACAAATGTTGCACAGCTATGGGGCTCTGTAGGTGTAGCAACTATTAACATGTAAAGTTTGGGCACCACTGGTCAAAATTAGAGTTAAGCACGTTGAAGATTAAATGATCTCTAAAAGGCCTAAATTTAAAGAAGACACATTTCCTTTATATTTTATGCCAAAAAAAACATATATATAGTAATTTTTAAAAATTTTAAAAATTGCAAAAAAGAAAATGGGCTGATGCTTAGATCCTAATTAGCCTGTTAGGGTTATGGTTTGTTCACCATCATCGTTAGGAAAACCCAGGTCATGCAAATTTCCCAACTTTATAAAAACACAGCCTCTAACCTTGTGCCAAAAAAACAGCAATTATGAGTTCTTCTAAGCAACTGCCTAGCACTCTGAAAATTAAAATGGTGGAGGCCCACAAAGCAGGAGAAGGCTTTGAGAAGATAGCAAAGCGTTTTCAAGTTGCTCTTTCCTCAGTTCATAATGTAGTGAAAAATGGCAGTTCACAGGAACAGTGGAGATCAAGATAAGGTCTGGAAGATGAAGCAAAATTTCAGTGAGAACTGCCCGTAGGATTGTTAGAGAGGCAAATCAAAAACCATGTTTCATTGGAAAAGACTTCCAGAAACATTTAGCAGACTCTGGAGTTGTAGTCATACATTGTTCTATTCTTCAGAGACACCTGCACAAAACCTCTCCTGAGTCTTCCCAATAAAATTCAGCATCAGAAACATGGAATATTACATCTAAACAAGCCTGATGCATTTTAGAAACAAGTCCTGTGGATGAAGTTAAAATAGTACTCTTTGGCCACAAAGCTCAAAGGAATGTGCGGAAAAAAAGGGCACAGAATTTCAGGAAAAGACCAGCTCGCCAACCACTAAGCATGGGGTGGATCAATCTTGCTTTGGGGTTGTATTGAAGCCAATGGCACAGGAAACATTTCAGGGTACAGGGAAAAATGGATTCAATGAAATTTCAACAAATTCTTGATGGAAACATAACACCATCTGTAAAAAAGCTGAAGCTGAAAAGAGGATGACTTCTACAGGGTGGGCCATGTATATGGATGCACCTAAATAATATGGGAATGGTTGGTGATATCAACTTCCTGTTTGTGGCACATTAGTATATGGGAGGGGCAAAACTTTCAAGATGGGTGGAGACCATGGCATTTTAAAGTCGGCCATTTTGGATCCAACTTTATTTTTTCCAACGGGAAGAGGGTCATGTGACACATCAAACTTATTGAGAATTTCACAAGAAAAACAATGGTGTGCTTGGTTTTAACATATCTGTATTCTTTCATGAGTTATTTACATGTTTCTCTTTGTTTACAGCAATTGACATGTCGCAGAGGTTAACACATGAGGAGCGGATAGAAATTGTGTTGATGTCTGGTGAATGCAGTACCCAGGTCATTGCAGCAGATTTAAATGCAAGACACCCTACACGAGAAAACTGTCACCATTCCCATATTATTTAGGTGTATCCATATAAATGGCCCACCCAAAAAAGTTTGTTCATCACTGAACATAATGTTCTGTGTAAACTGAGGGTCTTGTTCCAATTTTGTTTTGTCCATTCTGCAAATTCAGCGTGCCGGCAGCTAGATTTTGTAAGAGTGCCATTTGTGAGTAGCTAGTATCCGCCGAAGGGATGTTCAACTGATGCCAGATCGGCACTCTGAATTTGCAGAATTTGCCCATTTTCCTTTTTGTAATTTTTAAATTGTAAATAATGACAATTTTTTTTGTTTGCCTAAAATACAGAGCAAATATGTAATCTTCAACTTTAGCCTTTTCAGAGAATATTTAATCTTCAACATGCTTAATTGTTCACAATAACAGTAATTCTCATCACCCCAAACTTTGACATGCCAATGTTCACTATTCTGGATGCACTCTGGCAACACTTGTATGAGGGCACGGTTATGGGGACAATTTGGCTACAAAGTACTTTTTGCTTGTGTTGTTTGCAGTATATTTAACCCCTTAGTGACAGAGCCAATTTGGTACTTAATGACCAGGCCAATTTTTGCAATTCTGACCACTGTCACTTTATGAGGTTATAACTCTGGAATGCTTCAACGGATCCCGCTGATTCTGAGACTATTTTTTCGTGACATATTGTACTTCATGTTAGTGGTAACATTTCTTCGATATTACTTGCGATTATTTATGAAAAAAACGGAAATATGGCGAAAATTTTTAAAATTTTGCAATTTTCAAACTTTGTATTTTTATGCCCTTAAATCAGAGAGATATGTCACAAAAAATAGTTAATAAATAACATTTCCCACATGTATACTTTACATCAGCACAATTTTGGAAACAAAATTTTTTTTTGTTAGGGAGTTATAAGGGTTAAAAGTTGACCAGCAATTTCTCATTTTTACAACACCATTTTTTTTAGGGACCACATCACATTTGAAGTCATTTTGAGGGGTCTATATGATAGAAAATAATGAAGTGTGACACCATTCTAAAAACTACACCCCTCAAGGTTCTCATAACCACATTCAAGAAGTTTATTAACCCTTTACGTGCTTCACAGGAACTGAAACAATGTGGAAGGAAAAAATGAACATTTAACTTTTTTTTGCAAACATCTTAATTCAGAACCATTTTTTTTATTTTCACAAGTGTAAAAACAGAAATGTAACCATAAATTTTGTTATGCAATTTCTCCTGAATACGCCAATACCCCATATGTGGGGGTAAACCACTTTTTGGGTGCACCGCAGAACTTAGAAGTGAAGGAGCGCTGTTTGACTTTTTCAATGCAGAATTGGCTGGAATTGAGATCGGACGCCACGTCACGTTTAGAGAGCCCCTGATGTGCCTAAACAGTGGAAACTCCCAACAAGTGACACCATTTTGGAAACTAGACCCCTTAAGGAACTTATCTAGATGTGTGGTGAGCACTTTGAACCCCCAAGTGCTTCACAGAAGTTTATAACGTAGAGCCGTGAAAATAAAAAATCGCTTTTGTTTACACAAAAATGATCTTTTCGCCCACAAATTCTTATTTTCACAAGGGTAACAGGAGAAATTAGACCACAAAAGTTGTTGTGCAATTTCTCCTGAGTACGCTGATACCCAATATGTGGGGGTAAACCACTGTTAGGGCGCACCGCAGAGCTTGGAAGAGAAGGAGTGCCGTTTTACTTTTTCAATGTAGAATTGGCTGGAATTGAGATTGGACGCCATGTCGCGTTTGGAGAGCCCCTGATGTGCCTAAACAGTGGAAACCCCCCACAAGTGACACCATTTTGGAAACTAGACCCCTTAAGGAACTTATCTAGATGTGTGGCGAGCACTTTGAACCCCCATGTGCTTCACAGAAGTTTATAACGTAGAGCCGTGAAAAAAACAAATTGCATTTTTTCTACAAAAATGAACTTTTGCCCACAAATTCTTATTTTCACAAGGGTAACAGGAGAAATTAGACCACTAAAGTTGTTGTGCAATTTCTCCTGAGTATGTCGATACCCAATATGTGGGGGTAAACCACTGTTTGGGCGCACCGCAGAGCTTGGAAGAGAAAGAGTGCCGTTTTACTTTTTCAATGTAGAATTGGCTGGAATTGAGATCGGACGCCATGTCGCGTTTGGAGAGCCCCTGATGTGCCTAAACAGTAGAAATCCCCCACAAGTGACCCCATTTTGGAAACTAGACCCCCCATGGAACTTATCTAGATGTGTGGTGAGAACCTTGAATGCCCAAGTGCTTCACAGAAGTTTATAATGCAGAGCCGTGAAAATAAAAAATATTTTTTTTTCCACAAAAAAGATTTTTTAGCCCCCAAGTTTTTATTTTCACAAGGGTATCAAGAGAAATTGGACCCCAAAAGTTGTTGTCCAATTTGTCCTGAGTATGCTGGTACCCCATATGTGGGGGTAAACCACTGTTTGGGCGCACGGCAGAGCTCGGAAGGGAAGGAGCGCCTTTTTGGAATGCAGACTTTGATAGAATGGTCTGCGGGTATTATGTTGCGATTGCAGAGCCCCTGATGTACCTAAACTGTAGTAACCCCCCACAAGTGACCCCATTTTGGAAACTAGACCCCCCAAGGAACTTATCTAGATTTGTGGTGAGAACTTTGAATGCCCAAGTGCTTCACAGAAGTTTAGAATGCAGAGTCGTGAAAATAAAAAAATATTTTTTTTTCCACAAAAAAGATATTGTAGCCCCCAAGTTTTTATTTTCACAAGGGTAACAGGAGAAATTGGACTGCAATAGTTGTTGTCCAATTTATCCCGAGTACGCTGATGCGCCATATGTGGGGGTAAACCACTGTTTGGGCGCACGGCAGAGCTCGGAAGGGAAGGAGCGCCTTTTTGGAATGCAGACTTTGATAGTATGGCCTGTGGGCATTATTTTGCGATTGCAGAGCCCCTGATGTACCTAAACTGTAGTAACCCCCCACAAGTGACCCCATTTTGGAAACTAGACCCCCCAAGGAACTTATCTAGATGTGTGGTGAGAACTTTGAATGCCCAAGTGCTTCACAGAAGTTTAGAATGCAGAGTCGTGAAAATAAAAAAGAGAAGTTGTTGTCCAATTTATCCCGAGTACGCTGATGCCCCATATGTGGGGGTAACCCACTGTTTGGGCGCACGGCAGAGCTCAGAAGGGAGGGACCACCATTTGACTTTTTGAGCGCAAAATTGGCTGTCGTGTTTGGAAACCCCCTGATGTACCTAAACAGTGGAAACCCCCAATTCTAGCTCCAACCCTAACCCCAACACACCCCTAACCCTAATCCCAACCTGATCCATAATCCTAATCACTAACCCTAACCATAATCACAACCCTTACCCCAAAACAACCCTAATGTCAACCCTAACCATAACCCTAATAAAAACCCTAAATCCAACACACCCCTAATCCTAATCTCAACCCTAACCTCAAACCTAACATTAATCCCAATACACCCCTAATCACAACCCTAACCTTAACCCTAATCCCAAACCTAACCCTAATCCCAAGCGTAACCCTAATGCAAACCCTAACCCTAATACCAACCCTAATCCAAACCCTAACCCTAATCCCAGCTCTAACCCTAACTTTAGCCCCAACCCTAGCCCTAACTTTAGCCCCAACCCTAACCCTAGCCCTAAGGCTACTTTCACACTTGCGTCGTTTGACATTCCGTACCAATCCGTCGTTTTGGACAAGAAACGGATCCTGCAAATGTGCCCGCAGGATGCGTTTTTTGCCCATAGACTTGTATTGCCGACTTGGATGGCCACACGTCGCGTCTGTCGTGCACTGGATCAGTTGTGTTTTGGCGGACCGTCGGCACAAAAAAAATTCAATGAAACGTTTTTTTGTACATCGCATCCGCCATTTCTGACCGCGCATGCGTGGCCGTAACTCCGCCCCCTCCTCCCCAGGACACAGATTGGGCAGCCAAATGCGTTGAAAAACTACAGCTGCTGCCCACGTTGTGCACAATTTTCACAACGTGCGTCGGTATGTCGGGCCGACGCATTGCGACGGCCCCGTACCGACGTAAGTGTGAAAGAAGCCTAACCCTAAATTTAGCCCCAACCCTAACCCTAAATTTAGCCCCAACCCTAGCCCTAACCCTAGCCCTAACCCTAGCCCTAACCCTACCCCTAACCTAACCCTACCCCTAACCCTAACCCTAGCCCTAACCCTACCCCTAACCCTACCCCTAACCCTAACCCTACCCCTAACCCTAACCCTACCCCTAACCCTAACCCTACCCCTACCCCTACCCCTAACCCTAACCCTAATTTTAGCCCCAACTGCTGTTCTCCTGCCGGCCGGCAGATGGAGACAGATGGCGGGCGCACTGCGCATGCGTCCACCATGTTCTTCTGCCGGCGGCCAGGAGGAGCAGCAAGAGGATCCAGGGACATAGGTGAGTATTGTAGGGTCCCCGAATCCCCCTATTTCTCTGTCCTCTAATGTGCGATCACATCAGAGGACAGAGAATTACACTTTACTTTTTTTTTTTTTGCGGTCGCCGGTAAACAGTTAATTACCGGCGATCGCAAAACAGGGGTCGGTAAAACCGACCCCGATCATGCTCTTTGGGGTCTCGGCTACCCCCGGCAGCCAAGACCCCAAAGATTCTCCCGGTGCCGGCCGGCAGGCGCACTGCGCATGCGCCCGCCATTTTGAAGATGGCGGCGCCCACCGGGAGACACGAGGAGCATCGGGGGAGCTAGGTGAGTATTGGGGGGCCACCTGGGACCCCTTTTCTCTGTCCTCCGATGTGCGATCACATCGGAGGACAGAGAAATTAAAAAGAGATCGCGTTTTTTTTTTTTTTTTTTTGCGATCGCCGGTTAACGGTTAATTACCGGCGATCGCAAATGTGGGTGGGTTAAAACCCCCCCGAATCATGTTCTCTGGGGTCTCGGCTACCCCTGGCAGCCGAGACCCCGGAGAAAATCGGCCTCTGGGGGGCGCTATTGACTTTTTCCACAGCGCCGTTAATTAACGGCGCTGTGGTTTAAGTACACTTAGCGGCCGCCGTTAAAAGGCGTATCGGCAGTCGCTAAGGGGTTAAATCTCCACTAATACTGAGTAAACAATCTGCTACATACCTGCAGTCAAATGTATTATTGGCATGTCCTTTTTTTTGTTGCAGATACGTAAAAGTTGGCTTATAGAGGTTTTCCCTTTTTTTTAAAGTTGTTGTTAATGTGTCCAGGCCGGGGTAATAAAAAATACTCACACATTACTATGTTCCCCGTCAGGTCCTGGGTCCATTGACAATAACTTTTCAGAGTTAAAAAAGCTTTAAAGGGAATCTGTCAGTAGCACACCCCCCCACCACCACCACGCCTTCATGTTGTACATATGGACATGCATGTCTTTGTAATGTAAATTCATTGCCATGTGTACAGCATCTATTTGTTGCTGTATTCCCAAGAAATTAGCATTTTAATTCACATGCAAAAGAGGTGTTATGTTAAGCACTTCCATCTAAGTTTTTTCCTCTTAACATACTGCAATCATCATATTATATAGCATTGTGTACTGGCTTGCAAAAGTATTCACACACTCCCTCAGCATTTTTTGTGTTACCTCACGAACTGTAAATTCACTGTTTTTTGAGGGTTTGCATCAGTTCATGTAAAGAACATGCCTACAGCTGTGAACATTATTTATATTTATTATGTACTGCACAGCGCGCTTTCGCTATCTATATTAGTGCATTGTACTGATGAAATGTGATTCTCCTGGATAGTGTTATGTTTTGTCACAACATATTTAATATTATTATTTATTAAACACTGCACTTTCCTCATCTTATCATTGTATCATATTACTGAAATGTGATATTCTTGAATGGTATTAGCATCCTTGTCATTAATACTTTGGCTACCATGTTATTATTTCTCATCTTATTATCAATTGTTGCACAGTGCACCCTTATTAATAATAATGATAATTTTTATTTATATTACTTCATTATTGTATTATACATGAAATGTGACTCCTTTTGTATGTTACCACATTGACATAATAATTTGACCATTGGTTTGTTATTCCAATACCTTATTACTCTTCATATATTATATACATTGTGCACATCCATCCCCCTCTTCCTTTTATTTTAATTTATTCCCACACCCTTTTTTCCCTTTTACTGATTTTTATTTTATAATTGCTTTGTTCTATGTTTTTATTATGAATATTAAAGCAACATGAATTTTAACGTATTTTCTGCATAATGTTTGAATATAGTTTTTGTAGGTTTATATTCTGGTATATTTTTAGGCTTACACATTTTTTAAAATGATTTGGCATTTCCTTGTTATGTGGCTTTGTGTTTCAAATCACTGACAAACTGAAACAGGTTTTGCTCAAGAACATCACTGTATTTCACACCATCAATCTTCCCCTCAACTCGGACCATTTTCCCTGTCCCTGCAGCCTAAAAACATCCCGACAGCATGATGCTGCCACCATCATGTTTCACTGTGGGGATGTGTTCTTGGATTAATGAGCTGTGTTGATTTGGCGCCAGACATAGCATTTCTTAGTAGCCAAAAAGTTCAATTTTGGTCTCATCTGACTAAAGTACATTCCTCAATGCACTTGGGGAGTTTCCTTCATGTATTTTGGCAAATGCAAAACAAGCCTTACATGCAAAAATTGTAAGTAAAACCTTTTTTTGCCCACTTTTCCATAAAGGCCACCTCTATGGAGCAATGGAGTATGGCTTACTGTGGACATATGAACAGATACTCCAGTCTCTGCTTGGGAACTCTGCAGCTTCTTCAGGGTTACCTTTGGTCTCTGTGCTGCCTCTCTCATTAATGCACTTCTTGTGCAGGCTGAGAGATTTGGCGGGAAGCCCCCTCTTAGCAGGTTTGTTTTGCTACCATGTTTTTACAGTTTATAATAATGGATATACTCAGAGATTGGGATATATTTTTACAATTCAACTCTGATGTATACTTCTCCACAACTTTGTCCCTGACTTGTTTTGAGATCTACTTGGTATTTAAGGTGTTGTTTGGTCATTGGTGCCTCTTGCTTAATGGTGTTGCAGCCTCTGTGACCTTTCAGAAAATGTGTGTATATACTGACAGACCATGTGACACTTAGATTGCACACAGGTGGACTGGACTTCCCTTCACTAAGCATGTGAATTGTGAAGTTAATTGCTTGCACTATAAATATTTAGGGGCTTCAAAGCAAAAGGGTCAAAAACATATGAACATGCCAATTTTTATTTACTTGATCCTATAAATTTAATTTATGCCTATATTTTTCTTACAGGAAATATAATATATCTTTGTACCGTGTTAGCCAGTAGACAGAAAAATAAAACTGAGAGTCCTCAGTGGTTGATACCTTTTAATGGCTGAAAAGATGGTAACAAATTGCAAGGTTTCAAGACTACACAGGTCTTCTCATCAGGCATAGATGAATACAAAAGACTAATACAAAATCTGAAGAATCACATATTTATAGCACAGCACAGAAATAATGCAATAGATAAGACAAGTGACTAGTGATGAGCGAGTATACTCATTGCTCGGGTCTCCCTGAACATGCTCTAGTGATCTCCGAGTATTTGGATGTGCTCGGAGATTTACTTTTCGTTGCCTCAGCTGCATGATTTATGGCTGCTAGACAGGCTGAATACATGTAAGGAATGCCTGTTTGTTAGGGAATTCCCACATGTATTCAGGCTGTCCAGCAGCCGTAAATCAAGCAGCTGAGGTGAAGAAAACTAAATCTCCGAGCACATCCAAATACTCGGAGATCACCGCATGCTCAGGGAGACCCGAGCAACAATGCTTCTCACCCATCACTACAAGTGACCTGTTCCATAAACTATTCCAATATTTATGGCCACAACTGTTTAGCCCTCTCCCATAATGATAGTTCTGCTTTGTGTCACTTGTCTTATCTATTGCATTATTTCTGTCCTGTGTTGTCTATGAATATATGATTCTTCAGATTTTGTATTAGTCTATGTCTGATTGATGAAGAGACCTCAGTAGTCTTGGAAGCTTGCAATTTGTTCCATCTTTTCAGTCAGCCTTTAAAAGGTATCAACCACCGAGGACTCTCAATTCTAAATATTTTCATATTTTTCTCACTTCACATCACCAACTTAGAGTATTTAGTGCTGATGCATCACACGCAAATCGGATTACAACATTATTTAAGCAGAGGTTGTAATATAACAAAATAGGTAAAAAGCCAAGGGGTGTGAATACTTTGCCAGCCACTGCATGATTGCCTATTTTTCCTTTCTACTCGGTTAATTCTCTTCTTTTCTCTGGTCATGATGACTCATGCAGTGAAAAGACTTCCTGTTTCTACATAGAGCTAACAAGGATTCATCTATTCTGTTTTTAACCATGTGATGTCATAGACCTAATGGGAAAGAAAATAATTAATTAGGTAGGAGGACAAATTGAGCAATTGTGAGTGTCATGGTAGAAAGTGTAGACACTTTTGAAATTTTTTCAGATAATGAAGTATTTCAGAAAATTATTGCAATTACACATTTTGATATACACATGTTTATTTCCTTTCTGTGTATTGAACAACAACAAAAACAGGCAAAAAAGCAAATTGGGAGTAGTTTCACACACAACCCCAAAAATGGGCTGGACAAAATTGTTGGCACCTACACCTTAATATTTGGTTGCACACCATTTGGATAAAATAACTGCAATCAATTGCTTTCTATAACCATCAACAAGCTTCTTACACCTCTCAACTGGAGTCTTGGATCACTCTTCTTTTGCAAACTGCTCCAGGACTCTCATATTTGAAGGTTGCCTTCCCCTACAACAATTTTCAGGTCTCCCCACAGTTCTTCAATGACATTCAGATCTGGACTCATTGCTGGCAACTTCAGAACTCTCCTTTGTTTCCATCCATTTCTCGGTGTTTGTTGAAGTATGTTTGGGGTCATTGTCCTGCTGGAAGACCCATGATATAGGACATAAAAATAGCTTTCTGACACTGGGCACTATATTATGACACAAAATCCTTTGGTAATCTTCAGATTTCATGATGCCTTACACACAGATGCTTCAAAACAACCCCAAAATATCTTTGAACCTCCACCATATTTGACTGTAGATACTGTGTTTTTTTCTTTGTAGGCATCATTCCATTTTAGGTAAACAGTAGAATGATATTCTTTAACAAACAGCTCTATCTTGGTCTCATCTGTCCTCAAGATGCCTTGCCCTAAGGATTTTGGCCTACTCATGTACATTTTAGCAAACTGCAGTGTAGCGGTTTTATGTATCTGTGTCAGCAGTGGGATCCTCCTTGGGCTCCTGCCACAGTGTTTCATTTCATTAAAATGTCAACAGATAGTTTGTGCTGAAAGTGATGGACCCTGAGTCTGCAGGACTGCTTGAATTTCTTTGATTGGGGTTGCTTATCCACCATCTGGATTATCCTGCATCACAACCTTTCACAAATTTATCAATGCCATGCACGTGTAGGAAGAATAGTTACAGTGCCATGTGTTGAAAACGTCTTGATTATGTTACACACTGTGAACAAAGGAACATCAAGATTTGTGGAGATGGACTTGTAGTCTTGAGATTATTGATATTTTTAACAATTTTGGCTCTCCAGTTTTCAGACAATTCTCTTCTCCTCTTTCTGTTTTCCATGCTTAGTGTGGCAGACAAAGACAAACAATGCCAAGATTGAGCCATCTTCTCCCATTTTTATCTGGTTTTAGGTGTGACTTTTATATTGCTCACACCTGTTACTTTCCACAGGTGAGTTTGAACGAGCATCACATACTTGAAACAAAGTTGTTTACCCACAATTTTGGAAAAATGCCAACAATTTTCTGCAGCCCATATTGGGGATTTTGTGTGAAATTATGTTCAATTTGCCCTTTTCTCTCTATTTTTTGTGTTATTCCAATGCATACAAAGAAAATAAACATGTAAATAAAAGAATGTGTACTGTATTTTTCGGACTCTATGACGCACTTTTTTCCAACGAGAGGGGGAAGGGACTTTGGGAGTGCAGAGCAGTGAATATTCATACTCTTTAATAACCGGGCACACGTGACCACCCAGCCACTGCAGAAAGCCATCAGCTGCGGCTAACAGTGTGCCTGCTATTAAACAGAATAAATATTCACTGCTCCCCATGCCCATACTCCTGGGCGTGGGGAACATTGAATATTCCGGCAGCTGACCTCAGCATGTGAAGGCACATGGCAGTGTCGTCATGCACTGCTTACGCAATGAAAACAGCTTCTGGCATCAGCACAGGATACAGTGCTGTGAGGGAGAGGAAGAAAGGTGAGTAGAATTGTTTATTTTTTATCTGTGCACCATGATGGGGTTGCAATGTATAAAAGGATGGGGATAAAGGGGCCATATATACTAGGCTGGGGATGGGGGCCATGTATACTATGATAGGGATTGGGGCCATGTATGCCAGGATGGGGATAGGGGCCATATATGCCAGAATGGAGATGGCGAACATGTATACCAGGATAGGGATGGGGGCCATGTATATCAGAATGGAGATTGGGGCTATGTATACCTGGATTGGAGGCCATATATACCAGGATGGGAGATATTAGTACAGAAATGGGGGACATTACCCCTATAACAATGTCAGCCGCACTCCTCATAACAATGCATCATGACCTCATGACCACATTTTCTGCTTTAATTTTTTTTCTTCCTCTAAAACCTAGGTGCATCTTATGGTCCGGTGCATCTTATAGTCCAAAAATACAGTAATTGCAATAATTTTCTGGGAGAAATACTTCATTTTCTAGAATGATTTCAAGGGTGCCAACACTTTCGACCATGACTGTATATAATATGATAACTGGAATACCTTAAGTGGACAGAGAAATTAATGAGCTAGTCCATCTCCAGATTGCCTCCCCACCCAGCACAATCATCTTTATTTATTATTTTTAGAGCTCCATTGATTCATCAGTAACAGGTGATGCTCGAGAGAAGTCTTGGAGGCAATTGGGTGAGGACTGTATAAGTGTGGAGGGAAGAAGGAGGTCTTGGAAGGAAAGGAGATCATGTGTCAGAAGGTACCGGGAGATTAGTTCAGAGATATATGGAAGAGACATTATGGAGGGCTTTTCATGTTAATGTTAGTAGTTTTGCTAGATATGTTGGGGAATAGGGAGCCAAAGAATGGATTTGCAGAGGGGAGAACTGGAGGAGTAGCAAGGAGAAAGGTGATTACTCCAGCAACAGAGTTAAGGATGGACAGGAGTGGTGTGAGAGTGTTAGCAGGGAGGCCGCAGAGGGGGATATTGCAGTAGTCAAGGTGGGAGATGATGGGGACATGCACTAGCATTTCAATAGATTCAGGATTGAGGAAAGGACAGATTGCAGGAGATGATACAAGATAGCAGTTTGAAAGAAGAAAGAAGGTGCGGCTGATAGATACTCTGGGATTCTGGTCAGCAGAGAGGAGACGTCTGGGAAAAAGGTAGATCTGAGAGTTATCATCATACAGGTGGTTCTGGAAGCCATGGGAATTTATCAGTTGTCCCAGGCCAAAGGTATAGATGGAGAAGAGAAGGGCTCCCAGGAAAGAGCCTTAGGGGACATCAATAGAGAGGGGCAGGATGAGCAGATCACATGGGAATGGGATATGCTAAATGTTCAGTGAAGTATGAGGAGATTTAGGAGAGGGTAAGGTTAGCTTGATTGACAGTTCAGTGTCTGATTTTCATTGCTGGTGCCTGATGTCTCTGAGACAGTGAGCTATCAATAAAGCAAAACAGGCTAGCGCTGGGAGGGAAAAAACCTCAAGAGGCAGTGACCCAGGAAGTGCTTTGTCACACCCTGAGCACTTCATGCCTCCTTTGCATATGAACTAAAATTCTGATTTTTCAGGAATGCAGCACAGATAAAATATATTAAAAGTGTAAATGGACTTATAAGACATATATGGCGATATAAATATGGAGTTTGGGGTGGGGGGTCGATCTTACTGATAGATTCAAGTATGCATAGGCAAGACAATAATTAATTTGAATTAAATACTTTGTATCGATGTAATAATTACATTTATGTATTAATTAATAAAAATTATACAAAATGTACTTTAGTCACATCAGTAAAATGACATGGCTGACTTTTAAATAACGATTCTTCTCATATTTAATAACATTTTATTAGCCATTCATAAATTAAAACACATTGTGTTTAAAGCAAATTGTGCTTAAAAAGTAGACATGCACCTAGGAATTCCAATTATGATTACTTAACTAATTACAACATGCATACATTGCTGAAATGTGCACATGACCAAGTTTGGCTTCATATAATTAAACGTTTTTAGTGCACAGAGAACTCTTTTTCTCATGTGTGATTAGTCCAATGGGAAAAGCCTTCTCTACAAAGAATAAATGTCTGCATTTTTTACACTTCAATTCTCAGTGAAGCTACTTAACATTTCTGGATTTATGGAGTGCACTAAACATAAAACACATGCATAGTTGCCTTGTTCCAGCGTACAGCTAAGAGTGAGGCCTGTTATATTTCCAGATGACGTCTAATAATTACATCATTTAATCTATGTAACACTTCCCGCATTGAGACAAATTTAATGATTCCTACCCTGACGCAGCGTATGATGTCAAGAAGCAAAGAATATGAGGGAATATGAGCAGGCCCTTCTGCAGCATCTTGTTCGGTCAGTTTCAAGTTCTCCACGGACTGTTCTACGTTCCTACTGTTCCCACAGGCTTTAATTTTTTATTTAATTTTTTTATCTTTAGGACGTTCTTATTGGAGCAAAAAAATAAATGATGGTAGAATTTGCAGCAGTCAGTGATTCATACAGTCAGCCTAGGAACACACCCGCCCTTCTCTTCTTGCCTCCAACTGCTAGCACTGTACATGTCAGCCGCTCGCTGCTCTTGGCAGCTTCTTCCCTCTGCTGGAGCTTGTTTTACTCTTTATGTTCCTGATGAATACAATACATACCTGTGTTCAAAGGAAAAGATGAGAGCGGAAAGCATGTATAGGATGAGTCTGTTAAGTGAAAAGTATGTACCACACCCTAACTGATGAGTTTAGACGTGATGGAAGCTAATGATAATATGGAAAATATGCCCTAGCCACAAGTGAGTCAGAAGGAGACAGGGGACACGTCTAAGATTACTTCCCCAAGCCGTCAGAAACCCCTTAGCCTGCAAATTTTCTATGAATTATATTAAAGCTGTCTATGAAGTAACTGGCCTCTGCTCGTAGATTATTACTTATATTATTGAGTGGGTGGCGATAATTAATTTCACATGACTTAGGATGAAGTGTACAATGGGACATGTTCCAGAAATACTCATTGCTACACTGCAAGCCAGAAGAGGAGAGATACATGTGAGAAAGAAATAATTACTGCCTTGTAAATATGCAAGAGTTTTTTTTCTATTTGTTATTTGTTCTGAATAAGAAGGGAGAAAGCAACTGCAAGGTATCTTTGGTAGCTTAAGACAGAAAAAAATGAACATATACCCTGCTGAAAGTAAATTACTAAAAGCAATAGAGCATATAAACAACATTGGGTACTTCGTAAACACCGTTTTTGATTTAAAAGTCATCCCACCAGCGTCAAGATGTACCCAAATTCGGGATGGTCCTACCCTCTAGTATTAAAACCTTACAAGAACATGGACACACAGCAAATGGGAAGCTATATAAATATTATGTCCAGCTCAACTCCAAGGAAGGGAGGCCACACCTTTAACTGCACTAAATGCAGAAACCTGAAACTAAACCGAAAAAAATGAACTGGAGCATAACTTGATAACTTGGTATACATGCAATATATGAGCATTGACTAGTAAACAGACAAAACCTAAGACAGAAACAAAATGAACATATACCTTGCTGTATGTAAAAACGAAAAAGCAATAGTGCACATAAATAAATAGGGTACTTCGTAAACACCATTTTTGATTTAAAAAAAAAGCGTAAATGCCATTCCATCAGCATCAAAGTGGACCCAAACTTGGGATGGTTCTAATTTCTAGTATTAAAACCTTACCAGGCATCAAAATGGCTAACATAGAAAAAGCATAATATTTTGGCCAAAATAAAGTAAGCCTGCAACCCAATATCAAGGGTCCCCATAATATTGCGGGTCCTACCACTAATATCAAAAACCGTGTGACTGACGTCCTATGTGAGTTATATCAATGTGCATTTTTTTCTACTAGGCAGCCAACTCCTGCAATGTTGGGGTGGGGGTGGCTGTTTTTATCAGGTAGTTTGCACTTGTGCCGCCCCTAGCCTTTATCAGTGGAGGCCTGCTGCATCCTGCTAAGTGTGCATTTGTCATCAGACAGGGTTTTGGGAAGGCCGTATCTCATGGTATGTATTTTTTCAGGCATCAAAATGACCTCAGTGTGAACAAGGGTTGAACAAGAACAGGTCCCAAACATGGACACACAGCAAATGGTAAGCTATATAAATATAGTATTCAGGTCAAAGGTCAGAAATAAGAATACAGATAATAAATGGGAAATGTTTAAGAACATCCTAAATAGGCAGTGTAAGCGGTTTATACCTTGTGGGAATAAAAGGACTAGAAATAGGAAAAACCCAATGTGGCTAAACAAAGAAGTAAGACAGGCAATTAACAGTAAAAAGAAAGCATTTGCACTACTAAAGCAGGATGGCACCATTGAAGCTCTAAAAAACTATAGGGAGAAAAATACTTTATCTAAAAAACTAACTAAAGCTGCCAAAAAGGAAACAGAGAAGCACATTGCTAAGGAGAGTAAAACTAATCCCAAACTGTTCTTCAACTATATCAATAGTAAAAGAATAAAAACTGAAAATGTAGGCCCCTTAAAAAAATAGTGAGGAAAGAATGGTTGTAGATGACGAGGAAAAAGCTAACATATTAAACACCTTCTTCTCCACGGTATTCACGGTGGAAAATGAAATGCTAGGTGAAATCCCAAGAAACAATGAAAACCCTATATTAAGGGTCACCAATCTAACCCAAGAAGAGGTGCGAAACCGGCTAAATAAGATTAAAATAGATAAATCTCCGGGTCCGGATGGCATACACCCACGAGTACTAAGAGAACTAAGTAATGTAATAGATAAACCATTATTTCTTATTTTTAGGGACTCTATAGCGACAGGGTCTGTTCCGCAGGATTGGCGCATAGCAAATGTGGTGCCAATATTCAAAAAGGGCTCTAAAAGTGAACCTGGAAATTATAGGCCAGTAAGTCTAACCTCTATTGTTGGTAAAATATTTGAAGGGTTTCTGAGCGATGTTATTCTGGATTATCTCAATGAGAATAACTGTTTAACTCCATATCAGCATGGGTTTATGAGAAATCGCTCCTGTCAAACCAATCTAATCAGTTTTTATGAAGATGTAAGCTATAGGCTGGACCACGGTGAGTCATTGGACGTGGTATATCTCGATTTTTCCAAAGCGTTTGATACCGTGCCGCACAAGAGGTTGGTACACAAAATGAGAATGCTTGGTCTGGGGGAAATTGTGTGTAAATGGGTTAGTAACTGGCTTAGTGATAGAAAGCAGAGGGTGGTATAGTCTCTAACTGGGTCGCTGTGACCAGTGGGGTACCGCAGGGGTCAATATTGGGACCTGTTCTCTTCAACATATTCATTAATGATCTGGTAGAAGGTTTACACAGTAAAATATCGATATTTGCAGATGATACAAAACTATGTAAAGCAGTTAATACAAGAGAAGATAGTATTCTGCTACAGATGGATCTGGATAAGTTGGAAACTTGGGCTGAAAGGTGGCAGATGAGGTTTAACAATGATAAATGTAAGGTTATACACATGGGAAGAAGGAATCAATGTCACCATTACACACTGAATGGGAAACCACTGGGTAAATCTGACAGGGAGAAGGACTTGGGGATCCTAGTTAATGATAAACTTACCTGGAGCAGCCAGTGCCAGGCAGCAGCTGCCAAGGCAAACAGGATCATGGGGTGCATTAAAAGAGGTCTGGATACACATGATGAGAGCATTATACTGCCTCTGTACAAATCCCTAGTTAGACCGCACATGGAGTACTGTGTCCAGTTTTGGGCACCGGTGCTCAGGAAGGATATAATGGAACTAGAGAGAGTACAAAGGAGGGCAACAAAATTAATAAAGGGGATGGGAGAACTACAATACCCAGATAGATTAGCGAAATTAGGATTATTTAGTCTAGAAAAAAGACGACTGAGGGGCGATCTAATAACCATGTATAAGTATATAAGTGGACAATACAAATATCTCGCTGAGGATCTGTTTATACCAAGGAAGGTGACGGGCACAAGGGGGCATTCTTTGCGTCTGGAGGAGAGAAGGTTTTTCCACCAACATAGAAGAGGATTCTTTACTGTTAGGGCAGTGAGAATCTGGAATTGCTTGCCTGAGGAGGTGGTGATGGCGAACTCAGTCGAGGGGTTCAAGAGAGGCCTGGATGTCTTCCTGGAGCAGAACAATATTGTATCATACAATTAGGTTCTGCAGAAGGACGTAGATCTGGGGATTTATTATGATGGAATATAGGCTGAACTGGATGGACAAATGTCTTTTTTCGGCCTTACTAACTATGTTACTATGAAGGGAGGCCATTACCATAAATGCAGAAACCTGAAACTAAACCGAAAAAAAAATTAACTGGCGTATAAGTTGGTACGCATGCAAACTTGTGATGATAATGATAATGGCTGATGTATATTCCAAGTAAAATAGTTTCTCCTTCAATGTCTGAGTGCTGAATTCTTTTGCTGGACACTGAAATCTACACTGTTTTATTGTTATTCTAGCTCCGTAACTAAGCTGCAAGTGTAGTGCGCTTGAGACTGTTTCTATAGATATCTATTTGTACTAGTACTCACACAAAGACATTTCATCAAATAGTTTGACTCAGCTGTAGAGGCACGTATGAAGATTTCAGAAGGTTTATTTTCAAGCTCAATTCTTGTAGTTACTAGTGTTGAGCATTCCAATACTGCAAGTATCGGGTATCGGCCGATATTCGCGGTATCGGAGTTCCGATACTTTTGCAATATTGAATACCGGAATCGGAAGTTCTCATAGTGCAATGAGCCAATTTAATTTAATTCAGCCAATGAGGAATCCTAAGAAGTGTGGGCACATCCTGTTATGCATGTTAGGCATGTAAGTAATGGCATGGCTGTGATTGGCTGCTGAAATGATGTCATGATGCACTATAAAAGCTGCCGCCGCCGCCATTTTGGGTTCACTCTGCTGTGAATTCAGTTAGGGACAGGACGCTGCTGTTCTGACTGAGGGCCAGTTTGAGATGGCGATTTGCTTCAATGTGCTTTACCAAGCTACTTTAGCATCCGCTGTGGGAGAAGCTTTTTTTTGCCTTGCAGCGCTGTTCACAGCTGTCTGCAAGGTGTCTGTGTGTGAATGCAGCTCACGCTGTAGGCTGTTCTGCAGACACATCAGGTTGTAGTCCGCTCAGCGTGCGTCACTGCCTCACACTGTTCATTTGTCCTTTTTTGCATTAGTGCAGCTGCACATTTTTCCTGATTTCTCCTATTAGTGTGCTTCCATCCGTATCCAGCTAGATTGCGTGCACACAATATATAGGAGTAGATAGAGGAGCTTTTCTGCAGCCTTGCAGCGCTGTTCACGGCTGTCTGCAAGGTCTCTGTGTGTGATTGCAGCTCACGCTGTAGTCTGCTCTGCAGCCACATCTGGTTGTAGTCCGCTCAGCGTGCGTCACTGCCTCATACTCTTCAATTGTCCTTTTTTGCATTAGTGCAGCTGCACATTTTTCCTGATTTCTCCCAGTGTGTTTCCATCCGTATCCAGCTAGATTGCGTGCAGACACTATATAGGAGTAGCTAGAGGAGCCATTCTGCAGCCTTGTGCCCTGCAGTCCCAGCCAGATTAGTATTAGCGTATTTTTTGGAGCCTCATCTATTGTATTGTAGGTTACTTTTCTGCATCGTAATAGCTACAAAAAGTTTGTGATACTATTGGTTTAACATCTTTGGGCACATCCAGTGTCTTTTTGTGAAAAAAACAAAAAGTTAATAAAGCTCCGCTTTGCAGTTGTGTAGGCCACATTAGCTCATATTAAAGTCTAGTTCACACTTCATAAAATTAGTGTTTCTTATACCTGTTAGCAGCTGTTCAGGAATAAGAACACTAAGCCCTTTGTACTTTTCTGCCTATCTTTATCAGTCTACCAAGATGAAGAAGGCAGGGAGTAAGGCACGTGGTCGTGGGAGTGGAGTTTCAGCAGGGAGAGGACATGGGGATTCTGTGCCTGCTGCGGGCACCAGTGACTCAGCATCCCCCAGTTTCACCAGGGAACAGTCCTTTATGTTCAGCTTTGTAGGAGCTCGCCGTACCCCACTCCTGTGGGACGAAAAAATTTAAGCCGTTGTCGGATGGATGGCAGCTAACACATCGACTTCAATTAGTGCCACATCCTCTCAGGCACAGAGCACTGAAGAGCACCCATCTCTTCACCACCTGCCAAATTTCCCAGGCAGTCAGAGAGCCCTTGACAGGAGCCATCTCTACTTCTGTTCTCTGAATCTCTTGGCTTGGAAAGAGGGGGCCAGCCAAGCAGCATTCAAGAAATTGAAGAAGAGGCAGTATGCAGTGATGCGCAACTGCTTTGTCTCTCTGAATCTGAAGAGGCGGGTGGGCCAGTGCCTACGGTCAGCACACCTCAGTACGCATCTGATGATGAGACTCAGGTGCCACTTTCTGGTGCGTACCGTGCTGCCGAGACTACCCAGGAGAAGCACTCATTGGAATAGGGTAATGTAGATGATGAGGTCCTTAATCCATCATAGCGTGAGGTACAGGAAGGTGGTGGAAGCAGCTCTGAGGAAGAGATTCCCCGAAAAGCCCAAAAAGGAGGGAGAGGGAGGGGGCAGACTGGGTTGCCTGTAGCCTCCACTTCGGCACCCATTAGGAGCATGCCTCTTCCAAAACCCAAAACGGGTGCTTCCAAGACTTGTAGGGCCTGGTCATTTTTTGACACAGTTGCAGATGACATTTGCTTTGTCAAATGCAAGCTGTGTAATCAGAAAGTCAAAAGAGGAAAAAGTGTCAGCAACCTCAATACCACAAATATGTGGAAACATGTGCGGACCAAGCACGTGGTGGAGTTACAAAGACACACTGAAGACCTAGGCCAACCTACAGCGCCACCTACCACCTCTTCAGCTCGTGCTGTAGCATCTTCCTCCAGCTCACACACAGCTGATTCGGCTTCCTCACAGGATCGCCATGGAAGAACCTCTGGCACTGTTGTACAGAGACCCAGTGTAATTCCACCCACAGCACCACGTTCCCTGTCATCCTCACACTCCCAGTCCAGTCTACAGCCATCGGTAGCACAGGCATGGGAGAAAAGGCAGCCATTCTCGGCAAACCACCCCCGAGCACAGGCTCTGAATACTGACATTGCAAAACTACTGTCCCATAAAATGTTCTCATTTAGGCTGGTCGAGACTGACACCTTCCGTAACTTCATGGCATTGGCAGTCCCACAATACAACGTGCCCAGCCGCTTTTATTTCAGCAGGCAAGCCATCCCTGCCCCGCAAAGGCATGTGTAGGGAGACATTAAACATGCGCTACTAAACGCCGTCAGTAGCAAGGTCCACCTGACCACCGATGAGTGGACCAGTAACCATGGACAGGGACGATACCTTTCCCTCACTGCCGATTGGGTAAATGTTGTGGAGCGCGGTACAGATCTTGAGAGTGGTGCTGTACATGTTCTGCCAACTCCAAGGATTGCAGGAATCCAGTCTGTACACATTGACTCCTCCTCATACTCCAGTTCCTCTGAATCATCGCTGCAGGAGCCATCACGGTCTACCTCCAGCTCGACCCGTGAACGCTTACCTGTTACGACCGATATGAGCACAGACGTGGCCAACAGTCAACAGGCCGTATTGAAATTAATTTCTTTGGGGAATCGAAGCCACACAGCACAGGAGCTCTGGAATGCCATCAAGCAGGAGAGCGATGTGTGGTTTGTGCCAGCAAATCTCCAGCCAGGCATGGTAGTGTGTGACAATGGCCGAAATCTGGTGGCAGCTCTGGGCCTAGGCAACCTCACTCACATCCCATGTCTGACACATGTGCTCAACTTGGTCGTGCAGAGTTTTTTGAGGGACTATGCGGATCTTGATGCACTGCTGCACAAGGTCCGCCTAGAGTGCGCTCACTTGCGGCATTCCAGCATGGCAACATTGCGCATTACAGCTCTGCAGCGCCGATTCCGCCTTCCGGAACATCGCATCATATGTGACCTACCCACCAGGTGGAATTCAGCCTTACAGATGTTGGAGCGGTTGTGTGAGCAGCAGGCAGCAGTAATGGAGTACCAGCTGCATCAGGCACAAACAAGTCGCACTGCGCGCCGTTCACACTTCACCACCATTGAGTGGGCCTCTATGAAGAACATCTGCCATGTTTTGCATGCCTTCGATGATTCCACACGGATGGCGAGTGCAGATGATGCAGTAGTCAGCATGATTATCCCCCTTATCTGCCTGCTTGAAAAAACACTGCAATCACTAAGGGAGGAGGTTGTGGAAGAGGTGGAGGATGAGGAGTCACAGATGCCATCTGCTTCTGGACAGTCTGCGCAACATGGTTCCTCACAAAAGCCTAGGCAGGGAACACTTTGTGAGGAGGATGAGGACGAGTCAATGGAGGAGGAAGACATCTGTCCAGAGGAGGGAGGTACACAATGCTCTAGTAGTCAGTATGTAGAGCGAGGGTGGGGTGATACAGAACAGGCAGAGATCACGCCTCAAGCAGGGGACAGCATTTCTTGGCCAGTTGGCAGTCTGCAGCACATGGTTTATTTTATGCTGCAGTGCCTGAGAAACAACCGCCGCATCGCCCACATTCTCAACACGGCTGATTATTGGGTGTACACCCTCCTAGATCCTCGCTATGGGACAACTTAAAAAGCCTCATAACACCGTTGAACCGGGAGCATAAAATGCGGGACTACCAAGACACACTGGTGCATTCCATCATGTTCTCCATTCCAACCGAGAGCAGTGCTGCTAGTGTTTTACAAAACAGCTCAGTGCATCAAGGCAGTGGAGGAAGATCTGCGCAAAGAGGGAACAGAAGCAGCACCTCAGCACAAGGCAAGACTAGAGTTGAGCAACTTTTACTTTTTTAGGATCGAGTCAGGTTTCGCGAAACCCGACTTTGTCAAAAGTTGGGTCGGGTGAAATCGTCCGATTATTGCGAAAAGTCAGGGGCCGACCGAAGCACGAAACCCAATGCAAGTCAATGGGGAATCAAAGTCTGCAGTGAGTGGAGGACAGGAAAACACCTACAGTGCCCATTTTAATGCCAAAAACATCAATTCTTATTTCTTAAGCTTGTCAATCTTATTTTACTTTATAATAATAGTTAGGCATTGAAAACAGGGGGTCATTTTGCTAAAGTTGTGGGGGGTAGGGCTGGCTCAAGACTTACGTTGGCCCAGGAAATGCGGAATACGTCACGGCGGTGGAGCAGGGAGAGGTAAGTATTTCAACTTTGCAAGTGCTGTGATCCTGAGCAAGCAGGGGGGCCCACTAGTTGGCACTGGCACAGGGTCCCTCATAGTACGGTGGTGTGTTTGATGGCGGGTGGCGCCTCCCACTGCCAAAGACACATTTGCGTACTATGAGGGGCCCTGTGCCAGTGCCAACGAGTATGCCCCCCCACCTGATGAAGGAACCTGCACTTTCATCTGCACCTTCCTCTTTGTCCCCGTGTAATGTGGTATAATATGCGGGAAGGTGAACCTGACTTTCAGCAGGGTCACATTCTGGCTGTGTAGAGTGCAAGGGGAATGTAGTGGTCTGGGTCAATGTACCAGCAGACTCATCTAGCAGTGGCTGGGCAATGGGCAGGATGAGGAGGAAACACAGATATAGGCCCAAAATAGAAAAGTAGGCTAAAAGCAGTTCAAAATTGGTAACAGGACTAAACAGGCGGCACTGCTTTGTTCAGTGGAGGACAATTGTAACGAGTGGCGCAGACACAGTTAGTAGGCCCAAAATACAAAAGTAGGCTAAATTCAGTTCAAAATTGGTAACAGGACTAAACAGGCGGCCTAGCATTGTTAAGTGGCGGACAATTGTAATAAGTGGCGCAGACACAGGTAGTAGGCCCAAAATAAAAAAGTAGGCTAAATTCAGTTAAAAATTGGTAACAGGACTAAACAGGTGGCATTGCTTTGTTCAGTGGAGGACAACTGTAATGAGTGGCGCAGACACAGTTTGTAGGCCCACAATAATAAATAGGCTAAATGCAGTTCAAAATTGATAACAGGACTAAACAGGCGGCATTGCTTTGTTCAGTGGAGGACAACTGTAATGAGTGGCGCAGACACAGATAGTAGGTCCAAAATAAAAAAGTAGGCTAAATGCAGTTCAAAATTGGCAACAGGACTAAACAGGCGGCCTAGCTTTGTTCAGTGGAGGACAACTGTAATGAGTGGCGCAGACACGTTTAGTAGGCCCAAATACAAAAGTAGGCTAAAAGCAGTTCAAAATTGGTAACAGGACTAAACAGGTGGCATAGCTAGGTACTGGGGTGGGCTCCTCTGCTGAGTAGCAGACAGTGGTAGTAGGCGCAAATTATTAACTGGTCAAAATGGAGGCCAGGGCCCCTGTATATTTTAACTATCATCTATTATTTCAACAAATTTTTATTGGCAGTGCCATTGGAAAATTTAACAGCACAGATTACACAGTGGTGGAGCAGGGAGAGGTAAGTATTGCAAGTGGTAGAGCACTGTTCGAGCTGGGGGGAACACTCTCTCATGGGCGGCGGTACTGGCACAGGGCCCCTCATATTACGACGGTGTGTCTGGCGTTGGTTGTGCACCACCACTGTCAGAGACACTTCATTGTACTATGAGGGACCCTGTGCCAGTGCCGTCACCCAAGAGTGGGCGCACCCACTTGTCCAGGCAAACGGCACTCGCACGGGTACTTGCGCCAGGTGGTGACCACGGCCCTGTGGGGGGAGTAAGCGCATTTAGGGAGGTATAAAAATGGCCTATGGTGGACATTCAGCAGCTGCAAATGGCGGAATTGGAGAAGTCAGTAAGAGGAGGCCAAAAGCAAGAAATTTTTCAGGTAAGCTACGTGTCAGCAGGAGAAGGTGGGGCAAAATAATTTGAAATCCATGATTGGTTCATTTTAATGAAGATTAGATCATTAACATTCTGGGTAGCCAGACGTGTCCTTTTTTCGGTCAGTATTAAACCAGCAGCACTGATGACTCTTTCTGATAGTACACTAGAAGCAGGGCAAGCGAGCTCCTGTAATGCATATTCTGCCAATTCAGGCCATTTGTCTATTTTAGATGCCCAGTAATCAAAGGGGAATGACCTGTGAGGGAGAACATCGATAAGGGAGGAAAAGTAGTTTGTATCCATACTGGACAAATGCTGTCTCCTGTCACTTTGAATCGATGCAGCACTACCTGTCGTGTCAGCGGTCATTGCGAAATCACACCACAACCTGGTCATAAAACCCCTCTGTCCAATGCCACTTTGGATTTGGGCACCTCTAACACCTCTGCCATGTTGCCCCCTACTGCTCGTGTGAGAACCATCACCGCTGCTGTGTGCTGGGAATGACTGAACCAAACGGTATACAAGAGTTGCTTCTTTGGTAGCCAATATTTGCTCAAGGTTCTCATGTGGCATGATATTTTGTAATTTTCCTTTACATCGTGGTTCCAGGAGGCAGGCCAACCAGTAATCGTCATCGGTCATCATTTTGATAATAATGCGGGGGTCCCTTTTTAGGATACGCAAGGCATACTCAGCCATGTGGGCCAATGTTCCAGGTGTCAATTCACTGCTTGTGCTGGGTTGAGGAGCACTTTCTTGCAAATCAACATCACTTGTGTCCCGCAAAAACCCTGTACCTGACCCCATCATCCTCCTCCTCCTCTTCATCCGCCACCTCGTCCAGGAGAGTTCCCTGAGCAGACAATGGCTGACTGTCATCAAGGCTTCCCTCCTCCTCGGCTGCAGACGCCAGCTCCTTAATGTGCGTCAAACTTTGCATCAGCAGACGCATTAGTGGGATGCTCAAGCTTATGATGACGTCGTCTGCACTTACCAGCCATGTGCATTCCTCAAAACACTGAAGGACTTGACAGAGGTCTTGGAGCTTCGACCACTGCACACCAGACAACCCCATGTCTGTCATCCAACTGCCTGCCCGTGTATGTGTATCCCACAAATTAATTGCAGCACGCCTCTGTTCACACAGCCTCTGAACCAAGTGCAGTGTGGAGCTCCACCTTGTTGCAACGTTGATTATTAGGCGGTGCTGGGGAAGATTCAGCGATCGCTGATGGTTCAGCATACGGCTGGAGTGTACGGGCGACCGGCGGATGTGCGAGCAAATTCTTCGCACCTTCAGGAGCAGGGCTAGTAAGTCCGGATAATTTTTGAGGAAGCACGGCACCACCAGGTTCAAGGTGTGAGCCAGGCAAGGTATGTGTTTAAGTTCTGAAAGGGCTATGGCAGCCATAAAATTCCTTCCGTTATCACTGACTACCTTGCCTGCCTCAAGATGTACACTGCCCAGCTATGACTGAGTTTGTTGCTGCAAGTACTCGGCCAGTACTTCCACGGTGTGTCTGTTGTCGCCCAAACACTTCATTTCTAACACAGCCTGCTGAAGCTTACCACTAGCTGTTTGATAATGGGACACCTCGTGTGCGACACTGGCAGCTGCGGATGGAGTGGTCATGCGACTGTGCTCTGTGGAAGAGCTTTCGCTTCTGGAGGAGAAGGAGGAGGGGTGGCGAATGCCTACAACCAACTGTTTTTTAGACCGTGGGCTAGGCAGAACTGTCCCACTATGGCTGTCCCCTGTGGACACGTGATGGACACGTAACGTCCCTGGCCATGCCTACTTGGCCATGCATCTGTTGTGAGGTGCACCTTTCTACTGACTGATTGCCTCAGTGCATGGACAATGTGGTCTTTGACATGCTGGTGGAGGGCTGGGATGGCTTTTCTCGCAAAGAAGTGTCGACTGGGTAGGTCATAGCGTGGTAGTGCGTAGGCCATCAGGGCTTTGAAAGCTCCGCTTTCAACCAACCGGTAGGGCATCATCTCTAATGAGCTTAGTCTAGCAATGTGGGCGTTCAATCCCTGTGTACACGGATGAAAGGATGAGTACTTTCTTTTCCTAACGAGAGTCTCTTGTAGGGTGAGCTGGACTGGAGAGGTGCATATGGTGGAACTAGCGGTGGTGGTGGTGGTGGTGGACATGGCGGATTGAGAGAGGGTTGGTGATGGTATTCTTGATGTTGGCCTACATACAGTGTTTCCTACCAATAACCTTGTGATTCCCTGACTGCTTTGGCCTTGCGATGATACCTCCACATTTGCTGCTGGTGGTGTCCTAACCGTTGGGCTGACAGTGAGGGAAGCAATGTAGAGTTGCTGACTACCTTCATTCTGAGCAGGTGCACCAACGGTATGGGACATTTGGTAGTTAGTCCAGGCTTGCAAGTGCATGCTGGTTAAATGTCTAAGCATGCACGTTGTATTTAAATTTTGAAGATTTTTCCCTCTGCTAAAGGTCTTTGAGCATTTCATACAGATAACTTTTGACTGATCATTCGGATCTTGGTTAAAGTTGCCACACTGCACTCTTCCTACTATGGAATAACTTTTCAGGCATTGCACGCTGTGCTACTTTCACCGGATGGCCACGCTGTCCTAAAACTGTTTTTGTTTTTGACAAACGTTTTTGGCCTGATACGGGCCTGCCAGATGACAGCTGTTGTGATGTAGATGGCTGCTGAGGATCATCCTCCTCCACTTCTGAGCTACTGGCAGCGGCACCCTCTTCCCCCAATGGCTGCCAATCTGGGTCAACAACTGGGTCATCTATCACCTCCTCTTCAATGTCATGTGCACCTTCCTCTGTGTCACCGTGTAAGGTGCTATAGCGTTCGGGACGGGGCACCATAGTCTCATCAGGGTCAGATTCTGGCTCAGTACACTGCAAGGGCAATGTAGTGATCTGAGTCAATGGAACAGCATTATAATCTAGCTGTGGCTGTACATCAGTGCACTCCATGTCCGATTCATCTTGTAATGTGCAGTTAACAATTTCCCATTCTAACCCAGGCACAGTATGTGTAAAGAGCTCCATGGAGTAACCTGTAGTGTCGCCTGACGCATCCTTCACATTTGGTTTGGGTGAAGGACACAAGGAAACGTCTTGTTCCTGACCGGGAGCATCCACTGACAACTCGCTGCTTTTATATTTGGAACTTTCTGAAGAGGAGGCGAAAGAGCTAGAGGTTGAGTCAGCAAGGAAAGCTAAAACTTTTTCCTGCTGCTCCGGCTTTAAAAGCCGTTTTCCTACTCCCAGAAAGGGAGCCTTCGAGGCCTTGTGTAGCCAGATGATGACGCTAGCTCAACACCTCCAGCCTTAGGTTCTATTGTGCTTTTGTCACTACCACCAGATGCTCCACCACCACCATCAGTACCAGCTCGCAACCACCACCCAAGGCTTCTTCCACCTGACTTCCTCATTTTTTGGAAAATCTAACCAAAATAACAACCGATATATGGTACTGTAAAACAAGGTAGAAGGTGTATATAAACGTGTTGAGATTTTATATCTCCCTTTTTTTTTTGGAAGACTGAACAAAAAATCAGGCCCTGTGCAAAAAACAACACAATGTAAGTGGCTGAAAGTGGCTGGCTGATATACGACAAACTAACAGGACAGAAGTATATCCACTTCGTGAGAATTTGAATCTCCCTCTTTTTTTTGGGAGACTGAACCACAACTTAGGCCCAGTGTATATAACAACGCAATCTAAGTGGCAGAAAGTGGCTGGCTGATATACGCCAAACTAACAGGACAGAAGTATCTCCACTTTGTGAGAATTTGAATCTCCCTTTTTTGGGGGGGAGACTGCACCACTACTTAGGCCCAGTGTATATAACAACTCAATCTAAGTGGCAGAAAGTGGCTGGCTGACATATGACAAACTAACAGGACAGAAGTATATCCACTTTGTGAGAATTTGAATCTCCCTCTTTTTTTGGGAGACTGAACCACAACTTAGGCCCAGTGTATATAACAACGCAATCTAAGTGACAGAAAGTGGCTGGCTGATATACGACAAACTAACAGGACAGAAGTATATCCACTTTTTGAGAATTTGAATCTCCCCTTTTTTTTGGGAGACTGAACCACAACTTAGGCCCAGTGTATATAACAATGCAATCTAAGTGACAGAAAGTGGCTGGCTGATATACGACAAACTAACAGGACAGAAGTATATCCACTTTTTGAGAATTTGAATCTCCCCTTTTTTTTGGGAGACTGAACCACAACTTAGGCCCAGTGTATATAACAATGCAATCTAAGTGACAGAAAGTGGCTGGCTGATATACGACAAACTAACAGGACAGAAGTATATCCACTTTTTGAGAATTTGAATCTCCCCTTTTTTTTGGGAGACTGAACCACAACTTAGGCCCAGTGTATATAACAATGCTATCTAAGTGGCAGAAGGAGGCTGGAAGATATATGAAAAAATACAAGGACTGTAGTACAATTTCAATCTCCCTACAATGATCTCAGGAAAAGTATGGCAGCAATAAAAAGGACTGCTGCACTCAAAAGTGTGGACAAATAAACAAGATAACTGTGCAGAAAGGAGCAACAGGATTTTTGCTTTAAAAAAGCAGTTGGTTTGCACAGCGGCGTACAAACAGCAATGCAGCTATCAGGGAGCCTTATAAGGCAGCCTAATAAGCTACAGAGCTGATGCACAAAAATATAGCCTCCACTGTCTCTGCAAACAAATGGTGGTGTTGGACAGTGGAAATCGCTACAGCACAAGCATTTTTGGGGCTTAATCTTCCCTCCCTAACTATATCCCTTCTTCTGATGAAGCTGCGGCAACCTCTCCCTATGCTACGATCGGCAGAAGTAAGATGGCGGTCGGCATGCACGCCCCTTTATAGCCCCTGTGATGCTGCAGAAAGCAAGCCAATCACTGTCGTGCCCTTCTCTAAGATGGTGGGGACCGAGACCTATGTCATCACGCTGCCCACACTCTGCGTCCTCCTTCATTGGCTGAAAAATGGCACTGAAAGCGTCATACGAAACGTGATTTTGGCGCGAAGATCGCCGACCTCATGGCCGATCCCACACTAGGATCGAGTCGGGTTTCATGAAACCCAACTTTGCCGAAAGTTGGCGATTTTTGAATTTGTCCGATCCGTTTCGCTCAACCCTACTATTCATTTATTTTTACATTGCACTGCTGTAACACTGATGGTAAAAACTAAACACTGACCAAACGCGGATGAAACTCAGATCCAAAACACTGCAATTACTGTTTATGTTTTTACACACCAGAATCAAGGATGTCTGAATGAGCTTTAAAAGCATAAGATTTGATAGTTTTCTCGTGTTGATCTGTCAGGCATGTTTTAGCACAATGCCAAGGAATCGAATTTTATTAATCATACAAAATCACAAGACATATGATAAATAAAAGGGAAAAAACAAAATAAGTGGAAAAAAGGTACGGGGTAACACTAGGACCAAAGTAACATGTATAGTATAATCAAAATGAAGACAAAGAATATCCACATAAATGAGAATAATAATTACAACACTGGTATCCACGGGATGTAAAATTAGCAATATAGTCTATAACAGAAATACCAACTATCATAGGTCATATAGATGACAGTAATGTCACAGGGTATACCATTCAAAAAAAAAAAAAAAAAAAAAAAAACCTGGTATTACCAGGTTTTTTTTTTTTTTTTTTTTTTTTTTGAATGGTATACCCTGTGACATTACTGTCATCTATATGACCTATGATAGTTGGTATTTCTGTTATAGACTATATTGCTAATTTTACATCCCGTGGATACCAGTGTTGTAATTATTATTCTCATTTATGTGGATATTCTTTGTCTTCATTTTGATTATACTATACATGTTACTTTGGTCCTAGTGTATCCCCGTACCTTTTTTCCACTTATTTTGTTTTTTCCCTTTTATTTATCATATGTCTTGTGATTTTGTATGATTAATAAAATTATATTCTTTATATTTTCATGAGTTGTGCATTATATTATAGGTTTGATAGTTTGGTAAATGCACACCATATGTCTATTGTGTTATACATATGTGTACTTACAATGCCAAGGAAGAAAGACAACAGCAATGAGAAGCAATTTTTACAGAAGATTAGTATGGGAAAGGTTACACGGTCATCCCCAAACAACTTGAAGTCCTTCATTCTACAGTGAGAAAGATTCACAAGTAAAAAACATTCTAAAGAGTTGACAATTTTCCCAGGATTGGATATCCCATGAAATTCATTACAAGGTCAGAGTACGCAATGCTCAGAAAAATTAGAAAATAAAGCAAGAGCTACAGCCTCAAGTAAAATATTAAATAGTCATATTTATGCACAATAGTACAATTAGAAAAACACTGAACAAGCAGTGGCATCACTAATAGCCACAGACAACATGGCTCTTAAACTGACAAAGATATTAGTTTAAACGTATTGCTGCTTCAAGATTTCTAATTGTGTGCCACAAGCAGACGATGCCATACCAATTACCCTGACAAAGGTGATCCTACACAAAAGTTATACCGCACCACATATAGTTTATGTGGATCAACCAACACAATAAAAGTGAAAGATTGAACAACTTGATGGAAAAAAAATCATCGCAATCAAGCACAATCTTACCCAACAACATTGGCTGGTGTACTGGCTCAAAAGGGTTCCTCCAACATACACCTAGAGACAGAAGCCCATACTACAAGCATCCTGCCCTTCTGAAGACAATGTCTTTTCTTTTTCGGTATACCCTCGTATATAACTATATTGATGAGCAAGCACTAAAATGCTCGAGTATAATGGAAGTCAATGGGAAACTCAGGCATTTTTCCAGCAGACCCTCCAAGGAGGTCTGGGAGGCACTAAAATCACTGAAACTGGTGGATAAAGTGCTCAAATGAAATGGGAACAGCATGGAGAAGCCGCCTGAATGCATCTTTGACTCACAGATTGCTGCTGGGAAGAATGCTGCCAAAGTATTGCACCTCTTTTATGTACTAAATATACCGTAAATCATCCAAAACTGAAGATAAAATGGATTTTACAGGAAAAAAGGTTAGGAAACTTTCTTTCTAGTGTAATGACTTGTACATAAGATAAATTAAAAAAGAGGAAAAAAAAAGAGGATAGGCTCAGGAAACATTTTTTCCTCATTTGAAAGCCTTGAGACTCCTAGACTGAGCTCACAGACACAAAAAGAGGACTTAAAAGATCCTCCCAAAATTTGAAAAAAGTCAAAGAGAAAAAAGCAGAGATGATTAACTGCTCAGTCCTCCAAAACAAATGCACTGGCAGGGTGCAGCGGACCCGATTAATGATGGCAGAAACACAGGTGCAACAATACTGATGAAACAACCACTTTCAATCCAGTGTTGGCTGTTGTTTTATTTTAGTGCACAAAAAGATAAAAGATACTAGTCTGTATGTGGCACTATTCACACAGGCTATGCAGAGCATCTGGTTTACAGCCTATTACTAAGGCACATACAGGCGGGCTGCCCAGTGCTACAAAACGCATCCTGTGCGAACAGAGGCCACAGTTTACAGAGCCATCTTGGTCCAACTGCACCTTGCAAGATAACATACATTGATATGTTTTTTTGCACTTCATCTTGCAGGGTGCAGTTGGACCAAGATGGCTCTGTAAACTGTAGGCCTCTGTTCACACGGCATGCATGCAGTTTTTTTCGGGCATGCGCAGTTTGCGCTGCCCTTCAAACTTACAGCGCAGGCGCCGGGGACATTCAGGAAGGAAATGGAGGCAGCGCCCTGCGCACAGAGGCCCTCAGTGACAGCTGGGAGGCGTTTATGTCAGGGGGAAAAGACATGCCCACCTGACAAATTCAGGTATGAGGGGCACATTATAAAAGTGATTATTTCAGCGTTTGAAGGGACCCGAACTAAAAGAGCCACCTTGACAGAATGTATCATTAGTACTGCACAAGGTGGCTCTTTTAGTTAAAAATGCCGGGGGAAGGGACAGGTTCCCTTTAAAGTATGGCCTCAGAAAACATTTACATTTCGAAGGAGTGGGACTTCTGTGGCCAACAGCAAGGAGTCCCAGATTTGAGGCCATTACTCAGGGTACAGCTGGGACAACAAGGACTTTCAGGCATCCGACTCCGATTTTGCTCCAGCTAAGGTAGGAGAAGGTTCCTCCAGTGCTGGCTCAGGGCATCAGGCAGCCCTGAGGTTTCAAATAGATTGAAGCCAGGGTTTCAACAGGGCCGTATTTAGAGTTTATGCTGCCCTAGGCACTTTTCGTGCTACCTCCCCCATTGGTGAGTATGACTAATGCAGACACTGTCAGCAGTGACTTAGGCTACTTTTACATCAGCGATTTTTACCATTCACGGCAGATCTGGCAGTTTTTCTACATCTGCCATGTAACGCATCACTTACGGCAACACTGCGTTCGGTCTCATTCATTCCCTGTGGGACTTGCAGACATGTGCCGCACTTGCGGTTTTTCCGCGATCCAGTAAATGCGGTACTTGCAGCAATGGAAATAAAACGCTGCTAGCAGTGTTTTTTTGTCTCATCTTAAGTGTAAAACCGCAAGTGCTGCACATGTTCGCAAGTCCCATAAGGAATCAGTAATGGGTCCAAATCTATGTATATGCCCATGTAGCTCTTTCAAAGACAATTCCAGCAATAGTTTTACATGTTCAGTCAATTCATCTGAAATCGGTTTGCATACAAATGAGGGAGTAGATCTGTTACTCCAGCTCTATACCCCCTCAGTGCCATATTATATAGTATATAACACAGCCACATAGTACATAGCACAGCCACATAGTATATAAGAGCCACGTAGTATATAGCAGCCACGTAGTATATAGGAGCCACGTAGTATATAGCAGCCACGTAGTATATAGCACAGCCCACGCAGTATATAACTCAGCCCACGTAATATATAGCACAGCCCACGCAGTATATAACACAGCTCATGCAGTATATAACACTGCCCACATACTATATAGCAGCCAGGCACTATATAACACAGCCCACGCAGTATATAACACAGCCCACGTAGAAAATAACACAGCCCACGTAGTATATAGCAGTGTGGGAACCATATCCTTGTTAAAAAAAGAAATAAAATAAAAAATAGTTATATACTCACCCTCCGGTCTAGACCGCTAAGTCATCTGGGTACTTTTGCAATGCATCACTGGGAACGGAAGCTGACGGCAGCATCGCGCGCATTGGTGGACGGAGGAAGGTGAGAATAGCACAATTTTTTTTTTTTTAATTATTTTTAACATTTTATCTTTTTACTATTGATGCTGCATAGGCAGCATCAATAGTAAAAAGTTGGTCCGGGATGAGGCAACACACTGGCACTGACAGCTCCGCACACACATGCAGCTCCACACACACACACACACACACACACATACAGCACCCCACAGACACACACACATACATACAGCTCTGCACACACACACACAGCTCCACAAGCATACAGCGCCACACACACACATACAGCGCTGCACACACACATACAGCTCCACAAGCATACAGCGCCACACACACACATACAGCTCCACACACACATACAGCACCACACACACACATACAGCACCCCACAGACACACACATACATACAGCTCCACACACACATACAGTGCCGCACACACACACACATACAGCTCCACAAGCATACAGCGCCACACACACACACATACAGCTCTACACAAACACACATACAGCTCCGCACACACACATGCAGCACTGCATAGACACACACACATACAGCTCCGTACACAAACACACAGCTCCGCACACACATACAGCTCCGTGCACACACACAGCTCTGCACACACACACATACAGCTCCACTGCCCACACACACACATACAGCCCCACACACATACAGCACTGCACAGACACACACATACATAAAGTTCCACACACACACACAGCTCTGCACACACACATACAGCGCCGCACAGACACACATACAGCTCTGCGCACACACTCACATACAGTTCTGCTGCCCACGCACACACACATACAGCTCTGCTGCCCGTACACACACAGCCCCACACATGCAGCTCCGCACACACACACCACTGCACAGACACACACATAGATACAGCTTCGCGCACCCACACACACACATACAGCACCGCACAGACACACACATACATACAGCTCCACACACACACATACAGCTCCGCTGCCTGCGCACGCACACATACAGCTCCACTGCCCGCACACACACAGCCCCACACATGCAGCTCCATTTGGGCCTTTCTCCAATTGTATGAATGCATCTTTATTTTTATTTTACACGGAGTTAAGGCAGATTTGATGCTCGCAGGGCACAGTCACAGACCCCTACCTGCTTAAGTTGATTCCGTGGATGTTTATTTCCGCCGGGGGCAAAATAACTATTAAGCACAGTCACCCATCAACTGAAAATGCTGACAGGATGCCTGTTCTCAAAATGAACAAGGCCTAGATTGGCCAGGACATCTCAACCCCACCAGATGGCAGCAGCGGGTCATAACTGCAATATTTTTTTTATTCTGGTTTATTGCCATGCACCCTTCCCCCCAAAAAAAATTATAAGGTTCATGGTTTATTATTTTTCTTGTAATACCCCTACTACACCATATCAACAGGGTTATCATGTGGCCCTTGCTCTAAATTTTTTGAGACCATCAAGCAGCCCTCAGTCACACATTTTGAAGGGCCATCAGTCATAGATTTTGGAGGGCCATCAGGTAGCCCTAACTCATGCATTTTGCAGGGCCATCAGGGGGCTCTCAGTCACAAATTTTGTAAGGCCATCAGGCGTCCCTCCCCTTTTCCTCTTTTAGGACCATCTGGCGGTCCTCAGTCATAAATTTTGGAGAGCCATCAGGCGGCCCTTATGCAAAAATTGGGGAGCGTCAGTAGGTGTCCCTCATGCTAAATTAATTTCCTGACTGCTTGCACTTGCTTGTCAAGCTTGTGGACACTGAAGTTTTCCGCAATCTCATGGCAGCTGCCAACCCCCCGGTATTCGATCCCCAGCTACCTTTTTTCCTGGTGTGCCATAATCGCTTTTCCCCACCCATGCCCTGACCAAAGTAGTTACTGTGATGGTCCACTGAATGACTGACATTGTGGCCAGGGATACTACATTTCCCTCATGGCACACTGGGTGAACCTTGTGGAGGCCAGGACAGAGTTGGACCCTGAGAAGGCACACATGCTACCATCGCAGAGGATTGTGGGCTTCCATCATGGTTTCCTCAACCTCCCACACCAGTTCCTGCATTCCCTCCTCCTCTTCATCCTTCATCTCTGAATTGTCATCTCGGAGTATGTCATCCGTACCAGTCGCAAGCTGGAAGAACTAAAGCACTGCCTCAGTAAAGCGGCAACAGGCTCTGCTGACACTAATTTGTTTAGGTGACAAATAGCACACTGCCACATAGTTATGGAATGTTATAACAGTCCAGATCTGTGGCTCTCATTTCTGAGCCCACAATCAGGTATGGTTGTGTGTGATAATGGCAGCAACCTGTTGGCGGCTCTTAAGCTTGGCAACCTCGCACATGTATAATGCTTGGTTCAACCTGGTGATTCAATGGTTTCTGAAAACCTACCCAGATTTACCTGAGCTACTTGTGAAGGCACGCCACTTTTGCTACCATTTCTGCAAGTCAGCTACAGCTGCTGACGGTTTGGCAGTGCTGCAGCAGCGGTTGCAAGTGCACCTCACCAACTGGTTTGCTACTTACCAACATGCAGAAACTCCACATTACATATTTTGGCAAGGCTTTGTGAGCAACAGAGTGCAGTAGTTGAATACCAGTTACAATATGCCCGTCGGTATTCCAGTAAGCCTCCGCACATAACCGATGAGTAGGCATGGATGTCTAACATCTGGTGAGGTTCTAAAAAACTTTGAGGAATCAGCCAAGATGGTGAGTAGCGACAACACCATAATTAGTGTAATCATCCTGCTTCTGTGTTTACTCATTTGCTGCTCACAAATAAAGAAGAAGCTTTGCATGTGGACCAGGTGGAGATGGAGGAAGAAAGTACACAGGGTGATACCCTGGTGGTGACAAGAGTCCTGCTTGTGGGGAGTCTTGCACACATAGCAGACTTTATGTCCCTCTGCTTTTCCTGTAACACTCACGTTATATGATTTTTGGTGAACAATGACCGCTGGTTATTCACCCTTCTTGACACACGTTACAAGGAAAAATTCCTATCTCTCCTTCCTCCAGCAGAGAGGGATAGTAAAATGGTGCACTATCAGAAGGCCCTAGTCGAAAAACACTTAGCACAAAAATTCCCATGTGACAATGTTGGTGGCAGAGGTCATAGATCCAGATTCTTGGGCAACCAGGGAGGAAAGATGAGGGATACACACCAGATCCATGAGAAGCAGGGGAACACTATCAAATATCTGGGACAGTCTCATTAGACCCTCCAAGCATCCAGGTCATGATGCCCTGGGTAGTCTGACAAGGAAAGGAAAGTTTTTGAAGATTGTTAAGGAGTACCTAGCCGACTATGCCAGCCTCCTTCGTGATTCCTCTGTGACATACAATTGTTGGGTTTCCAAGCTGGACACATAACATGAACTGTCCCTCTATTCCTTGGAGGTGCTGGCCAGCCCTACTGCAAACGTTTTGTCAGTGCGGGTTTTTAGTACCACAGTGGGCATAGTAACTGATAGACGCATCTGCCTGTCAACTGAAAATGCTGACAGGCTGACTCTTATCAAAATGAACAAGGCCTGGATTAGCCCAGACTTCTCAACCCCACCAAATGACAGCAGGGGAACATAAATCCAATTCAAATGTTTATTTTTTTCCTGGTGTATTCCCATGCACCCCTTCCCAACCAAAAATAGATATACAGTTCATGGTTTCTTTTTCTTATCCTCCTCCTGCTCTAATCCAAAAGCATCTCTCCTTCAGCACCTACCCCTACACTAATTGAAGCTGAAAGCAGTGTTAATAGTGAATAGAAAAGATGCACCCCTGATAGGGACTGTTAGTTGTAGGTTGCAGCAGCAAGGACTGTAAGGCAATAATCCCTGACTAGATGCCTCTAATATGCTCTCCCTAATCCAGGAGTTAACCCTGCACTAAAGTTAATTATTATTAGAAAATAGAATGTATTTTTAATTGGCACTGAAAGGACATTTAGTTTTATGTGGCAGCACCAAGGACTGTAACGCAATTAACTCTACCTAAATGCCTCTAATACACTATCTCTACTCCGTCAGCTAACCCTACATGAGTTGCAGGTAAGAGCGGTATTATTAGAAAACAGAATCTATTTAAATTGGCTCTGAAAGCACTTTGGTTGTACGTGGCAGCATCAAGGATTGTAACACAATGAACCCTGCCTAAATACCCCTAAAGGTACCTTCACACTCAGCGTCGCTGTTTGGTCGCTGGAGAGCTGTCACACAGACAGCTCTCCAGTGACCAACGATCCCGAGGTCCCCGGGTAACCAGGGTAAACATCGGGTTACTAAGCGCAGGGCCGCGCTTAGTAACCCGATGTTTACCCTGGTTACCAGCGTAAAAGTAAAAAAAACAAACACTGCATACATACCTACCGCTGTCTGTCCCCGGCGCTCTGCTTCTCTGCACTCCTCCTGCACTGGCTGTGAGCACAGCGGCCGGAAAGCAGAGCGGTGACGTCACCGCTCTGCTTTCCGGCTGACCGACGCTCACAGCCAGTGCAGGAGGAGTGCAGAGAAGCTGAGCGCCGAGGACAGACAGCGGTAGGTAAGTATGTAGTGTTTGTTTTTTTTACTTTTACGCTGGTAACCAGGGTAAACATCGGGTTACTAAGCGCGGCCCTGCGCTTAGTAACTCGATGTTTACCCTGGTTACCAGTGAAGACATCGCTGGATCGGTGTCACACACGCCCATCCAGCAATGTCTGCAGGGAGTCCAGCGACGAAATAAAGTTCTGGACTTTCCTCAGCGACCAACGATCTCCCAGCAGGGGCCTGATCGTTGGTCGCTGTCACACAGAACGATTTCCTTAACGATATCGTTGCTACGTCACAAAAAGCAATGATATCGTTAACGATATCGTTATGTGTGAAGGTACCTTAATACACTATTCCTACTCGAGCAGCCAATCTTACACTAATTGCAGCTATGAGCGGTATTGTAGAATAGAATCTATTTGAATTAGCCAGGAAAAGGACTTTTTGGTTCAATGTTGCATCAGCTGGTACTGTAATGCTATATAACACATTGTCCCTTCTGTAGCAGAAACTCCACTCCTACACTATTTCTGGGTACAATGCGCCAAACATGGCATCTCCGGGTCTTATATAGACAAGATGACGCTATGCTATGAGTCAATCACAGTAATGCTAGTAGCCAAAATGGCTACAGCATAAACGAAATTGGCAGGCAAACCACATATTTAGTGGCTGAAAATTTGCTGTGAAACATGATTAGTCGCGAATCAAGCATGGCACCCAAGTACCTGGATACTCAATCGAGTATCGAATGTCTCGAGCACCAGGATGCTCGCTCGAGTACCGAACAGTGCCGAGCATGCTCGCTCATCACTAATGACTACCCAACTTGAAATTAGTGCTATTGTACTCTGGGTCCACATTCATGCTTTGACCCTAGGGATATCACTAGAACATGATGTCACCATTGTGTAATTTGGCATATCTAAGAAAACATTTATATATTAGACTTGGCACGGAATTTTGGATTGATCTTCAGAAGTATGAATAAGGATTTAAGTTAAATACTAAAAAAATGTGTCTGATAAACTATAAAAGATTACAATTAGGCAAAACAATGATCAACTGTCACCTTTATAAGAATATCTCTGTAAAAGGCCCTCTGCTTTTCATATTATACATAGTGTTTATATTATTGAATGATGAAAGGTTTGTACTTGAAGTGAAATATGCAGGAGCCTTCAGAGGAATAATGTTGTTTCATTGACTTCATTGGCAATCATGTGTTCTGATCTATTTCCAGCTAAATGCTAAAGTTTAAGAATTAACTGATTTGTTTGCGCAATGTACAGCCTCTTAAGAAACTCACATAGATGTTAAAGCAATGAGAAAGCCATCAGGAAACATAAATAGGTGTCTGCATGTCAATATACTTGTCTTTATCCCCCAACCCTCTTGGATACTACTGTATAGTGTTTCTCAAACTGTAAACATTTCTATAAAGAGTCATCTTGTAGACTTACATAACCCGACAAAAAAAAAATGTTGTAACATGCACAACACAATCAAATGTAAGAACTAATCTGCAACCAAAGAAGCTTCTTCTACTATAATGTTTTTTGTTAAATAATAACCAAATGTAAAACACTTTGAACAAGATCCTATATGTTCCTTTTATATTATTGCATACTGATAAAGATGTCATTTTCTCCTAAATATAATACATACAAATTTCATATTTCACCTTTACTACTGATTATTGAAAAAGTTTGTAACAATAGATAAGCTTCCGAAATAATTGCTTACGAGGAGCATCTTACTTTTTAAGTATTTAATTGATTTAATTCAATTTCTGATAAGACATTTATTTACAACACATTTACTAGACAAGAAATGTACATCAATATAAATACAAAAAATCTTAAAAAAATATTTTTCCATAATGTGAAGCTAAAATAAAAATTTAAATACCTACTATTACACAGGCACAAAATTATTTTGCAGCGCTGCTAATTATTTGCCAAATAATTATTATTATTACAATATGGAATATTGACACCCTGCATACAATGATGGTAGCAGGTGAAGAATTCAACATTACATGTAGTCTGCCAGTCATTAGAAAATGATAAGAGGGAACCTGTCACCATCAAAGTCTGCAGGCAGCATGTTATAGATTAATGGATGCTGAGTACATTCATACTGTATACAGCTTTGTGAGAAAAGACTCAGAATAACCTGAATTTTACTAATTTGTTCCTCAGGCCTTTTTGGGATTTTTGGTCCAGTGGGTGGTCCTATCAGTGACTGACAGCTATCCCTGTACACTGTATGCACTGCATGCTTCAGTCACTGATAGGACCGACCACTGGACCAAAAATCGCAGGAAGGATGAGGATTAAAAGAATAAAACACAGGTTATACTGAATCTGATCTCACAAAACTATATATCAATCTGCTCAGCTCCTCCTGCTCTATTTCATGGCACTAGCACACAGGGCTGCAATTTCATGGTGACAGATTCCCTTTAAGGCAGGTAGCCATTTACATAAAATAACCTAAAACAATTATGCAGAACCATAAGAGGCTGCTCGTCGGCAGAGTCGCCTGGCTGCTCAGAGGTAACATTAGTGCATTTGACATACACATTGTGCAGTTGGGTCCACAGTAATCACAAGTAGATATTCGTTTCATGATCAAAGAATTATATGTACGGGAAGCAGACATTTCTGTAAAGAAAAAGGGAAATGTTAAACCTTTTGCAAGAAATAAACAGTACAGATAAAAAGTAATGTCCACAATACCAAACATATTTTCAACTATAAATATATACTTTTCTACATAATATACATTTCTCCATAATGTATCCATATATATAATATCCTTGTGCTGAATATATATAGGGACTAATGATAGTAAGCATGCTAATTCACAGGCTGCGCTATTTTTGGTGAGTTTTATGGGTAAGAATAGTGCATGCAATATAAAGACAGCTTTGCTCCTCATCTACAATGTGGAAGAGCACACAGAGCTGAACACAGAGCCAAGACTCATCCACAATTTGCAGAAGAGACCGGCCTGTTCTTAAATATGGCCATCTGAACCCAGGCTCCTAAGCAATTCCTTTACACAACCGGATCCCATTCTATATAGCAGACTGAGCTTTTTATGGGCCAGAAGCAAAAACTATACATAGTCAAAGACTTCTGCAGACCAGGACCTTTAGGACGTTTATCCTTGATGTCTAGCTCGCACAATTCATTCTCAATTAGATTTTTTTAACATGATATTGTAAAAACGCAGTCAAATAGCCATGTATTTATTAGATTTTCCTAAAATACCACAAAAATCACACCAGAAACCTAAGGTGTGAACACTGCTACAGAATCTAAAAAAATTGTCTGTGTAGTCCAGCTATGACCAGTGCTTACTGTAAGTTGAGCGATCAAGAATGGAATGGAATTTAGTAAAGCAAAATAGAAAGTACAAAATACAAAGTGTCGAGCTTAGAGCACTGGTGTACACAGACAGAAAAGGGCTCATGTGCAAGAACAATATATGTATTCATTGCCATCAAATAGCTTATCATAATGCATAATTGAGGTAAAAAAGTATCCGCTTACCTCTTGGGCCCCTGTGCGGCTGCACAGGTTACACCAATGATATGTTTGCCCCTGGCTTAGGCTGAAAGATGACTATGACATTGATTGGCAAAATGCTCTGCACACATATGCTGTGGAGAAGGTTGTCAATCAAAGTGACGGCGAGTGATTACAGCTGCATTGAGCATATAAATGTGTCTCATTTAAAGGTAACCGTTCCCTGCACCGCTCCAGTGAATGGAAGAGAGCAGCTGCAGGGAGAATAAAACTTAATTTTCTCCCTGCAGCTGCTGCTCCTGTAAGACCAACAGACATTATTTAAAAGCTAGTTATCTTTAATTTAACCCTATATCTGACAGGTTAATCATAGAGACTAGTGGATCATTTTGCAGGACTCCAATTCAGTTGGTAGATGAAAGGCCCACAAATCTCTTAACTTCTGGCATTCCCAGCATGGCATTTGCTTTGTCAGACCTTGTGTGACGTCATCTCTGAAGCATGACACACAAATGATGTTGGGCCAACCCTGGCTTATCAAAAAGCCACGTGGAGGAATGCCGGAAGGTAAAAGATTGGCAGGCCTCCTATCTAGTCATCAGGTACCACTGACCTGGACGCTGGTCCTGCAAATCGATCTGATATATTAAAGCTCATCCCATGCCAATGATTTGTTCTCCTATTATATTAGTATGTTTTTATTGTTTCTATGCCTCATATATTTGATAAATGATACATTGTTTTGTGAAGTCATTTAATCCACAGTTGCCATTTTTTAGCTCTACTCAGCTTTTATTTTGTGCAAGAAAAAGCAAATGAGTAATTTGTGTTCCTTACCTGGATTGTAGTAATCATAGACTTTCACAACAGCAGCTTGAGAATTTGCTACCTTTGCAGAACGAACCATTGGAATAGATATACATAGCTCCTCTTTGGTCACCTAATAAATTAAGAGAGAAAATATGAAGACACATTACAAAACCACGATTCAACTGCTAAGTGGGAATACAGTTTGAGACAGGCTCAATAGATGACATATTCTAATGTAATCCGTTGTTTACACTACATTCAATTGCTTCCATATACATAAGCTTATTAGTCAACATAGTGTTTATAGCCAACCAACATGTAATATTACTGACGTCTATGTAATATGAAACTATTCGTAGATCAAACATTCTTTGTAACACAATCTTTTGACTTACAGAATCAAAGTAAAGATAAACGTTTCCTTCTTTTGGCTCAACCAGTTTTAGAGATCCAAGTCTAATAATTCCTCCCGGGCTCAAAGTGAATCCACTCAGGTAGCCAACATCTAACAATGCCATGCCGCTCTCATTCCCCTTACCCTGAAAGCTAAAAACAAAGCCCACAGCATTGGTGAGAGAAAAACATATTAATAAAAGAATAGATCCAAAATTACAAACAACTCTTATAAGAGAACATGGAATATGAACTGTAGTCTTACTTACCGCATACATATATCCACAGAGAGTCTATGAATGTTATTCGTCTCTTCCTTCACTGTCACATCTAATCGGAAAGCTTCAGGCACAGGCACAGTGATTTTTCTTCGCCTTAATGGGAACTTCCGATTATATATTACATTAAGCTATAGAGAAAAAACATATTATGTCTTAGTAATCAAAGTATATTTTGATATAATATGCTGCATTTTCCATTAAATTACAAATCTGTGCATCAATATCAGATTATGAAGATTAGCTGTTCTTGGTGCTGGTAGCAACCAGATGTGATCAATTACGGATCTGCACGACTCGGTCAACTGGATAGTGGCCACGGTCAGTTACTGCACATCTGCCCCTATTGTAACAAATAGGATGAATCTGCAGTACACTACTGCGGTCACGTCGTAGTTGGTGGCGTTGTGCTTTACAACTCTGCAACTGATCACATCCGGCCACTGCTAGTAAAGGAACAGCTGATTTGTGGGAGTATATCAGGTGTCATACCCTTACCGATCTTATATTGATAACCTAACAGAGGCCATTAATCAATATTAAAGTAGCAGACCACCCTCTAACTTTGTATATGCTTTTTCAAATAAAAAAGAATATTGTAGTCTTTTTATGTGGCAAAGGGGTTTTTGTGACACATCTTGCACCAAAGATCCAAGTATGACTGCTATATCTACCCCTAAGTATAGCTATGATCCTGAAAACAGTGAAAAACATGAAGCAGAATTGAAGCTAATTAAGAAAAGACCATAAAATACAGTTTTTGGTATTTTATGCTCTAATAGTATGTTTTCTTTATTATTTTTTAAAATAAACATTTATACATTAAAAAACAAAATGCGTTGCAATGTGTAAAAGTGGATGCCTAAATTATGATGAAAATCGAAAATGTATTGAAAAACTGTTGAAAAACAATTCCCTTTGTTTTCTTTCTGTAAAAATGTCAGTGGAAAACAATAGTAATTTCTAAAGAGTAAAAATAGTAAAACTCTAGAACAACCTATCCACGTTCTTCTTAGCCACTAATCAGACCACTGTTTCAGTTTCTAGTCTGCATTGAAAAAAACTGATTGGTTCCTCTGGGCAACAGCTCAAGTTTATATTGGCAGCTGTCTTATACAGTAGATCTGGTTTGTACAGAAACATTTGAGCTTGACAGATTTAGAAAATGGAACAGCATTAAAATCTCATGAAATAACCAGTTGTCATTGTGTTATTTTAGAAATGATTAATTACCTGTGAAATATACAGAGACATCAAGAATAAGAACAAAAACTCTTAAACACTTGATTTTTACCTGAAGGGTAGCCAATCCTCTTCCAACTGCAGTAGCGTTAACTAGCAAAGGCTGAAAGACCTTAATCTGATAATAAAACAGAAATATAAATCAGATATTACTTGCAGATTAACGTCAATGCAAAATTAATTGTGGGGGTCGTTATACTAAAACCCACCATACACTATAGCTAGTGTTCAGAAAACCGTATCTAATCCGACTTTCCCATTCATAGGAGTACTCACTGGGCCGAGTGCTCCTGTGTTCTCTTTGAGAGAACCGCCACCAACACTTCAGATGGTAGCTTATCACTTAAAGAACAAAAAGATCAGAAGTCTGTATAAGGTGACTGCCAGACACATAGTGGATGGGAGATATGTATCACAGAAGTGAATGTCCTTTGTGATGTAAACGTGGAGTAATGCTCTAGTATACATAGTATTAAGAGGGGTTAATCGGCGATGACAGGGCCAAGTTTAATGTGAGCACCTGAAAAGTTGGGGTGAGATGGCTGATCACCAAATTTCTATACCTGGGTGTTGTTCACATTGTAAACTTGGGCCTATTTGTTTCTGACATGGTTTGTGTGTGAAGGTTTGTAGACCTCGAGGATTGTGTGCCTTTGCTGAAGGACTAGGAAGCGGCACTCTAACTCAAGCGGGCGAACCCACACTATTGTATGAACTTTTTACTTTATATTTCACTTTGTGCCCTACAATGGTTGTATTTGAGTTTTCCTGTGATGCAGTTTATGAGGAGTGAAATAAACCAGATGTACTTTTAAACAGAAACTATTCCTGTGATACCTCATCTCATTCCCTAGAGAGTTGAATTGTTACATTTGGTGTTAGAAGTGAGGGCAGCGTTCCCAGGAAACATATGTGACTGCTACAGAAGTGCTGCAAGTATGAGTGAAGTTGGCTATAAGCCAGTTAGCAACATCAGACAGTATGGAGGACTTTATTAACCCTGCTGTTCTGTTGGTCAAAAATGACCGACTTTGAACTTCAATATTCTTTAAAATATTCAAGATGCGGCTCTGAAACCCGTGGCCGACCGACTCATCCTCATTTAAGTCAATCAACCACAAGTTTCAGAACCGCATCTTGAACACCCCAAAAAATACCAAAGTTCAAAATAGGTCTCCCCAGACCGAACAGAACAGCAGGGTTAAACACCTGGTGCAATCCCAACAGCAGCAGCTGCAGCAGCAACAACAGCTGGCACAACAGGAGACAAATAAGCTGCTTATGCAACAACTCCAGCTGCAGCAGTGACAACAGCAACAGCAGAATGAATTACTCACAGAGGCATGGCACGGCAGCAGCTCCGACTCCAAGGTCAGCTGATGGCTTATTTGTCTGGAAGGTGGTGAGGAGAGCCTTGCAGAAAGTGACCACGGGTGACAACAAAGAGGCCTTTTCAACCATTTTTGAAAGGTCTCCGATAGGGAGAAACTCCACCCCAGAGCTGTGGGCGAAAGTTCTGGCGCCATATTTAGCGGAGTCATTGAGGAATTTAACATAGGGTGGTCTAGTCCGAATGTCCACCTTCTTCGAAAACTCGATGGTGAACGGAGACTTTGTAATGATTATTGGGAGCTGAACAAAGTCTCCAAGTTCAATGCATATCCGTTGCCGTGTGTTGATGAACTGATCGAGAGACTTGGCCCAGCAAGGTATCTAACACCTTGAATCTAACGAAGGAATATTGGCAAATCCCCATGTCCCCAAAAGCCAGGGAGAAAACTGCTTTCTCCATGCCCGATGGATGCTTCCAATACATCCAGATGCCATTCAGACTGTATGGAGCTCTGGCCACCTTCTGGAGGACCATGGATCGGATTCTCGCACCCCATAAGAATTATGCTGTGGTATACCTGGACGATATCATAATTCAAAAAAAGTGCCATGGGGAAAGAGGAGACCAAATATCGTGGATATTTAGTAGGTAGAGGTGAAATTAAACCCCATATCAATAAAGTGGATGCAATCCAGGACTGGCCACAACCACTGTCAAAAAATCAGGGTAGGACATTTCTGGGAATCGTAGACTACTACCAAAGGTGCATTCCAAACTTTGCCACGGTGGACACACCTGTGAATGACCATCCTAAGTGGATAAAATCAGTTATGGCCAAATGGAAATCGGAGATGGAGACGACCTTTCAAAAACTGAAAATGGCTCTGCAAGAAGCCCATCCTGGTAGCCACTGACTATAAGAAAGAATTTGAAATCCAGATGGAAGCCTCAGAGGTCCCATTAGCAGTGGTCCTTTCTCAGGAGTTGGACGGAAAGGAGCATCCTGCTCTCTACTTGAATAGGAAACTGTTGGCATGGGATAAAAATGATTTCATCATAGAAGAGGAATGCATGACCATAAAGGGGGTTGCAGACACATTGCAATACTATATGTTAGGGAAAAAATATAAATTAGTGTCAGACCATGCCTCACTTAGGTGGATGAGGAAGAAAAGGGGGAAAAATGCTTGTGTCACCCCCTGGTTTCTAGCCCTGCAAGGTTTCCGCTTCCATGCGGAACATTAAACCAGGAAGTTATATAACCAAATATAACAGAAAGCATGGAAAGTCTACTTCTAAAGCAGATAGATGAAGCTGCAACCCATAATGAGGTCCTGGTTATGGGGGACTTTAACTACCCGGATATTAACTGGGAAACAGAAACCTGTGAAACCCATAAAGGCAACAGGTTTCTGCTAATAACCAAGAAAAATTATCTTTCACAATTGGTGTAGAATCCAACCAGAGGAGCAGCACTTTTAGACCTAATACTATCTAATAGACCTGACAGAATAACAAATCTGCAGGTGGTTGGGCATTTAGGAAATAGCGACCACAATATTGTGCAGTTTCACCTGTCTTTCACTAGGGGGACTTGTCAGGGAGTCACAAAAACATTGAACTTTAGGAAGGCAAAGTTTGAACAGCTTAGAGATGCCCTTAATCTGGTAGACTGGGACAATATCCTCAGAAATGAGAATACAGATAATAAATGGGAAATGTTTAAGAACATCCTAAATAGGCAGTGTAAGCGGTTTATACCTTGTGGGAATAAAAGGACTAGAAATAGGAAAAACCCAATGTGGCTAAACAAAGAAGTAAGACAGGCAATTAACAGTAAAAAGAAAGCATTTGCACTGCTAAAGCAGGATGGCACCATTGAAGCTCTAAAAAACTATAGGGAGAAAAAAACTTTATCTAAAAAACTAATTAAAGCTGCCAAAAAGGAAACAGAGAAGCACATTGCTAAGGAGAGTAAAACTAATCCCAAACTGTTCTTCAACTATATCAATAGTAAAAGAATAAAAATTGAAAATGTAGGCCCCTTAAAAAATAGTGAGGAAAGAATGGTTGTAGATGACGAGGAAAAAGCTAACATATTAAACACCTTCTTCTCCACGGTATTCACGGTGGAAAATGAAATGCTAGGTGAAATCCCAAGAAACAATGAAAACCCTATATTAAGGGTCACCAATCTAACCCAAGAAGAGGTGCAAAACCGGCTAAATAAGATTAAAATAGATAAATCTCCGGGTCCGGATGGCATACACCCACGAGTACTAAGAGAACTAAGTAATGTAATAGATAAACCATTATTTCTTATTTTTAGTGACTCTATAGCGACAGGGTCTGTTCCGCAGGACTGGCGCATAGCAAATGTGGTGCCAATATTCAAAAAGGGCTCTAAAAGTGAACCTGGAAATTATAGGCCAGTAAGTCTAACCTCTATTGTTGGTAAAATATTTGAAGGGTTTCTGAGGGATGTTATTCTGGATTATCTCAATGAGAATAACTGTTTAACTCCATATCAGCATGGGTTTATGAGAAATCGCTCCTGTCAAACCAATCTAATCAGTTTTTATGAAGAGGTAAGCTATAGGCTGGACCACGGTGAGTCATTGGACGTGGTATATCTCGATTTTTCCAAAGCGTTTGATACCGTGCCGCACAAGAGGTTGGTACACAAAATGAGAATGCTTGGTCTGGGGGAAAATGTGTGTAAATGGGTTAGTAACTGGCTTAGTGATAGAAAGCAGAGGGTGGTTATAAATGGTATAGTCTCTAACTGGGTCGCTGTTACAAGTGGGGTACCGCAGGGGTCAGTATTGGGACCTGTTCTCTTCAACATATTCATTAATGATCTGGTAGAAGGTTTACACAGTAAAATATCGATATTTGCAGATGATACAAAACTATGTAAAGCAGTTAATACAAGAGAAGATAGTATTCTGCTACAGATGGATCTGGATAAGTTGGAAACTTGGGCTGAAAGGTGGCAGATGAGGTTTAACAATGATAAATGTAAGGTTATACACATGGGAAGAGGGAATCAATATCACCATTACACACTGAACGGGAAACCACTGGGTAAATCTGACAGGGAGAAGGACTTGGGGATCCTAGTTAATGATAAACTTACCTGGAGCAGCCAGTGCCAGGCAGCAGCTGCCAAGGCAAACAGGATCATGGGGTGCATTAAAAGAGGTCTGGATACACATGATGAGAGCATTATACTGCCTCTGTACAAATCCCTAGTTAGACCGCACATGGAGTACTGTGTCCAGTTTTGGGCACCGGTGCTCAGGAAGGATATAATGGAACTAGAGAGAGTACAAAGGAGGGCAACAAAATTAATAAAGGGGATGGGAGAACTACAATACCCAGATAGATTAGCGAAATTAGGATTATTTAGTCTAGAAAAAAGACGACTGAGGGGCGATCTAATAACCATGTATAAGTATATAAGGGGACAATACAAATATCTCGCTGAGGATCTGTTTATACCAAGGAAGGTGACGGGCACAAGGGGGCATTCTTTGCGTCTGGAGGAGAGAAGGTTTTTCCACCAACATAGAAGAGGATTCTTTACTGTTAGGGCAGTGAGAATCTGGAATTGCTTGCCTGAGGAGGTGGTGATGGCGAACTCAGTCGAGGGGTTCAAGAGAGGCCTGGATGTCTTCCTGGAGCAGAACAATATTGTATCATACAATTATTAGGTTCTGTAGAAGGACGTAGATCTGGGTATTTATTTATTATGATGGAATATAGGCTGAACTGGATGGACAAATGTCTTTTTTCGGCCTTACTAACTATATTACTATGTTACTATGTTACTATGTTAAATAATAATGCCGAAGCTCTCTTGAGAATCCCATGTCTATTGGTAGAAGGTGCCAAGACTAGAGTCACAGCTTTATGCAGAGTGGGAAGGTATGTAAGGTGGCTGCCGGTCACATAGTGGATGGGAGATATGTATCACAAAGGTGGATGTACTGTGTGATGTCAACCTGGAGTAATGCTCTAGTATACATAGTACTAAAAGGGGTTAATCGGCCATGACAGGACGTGGTTTAATGTGAGCAGCTGAAAAGTTGGCATGGGATCAGCTGGTGGTTCAAATTGTAAAATAGGATCTCACACATGATTTGTGTGGAGGCTTGCAGACCTCCAGGATTGTGTGCCTTTGCTAAAGGACTAGGAAGCTGAACTACAACTCAAGCAGATGAACCCAAGCTATTTCTGGTGGCAGCTTATCGCTTAAAATCAAAAGGATCAGTAATCTGTTTAAGGTGGCTGCGGGACACATAGTGGATAGGAGATATGGATCACAGAAGTAAATGTCCTATGTGATGTAAACCTGGAGTAATGTTCTAGCACACATAGTACTAAGAGGGGTTAATCGACCATGACAGGGCCGGATTCATTGTGAGCAGCTGAAGAGTTGGGGCTGCTCACTATATCTCCACCTCTGGGTGTGGCTCACATTGTAAAATGGGGCCTGTTTGTCTCACACATGGACTGTGTGTGAAGGTGTATAGACCTCCAGGATTGTGTGCCATTGCTAAAGGACTTGAAAGCTCTACTCTAACTCAAGCAGGTGAATTTGCACTATTGTATGGAATTTTTACTTTATGTTTAACTTTGTGCCGGACAAGTGCTTTATTTGAAATTTCTTGTAATGCGGTTTATTAGGAGTGAAAAAAAACAGACAGACTTTTAAATAGAAATGGTTCTTGTGATACCTCATCTCACTCCCAAGTGAGTAGCACTGTTACATTTGAAATTAGACATGCCATATACTTATCTCCTCGGCATTATCTGTTGGGTCCCCCATACAAATTAGACTGACAGCCCGCGGCATCAGTCGATATCATTAACACTGCGTAAAAATGTTTTCTAACTGTACTGAAGAATACAAAGCTCCTTCCCTTGCTATCTATGCTTGTAAGCTGCCCAAACACACAAATACTGTATCACTAGACATTGGTCCATTAAAGTGCCCCTCAGACAATTGTGGACTGGCCGACTGGGATGAATCAGTACTGTAATGACAACGATTTTTATTTTAAAAATCATGTGGCCCAAGTGGGCCTTCCTTGCTCTCTACATCATCTGGCCTTTCACAATTTCTAGGTATCTCTGGGTTAGTAACATATGTGACACCTTTTGTGATCATTGTAATGTTCTGCTGGAATAAAGAGACAAGTGAAATATAAATCTGGTAGAATTTTTAACTTTAATATGGACTTGTCCCAGGCATCACAAGGTTTCTGGCTGGTAATGCTCCAATAGAAAATGCTAGCTAACCACCTATATTTACCATACTATATGTCTGTATATTGTATATAATCAAATTAGTTTATAAAGTATATTTACCTGTTGACTTTGTAAGACTGGAAGATTTTCACTGTTGACGTGAAAAACTTTAGACAAGTATGGGCCAGTAACAACCAATGTAAGAGATGTTTCATGAGTTGGAGCCAAGAGCAAAAACTTTGACAGTGCTTGTAGAGCTATTATTGTATCCTTGTGAGTAAAAAAAACAAAAAAGTGTTTTAATATTAACTCAACAAAAATTGATGCAGTCAGCTTTAATGTATATTTTACAGAAAAGATACACAGTGATGAGTGTCAATGTGGTGAATGAACATCAGCCAAACAGATAAACTGGTGCATGTATGAAAGCATGCTATTGCTGCAGAGACACATTTGTACTCATCATTACCTATCAGCTGAATTGTTTTCAATAATGGTGTTGTCTGCCTTCTATAGTTTTTTGTGTTATAAGAGTCCTAAGAAAATATATGTAAAATAAATCACAGTATGTACTGTTATGTCAACAAATCCCAAAAAAAGGGGGCAGACCCCATCTGAACGGAGTGGTTGTTGAGCATGGGCATTTCTATCCCGTTTATTTTCTCATAGATAGCCAAGCAGTTACAAGGACAATAAATTGAGTGGTGGTGTGTATATTGCATTTCCATTCCAATGGGGTTCTGCAAAGACTTGCTCTGGGGATCAGTGGACATCTAAGCAGTCGTAGCTCCAGTCATCAACAATTTATGAGATATCCTATAAATTGTGTTGAATTATCGACTAGATACAAACTTTTTAGACCATTTAAACAATCATCTAAACTCTGTATGGCAACCTGGCAATATGTGTAAGTTTTCCTGCAGCGATTCCACAGGAAAAAAAAAGAATTACGCAGTTCCCATTAAATCAATGAGCTGCATGAAGTATAGACATGCCAGGTCCTACAGAGTGACATACACTCTGGATAACAAATGAAGATCTTGAATGGGAAACTCTCAACTTTTTACCTAAAATAAACTAATCGGTTATCTGAATATCAAGAGGCTATCTGCACAATGTATTGAACTGCTAGAGTGGCATTCTCTTATTAGCTGCTCTCCACTTGGATTACTTGATGAGACTACTAAATGGGAGACCTTCAGATAGTAATAGGGTATTTCAAGATGGGTTTTCTGAATGGCATTGTTTTCTCTGTTTTACCTGAGTGGATGAATATCCTCCAAAACGATTTCTTTGTTCACTCAGCCATTTCATAACCGGAATACCATCCTCAATTCTTCCCAGCTGGTAGTGGGAAAGCAGGGCATATGCTGCAGTTTCTATGTCTACTGTTCTTGGCTGCCAGTAATAGTTTGACACTTCAGTTGGAGAAGACCAAAACTTGGTTCCTTATTATGAAATAAAATGATGCAAAAATGATATTAATGTATTTATATTTTGTAAATGTATATACTGTATATGTACTTACTGTATGTCATGCTGCTACACTGCGACTAATGACAGGACATGGTTGTTTTGTTACAAATTATCATGACCATAGCTCAATAGTCATCAGAAACCAAACATCCTGGATTTCTGCACAGCCAGATTTACTATCATAGCTTGAGAGTGTATCAAAACGTGATTGAGTAGCCTTATTCTTAATTTGATAAATGTATACAGGTTGTACTAGCTTCTTCTATAACTTTTTTCTGGGTCTATGTTATTTTTTTTACTATGGGTCTAAGAACTAACAGGCAGGTAGTTGCTAACTACCTGCTGGTTCAACATGGCACCGGCTCAGAGCGGTCATAGACTCCTCCTCTTCTCGATTCTGCTGCTTTATGTCAACAGAATAGCTCTTCCTCTCTTGAGCTGTACTGTTGATGGGGCATGATGGCCGGTGTCATGCTGATTGACAGCCAGGTCTCCGCAGTTAGGCAGCGGGGAGCCAACTGTCAAGCAGCATGACATTGGCATTAACACCCCATCAACAGAGAGGACCAGAAGAAAAGCAGCTGCTGTCAATGTGAAGTCATCGGAAGCTGCAGAGTTGCTGAAAGGAGTGGTTAGAATCTACCTGCCTGTTCGTTCTTGGACCCTTAGTAAAAAAAATAATAATCCATGATAATCCCTTTAACTAATACTGACGTTCTGAGATTTTCCTTAAAGCATGGAATTGGAGGAATAATTATATACTAACCTGTGGTGCCTGACTCTGCCCTTGAATTGAGCAGAGTAAGAGCATCATGTGCCTTGGAGCTATTGGCCAATGACATAGCATATGCTACTATTGAAAGAGTATAATTGCTAACAATTCCTTCATCAAATTTCTTTTCAAGATATTGCACAGCTTTCTGAACTCTGGATGCGTAGAGATTCTAAAATTAAAAAGAAAATATTAATTTTGAATGCAGAATGTGCTATTTTACAGAACATTATGAAGCATTCAGCTCACATTCTTTTTTATAAATTGCATTAATTTGGTTTAATTGACATGCATTTTCAAACATTTGGTAATCCAAAGAGTCATTCGCTAGCTCCTTTGTTATCAATTTTCAGCTGTTCTTTGTTTTAGGTCTCAACTTCCTTAACACGGTAATTTACATACTATAACAGTAGTTTACATAGTTTACATATCATGAATTACAATATTCAAACTGGCCATTGGGGATTTTTAGATTTACTTAAGGGCAAATTCATCAAAACTTTTATGCCAAAAAACTGAGAGAAAAAACCACCAAAAAAATATATACTCTAGAACCCTTTGAAGCTCAAAAAACCAGAAAGCCCCCTTATATGGACAAAAAAATAGGCTATTACATCAATCTCCAATCATACAAGTACAAACGGCAATAATAAAGTGCAAAGTGCCAAAATGATAAAGGGCATAGGACCGATAATTATAGCAGAGTTATCGTCACAAAAAGCCCCGTACTGACTCAGACTTAACCCTTAATAATAAAGGGTACAGAAACAATTAGTCACAGCAGCATGGTAATTCAATGATTAGCACAGTAAGATCAAAGATACTCATCTGTGAGCTGCGGCACGAGATCCCGAAATCCGGGTAACGCCGTAGGAGATGATGATAAGGAGATGACAAAAGCAGTACTCGATCAAAATCTTATCCCCAAAACAATGCCCAATGCTATTGTGTTTTAATGATTAGAGTTTTTTAGTAGTATATATTAATAAAGGTTATTTTTTATGAATCCTGTTTTTCTTTGGTTTTTTATGCCAAAAAACTGCCATGAAATGCTTTGAAAAGTTGAACAATTTCTGGGCAATGCAGAGAGATATTTGGTGATTGTAGCAGCTCTGCCAAAATGAGGGATATCGGCAGGAGTCAGGCTGGGATGGGCTATGACTATGCCATCCAGTCAAATTAATAAAAATTGACAGAGTTTTTGTTACTCCAGAAATGCTACTCCAGTCTCAGACTGGAGTAACATTTCTGGCAAGGTGTACAGTAGCACGTCATAGAGAATTTGTGGCAAATTCATGAATTGATGCGCGCGTCTTAATGAATGTTACATATCGTACTACAGCAAGCACTTTATTAAGACTGATGTTAGAAATGCCAGTCTTAGTGAATCAGACCCACAGTTTCTGTCCCTTCAGGAAGGGTTTTCAGCAAGGCTTATCTTCAGAGGCAGGATTACAATGAGAGGACACATCTTTACACACAGCTGGTAAAACAGGATCTACCAATCACAATATGTGATGTCACAGCTGACCTTGACCATTAGACCCCCGAATACAAACAATGGGGCCGGGGTCTGTCAGTGTGCTGTTTCCTGAAACATCAGGAAGTTAGTGTCTAAAAAGGTCCCAGTGGCCAGTGTGAAAAATTCTATATTTTTAGTTTTAATACATATTGTGATTTGTAGAAAATAAAACATTGCCAAAAGTTTAAAAAAAATAAAAAACAAGTCATTTTATCATTATAGTTTTCCTTTAAAAACAAGATAACGCATGGGTTATGCAAGTTTTATAGATTTCAATTGAAGTTGCAAAAAGCCTCATTCACATTTCTATAAGTACAATTCAAGTTACAATGAATTTTTTTAATAAACTCCTACACGCGGTATCATATTTACCCTGTAGTACTGATCTTCTAGCAGTGCAGTTAGTATATAGGCAGTGAGGGTGATGGGACCATTCTGTCCTCCCTGAATTTCCACATGGATAACATGTCCCGGCTCAGAGAATATTCCAGTGTTTGGGTCTTGGTACTGCACCATCCATTCAATTGTTTTATTTAAGATGGTTGGATCTATGTATAGAAATGTGCGGGCTTGGAGAAGGCATCTGAAAACAAATGCTGACAACCTGAAGGACAAATAGAATTTTTGTACTTTAAGAGCTGAATTATTTTTATACATTACAAAATTTTCATTAAATGTACATTTTTGAGTTTCCATTTGTAGAGTAGAAGGGCAAGAGTTAACTCCCATATTCCAGACTTCTGCTAGAATTTTTAATTGGACATTATGCGCACAGGTGGCAAAGTGGTTAGTACAGATATCAGGGCAACTCCATCATACCCAAATACTCTCCTGCATAGAAACAAGAGAGGTTTCAGGCATGGCACAGTTGCCTTCATAAAAGAACTACAGTATCTGACCTTCTGGCAGGATCCAAAAACACAAGCAATATTTTAGGTATCCTTTACCAATATAAACAGAGAAAAGTAAATAATATGGTAGAAACAAAATGGCTATTTGTATTCCATTTGGATCTTTTCTTATAACAAGACATGCATTGCTCTAATCTACCATAAATAATATCATACTGTTATACAGTACTAAAATAGGAGAAAACCATGGAGTTTGTTTAAAAATCGTACAAAATTCCTTTAATAACACATACAAAAAAATATATATACACTGAAATAACAGACAGACAATAAAAAATAATGTGTAGATACCTAAAATATACAGCGAGCCACATATCCATATAGTACCATACCAAGGAGAAGGGAAGGAGGGAGGTAAAGATGTCTCCTCACCACATGTGGCTGCGCTGACCGAACGTCCCCTTGAGAAAAGCAGGGCTAAGAAGCGGCGAAACGCGCGTCGGGGACGTTCTGTCAGCGCAGCCATATGTGGTGAGGAGACATCTTTACCTCCCTCCTTCTCCCCTCACCTTTTATCTCCCTACCTCTGTGGTTGATAATATGGTTTACTACATTGACAGGCCCTAAACGGGAGGGGCTATGTTTACTGCAATAGAGCACTGACCACTTTATCAGAGGGGGTGATCTTTGATTTGCTTTTGGAGTTATAAGGTGGGTGGTGTCTCTCACCTGTTACCGCATATTATTTGTTATGGTACTATATGGATATGTGGCTCGCTGTATATTTTAGGTATCTACACATTATTTTTCATTGTCTGTCTGTTATTTCAGTGTATATATATTATTTTTTCGTATGTGTTATTAAAGGAATTTTGTACGATTTTTAAACAAACTCCATGGTTTTCTCCTATTTTTGTATTGTGATATATGGAGGTAAACATAGTGACCAAGCAATTGGTAAGGGTCACACTATGAATTTGGATTTAGTGTTACTGTTATACAGTACTGTACGTCACTCCTTCAGCGGAGGGGTGCCTGAGTAGGAATTCAGTCCTGTAAATATATACAGCGAAATATTCAGCAATCAGGGTTTAGGCAGTAGAACTATGACAGTTTAGTTAAGCAATCCAGTTGCAATATGTATTTGAGGTTTTGGGATAAACTTTCATCAGAATGCACCGAATTGACATGGCTGTGGCATTTCAGTATGTGCGCAAAAGGAACAAAGGGCTCGTTCATTCAAAAAGGACTCTGACTCTCTTGTTTTGATAGCACCTCTGCACATACAACTATGGTCATGTTTCCCTTTCATGCTGAACTACCACAGCCACATCAATCCATAGCATTCTTATCAAGGTCCAGAATGGATTGCTTAAATAAAACTGTCATAATTCTACTGCTCAGACCCTGAGTGATGAGCTTTTCTCCGTATAATATCAGACTGTCATCATTTAGCCCAGTCTTATGACATTATGACGGGCATGGCACCAGGAGATGGAACAGGATCCTTGATGCAAACAACTGGCTAAGACGATGGTGCAGACAACAAGGATTTGGATTCCTGGACCACGGTGTGAATTACTGGTATGATGGACTCCTCGCCAGAGACGGACTACACCTCAACAAACCTGGGAAACACACATTCGCCAGAAGACTCGCTACACTCATCAGGAGGGCGTTAAACTAGAAGAAGAGGGGACGGGAAGAAAAACATTAGACTCGAACAAAGACGACCCAGGAAAACATACTCAGAAGGGAGGTAAGAACATTTCTAAAACAATCCACAGTGAGGAGATTGGAACAAAACAAAATCCTCTAAACTGCATGCTCGCAAACGCCAGAAGCCTGACAAACAAGATGGAAGAACTAGAAGCAGAAATATCTACAGGTAACTTTGACATAGTGGGAATAACCGAGACATGGTTAGATGAAAGCTATGACTGGGCAGTTAACTTACAGGGTTACAGTCTGTTTAGAAAGGATCGTAAAAATCGGAGAGGAGGAGGGGTTTGTCTCTATGTAAAGTCTTGTCTAAAGTCCACTTTAAGGGAGGATATTAGCGAAGGGAATGAGGATGTCGAGTCCATATGGGTTGAAATTCATGGAGGGAAAAATGGTAACAAAATTCTCATTGGGGTCTGTTACAAACCCCCAAATATAACAGAAAGCATGGAAAGTCTACTTCTAAAGCAGATAGATGAAGCTGCAACCCATAATGAGGTCCTGGTTATGGGGGACTTTAACTACCCGGATATTAACTGGGAAACAGAAACCTGTGAAACCCATAAAGGCAACAGGTTTCTGCTAATAACCAAGAAAAATTATCTTTCACAATTGGTGCAGAATCCAACCAGAGGAGCAGCACTTTTAGACCTAATACTATCTAATAGACCTGACAGAATAACAAATCTGCAGGTGGTTGGGCATCTAGGAAATAGCGACCACAATATTGTGCAGTTTCACCTGTCTTTCACTAGGGGGACTTGTCAGGGAGTCACAAAAACACTGAACTTTAGGAAGGCAAAGTTTGAACAGCTTAGAGATGCCCTTAATCTGGTAGACTGGGACAATATCCTCAGAAATGAGAATACAGATAATAAATGGGAAATGTTTAAGAACATCCTAAATAGGCAGTGTAAGCGGTTTATACCTTGTGGGAATAAAAGGACTAGAAATAGGAAAAACCCAATGTGGCTAAACAAAGAAGTAAGACAGGCAATTAACAGTAAAAAGAAAGCATTTGCACTACTAAAGCAGGATGGCACCATTGAAGCTCTAAAAAACTATAGGGAGAAAAATACTTTATCTAAAAAACTAATTAAAGCTGCCAAAAAGGAAACAGAGAAGCACATTGCTAAGGAGAGTAAAACTAATCCCAAACTGTTCTTCAACTATATCAATAGTAAAAGAATAAAAACTGAAAATGTAGGCCCCTTAAAAAATAGTGAGGAAAGAATGGTTGTAGATGACGAGGAAAAAGCTAACATATTAAACACCTTCTTCTCCACGGTATTCACGGTGGAAAATGAAATGCTAGGTGAAATCCCAAGAAACAATGAAAACCCTATATTAAGGGTCACCAATCTAACCCAAGAAGAGGTGCGAAACCGGCTAAATAAGATTAAAATAGATAAATCTCCGGGTCCGGATGGCATACACCCACGAGTACTAAGAGAACTAAGTAATGTAATAGATAAACCATTATTTCTTATTTTTAGGGACTCTATAGAGACAGGGTCTGTTCCGCAGGATTGGCGCATAGCAAATGTGGTGCCAATATTCAAAAAGGGCTCTAAAAGTGAACCTGGAAATTATAGGCCAGTAAGTCTAACCTCTATTGTTGGTAAAATATTTGAAGGGTTTCTGAGGGATGTTATTCTGGATTATCTCAATGAGAATAACTGTTTAACTCCATATCAGCATGGGTTTATGAGAAATCGCTCCTGTCAAACCAATCTAATCAGTTTTTATGAAGAGGTAAGCTATAGACTGGACCACGGTGAGTCATTGGACGTGGTATATCTCGATTTTTCCAAAGCGTTTGATACCGTGCCGCACAAGAGGTTGGTACACAAAATGAGAATGCTTGGTCTGGGGGAAAATGTGTGTAAATGGGTTAGTAACTGGCTTAGTGATAGAAAGCAGAGGGTGGTTATAAATGGTATAGTCTCTAACTGGGTCGCTGTGACCAGTGGGGTACCGCAGGGGTCAGTATTGGGACCTGTTCTCTTCAACATATTCATTAATGATCTGGTAGAAGGTTTACACAGTAAAATATCGATATTTGCAGATGATACAAAACTATGTAAAGCAGTTAATACAAGAGAAGATAGTATTCTGCTACAGATGGATCTGGATAAGTTGGAAACTTGGGCTGAAAGGTGGCAGATGAGGTTTAACAATGATAAATGTAAGGTTATACACATGGGAAGAGGGAATCAATATCACCATTACACACTGAACGGGAAACCACTGGGTAAATCTGACAGGGAGAAGGACTTGGGGATCCTAGTTAATGATAAACTTACCTGGAGCAGCCAGTGCCAGGCAGCAGCTGCCAAGGCAAACAGGATCATGGGGTGCATTAAAAGAGGTCTGGATACACATGATGAGAGCATTATACTGCCTCTGTACAAATCCCTAGTTAGACCGCACATGGAGTACTGTGTCCAGTTTTGGGCACCGGTGCTCAGGAAGGATATAATGGAACTAGAGAGAGTACAAAGGAGGGCAACAAAATTAATAAAGGGGATGGGAGAACTACAATACCCAGATAGATTAGCGAAATTAGGATTATTTAGTCTAGAAAAAAGACGACTGAGGGGCGATCTAATAACCATGTATAAGTATATAAGGGGACAATACAAATATCTCGCTGAGGATCTGTTTATACCAAGGAAGGTGACGGGCACAAGGGGGCATTCTTTGCGTCTGGAGGAGAGAAGGTTTTTCCACCAACATAGAAGAGGATTCTTTACTGTTAGGGCAGTGAGAATCTGGAATTGCTTGCCTGAGGAGGTGGTGATGGCGAACTCAGTCGAGGGGTTCAAGAGAGGCCTCGATGTCTTCCTGGAGCAGAACAATATTGTATCATACAATTATTAGGCTCTGTAGAAGGACGTAGATCTGGGTATTTATTATGATGGAATATAGGCTGAACTGGATGGACAAATGTCTTTTTTCGGCCTTACTAACTATGTTACTATGTTACTATGTTACTATGTTACATCTTTACATTGACATTGACTTGGGATGACTTTATGGAATTGAGGACTGTCAAAATGACTTAACAGTTTATATAATAAGTTAATGACATATTGGATTTGCTCACCAGGTACTTCCAGAGGAATCTGCATTTCCAAATGCACTAAAAGATCCATCAAATCGCTTATAGGTTAGCTCCTTCTGATAGCCTAAACATAAAATATACATTGTGATTATAACTACATTGTAAATGTCACCTCTAGTCACTGGTCGTTATTACAATCATCGGTTAAATCTGAACATATTCTGATCTATTATTTGCCCAGTAAATGATCACACAGGGAACTAATAATTTGCCTGTAAGTATGCGTGATGCAGATTTGTATCTCAAAAGTTACCTTGTTCCATAAAGCTTATGGCCCTTTCTTTGATATCGCTGTTTATCTTATTAGTCGCTATTAGATATTGCAGAATATAAATGTTCGGTGCAAAGTTGATCATGTTTTGCTCTCCACATCCATATGGCATCTCGATAAGTGATTCAAGACCATTTATTGAAGGCCCAAGGAGATCTCCTGTTAAAACATTCATAGAGACATAGGTTATGTAAAAAGATTTGGATATATTGACTTAGTGTGAAATAATATCCACTGTTTATTCAGATAATCATTGCTAATAATAATAATAACAACGGCACATACTAATTGATCGATTTCTATATTCTAGACATAATTTGAACATTCTTGAGAACATTCTTGTTTCTACCCAGTGGCTGGAAACCAATTCCGACCTGGCGCACTTCACAGCTCTGACTTTTCTACCTGCCTCCAGTCTACACAGAACCCTGTGCGCTCAACAGCAGACTGATACATTTTACCAATACTATGACATTGTGTCAAACTTGTGTCAGATCTGAGCTGAGCTGTGATTGGCAGTAGGGTCTTTTTTTTACTAGACATGTCTGATAAATGATGCGCATATGGGTTTTGCATTGTATTACCCTAAATGCTGATAAGCTAGAAGTCTTTATAATTAGTTGCAAATTTGGGATGAATTATACAGCTACCTAAAGATAAGATTGCTTGATGTGGGGAAAAATGAGTTTGTTTTGAGTCAAACTAATTTATCAATGTTTCATATTGGACATAAAAAAAAGTATTAAAGGGGATGTTCATTAATCGGGCAACCCCTTCTGAATCTCTATGCTTCCCCCCCAGTAAAATACTAATACTTATATTCAGCACCAATGCTGGTGCAATTTCAGCATTGTCAGCACTAGCTCTTCGCTCTTCTGAGGATGGCATGACATAATGCTGTGACCAATTTCCTGGGGAGCCTTTGGCATATTTCCTGTTATAATCACACCAACAGCTTCTTAGTAAGATTACATTTGATTTGAAAGGGACTCCCTGCCTCCTATTATTGTTTACCAGGCATGGCTCACTACTGCTAGTAGTGGCTGTGACAGGTATTACCACCTTGTCTTATTCAACTGAATGAAAAAAGATTTTGTGAGTTATAGTGAACAATGCACTACAGAGTTATCTCATTTAGGAGAATGAGACTGAGCTGTAATACCAGCCATTACTAAAAGAAGGGCACTATGCTGTACCAACAATGTAACCAATAGAGACTTGATGATTGATAGAGAGTCACAACCTCTTTAAAGAGCTGATTATCGTAGGCTTCAGAGACAGCTCCACTATTTTATCTTGATGAGTAGCCTAAATATAGATCATCAATTTTAAAGAATTGAAATTTTTTTTTAGGATGCCTAAATTAACTATATCCAAAAGACTTAAATGGGTGGGCATTAACCATCCATACTTTCCCAAAAGAGGACCATGAACCACATAGTCCCTATTCCTGATACTGAGCCTGTCAAATCTTAGAGGGTTTCTTCACTATGGCCACTTTCATTCTTATTACCTAGGTAAACCTCTCATGAGTGCTTTATATCCTGCACAATTTACACAATTTCTCATAGGGAACATGAAGGCCCTTGCATATATTCTCAACATTCACTATGCAGATACAAATGTATCTGTACAGGAGTACTTAAGGTCACAGACAACCAATGTATGACAGTGCATAATTGTAAAAAAAAGTGTTCCTACCAGTAACAGTGATATACACTTCTTCACTGCCAGGTACCACATCATTAGGGAAAGTAAATGAAATGTTGTTTGATATAGTTTTCGATGTATTTCCCTCACCAATGAGCTCAAACACAACCGTCTGTGAATGCGAGTACTTCACCCCTTCAGCCTGTTGGAGAAACAAGTGCATCTGTAAATTTTACATTTTTGCACTGTTAGTCAATGGGATCACTACTCACTTATTTCCTGCTTTGATAACTTTGACAAATGTGTACTTATACAGGTATACTTAACTCGAATGTAAGTCCGCAAGGACAGGGTCCTATCCCCTCTGTACCAGTCAATCATTGTAAATTTGTCTACTGTAAATGATATCTATAACCCTGTATGTAACCCCTTTTCTCATGTACAGCACAATGGAATTAATGGTGCTATATAAATTAATAATAATAATAGTAATAACTATGAATAATTATAATTTATACAGTTTCTTTCTCATAAGTTGTTCTTTTTAGTTTTCGTATCCCTTTATTTTATTAGTACGTATCACTCACCTTTACCAGTACTGTTTTCGTTACAACATCAGTAACCACATTTGACATCGCTTTCACAGTGATTGGGAGGCTGCCCAGTTTCTTTGGTCTTATTGGGAATAAGACTCTCGTTAATCCCTGACTGGGAACAGTTACGCTATGTTGGCTTGCCACACTGCCCATATAGATTCTTCTTGGTACAAATATTTCAAATGAGTCATTAAGTTCCAAAGAAACCAAAACCTGAAAGCCAAAAATGAATGCATTGAAAAAATGTTCTCTATTCTCCTACATGATTTCATGTGACTCTATTAAAGCTGACTGTTTTTAATCTGTCCCATTCCAGTGCAATTTTTATATTATCTTGCTGTTAGAAGAAGAGATTGCATATATCCACCGTGTCTAAAATCATGCTGATAAACAAACCCCCAGCAGTTATGGCTTCTAAACTCAGATCTTCAACACAGGTCATGTATGAGTGTACCATATACCTTATAATTAAGGATGAACCAATATATTTGAGTGGAATTGAATACGGTAATTGAATTCTACTCACATTTTTCACAAATTGACATTTGCCAAAATTCACTGCCTACCATTTTTCTGAACTGTAAAATGTCCTCAAAATGTTAAAGTAATAGTAATCAATTATACTCACTTTACCGTTCAACTCTCTTGCCCCTCTGCGTCATCCATTCAGTCCTTGCCACATCTTCAGATTGCCACTGCTTACGATAAACTCTCCAAACTAGGACCTAATAAGGCCTGAGAGGCGAGAAAGGTCATGGTCTCATGACATTTTGGCGACGTGTCCTTGTACATGTATGCACGGACCCTCCCAGGCTTCATCAAAGCCAGAAGTCTCAGGGATTTCAGCGTGAGTGGTGGCAATCAAAGAGGATCAAACAAGTGATGGCGAGGAGCAGAGGGGCAGAGCAGTGATTGGAGAGGTGAGTATTAGGATTATTTTTTTCTTACACATTACATTTATTATGTCCTGGGGTCTGCAAAGAGCTCAGGGCATACTAATGAACATTGAATATCCCTGAAAATCTGCACTAACAGGCGAATTCGAATTTTGAATGATCCTTTCATCTCTAGAGTTGAGCGAATTTGTTCGGATTTGGCTCCGAATACGATCGGCAGCGAATATCGTTTTTGCAATATTCGTTGAACACAGCCGAATGTCATTAGAGTCAATGGGAGTAGAAACTACAGTACTTAATATGTTCGGAACCGATCATCAAACATACATTTGGCACGAATAGGGTACCAATATTGCACGAATATGGCAAATTCAGATACGGCGACCGAATCCGAACAAATTTGCTCAACTCTATTCATCTCTACTTATAATATGTTATTTCACTCTTATTGATAGCAAATTAGGCAGGTAAAGCAATAACAGAATAAACAAAATGCTGTAAAATTAATTCAGTTTTTAAATGACTTTTAATATGTTCTCCTACTATAATAGATTAAACATACCTCCAAGTTCTTGGATAAGGAACTGGACAGGATGACTTCCAAAATAAACTGTTCACCTCTTGTAACCGAATATGGCAGGTTTAATGACACTAAAAATGGTTTAACTGCTGAAATCTAGAGAAAAAAACACATTTTGATAACACATTTTGAGATTTACAAATATTCACATTTATTCACAATAAATTAGAAAAATAGATATATTGTATACATGATTGTGTTGCTTAGCACTTGTGACAAAATAAAAGCAAAATAATATTAAAGATTAATATTGTTTCCTTTTACTTTATAAAAATGGAAAAGATGCCAAACAAATATTACCTCCACAGGTTCTTCCACTACTCCAAGACCAAGTCGCTCAGAAATAACAAACGCAGTGGCCACCCATGATGTGTTCTTGTCAGGTACCGTCACATTAAAATTTTCTGTTAAACTTGAGCTGTGAATTAATTTCATCATGTGTATTACTTGGATTATTCATGAAGTGATTTGGCAAGTTATAGGTGCCCAGGGTTTGTACCACCCTTGGGGAGGGGGTAGACCGGAGCTAAGGTGTTTCCTCACTTTGATCCTATAGCATGTCTAGTAAATATGACTTTACCCTTTTACTTTTCTACTTACTTAGGACACACTGTAAACACAATTACTTTATATGAAATCTCTTTGTAAATCTCTTTATTTTATTTCTAATCAACATAATAGGTCTATGGTCTAATGGGCACTTCAGAAATGTCTATTGTAGGCATCGACAAGTAGAAAGTATCAACCTGTATCAGAATATATACAATATATATTTGTGTTTCACTATTGTGTAAGTATTATATAATGGCAAATATCCTATAAAAACCAATTATTGACAGGCATAGAACTAACACTGAAACACAGGAGCGGGTTGTAACTTGGAAAGCTTTTAATATAAATATTTCAGGTATCAACTCTTGCTAGACATTTAGTGACAGCCGGAGATGCACAGGTACATGCACCATTTCCTATTCTACATCAATTCCAATTGTTTCCTAGATGTGGCATCCAATATAAGTCATCATTGCTATATGACATTAAGTGTAAACTGAAATCCTAAGAATATTTAATTTGCATTAATTAACATTTTTAACCAACCTTATATTATTTTCCTGCCAGATCCAGACCTCTGGTATAGGAATTTCTGCATGTCTTAAAGGCAACACAGAGCGTTGTCTACTAGGAGGAATGTATTCTGCAAGAAATGTAAAAAAAATGATGAAGCAGTAACATTGCTGAGAGGTGTATTATTTGGACATGCAGTGAAATGTAATTATTGTTAATAATTACATTAAAATAAATACATTAATAGTATGAGGTAAGTGTATAAGTACTCAGGACTTTGTGAAAAATAAACTTTAGAAACATTACATTTCTGTTTGATATATTATCAGCGGCTCATGCACATGTGGTGGTACACAAAGTATAAAACTATATAGACTCTGTGTGTCTATTTTGTTTTTGTTTTTTTAAGACCCTGGGCATCATCTAGGCCATGGGCCATTTCTCACCACAATAAAGTTTAGTGTTTTGTTCTTTTTTTACTTATTAATTTTTTTCATTCATTTTTAGGGTAAGGAAAGTAAACTATCGATCTTAGTTTTCAATACAGAACTCTAACTCACTTACAACCTTGCAGTAGTCATAAGGCCGGGTGCAAATGAGCGTATGCAAAATTGTCTGTTTTTCATCTAGAAAACAAAGACGATTTGTCATCCGTAATGTGACCCATACGTAATCCGTATGGCCATTTTCTACACCTTTATGTCCTTTTTTACATTCCTTTGGGATATGTTTTTTTACATTGGTGTGTCTGTTTTTATATCCCAATGGCATCTGATTATTGCTTGAATAATTTCATAAATAATAAAGGTAAAAATTTATTTACTTAATAATTATAATGGATCCATAAAAAACGCATTATATATGGATAGTAACCCACACATGATCTAGTTTTTATTGACTTATAATGGATGAGTCTGATCCAGTAGATGCTGCCATTTTTAACAAGTAGACCATCGGTCCTTGTGTAAAAGCAGTCTTATGAACTACCCCATTGACTTGCATTGATCAGTGTGCTATCTATATGTTATCTGTTTTGCATATAGAAAACATAAGGACCGATTGTACGTTTTTCTGAATGAACCCTAAAAATACAATTCTGCAGCAACCAATAGCGTGCACATTGTACTGCATTTAGATTAATACATTGAACATTGAATTCGATAGTAAATTTGCATGCAGTAAATTACCATTTTATCATTGTTACTGTATGATATTCTAAAGTAATAGATTAAATCAGAAATTCCATTGTTTGTCAACATGTGCAAGCATTCTACTGGAGAATCAAAGTCAAATTTTTGACATCCCCAGATGTCCTTAGAAAATGCACTCAGACGTACCGTATTTATTTTGGATCACAGCATCAGTCATGCTTGCCGGAGGGCCCTGATTAGAAAAATGAAAACCGCATTTTGCTGAATGATTTTAATAAAATAAAGTTCATTGATGTTGTAAAAATATGTGCTTACATACAGTATATGTTTACAGAATCAAAGCATGTCGTGCACTAAAAAAATACGACATTTGTCAACAGAATACAGATTATTTAAACCACACATTGTAAAATGCTGACTTTTTAATATTGTTGCAGGATTTGATTTCTCTCCACAAATGATGACATGGCAGAAAAGATTAGTCAGGCACAGGGGTATAAGAATAATAAGTGCAGGGTTTGCAGCCTCACTCATGAATTTGTGGATAAGGGGCCCAAATGACTCTTTAGCCAATATTAGTAGACTGATACTATTACAAACCCATGAGAGTTAGGAGACTTGTTGGAGAATTTGCATTGAGGCCCAAAAGTTTCAAGTTTTGCCATTGATCAGGCATATTAAATGTCATTGTACGCTATTCTAGTACGTATAGCAACGCAAAAGAAACAGATGGGGCAACCAAACTTCGTAAATTGATTTTTAAAATGTGTTTATTTTATTGAAATTCGTTAAAGTGCAAGACAATATTTAAAAAGCAAAGTTAATCCAGGAAAGGGACAGATGATAATCCAGACAAACAAACACTAATTCATTAGGCTCCCCTGAGGGAGCAGGATGAAACATGCATTGGGACACACGGACACCTAATCCAGGCAAAGACTAAGTACTGTATGTTAAGTATGCTGAACATGTTATTTCTTGATAATACTGAGGTTGCATTTTTTCACATACTAGTGGGCAATACCTCATCATCTTTTGCTTGTTTAGAACTACACCAATGCAAAATGTAATATGTTTGTGTTTTACTACTAATACTGATGGCTGCATATTTATATTTAGACTATGTATTTCAATATTGTATGATTAAATGAATTATTTTTTTATTTGTCTGGATTATCCTATGTCTCTTTCCTGGAGTGACGTTGCTTTTCCAAATATTGTCTTTTATTTTAAGGAATTTCAATAAAATAAACACATTTTAAATATCAATATTGGGAGTTTGGTTGCTCCACCCATTTCTCCTGGGTCGCAATACTTTGGAGACTAGCGTACAATTTAATTCTTGGGTGTCATTTCTTTAAGGATTTGCTTTCTCTTATAGGTTAACTTTTAATGTCCGATCCCTTTGTCTTGGCAAGGGCTAATTCCTCTCTCACCCATTGAAAACATGTGTACACTCTGACAAGTGACCCCCTTATTACAGTTTGTGTGTTTTTCAAAAATATCAGATAATAACAAGTACTTTAGATACCTGATAGTAAGACATCAGTTCATCATAAATCTAAAAATGTAAGGAAATGTTACATTAGTGAGAGCTAAAGAAAGCATTAAGACAACTTAACTGTAAATGTCAGAGTTAATAAGTGTCCTATAGACAATATTTTTATTTCATTTTTATAAAAAAAAAAAGGTAAAGTGCCACAGTATCAAAATAAAGCATGACAAATTATCATGAGTACCCATCGGCGCTCTGTATGCTGCCATGCGTTACCTCTGGGTATTTAAAGAAATGGACTGTAAAGGCTTATAAGTTCATTGCATATTTTTTTTTAACAGTCTATTGATATCCAACATCCAAGTGCATAAATTATGTAAAAAATAATCACTATCAAAAGAATGTACTGTAAAATAGCCACATGGAAAAACTTTGTAGGTGCAGTGGAAAGAAACATTTGATAAAATATAAATTCCCACATCACTAACTATCACTCTTCAATATTCACTCGCCACCTATACTTACTTTGTTTGTCGTCAGATCACTTCCATCTCCCAGAAGCAATGAACTTTTTTCACTGACTCTCAGACCAACCAAGGAATGGGGTTCATTGACATTAACAGATAAGCACATGTGTTCTAATGGATGTGCCGTACTTTTACTCCATGACAGAGAAACCTAAAAGATTCAGATATGAAAAGTCACCACCGCTGTATTTGGTGTACCGTAGGAAGTAATCAGGAAATAATAATGAAATGCTAACGGGGAAAACATGTAAGTCTCTACTGCTAAAAAGATAAAATATAATGGCCCGATTCATCAGGACCAGCAAACTTCTCGCCGATCATGATGAGGCAGCATGTTGAAGTCAGCCACTCCTGATTCATGAAGAAGGGCACGAGTCTTCATGAATCGGGAGCGCCTGACTAGAGGAGTGTGCCTCCGTACGCCATGCTGGAAATCTTACTCCAGTCCCAGACTGAAATAAGATTTCTAGCGTAAGTAACGTCACAGCTCATCATGAATTAGGCAAGCCATGGAGTCACGCCCCATCACAACGAATTGCGACAACATTCTGCGACTTTTCAAAGAAATTTATGTCAGAATTCTCACAAATTTGCTTTGCTGAATCGAGGCCTTTGTGTCTATTTTGTGGGTCTGATGTAAAAGTGCATTGGGCCCATTGGAGGATTTGATTCTGAGGGCCCACCTTTCTCTCCCACTGAAGAGCCCCTTAGCAGCTGCAAGGTTTGCACTATGAACTCTCCTGAAGGAGAAGCCAGAGCCCACCGGAGGATTCTCCGGTTCTCTGGTTCGCCAGTCCAACCCTTGTCATGGTATTATGTCAATAACAAGATCGATAGACATAGGAATTATATGAAAATCATGAAAACAATAGAAACTAAAAAATTTTAACATCTCAATTTATTCAGTGTTGAAAATGAGCGTCACATGCATTTATGCCTTAGCATGCTGTCAGTGAGGTTATTAATGGTTGTCTGAGGAATATTCTGCCAATCAAGTTTAGACCATGCAGGCTGATCACAGTAGCAAAATAATGCACAGCCTGATTTGTGGATTGAAAAACAGCTCCTGCGACAGATTGGAGAAATAACTTTACAACTGTACCACTGCATTGTTAGTGTACCTGGACTAAAATTTAAAAAGGTCCAGCTACCATACGCTATGCTACCGCACACCATAATACCGGGAGTAGATCCATTGTGACGTACCCTTATGAAGCCATCTTCATGACCTTATGCCACCACTGTCAAAAACAATCATGGTGCATAGCAAGATGGCATTGGAGGCTGGAATGGAGGTCTGTCCTGTTTAGCAAAAGACCTTCAGGAAGGAACATGACATCAGTGCTACCCCAGGATTATAGTGAAGGGCAGTCCTGTAGCCAGGCCCTATAAGTCTTCATTCAGGTACATTAAATGCTAAGCATTATAATTATTACTATTATTTATTATTATAGCGACATTTATTTCATGGTGCTTTACGATTTAGTCATGAAACTAGCAGAATGGACATTTCTCCAAAGTGTCACAGGAGCTGTTTTTCAACATGACAAAGATATGACGCATGTTACACATGTTACTGTGAGCAGCCTGCATGGCCTAAACGTTCTACCATGGCTTGCAGCATCTCTGGACTTGTCTCCCCTCAAGCACTTCTGGGAAATAATTGGTCAACAATTGCAAAGGGTGCTGCCAGCAGCGGATCTTGGTGATTTGTATGAGCAAGTGAATTCTGTTTGCAGTAGATTCCTCAACCATTAATAACCTCCTGGATAACATGCCAAAGTCTGTAATTGCTTGTATTTCTGCATGTTGTGCTCATACTCTATAATGAATATTTCAAGATGTTTTGACTTCTTTTTTTTTTTACAATTTTTTATCGTTTATCATGGCTTTCAATCCTGTGATTACTGTAATTCCACAACTTTTCCCTATAGGTGTTGTAGTTTCAATGTTAAGGAGTGTGTATTATAAACTTTTCGAACATTTTTTTTATTAGAAACATTACCTTGTTGTTCAATGTTCCTTTAATAGATAATGTTTTTGATATTTGCATAATATCACCAAAATTAACACTGTTATTAAGCCAATAAACAGTTAGTTGAGCTGATGGTGCCCAAGAAGCTTCTGGAATAAGGCTAAAATTTGTACTGTTCCTCCCAGTGAACACAACCAAGCCTCTGGAGATCACCTACAAAGAAATACAATTTAGCACATCATGCATTGTTACAGAAATATAACATTTCTAATATGGAGTATTATAAGTTTATTTATATTTGTGCAGGTTAGGTTACATTAACTATACAGTATAATCAAAGTTATATATAAACTAAAAACCATGCAGGGATTGAACTCTCACCTGGACTCAGAGCGTAAAAGAGATATGAGAAGACCAATGCTATTAATAATGATAATTGGGAGCCCTGTCTGAGATTTTGCATAGGGGATCATGAACTTTAAAGGGAACCTATCACCAGAAATAAAGCTATGCTGTCCGGAACCTACACATAGCCGAATGCTGTGGGGAGAAATTGAACTTTATTCTCCGCGTCAGCATTTGGTTTCAGTCATGGGGGTGGGGCATCACTGGTTCAGCCATCGCTCTGAGAATAAAGAGCGACTGCTGTAACTGCGCCCCAGCCCTGACTGACACTCGCTTTGCATTGAGGCTGGCAGTCAGTCAGGAACGGGGCATGGTTACAGTGGCCGCTCTGTATTCTCAGAGCAATGACTGACCCAGTGGCACCCCAACCTCGTGACTGAAATGGAATGCTAGCGGGGAGAATAAAGTTCATTTTCTCCCTGCTGCATTCAGCTACGTGTAGGCAGCGGTCAGCATAACAACGCTATTAGCATGCTGATTAACTGCATATCTGCAGGTTATATAGCAGCTACAGCTTAGAATAACCAAGCTGTTGCACAACTCTTGAGGTAGATAATAGAAAACAGCTAGAGGAGTATAACCCAATAAGATAAAACGTAACTTTTACTCATACTATTAAAACATGGACAAAACAATACAACAAACAATAGTGCTCACGCCGAAAACTGTGCTCTAATAAAAAACTGGTTTGGTCTCACCAATTATGGACGCAGGGTACCCATACCGATGAAGAAAGGTCCCTGGGAGGGTCCAATAGATGTAGGGTAAAACAACAAGAGGGACAGGGGACCTTCTTACTAAACCCCTGTCATGCCCCAGCAATGACTCCTGTCCTTACAAGGACAGGCCCAAATGTGCCCTACTATGGACTCCCCCCACCATATATAATGTGAGAGGAGAAGTACTACATTATATATGGTGGGGGGAGTCCATAGTAGGGCACATTTGGGCCTGTCCTTGTGAGGACAGGAGTCATTGCTGGGGCACGACAGGGGTTTAGTAAGAAGGTCCCCCGTCCCTCTTGTTGTTTTACCCTACATCTATTGGACCCTCCCAGGGACCTTTCTTCATCGGTATGGGTACCCTGCGTCCATAATTGGTGAGACCAAACCAGTTTTTTATTAGAGCACAGTTTTCGGCGTGAGCACTATTGTTTGTTGTATTGTTTTGTCCATGTTTTAATAGTATGAGTAAAAGTTATGTTTTATCTTATTGGGTTATACTCTTCTAGCTGTTTTCTAATATCTGCAGGTTAATAGCGTTATTTTCCCTTTAAGTTATGATTCTGAAACTATGACTGATATTCCTATTAAAGGGGTTGTCCACTACTAAGACAAACTCATTCTTGATCTAAATGTTTGGCACCAATAAAATAAAAAAAGCTCATACTCACTTCCCATGTCACGCCATTCCAGCGGTGTCGAGAGTTGTGTTCCAACGGTTCTCATGTGGTTGTTATGACATGTGAGCCTGGTGCCCAATCAGTGTTGGCATTACTGTTCCCACTTTCAGACATATTGAACATCAAGAAGAATTGAGAGAGCAGCTGCTGCCCTGACTTCTTCTTGATGTTTAATACTTATAAAGGCAGGGGCAGTGATGCCAGCGCTGATTGAGAGCCAGGCTCATGTGTCATAACAATCGCTGTAACAGCACCGGCACAGTAGGGGAGTATCCTTTTTTTATTTTATTGACGTCAAACATTTAGAACAAGAATGGGTTGTCCTAGTAGTGGACAACCCTTTTAAGATTCACTTGTTCAAGCACAACGGATTGGATTTAACACATTTAGGAAAGGTATTGAATCACTTTGACATCATATTGAGAAAAGTATTTTAGATCATTTACTCCCTACTACAAATTGTTGCGAAAATTAGAAGTTCCTCAGAATTTTGAGACCTGTATAAATACACCAGACCAGCAGCTTTATATATTCTTGGTACTCATCAGGAAGGGTAAATTCTCTAGTTATATACAGGGGGTACACTATTCCTTATATAAACACTCTATATAGTATAAACATGGGGGTTCATTATGGTATAAAGACAGTTTTAGAATTGAATTGTAGTCACTACATACCACATAATAAATTTCCATTATCTTCAGGTGGGTTGTAACCTGTATGTTAAATTCTTCTCCAACCTGCATTTAAACACATGAATACATATATACTTTAACTGTAGTATAATATTTATTATTATATTCATTGTCAAATGTTTTAGAAGTGCTATTTGTTCTTTCAATTACTTTTCACAACACAACCTAGCCACTTCAAGCTCCCTAATAAATACTCTGGAGAAGCTCAGAGCTCCCTCTTTCTCACCATTTTTGAAAATTAGTCAAAATTTACAATAAAATTTGCAGGTTTTTTTTAGGTGATATAAGTGGCATACACCCTTTAATGAATTTAACCCCTGCCTCATCACTATGATCATTTGTGTGACTAGCATGTCCCTTGCATTGGATGTTACCATCAGCCCCTAGTGAGGCAACAGGGAGAGTCATATACAATGCAGTACGGCATCTTTAACAGACAAAAAAAATAAATGGAATGGTGTAAATTAATTGTGTCCCATATTTCTATTACCTTCAATGATGAATTTGGGATCTGGATGTTTATAAAAGGATTACTTGTATATACTAAATCCGAACTGAAAATTTCACTGACATTTTGATATTCAACCTAAACAAAGAATGAGAGAATGAGCGTGTTGTATTAACAATTATAATATAAAAAAATCATAAATACATTACACTGTAAGATGAAATTCCCTAATTGATTTCTACTCACATTAATTGTCATCCAGAGAATGGACTGTAAAACAGGAAACTCCACATCAATGATACCAGATTCCGAAATGGCATATTGTCGCACTGTGGTGGAGCTGTCTGACGAGTCTCTCCACTGCGTAATCATGACAGTAACTGTTTCATCCCTCTCCTCTTCCTGTAAGGGTTTTTTATCAACTCGTTGCACCTGAACCTGCAAGTATACACATGTATTTAATATACATTTATACACATATATTGTGCTGTTAGTCTCAATCGTCTACATGTGTCTATTTGTATCCAAATACTAACACTCTTTTATAATGTAAGTTTATACCTTAAATCCATGACTATAATTGTGGAAAAATGGTAGCAAAATTGCATCTACTGCATTATGACCAAGGTACCAATATATTGTATTTTTAATAATTATCTCTTACAAGCACATCAATTCCTACTGCAGTTGCACTCATCACCCTGATGCTGGCAGAAAAATACAGACATAGATACGTATGATACTACAACGATACTCCTCCGATGATGGCAGCAGAATACAGATGTATATATAGTGCTTCAAAGATATTCCTCCGATGCCGGCAGCAGAATACCGACAAAGATATATACATACTACAACGATACTCCTCTGATGATGGCAGCAGAATACAGATGTATATATAGTGCTTCAAAGATACTCCTCAGATGCCGGCAGCAGAATACCGACAAAGATATATACATACTACAACGATACTCCTCCGATGCTGGCAGCAGAATACCGACAAAGATATATACATATTACAATGATACTCCTCCGATGCTGGCAGCAGAATACAGATGTAGATATATACAGTACTACAACGATACTCCTCCGATGCTGGCAGCAGAATACAGATGTAGATATATACAATACTACAACGATACTCCTCCGATGCTGGCAGCAGAATACAAATGTAGATATATACAGTACTACAATGATACTCCTCCGATGCTGGCAGCAGAATACAAATGTAGATATATACAGTACTACAAAGATACTCCTCCGATGCTGGCAGCAGAATACCGACAAAGATATATACATACTACAACGATACTCCTCCGATGATGGCAGCAGAATACAGATGTATATATAGTGCTTCAAAGATATTCCTCAGATGCCGGCAGCAGAATACCGACAAAGATATATACATACTACAACGATACTCCTCCGATGATGGCAGCAGAATACAGATGTATATATAGTGCTTCAAAGATACTCCTCAGATGCCGGCAGCAGAATACCGACAAAGATATATACATACTACAACGATACTCCTCTGATGATGGCAGCAGAATACAGATGTATATATAGTGCTTCAAAGATACTCCTCAGATGCCAGCAGCAGAATACCGACAAAGATATATACATACTACAACGATACTCCTCCGATGCTGGCAGCAGAATACCGACAAAGATATATACATATTACAATGATACTCCTCCGATGCTGGCAGCAGAATACAGATGTAGATATATACAGTACTACAACGATACTCCTCCGATGCTGGCAGCAGAATACAGATGTAGATATATACAGTACTACAACGATACTCCTCCGATGCTGGCAGCAGAATACAAATGTAGATATATACAGTACTACAATGATACTCCTCCGATGCTGGCAGCAGAATACAAATGTAGATATATACAGTACTACAAAGATACTCCTCCGATGCCGGCAGCAGAATACCGACAAAGATATATACATACTACAACGATACTCCTCCGATGATGGCAGCAGAATACAGATGTATATATAGTGCTTCAAAGATACTCCTCAGATGCCGGCAGCAGAATACCGACAAAGATATATACATACTACAACGATACTCCTCCGATGCTGGCAGCAGAATACAGATGTATATATAGTGCTTCAAAGATACTCCTCCGATGCCGGCAGCAGAATACCGACAAAGATATATACATACTACAATGATACTCACCCTGATGCTGGCAGCAGAATACAGATGTAGATATATACAGTACTACAATGATACTCCTCCAGTGCTGGCAGCAGAAAACAGACGAATATATCTAGCACTACAACTATACTCCTCTGATGCTAGCAGCAGAATACAGTATCAACAAAAAACGTGTGCACAGCTCTATATGAAGGTGCCCAGGTAGGTTCCAAAACCATAGTGATACATATAAGAAAAACCTGGCACTCAACTTTATATAGGTGATATTTTATTATTCCAAGCGGAAGTGCAGTAACAGCAAACGTTTCGGTCATAAACACATGACCTTCATCAGTTACGTAAAGTGATTGCTGGTGAAGTAAGTGTTAGCTCTGTTTAACAGACTATAGTGCTAATTGCCCTGTAAGGGAAGGCACTGGTTAGAATACTCAGGTATGGGCGCAGCCCTGCTGTAGTGCTGCAGACGTGGAGTCCAGCGGTGGATATATACAGAACTACAAAGATACTCTGATGCTGGCTGCAGAATGTAGAATGTACAGTACTGCAAAGATACTCCATATTTTCCTGTGTTTGCAAGATGATAACAAACATGAATCATGTTTTCAGTTACCGGTAAGTTACTAGACCGACAGTAAGTGATCCATGTAATCTACTATTGTTACAGATTCTGTGTTATAACTGTAGCCTACCTTAGCTGTGACATTGAGTCCAGGACCAAAAGCTGGTTGCAGGCTGATGAGATCCAGTCTGTACTTAGAACTTTCATTTAATATGTATGATTCTGTCTTTACTTCAATACCTAATGGATAATATTAGATTATGTCAGCAATCGTTTAGAATAATAAAGTTTTGGACTGGCCCACGGGGGAACGAGTGAATCCACCACTGGGCCCTTGTGAAGGAGTAAGAAACATCCCACTAAAATGGGCAGTATTAGAAATATACATCTAATATACAATACACATACAAAAGTGATATCTTAACTTTAGAGATAAGCAAAGCCGAAACTGTAAAGTTTGTGGTTCATACTGGACACCTAGTGTGCAATGCTGAACTCCGAACATAGACCTCCTGGAAATCTGGAGGAGGAGTCGGAGGTGAGTAAGAGGAGTCTGAGGAGAAGGAGGAGGAGGAATCTGAGGGAGCAGGAGGAGGAGTCTGACAGGGGAGAGAAGTCTGAGGGGGTGATGGAGAAAGAGTCTGTTTGAGGAGAGGAATCTGAGGGGGAGGAGGAGGGAGATAGAGATTTTCCAGCTTCAAAATTGATTTCAATAGAGTTCAGGTTCAGGTTCAAGTTTGGAGTCCGAGGGGGAGTAAGAGGAGGAGGAGGAGAAGGAGGAGGAGGAATCCGAGGGGGGGAGGAGGAGGAGTCTGGCAGGGGAGAGAAGTCTGAGGGGGCGAAGGAGAAGTATCTGTTTGAGGAGAGGAATCTGAGGGAGAGGAGGAGGGAGATAGAGATTTTCCAGCTCCAAAGTTGATTTCAATAGAGTTCAGGTTCAGGTTCAAGTTTAGAGTCCGAGGGGGAGTAAGAGGAGGAGGAGGAGAAGGAGGAGGAGGAATCCGAGGGCGGGAGGAGGAGGAGTCTGACAGGGAAGAGAAGTCTGAGGGGGTGAAGGAGAAGGAGTCTGATGGAGGAGAGGAATCTGAGGGGGAGGAGGAGGGAGATAGAGATTTTCCAGCTCCAAAGTTGATTTCAATAGAGTTCAGGTTCAAGTTTGGTTACAGTTCTGGTACCCGAACTGAACTTTGGACTAAAATTCGGTCTGGAACCAGAACCTAAACTTTCACAGGACCTAGCTCATTTATGCTCACTATACATTCGAAAAACTGCTTAGTTTATCATTATATATATATCAAAATTATATCTGCGAGTGAAGGTAATCTAATATTTGCATGTATGCCAAACACTGGACCACCAGAGTCATTGTTAGGCTGGGATCACACATACGTGAGATACGGCCGAGTCTCGCAGGTGAAAACCCTCCTCTGGCGCCGGCACTCCGGAAAGAAGCGTGCAGCTCCATGTATTGCTGTGCGGCTGCACGCTCTGCTCCGGAGTGCCGGTGCCAGAGGAGGGTTTTAACCTGCGAGACTCGGCCGTATCTCGCGTATGTGTGATCCCGGCCTTATAGGTGGCCCTTGGCATCCCAGTGTAATACTGAGGAAAATCATGAACAAGCATTCCTAGGTAAGCTCATTTCAATATATTCATCAAATCTGAACAGGCAGCTGATTACTTAACAAATAGGCAAAATGCTTGTTCACCAAGTGATATAGTTACATAGTTACATAGTTATTAAGGTTGAAGGAAGACTTTAAGTCCATCTAGTTCAACCCATAGCCTAACCTAACTTGCCCTATGATCTTTTGATTGTACTCGGCAACACATCATCCTGTGTAAGCAGAAATCACTCTGCTGAGAACAATGTCAGCCCGCACTGAGCAATCTATTACTGATTGTTCAGTGAGCATCTGATGAGTGGTCAGCCAGTGTAAGCAGATTACTAAACCACCGATGATCAGCAGTCATTTATTGTCATTGATCAGTCCCTATTAATGAACCTTTACACTTATTATCTATACCGTATGCTCCTAAAGTATTGGGAAATCAAGTAAGGGATCCTCAATAATAAGAAAAAACTGCTGATATTACATGCATGGTTAAACAGGTATCCTGGGCTACATAACCGATCCTCTGGATAAATAATAGATCTGTGTAGTTATGTCACCATAGGAAATTATTACATCCGATGGTGTGCCGCACTGAAATCGCAACACGTCGCTTTGTAGCCTAATCTTAGTTTGGAAGCCATTTTAAGGCTAGGCTATTTTACTTTACTCTTCTTGAGTGAACTGTCTTGCTTTTTTTTAATTAGACTGATATTAACTTTACCTTTAAGTTCTTCAGTTACTGAAACCGTCACATTCATTCCTTCTCGGTTTACCACATTTTGTAGTTCTGTTTGAGTGAAACTGAAGTTCATGGATCCTGAGAGCTACAAAAAAAAGTATTCAGCATATAGCACTAATACATATTCACCACTGTTATTAGCATTTTTTATTACATCATGGTGCAGGGAATGCACTTAACCAATCCTTGAAACAATGGGACTCTCAATCCACAGTTTCTTAAAATAACTGGTATCATGAAGGCTTTTTTTAAAGATGCACTCCTAGCAAAGTTTTTATTATCTTAATATATTGCAATCATCATATTTTATAGCACTGTGCACTTACAATTGTTCAATTTGCCTTTCTACCCAGTTACATCTTCTGTTTTCTCTTTTCTATGTAGAAACAGGAAGTCTCTTTTCCCTGCAGAAATCATTTCCCTCTTCAACTCCTGACCCAGCTGCTCCCTCCTCCCTGCTTCCAGGGACTTTTGCAATGACTGATGAGTCATACAGGGAAAACTGACTTCCTGTTTCTACATAGAGCTTAGAAGGATTCAGCATGTCAATTTTTAATCACATGACATCATAGACCTAATGGAAAAGAGAAGAATTAGCTGGGTAGAAAGGCAAAATGAGCAATTGTAAATACACAGTGTCATAATTTGGATGGGAGTGCTTCTTTAAGTCAATAATGCGAACCGCCCACTCCCATCTCCAAGACCTCATGTGCTGCACCAATTCTCTGGAATGTATTACCGAGAACACTTAGATTAATCCCCAATACCCACACTTTTAAAAATGCATTTCTGAAGAGTGGCCTATTGTCTTAAGATACTTTTGTAACTATCCCTGTTTTTCCCATACAAAATTTTCTTCAAAACCAGGACCCTCGTATCATCTGTTCTCACACCCTTCATGGAATTAATAGCCCTCTGTGTCTGTACTTTTACACATACTGGTTGGTTACCGAAGACTTGAAAGGACGGTAATTCTCAGCACAACCGTCCTAATAAAATCCAATCCTTCAGTGCAGGCATAGATAAAACATATTTAAAAGAGAGGAAGAAACCTCATGGCCTTTCTTTCGCATGACATCTTTTGTCTGTACAAGCCCCCTCTAAAATGTAAAGTGCTGCAGAATATGTTGGCGCTATAGAAATAAAATAATTATTATTCAGTCTCATAATCCCAGTTATAAGGGAATGTGCACACAACATCTTTTAGAGGCATATTCAACCTGGAAACTGCCTGAAAAATAGTCACTAAATGCTAAAGGGAACCTGAGGGGTCCCCCGTGCCCTCCAACCCACCAGCATGTGTGTATTTGCCAAACCAGCCTTTTCTGTTGATTATCCCCAAAATACATGTTTAGTAAGAGTTTTTGTAAAGTTCACTTTTCCTATGCTAATTATCCCTCTAACTAGTCCATGGAGCATTGTTTTCCCCAGACTAGTTGTTCCTCACAGAATGGTATCACATTACAAAATAAACAATGCCCACTGTGTGAAGATCACCTGGTTACCGCCAAATGGGCATATAATTCCTATGGCATCAGCAACAATAATGTTTTAACACTTATTGCGTTGTTTCTTTGAAGGGAGACCATATCATCCAATACGATGAAATTCAAGTAGTCAGATTCCTACTTAGTGCCATGCTGCACATGTTGTACGTCAGAAAAGTGAGTAAAAGGGATCGTTTGGCAAAAAATCACTAATCATAATACTTGATAAAAGACACAACATACATACCTCATATGTTTTAGTGACGTCATTGGAACTTTCCAAAATATTCATTGGTTTCACTGATATTGTTACATTTCCTTTGACTGGTGTATTTGAGATGTACCTAGAATTTAAAATAATATTAAAGTGAATCTGTCAGCAGGGCCTTTGCTATGTGCATGGGATAGGGACAAAGACCCCAATTCCAGTAATATAGCACTTAGTTTACTGGGTGCAGCAGTTCGGGTAGAGTCACAGGTTTCTCTGCTATAGATTGAGCAGAGCTCAGTTGTTGTTCTGTGTATAACCGGCCCACACCGCAGCTTTCTGTGTACAGTGTATAGTGGCAGAGAGCTGCTAATCAGTGCTGGGGGCGTGGCTGGACTACCCTGCACTTGCCAAGTAGTCCTGTAGTGACAAAACTCCTGCTGATAAAACATTGATTTTATTAAAACAGCAACAGAGCCCAGTAAATGGAACATCCCTGTAATCAGGGACTCTGCTCCTACATTATTCTGCTCTCAGATTATAGAGAAAAACCTGCTGATACATGATAGATAGATAGATAGATAGATAGATAGATAGATAGATAGATAGATAATGGGATAGAGAGATAGACAGATAGATATTAGATAGATAGATAGATAGATAGGTAGATAGATAGAAAGATAGATATGGAATAGATAGATAGATAGATAATGAGATAGATAGATATGGGATAGATAGATATAAAGATATGTGATAGATAGATAGATAGATAGATAGATAGATAGATATGAGATAGTTAGATAGATAATGGAATAGATAAATGATAGATAGATAGATAGATAATGGGATAGATAAGTGATAGATAGATAGATAGATAGATAGATAGATAGATTTAGATAGATAGATAGATAGATAGATAGATAGATAGATAGATAGATAGATAGATAGATTTAGATAGATAGATAGATAGATAGATAGATAGATTTAGATAGATAGATAGATAGATAGATAGATAGATAGATAGATAGATAGATAGATTTAGATAGCATATAAAATACTTGTATATGAGACAGACGTACTTTGCTGTGACTGTACCGGTGAGGATGAACTTCTCTGAGTCTATGTAGAAAGTTGGAATATCTAGGATTACATTAAACTTTGGAGAAGCTGCAAAACATGAAACACATAAAAGTTTATGAGAAATTTATAATCACAAATAGGAATATGTAATTAGGTCTGAGATCCGATAAGTTACAAAGCAGTGTTACTGTTAGTAATAATCAACAAATTCATCAACACTGCAGTCATAAAGTTTACACATGCCCTGATATGTCCAGTGAAATGGTTCCCCTGAAAGTTTCTATTGTTCCATTACAATAAATAAAAGTAGTAAAACATACCATGTTCAGCTATGGAAAAGTTAGCAGACTGTTGATGACCCTGCGGAGCACAAAAGTAAAAATAACTAATGACTGTAGCAAACATTTGATGCAATGAATCAAACATATCCTCTGAATAAACAGCAAATTTGATTTTTCTCTTCTTAAAGTGCCCACGCCATTTATCCTATTTTCCAATGGTAACTCTAGACTATCACTTTCTGGTGAATGTTATGTTGTGTCGACCCACTGGAGAGACAAATTTTTAGAAGAAATTTTTGTGATGGAAAATCTGCCCTTTTGAAAAGCTTTTTTTTTTCTTCAGCATTGATTTCTGAAAAACCCATTAAGGTTAAAACACATCAGCACCAAATCTGCTGCATGTGAGTATACCCTAACCTGATCAATGCAAATATGAAACACTTCACATATTATATATGAAAAAAGCAACAAAGACTAGTTTATTTAAAGGGGTTGTCCCCTTTAAGAATTATTTTTCCTGAAAGCTCCATTAGGTGTCTTTTACTCACCCTCCTCAGGTCTTTGAGGTTATTTAAAGAGGTTGTCCCCTTTCAGAAAAGTTTTTTCCTATAAGTTCTATTTATTGCAAAAAAACAAAAACAAACAAACAATAATTAATGGCCTTATTAACCCTCCTCTGGTCCCGAGCTGAGTCTCTGCTTCTGTTATGTCTTCGGCCGCTGAGCAGACTGATTGTCTGTCGCTCTTATGATGTGACGTCAGTATTGTAGGTAACAACAGACAGTGGGAACAGCAACAGAGACTCAGTGCTGGGCCTGGGGAAAGGGGAGTAAATAACATGTTTTTTTTACCACTAACAGAGCTGAAGCAAAAAAAATTCTGAAAGGGGACCACCCCTTTAAGGACAAGTTTATGTGATATTTTTAATTACTCATCTATAGCATGACTGGGTTAATTCATATTTTTACTTACATTTGACAAAGTTTGTATCTTCCAGTCACCTAGTAAAACTTTGTCCGACAGCAAGAAAACTTTTGAAATAATTCCCAAGACTGGCTTCACTTTTAGCCACTGCTTCACAATATTATTTTGTGGATCCTTTCGATAAAGATATAATACAATGGAAAAAAATAAACATAACATAATGTAAATACTGAATAGTAAACAAAGCAAACGTCAAGAATTGCCATTTGTAGTTTCTGCTACACAAAAATGCAATAAAAAGAGATAAAACTATTATATGGTTCCCAAAATTGTAGCAATAAAAGCATCAGCTCACCTCGTGAAAAATGAGCTTCAAATAGCTCTATCGATGGGAAAACATAAAATGTTATGGGTCTCAGAAATTGGTGACGCAAACCAATTTTCTTTTTCACAAATTACTGAATTTTCTACTACTTATATAAAAAGTTTACAACATTGTTATTTCTGTCATTGTTCCTGAAGAATCATGTTTCCAGGTCATTTTTGCCACATAATAAACCTACCCTTTTTGTCATTTTTTCCATTCTCCAATACATTCTATGGTAAAATGAATGAAGAATTCAAAACTACAACTCGTCCCACAAATTTCAAGCCCTTCATGTGTCTATGTCGGAGAAAAAAATGTAAAAGTCTTGGCTCTTGGGAGAATGGGCGGAAAAAACGAAAGTGCACGAAATGTAAACTCGCCCACTTATGAAGGGGTTAAATCTTCCTCTTAAAACAACAGAAACATTCACACTGATTCCAAAATCACGTTATCTGTGCTTTCTGCTTGGGAAACAATAAGACGTACCTCGATGATAATGTCCACGTCTCCTGTATGGGGTCTCAGGTGAGGATTTACAGAGATGACTCGGATTCTGACGCTTTCTCCAGGTTTGTACCTAGCTTTGTCCGTTTGTATGAATATCGATGTGTTCTTCATCTGCATCTTCACTTGTATTCGCTGAGAAAATGCTAATGTATTGTCACCGCAGCCAATCACAGCCAGTGTATAGGAAGTGGTCGAAGGGTCTGCTGGTATCTGCCCAAAAGGTAATATTGGGTTTCATATGTTAAATCCTCATATGAAACTCTTCTCATAACTCATAGCTTTAGGTTATACTTCTAATTTCTATCCTGATTCTTTCTCACCCTTGTTTTAATTTAAGGTAATGTGAGGTTTATTTTTGATGATCCGAGTAATGTATTCCTGAAATAGGGCTTAGTAAGCTTTTTCTGTAAATGTAATTTTTATTGTTGCGCTTTTGTACCTGATAAGCTTGTGAAAGCTAGTGCGCGACACAGCTCTAAGTAGTCCACCGAATATATGCTGCTTGTCTCCTCGTCCTGCATATGCTAATAAATTGCTGAGATGCATGTCCATCTACACCCATGTTTGGTCCTTCAAGCCGGCCCTGGTCCCCTCGTCAGTATGTCTAGGCTTCCAAAATCCTGCACATGAGTGCTTACAGTGCCTATGTACTCTACTTCCAATTTGTAGGCGCTATGAGCTCAGTCTTCAGAGGCACCTACAAATTACCACCATAGTACTCAGGTGCTAGGCCAGGACATAGTGTGGGGAGAATCACACAGCGCATGCTCTACACTCTCTGTAACCTTGCCAAAGGTCATCCATCGCACAGCCTACATTGGGACCATGACCATGTAATACTTAACTCCCTAGCATATAGTCTGAATTGTGTTGAATACTGAACAGGTCATCACAAAGTAAGTACAAATATATCCTGTTATATTTTGACCATTTCAGACCATGATTTGGAGTTAGTATGCAACTAGACAGGAAGTGATGTTTTAGGAATATTATATCCATATTAAGCCTAAAATAACTCCAATAATACCTCTATGCAGTCTGTCTTGGGCAGAAGTACTCTCATATTAGGGCAAAATGATGACAATAAGGCAACAGTCAAACATTCAGTATTTGGTCGGTATTTTACCTCAGTTTTGGTAAGCCAAATCCAGAAGTGGTGAGCAATACAGAAGTGGTGACGTGTTTCTATTATACTTTTCCTCTGACTCTTCTACTCCTGGTTTTGGCTTACAAATACTGAGGTAAAATACTGACCAAATACTGCTAGTGTGACGGCAGCCATATTAGGGCAAAATGATGACAGTAATCAAGCAGTAAGGCAACAGTTACACATTGGGTATTTGGTCAGTATTTTACCTCAGTTTTTGTAAGCCAAATCCAGGAGTGGTGAGAAATACAGAAGTGGGGCATATGTTTCTATTATACTTTTCCTCTGACTGTTCCACTCCTGGTTTTGGCTTACAAATACTGAGGTAAAATACTGACCAAATAAGGATCAAAAACTAAACGTGTGAACATGGCCTAAGATAAGTTCAGTCTTTTTTATACTATGGACACTACTCTCTCTATATATATATAATTACTTACAAATGCAAATTGCATTAGTTACATAGCATATCTTGTACTTACAGCGGGTATGCTGATTGTTCCAATATCATCTAAATAAAGGTAAAAAATATCCAAGTCAGTCACACAGCATAAAACAATTATGTCTGTGAATAAAATACATGATGTGAAATCAGAATCTGTTTTACACTCACCATTGTGGAATTCTTTGCTTACATTCACCAATATAGTAGTAGTGGTCATAATTCCTGCAGACACTATCATTTCAGAATACTTGCCCCCAAACCAGTGGACCGCCAATGTTGTGTTCTCACCGGGGATAATGTAACTTGGTGCTGTAATGTAATACGATGGTCTGTAAGGCAAAGATGAAAATTATTCTAATTGATCATGAACTTCCATTATCACATGCATAATTACAGACTCACAGTTACCCTGTTTGAAATGAGCTTTGTACTGACAACTTTCAATTATCCAAAATATTCTTGACTGTGGACCCCATTCTAGGATTTAATGAGAAGAGGTACGAACTAGCATCTGAGTAATTGGTCTAAGCTCACAGGTGACTGAGGGCCTTGGAGTACATACTGTATATGTGGCCCTCCTTCCCCTCTCTGTTAAAGAAAACAGTAGGGGTAGGTTGGATGGTTAAAGCTGAGTGCTGATTTTTGGGGAGGATTACCACTTAGGCTACGTTCACACTAGCGTTATGCTAGTTTGCGTCGGGTTTGCGTCGGGCGACGCAGCGGCGACGCATGCGTCATGCGCCCCTATATTTAACATGGGGGACGCATGCGTTTTTGTTTGTTGCGTTGTGCGACGCATGCGTCTTTTTTGCCGCAAGCGTCGGACCAAGAAAACGCAACAAGTTGCATTTTTCTTACGTCCAAATTTCGGCAAAAAACGACGCATGCGTCGCAAAACGCAGCGTTTTTGCGTGCGTTCTGGTGCGTTTTTGCGTGCGTTGTGTGTTGCGTCGCCGACGCAGCGGCGCACAACGCTAATGTGAACGTAGCCTAAGGTGGATTCATGTGCAGTGATTGATGTCATGATTCTTCTGGTCAGTGTAAGAACAACAAACAACAACAAAAGCTATTGTATACAATTATCAGTTCAACATTAGAATTCATACAGATAAATCATTATTATTTAAGAAAATATTAAATTGAAATGTTAATTTCTATAGAAGATGAGAAGCAATTCTTGTACAAATTTTTCAAACAGTTGATTGGCAGTGAATTAATCAATTGTGACAAGTAAATGTGGCTTTAATAACAGTCACACTGTGCTACAGTATATTCCCAAATGTACAGTAATCAGCTATAGAGCAATAGATGGTTGCCTTTAGTTTTAAAGTGTGTGTGGGGGGATGGATGTTCAGATGATACATAGATGAATTATTGATATGGATAGATAGATAGATAGATAGATAGATAGATAGATAGATAGATAGATAGATAGATAGATAGATAGATAGATAGAAAGATAGATAGAAAGATAGATAAATAGATAGATAAATAGATAGATAGATATGGGATAGATAGATAGATAGATAGATATTAGATAGATAGATAGATAGATAGATAGATAGATAGATAGATAGATAGATAATAGATAGATAGATATTAGATAGATAGATAGATAGATAGATAGATAGATAGATAGATAGATAGATAGATAGATAGATAGAAGATAGATACAAATAATTACTGCTATATAGAATATTCTTATAAAATGAAGGTACTTCCTGCACAAATAGGCCAATGCAAGAGAGCCCATCAGCCATGACAAGGCGTTTCTTCCTCTGAAGGAACCCTAAACCTATTACTTATCAAACATGCCTATACCATTTTTGTATCTAATACCAATATATATGAATGGATAGATAGACAGACAGACATTTGGATTGTTACTAATAACTGTTTCCAGTCATGAAATAGCTCAAAACAAAACAATACTGAAAAATACAATTGCAGAATACTATTTAGACCTACCTGCCATCACAGATAACCATAAATATGGACAGGAGGACAGAAAGTCTCAGCGTGGGAAGCTGTAACAGATCCATCCTGACCTTTACTGCACAATGCCAAGTACACTGTGTCCCCTTAATCCCAAAATGTTAAAGTGAAGCATCTTCAGACTTGCTGCCTTTTAAACCCGCTGCGGTGTGAAGTCCAGCCCTGTGACAGCTGAAACTGGTGCTGGACACCTTACAGCAAGTACAATGGCACACAAAGTGTCAGGCAGAAGTTTCTTTTGTCCACCACCAGTCACTTTTGTCTTTATGCTTCCTGCAGTGAAACCATGTATTGTAGCATCCTATGTGGTACTCAATGCAAATACAACTGGAGTTGAATGTAGTCATCAGCCTTGGGAATATATCAAATAATATCTATTAATAGATGTATAATGTAATAAATTATACTATTGCTCATATATTCAAGACTGGGTCAAGGTGTTTGGAAACATCCACATCTGCTCCCTAGTTTTGGAATGGAGAATAGCTGAAGAAAGAGCTAAAACATACTGATAGGGATTCTAGGGATTGTGAGCCCCATCGGGGACAGCGATGATAATGCGTGCAAACTGTAAAGCACTGCGGAATACAGGGGTTGGACAAAATAATGGAAACACCTAACGTTTTGGCATCATAATCTTCGAATATGTGATAAACATGCAAACCGTGACATATGGTAATGTCTTGTAGTTGATTATTTGTGTTTTGTCATATGTGTATGTAAATTAACTGTTTGTTTTGCATAATTGTAAGAACATTGATGAGAACCTGATACCAATGGCAGACCTCTCGGATTTTCAAAGAAGCCAAATTGTTGGTGCTCGTATGGCAGGCACTAGTGTAACACAAAGTGCACGAATGCTTGGCGTGTCAAGAGGTACTGTCTCCAAAGTAATGACTACGTTTGAAAGAGAAGGAAAAACGTCCGCGGCAAAGCACAGGTCCAGCCGAAAGTCGAAGTCGACTGAGAGAGACCGTCGGACTCTAAAGCGACTTGTGAGAGAGGATCGCAAGACCACGGCTCCGAAAATCACTGCCGAGCTCAATGAACACCTACAGAACCCAGTTGCCACGAAAACTGTTCATCAGGAGCTGCACAAATCTGGACTCCACGGAAGAGCTGCAATTAGAAAACCACTGCTCTCAATGACTAATGTTTCCAAGCGTTTAGAGTGGTAAAGAAACCTCCAGAATTGGTCCCTCGAGCAGTGGAAACCTCCGGCCGAGTGTACGTTTGGAGACAGCCGAAAGAAGCATTCCATCCAGACTGCCTTCTCCTAACCGTAAACATGACGGAGGTTCTGTGATGATCTGGGGTGCTATGGAGATCCGCTGGGCCAATGCTATCCCTTCATGGAAGAATTAACAGCCAAGATTATTTAGGCATTTTGGGGCGACCAAGTGCAACCAATTGTTCAAGCACTGTTCCCGGAGGGGAACGCCATCTTTTAGGATGATAATGCACCAATTCATACAGCTAGAATCGTTAAAGCATGGCACGAGGAACATTCTAATGAAGTTGGGCATCTCATTTGGCCCCCACAATCCCCAGACCTCAACATTATTGAGCATTTATGGTCAATTTTAGAGATTCAAGTTAGACGTCGATTTCCGCCACCATCATCGCTCAAAAACTGGAGGGTGTTTTAATTGCAGAATGGGCTAAAATTCCTTTGGAAACAATTAACACCTTGTATGAATCCATACCTCGGAGAATTAAGGCTGTAATTACCGCAAAAGGTGGACCTACACCATATTAAACTAACTTTTGTTGATGTTTCCAGGTGTTTCCATTATTTGGTCCAACCCCTGTATGTTAGCACTACATAAAAAAAATAATGAAGAAAGAAGAAGATATAATATATTACAGGCTTGTATACTGTGGCACAAGCCCCAAAATAGGTCTTTACAAACTACCATAGAGAACCTAAAGGCATTTGGATAATACCAGAACATTACCATAAACTGCTGGAGGTGATGGATGCCATGTCTTGATTATAGGAAGGTCATATAGGGCACAAAACTGAGGCCTTCTCCTCCTTTGAAACATCAAAAAGGTATGTAGAAGTGGCGATCTATATGTGTGTTTTAAAGTCTAAAGCAGTCACTGACCAGTGCCAAGCTACATAACGTCCATAGACTTCCAAGGAGCTGTATGCTGCCAGCAATTCTACATGTGTCAATGATAAGGTTCATATGTGGTCTGGGTACCAAAGATGGCGTGAGGACCTCCATCATCCTTTCTCTTGCCCTATAGGAGGCTATTGTTTGTCCATTAAATCATGCTTGCTGCATGTCCACTCAATCCCAGGTGTCACACATCCCAAGCAATATATTACAGGAGTTGTCCAGACTTGGAACAAAAGTCTGCAGACTGACAGCAGACAGCGCGCATATTGTCACTATTCTCAGTTATTCAATATGCATATTGCTGGATGCATGGACACACATGGTCAAAATTGTTGGTACCCCTCGTTTAATGACAGAAAAACCCACAATGGTCACAGAAATAACTTAAATCGGGCAAAAGTAATAATAAGTAAAAGATCTATAAATGGCGCTATAAAAATGTATAATAATAATAATAATCTATGAAATTGAACAAATGAAAGTCAGACATTGCTTTTCAACCATGCTTCCACAGAATTAAAAAAAATAAATAAATTCATGAAATAGGCCTGGACAGAAAAGATGGTACCCTTGAATATAATGTGACAAAAGGGACATGTTAAATCAAGGTGTGTCCACTAACTAGCATCACAGGTGTCTACAATCTTGGAATCAGTGATTGGGCCTGTATATAAGGATGCAGACAGTCACTGTGCTATTTGGTCAAGTAAATAAGGCAGCACACTGCAGCGCTGAAACATGCAAACATGAAACACAAAAATTGAACTGCATTACTGCACTAGAAATATGAAAAATGAGAGCGTTTAGCGCATAACAATGGCCAATTTTATGTGTACCTGGTAGCCACTTTAGTCTAAGAAGAGGTTTCACAGGTACCCATTCAGATGGAGACGTTTATTCTCAGCGAGGAAAGGAAAGTGTAGGACCTGGTATACGAGAGATGCCCTAAAGTGGCTACCAGGTACACATAAAATTGGCCATTTTTATGCGCTAAACGCTCTCATTTTTCATATTTCTACTGCAGTAATGCAGTTCAATTTTCGTGTTTCATGTTTGCATGTTTCAGCGCTGCAATGTGCTGCCTTATTTACTTGACTGTATACGAGTTGGTGACTCTAGGTTCAGCACCTGTTCACACTTAGTCTATGTTTGGATGTGACGGTCAGTTTTTTAAAATGTGCTATTTGGTGACAGGGTGTGTATCACACTCAACATGGACCAGAGGAAGTGAAGGAAAGAGTTGTCTCAGGAGACTAGAAAGAAAATTATAGACAAACATGTTAAAGGTAAAAGTTATAAGACATCTCCAAGCACCTTGATGTTCCTGTGACCACAGTTGCACATATTATTCAGAAATTTAAGATCCATGGGACTGTAGCCAACCTCCCTGGACATGGCCGCAGGAGGAAAATTGGTGACAAATCAACGAAACAGATAATACGAATGGTAACAAAAGAGCCCAGAAAAACGTTTAAACAGATTAAAGGTGAACTTCAAGCTCAAAGAACCATCGGTGTCAGATCGCACCATCCACCATTGTATGAGCCAAAGTGGACAAAGCATGGGAGACAAGCCAGGAGGACACCAGTGTTGAAAAAAAAATCATAAAAAAGCCAAACTGGAATTAGCAAAACTACATGGTGAGAAGTCACAAAGCTTCTGGGAGAATGTCCTATGGTCAGATGAGACAAAATTAGAACTTTTTGGCAAGGCACATCAGCTCTATGTTCACAGACGGAAAAATGAAGCATAACAAGAAAAGAACACTGTCCCTACTGTGAAACATGGAGGAAGGTCTGTTATGTTCTGGAGCTGCTTTGCTGCATCTGGCACAGGGTGTCTAGAATCTGTGCAGGGTACAATGAAATCTCAAGACTATCAAGGGATTCTAGAGAGAAATGTGCTGCCCAGAGTCAGAAAGCTTGGTCTCAGTTGCAGGTCATGGGTCTTGCTACAGGATAATGACCCAAAACACACAGCTAAAAACACCCAAGAATGACTAAGAGGAAAACAATGGACTATTCTGAAGTGGCCTTGTATGAGCCCTGACCTAAATCCTATTGAGCATCTTTGGAAAGATCTGAAACATGCCGTCTGGAGAAGGCAACCTTCAAACATGAGACAACTAGAGCAGTTTGTTCTTGAGGAGTGGCCAACATACCTGTCGAGAGGTGCAGAGGTCTCATTGACAGTTACAGGAATCATTTAATTGCAATGATTGCCTCAAAAGGCTGTGCAACAAAATATTAAGTTAAGGGTACCATCATTTCTGTCCAGGCCTATTTCATGAGTTTTTTTTTTTTTTTTTATTCTGTGGAAGCAAGGTTGAAAAGCAATGTCTGACTTTCATTTGTTAATTTTTATAGATGCATTATTTATTATTACTTTTGTCAGATTCAAGTTATTTCTATGACCATTGTTGGTTTTTCTGTCATTAAACGAGGGGTACCCACAATTTTGACCACGTGTGTATGCATTTTACATAGTCGCGGTCATGTACCGACTAGACTCAGCCAGATTTAGCAGTCTGCATTCACATTACCCTTGGTCGGGATAACCCCTCCAATGTTCTCTATCCTGGTTAAATATAAGTGCTATATATTAGTCTGATAACAATGTAATGCTTCTGTAGTTGTATGTTGTACATTCAACAATCAACACTGAATGTATCAATTCTATATGAAAAATACGCTTAATGTTCTGCTCCAATTTATTGGTGTGTATGTGTGCATCCTTATATGTAACTGCTTTTTTATGCTCTCGCAGTACCTCTTCTATGCTGTCTATGGACAATACCTTCTAGTTTCACAAGAACACCTGAGAGCCTTGATGCCATTGGTATGTAGAGAGGAAGGGAAGTGAAGCTGCTAGTCTTTTTGTCTTAAACCATACAGATCACATCTAGCTCACTTCCTTGCCTCAAGCCTATGTATGTCCATGGTAATATATGCAGTTTCCATTGTGTAGTACAATAGCATTGCTAGAAGGGAAATGTATGCCATCTGATGGTCAGATCCAGTACTGCAGTGTACTTTTTCCTGCATGTGATTTTTTTGAAGGCTACATCCACATGCCATTTGTGCTTTATTTTTAGCAAAGATGGATTCTTTTAAATCTCCATAAACACATTTGATAACTCTGAGATAAACTTGCTTGGTTAACTTTCTAATGTATATTGGGGCATCTCCTGATTGCATTGGAAATACAGGTGCATCTCACAAAATTAGAATATCATCAAAAAGTTACTTTATTTCAGTTCTTTAATACAAAAAGTGAAGCTCATATATTATATAGAGTCATCACAAACAGAGTGATCTATTTCAAGTGTTTATTTCTGTTAATGTTGATGATTATGGCTTACAGCCAATGGAAACCCAAATGCCATTATCTCAGTGAATTAGAATACTTTATAACACCACAAATTTAGGTTGACAATGGCGCTAGCATATGGAGGGAAAACCTGCTGCAAGCAATAAGACAACACCACCTGGTTTTCCAAATGGTTATAGCAATTAGAAAAAAATCATATACTTGTACTATGTGTATTTTCCTTTTCTCCAGTCATTAAAATGTCCTTGTGGTAAACTTTACGTGGGATGCACCAAACGCCCACTTAATGTTAGAATCAACGAGCACCTGCGAAACATCAAAAAAAGGTTTGTGGGCTACCCGTTATCAAAACATTATCTATTACACCATGGGGGGTCAACAAAAGGCACCGCAGTCACTGGCCTACAGATTGTCAAAAAGGAATGGAGAAAAGGAAACTACATTAAACAAATGTCCCGTATAGAGAACAAATGGATATTTGAATGAGACACTCTGATTCCTAAAGGTCTTAACAGTGAAGTAGAACTCTTTGCGTTTACTGATTAAACACCATGGCATACGACACATCCTGAAGATAAAAGACAGCTCCTTCAATCAATGGACCATCCCTGATGAAGGAATCCGTACATTCCGAGACGCATAGGAATTGGTACATACAGAGCACTGCACACTATCACGTGCTTGGTCACATGACCTGTGACGTCACACAGCGTCCTGCTAGCTTACCGCTTGTTCACCGCGCGCTGCCGTCCTCTGCCATGAGTCCTCCATGCTCGTGCAGGATCCTATCAGTGAAGCAAGAGGAGCGCCTGTCACCGGCCGGGACAGCTCTTCGGAAGACTTCCTGAACTACAATTGGTAAACGTTCTTGTGAAACTCCCTCTCTCCTCCGGGACTATCTAAAGACCGAAACCTGAACTACACTCCCACCTCTGCTACACAAGGTAACCCAAATAATAATGAACACTTTGTCACCCACTGCACCTCTATGTGAGATATTGTGAGTGTTGGTCACCTATTTAAAGGGATATACACATAGCGCAAGTATATGATTTTTTTCTTATTACTTTATAACACCAGCTTGAAAAAATGATTTTAAAATCCGAAATGTTGGCCTACTATAATATTTATGTAAATGCACTCAATACTTGGTCAGGGCTCCTTTTGCATCAATTACTGCATCAATGCGACATGGAATGGAGGCGATCAGCCTGTGGCACTGCTGAGGTGTTATGGAAGGCCAGGTTGCTTTGATAGCAGCCTGCAGCTCATCTGCATTGTTGGGTCTGGTGTCTCTCATCTTCTTCTTGACAATAAACTTTTGATGATATTCATTTGTGAGATGCATCTGTAAGTGCTGGGTGTGTTGTGTGTTGCCAAAAGTGGAGTAAAGTGAAAAGGAAAGGGTATCGGCGGAACCAACTTCAAAATATACATTTAGGTTGGTTAAAGCCACCCCCCCCCCCCTCCTCCTGACGAAGCATGTTTCTATGAAATGCTCATCAATTGTGGTGGACATCTGGACATGGTCTACATTGCACTTGAGAGAACGAAAGAATAGTATATACTTAATATACTTAATATAGCAGGTGTCTATATCTCTAGGCAAGAAAAAGGGAGGTTACATACTACTGGACAGTAAGTCGAAAGGAAAATGGAAAAATCAATGGGAGCACAGAAAAAATGCTACCATATGGTCGATGAAACATACACTTACAGAAATCAGATAACAATGATGGGTATACAGAAAAACAAAGGAACCCTCCATCCTTATCTTATTTTCTATACATGTGTGTTTCATAGACTATATGTTGGGTTTTTTCTTTGCTCCCATTATTTTTTTACATTGCACTTGGTACATTGGCCTTGGTTCATTCAGGGTATGTGCACACGTTCAGTTTTTTTTGCGTTTTTTTTTGCGTTTTTTCGCGATAAAAACGCTATAAAAACTAATTAAAAAGGCATGCATTATGCATCCTATAATTTAGAATGCATTCTGCAATTTTTGTGCACATGATGCGTTTTTTCTGCTAAAAAAATGCATTGCGTAAAAAAAAGCAGCATGTTCATTAATTTTGAAGTTTTTTCGCGTTTTTCCCACTATTCTATGCATTTGGAAAAAACACAAAAAAAGCTTCAAAAACGCATAACAAACACGCAAAAAACGCATCAAAAACGCGAAAAAAAAAACGCATGCGGATTTCTGGCAGAAATGTCCAGTTTTTGGTCAGGAAAATTTCTGCCAGAAATCCTGACGTGTGCACATACCCTAAGACTGGCTTTTTCTATGCCAGTCTTGATGAACAACACGCTGGAGTGAGATGTACCAAATTAATTAAGAGGGATACGCCTCTGGATGAATTTTAGCGCATGCATCAGAAACAGAGATTGGCATAAATTATCATCACAATTTTTATTGTGATGCAAATTGTGATGAATTTATCAGGCATACTTGTTCACACCCAGTATTGCTTGAGCGCTGTCCACATTTCAAAAAGTTAGCAAACCTGGTTAAAACTGATGTAAAAATGCCCCCCAAAAATCACAATATTTTTGGACACCTTTGAATTGCTCAAAATGTATGCAATAGTTCAAGCTGTTTTGAAAACTGTTGCCTCATTCGGGAACTATGTCTCTACCTTTTTCGTTGTTCTTGAGGCTATTGCATTATTAATCTATTTAATCTAGCATTTTGCTTTTAGGATTGATCTGACTACCTGCCAAGGGTAAAGAACATATTTGTGTATCTATATATACTTTCTGTCCAATACATATGGGTTATTTTACCTGTTCAGTTTGGAAGGAAAAGTTGTGTAATTATGGAAATCACAGGATGGATAAACATGTTAATGATATGTAAAAGGTGAAAAAATGTAATCAACATTTTCAAAGCATCTCAAAATATACACACTTAAACTTCATGTCATGTTATCAATGAGGTTATTAAAGGGAACCTGTCACCCCGTTTTTTCAGTAGGAGATAAAAATACCGTTAAATAGGGCCTGAGCTGTGCTTTACAATAGGGTATTTTTTGTCCCCTGATTCCCTACCTATGCTGCCGAAATACCTTACAAAACTGGCCTTTCCAGGTCGTCCCTCATGACAGCACCACAGCAGAAATAATGGGTGCTGTCATGATGGACTCCTGGAAATACCGTTACCGGTATGACTAACTCCTAGTTTTTTGCCTGTCAATCAGGCTGGTCAGGTCGGATGGGCGTGGTCACAGCGCTGTTTCTTCCCCCAGATCTTGCTTATGTTCCCGTTGGTGGCGTAGTGCTTCTCGCATGCGCAAGTGCCGAATGCACTGCGCAACTGTAGAAAAAGAGCGCGCTCGCCGCTATTCAGCGGTTTCTCGGTGGGCGCGGCCATCTTCCTGAGGCCGCGCGTGCGCAGATGGAGTCTCCTGCTTCCCGGGGCTTCAGGAAAATGGCCGCGGGATGCCGCGCGTGCGCAGATGGACATCGCGGCGGCCATTTTCCTGAAGCCGAGTAATCTCGCGCACGCGTGGCCTCAGGAAGATGGCCGCGCCCACCGAGAAACCGCTGAATAGCGGCGAGCGCGCTCTTTTTCTACAGCTGCGCAGTGCATTCGGCACTTGCGCATGCGAGAAGCACTACGCCACCAACGGGAACATAAGCAAGATCTGGGGGAAGAAACAGTGCTGTGACCACGCCCATCCGACCTGACCAGCCTGATTGACAGGCGAAAAAGGCCACTTTTGTAAGGTATTTCGGCAGCATGGGTAGGGAATCAGGGGACAAAAAATACCCTATTGTAAAGCACAGCTCAGGCCCTATTTAACGGTATTTTTTATTTCCTACTGAAAAAACGGGGTGACAGGTTCCCTTTAATGGTTGCCTGAGAAAGGTTCTGCCACACTGAATGCACTTGGGCTCGCAAACCATCAAGATATATTGCTGGTAGCTCCTTTTGCAATTGCTGACAAATGACGCCCCATTTTTTTAACAAGACAATGCCAGGCCACATGTTGCTTGTGCTACTGTGAGCAACCTGGATGTCCTAAATGTGCTACCATGGCCTTCAGCGTCTCCAGACGTGTCTCCAATAAAGTACATTAGAAACCTCATTGGTCGGCAATTGCAAAGAGAGCTGCCAGTAGTAGCTCTTAATTATTTGTGTGCCAAAGGGCATTCAAAGCATAAGAATATACCTCAGACAACCAATAATAAAAATATTGATAATATGTCAAGGTGTGTAAGTGCATGGATTCCTGAGTGTGCCACTCAAATGCTGTACAGAATAAATCAAGATGTTTTGAAAATGTTTATCATTTTCCTAATTTGAATTGTGATTTCCATAATTCCACAACTTTTCTTTCTTGCTGTTTCAATTTCATTGTTGAGAAGCGTATATTACTCTTTACCAGGGACCCATGATGCTCTACTGCTTCTCTACGTGTGGAATCTCTTTTTATATAACTTTACTTATATTCATGGATTTTATCACTTTGGTGGTACTTATGTTTTTATTTTGTGGGTAAAAGGGTTTCTCATGAGGAAGTGAGCACATTATTATAAAAAAACAAGCTGAAGAGCCCGTCGTTGTCTGGGCATAGTAAATATCTGTGGTTAGTTATAGCACCTCACGTCTCTTATTTTCCCATCATGCCTCTCATTTTCCCCCTCACATCTTTCATTTTCCCCCTCACATCTTTCATTTTCCCCCTCACATCTCTCATTTTCCCCCTCACTCCTCTTGTTTTCCCCCTCATTCCCTCCCTCACTCCTCTCATTCCCCCCTAACACTTGTCATTTCGACCTCACATCTGTCATTTTCCGATCACTCCACTATTTTCCCTCACTCCTCTTATTTTGCACTCACACCTTTTCATTTTCACCTCACACCTCTCATTTTCCTTTCAGTATATACATGTTTGTCTTCTCCCTTATATATAGTATACACCTGTATGTCATCTCCTCTGTATATAGTATATACCTGTATGTCATCTCCCCTGTAAATAGTATATACCTGCTGTATGTCATCTCCTCCTGTATATTGTATATACCTATGTGTCATCTCCTCCTGTATATAATATATACATGTATGTCATCTCTTCTGTAAATAGTATACTAGATTGTGGCCCGATTCTAACGCATCGGGTATTCTAGAATATGCATGTCCCCGTAGTATATGGACAATGATGATTCCAGAATTCGCGGCACACTGTGCCCGTCGCTGATTGGTCGAGGCAACCTTTATGACATCATCGTCACCATGGCAACCATTATGACATCTACGTCGATACTGTGCCCGTCGCTGAATCAGAAACGTGAGATGTCTACGTCCTTTATGACATCATCGTCGCTGTGCCCCTTGCTGATTGGTCGAGGCCTGGCGGCCTCGACCAATCAAAGAGCCGGGATTTCCAGGACAGACAGACAGAAAGAAAGACAGACAGACAGACGGAAAAACCCTTAGACAATTATATATATAGATACCTGTATGCCATCTCCTCCTACATATAGTATACAGTATACCTGTATGTCATCTCCTGTATATAGTATATACCTGTATGTCATCTCCCCTGTATATAGTATATACCTGCTGTATGTCATCTCCTCCTCTATATACCTATGTGTCATCTCCTCTTTTATATAGTATATACCTGTATGTCAACTCCTCCTGTATATAGTATATATGTGTGTCATCTCCTCCTGTATATAGTATATACCTGTATGTCATCTTTTCTGTATATAGTATATACCTGCATGTCATCTCCTCCTAAATATGGTATACAGTATACCTGTATGTCATCTCCTGTATATAGTATATACCTGTATGTCATCTCCCCTGTATATACTATATACCTGCTGTATGTCATCTCCTCCTCTATACACCTATGTGTCATCTCCTCTTTTATATAGTATATACCTGTATGTCATATCCTCCTGTATATAGTATGTACCTGTATGTCATCTTCTCCTGTATTAGACCTCGTTCACATGTTATTTGGTCAGTATTTTTACCTCAGTTTTTGTAAGCTAAATTGGCAGCCTGATAAATCCCCAGCCAACAGGAAGCCCTCCCCCCTGGCAGTATATATTAGCTCACACATACACATAATAGACAGGTCATGTGACTGACAGCTGCCGTATTTCCTATATGGTACATTTGTTGCTCTTGTAGTTTGTCTGCTTATTAATCAGATTTTTATTTTTGAAGGATAATACCAGACTTGTGTGTGTTTTAGGGCGAGCTTCATGTGTCAAGTTGTGTGTGTTGAGTTGCATGTGGCGACATGCATGTAGCGACTTTTGCGAGATGAGTTTTGTGTGGCGACATGCGTGTAGCAACTTTTTGTGTGTCGAGTTGCATGTGACAGGTTAGTGTAGCAAGTTGTCTGCAGCAAGTTTTGCGCGTGGCGAGTTTTATGTGTGGTGCGTGTTGAGTATGTGCAAGTTTTGTGTGGGGCAACTTTTGAATGTGTTGCAACTTTTGCGCATGTGGCAATTTTTCCGCGTGTGCAAGTTTTGTGTGTGGCGAGTTTTCCATGAGGTGAGTTTTGCACGTGTGGCTAGATTTGCGTGAGCCTAGTTTTGCATGTGGCGAGTATTGCATGTGGCGAATTTTGCGCGTGGCAAGTTTTGAGTGGTGGTGACTTTTGTGGTTCGACTTTTATGTGGTGAGGTTGGTGTATGTGTGGTGAAATGTGTGCTGAGGGTGGTATATGTGTTCAAGCACGTGGTAGTGCGTGGCGCATTTTGTGTGTGTGTTCATATCCCCATGTGTGGTAAGTATCCCATGTCGGGGCCCCACCTTAGCAACTGTACGGTATATACTCTATGGCGCCATTGCTCTCATTCTTAAAGTCACCCTTGTTCACATCTGGCAGCTGTCAATTTGCCTTCAACACTTTTCCTTTCACTTTTTCCCCATTATGTAGATAGGGGCAAAATTGTTTGGTGAATTGGAAAGCACGGGGTTAAAATTTCACCTCACAACATAGCCTATGACGCTCTCGGGGTCCTGACGTGTGACTGTGCAAAATTTTGCAATGACAGAAAAAAGACTGGCACATCCAAATTAGTGTGAATAGGTGCATGCTAGGAGCAGCTACTGTACCTCCATATACAATATACAAAAAGAGGTTGCACTCTATCGTGCCAAAGCATGTTAAATATGAAATACATGAAATATGAATAGCAAAATGGCTTTTTGAACATTAGGAAAAATTTGTGAGACGCTTTGCACAGAATTTGGCCAAATAGTGTGAGACCATCAACCATCGTCAAGGTGGTCTCATTAATGAGACGGTGCAGATGCCAATCCCGGACATACAGACACACACACACACACACACACACACAGAAACTTATTAATTATCAGAAACTTATAATTGGAAAGAAACATTTTTTAGATGGTATTTCTTGGATGTCTTTGTCCTTACTGTCTTCCATGATTCCTTTATTGATACTACTGAGTCATGTAAAATATACATAACAATTGTGGGTAAAGGAAGTGGAATACAAGTCTTGCAGTGGATTTGGTTTCACCTGTTTTTTGCAGGTGTCTGAAATAAAGTCACACTTCCCATTTCACAACAATAAGAGACTGTGACAGTTCCTTACGCATCTACTTATGAAGAGACCTTCACAATAGTAAAGCAAAAAGTGACTCAAGTGCTTACTTTATCTTAATTTTCAAGGAGCCATCTGCTTTAGGGCAATCCCTTTTTATCAGGCTGCATTCACACATTCGTGTGACACAGTCATGCGCTGTGCATTTTTAGTTTTTCTCGGACAGCGCTCCAACCCACAGTTTTATCGATCCATGCACACAACTACTTTAAAACTGGGTCCATGTGTCTGGTCCGTGAGACTCATAGCAAGTCCTAAGCTCATGCGTTTTGTAGATTAGACTGGGCCATTAACGTTTATGGGGATCCATATAAAACAGCTGGCACACTAAAGATGGACTTTGTGCTTCAGCATTCAGTCTGTGTTTCATCCATTTTTTGACTGATCCATTGCTAAGGCTGCATTCAGACAACTATGTGACTGCTGTCTCACTTGGACCCATAGAGTAGAACTGATGTTTTCACACATCTGTTAAAATCACTGATCCAAATGTCTGAATCTAGCCTGCGCCAATGGATAAAAAATACTAGCTAGTTTACCAGCTTCCTATCCTAATCGACAGGTTGCAAATGAAAATAATGGAAGAACCATTGCTGTCATTGGGTGAAAACAATCTGACCTTTTCCTGCTTATACAGCTGATGGATTTCTTTCTTTTCAATACAAATCTATCTCCTGTCCTGCTCTCAATACTGAAAACCACACTGGTACATTGTAACAAACTTTCAGCTGTCAAAGTCGATTGAAACCATTTTGGGTTGCAAAATATACCACGTTGTCCATGCATAAAACGCACGACTGTGATGTTTTAAATTCCAATAAATGAAAATGGTGAACCATAAAAAAATTCCAGAAAATACAAGATTTTAATACATTGTAAGAATATGGTGCCCCCTGTCCTCACTTGTCTTCTTCCTATGCTCAGTATCCCTCCTCAAAGAAGCCGTGGAAGCCACTCAGGATATTCCCCAGAGTGGTAAGATATAGGCTGCAGTACTGGATAAAGTTGTAAATGCCTCCGTGTAGGGGGCTCCTGCACCTTGCCCATTACTCCCTTACCAGCAATGTCCCCCTCGTGAGAAAAATTGACATCTGTGTGTGTGGTTATGACCAATCCACCTCCTCCGTGGCGGATCATGCCCAACATCTGGGACAATTCATGTTGGTGGTCCAGCTGCAGCCTCCACTCTTCAAGACGCAGCCTCCCTTTCTCAGCCTCTTGCTCCTGCTCCAACCTCTCTTCCATCTGGAGGAAGCGTTTTTACGATGCTTGCTGAGCCATCAGCATCTGTGAGATCAGGTCATTTAGCGGTTCTTTCCTTTTTCTCCAGAACCTCAGGTGACCGTTCTGTCCCGATGACCAAGCCATGTTGGATTCACTAAAGCCTGCAAGGCACAAACACATGAACAATCTGGTGGACAAAGCTCAAACGGTCCCTTCTTCCAGGCGGCCGAAAACACCTCAGGCACTCTTCTGGCTGCGCCAACAGAACTAGCCCCCGCGCCAGAAGTGACGCAATCGCCCCCAGCAACCAGGAAGGGGAGGGGGAAGGTGTAAGCTACCGCAGCACTAACTACCCCTACGTGCAGGAGACCGGGAATCAAAAAAGGGGGAAAAGGGTACCAATCGTCCAGCCAGTCAGGGGGCCTCCATCATATAAAGTCGGGCCCCCGCATTAGTAATGGGTGGGTGTCATATAGACGCTTCTCCATTAATAAGCCATGGGCTTGATGTCACCTGACAATACATTGGTGACATCAACCCTACAATTATGAACCCCACTTGCCACCACTACAGGGCAAGTGGGAAGAGTCAGGCAAAGCATCAGAATTGGTGCATCTAATAAATGTGACTTTTCTGCGCAGCTGCAGGCTGCTATTTTTAGGCTAGGGACCCAATATATCCATGGCCTCTTAACAGCCTGAGAATACCAGCCCCCAGCTGTCTGCTTCAAATAATGAAAAGAAATCAAGTTCAGAATCATTTAGAAACAACAATACTAATGTTTTAACTCATGAAGAGTTCAGAAATCAATATTTTGTGGAATAACCATGATTTTTAATCACAGCTTTCATGCGTCTTGGCATGCTTTCCACCAGTTTTCCACACTGCTTCTGGCGCAAAAATTTAAGTTCTTTGTTTGATAGCTTGTGTCTATCCATCATCCTCTTGATTACATTGTAGAGGTTTTCAATAGGGTTCAGGTCTTTAACTTGGCTGCCCATGGCAGGGTTTTGATGTGGTGGTCTCTTAATTTTTTCCAGAGCTGTATTATTAAGGCGCAGGAAAGAAAGCTGTTAATAGTGACTATGAACAAAAATCACTATGAATAGGGCTGGGCAATGTACTACGTGGGCTGCGCAATGTACTACGTGGGCTGCGCAATGTACTACGCGGGCTGCGCAATGTACTGCGTGGGCTGCGCAATGTACTGCGTGGGCTGTGCAATATAATTCATGGGCTGTGCTATACACTACGCATACATATTCTAGTACACCCAATGCGTTAGAAACGGGCTACCATCTAGTATATATATATATGTGTATATATATATGTATATATATATATACTAGCTATTGAACCCGTTCTACGCCTGGGTGGCGAGCATTTATATTGGTATATGGTCTCCATCCTTGTATGTGCTGCTCCATCCTGCGTCCCCATCCTGTCATGTGCTGCACCCATCCTCCGTCCCCATCCTGCGTCCCCATCCTGTCATGTGCTGCACCCATCCTGCGTCCCCATCCTGGTATGTGCTGCACCCATCCTGCGTCCCCATCCTGGTATGTGCTGCACCCATCCTGCGTCCCCATCCTGTCACGTGCTGCACCCATCCTGCGTCCCCATCCTGTCACGTGCTGCTCCCATCCTGCGTCCCCATCCTGTCATGTGCTGCTCCCATCCTGCGTCCCCATCCTGTCATGTGCTGCACCCATCCTGCGTCCCCATCCTGTCATGTGCTTCATCCATCCTGCATCCCCATCCTGGTATGAGCTGCACCCATCCTGCGTCCCCATCCTGTCATGTGCTGCACCAATCCTGCGTCCCCATCCTGTCATGTGCTGCACCCATCCTGCGTCCCCATCCTGCGTCCCCATCCTGTCATGTGCTGCGTCTCCATCCTGCGTCCCCATCCTGTGATGCGCTGCTCCCATCCTGCGTCCCCATCCTGTGATGCGCTGCTCCCATCCTGCGTCCCCATCCTGCGTCCCCATCCTGTCATGTGCTGCACCCATCCTGCGTCCCCATCCTGGTATGTGCTGCGTCCCCATCCTGCATCCCCATCCTGCGTCCCCATCCTGGTATGTGCTGCGTCCCCATCCTGCGTCCCCATCCTGGTATGTGCTGCGTCCCCATCCTGCGTCCCCATCCTGGTATGTGCTGCGTCCCCATCCTGCGTCCCCATCCTGGTATGTGCTGCGTCCCCATCCTGCGTCCCCATTCTGGTATGTGCTGCGTCCCCATCCTGCGTCCCCATCCTGCGTCCCCATCCTGGTATGTGCTGCGTCCCCATCCTGCGTCCCCATCCTGGTATGTGCTGCGTCCCCATCCTGCGTCCCCATCCTGGTATGTGCTGCGTCCCCATCCTGCGTCCCCATCCTGCGTCCCCATCCTGGTATGTGCTGCGTCCCCATCCTGCGTCCCCATCCTGCGTCCCCATCCTGGTATGTGCTGCGTCCCCATCCTGCGTCCCCATCCTGCGTCCCCATCCTGGTATGTGCTGCGTCCCCATCCTGCGTCCCCATCCTGCGTCCCCATCCTGGTATGTGCTGCGTCCCCATCCTGCATCCCCATCCTGGTATGTGCTGCATCCCCATCCTGCGTCTCCATCCTGGTATGTGCTGCATCCACGCGGGGGCCTGAGCAGGCGGGGACACTGGCGCGCTGTGGGGGTCAGGTGCCGGTATCGCCACCAGCTCAGGCCCCCCAGCACTTACTATATTCACCTGTCCTGCGTTCCATCGCTGAGCGCCGCCATCTTCCCGGTCTCCTGGCTGTGACTGTTCAGTCAGAGGGCGGTGCCGGCACGCATTAAGCGCGTCATCGCGCCCTCTGAACTGAAGGTCACAGGCCGAAGACCGGGAAGATGGCGGCGTTCAGCGATGGAACGCAGGACAGGTGAATATGGCCGATACTCACCGTCCTGGCGGTCCCTGCTTCTCTGTTGGAGATCGCGGTGTGCGATCAGTGTGAACGCACACCGCGATCTCCCGGGAGCGTCACTCTGTGAGGCCCAGACTGCGCGGGCGCTTGCGCCTGCGCAGTCTATAAAGGCTTCGGACAGAGTGACGCTCCCAGCGTTATATTATAGATATAAAGCTGAATGTGTGTGTATGTGTGTATGTCCGGGATTGGCAACTGCACCGTCGCAGCTACAGCCACAACATTTTGCACAGTCACACGTCTGGACCCTGAGAGTGTCATAGGCTATGTTGTGAGGCAAAATTTTAACCCCGCGCGTTCCAATTCACCAAACAATTTTGCCCCTATCTACATAATAGGGAAAAAGTGAAAGGAAAAGTGTTGGAGGCAAATTGACAGCTGCCAGATGTGAACAAGGGGGACTTAAAGAATGAGAGCGATGGCGCCAAAGAGTATATACCGTACTGTTGCTAAGGTGGGGCCCCGACATGGGATACTCACCACACACTGGGATATGAACACACACACAAAATGCGCCACACACTACCACGTGCTTGAACACATATACCACCCTCAGCACACATTTCACCACACATTCACCAACTTCGCCACATAAAAGTCAAAACACAAAAGTCGCCACTCAAAATTCGTCACGTGCAAAATTCGCCACATGCAAAACTCACCACATGCAAAACTAGGCTCACGCAAAACTAGCCACACGTGCAAAACTCACCTCATGGAAAACTCGCCACAGACAAAACTTAAACACGCGGAAAAATTGCCACATGCACAAAAGTTGCAACACCTGCAAAAGTTGCCTCACACAAAACTTGCACATACTCAAAATGCACCACACATAAAATTCGCCACACGCAACACTCACCATGCGCAAAACTTGCTGCACACAACTTGCTACACTAACCTGTCACGTGCAACTCGACACACAAAAAGTTGCTACACGCATGTCACCACACAAAACTCATCTCACAAAAGTCGCTACTTGCATGTCGCCACATGCAACTCAACACACACAACTTGACACATGAAACTCGCCCTAAAACACACACAAGTCTGGTATTATCCTTCAAAAATAAAAATCTGATTAACAAGCAGACAAACTACAAGAGCAACAAATGTACCATATAGGAAATACGGCAGCTGTCAGTCACATGAGTCGTCTATTATGTGTATGTGTGAGCTAATATATACTGCCAGGGGGGAGGGCTTCCTGTTGGCTGGGGATTTATCAGGCTGCCAATTTAGCTTACAAATACTGAGGTAAAAATACTGACCAAATAACATGTGAACGAGGTCTAATACAGGAGGAGATGACATACAGGTACATACTATATACAGGAAAGATGACACACAGGTATATGCTATATATAGGAGATGACATACAGGTATATACTATATACAGGAGGAGATGACACACGTATATACTATATACAGGAGGAGATGACATACAGGTATATACTATATAAAAGAGATGACATACAGGTACAGTATATACTATGTAAAAGCGGAGATGACACATAGGTATACAGAGGAGATGACATACAGCAGGTATATACTATATACAGGGGAGATGACATACAGGTATATACTATATACATTAGGTGACATACAGGTATATACTATATATAGGAGCAGATGAAATACAGGTATATACAGAAGAGATTAACAGCACAAGCTTTGTTTCATTATGTCCCACTTCCAGCAGCCACATGTGCCTCTCACTATAATACAGCACAATAGCTTTGCTCTATTATGCCCCACTTCCGGCCGTTCTGGCCTTGTGCGCATGCACAGTCCATTACTTCGGCGCTTGCGCAATTGAACATTCGCTATAGCGTCTTTTAATATGTTTTTTACCTGAACGCACCACTTCCGGTTTCCACAGCTGTACGACATAATCAGCACCTAGCAGGGCCGGACTGGGACTAAACTTCTGCCCTGGCATTTGAAGTTACACAGGCCCAATTGTCACATGGTGACTGTATAATATCTTTGCACACTTGTAGGCAAGGCCGGTTTTAGGCAAAGTGGAGCCCTATGCCTAGTCAAAGTTTAAAATGGGGCCCCAAATGCTAACATATTGCACATCACACAAAAGCATTTCGGTTGTATTTACAAGCGCTAAATTCAGGCCACTAAATGAGTTTGATCAACAATACTGAAGTTGTTCAACGTTTGTTTCCCGGCCTCTTTCCACCAGCTGAGGAATAATGATGGGACAGAACGATCACTAATAGATCACTAACAGATTACCATACATTATCATGTTATCAGCAGCACATCTACAGTTTACACCAGCAATGTGCTGAGAACAAGGATTTTTGTTCCAGCAAAAACAATCTGAATATGCAGCATTTTACTTGTTTAGTAAAATACACCCCATAGTCCTCCATATATTATAATGTGCACCACAGTCCTCCATATAGTATAATACACTCCCTATAGTCCTCCATATATTAAAATACACTGCTCAGTCCTCCATATAGCATAATACACTCCTCATAGTCCTCCATATAGCATAATACACTCCTCATAGTGCTCCATATAGTATAATGCACCGCCAGAGTTATCCATGTAGTACAATTCACTTCCCATAGTATAAAGCACCCCATAGCTCTTCATATAGTATAACGTATTCCCCATAATCCTCGATACAGTATAATGCAGCCCACATATAGTATAATGCAGCCACCACCCTACAGAATATAATGCAGCAACCCCAGAGTATAATGCAGCCACCCCAGAGTATAATGCAGCCACCCCATAGAATATAATACCACCCACCTCCACATAATATATAATGTAGCCCCATAGAATATAATGCAGCCCCCCATAGTATAACACAGCCTCCCCATAGAATATAATATACCCCCACAATAGTATATAACAGCCACATAGTATATAACATGGCCTCCCCATAGAATATAATATACCCCCATAGTATATAGCACAACCCGCATAGCAGACAACACAGCCCACGTAGCAGTATACAGCACAGCCCACGTAGCAGTATACAGCACAGCCCACATAGTAGTATAAATCACTGCCCACATAGTAGTATACAGCAGAGCCCACATAGTAGTGTATAGCACAGCCCACATAGTAGTATACAGAAGAGGCCACAGAGTAGTATACAGCAGAGCCCACATAGTAGTATACAGCAGAGCCAACATAGTAGGGTATAGCACTGCCCACATAGTAGTATATAGCACAGCCCACATAGTAGTATACAGCACTCCCCACATAGTAGTATACAGCACAGCCCACACAGTAGTATACAGCACTGCCCACACAGTAGTATACAGCACTGCCCACACAGTAGTATACAGCACTGCCCACATAGTAGTATACAGCACTGCCTACATAGTAGTATACAGCAGAGCCCGCATAGTAGTGTATAGCACAGCCCACATAGTAGTATACAGCAGAGCCCACATAGTAGTGTATAGCACAGCCCACACAGTAGTATATAGCACGGCCCACATAGTAGTATACAGCAGAGCCCACACAGTAGTATACAGCAGAGCCCACGCAGTATTATATAGCACAGCCCACATAGTAGTATACAGCACAGCCCACATAGTAGTATACAGCATAGCCCACATAGTAGTATACAGCACATCCCACATAGTAGTATGTAGCACAGCCCACATAGTAGTATACAGCAAAGCCCATAGAGTAGTATATAGCACAGCCCACATAGTAGTATACAGCACAGTCCACATAGTAGTGCATAGCACAGCCCACACAGTAGTATATAGCATGGCCCACATAGTAGTATACAGCAGAGCCCACACAGTAGTATACAGCAGAGCCCACGCAGTATTATATAGCACAGCCCACATAGTAGTATACAGCACAGCCCATATAGTAGTATACAGCATAGCCCACATAGTAGTATACCGCACATCCCACATAGTAGTATGTAGCACAGCCTACATAGTAGTATACAGAAAAGCCCATAGAGTAGTATATAGCACAGCCCACATAGTAGTATACAACACAGTCCACATAGTAGTGTATAGCACAGCCCACATAGTAGTATACAGCAGAGCCCACACAGTAGTATATAGCACAGCCCACATAGTAGTATACAGCACAGTCCACATAGTAGTTTATAGCACAGCCCACATAGTAGTATACAGCAGAGCTCACATAGCAGTATACAACACAGCCCACACAGTATACAGCAGAGCCCACACAGTAGTATACAGCACTGCCCACATAGTAGTATACAGCACTGCCCACACAGTAGTATACAGCACTGCCCACATAGTAGTATACATCAGAGTCCACATCTGTCCTCCCACCTAGAATGGCCCCATAGTCCAGTAAAAAAAAGAAACACTCCTCACCTCCACTCATGCCTGCGGTGCTCCCTGCTCCTGTCTCGGCAGCTGCCGCTGCACTGCCTGGGACACAGTGAGTGCGCGCGCACCCGCAGTGTCAGAGGCAGAGTGGGGAATGATGGGAGAGGGAGCGTCAGGTGACGCTCTCTCCTCCATCATTGCATTCAAGTGTACCACCGTCATAGATGCCGGTTTAGTTGAATGCGGCAGCTGCGGCGCTGGGGGGGGAAGGGTGAGTCGGCGCGCAGCGGCCCACTACTAGCACCGGCCCTTCTGGCATGCCAGAACTGCCCGATGGCCAGTCCCGCCCTGACACCTAGTTCCCTATTAGTGATGAGCGAGTATACTCGTTGCTCGGGTTTTCCCGAGCATGCTCGGGTGGTCTCCGAGTATTTGGATGTGCTCAGAGATTTAGTTTTCCTCTCTACAGCTGCATGATTTGCGACTGCTAGACAGCTTGAATACATGTGGAGGTTGTCTGCTTGTTAGGGAATTCCTACATGTGTTCAGCCTGTTAAGCAGTCGCAAATCATGCAGCTGCAGCGAGGAAAACTAAATCTCTGAGCACATCCCAATACTCGGAGATCACCCAAGCATGCTCGGGGATACCCGAGTAATGAATATACTCGCTCATCACTTTTCCCTATATATAGGTGACACCCACACTCCGCAGACACCTGCTTCCACTACAGTTGCTATTCACTGATTCCTTTTTTTATCCACATGTAAGTAACAATCTTCTTTTCTAATATGCTTAATTTTCATCTTGCGGACATCACTTACCAATACTCATTGCTACTCCCCTTTTCTTTTTCTTATGCCTTCAGAAAATGGCTCTATGCACCTAAGCCACACAGGTATTTTCTCCCTTTTTCTTATCTTAGATAATATTGGGTCTAGATAATGTCATTTACTTATGGTATTCCCCTCTCTCTGTTCTCAGAACTATTCTCAGTCTGTTTCTTTCCCTCTACCTGATAACTGCCTTAGGTCTATGTGTTTTTTGCGACATTGCATTAAGTGTGTACATTATTATGGCAATTTCATACTTACAGTATATACCTTATCCTTTTGCTTTCACAGCTTGAATTTATTTTTCTCCATTGAAGTTATGTGGGCCCTTAATAAACAAGTTAAAATGATTCATTTTGAGTCAGAACTATGTCCCCCTTTTTTCTTTACTTCTTTTCTCGTTCAATATGTGATATATGATCTGTCCTGTAATTTCTAATTTTCTTTATTCTGTTTTATCCAGATAAATACCTTGATAAAGGCTTTATTGGCCGAAACATTGGTGGTACTGTGTGACTGATCATACCAATAAATATAAAGGAACTTGATTTTTATGCCTCAGGTTTTTTCTATATATATTTGCCTTTTCCTGACGGCATTCCATTTTGGATTGCTACTCCCTTTATCGTTATACTCCCTCTGGTAGGCCCTAGAATCTGATGGCCTACCTAGAAGCGGAGATTGCACCCTAAATTTGTGATGTGGCGCACCCACACAACAGCTGTCCCTTCACAGTAGTTTGACAATAAATGGCTTCACCCAACCACTAACCATGAGTGGAGAAATAATTTTGGTGTTAACATTCATATTCTCTGAATAAAGGCCAAGATAGCAAAAATTCTGCCGGGGTATGTAAACTTTTGAGCACAACTGTAAGTGTCTGCAAAGTGTAAACACTGCTTGTGTGGCTCAGTCTCTGCTATAAGACTGCATGAAGAACTGACATCTGAATAGACGAGGGTGTGCTATACTGTATATGGCCTGTTTATTTTCTATTTTGATTCTATTATACCTTTTGTGTCCAGTAGAGGCTGTTTAGCTTGGATTTTACCTGGACATTTATAGAAATGAAAAACATCAGCTTTTTTGGAGCAGACCGCAATGCCTGCCTGTGTGAACAGTACCACCTAAAAGTGAGTGAATCCTCACAATGTGTATGGGTTCTATGGAGGCACTATACTGTGTATGAGGCTATGAGGCATTACACTGTGTATAATTTACTATAGGGCCATCATTCTGGGTATGGATAGGCTACTGGGACACTGTACTGTGTATGGGGTATTATATAGTGTACGGCCAGCTATACAGAGGAGGCATAGTTTAGCGAGGAATGGACAATAAGTATGGTAACAAATTGTAGGGAGCAGGATGAGGAGCAGTCTGGAGGCAAGTTTTGGGAGAACACAGAGGGGTCAGCATGAAGTAGGGAAGTGTGGTGGTTATAGTTCATAAGGGGATGGAATGGAGATTATAGGTCAAATTAAAAAATAATGTGTTATAGTTCATAAAGGTGGGCGGTGTGGTGGTTATAATTAACAAGCGGTAATGGGTGAGTTATACTTCATTAGGGCCTGTTGGTGTAGAGCCAATATTTTATTGGAGAGGACAATATGGAGGCCATGTATCATGACAAGGACAGTGTGGGAGTCCGATCATATTTTTAACAGGGAGCACAGGGAGGGGAAATTATTATTCAGAGGAACAGCATTGGCAGATATTTTTTTTTTCAGGAGCACTATAATGACACTTATTTTTAAAGTCACCGTGTAAGTATGTGTTGCATAAAACTAGACAAGTGAGAAGTTTGCAGTGACGAGCTGTGGATGTCTGAAGTTATCATGGCATCTGGATCGGAAGAAGAGGAAAGGTATGAGAACAACTCTAATTAGAGAAGATGTTACCAATAAGGTAGCTCAGTGTACATTTTTATGTGTGATACAGCCTAAGTCTAATCAGCAATGTGGTTTCTATATTGTGCTCAGCCTGATGATTGGTAACAGCAACTCCTATTAACTCCTTATGCAGTTGATCACTGTACTAAGCTTGTTGCTATATTCATGTACTCATGTTGGTGTTGGGGATGTATTCATGTATTAATGATGCTTATGGTGCTGTACTCAAGTACTAATGTAGGTTCTGGTGCTGTATTCAAGTGATGTAGGTTCTGGTTCTGTATTCAAGTACTGATGTAGGTTCTGGTGCTGTATTCAAGTACTGATGTAGGTTCTGGTGCTGTATTCAAGTACTGATGTAGGTTCTGGTGCTGTATTCAAGTACTGATGTAGGTTCTGGTGCTGTATTCAAGTATTGATGTAGGTTCTGGTGCTGTATTCAAGTATTGATGTAGGTTCTGGTGCTGTATTCAAGTACTGCTGCTGCTGCTGTATTTCTGAACTGATGATGGTTCTGGTGCTATATTCCTTCTCATGAGACAGTGATTTAATCTACATACTGCGATACAGTGGTATTTCAGTATATAGCATAAGCAATCAGACAATGGAAGGTTCAAGACCCCTAAGGAGACTAAATAATAATGAACATCATGAAAACAAAACCCCAAAACAATGGCTGAATTATGTTTGATCACAGCAAATTTAAATTGAACTGTGGGGAGCACGCCATTTCAATTTTTGCCTTAGGAAGCAGAACAGCTAGAATCAGCCCTGTTATCTCCAATATTAGATCAGAAAGACAAGAGAACAGAAATGTAAAAAGCCTCTTCTTACCTCAGCACCCCTGGTATCTTCAGTATAATATGTAGGGAAGGGGCAAAGCTTCTTACTGCACATTCTCACAGGCACCTATATAATCTTTATTTTTTTTTTATATAGCACTAACATATTCCACAGCGCTTTACAGTTTGCACACATTATCATCGCTGTCCCCATTGGGGCTCACAATCCAAATTCCCTATCGGTATGTGTTTGGAATGTGGGAGGAAACCGGAGAACCCGGAGGAAACCCATGCAAACACAGAGAGAACATCAAACTCTTTGCAGATGTTCTTGGTGGGATTTGAACCCAGGACTCCAGCGCTGCAAGGCTGCTGTGCTAACCACTGAGCCAACGTGCTGCCCTATTAACATTGTAGTACAGTTTTCTATCTGTGCAACAAGATGTGTTTAAGTGATTTCTTCCTTAGACAAAACAGAAATGACTTGTCAATTACAATTTATTTATAAAGACGCTTATATCTTTTATTTCTTTTTCTGAAGCACACTTGCTGTGTGCTTATTTTCAGTGCTGATCTTTTGTTTCTGTTTGCTCCAGCTTTGACTGTGTCAGTTGCTTTTCTCAGTCTGGTTGGATTTTCTGGAGTTGCAGTTATACTCTCCACATCTTTAGTTAGGTGGTGGAGTTTTGTATTTTCTGCTGTGGATATTTTTGTAGTATTTTTATGCTGACCGCTTAGTATCCTGTCCTGTCCTTTTCTATTTAGCTAGAAGTGGCCTCCTTTGCTAAGCCTGTTTTCTGCCTGCGTGTGTCTTTTCCTCTCCAACTCACAGTCATTATTTGTGGGGGGCTGCCTATCCTTTGGGGGTCTACTCTGAGGCAAGATAGTTTTCCTATTTCCATCTTTAGGGGTATTTAGTTCTCCGGCTGTGTCGAGGTGTCTAGGTTTTGTTAGGCACACCCCATGGCTACTTCTAGTTGCGGTGTTAAGATCAGGGTTTGCAGTCCGTATAGTTACCACCTACTCCAGAGAAAGTTTTCATGCTGCTCCAAGGCCACCTGATCATAACAGAACTGCTTTAAATCTAGTACAAAATCTTTAGGTCTCGTGTACACTGGCACAAAATCTGCATGATACCGAATGCAGCCTGTGCGAGTCTTTTAGCTTTGACCTCTACAGACTCCATGCACTGATGTTCAGACACATTCGAAGTACAGACATATTCTCCCCTAGAAATGAGGTATGACAATTTTATGGAGGTAATATATAAGGCTCATGCACCTTTGAGAAAGGTTTATTGTGTCTCCGTACAAGCAGACATTTAGTGAATATTATATTAAACAGATAGAACAAATCTTAAAAAAAACGCTCATTTCTACTTGTAATTGAGCATACAGTTTTATTGATTATTATATGTAAATCATATTTATGTATGGAAGACATGTTTTTTAATATATGGCAAAATAAAACACTACATTTTCTAATTTCACTACTACGTTTAATACAATGTCATAAAATTAGTAATGGACTTTGTTGAGTAAATTTGAAGACACAAAAGCGCACAGCGAGGTCAAAAATACTCTGTTGTAAAAAAAGGTCACAGTAAATAAGCAAGTGCTAGTCAAAAAATGAAAAAATACAACGTATTTAGTTAATACGTTTTTTTGCCAAAAAATGTATGTTAAGCCGCTCCACCAATCGCCAAGGTATACCCATAATAGAGCAGTCCTTTCTAATGTATATAATCCCTATCTGATGTATTTAAAAACCTGATCATCTGTATGGTACCTGTATAAGCAGGGTTAAGAGAGAAAATATATCCATGTGGACGTGCAGGATGAAACAGCGTATTTTTGACCTCGCTGTGCGCTTTTGTGTCCTCAAGTTCTTTGGTGGTGTGAACAGGTTTCTACAGACTTGTTCACTGTGCAAGTAGCCCATGTGTTTTTTGGTTCTATAATTGTTCTCTTGTTTCTACAAGACTGGGGAGTTCACCACTCCTCTGTGGGTCATTTGCATTACAGCTGTTTCATCCTGCACGTCCACATGGATATATTTTCTCTCTGAACCCTGCTTATACAGGTACTATACAGATGATCAGGTTTTTAAATAAATCAGATAGGGATTATACATTAGATAGGACTGCTCTATTATGGGTATACCTTGGCGATTGGTGGAGCGGCTTAACATACATTTTTTTGCAAAAAAAGTATTAACTAAATACCCTGTATTTTTTTCATTTTTTGACTAGCACTTGCTTATTTACTGTGACTTTTTTTACAACAGAGTATTTTTGACCTCGCTGTGTGCTTTTGTGTCTTCAAGTTCTTTGGTGGTGTGAACAGGTTTCTACAGACTTGTTCACTGTGCAAGTAGCCCATGTGTTTTTTGGTTTGTTGAATAAATACAGTTATATGAAAAAGTTTGGGCACCCCTATTAATCTTAAGCTTAATGTTTTATAAAAATTGTTTGTTTTTTTTTGCAACAGCTATTTCAGTTTCATATATCTAATAACTGTTGGACACAGTAATGTTTCTGCCTTGAAATGAGGTTTATTTTACTAACAGAAAATGTGCAATCTGCATTCAAACAAAATTTGACAGGTGCATAAGTATGAGCACCCTTATCATTTTCTTGTTTTAAATACTCCTACCTACTGTTTACTGACTTACTAAAGCACTTTTTGGGTTTTCTAACCTCATTGAGCTTTGAACTTCATAGCCAGGTGTATGCAATCATGAGAAAAGCTACTTAAAGTGGCCACTTGCAAGTTGTTCTCCTGTTTGAATCTCCTCTGAAGAGTGGCATCATGGGCTCCTCAAAACAACTGTCTAATGATCTGAAAACAAAGATTATTCAACATAGTTGTGCAGGGGCAGGATACAAAAAGCTGTCTCAGAGATTTAACCTGTCAATTTCCACTGTGAGTAACTTAGTAAGGAAATGGAAATACACAGGTACAGTTCTTGTTAAGGCCAGAAGTGGCAGGCCAAGAAAAACATCAGAAAGACAGAGAAGAAGAATGGTGAGATCAGTCGAGGACAATCCTCAGACCACCTCCAGAGAGCTGCAGCATCAACTTGCTTCAGATAGTGTCACTGTGCATCTGTAAACTATACAACACACTTTGCACAAAGAGAAGCTGTATGGGAGAGTGATGCGAAAGAAGCCGTTTCTGCAAGCACGCCACAAACAGAGTCGGCTGAGGTATGCAAAAGCACATTTGGAGAAGCCAATATCTTTTTAGAAAAAGGTCCTGTGGACTGATGAAACCAAGACTGAGTTGTTTGGTCATACAAAAAGGCGTTATGCATGGCGGCCAAAAAACACAGCATTCCAAGAAAAACACTTGCTACCCACAGTAAAATTTGGTGGAGGTTCCATCATGCTTTGAGGCTGTGTGCCAATGCCGGCACCGGGAATCTTGTTATAGTTGAGGAACGCATGGATTCCTCTCAGTATCAGCAGATTCTTGACAATAATGTTCATGAATCAGTGACAAAGTTGAAGTTACGCAGGGGATGGATCTTTCAGCAAGACAATGATGCAAAACACTGCTCCAAATCTACTCAGGCATTCATGCAGATGAACAATTACACTGTTCTGGAATGGCCATCCCAGTCCCCAGACCTGAATATCATTGAACATCTGTGGGATCATTTGAAGAGGGCTGTCCATGCTCGGCGACCATCAAACTTAACTGAACTGGAATTGTTTTGTAAAGAGGAATGGTCAAAAATACCTTCATCCAGGATCCAGGAACTCATTAAAAGCTACAGGAAGCGACTAGAGTCTGTTATTTTTGCAAAAGGAGGATCTACTAAATATTAATGTCTCTTTTCTGGTGGGGTGCCCATACTTATGCACCTGTCAAATTTTGTTTGAATGCAGATTGCACATTTTCTGTTAGAAACATCATTTCAAGGCAGAAACATTACTGTGTCCAACAGTTATTAGATATATGAATCTGAAACAGCTGTTGCAAAAAAAAACAATTTTTATAAAACATTAAGCTTAAGATTAATAGGGGTGCCCAAACTTTTTCATATAACTGTATATTAGCACAATTATTCATTAAAATATCAAACGTTTGGTACTGATAAAATGGCAACACAATAAGAAGTTACAACTAGTGTTGAGCGATACCGTCAGATACTTGAAAGTATCGGTATCGGATAGTATCGGCCAATACCCGAAAAGTATTGGATATCACCGATACCGATATCCGATATCAATACAAGTCAATGGGACACCAAGTATCGGAAGGTATCCTGATGGTTCCCAGGGTCTGAAGGAGAGGAAACTCTCCTTCAGGCCCTGGGATCCATATTAATGTGTAAAATAAAGAATTAAAATAAAAAATATTGATATATTCACCTCTCCGGCGGCCCCTGGACATCACCGCGGGTAACCAGCAGGCTTCTTTTTTTAAAATGAGCGCATTTAGGACCTGCGAATGACGTCGCGGCTTCTGATTGGTCGCGTGCCACTCATGTGACCGCCACGCGACCAATCAGAAGCCGCGACGTCATTCGCAGGTCCTAAATTCCTAGAATGAGGAGTTTAGTGCCTGCGAATGACGTCGCGGCTTGTGATTGGTCGCGTGGCGGTCACATGAGCGGCACGCGACCAATCAGAAGCCGCGACGTCATTCTCAGGTACTAAACGCGCTCATTTTAAACAAAGAAGCCTGCCGGTTACCAGCGGTGATGTCCAAGGGCCGTCGGAGAGGTGAATATATCAATATTTTTTTTTTAATTCTTTATTTTACACATTAATGTGGATCCGATACCGATATCCGATACCACAAAAGTATCGGATCTCGGTATCGGAATTCCGATACCGCAAGTATCGGCCGATACCCGATACTTGCGGTATCGGAATGCTCAACACTAGTTACAACAGATTAAAAATAAGCATGATGCAGAGACACAACCAGTAGAATATTGGTTTGGTAGAACTGCTGGTCGGAGTTGTTACTGGCACATTAATATTCACTTTCACATTTGATTTACACTGATTGCAGTTGGGTCCACAGAAGTCACAAAATGATGTATTTTTCAATGTCAGAGAATTATACGTCTGTATTGCGAAATTGCCTGTTTGTGAGAGAAAATAAAGAATAACACATGAATTCAAATAAACGTACAGTTATTTAACAGCATGACTCAAAATCCTTTCAATATTGTGGGAGTCACTGTGGCCCCCACAATAACGAAGCCCCCCATCCCCCTCCACAGTGCCCCCCAGTTATGTTTTCTGCTGAAGCTAAAAAGAAATCAACCTGGCAAGGTTATCCACAGAGAAACAAATTGCCAGAGACAGTACAATAAATCCCCCCAAAATGTATAAAGACATCAATGCCGAAAAGGAAAAAAAAGATGGCATATGCTCCTTAAAAGATGATAATAACAAGATCACGGTAAAGGACAAAGAAAAGGCTGAGATATTAAACAGGCACTTTTCATCTGTGTTCACCAATGAACTGACAGTTACAGGGATCATTCAACAAGGCAAAAATCAAAATTCACCACCTGATATAACTAGTTTATCACAAGAAGAAGTACACCTGTATATGAGCAAATTAAATATTGACAAATCCCCCAGCCAGGATGGCATTCATCCATGGATGCTGAGGGAATTGAGCTCAGTAATTGACAGACCGCTGTATCTTATATTCTTAGACTCTCTTGTAACAGGGGTGGTGCCACAGGATTGTAGAATGGCTGATGTGGTACCAATAGTTAAGAAAGGTAAGAAGGTGGACCCGGGCAACTACTGTCCGGTAAGCCTGACATCGGTAGGGTGCAAAATTTCTTATAAGAGATGACCTGCAAAAATATATTGCAGAGAATAATATAATGAATAACATCAGCAAGAATTCCTGAAGGACAGAGTGTGTCTAACTGTCATGATGGGTTTCTATGAGGAGGTTAGTGCAAATCTGGATGTTGGTCATGTGGCTGATGGGATTTATCTGGACTTTGCAAAGGCATTTGATACTCTACCACATAACAGCCTTAGATTTAAACTCCATATGCAGGGACTGGGGGAAACTATATCCAGATGGGTAAGAAATTGGCAAAATGACAGGAAACAAAGAGTTGTCATAAATGGTACGTTCTCTAAATGGGATATAGTCAGCAGTGGGGTCTGTGCTAGGACCGATTCTTTTTATCCTGACCTTGTGGATGGGATTGAGAGCAAAGTGTCTGTCTTTGCTGAAGACAACAAACTATGTAGGATACTAAAATCTGACCTTGACAGTACAATTTTATAAAACGATCTGTCTGAATGAGCAAACACTTGGCAAATGAGGTTTAATGTAGATAAATGTAGAGTAATGCACCATATTGCTGAATATACATTAAATGGGACCATACTTGGGACTACAGAACAGAAGAAGGACTTGGGTATTCTGGTTACAAGTAAGCTGAGCAGCACTCAATGTCAAGCAGTGGCCGCAAAAGCAAACAAGATTTTAGGATGTATAAAAACAGAGATTAAATCCCGCAATCCCAACGTATTATTGCCACTTTATAAATCACTAGTGAGGCCACATCTAGAATATTTGAAAAAGGACATTCAGAAATTAGAGTAAGATCAAAGACGGGCAACTAGATTATTAGAAGGGATGGAAGGCTTCTCATATGATGAGAGGTTGGAAAAATTGGGCTTGTTTAGCTTAGGAAAAAAGACGCTTCAGAGGGGATATAATTTATATGTATAAATGGCCAGTACCAAGGGCTTTCAGATGACTTATTCCTTCCAAGGACCATACTAAGGAGTGGGGGCACTTGTTACAGGTGGAAGAAAGGTGATTCTGACAGCTAAACAGGAAAGGGTTCTTTACAGTTGGAGCAGTCAGACTGTGGAATGCCCGACCACAAGAGGTAGTAATGGCAGACACTATAACAGACTTTAAAAAAGGGCTGGGTAATTTCATCAATGCACATAACATTGGGGGTTATAGTTAAAGGGAACCTGTCACCCCGGTTTTTCAGATTGAGATAAAAATACTGTTAAATAGGGCCTGCGGTGTGCGTTACAACAGTGTATGTAGTGTACCCTGATTCCCCACCTATGCTGCGAAATAACTTACCAAAGTCGCCGTTTTCGCCTGTCAATCAGGCTGGTCAGGTCGGGTGGGCGTGTTCACAGCGCTGTTTCTTCCTCAGCTTTACGTTGGTGGCGTAGTGGTGTGCGCATGTCGCAGTGACGAATCCACTGCGCGCACGTGAAGAAGCAGCGCGCGATCTGCGCTATTACCCCCTGTCATCGGTGGGGGCGGCCATCTTCCTGGGGCCGCGCGTGCGCAGATGGAGTGCTCTGCTGCACGGGGCTTCAGGAAAATGGCCGCGGGATGCCGCGCGTGCGCAGAAGAGATCGCGGCGGCCATTTTCCCAAAGCCGAGTTTGCATCTCGGCTTTGGGAAAATGGCCGCCACGATCTCTTCTGCGCACGCGTGGCATCCCGCTGCCATTTTCCTGAAGCCCCGTGCAGCAGAGCACTCCATCTGCGCACGCGCGGTCCCAGGAAGATGGCCGCCCCCACCGATGACAGGGGGTAATAGCGCAGATCGCGCGCTGCTTCTTCACGTGCGCGCAGTGGATTCGTCACTGCGACATGCGCACACCACTACGCCACCAACGTAAAGCTGAGGAAGAAACAGCGCTGTGACCACGCCCACCCAACCTGACCAGCCTGATTGACAGGCGAAAACGGCGACTTTGGTAAGTTATTTCGCAGCATAGGTGGGGAATCAGGGTACACTACATACACTATTGTAACGCACACCGCAGGCCCTATTTAACAGTATTTTTATCTCAATCTGAAAAACCGGGGTGACAGGTTCCCTTTAATTTAGTGACAAAATGAACAATTGGAGGAGAAAGGTTGAAGTTGATGGACCTGGGTCTTTTTTCAATCATTGTAACTATAATGTTTACTAAATGCAACCTCATATGCTTAATAGTAATTAAAGAGGTGTCTGGGATTATGATATCGATGATCTATCCTTAGGGCTTGTACACACGATTGTAAAAATTGAACGAATGATGTGCAGCGTTTAGGCCAATACCACTTGTCCCCATGTTATTTGGATCACACTCAGATCACACTCTGATCTGAGTATTCAATTCAATAGAAGCTGGTGTGCAGTTCTCGGTAATAGCCATTACACAGAGAGTAGATCTGTGCTGTTCCAGCTCCTTTAACTGTTTACATCCTGCAGATCTGGAGCCAATGTCAGCTATCAAAGCCCCAGCAATCAGATATTGATGGCAAAATAGTTCTAAGATGTTATAAACTACCGTATATACTCGAGTATAAGCCGAGATTTTCAGCCCAAATTTTTGGGCTGAAAGTGCCCCTCTCAGCTTATACTCGAGTCAAGGTGGGTGGCAGGGTCGGCGGGTGAGGGGGAGAGGGCGCTGAGGCATACTTACCTGCTTCCAGCGATCCTGGCGCTCCCCCTGCCGTCCCACGGTCTTCGGTGCTGCAGTTCTTCCTCTATCAGCGGTCACGTGGGACCGCTCATTAGAGAAATGAATAGGCGGCTCCACCTCCCATAGGGGTGGAGCCGCATATTAATTTCTCTAATCAGCGGTAACGGTGACCGCTGATAGAGGAAGAAGCTGCGGCACCGAAGACAGCTGTCCGGGGGAAGGAGCCGGACGCCAGGACCAGGTAAGTATCGCATATTCACCTGTCCACGTTCCAGCCGCCGGGCGCCGCTCCATCTTCCCGGCGCCGCTCCGCTCTGACTGTGCAGGTCAGAGGGCGTGATGACGCATATAGTGTGTGGGACGCCCTCTGCCTGATCAGTCAGAGCAGAGAGACGCCGGGACCGGATGCTGGAAGCTGCAAGCAAGAGAGGTGAGTATGTGTTTTTTTTTTTTTTTTACTGCAGCAGCAGCAGTGACAATGGCAGAGCATCTATGGGGAAATATGAACGGTGCAGAGCACTATATGGGGCACAGCTATAGGGCAATAATGAACGGTGCAGAGCACTATATGGGGCACAGCTATAGGGCAATAATGAACGGTGCAGAGCACTATATGGGGCACAGCTATGGGGAAATAATGAACGGTGCAGAGCACTATATGGGGCAGAGCTATAGGGCAATAATGAACGGCGCAGAGCACTATATGGGGCAGAACTATAAGGCAATAATGAACGGCGCAGAGCACTATATGGGGCAGAGCTATAGGGCAATAATGAACGGCGCAGAGCACTATATGGGGCAGAGCTATAGGGCAATAATGAACGGCGCAGAGCACTATATGGCACAGCTATGGGGAAATAATGAACGGTGCAGAGCACTATATGGGGCAATAATGAACAGTGCAGAGCACTATATGGCACAGCTATGGGGAAATAATGAACGGTGCAGAGCACTACATGGCACAGCTATGGGGAAATAATGAACGGTGCAGAGCACTATATGGCACAGCTATGGGGAAATAATGATCTATTTTTATTATTGAAATTCACCGGTAAATGCTGCATTTCCACCCTAGGCTTATACTTGAGTCAATAAGTTTTCCCAGTTTTTTGTGGCAAAATTAGGGGGGTCGGCTTATACTCGGGTCGGCTTATACTCGAGTATATACGGTACTGCAACAACACACGGTAAAACATATGCCACTTTGACGAACAGTAATTGGCTGGCCATTGACAGGTCACAACACAAATGAGAACGCACCATTAACCCCTTCATGACCCAGCCTATTTTGACCTTAAAGACCTTGCCTTTTTTTGCAATTCTGACCAGTGTCCCTTTATGAGGTAATAACTCAGGAACGCTTCAACGGATCCTAGCGGTTCTGAGAATGTTTTTTCGTGACATATTGGGCTTCATGTTAGTGGTAAATTTAGGTCAATAAATTATGCGTTTATTTGTGATAAAAACGGAAATTTGGCGAAAATTTTGAAAATTTCGCAATTTTCACATTTTGAATTTTTATTCTGTTAAACTGGAGAGTTATGTGACACAAAATAGTTAATAAATAACATTTCCCACATGTTTACTTTACATCAACACAATTTTGGAAACAAAATTTTTTTTTGCTAGGAAGTTATAAGGGTTAAAATTTGACCAGTGATTTCTCATTTTTACAACGAAATTTACAAAACCATTTTTTTAGGGACCACCTCACATTTGAAGTCAGTTTGAGGGGTCTATATGGCTGAAAATACCCAAAAGTGACACCATTCTAAAAACTGCACCCCTCAAGGTACTCAAAACCACATTCCAGAAGTTTATTAACCCTTCAGGTGCTTCACAGCAGCAGAAGCAACATGGAAGGAAAAAATGAACATTTAACTTTTTAGTCACAAAAATTATTTTTGAGCAACAATTTTTTTATTTTCCCAATGGTAAAAGGAGAAACTGAACCACGTAAGTTGTTGTCCAATTTGTCCTGAGTACGCTGATACCTCATATGTGGGGGTAAACCACTGTTTGGGCGCAAGGCAGGGCTTGGAAGGGAAGGAGCGCCATTTGACTTTTTGAATCAAAAATTGGCTGCACTCTTTAGCGGACACCATGTCACGTTTGGAGAGCCCCCGTGTGCCTAAAAATTGAAGCTCCCCCACAAGTGACCCCATTTTGGAAACTAGACGCCCCAGGGAACTTATCTAGATGCATAGTGAGCACTTTGAACCCCCAGGTGCTTCACAAATTGATCCGTAAAAATGAAAAAGTACTTTTTTTTCACAAAAAAATTATTTTAGCCTCAATTTTTTCATTTTCACATGGGCAACAGGATAAAATGGATCCTAAAATTTGTTGGGCAATTTCTCCTGAGTACACTGATACCTCATATGTGGGGGTAAACCACTGTTTGGGCACATGGTAAGGCTCGGAAGGGAAGGAGCGCCATTTGACTTTTTGAATGAAAAATTATCTCCATCGTTAGCGGACACCATGTCGCGTTTGGAAAGCTCCTGTGTGCCTAAACATTGGCGCTCCCCCACAAGTGACCCCATTTTGGAAACTAGACCCCCCAAGGAACTTATTTAGATGCCTAGTGAGCACTTTAAACCCTCAGGTGCTTCACAAATCGATCTATAAAAATGAAAAAGTACTTTTTTTTCACAAAAAAATTTTTTTCGCCTCAATTTTTTCATTATCACATAGGCAATAGGATAAAATGGATCTTAAAATTTGTTGGGCAATTTCTCCCGAGTACGACGATACCTCATATGTGGGGGTAAACCACTGTTTGGGCACACGGCAGGGCTCAGAAGGGAAGGCGCGCCATTTGACTTTTTGAATGGAAAATTAGCTCCAATTGTTAGCGGACACCATGTCGCGTTTGGAGAGCCCCTGTGTGTCTAAACATTGGAGCTCCCCCACAAGTGACCCCATTTTGGAAACTAGACCCCCCAAGGAACTTATTTAGATGCATATTGAGCACTTTAAACCCCCAGGTGCTTCACAGAAGTTTATAACGCAGAGCCATGAAAATAAAAAATAATTTTTCTTTCCTCAAAAATGATTTTTTAGCCTGGAAATTTCTATTTTTCCAAGGGTAATAGGAGAAATTGGACCGCAATCGTTGTTGTGCAGTTTGTCCTGAGTACGCTGATACCCCATATGTGGGGGTAAACCACTGTTTGGGCGCACGGCAGGGCTCGGAAGGGAAGGCACGCCATTTGGCTTTTTAAATGGAAAATTAGCTCCAATCATTAGCGGACACCATGTCACGTTTGGAGAGCCCCTGTGTGCCTAAACATTGGAGATCCCCCAGAAATGACCCCATTTTGGAAACTAGTCCACCAAAGGAACTAATCTAGATGTGTGGTGAGGACTTTGAACCCCTAAGTGCTTCACAGAAGTTTATAACGCAGAGCCATGAAAATAAAAAAAAAAAATTATTTTCTCAAAAATGATCTTTTAGCCTGCAATTTTTTATTTTCCCAAGGGTATCAGGAGAAATTTGACCCCAAAATTTGTTGTCCAGTTTCTCCTGAGTACGCTGATACCCTATATGTGGGGGTAAACCACTGTTTGGGCACATGCCGGGGCTCGGAAGTAGTGACGTTTTGAAATGCAGACTTTGATGGAATGCTCTGTGGGCGTCACGTTGCGTTTGCAGAGCCCCTGATGTGGCTAAACAGTAGAAACCCCCCACAATTGACCCCATTTTGGAAACTAGACCCCGAAAGGAACTTATCTAGATGTGTGGTGAGCACTTTGAACCCCCAAGTGCTTCACAGAAGTTTATAATGCAGAGCCGTGAAAATAATAAATATGTTTTCTTTCCTCAAAAATAATTATTTAGCCCAGAATTTTTTAATTTTCCCAAGGGTAACAGGAGAAATTTGACCCAAATATTTGTTGTCCAGTTTCTCCTGAGTACGGTGATACCCCATATGTGGGGGTAAACTACTGTTTGGGCACATGCCGGGGCTCGGAATTGAAGTAGTGACGTTTTGAAATGCAGACTTTGATGGAATGCTCTGCGGGCGTCACGTTGCGTTTGCAGAGCCCCTGATGTGGCTAAACAGTAGAAACCCCCCACAAGTGACCCCATTTTGGAAACTAGACCCCGAAAGGAACTTATGTAGATGTGTGGTGAGCACTTTGAACCCCCAAGTGCTTCATAGAAGTATATAATGCAGAGCCGTGAAAATAATAAATATGTTTTCTTTCCTCAAAAATAATTATTTAGCCCAGAATTTTTTATTTTCCCAAGGGTTACAGGAGAAATTGGACCCCAAAAGTTGTTGTTCAGTTTCTCCTGAGTACGCTGATACCCCATGTGTGGAGGTAAACCACTGTTTGGGCACACGTCGGGGCTCAGAAGGGAAGTAGTGACTTTTGAAATGCAGACTTTGATGGAATGGTCTGAGGGCGTCACGTTGCGTTTGCAGAGCCCCTGGTGTGCCTAAACAGTAGAAACCCCCCACAAGTGACCCCATTTTAGAAACTAGACCCCCCAAGGAACTTATCTAGATATGTGGTGAGCACTTTGAACCCCCAAGTGCTTCACAGACGTTTACAACGTAGAGCCGTGAAAATAATAAATCATTTTTCTTTCTTCAAAAATGATGTTTTAGCAAGCATTTTTTTATTTTCACAAGGGTAACAGGAGAAATTGGACCCCAGTAATTGTTGCGCAGTTTATCCTGAGTATGCTGGTACCCCATATGTGGGGGTAAACCACTGTTTGGGCACACGTCAGGGCTCGGAATTGAGGGAGCACCATTTGACTTTTTGAATACGAGATTGGCTGGAATCAATGGTGGCGCCATGTTGCGTTTGGAGACCCCTGATGTGCCTAAACAGTGGTAACCCCTCAATTCTACCTCCAACACTAACCCCAACACACCCCTAACCCTAATCCCAACTGTAGCCATAACCCTAATCACAACCCTAACCCCAACACACCCCTAACCACAACCCTAACCCCAACACACCCCTAACCCTAACCACAACCCTAATTCCAACCCTAACCCTAACCACAACCCTAATTCCAACTGTAGCCATAACCCTAATCACAGCCCTAACCCCAACACATCCCTAACCCTAATCCCAACTGTAGCCATAACCCTAATCACAGCCCTAACCCTAACCCTAACCCCAACACACCCCAAATCCTAATCCCAACTGTAGCCATAACCCTAATCACAACCCTAACCACAACACACCCCTAACCACAACCCTAATTCCAACCCTAACCCTAAGGTTATGTGCCCACGTTGCGGATTCGTGTGAGATTTTTCAGCATCATTTTTTAAAAATCTGCAGGTAAAAGGCACTGCGTTTTACCTGCGGATTTTCCGCGGATTTCCAGTGTTTTTTGTGCGGATTTCACCTGCGGATTCCTATTGAGGAACAGGTGTAAAACGCTGCGGAATCCGCACAAAGAATTGACATGCTGCGGAAAATACAAAGCAGCGTTTCCGCGCGGTATTTTCCGCACCATGGGCACAGCGGATTTGGTTTCCATATGTTTACATGGTACTGTACACCTGATGGAACACTGCTGCGAATCCGCAGCGGCCAATCCACTGCGGATCCGCAGCCAAATCCGCACCGTGTGCACATGGCCTAATTCTAAAGGTATGTGCACACGCTGCGGAAAACGCTGCGGATCCGCAGCAGTTTCCCCTGAGTTTACAGTTCAATGTACACCTATGGGAAACAAAAATCGCTGTACACACTCTGTGGAAAAACTGCACGGAAACGCAGCGGTTTACATTCCGCAGCATGTCACTTCTTTGTGCGGATTCCGCAGCGGTTTTACAACTGCTCAAATAGAAAATCGCAGTTGTAAAACCGCAGTGAAATGCGCAGAAAAAACGCGGTAAATCCGCCATAAATCCGCAGCGGTTTAGCACTGCGGATTTATCAAATCCGCAGCGGAAAAATCCGCAGAGGACCAGAATACGTGTGCACATACCGAAACCCTAACCCTACCCCTAACCCTACCCCTAGCCCTACCCCTAACCCTACCCCTAACCCTAGCCCTAACCCTAGCCCTAACCCTAGCCCTAACCCTACCCCTAACCCTACCCCTAACCCTACTCCTAACCCTAACCCTACCCCTAACCCTAGCCCTAACCCTAACCCTAGCCCTAACCCTAGCCCTAACCCTAGCCCTACCCCTAACCCTAGCCCTAACCCTAGACCTAACCCAACCCCTAACCCTAGCCCTAACCCTACCCCTAACCATACCCCTAACCCTAGCCCTACCCCTAACCCTACCCCTAGCCCAATCCCTAACCCTAGCCCTAACCCTACCCCTAACCCTAGCCCTAACCCTACCCCTAACCCTAGCCCTACCCCTAACCCTAGCCCTAACCCTAGCCCTAACCCTACCCCTAACCCTACCCCTAACCCTAGCCCTACCCCTAACCCTAGCCCTACCCCTAACCCTACCCCTAACCCTAGCCCAAGCCCTAACCCTAGCTCTAACCCTACCCCTAACCCTACCCCTAACCCTAGCCCTAGCCCTAACCCTAGCCCTAACCCTACCCCTAACCCTACCCCTAACCCTACCCCTAACCCTAGCCCAAGCCCTAACCCTAGCCCTAACCCTACCCCTAACCCTAGCCCTACCCCTAACCCTAGCCCTAACCCTAGCCCTAACCCTACCCCTAACCCTACCCCTAACCCTAGCCCTACCCCTAACCCTAGCCCTACCCCTAACCCTACCCCTAACCCTAGCCCTAACCCTAGCTCTAACCCTACCCCTAACCCTACCCCTAACCCTAACCCTACCCCTAACCCAGCATGGGGGGGTGAATCGGAGCGCGGGAGGGGTGGAACGGAGCACGGGGGGTAGAACGGAGCACGGGGGGTGGAACGGAGCACGGGGGGGTGGAACGGAGCACGGAGGGGGGTGGATCGGAGTGCAGGGGGGGTGATCGGAGCACGGGGGGGTGATTGAAGCACGGGGGGAGCGGACAAGAGCACGGGGGGAGCGGAGCACAGGACAGAGGGGAGCCGGAGCAGTGTACCGGACAGATCGGGGGGCTGGGGGGAGCGATCGGTGGGGTGGGGGCACATTAGTATTTCCAGCCATGGCCGATGATATTGCAGCATCGGCCATGGCTGGATTGTAATATTTCACCCATTATAATAGGTGAAATATTACAAATCGCTCTGATTGGCAGTTTCACTTTCAACAGCCAATCAGAGCGATCGTAGCCAAGAGGGGGTGAAGCCACCCCCCCTGGGCTAAACTACCACTCCCCCTGTCCCTGCAGATCGGGTGAAATGGGAGTTAACCCTTTCACCCGATCTGCAGGGACACGATCTTTCCATGACGCCACATAGGCGTCATGGGTCGGATTGGCACCGCCTTTCATGACGCCTACGTGGCGTCAAAGGTCGGGAAGGGGTTAAAAAAATTAGCTTACAGAACAATTCACACAGTATATCAGATAAAATATTCCAAAATGTTTTTACTTACTTGGTTCATAATATTGAGAAATTTTAACTACAGCATCTTGAGAACTTGCAACACTTGAAAAACGGACTAATGGCACAGAAATACAGATCTCCTCATAGGAAACCTAATAGAATAGAAAGTAATAATAAAATAGTTTGTGTGTGTTCATATTCATCATATAATAAAAAAAAACAAGAAGGGAGAATATTGTATATGGAGTTAAAAGTCTAAGATGTCAAAATCTCTGCATCCTACCAATGTTTTATTTAGAATATTGTAACACCCCAGGTAATCGGTTGTTACAGTGATGTCGCCTTCCTTTCAGGGAGCATGATATCATGCTTGGAGGCAAGGAGGATTCCCTTTACCAGGTAAGCACCTACATCCAACACATTCTGAATCCAGGCCAGAAGGGGGAGCTCTGAACCTGGATTCAGGGGAGCTTCCCCAGCTTTAAGTGTTCTGGTCTGGAGGAGGAGTTAGACGGTTGTTGAGAGACATTGAAAAAAACCTTGCAAATGGAACTTTACGAAGTCCATGCTGTAGTTTTCATAAAATCACTGTTTTATCTGCTAGTCATCTCAGTGACGAGCGCTTTATAAACCTCCCTTAACACACATACACCACTGATTGACATCTTTCTGTGTACGTTATGCATAGGCAGAAAGCTGCTAATCAGTAGTGTAGGTGGGGACAAATAGAGTTAATGGATATGGAGGACTACATAGCTTCAGGTTTGCTAGTCCTCTCAGTGATAATCTCCTGTTGGCAAAACACTGTTTTATCAAAACTAAAGCAAAGAGCCTCGAAAGCCACAAATTTGTGCCATCACTTCATGGAGTCGACAAATGTCCCAATTAGAACAGCACACTTACTACAGCAGTCACATCGCCTCTCGTGGTTTTTTAATAGTATATTCAGCTGTTTTGTCTTTTTTTGCTAACAAATATTCACTTTTTATAACTTACCGAATCCAAGTACAAGAAAACTTTATCATCTTTCAACTCCACCATTTTGATAGTGTCTGTTGTGGGAATTCCCATAGGGCTCAATGTGAAACCACTGAGGAGCCCCACTTCCAGAAGAACCATACCACTGTTGTTCCCAAAGTAGCTGAAATCAGAAAAGCGGAGTTGTTTTAGAAACCTTTTCTGTGAAGCTTAAAATTAAGACCATAAATTAAGGCCATAATAAGGATCCAGTCTCCTGAATATAGCCAGCAAAGAGTCAAGAATGGATGGATGCAGTGTATAAGCCAATCAATGAACCAGTGGTAGAAAAAGGACAAATCTGTGACATGCCACCTGGCCAGAAGATAATATTGAAGCTTCTTTGAAATACAAAACTTTACATTAGAAGATGCATAAATCAGCGATTTTGTGGACATCTATTAATGGACAGTGGTTTGTGGAAATCTATTAATATCTCATCTTTAATGGTGCCTCTTTCATTGAAATGTATACTTAATAAACTTATGAAAGAGCTCAGTGTAGCAGGTTTTTGCTATATATTCTGATGGAAGCATGACATAGGGATAGAGACCCTGATTTCACTGATGTATCACTTAGTTTACTGGATGCATCAGTTGTGATCAAATCACTGTTTAACTCCGCCTAAATCGCTGGTTGACAGCTTTCACTTACACTGTATATTGCCAGAAAGCTGCTAATCAGTGCTGGGGGGGTTACATAGAGCAGGAGGACTAGGAGGCATGAGAGACCTAGTCATGCAGTGATAATCTTTTGCTTATAAAACACTGATTTTATTTACAATACACAAAGCGATACATCGCTGGTATCAGGGTCTCTGTCCCTTCATCATGCTACTCTTACATTACATAGCAAAGATCTTATGACATATTCCCTTTAATAGGTTTAGTAAGTATGCATTTCAATTAAAAAACCATTAAAGATGAAATGTTAATGGATGTTGCAATGTCTTCTACTTTATAGTTTTAGATTACAAAGAGGCTTCACTATTTATGTTGTGGCAAGATGGTGCGTCACAGATTTTTGCAGGATTTTTTTTTCTTGTTTCAACCACTGGTTGACTGGTATGCAGAGCCCCATATTTTGCAAAGAGGCTAAGTATTGTGACTTAGATGGCAGAACTAATGAACAAAGGCTGCTATATTAAAAGGATGAGGATGTTGGGCAGGATGTTCCCAACATACGTATTATAAGAAATAATATACCCCTGAATTATTCAATGGCTACTCTTACAGTAGCGGAGATTCAATGCTTCATAAAATGTAGGCAGGACAGGTTGGGGTGACTCTGGGCAGCGGGGTCTTACCTGGTACATACGTCCACAGTCAGTCTATAAATGTTACTTTTGTCTTCTTGCCCTGTCACATATAATACAAAGGTGTCTGGTTCAGGAGTCTCTCTCTTGGCTCTGGAAGATGGCTTTTGATTATATACTAAATTAAGCTGCAAATAAAGTAGAAAGTTACATTCTTTATAAGTTATATTCTTTTATGGAAATTCCTGTTTTTTGTGTGCATGAGTTCAGTGGGCGGACCTTTGGCACACCAGGAGTCTGTTTGCCACAATGGCATTGCCTTCCTCACGGGGGGGGGGGGGGGGTGTCATGCCTGGAAGCAAGGAGGGATCCCCTAATCAGGTAATACTGACATGGAACACCATCCTGACTTCAGACCAGAAGGGGGAGCTCTAAACCCGGTTTCAGGGGAGCTTCCCTATAAAATTCTGGCCTTGGGCCGGGGTTAGGGAGTCTGTTAGTGTGTGAAGGGACAGTGAAAGGAGAAGGGGCCAAAGGAGAGAAGCTTGGGGTCTGGAGCTGTGACTGGATTCACCCCAGAGGAAAGCGCCAAGAAACCAGACATCGGAGTCAATGGTGGTATGGGGATTGCATACCCGGAGGGCAGGAGATTGCAGGTCTCCTGGCCAACCTGAAACCTAGAGGTACCACAGCAAGTCAGGAGCCTGGGGCTGCCAGTGAGAAGGCAGTGCCCATGGCAGGCTCAGACTGCCAGCCATACAGGTTGGCAGTGCAGACACTGAGAGGACTTGTGCAGAGTTTCAGGTAGCAATGGTCAGAGTATACAGTGCAGAAGAAAGGCCTCCGAACCCACCTGGCTAGGTGGATCCCAAACTGTTTCCAGGCTGCACGGACCCCATCACCACCTGTTACCTGTACCCTGGACTGTACCTGCATTTCATCAGTAAAAGGTAAAGAAAACTGCTATCCCTGTGTCCTTCAATTATTTTCTGAACCCTCAGTCCTGCACCCCACCGACAATCATCCCTCTTACCAACTGTATCGGTAGCCCTTGGACTAAGCTCTACCTGTAGGGAGCCATACCAACTCTGCTGCAACTCCATCAGCCCCCGTGGACCCCTTTAAGCAGTGTCAGCCATCCCTGGCCGAATACCACAGGTCGCGTCATGAATTATCCTTTATAGACTTTATTCTCCACTTCCATTCATCCCCTTTAACTGGACGCCGAGGGCCATGGACCGGGTCACTGCCACTGAGACCACCCCTTTAAGTACCGCCGGACCCAGAGCAAGTACCCCTCGGTCCTAGCGGATGCTCCCGTCCTACTAGTGATTGACAGTTATCTCTGCATACACAGTCATATTAGGGTAGTCTGTTAATCACAGAATAGGACAACCCACTGGACTCACATGCATACTAATACAAGAGTTGTCAATTAATAAAATGCAAGGTTTACTGAAACTTTTCCCAGAAAAAAAATGTACATCAATCTGATTAGCTAACGTGTTTTTTGTTCATGTGACCCATACTACTAAATAACTTCTAACCAATAAAAAAAATCCAGTATCATTTCATATCAATGATTCATCACATTTGCCAAATTTTTGTTACTGTTTCTTTTTTTTGCATTCATTCAGTTTCTGAGTTGTATACTTCTCATAAGGCATTTATACATACAGCCGCACACTCAGGTCCCGAGTGCTGGCAGCAGTGCTGGATATTGAGGAAAGAGACTTGCGCGAGTTTCTCACATTGCACTTGCAAGTGTGACCCCGGCCTAAGCTTTCTAAAGTGGTTTCTCCACTTCTTAATAATATGTATATCTACCTTCAGGACCAGTGCCTTTCTTCCTGTGTAGGTGTAAGGGGTATACCGGGACCGTGTGATACTCTACTCCCTCCCTTTATGTAAATGTTACCCTTTATGTTACAACTGTGTACGTATATAAATATGTTCTTTTAACATGTCATGTTAAACATAGGGAAAGCGTAGTACCCTGTTCGGCCCACTGGATGGAGCCCAAGATGTCTTATTATAAGGAGAAGTGTTAATAGTTAATTGTAGGAGGGTTTAACTGGGGGATAAGATAGAGAGCTTCCTGCTTTTAGGGTAATGAAGCCAGGGAGCTGAACAACTCAGGAGGGCCTAAGTGCCCAGGCAGCATGGACAGAGACCAGCCTACCCAGCAGCTCTGCAACAGTAAAGTGCAGTACCCAGCATACAGGGCCCACTGGGCCAGAAGTATAGTTGAGTACTGGACTGACAGCAATGTTGAAACGGAGGCTGAAAGCAGGATCAGGACAGTACGGGGACGCAGGTGGCTCCATGGTGTGGCAACTCGTAGCATGAGCTGATGCCCTCAGATCCGGTACAAAACGGCTGAAGGAAACCCCAAGAAAAGTGAGCTTGGACAGGGAGAATGCTGTGTTACCGCAAGAGGCGGTACGACCCGGGCATGTACTCGAGGCCGAAAGAGGAGAAGCAGGAAAAGTGAGAAATGTGGATTGTATGGAACCTGCTGCTGTAAATGTAATTGGAAAGGATGTGCTGCGAACAGAAACAAGTAAAGTTTTATGTTTGATGTTCAAGTTGGACTATGTCTCAATTTGTGTGAATTCATGTGAACAGAGTCTGCAAAAGCTCAGAAGAGAACCGGAAAGCTTGGATAACAGAGAGGTAAATGCCCTCATAGAAGTACGCTCTTTGCATGTGACAGGAGGCCAGGGTGTGCAAAGACTATTAGCCTCAGCCACGACTACGGCCCTGGCCCTCCTTCACATAGGCACTGTGTCTCTGTCACGTGACCAATCATTGACCGCTACCTGCTGCAGTGGTCATGTGACATAACTATGATGTAATATATACATATACATGTAATACAGTACCAACATTGGAAGAACGACACTGCTCCTTGAGGTAAGTATATGTTTTTTCTTATTTCATGCAGGGCAATTTAGCTGTTTTTTACCACCCTTTTAGCACACCTTCACAACCTTTCACATGCATGTAAGTCAAAGGTCATGTGCCTGCCTTTGATGCAGGCTCTTAAAAATCCCCCGCTTTTCCCGGCAGATAATGGCTGATTTAGGCCGGGTTCACATTTGCGTTCGGGGGCTTTGCGGAGGGCTGCGTATGTGAATCTCTGACAGCGACATTTAATGTGCGCCTGCAGGGGATTGTGTCATTCCACTCATCCATCGTCACATCCTTGACATGATCATTGGTTGATGATATGTTGCCATGATAGCTGAGGGTCTGCTGAAGACCCCTATGCTTGTCATCATGATCCTCCTGTGAAAGCCTGTCTGTAGTTGGTGTTCATAGGATATAGTGATTTCAGCTATACATAGCAGTGCTGATGCACTACTATTTATAGTGCATGCGATCAGATGATTGCAGCATCAAGTCCTCTAAGAGGACTGCTAAATTCAGTAAAAAGTAAAAAAAAGTTTTTAAAAATATGAAAAAAAAAATTAAAAAAACACAAAAGTTAAAAGGAAAAAAATACACATTTGATATCACAGCATTCGCAAAAGTCTAATCTATCAAAATATGGAATAAATTAATCCAATCGGTAATAGTTACAAGGATAAAATATAAATGCGAGAATTATGGGGTTTTTTGGCAGCCGCAACAATGCAATAAGAGGTCAAGAGATTAAATCATCATATCTCCCCGAAAATGATAAGCCCCTTGGAATTTTTCATGTTTTGCTACCTCACAACCTGGAAGATTTTTTTAAGGTTGGCATCAGTTCATGTAAAGAACATGTGAACAACTGTGAACATTTGGTTTTCTTTTTATTGCGAAGCAAACAACAAATAGGAAAAAATAACAGAAAACTTTAATGTACATAACTATTCATCATTTAAAGTCAGTACTTTGTAGAGCCTCCTTTTGCAGCAATTACAGCTGCAGGTCGCTTTGGATAAGTCTCTATGAGCTTTCCACATCTTGCTACTGGGATTTTTGCCCACTGCTCCAGCTCCTTCAAGTTAGATGGTTTCCTCAGATAAACAGCAATTTTCAAGTCTTATCACAGATTCTCTATTGGATTAAGGTCTGGGCTTTGACGTTTCCCCTTAACCCCTTCATGACCGGGGGATTTTTCGTTTTTCCGTGTTCGTTTTTCGCTCCCCTCCTTCCCAGAGCCATAACTTTTTTATTTTTCCGTCAATTTGGCCATGTGAGGGCTTATTTTTTGCGGGACGAGTTGTACTTTTGAACGACATCATTGGTTTTAGCATGTCGTGTACTAGAAAACGGGAAAAAAATTCCAAGTGCGGTGAAATTGCAAAAAAAGTGCAATCCCACATTGGTTTTTTGTTTGGCTTTTTTGCTAGGTTCACTAAATGCTAAAAATGACCTGCCATTATGATTCTCCAGGTCATTACGAGTTCATAGACACCAAACATGACTAGGTTATTTTTTATCTAAGTGGTGAAAAAAAATTCCAAACTTTGCTAAAAAAAAAAAAAAAAAAATTGCGCCATTTTCCGATACTCGTAGCGTCTCCATTTTTCGTGATCTCGGGTCGGTTGAGGGCTTATTTTTTGCGTGCCGAGATGACGTTTTTAATGATAGCATTTCGGTGCAGATACGTTCTTTTGATCGCCCGTTATTGCATTTTAATGCAATGTCGCGGCGACCAAAAAAACGTAATTCTGGCGTTTCGAGTTTTTTTCCCGCTACGCTGTTTAGCGATCAGGTTAATACTTTTTTTTATTTGATAGATCGGGCAATTCTGAGCGCGGCGATACCAAATATGCGTAGATTTGATATTTTTTTTATTGATTTATTTTGATTGGGGCGAAAGGGGGGTGATTTAAACTTTTATGTTTTTTTTATTTTTTTCACATTTTTTTAAACTTTTTTTTTTAACTTTTGCCATGCTTCAATAGCCTCCATGGGAGGCTAGAAGCAGGCACAGCACGATCGGCTCTGCTACATAGCAGCGATCTGCTGATCGCTGCTATGTAGCAGAATTGCACGTGTGCTGTGAGCGCCGACCACAGGGTGGCGCTCACAGCGACGGGCAATCAGTAACCATAGAGGTCTCAAGGACCTCTATGGCTACAATGGAGACGCATCGCCGACCCCCGGACATGTGACGGGGGTCGGCGATGACGTCATTTCCGGCCGCCCGGCCGGAAGCGGTAGTTAAATGCCGCTGTCTGCGTTTGACAGCAGCATTTAACTAGTTAATAGGTGCGGGCAGATCGCGATTCTGCCCGCGCCTATTACGGGCACATGTCAGCTGTTCAAAACAGCTGACATGTCCCGGCTTTGGTGCGGGCTCACCGCGGAGCCCTGCATCAAAGCAGGGGAGCCGGCATCGGACGGTATAGTACGTCCGATGCTGGTAAGGGGTTAAACCACTCCAATGTTGCTTTAGAAGTATGCTTTAGGTCATTGTCTTGTTGGAAGGTTAACCTTCGTCCCAGTCTCAAATCACTGACAGACTGAAACAGGTTTTGCTCAAGAATATCCCTATATTTTGCACCATCCATGATGTTGCCACCGCTATGTTTCACTGTGACGATGGTGTTCTTGGGGTGCTGAGTTGTGTTGGTTTGGCGCCAGACATAGTGTTCACTTTGGTGGTCAAAATCTTTACTTTGGTCTCATTTGACCACAGCAGCTTCCTGCACACTTTTGGTGAGTATCCCACATGTCTTTTGGCAAACTCAAAACAAGCCATACAATTTGTGGGTGTAATTAAAGGCTTTTTTCTGCCCACAGCTTATTGTGGCCGTATAGACAGATACTCCAGTCTCTGCTGGGAACTCTACAGCTCCTTCAGGGTTACCTTTGGTTTCTGTGCTGCCTATCTGATTAATGCCCTCCTTGCCCGGGCTGAGAGTTTTGGTAGTCGGCCCTCTCTTGGCAAGTTTGCTGGGGCACCATGTTCTTTCCATTTGATGATAATGAATTTGAAGGTGCTACATAAAATCATCAGAGAATGGAATTTTTTTTAATAACCCAACACTGACTTGGACTTCTCAATAACTTTGTCCCTGACTTGTTTGGAGATCTCCTTGGTCTTCATGGTGTTGTTTGGTTAGTGGTGCCTCTTGTGTAATGGTGTTGCAGCCTCTGTGGCCTCTCAGAAAAGGTAAAGTGTATATACTGACAGACCATGTGACACTTAGTGCATAGTTCTTTTCACTAAGCATGTGACTTAGGAATGTAATTGCTCGCACCAGAAAAAATGTTTAGGGGCTTCATCGCAAAAGGGGTGGAAACATATGTACACGCCAATTTTTAGTTATTTGATCTCATAAATTTAATTTATGCTGATATTTTTCTCACTTTACCAACTTAGACTATTTAGTGCTCATGAATCGCACACAAATCGGATTTTGATAAATATTAAAACACAGATTGTAATGTAGCAAAATAGGCAAAAACCAATGGGCGTGAATACTTTTGCAAACCACTGTTTGTATAACAGAAAGCAACATGTAGTTTAGTACATGAAACAAAAAATATTTATTTCTCTATTAGTATCTTTTGAACCAGGGGAGACTAACATGTGCCACTCCAGCTCTAATGAAACTCCTAGCATGTGGCTGTCAATGCATGCTAGGAGTTGTAGTATCAAAACAGGTGAAATACTGCAGGTTGACCCCTGTTGTATACCGTATACACATCGAGAATACTCTCAGTTCAATAATTTTAGAATACTAATCACAAAAAGGTCCATAAACATGTTAATAGAATTTTGTACCTGAAAAATAGCTAATCCTCTTCCAACAGCAGTGGCGTTAATAAAAAGGGGCTGCGGTACAATAATCTGTTTTAACAAAACACAAAGTTAATATTGACATAAGCGCTTCCACTTTCAACCTCATATTATTGACGACATAACTTTTTGAAAGGCTTTGCTCATACTAGTGTGAAGGGTGTATTGAGCTTTCTGCGATCTTTGACAACAAAAATCTTTGCGTAAAAAATTAGCACCATATTTTTTCCCCTAAAGCAACGTATTTGATAGTAGATAAAAATGATTTTTCTCTATTGAATTTTATTAGATTGCGACTGAAAGCCATATATTCTCTAATGTGAGAGAATTGGGCCTATTATGCTAATGACACTGGGGTCAAACTCTGTCAGTGTTCGACCCAAGTGTCACCTTAGTGTGATCTAATTCTCTCGCATGACAGAATCGCAGTACAGGCATAGAGAAGATGGCGAACTTTATTTTTCCATCTTCTCTATTGTCTGAGTACATGGATGTCAGTCTGCACTCAGATGATATACGTGTGCAATCTGATTTTTCACATGCACCTATAGACTCGTATGGGTGTATGTGATCTGAATATATCGGAGCCATTTGCAGCATACCGATTCGGCATGAGAAACAAATTGCAGATTTGCACTGCCACGTAGAATAACATTGGGCCGAGTGCTATCCGATAAAACATCGGATAGCATTTGGCCATCTGATATTCTCGTGAGAGCAAGCCCTTTAGTCAACATACATGGTTCAATGGTATCTCATAAACTTCAGAGGGTGACATATTGTATTATAGCTTGTACTATAATTTAGGTTTTATTCATGTTTGTGTCTGAGGTTACGTTGCACGTTACACCTCTTTAATCAGAAGAAACTGTGCAGCATGCTGAGATACTTTTTTGTTGAGAATGACAGTCAAGCCTCATGGAAACCTAATGAACCCCAATAAAGTCAATTGGGTCTATTAGGTGCATTGTGTCATGTAATAAATCTATTTATTGAATTCCATTTCTATTTTCTTATCATGGAAAAGAAGAGCAGAATCCTAGGAATGCTAGCCTAGGAACCTAACCTTAGCTTATATTGAGTCGTTAAAGCCCAGGGAGTAAAAGTAAGTTAGAAATAAAGATATATAGGTCAAATATCTGCACTATATGTATCTTATAAATACTGAATGAATATATTTTTTCTCCCACCTGCTGACGTTGTAGCTCTAAATAATTGTTGCTGTTCAACTGAAATGTTTTTGTCACAAATGAACCTGATCCAGTCACTGTCAATGTAAGTGATGTTGTACCATCAGCACCACTCTGGTACTTGGAAAGAGCCTGCAGAGCCATTACCGTGTCCTTTGTAAGACAAATAAAACATTGTCAGAGAACACGAAGATGACGTACAATACAACATTCATAATTCATACATAATGTCAACGAGCACATTTTATACCATGCCTACGTGAACAACCTTCCTGGTGTAGCGTACATCTCCTATAGCAAAGTGCCATGGGGCATTATGAGACTGGACCTGGCCTCCTGTTTATAGCACCGCACTATAGAATGTGTTCATGCAATAAACATTATTATGATAGGGAAGATCTCGAAGTGTAGTGCATGGCAGCAGGCCGGTTATGGTGTGTAGCGACACTTGGGGAGACAATGCTTTGTTGACCAACATGGACCTCTGGCTCTTCACTGCAGGGCAGTCACATGTGGACAGATGGAAACCCCACTCATTGAGGAGGAAGCCAAAGAAGCAATATTAAGAAGGGATGGAGAAGGAAAATAAGCATGATTAATTTCCCAATAAAAACAGTGAAAAGGTTTCAAATGTGTATGATACGTCAATTTGGCCCCTCAGAAAATAATAAGACTTCCTGAAACAAGCCATTTTATACTTCTTATAGATATTCACAAAGTAGAAAAAAATAAATAAAAAATTATTTAAACATTTTTTTCTCATTACCTGAGTAGATCCATATCCTCCAAGATGATTTCTTTGTTCACTCAGCCATTTCATGACAAAATGACCATCACCGATTCTACTCTGCTGGTAGAAGGAAAGCAGGGCATAGGCTCCTGTCTCAATATCAGTTGTTCTTGGCTGCCAGTAGGTGTACGTTTGTTGATTTGATGAAGACCAGTATTTCTTATTTCCTAGACACACAATGGTTGGTATAAAATAGCATTGAGGTTTGTCCAATAGATCAGTACTTACGTCCTAATTACTAACATACATAGAACACAAAGAACATATTTTCATCAAATATAATACTTCACTAAATATACATAATGGGAAATTATAATGTGATTTCTTTTGTCTGTAAGCAAAATAACATTGACCCAAATGTCTTGCGGCCAGTACACACCCTCATGCCAAGTGCCTGGAAACCAATCACTAATCATTTGCCCTCTCTTTCTAGTATACACAGTGATGCACTCATAAAGATGTGTGCGTTCATGCAAATACAGCATGTAATCCTGCATACAATTCAACAAAGAGTCTGCAGCTGCATCCCCCTCCTCTCATTCTCTCTCTCTTTAATCACTTTATTAATGAACACTATCTTTTTAGAAACTGAAGAGTTTTGAAATCATTAAAAGAGTCTAGGAAATGCAGGCTACTAGAAAGTAAGGACTGGAAAATGACACTTTTCTTAACAAAATGTATTAGTACATGTTCTACTTTAATGCAAAATAATGAAATATACTGTACACTTTGAAGCACCACTCCAGAGAGTTTTCCATTATTATTTCACTATCAATTATGGTAGCTATCAGTAATGTATGCACACTGTTTGCACTACAATACTTACCAGTCACTGTCTTCTGCCGTGCACAGTGCTGCTCTGGCCCATTTCTGCATCATGTGGCCACAGTTTTGATTAGTCAAATTACTACACATCAGTGAAGTAAATGTGAGATTTTCAGAGTTAGGCCACATGCACACATTGGGTATTTGGTCAGTATTTTACCTCAGTATTTATAAGTCAAAACCAGGAGTGGGTGATAAATACAGAAGTGGTGCATATGTTTCTATTATACTTTTCCTCTGACTTTTCCACTCCTGGTTTTGGCTTACAAATACTGATGTGAAATACTGACCAAATACTGCTAGTGTGAACGTGGACTTAGAACAAGGCTCTCAGACTTAGGGCTCTTTTCCATTTGCGAGAAACATGTCCGTGTCTCGCATGTGAAAACCAAGCTCTGGTGCCGGCACTTGGGAGCGGAGCGTGCGGCTCCATGTGTTGCTATGCGGCTGCACGCTCCGCTCCCAAGTGCCGGTGCCAGAGCTTGGTTTTTACATGCGAGGCACGGACGTGTTTCTCGCAAATGGAAAAGAGCCCTTATATTAAGAAACAATTCAAAGTGAGATGCGGTAAGAAAGAGCTACGGTCACATGATGCAGGAGGGGGATCGGAATAGTGCTGGAAATGGCAGAAGACTACAACCAGTATTTTAATGCACTAGTGATAGCTAAGAAATGCTGAAATAAAAAAAAAACACCGAAATGGGACTTTAAACAAAATATCATTGGAAGTGGTCATCACCGGTAAATGGGCCTCAGATCAGCAACCCCACAATTTCCCGATTTTGACACTAAAGATGAATCGATAATTATTAGTTTACATTTAATTGTCTATACCTGTAGTGATTGCTCTTGAATTTAGCTCATTCAGAGCAGCTTCTGTTTTGTTGCTCTTGGCAAGTGATAGAGCATAGACCACAACAGACAGTGTGTAATTATTAGCTATGCCTTCATCAAATGTGCTTTCAAGGTACTGAATAGCTTTATCAATGATGCTCTGATACAGATTCTGAAAAGAAAACAAATTTTCATCACAGTTTCAATTACGGTAGTCATAAAGCTACTTTTACTTTATCTAACAGGGATGAAGAGTTTGACAATATAATCCCCCTATAGTGTTCTCTTTGGTATTGTCAACTGTGATTTGTCGATAGAGAGAAGAAAGGCCAATGTGAAGTTTGCATGGAAGTGGGTCTCCATCAGTCTGTGCACTATGGCAAAATTTAATTGCGCTCCACATCCATGGCGACCAATACACTTGAATATGGCAGTAGCCCTGGTGATAAGCACATCCAGGAGTGCATGAAAGCACACATTAAATGAGATAGTAATACAAACAGTAAAAGTAAATTTAACAAATACCCATAGATGTAGTTGTAAGAGTGAACTGGCCCGCTGTCCCCAATGTATGTTTCATAGTAAGGGAATGCCTCCAACAACATTGGCACATCTTGCAAACAGAGCCAACACTAAGCATCTGCAGGAATACCACTCATGACCTCTAGAAGAAGTAGAAATTTGGGTGACATACTGGTGCACAGTCACAATGCCCCCAATAATAAAAACCCATTTAAAATCTCATGGTTCTCCACAGTGATGTTTTCTCTGCGGCAATTGTGTTGCGTACAAAAATATCCTACTGGCCGGCGGCCGCTGCTTTGATTCGGCAGATGGAATTCAAACTTACTCCATAAAACAGTATATCACATGTATCACCACTCAAGTAATCTATTATGCCACTTGCAGCTGTAATAAAATTTAAATCAGAGTAACATCATTTCAGCTCAAAACTCGTACAAAAGCACACATGCGCGATATAATGGCTGCCGAAACTGCAACCGATCTGTCCCATTTAAAAATGATACCCCAGCACTATAAAATGTTCCATCACTGCAACCCTAAGTCCTTCATGATAAGAGGAATCCAACATATCCAATGTGGAATTAGAGGAGGGAATACTAAGCGCCTCTTTGCATAAAAGGAATGTAGATGGTTCACCGTGTTGGGAACAATGACAGCCCACGGATTGAATGAGTCACTGGGATTTGCCTCTTTCCTATAAACACTCAATTTGATCTCTATAAGCCTATTAGTCTCTGCCATCTCCCTCATTTGATGTTTTATGGCTTTTAACTTTTGTTTCCCTATTTAATTTTATTTTTCATATTTGTCCTTTTTCTAACATCTCTTGAATACTTGCAATGCTCCAAGTTTTGGAAATCCACTCCACCACTGTGCATCTTTGAACCATATACACTACCATGTGCGTGTTGCCCTTGGAAGAAACCCATTGAATACAGAGGGACTTCAAATTATGCTGCTCGTAACATCTACTAATCTATGTGATATTTTATTACATTTTTTGGCGATCTAGTGTACTCTGCTTATGTCTACTTACATTTACTTATGCACATCTTATTGTCTTATCTATTATTGAGAAAAATGTGTTTTTACATATATGTTATTATGTGGCCAAATTCTGTTACTGGCCTTTTTATAACCCTCAGCGGATGTATATGTGACTACTATTATCCCTTATTTGTGCAGCATATGACATGGTTCTCTTAGCCCATCTAATACCTTACTCTACACGAACACACTATGTCTATGTATAAAACTTTTTGCATGGTGTTCAAAATCTGAGCGCATATGAGTTTTCTCCCTGTGTCCTACCCTGATCATCCTCCTGTTCTCCCCAGCCTGGTGCAGTTATGTGGTTGCGGTCAGGTGCTAGCCACCCCACATGATCATATCAGACTCAAGGGTGGATGAGCAGTTGCGGGACTCTGTGGCACTGGTGCAAGAACCGGACATATATAGAGAGACACATGATATATCATGCCATGCCCCCTGAGGAAGCAACTATCTGCGAAACATAAGTTGGGGACAGCAGGACGGTTCACTCTTACAACTACATTTGTGGTTGTGGGTATTTGTTTAATTTACTTTTACTGTTTGTGCTACTATCACTCTTACGCTTGCTTGATTAATGTGTGCTTTCATGCACTTCTGGGTATGTTTATCACCCAGGCTACTGCCATATTCAAGTGTGTTGGTCGGCATGGATGTGGAGCTCAAGTAAATTTTGCCATAGTGCACAGACTGATGGAGACCCACTTTCATGCAAGCACATACTACACAAATTAGGCTAACTATCTGTGCAGTTTCCATTTTTGGTTAATCATGCACCTTTTTTACTTCTTTCAGGATAGTTACTGTTTATACTTACCATCATTGATGATTTCTATAGTACCCTTTGTTTATTACCTTACATGTAACGCTTCTGGCCCCACTATCTCTGGGCTATTTATCACTGTTTTATCCCATCTATTTTTCTTGCCCATTACTTGTGTGTTTATAATTGTGATTGATAATTTTAATAAAATGATATGCTTTTTTAAGTAGCATGGACTTAGGTTTCTCCTTGCATATATATTTAGCAAAGTTGCTACCATATTTATTGTTGGGCCTCGTGCGTATACATGCATAATTAATCATATGTTTGATTGGAGAATTTTCTTTATATACAGTTAGGGCCAGAAATATTTGGACAGTGACACAAGTTTTGTTATTTTAGCTGTTTACAAAAACATGTTCAGAAATACAATTATATATATAATATGGGCTGAAAGTGCACACTCCCAGCTGCAATATGATAGTTTCCACATCCAAATCGGAGAAAGGGTTTAGGAATCATAGCTCTGTAATGCATAGCGTCCTCTTTTTCAAGGGACCAAAAGTAATTGGACAATGGACTCTAAGGGCTGCAATTAACTCTGAAGGCGTCTCCCTCGTTAACCTGTAATCAATGAAGTAGTTAAAAGGTCAGGGGTGGATTCCAGGTGTGTGGTTTTGCATTTGGAAGCTGTTGCTGTGAGCAGACAACATGCGGTCAAAGGAACTCTCAATTGAGGTGAAGCAGAACATCCTGAGGCTGAAGAAAAAATCCATCAGAGAGATAGCAGACATGCTTGGAGTAGCAAAATCAACAGTTGGGTACATTCTGAGAAAAAAGGAATTGATTGGTGAGCTTGGGAACTCAAAAAGGCCTGGGCGTCCACGGATGACAACAGTGGTGGATGATCGCCGCATACTTAATTTGGTGAAGAAGAACCCGTTCACAACATCAACTGAAGTCCAGAACACTCTCAGTGAAGTAGGTGTATCTGTCTCTAAGTCAACAGTAAAGAGAAGACTCCATGACAGTAAATACAAAGGGTTCACATCTAGATGCAAACCATTCATCAATACCAAAAATAGACAGGCCAGAGTTAAATTTGCAGAAAAACACCTCAAGAAGCCAGCTCAGTTCTGGAAAAGTATTCTATGGACAGATGAGACAAAGATCAACCTGTACCAGAATGATGGGAAGAAAAAAGTTTGGAGAAGAAATGGAACGGCACATGATCCAAGGCACACCACATCCTCTGTAAAACATGGTGGAGGCAACGTGATGGCATGGGCATGCATGGCTTTCAATGGCACTGGGTCACTTGTGTTTATTGATGACATAAGAGCAGACAAGAGTAGCCGGATGAATTCTGAAGTGTACCGGGATATACTTTCAGCCCAGATTCAGCCAAATGCTGCAAAGTTGATTGGATGGCGCTTCATAGTACAGATGGACAATGACCCCAAGCATACATCCAAAGCTACCCAGGAGTTCATGAGTGCCAAAAAGTGGAACATTCTGCAATGGCCAAGTCAATCTCCAGATCTAAACCCAATTGAGCATGCATTTCACTTGCTCAAATCCAGACTTAAGACGGAAAGACCCACAAACAAGCAAGACCTGAAGGCTGCGGCTGTAAAGGCCTGGCAAAGCATTAAGAAGGAGGAAACCCAGCGTTTGGTGATGTCCATGGGTTCCAGACTTAAGGCAGTGATTGCCTCCAAAGGATTTGCAACAAAATATTGAAAATAAAAATATTTTGTTTGGGTTATGTTTATTTGTCCAATTACTTTTGACCTCCTAAAATGTGGAGTGTTTGTAAAGAAATGTGTACAATTCCTACATTTTCTATCAGATATTTTTGTTCAACCCTTCAAATTAAACGTTACAATCTGCACTTGAATTCTGTTGTAGAGGTTTCATTTCAAATCCAATGTGGTGGCATGCAGAGCCCAACTCGCGAAAATTGTGTCACTGTCCAAATATTTCTGGCCCTAACTGTAAACCCCTAATAGATGTTGTCCTTGGTGTGATTTAAATGCACTAAGCCACCATGCTGCCAAATAATTTGATTGTGTTAGGTAGAGTAGCTACCTATTTCTCCATGATTTTTAATCACAGCTTTTATGCGTCTTGGCATGCTTTCCACCAGTCTTTCACACTGCTTTTGGGTGACCTTATGCCACTCCTGGTACAAAAATTTAAGCAGTTCTTCTTTGTTTGATGGCTTGTGACTATCCATCTTCCTCTTGATTACATTCCAGAGGTTTTCAATGGGGTTCAGGTCTGGAGATTGGGCTGGCCATGACAGGGATTTGATATGGTGGTCCTTCATCCACACCTTGATTGACCTAGCTGTGTGGCATGGCGCATTGTCCTGCTGGAAAAACCAGTCCTCAGAGGTGGGGAACATTGCCTGAGCAGAAGGAATCAACTGTTTTTTCCAGGATAACCTTGTATGCAGCTTGATTCATACGTCCTTTGCAAAGAACAACCTGCCCAATTCCAGCCTTGCTGAAGCATCCCCAGATCATCACCGATCCTAAACTAAATCTCACAGTGGGTGCAAGACACTGTGGCTTGTATGCCTCTCCAGGTCTCCGTCTAACCATTAGAGGACCAGGTGTTGATCTGGGGAGAAATTCCTAGTATCCCCTTATTGTTAAAAACAGTTCCAGAATTTCTAGGTTCATGCAATACCAATGTATATTTTGGGGGCTGACATGACATTGCAATTGATCGTTATACTAAGCTTGGTGCTGTATTCAGGTACTAATGTTGGTGCTGGTACTGTATTCTATGTACTGATAGTATGTATGTATGTATGTATGTACTAATAGTAGCTTTGGTGTTTTATTCTCTTACTGTTGGTGGTTCTGGTGCTGTATTCATGTACTGTTAGACACAAAAGAGCATAGTAAAACCAAAAACACTCAGTTTCAAAAAAATCACAGTAATCCGCAAATGCTAGTAAAAAGATGTAAAAAACAGGGTATTTGGTTGATATATTTTTTGCAAAAAATGTCTACTAAGCTGCTCCACCAAACGTCAAGGTATACCCATATAAAGCAGTCCTAACTGATGTATGTAATCCCTATCTGATGTATTTAAAAACCTGATCATCTGTATATTACCTGTGTGAACAGAGTTCAGAGAGGATTTCTGTGAGAGATTTTTAAATACATCAGGGATTACATACCTCATTTGCAAAAAACGTATCACCCAAATACCCTGTTTTTTATATCTTTTTACTAGCACTTGCGAATTACTGTGATTTTTTGAAACTGAGGTTTTTTTTGTTTTAGTATGCTCTTTTGTGTCTTCAAGTTTCTTGGTGGTGTGTGAACATGTTCCTACAGACTTGTTCACTGTACAAAGTATCCCATGTGTTCCTGTTTCCATTCATGTATTGTTAGTGGTTCGGGTGATGTCTTCATGTACTGATGGTGATTCAGATGGTGTATACCTCTACTGATAATGGTTCTGGTGCTGTGTACTGATGGTTTTAATGGTGCTGTATTCTTGTACCATTGGTGGTTCAGGTGCTATATTCATATACTGTTGCTGATACTGGTAATGTTTTCATGCACTGATAGCACTTCTGGTGTGAACGTCATGCTCTTATAATGGTTTTGGTGCTATATTGCCATATTGAGGGTGGTTATGATGCTGTATTCCTGTACTCATAGTGGATTCAGTGCTGTATGCCATCATAGGAGACAGTGATTTGTTCTATATACTTAAAAACTGTGGCATTGCAATATACAGTAAAAGCAATCAGACAATTGCAGGATTAAGTCCCCTTAAGGGACTAATAATTAATGAATACTGTAAAAGTAAAACCCAAAAAACAATGACTGAGTTGTGTTTGTTTACTGCAGGTTTAAATTTCAATGTGGGGAGGGGAGCTTTTTCAATTTTCACCTCAGACAGCAGAGAATCTAAAATTGTCCGTCATTACAAAGTTATATCAGATAGTAATGAGTGAACGTGCTCAATGATACTCGGATATCACTCGAATATCTGCGTGCTCGGATGAGCTCAACATTCGCCGAACATTGTCTTTTGCTCGGATTTAGTGCACAAATCCCCACCCCACATGTTTAGCACCTGTCAAACAGCCAATAAACATGCACAGATTATCTGCCATGCTGTTGTGGTATAGCAGTCTTGATATTAGCATTACTGTGATTGGTTGTCCACATTAACTCATAAGAGGTTATAAAAAGACTGGCGTCACCTTCCTCTGCACACTGATGCTATTGCACAGCTCAGGCACAATTGAAATTGGAGCAAGAGAGTAGTTGTCCAGGCCTGTGTGCACAGTTTCAGGAATCAGAGTCCTCTGGTAGTGACACTGTTGCTGAACTACCATACAAAAAGTCCTCCTTAGGACTGCCTTGTGCTTTGCTGTTTCTATGTTATACATTCTGCATTTAGCCTAGGGTCAGCTACCAGTGTAGGAAGAGTGGTTGAATACAGCCTTTAGGCAGGTTTAGAGATTTGCAGTGCATTGTTAACCCCTTCAAGACGCAGCCCTTTTTCGTTTTTGCGTTTTCGTTTTTTGCTCCCCTCCTTCCCAGAGCCATAACTTTCTTATTTTTTGGCAATATGGCCATGTGAGGGCTTGTTTTTTTGCGGGATGAGTTGTACTTTTGGAAGACACCATTGATTTTACCATGTCTTGCACTAGAAAACGGGAAAAAAATTCCAAGTGTGGTGAAATTGCAAAAAAGTGCAATCCCACACTGTTTTTTTGTTTGGCTTTTTTGCTAGGTTCACTAAATGCTAAAACTGACCTGACATTGTGATTCTCCACGTCAATGTGAGTTCATAGACATCAAACATGTCTAGGTTAATTTTATCTAAGAGGTGAAAAAAAATTCCAAACTTTGCTAAGAAAAAACATTGCACCATTTTCCGATAGCCGTAGCGTCTCCATTTTTCGGGATCTCGGGTCGGGTGAGGGCTTATTTTTTGCGTGCCGAGTTGACGTTTTTAATTATACCAATTTTGTGCAGATATATTATTTTGATCGCCCGTTATTGCATTTCAATGCAATGTTGTGGCGACCAAAAAAACGTAATTCTGGCGTTTTAAATTTTTTTCTCGATACGCCGTTTAGCGATCAGGTTAATCCTTTTTTTATTTGATAGATCAGGCGATTCTGAACGCAGCGATACCAAATATGTGTATATTTGCTTTTTTTATTCTTTTATTTTGAATGGGGCAAAAGGGGGGTGGTTTAAACTTTTATATATTTTTTATTTTTTTCATATTTTTTAAAACTTTTTGTTAACTTTTACCATGCTTCAATAGCCTTCATGGGAGGCTAGAAGCTGGCACAAGTGGATTGGCTCCTATGCAGCTGAATTACAGTCTTACTATGAGCGCCGACCACAGGGTGGCACTCACAGCAAGCCAGCATCAACAACCATAGAGGTCTCATGGAGACCTCAGGTTGTAATGCCGACGCATCGCTGACCCCCGATCACATGACAGGGTCGGCGATGCGCGCATTTCCGGCCCGATGCCGGAAACGGTAGTTAAATGCTGCTGTCAGAGTTTGACCGCGGCATTTAACTAGTTAATAGCGACGGGTGGATCGCGATTCCACCTGCCGCTATTGCACGCATATGTCAGCTGTACAAAACAGCTGACATGTCTCGACTTTGATGTGGGCTCAGCGCCGGAACCAACATCAAAGGGGGAGACACGACATGCGCTGTACTACTACGGCGCATGTCGTGATTAAATATATAGCTGCTACAGGTGACCGCGTTATTTTTTGGGAGGGGGGTGAAAAACTTACTGTATTGTCATCCATGCACTCTAACCTGCTTCCTGTAAAGTTATGGTGGTCTGAAATTAAAAAAAAAAGAAAAAACACTTTGCCTGATGTAGGTGAACAACATTTTTTGCCCCCAAATTGACTTTTGTCATCCATACAGTTTAACCTAGATTTGTAAATTTCTCCGTCAAAGAGGTAGGTATTCCCCAGTCTGTTACAATTTTTAAAGAGAGTTCTGAGTCAAAAAATTGGTTATTTGAAACCTATGACATGCCAAGATAAGCAGAGGCCTGAACACTAAGAGCCTTACCACCAGCATCATGATCAGGCACATGCCATTTAAGCACCTGATTCAGTGGGTTGAATGTCTGGATCCCAATTGGTGTCAGCAGGTGACACCACTGCCTCTTCCTCTGTGCTAAGTGCTTCCCAGACCCCTGTCCATGAAACTGGTGCAGAAGCCTCCCGCACTGCACCGTCCTTGCACATGCTTTGGTACCATCATCAGGCACTTCCAAATCCTTCTTCTAACACAGCGCTCATCTGTCCCTACCCCAGCGCTTGGAACGAAAAAGAAAGTTCCCAGCCACCCACTTGCAGGACCAAATGCTAAATGGGAATATTTCAGTGTCAGAAAAAAACTTTATATTGAAGATTGTGCTTACCTTGTAGAGTTCATCTTCCAGCAGTGAGGTCACTATGTAAGCAGTGAGGGTTATGGGACCACTCTGGCCACCTTGTAATTCATAATGAATAACTCGTCCAGGTTCAGAAAATTTGCCAGTAACTGTATCTTGATGTTGTACCAACCATTCTACTGCTTGATCTAAAATACCAGAATCTATATATATGAAGGGCCGGGCTTGTAGAAAGCATCTAAATACAAATGATGTAAGCCTAAAAAATATACATATATTTTATTGTCAACATAAAAACAAAGGCCTAAAAACATTCAATATGTTAACATTTCTTCAAACACTTCACAAAGGAAATATATATTAGTAGCAAACGAAGAGATAAATTAATGCAGCACTCACCCACAGTCTTCAATAGTGTAATTGTCCTTTAATGACCATGGCACAATGTTCCAAACTTGGGACAAGACAGGCTAAGACATGAGGAGGGAGCGGTGGGGGAGCGTGCAGAGACGAGATGGACGACGGCCGTTTCGCGCACAAGCGCTTCAACGGGTCCAGTGAGTTGTGTTGGTGATGTCATATCCTTTTATAGGAGTGGACACACCACCTATCACACATATGTGCAATCAGATACAAATAAAAACAACATAACTCATACTACAATCTCAAAATTTCAAGCGGATTTAGATGAATACCGCCATATCTAGTTTGTCATTAAGACCCCAGGGCCCTTGCGCATCAGTTTTTAGGATCCACCGGGCTTCACGTTGTAGCAATAATTTATTGTGGTTGCCTCCTTGCTGAGGGAATTTAACTACCTCTAAGCCGGCAAAACAAAGGGAACTGGGATCGCCGCCATGCACATCGTGTATGTGTTTTACTAGGCGCACTCGCCCCTTCCCTGTAAGCACAGAATTATAGTGCTCGCGAAACCTGACAAACAGGGGTCTGGTCAGGTTTCGCGAGATCCTAAAAACTGATGCGCAAGGGCCCTGGGGTCTGGAGTCTTAATGACAAACTAGATATGGCGGTATTCATCTAAATCCGTTTGAAATTTTGAGATTGTAGTATGAGTTACCGATAGGATACCAAAGCTCTTCAGCTCCAAGGACGTCCACCCATTTCTTCTGATACATGTTGGCACCAATGACACGGCAAGGAAGGACCTACCGACAATCTGCAAGGACTTTGAAGAGTTGGGGAAGAAAGTAAAGGAACTGGATGCACAGGTAGTTTTTTCTTCTATCCTTCCAGTAGACGGGCATGGCACCAGGAGATGGAACAGGATCCTTGATGCAAACAACTGGCTAAGACGATGGTGCAGACAACAAGGATTTGGATTCCTGGACCACGGTGTGAATTACTGGTATGATGGACTCCTCGCCAGAGACGGACTACACCTCAACAAACCTGGGAAATACACATTCGCCAGAAGACTCGCTACACTCATCAGGAGGGCGTTAAACTAGAAGAAGAGGGGACGGGAAGAAAAACATTAGACTCGAACAAAGACGACCCAGGAAAACATACTCAGAAGGGAGGTAAGAACATTTCTAAAACAATCCACAGTGAGGAGATTGGAACAAAACAAAATCCTCTAAACTGCATGCTTGCAAACGCCAGAAGCCTGACAAACAAGATGGAAGAACTAGAAGCAGAAATATCTACAGGTAACTTTGACATAGTGGGAATAACCGAGACATGGTTAGATGAAAGCTATGACTGGGCAGTTAACTTACAGGGTTACAGTCTGTTTAGAAAGGATCGTAAAAATCGGAGAGGAGGAGGGGTTTGTCTCTATGTAAAGTCTTGTCTAAAGTCCACTTTAAGGGAGGATATTAGCGAAGGGAATGAGGATGTCGAGTCCATATGGGTTGAAATTCATGGAGGGAAAAATGGTAACAAAATTCTCATTGGGGTCTGTTACAAACCCCCAAATATAACAGAAAGCATGGAAAGTCTACTTCTAAAGCAGATAGATGAAGCTGCAACCCATAATGAGGTCCTGGTTATGGGGGACTTTAACTACCCGGATATTAACTGGGAAACAGAAACCTGTGAAACCCATAAAGGCAACAGGTTTCTGCTAATAACCAAGAAAAATTATCTTTCACAATTGGTGCAGAATCCAACCAGAGGAGCAGCACTTTTAGACCTAATACTATCTAATAGACCTGACAGAATAACAAATCTGCAGGTGGTTGGGCATTTAGGAAATAGCGACCACAATATTGTGCAGTTTCACCTGTCTTTCACTAGGGGGACTTGTCAGGGAGTCACAAAAACATTGAACTTTAGGAAGGCAAAGTTTGAACAGCTTAGAGATGCCCTTAATCTGGTAGACTGGGACAATATCCTCAGAAATGAGAATACAGATAATAAATGGGAAATGTTTAAGAACATCCTAAATAGGCAGTGTAAGCGGTTTATACCTTGTGGGAATAAAAGGACTAGAAATAGGAAAAACCCAATGTGGCTAAACAAAGAAGTAAGACAGGCAATTAACAGTAAAAAGAAAGCATTTGCACTACTAAAGCAGGATGGCACCATTGAAGCTCTAAAAAACTATAGGGAGAAAAATACTTTATCTAAAAAACTAATTAAAGCTGCCAAAAAGGAAACAGAGAAGCACATTGCTAAGGAGAGTAAAACTAATCCCAAACTGTTCTTCAACTATATCAATAGTAAAAGAATAAAAACTGAAAATGTAGGCCCCTTAAAAAATAGTGAGGAAAGAATGGTTGTAGATGACGAGGAAAAAGCTAACATATTAAACACCTTCTTCTCCACGGTATTCACGGTGGAAAATGAAATGCTAGGTGAAATCCCAAGAAACAATGAAAACCCTATATTAAGGGTCACCAATCTAACCCAAGAAGAGGTGCGAAACCGGCTAAATAAGATTAAAATAGATAAATCTCCGGGTCCGGATGGCATACACCCACGAGTACTAAGAGAACTAAGTAATGTAATAGATAAACCATTATTTCTTATTTTTAGTGACTCTATAGCGACAGGGTCTGTTCCGCAGGACTGGCGCATAGCAAATGTGGTGCCAATATTCAAAAAGGGCTCTAAAAGTGAACCTGGAAATTATAGGCCAGTAAGTCTAACCTCTATTGTTGGTAAAATATTTGAAGGGTTTCTGAGGGATGTTATTCTGGATTATCTCAATGAGAATAACTGTTTAACTCCATATCAGCATGGGTTTATGAGAAATCGCTCCTGTCAAACCAATCTAATCAGTTTTTATGAAGAGGTAAGCTATAGACTGGACCACGGTGAGTCATTGGACGTGGTATATCTCGATTTTTCCAAAGCGTTTGATACCGTGCCGCACAAGAGGTTGGTACACAAAATGAGAATGCTTGGTCTGGGGGAAAATGTGTGTAAATGGGTTAGTAACTGGCTTAGTGATAGAAAGCAGAGGGTGGTTATAAATGGTATAGTCTCTAACTGGGCCGCTGTGACCAGTGGGGTACCGCAGGGGTCAGTATTGGGACCTGTTCTCTTCAACATATTCATTAATGATCTGGTAGAAGGTTTACACAGTAAAATATCGATATTTGCAGATGATACAAAACTATGTAAAGCAGTTAATACAAGAGAAGATAGTATTCTGCTACAGATGGATCTGGATAAGTTGGAAACTTGGGCTGAAAGGTGGCAGATGAGGTTTAACAATGATAAATGTAAGGTTATACACATGGGAAGAGGGAATCAATATCACCATTACACACTGAACGGGAAACCACTGGGTAAATCTGACAGGGAGAAGGACTTGGGGATCCTAGTTAATGATAAACTTACCTGGAGCAGCCAGTGCCAGGCAGCAGCTGCCAAGGCAAACAGGATCATGGGGTGCATTAAAAGAGGTCTGGATACACATGATGAGAGCATTATACTGCCTCTGTACAAATCCCTAGTTAGACCGCACATGGAGTACTGTGTCCAGTTTTGGGCACCGGTGCTCAGGAAGGATATAATGGAACTAGAGAGAGTACAAAGGAGGGCAACAAAATTAATAAAGGGGATGGGAGAACTACAATACCCAGATAGATTAGCGAAATTAGGATTATTTAGTCTAGAAAAAAGACGACTGAGGGGCGATCTAATAACCATGTATAAGTATATAAGGGGACAATACAAATATCTCGCTGAGGATCTGTTTATACCAAGGAAGGTGACGGGCACAAGGGGGCATTCTTTGCGTCTGGAGGAGAGAAGGTTTTTCCACCAACATAGAAGAGGATTCTTTACTGTTAGGGCAGTGAGAATCTGGAATTGCTTGCCTGAGGAGGTGGTGATGGCGAACTCAGTCGAGGGGTTCAAGAGAGGCCTGGATGTCTTCCTGGAGCAGAACAATATTGTATCATACAATTATTAGGTTCTGTAGAAGGACGTAGATCTGGATATTTATTATGATGGAATATAGGCTGAACTGGATGGACAAATGTCTTTTTTCGGCCTTACTAACTATGTTACTATGTATGAGTTATGTTGTTTTTATTTGTATCTGATTGCACATATGTGTGATAGGTGGTGTGTCCACTCCTATAAAAGGATATGACATCACCAACACAACTCACTGGACCCGTTGAAGCACTTGTGCGCAAAACGGCCGTCGTCCGTCTCGTCTCTGCACGCTCCCCCACCGCTCCCTCCTCATGTCTTAGCCTGTCTTGTCCCAAGTTTGGAACATTGTGCCATGGTCATTAAAGGACAATTACACTATTGAAGACTGTGGGTGAGTGCTGCATTCATTTATCTCTTCGTTTGCTGGTGATTCATCTGTTCTTACTGCATGCACCTCCCTACCTTCAGAAGAAGCTTGGTCCGTCTAGTCTCCTGGGTGTATACTGCAGCTGTTTGATTTTGTGAGAGGTCGTTCAGTGCCGGTCGGCTGGTTTCTCTACTGTGACTGTGTTTAAATATATATTAGTAGTGCACAGCGCAATGATCCAATGGTGGGACAGGCTCCGTGCAGCAAGTAGAGAACCTTGGGATCATCCTCCCATTACTATGGCAGTGAGCCCACATCTCCGTGTACCCGAGGAGAGCCATAGCAATGGGGGCATGTTTTCAGCACTTGTGCAATCCAGACAGAAGGATGGAAATAGCCTGGCTTAACATTAGCAGCTACAGTCTACCTATCATTTGTGAGCACCAGTGTTTCCACTTTCTTACTATATACAGTTGTGCTCAATAGTTTACATACCCCAGCAGAATTTTTGCTTTCTTGGCCTTTTTTCAGAGAATATGAATAACACCAAACCTTTTTATCCACTCATGGTTATTGGTTGGGTGAAGCCATTTATTGTCAAACTACTGTGTTTTCTAATTATAATGGCAACCCAAATGGCAAAAAAAAACATCCAAATGACCCTAATCAAAGTTTTCATACCCCATTTCTTAATACCGTGTATTGCCCCCTCTAACATCAATGACAGCTTGAAGTCTTTTGTGGTAGTTGTTGATGAGGTTCTTTATTTTCTCAGATGGTAAAGCTGCCCACTCTTCTTGGTAAAAAGCCCCCTGTTCCAGTAAATTCCTGGGCTGTCTAGAACTGTGCACTTGAGATCTCCCCAGAGTGGCTCAATGATATTGAGGTCAGGAGACTGAGATGGTCACTCCAGAACTTTGACCAAGTTTCCTGTGCCTTTGTAGCTCACACATCCCCAAAACATCAGCGATCCAACTCTGTGCTTTACCGTAAGAATGGTGTTCCTTTCACCATAGGACTTGTTGACCTCTCTCCAAATGTAGAGTTTATGGTTGTTGCCAAGAAGTTCAATTTTGGTCTCATCACTCCAAATTACTTCGTTACAGAAGTTTTTAGGCTTGTCTCTGTGCTATTTTGTGTATTGTAGGTGAGATACTTTGTGGCTTTAGCGCAGTAATGGCTTTCTTCTGGCGACTCAACCATGCAGCCCATTTTTCTTCAAGTGCATCCTTATTGTGCTTCTTAAAACAGCCACACCTCTATTTTTCAGAGAGTCCAGTATTTCAGCTGATGTTGTTTGTAGGTTTTTCTTTGCATCCCAAACAATTTTCCTCGCATTTGTGAACGACATTTTTGTTGGTCTCCCTGACCGTTGTTTTGTTTTTACAGAGCCCCTGCTGATTTTCCATTTGATAATCACAGTTTGAATGCTGCTAAATGGCATTATCAATTCCTTGGATATCTTTTTGTATCCCTTTCCTGTTTTATACAGTTCAACTACCTTTTTCTGTAGATCCTATGACAATTCTTTTACTTTCCCCATGACTCACAATCCAGAAACGTCAGTGGCTGGATGAAAGCAAGAGTCTGTCTGGATCACAGAAACTCACTTAACTTTTATGCACACACTAATTACAAGCAAACAAGTCACAGGTAAGGATGTTACCTTTAGTAGCCATTCAAACTCATTTGTGTCAACTTCTGTGCATATCATCAAGCCAAAACCACCAGGGTATGTGAACTTTTGATCAGGTCATTTGGATGTTTTGGGTTGTCATTATGATTTAAGAGAAAACACAGTAGTTTGACAATAAATGACTTCACCCAACCACTGACCATGAGTTGAGGAAAAGTTTTGCTGTTATCATTCATATTCTCTGAAAAAGGCCAGGAAAGCTAATATTCTGCCAGGGTATGTAAATGTTTGAGCACAACTGTATACTGATGAATAGTATTAGGTTGGGGTCACACTAGCGTAGAATACGGGTGAGTGCTATGCGAAAAAAGTGTTAATTTATGGAGCAGCTCACATCACCATATTTTTTTCTCGGGCGTATTCTACGTGCATGTAAAATCGCAGCATGCTGCAATTGTACTCATATATCATCTGCGACTCGCCAGTGCAAGCCTATGGGCGCAAGAAAAACTCGGACGCCACATGGACCATCTGTGTAGCTTGCAACAAATACGCACACATTTTCCTCATTTCAGCCCATTGAACAAATTTTATTCAATGGGGAAAATCTTTTTTTGCAATTTCACTGCACTTGTAATTTTTTCCTCGTTTTCCAGTACACAATATGGTAACATTAATGGTATCATTCAACAGTACAACTCGTCCTGCAAAAAAAAACCCTCATGTGGCCATTTTGATGGAAAAAATAAAAAAGTTATGGCTCTGGGATGAAGAAGAGTAAAAAATGAAAACCGAAAATCGCAAGGTAATGAAGGGCTTAAAAAGAATACCACCCAATGGTGGAAAAACGCTGAAAGAATTGACATGTTAGTTCTTTAAAAAAAAGCAGCAGTTCTCTATTTCAGTCAGAAAACAAAAGAAACCATGTGCCTGAGATCTCTGATTTTTTTCCCATTTGTAATGAGTGGGACTCCTAGACTGGTAAAGCCTATGCACTAAGTGCAAAGCCTATGTAAAGAAAATTAAGAAATAATTTAAAAAATGCCTCCTCCACCCCGTGTTTATACTGTATGTAGCTTTTTTGTGCTTTCTCATTGCTTTCAATGGTTAAAGAAAAAATCACTGGTAAATGTAGTTTTAAAATTTTACAACTTTATCTGGGCATGTGGTGTGTTTGATTCGGACTCTGAAATTAACAAAGCCTATGCGGACATTGCAAGAACTACCAAAAGTTACAAGGAAGAGGAACTGTGATACACCCTGTGTTAGACATAAAGGAGGGCCTCATATACATTCAGTTAAAATTTTTAGATAGTGGAACTCCTAGACTCAAAGCCTTTGCACTAAGTGCATGGGCTTCCAAAAATTCGAAGGAGGAACTGCAAAACACCCTGGATGACAAAGAGGGGTGACTCAGAAAACATTTTTTCCCCATTATTAAAGGAGTGGGACTTCAAGAGTGGTAAAACGTATGCACTATGTGCAAGGGCTTCCAAAAATTAGGTGGCACTCCAATACACCATGGAAGACATGCAGAGGAGGGCCTCAGAAAACATTATTTTACCATTTTGAAGGAGTGGGACTCCTAAAGTGGTAAAGCATATGCATTAGCATTTGCTAGGGCTGCCAAACATTAGAGAGAGGTACTCCAATAGGTGATGGAAGACATGCAGAGGAGGGACTCTGAAAATATTTTGTTTTTACCATTTGGAAGGACTAGGACTCGTAGACTGGTGAAGCCAATGCACATGTCCAAGGCCTTAAATTTTTTTTACCTGACTGAAATGAGTGTCATGGCTGTAGCACACTCCCTTGGGATCTCTGCTGCTCCTTGCATAGGTAGCGTTTTTTTTAAATGTTTACCTGCACTTGGTTACTATATGGTTACTAGCATATAATTGGACACACTTCCATAGCAATGCTATTCAACATTTGCTTTCTATGCAGGGACTCTATCTTTTAGCCATCTAATATCATGGCATTACTATTTGTAACTGCAAGATATGCTAATTATGCAAATTGTCTCTTCAGAGAGGAAGAGAGCTAGAACTCTAGCAATCCTACAAGTCAATGTTAATCCTTTAACGAGCCTTGTCACATGACTTAGGATAATAGCCAAACCAGAATCTCAATTTGCAGACACTGTGTTTCGGGGTACTGCCCCTCGTCAGTGCAAAGCAGAGATCTGGTTTGGCTGCGTGAGAAGCGTCAGACCGTTATCTAAGAAGTATCGTTTCACCTTGCGGAGATCGACATGCTAAGGATGCAGAGATGGGGAGACTTAAAGCCGCAATGCTCCTCTGGGTAATATGCTAATCAGCATATTACCCAGAGGAGCATTGCGGCTTTAAGTCTCCTCATCTCGGCATGCTTAGCATGTTGATCTCCGTAAGGAGAAACGATACTTCTTGGATAACTGCAAGATAGATATACATATATATTATAACAATTGTCAGTTTTGTCCTGTCTTATACTCTGTTATATTCAGCTATGCCCATGTTGTATGTGTCCAAGTCTTTTACAGCACACATTTTGTGCCATATAATACATATTCCCTTCCCCTCACACCTGTTGTTATCTTTTTGTATTAATAAAGCCTATCTTTCTCATTAATTTGGACTGGTATGTCGTCTTTTACTTCCTGTTTTGCTCATGTTTCATGACTATAGGCCCATGTTAGTTCTTTTACATATACACATGGCCCACACTCCTGATATGTTTTCTCTTATGATTACTATTACCATGTGTTTTTGTAGTATGAGTTTCACTTACTTATTTCTTTTGGTAAGAGTCAGCCTGTCAGCGGCACTAAAAACATGCTCTGACAAAATGCTAGCAGCAGTGCATGCCAGCTCCTCCAAGACGTAGAGGGACAGTTCATGCTATGTGTCCAGCTTGGACACCCAATAGCTGTACGGCACAGAAGAATTATGGAAGACACTGGTATGATTGAAGATGGTGAAGGAGTACCTAACCATAAACTTTTCCCTCCTTGTCAGAGTACCCCTTAAATCAATTCTTGAGCACTGGGAGAGTCTAATGAAACTGTCCCAGACCTTTGATAGTGTTCCGCTGTCTCTGTTGGACCTGGTGTGTGCATCCCTCCTCTCTAATCCTTGGTAGTTAAAAGAACTCTGACTTCTGCCACCAGCATTCTCATATGGAAATAATTTGGCTAATTCGTCAACTATGGCCTTCTGGTATTGCACCATTGTTGTAGACTTCTCTGCCGCAGGAAGAAATGGCAAGTTTTCCTTGTGGTGTGGGCCTAGAAGTGTGAACAACTAGTAATTGGTGGTGGCCAGATTGTGTATAATAACAGGGGGTCACGTGAAAGGCAGTGGGACATAAAGCCTACCATGTGTGCCAGAGTCCCAAAAGGCAAGACTTCCCTTTCCCCACCAGGAGGATGACTCTCCGTCTCCTCTACCACCTGCATATCCTCCTTTTCAGGCTATCCACACTGAACAGATGAGAAGCTGGTGTTGGTATTACCCTCTGTAGCACAGGCAGCTATCTCCTGTTCCTCCTCCTCATTATCACCCAATTCATGTTGAGAAGAAGAGATGAGACTGTGCTGGGTTGTATCACCCTACTTTCTTTCTCTATCGCCACCTGGTCTGCAGGGAAAGCTTCCTCTTTCATTTTGAGCAGTGACCGTTTGAGAAGAAACAGTAGCTGATTATGTCGTCATCGCAACTCACCATCTTGGTTTATTCCTTAAAGTTTTGAAGCACTGCACAAATGTCAGACATTCATGGCTACTCGGTTGTTATGTGCGGAGGCAAAGCTGAATACCGATGGGCATGTTGTAGCTGGAATTCAACTACTGCCCTATGCTGCTCACAAAGCCTTTTAATCATTTAATCTTTAGTTCCAGCGCTTGAGCATGTCGCAAACTAGTCAATGAAGTGGCAGTTGTAAGCGCTGCTGCACCACTGCCATACTGGCGGCAGCTGCAGGTGACTTGCGGAAATGGGGCACACGCAGTGTACCTTCACAAGTAGCTGAGGCAAATCTGGGTAGGTTTTCAGAAAGCGCTGAACCACTAAGTTGAGCAAATTAGTCAGGCATGGTACATGTGCTAGCTTGCCGCTTCAGAGTCGCAACCAGGTTACGGCCATTATTACACGCATTTTCAAGAGCATCTAGAACAAAATGTTCAACACCTGAAAACATTTTCTCTAAAATTATGTCTTGTTCTTGGATTTGGATGAATTAAAATCCATTTAAAAATGTAATTTCTTGTAACATTTAAAGTAAATAATGCTCACCAGGTACTTCCACTACTATCAGAGTTTCCAAAAGCACTAAAAGAACCATCATATCTCTTGTAATTCAGCTCGTTTTGATAGCCTGTGGGTATAATATATGCAGAGGTTTTCAATAGCATGTTGCAGTGTGTTGCACACATAGATTTTAGAATACAACTCAAAATTTAGCAAACATGTAGTGTGGAGGAAAAAGATTCAAACGACCCTGGTCCATCGGCCATATTGGTAGTCCACGGCCACCAGAAAAGAGCACTGAAACCTTCTACTATATGCGGTAAACTCAAACCTCATAATGGTTGGGGTACACAACATGGAGGGAAAAGGGTAATTACTAATAATAATAGCCCCCACGTAGCCTCCAAATAGTATAATAATCCCCGCATAGTCCTAAAAACTGCATAAAAGCTCCCACCTAGTGCTGAAAATAGTATAATGGCCAACACATAGCCCTGCAAACTGTATAATAGACCTTACATAGTCCACTATATAATGGTCCAACATAACTCTGTAAACTGTTTAAGGACCCACACACAGCCCTGCAAATTCCATAATGGCCCCACATTGTCCTGCAAACTGTGCCATGGTCCCACCACATAGCCCCTTTAACCCCTTTACCGCCAAGGGTGGTTTGCACGTTAATGACCGGGCCAATTTTTACAATTCTGACCACTGTCCCTTTATGAGGTTATAACTCTGGAACGCTTCAATGGATCCTGGTGATTCTGACATTCTTTTCTCGTGACATATTGTACTTCATGACAATGGTAAAAATTCTTTGATAGTACCTGCGTTTATTTGTGAAAAAAACGGAAATTTGGCGAAAATTATGAAAATTTCGCAATTTTCCAACTTTGAATTTTTATGCAATTAAATCACAGAGATATGTCACACAAAATACTTAATAAGTAACATTTCCCACATGTCTACTTTACATCAGCACAATTTTGGAACCAAAATTTTTTTTTGTTAGGGAGTTATAAGGGTTAAAAGTTGACCAGCAATTTCTCATTTCTACAACACCATTTTATTTTAGGGACCACATCTCATTTGAAGTCATTTTGAGGGGTCTATATGATAGAAAATACCCAAGTGTGACACCATTCTAAAAACTACACCCCTCAAGGTGCTCAAAACCATATTCAAGAAGTTTATTAACCCTTCTGGTGCTTCACAGGAATTTTTTGAATGTTTAAATAAAAATGAACATTTAACTTTTTTTCACAAAAAATTTAATTCAGCTCCAATTTGTTTTATTTTACCAAGGGTAACAGGAGAAAATGGACCCCAAACATTGTTGCACAATTTGTCCTGAGTATGCCAATACCCCACATTTGGGGGTAAACCACTGTTTGGGCGCATGGCAGAGCTCGGAAGCGAAGGAGCGCCATTTGACATTTCAATGCAAAATTGACTGGAATTGAGATGGGACGCCATGTTTCGTTTGGAGAGCCCCTGATGTGGCTAAACATTGAAACCCCCCACAAGTGACACCATTTTGGAAAGTAGACCCCCTAAGGAACTTATCTAGAGGTGTGGTGAGTACTTTGACCCACCAAGTGCTTCACAGAAGTTTATAATGTAGAACCGTAAAAATAAAAAATCATATTTTTTCACAAAAATTATCTTTTCGCCCCCAATTTTTTATTTTCCCAAGGGTAAGAGAAGAAATTGGACCCCAAAAGTTGTTGTACAATTTGTCCTGAGTACGCTGATAGCCCATATGTGGGGGTAAACCACTGTTTGGGCGGATGGGAGAGCTCGGAAGGGAAGGAGCGCCGTTTGACTTTTCAATGCAAAATTGACAGGAATTGAGATGGGACGCCATGTTGCGTTTGAAGAGCCACTGATGTGCCTAAACATTGAAACCCCCCACAAGTGACACCATTTTGGAAAGTAGACCCCCTAAGGAACTTATCTAGAGGTGTGGTGAGCACTTTGACCCACCAAGTGCTTCACAGAAGTTTATAATGCAGAGCCGTAAAAATAAAACAAAATTTTTTTCCCACAAAAATTATTTTTTTAGCCCCCAGTTTTGTATTTTCCTGAGGGTAACAGGAGAAATTGGACCCCAAAATTTGTTGCCCAATTTGTCCTGAGTGCGATGATACACCATATGTGGGGGGAACCACTGTTTGGGCACATGGGAGGGCTCAGAAGGGAAGGACTGCCATTTGAATGCAGACTTAGATGGAATGGTCTGCAGGTGTCACATTGCGTTTGCAGAGCCCCTAATGTACCTAAACAGTAGAAACCCCCCACAAGTGACACCATTTTGGAAAGTAGACCCCCTTAGGAACTTATCTAGATGTGTGCTGAGCGCTTTGACCCACCAAGGGCTTCACAGAAGTTTATAATGGAGAGCCGTAAAAATAAAACAAAAATTTTTTCCCACAAAAATTATTTTTTAGCCCCCAGTTTTGTATTTTCCCGAGGGTAACAGGAGAAATTCGACCCCACAATTTGTTGTCCAATTTGTCCTGAGTGCGCTGATACCCCATATGTGGGGGGGAACCACTGTTTGGGCGCATGGGAGGGCTCGGAAGGGAAGGAGCTCCATTTGGAATGAGGACTTAGATGGAATGGTCTGCAGGTGTCACATTGCATTTGCAGAGCCCCTAATGTACCTAAACAGTAGAAACCTCCCACAAGTGACACCATTTTGGAAACTAGACCCCCTAAGGAACTCATCTAGATGTGTTGTGATAGCTTTGAACCCCCAAGTGTTTCACTACAGTTTGTAACGCAGAGCCGTGAAAATTAAAAAAAAAAATCTTTCCCCCCAAAATTATTTTTTAGCCCCCAGTTTTGTATTTTCCCGAGGGTAAGAGGAGAAATTCGACCCCAAAAGTTGTTGTCCAATTTGTCCTGAGTACGCTGATACCCCGTATGTTGGGGGAAACCACCGTTTGAGCGCATGGCAGAGCTCGGAAGGGAAGGAGCGCCATTTGGAATGCAGAGTTAGATGGAATGGTCTGCAGACGTCACATTGCGTTTGCAGAACCCCTAATGTACCTAAACAGTAGAAACCCCCCACAAGTGACCCCATATTGGAAACTAGACCCCCCAGGGAACTAATCTAGATGTGTTGTGAGAACTTTGAACCCCCAAGTGTTTCACTACAGTTTATAACGCAGAGCCATGAAAATAAAAAATCTTTTTTTTTCCCACAAAAAATATGTTTTAGCCCCGAGTTTTGTATTTTTCAAGGGTAACAGGAGAAATTGGACCCCAAAAGTTGTTGTCCTATTTGTCCTGAGTACGCTGATACCCCATATGTTGGGGTAAACCCCTGTTTGGGCACACGGGAGAGCTCGGAAGGGAAGAAGCACTGTTTTACTTTTTCAACGCAGAATTGGCTGGAATTGAGATCGGACGCCATGTCGCGTTTGGAGAGCCCCTGATGTGCCTAAACAGTGGAAACCCCCCAATTATAACCGAAACCCTAATTCAAACACACCCCTAACCTTAATCCCAACAGTAACCCTAACCCCACCTCTAACCCTGACACACCCCTAACCCTAATCCCAACCCTATTCCCAACCGTAAATGTAATCTAAACCCTAACTGTAACTTGAGCCCCAACCCAAACTGTAGCCCTAGCCCTAACCCTAACCCTAGCCCTAACCCTAGCCCTAACCCTAGCCCTAACCCTAGCCCTAACCCTAGCCCTAGCCCTAACCCTAGCCCTAACCCTAACCCTAGCCCTAACCCTAGCCCTAACCCTAGCCCTAACCCTAACCCTAGCCCTAACCCTAACCCTAGCCCTAGCTCTAACCCTAGCCCTAACCCTAGCCCTAACCCTAGCCCTAACCCTAGCCCTAACCCTAACCCTAGCCCTAATGGGAAAATGGAAATAAATACATTTTTTTAATTTTTCCCTAACTAAGGGGGTGATGAAGGGGGGTTTGATTTACTTTTATAGGGGGTTTTTTAGCGGATTTTTATGATTAGCAGCCGTCACACACTGAAAGACGCTTTTTATTGCAAAAAAATATTTTTTGCGTTACCACATTTTGAGAGCTATAATTTTTCTATATTTTGGTCCACAGAGTCATGTGAGGTCTTGTTTTTTGCGGGACGAGTTGACGTTTTTATTGGTAACATGTTCGGGCACGTGACATTTTTTGATCGCTTTTTATTCCGATTTTTGTGAGGCAGAATGACCAAAAACCAGCTATTCATGAATTTCTTTTGGGGGAGGCGTTTATACCGTTCCGCGTTTGGTAAAATTGATAAAGCAGTTTTATTCTTCGGGTCAGTACGATTACAGCGACACCTTATTTATATCTTTTTTTATGTTTTGGCGCTTTTATACGATAAAAACTATTTTATAGAAAAAATAATTATTTTGGCATCGCTTTATTCTCAGGACTATAACTTTTTTATTTTTTTGCTGATGATGCTGTGTAGCGACTCATTTTTTGCGGGACAACATGACGTTTTCAGCGGTACCATGGTTATTTATATCTGTCTTTTTGGTCGCGTGTTATTCCACTTTTTGTTCGGCGGTATGATAATAAAGCGTTGTTTTTTGCCTCGTTTTTTTTTTTTTTTTTCTTACGGTGTTTACTGAAGGGGTTAACTAGTGGGCCAGTTTTATAGGTCGGGCCGTTACGGACGTGGCAATACTAAATATGTGTACTTTTATTGTTTTTTTTTTTTTATTTAGATAAAGAAATGTATTTATGGGAATAATATATATATATTTTTTTTCATTATTTTGGAATATTTTTTTAAATTTTTTTTTACACATTTGAAATTTTTTTTTTTACTTTTTTACTTTGTCCCAGGGGGGGACATCACAGATCAGTGATCTGACAGTTTGCACAGCACTCTGTCAGATCACTGATCTGACATGCAGCGCTGCAGGCTTCACAGTGCCTGCTCTGAGCAGGCTCTGTGAAGCCACCTCCCTTCCTGCAGGACCCGGATCCGCGGCCATCTTGGATCCGGGGCTGGAGGGAGCAGGGAGGGAGGTGAGACCCTCGCAGCAACGCGATCACATCGCGTTGCTGCGGGGGGCTCAGGGAAGCCCGCAGGGAGCCCCCTCCCTGCGCGGTGCTTCCCTGCACCGCCGGCACATCGCGATCATCTTTGATCGCGGTGTGCCAGGGGTTAATGTGCCGGGGGCGGTCCGTGACCGCTCCTGGCACATAGTGCCGGATGTCAGCTGCGATAGGCAGCTGACACCCGGCCGCGATCGGCGGCGCTCCCCCCGTGAGCGCCGCCGATCGCGCTGGACGTACTATCCCGTCCATGGTCATAGGGGCCCACCCCACATGGACGGGATAGTACGTCCGATGTCAGAAAGGGGTTAAAGGGAACCTGTCACCCCGTTTTTTGAGATTGAGCTATAAATACTGTTAAATAGGGCCTGCGCTGTGTGTTCCTATAGTGTATGTAGTGTACCCCGATTCCCCACCTATGCTGAGAAATAACTTACCAAAGTCGCCGTTTTCGCCTGTCAATCAGGCTGGTCAGGTCGGGAGGGCGTGGTGACATCGCTGGTTCTTCCTCAGCTTTACGTTGGTGGCGTAGTGGCGTAGTGGTGAACAAGCAGCGCGCGATCTGCGCTGTCATCCCTTTCGTCGGTGGGGGCGGCCATCTTCCTGGGGCCGCGCGTGCGCAGATCGAGTGCTCTGCTGCACGGGGCTTCAGGAAAATGGCCGCGGGATGCCGCGCGTGCACATTAGAGATCGCGGCGGCCATTTTCCCAAAGCCGAGATGCAAACTCGGCTTTGGGAAAATGGCCGCCGCGATCTCTAATGCGCACGCGCGGCATCCCGCGGCCATTTTCCTGAAGCCCCGTGCAGCAGAGCACTCGATCTGCGCACGCGCGGCCCCAGGAAGATGGCCGCCCCCACCGACGAAAGGGATGACAGTGCAGATCGCGCGCTGCTTGTTCACCACTACGCCACTACGCCACCAACGTAAAGCTGAGGAAGAACCAGCGATGTCACCACGCCCTCCCGACCTGACCAGCCTGATTGACAGGCGAAAACGGCGACTTTGGTAAGTTATTTCTCAGCATAGGTGGGGAATCGGGGTACACTACATACACTATAGGAACACACAGCGCAGGCCCTATTTAACAGTATTTATAGCTCAATCTCAAAAAACGGGGTGACAGGTTCCCTTTAAACTGTATAATGGCCCCAAATAGCCCTAAAATCTGAATAATGGCCCCCATATAACTCTGAAAACTATTTTAAGGCCCCCACATAGCCCTGTAAACTGTATAATGACCCCACATAGTCCTGCAAACTGTATCATGGTCCCCCACATAGCCCTGCAAACTCTATCATGGTCCCTATATAGCACTGTAAATTGCATAATGGCCCCAAATAGCACTGCAAACTGTATAATGACTCCTTGTAGCCCTGGATATCGATATAGTTGAACATGCAATGACAGTCGGTGGGGCCTGGAGTCGGTGCTGGCACTGAGCCCACCCGAATCACAGGCGCCATAGCAGCCTCATGGTCTGCCACTATTAGTGGTACGCCAATGGGAGTATTACTATTCATATCAATATATATGCAACTTTATTACTATCTCACAGAGCATCTCTGAAGTGCACAACTTAAGTTCCTTGACTGGTTCCAAATCTACTTTATTTTCTGACACTGTTCAAAAGAGATCAATAACAAGCTTTTCATTATTCAATACATTTCTTCATTTAAAATATTTAAGAAAGGATAGATCATTCCAAAGAGTTTTCTGAATTTGAGTGTAATCCTGTAATGGGATGCTACCTTTATCACAAGTCAGGTCATTAAATTTTTTCTCTCCTAAATATTCATGAATTAACTCTGTGTGGTATTATTGGAATGTAAAAGTGATTTAAAAACGACAGCAACTCAGCCATGAAGAGGAGACTACGTAAAGGGTACATACTTGTGGACTGTTGTGGAGGGCTGAACCAATAGGCTGAAATTAATTCTGTTCATTATTAATATAAACAATTTAATTATAATGATTATTATTTTAGATTAATATTAATTGCATCACTTAATATTGAGCATAATTAAGTTTGTTGATTAGGTGCTACTGCTAAAACATGATACAATAGATCTTATTGTAACATGCAGTCTTACCACTAGCAGCTAACAAACACCAAATAATTTACTGCTTTTTATACACTTTATAAATCATATGCCCCTGTTATTCAGCCTTTTTTTACCTCAACAGCCCAACCCACACAACATTATATCTACAGACCCCCAAAGAGTACAATGTCCCCACAGACTCTCACACACTCCACTGCCCACCAACATAGTATAATACTCCCCCAGCTCCCCAATGCTGTATGATGGACCTCCACATAGTATGATGGTCCTAGAGCTTCCCACAAAGTATAATGACTAGTGATGAGCAAGTATACTCGTTGCTCGGGTTTTCCCGAGCACGCTCGGGTGGTCTCCGAGTATTTATGACTGCTCAGATATTTAGTTTTCATTGGGGCAGCTGAATGATTTACAGCTACTAGCCAGCTTGATTACATGTGGGGATTCCCTGGCAACCAGCAACCAGGCAACCCCCACATGTACTCAGCCTGGCTAGTAGCTGTAAATTATTCAGCTGCAACAAGGAAAACTAAATCTCCGAACACTAACAAATACTTGGAGATCACCCGAGCGTGCTCGGGAAAACCCGAGCAACGAGTACACTCGCCCATCGCTAATAATGACTCTCCCACAGACAGCACGATGGACCACACAGCCCCCACACACACAGTATGATGTTCCTCACATCCTTGCACATACCGTATGATGTTCATAACAGCCACCCACACAGTCTCCCACACAGCCTCAAACACGTACACAGAATCATGGCCCTCACAGCAACCCACAAAGTATGATGGACCCCATAACTCTCCATAGACAGAATAATGACCTCACAGCCCCCAAAATGTTATATTGCGTACATATATTCACCTCAAATTTGACTGACAATTGAAAAGAAAAAAACATATTCATTGTACTTAAAGGGAACCTGTCACCTGAATCTGTCTGGTCCGATGGGCGTTGTTTTCTCTCCTTTCATGCACCCCTTCCTTTCCCGCTGGCCGCAAAATTATCTTGAATATGAGTCTGTTTCCTCCGTAGTTCACGCGTGCGCAAAGCAATCTTGCCTTGCACACGCCCAGTATGCTTTGCCCAACTGCGGGCAAAGCCGAAAAGCATAAGTGCACATGCGCCGGCGCACTATGTCCTGGAACACAGCAAAATACTTCCGGGACATAGTGTGCCGGCGCATGCGCACTAATGCTTTTCGGCTTTGCCCGCAGTTGGGCAAAGCATACTGCGCGTGCGCAAGGCAAGATTGCTTTGCGCACGCGTGAACTACAGAGGAAACAGACTCATATTCAAGACAATTTTGCGGCCAGCGGGAAAGGAAGGGGTGCATGAAAGGAGAGAAAATGTTTCCTCCGTAGTTCACGCGTGCGCAAAGCAATCTTGCCTTGCGCACGCACAGTATGCTTTGCCCAACTGCGGGCAAAGCCGAAAAGCATTAGTGCGCATGCGCCGGCGCACTATGTCCCGGAAGTATTTCGCTGTGCTCCAGGACATAGTGCGCCGGCGCATGTGCACTAATGCTTTTCGGCTTTGCCCGCAGTTGGGCAAAGCATACTGGGCGTGTGCAAGGCAAGATTGCTTTGCGCACGCGTGAACTACGGAGGAAACAGACTCATATTCAAGATAATATTGCGGCCAGCGGGAAAGGAAGGGGTGCATGAAAGGAGAGAAAACAACGCCTATCAGACCGGACAGAGAGCCCGCCAAATTCAGGTGACAGAGTCCCTTTAAGATGATGAATATACAAGCGAAATTGGGACCTCAGCTGTCCTGGCCTGTTGGCTGGACAGGAATAGCAAACAGCTAGATGTAGATTGTGTACTTTGCACAGGTCAGGTATAGCAGCATGCCACTTATTTAGGTACGTAAATTAAACTGATAGACTCCTTTTAAAGGGAATTTGTCAGCTGATTCATGCTGCCCAAATCACGGGTAGCATGAATCAAGGTCTGGCTGGATGATTGCAGCCAGGTATGGACTGGGACTGAAATTCAGCCCTGGCATTTGAAATCAGACAGGCCCATGCCATCCTCATCCCCAAGCACCAGATGGGATATATTACTAATATTATCCTCCATGGAGGAAAGCAAGATTTACTACAAGACCAATATTTCTAATGATATCTCCGTCACAACTCTTAACAGTATCGGTGTCTTGAGAACATAGATTCTGTTAACAACGAAGCAGACAAGGTGGCCCACAACCAGACAGGCCCTTCTGGCATTTGCCGGAATTGCCAGATGGCCAGTCCGGCCCTGATTGCAGCCGTGTATGTATTTGTCTGAAACACTCTGTCATTTCAGGGAATATATAGTTAGAAGACCTGGTGACAGATCAAATATAGGTTAAAGTCCAGTGCTGCCCCTAGCTGGCATTTCCCATTATCACTCCAGGTGAGTCACAGGTCTCTCCAATGTGTGTTCATAGGGAAAAATCTTTCAATCAACTACACCGGTATGTAGAGAACTAGTCTTGTCTCCTGCTATGTTCCTCAGCGGGAACTTTGAACTATATTTTCTTTGAAACACCGAAGTCATTCAGAGAAAAAATATAACAGGCGGCAGCCTTGCCCTCAAGCTCTGATTCATGCTGCCCATAGTTTGAACCATGAATCAGCTGACATTTTTGTAAGTCAATGAGTTCGAGAACGTTGCTCTTATAGACTTACACCGAGAGCTTGTGACCGTTACCTCTGACTTCCTCTCAGAAGCTGCAGTTACAAGATGGCAGTACGTTAATGAAGTATCGCTGGGAAGAGCTGAAGACAGCGGCGGGTGAGTATTATACTTGGGTCAGAAAACTTACCTTAGTTGAACCACTCTAGCGGTAAAGTAGAAAAAAGTGCTGGAGTGGTGCGTTAAACAAAATGATTTCCCAAAGTAAGTATTATTCTACTGCAGTAAAATTACCTAGCTCCATATATTCTATGGCTTTGTTCCTGGTATCCTGTTTAAGCTGCTTAGTTGCTGTTAAATATAAAAGAATATAGATGTTCGGCGCAAAGTTGATCATGTTTTGCTCTCCACATCCATATGGCATCATAATAAGTGATTCAAGTCCATTTATTGAAGGTCCAAGGACATCCCCTGTTAAAAAAAATAGCATATATTGGATTTTGCCATAGCCATGTAAATGACACTATTTTCATTAAATGCATTTTCCTTTACAGACAATACAATCTCACTCAGTCTCTCTCATGTCATCTTGTGCAATCCTTTTAAAAGGCTTTTCAAACTAATAGCAATGTCCTTATATTAGTAAATCAGAAGCCCAACCATCAAAGCTTGTTTATTTGCTATCAGCTATCTTATAAAAATTAAGAAAAAAAAAATAGTAGTCATACTGGCTGACCCTTTTAGTTAGCATCTCTTTGAGCAAAGCGTCATTTGTCAGAATTTGTTTTTACCATCCCATTACTGAGAAGTGGGTGATGATCAATATGGCTGCACTTCCTGTCCCTACTGCAAAAAAAATATCGATTCAAGTAAAAGAAATATAAATACTGAATTTTGACTGCTGCTCTCCCGTTTTACTAATATATAGCCATCTTTAGTTTACCGTGGAAACCCTCTTTTACCCCTTCACGATCAGGCAATTTTCAATTTTTTGCATGTTATTTGTAACTAGTAGTGATGAGCGAATATACTCGGTACTCGGGATTTCCCAAGCATGCTCGGGTGTCCTCCGAGTATTTGTAAGTTCTAGGAGATTTAGTTTTCAGCTCCGCAGCTGAATGATTTACATTTGTTAGCCAGCTTGATTACATGTGGGGATTCCCTAGCAACCAAGCAACCCCCACATGTACTTATGCTGGCTAACAGATGTAAATCATTCAGCTGCGGCGATGAAAACTAAATCTCCGAGTACTTACAAATACTCGGAGGACACCAAAGCGTGCTCGGGAAATCTCGAGTAACGAGTATATTCGCTCATTACTAGTAACTACCTCTCTTCCAAAAGCCACAATTATTTAATCATTTCATCAGCATAGCTGTATAGAGGTTCGTTTTTTGTATTTTGCTTTACTTTTCAGTAGAGACACTATTCATCTTACCATACAAATGGATTGGAAAAGAGAAAAAGAAACCAATAACATGAACACTTTTCAGTTTATAGATCTGTATGAGGACTTGTTTTTTGTTTGATAAACTGATGTCTTTGCTTGTACCAATTAAAGTAGGCACAGTGACTAAAAGATGACAATTATGCCATAAAATATTCCTTTACAGTATTTATCTTACGGGTTAAGCAATTTTATATTTTTGGAGATTGAAATTTTACAGATGCAGCTATATCAAATATGTTTATTTTTTTAATTTTAATGGTGACAAGGGAGATAATACTTTTTTATGCTTTTATTGTTTATACTTTGAAAAGGGAAAAGATAGATAACTGAAATTTGCATGTTTTTTATGCATTTAAATCTTAGAGAAACTTGAGGGACTTGAGCCAGTAATTGATTGTTCTATATACTGTAATAGTACAGTATTGCAGTATATAAGAAGACCAACTAATATGAAGCTTAATCTGTGGCTGTGCTTCTCAGGAGTACTAATTCAACAGGCGCCCAGCTGAATGGCGTCCACCCTCCGGCCACATACACTGTGTGTAGACCTTGCTCAGCTTCTGAGTCTGCTCCATACAGTGGTACCTAATATATAGGATGTAAACGTACGTAATATTGAGAGAGATATAAGTATAGAGAGGAAGACAATATTAAAAGAGCTTTGAAAACTATTAAAGTAAAAGAACCAATAATACCAAGATTCAATTTGTATTATAGAAATCTCTTGCGGTGTGTTCACACAGAGTTCTAAATTACACTCCCATGATGAGTTTTTGGTGAGTTTTTGATGCTGAAAAGTGGAAGAGATTTATAGAAATCTCATACCATTTTGCTTTTTATTACGCTATATAAACTGACGTGTGGTGATTGGTTGAAAACCGCAACAGTCGCTTTCTCTTGCGGGTACGCTGTGTTAGGACTAGCGGAACGCACCAAGTATGGGTAAGAAGCAACAAGGTGTGTTCGCAGCCCGGGGTCCACCGTGCCGAGATATCTGCTGCTAAGTAATGGCGGATAAATTCAGAACTCACATGTGGGTTAAGCTTCACCCCGTGTGAACTGAAAGCGATCTCTGTTGCCGCACAGAGTCACACTGTACACAAAAACTATTGCCCTAACTAGGGTTGTGCTTGCAAGCAAGCCAACGGCTAATTGCCCCCACTGCCGCTAACTGCCTGCCTGAGTGTACAGTCCTAGCGCTACAGTCTCACACCACATATATATATAAAGAGTGGTAAAGTATCCACTGGCATAAGCCAAATACATTTGATACTAGCGCATAGCCGTGCGGTCATTGCGAACCTTTTATAGTTGCAGCTCTTTCATGACCTTCCTGGAGGACCAATCGGAGCTGCTACAGGGCCTGAGCGTGTAACCCCCGAACTCTAAAGAGAGGTCCTCCTGTGGGCATACTCAGTGTGTGCAAAGCAGGACTTAGTCCCAGAAAAGCCTGCATGCCGCTGACTAGTGCTGGCTGCAAAGGGAGAGCCTGGAAAGGCAGCAGTAACCCTTCGCACAGTATCAGGCTGAGCCAGATGCTGGGACCGACATCTCCACTGAGCAGGCTCCACTGAGGCTGATGTAGAATGGGGGACCACAGCAGAAATAGTTTGAGATTTCCCCTGTGCAGCAGCGGGAACTCGACACCTAACACGCTGAGTTTTATGTGCATATTTTCCCCATAGAATTGCATTTAATGCAGAAAATCCACAGGTAAAAAAGCACACTTTTTTTTGTGCAGAAACGCACAGAAAACGCATGTAGCACGAACATTATTATATCAATAAAGTTTTGTTACACCCAAATACCAGGAGGAAGTATCAAAAACAAAGAAACAATTTTGTAGAAAAAATCCAGCTCACCGCAGTAGAATCCAATGGTCATGCACAGAAAGAAGTTCGTGTTAGCGGCAAAAAAGCAATATCAAAGAAGGAAACGTATCCAGCAACAGATCCATCAGTGAATAGTTATTTAAAAACAAAAATCTTTAATGTATAACATGGTTAAAATTATGGTATAAAACCATTAGTTTAGAAAAAAGGCAAGTAGCCCAGGAAACTCATGGTCTTACGCGTTTCAAACCTACTGGTTCTTAATCACAGTTCAGAGTGTTCCCATACTATTCTTAATCATAGTTCAGAGTGTTCCCACACTAATGTGGAACACTCTGAACTATAATTAAGAACCAGTCGGTTTGAAACACATAAGGCCATGAGTTTCCCGGGCTACTTGCCTTTTTTCTAAACTAATGGTTTTATATCATAATTTTAACCATGTTATACATTAAAGATTTTTGTTTTTAAATAATTATTTTCCAATGGATCTATTGCTGGATACCTTTCCTTCATTGATAACAAAAACAATGTAGCTTTATTTAAGGCATGACATCACAAAAAAAAGAGACAAAAACCGCAGTATAAAAAATGCACTAATAATGCTGGTAAAAAAACGCACAAAAAAACGCAATGAAAAATAAAAAAAAAGTTGCCGAACTTATCGAATGGGTTAAAAAATGCTGCAAAAAATATGCAACATCAAAAACTTACCAAAGACTCATCATGAGTACGTAGACTAAGGCTATATTACCACAATGAGCTTAAATCCTTTGAAGAAATACACTTTATTTCGGTGCACAGGGCTTTTGCCTCGTCCGGTCTTTGAATGACAAGTCATTGTCTTTCCTGTGACCTGCCTCCTTTGTTTGAATTCTCCTCTTCAACCAGATGAGGCAGATGGAGGGGCAGGGAATCACAGACAGGGAGGAGAAGACCTAGTGCACAGTCAGGCCCCTGTGCACCGAAATCTAATTAGCAGAAAATTTGGAATAGTAATTAAAGAAGTACAACAAAGCGGATTTTTTCACCAAATGTATCAATGTAAACACTATTACAGCGTCATTACAGTCATGTCTTCACATTACAAAATCGTGCAGAAAGGTTCTCTTTAATGTTAGAAACTTCTTACCAACAACTGTGACAAACCCTTCTATGGTGTCTGCTATAACATCACTAGGGAATGTGAATGAGAAGTTCTTTGATGCAGTCGTCACTGCAGTATCAGTAAGCTCCAAGAGAGCAGATTGTGAGTAGAAGTATTTCACTCCTTCAGCCTGTAGAACAGGTACACAAGAAGTTGGTATATATTTTTATTAATCATTATAAAATCCTTATAAAACTTGCCACCAGGATTTGGATAAAGTATATATTTTACCTTCACTAGAATAGTTTTGGTTAAAACTTCAGAAGATGCTTTTGATGTCACTGTCACTTTGACTGTAACGTTTCCCAGTTTTTTTGGGTTTATTGGAAACAGAACGGATGTTCCAGCTTCACCTTGAACTGTCACGTTATATTGGCCTGGTACAGAATCTGCACTGTTATTAGGTATAAGCATGTCAAATGAATTGCTGGATTCCAAAGTGACCATAACCTGTAAACATATAAGGGAAAATAATTAGAATGAATAATAATAGCTAAGGGTAATTGACACTCTAAAACTCGCCTAGATGTTTGGTCTTCCTAAGACAAGATTGAATGTATTAACAGGTTTGTCTAGTACTTTTATATTGGTGGCCTATCCTTACGATAGGTCGTCAATATCAGATCGGTGGGGGTGAAATGCTCAGCACCTCCACCGATCATCGGTTCGCAGAACTGTCAGGGGCCAAATGTGCTAACTTGCGGAGCGAAACTAAACAGTTCCATCAACTGTATAGTGAGGGTCCTGCAGATCCACATCTTCAATTAAATTCATACATTTGAATAGGGTTGAATCTGCAGTTCCACGCTGTGGCCATTACGTAGCTGACAGAGATGGGTAGTTCCTCTAGGCAACTGAGCACATTCGACTGCTGTTGCCACCGAGAATAGTTGATCAACAGGGGTGCCAGATGTCGCAGCCCCATCGATCTGATATTGATAACCTATTCTGATATTATCACAGTGGCACTATTTCTTGAAGGAAGCGGACATGCTTTTAATCAACAATTATTATTGTGGGTGTTGAAGTGAAATGAACAGACAGGGAAAAAACAATTAGTAAGTAAAAGTATGATGTACAATAACAAATTGTATTGTGGTACCGTGTTAGCCAGAAAAATCGATGTGAATACTTTTCTGCCCAATGATGACAGAAGTATTTTGGGAGTGATACCTTTATTTTCTGGTTAGCCAATAAAGGTATCACTCCCAGAATACTTCTTTAAGTAAAAGTATTAAATGAGGAAAAACATACCTGTAAGTTTTCTTGCAAGGAGTTAAATAAACCGACTTCTATAATACATTGTTCACCTCTTGTTAGTGAAAATGGTGTGTTGAGTACAGCTATCAGTGACTTGACAACAGATATCTAGAAAACCACAATTACAAAAGAGTATTTTAACTTCAGTATGCATTGGTGCATTATATTGCTTATGTCTAAATGAGGGGCAAACACCTTGCACTTGGCATACCAAAGGGTTTCACTCATGAATGGAGTGTTGGTGTATAAGGCGAATGCATAATTTACAGTTTCATAATTAAAATGCCAAAATTCCAATGGTGCTGAAAATATTTCTTAAACAGAATTACAAAATAACCTGGGCTTTTACATGACTGGAAGCTGAAGACTGATAACAAATTTAAATCCAAGCTCCTTTAGTTTCTTCTGTACTCCTACACCAAAAATATACATACTTTCCCATAACTGCCCAGTAATATTCAACATTCATTAGATTTTACTGATCCTGTTGTATAATGCTATTGTTGAAATTGCTCACTCTAAATGGCGTAATTACACGAGCAGTGGAAATACAATAAGAGCAAAAACTGTTCATTTAATACTCGATAATCGGTCCTTCTTAACTCCTTCATGACATCTGCTCTACATGCACAGCACCGCAGGGGGTGCATTCCTGCATACTGCCATAGATGTATGGTGTGGCGATCTTGGGGGCTGACTCCCACTGCTGGCGCAATCATCAGCGAGTGTCAGCACTGTATGATAGCTGACACCCTGAGGCACAAGATCAATGCTAGCGCCAATCGCGGATGTTAAACCCCTGTGATGCCCCTTAGTAGTGATAGTGACATATATTGGCTTGCAGAGGGAGGGGCTTTCACTCTGCTCCAATTGGCACAATCCACTGAAGCCCATGTCCCCTGTAAAAGACAAAAAAATAATAATACACCATATTCCTCACCTGTCTGACGATAATTAATTAATGGGCATGTCCAACTGTAATCCGGATAATTTAGACAGCGGTCACGTCAGTGATGCAACTGCTATGCATGCCACCTGGCTCACACTGAGACAAGAGCATCAGAATGCTACTGCAGTGTGTAGTTGTGACGTGAGAAAGATCACCGGAGTTCTTAGCTGATGAAGCACGGTTGTTCCTCCTCCTCCTCATAATCATCCTCCCAAACTGTCCACTGACTGTACAGTTGGGTACCTGACCGCTGTTGGGACAGTAACCCACTCTCCAAGTCATGTATGAATGACATGTAAAGTAAGCTGCAGAGACACCATCATGTGTTTCTCAACGCAAGCAATGAATAGCCAGGCCTTTCCCCGGGAAGGAACAACCACGGGAAGGGCAGCATCCAATAAAGGAAACATCCAATAAAGGAAAACCACCTATGCCAAGCATGATATCCATCCACAGACAGCTGTTTTAGGGTTTTTACCCCTCATCAGTGTGGAGTAGGAAACTGGTTATTAGGAGCAGTGCCTAGTAAAAGGCTGTGAAGGTACAGATGAATGACCTCGGGGAGACCAAAACATCCAACACAGCAGAGACACCATCACGTGTTTCTCAACGCAGTGATCCAGAACACTGCCCCCATCCCTTATGGGAAATATGCAAATGCATGTAAAGTAAGCTGCAGAGACATCCACAGACAGCAAGATACCATGCTTCGCATAGGTGGTTTTCCTTTATTGGATGTTTCCTTTATTGGATGCTGCCCTTCCCGTGGTTGTTCCTTCCAGGGGAAAGGCCTGGCTATTCATTGCTTGCATTGAGAAACATGTGATGGTGTCTCCGCAGCTTACTTTACATGCATTTGCATATTTCCCATAAGGGATGGGGGCAGTGTTCTGGATCACTGCGTTGAGAAACACGTGATGGTGTCTCCGCGGTTTTGGATGTTTTTGTCTCCCCGAGGTCATTCATCTGTACCTTCACAGACTTTTACTAGGCACTGCTCCTAATAGCCAGTTTCCTACTCCACACTGATGAGGGGCAAAAACCCTGAAACAGCTGTCTGTGGATGGATACCATGCTTGGCATAGGTGGTTTTCCTTTATTGGATGTTTCCTTTATTGGATGCTGCCCTTCCCGTGGTTGTTCCTTCCCGGGGAAAGGCCTGGCTATTCATTGCTTGCGTTGAGAAACACGTAATGGTGTCTCCACAGCTTACGTTACATGCATTTGCATATTTCCCATAAGGGATGGGGGCAGTGTTCTGGATCACTGCGTTGAGAAACACGTGATGGTGTCTCCGCGGTGTTGGATGTTTTGGTCTCCCCGACGTCATTCATCTGTACCTTCACATGTATGGATGACAGACCTGATAATGGTGTGAATTGGCTTTGCTCCTCCTCCTCTTCCTCCTGTGCCACTCCTCATTAATCATTGCCTGAATTGTTTTTTCCAGCATGCATATAAGTGGCATAGTAATGCTAATGATGGCTTCATCAGCACCGGCCATATTTGTGGAGTATTCGAAACCGCGCAACATGGCACACACTTCACACATGGATGCCCACGCATTGTTGATGAAGTGGTGTTGTTGCCTGCTGCTCACACAGACTCTGTACCATATGCTGGGTGGAATTCCACCTTGCTGATTAGTTGCATATGATACAGTAAGCAGTAAGGCTGCGCAGACAGGTGAGCAACAGCAGTGTAAGAACACCAAAAGTGCATACACACTGCCTGCACTTTCAGCAGCAGCTATGACATATGTGGGTAGTGTTTCAGGAAGCTCTGCACTACCAAATTCAGCACATGCGCCAGTAAAGGGATGTGCATGTTATTACTGTGACCGGATGAGGAGGCAGTGGAGGATGCGAAGTAAGAGGAAGAGGCAACCTGGACAGAGAAATGTCCAGCAATCATCGATGGTGGTAGGACATGGGCTAGAACAGCTTCCTCCTCTGTCTCAGCCAGCACTACATTTACCCAGTGGGCAGTTAGGGAGATGAAACGTCCTTAGCCATGCTTACTGGTCTACAGAGGTATACATAGAAATCATGGGGCCCCATAGCAAAAGTCTGAATGGGCCCCCCACAAAAAAAATCAATAAATAAAATAATCAACAGGTACTCTTAGTTCCAAGCATGCATGTTATAGATATAGGCGAAACATTGTCCAAGATAGAGATTGCCTTGAAATAGAAGACATATACACAGATATGTGCACATACAGACATAGATACATATTTGAACACAGTCATACACACTAACATACATAGATATTCCCCTCATACATACACACACATTAGAAATATTTTTTAATATGGGGATTGGGGAAGCTTGCAACAAGCCTCGCTCACCTGCCCCCAGCCTGTGTGTGTCCCATGAAGCTTCTTAGGCATGTGGTAGTGCAGGACTTCCACAGTCATAGACATGGCCCTGGACCATCAGAGGGGCCCACTGGCCGTCGAGGCCAAGGCCGCTCCCCCAATGTTTGAGTGCGGTCACTTCAACAGACATAGCAGTGTGGCTGTGTCTTCTAGTAATCACATGGCTGGGGCGACACACAAGCACAATTAAAAGTGCAGTGTCGCCCCTGCATGTGCGACTACTTCCAGCCGGGCCCAGCATACACTGCTCTCTCTGGTTGGAAAGCTACTTCAGCACGAAGTGTGCCACCCTTATGCAAATCCAGCCAGAGAGTTCAGCCGGGAGCAGTGCAGAATTAGAAAGGAGGAGTTAAGAAGAGCCAGGTACAGAGTGACGGCGGAACGCATATTTAATTAAAAGCACACGGGACAGCACAGCCGTTGAGGTCTATCTCCGGTGGGCAGAGCTGCCACCTGGAATTTTGGGGACCCCAAACTGGCAACATTTTTTGGGGCCCCCTTGAGACTCTGCCCAAGCTCCACCCCTCAAACTGCTCACAGCCCCACCGCTCTGTCTTGGAAAAACTCCACTTTTAACCAATCACACATTAACAGTTCCCATCACCAGATCACAAATATAGCCAGCAGCTTTTGCTTTGGCCAAAAGATTTTTTAAGCAGGCAAAATGACAGGGAAGACTCTTTTGGCCGAGCTCTATTCTACTCTGTCCTATTAATCATTTGTTAAACTATCCAATACAATTTAGGAATATTTTTATTTATTTTTCCATTTTTAAAATGACCAATAATATCACATACAAGGGACAAATACCACCGCACCATGACCAGACACCATATTACCACCACATAGTGACCTATAATACCACATACAAGGAACAAATACTGCCACACCATGTCCAGACACATATTACCACCACAGTGGCCAAATAATATCACAGACAAGGACAAATACCATTGCACCATGTCCACAACACATATTACCACCACATGGTGACCAATAATACCACATACAAGGAACAAATACTGCCATACCATGTCCAGAACACATATTGCCACTACAGTGACCAAATAATATCACATAGAAGTGACAAATGCCACCACAACATGTCCAGAGCACATATTACCACCACATGGTGACCAATAATACCACATACAAGGAACAAATACGACCACACCATGACCAGACCACATATTACCACCACAAAGTGACCAAATAGCACATACAAGGAACAAATAGTGCCACATCATGGCCGGACAACATATTACCACCACATAGTGACTGAATGCTACAATACTGATCATTAATAAAGAACACAATACTAGTATCATCATTGCCATTATTACCCCATCTGTCCCATGATCCTGCCCAATCTGTCCTATGATCCTGCCTCATCTGTCCCATGATCCTGCCCCATCTGTCCCGTGATCCTGACCCGTCTGTCCCGTGATCTCGCTCCATCTGTCCTGTGATCCTGCTCCGTCTGTCCCATGATCCTGCCCCATCTGCCACATGATCCTGCCCCATCTGTCTCCATTGTATCCATCCTGACCATGATCCTGCACCATGTGTCTCCATCTTGCCCCATAAACCTGCACCATGTGTCTCCATACTGCCCCATGATCCTGCTCCATCTGTCTCCATCCTGCCCCATCTGTCTCCATCCTGCCCTGTGATCCTGCCCCATCTGTCTCCATCCCGCCCCATCTGTCTCCATCCTGCCCCGTGATCCTGACACATCTGTCTCCATCCTGCCCCGTGTCTCCCATCCTGCCTCCTGTGTCTCCCATCCTGCCTCCTGTGTCTCCCATCCTGCCACCTGTGTCTCCCATCCTGCTACCTGTGTCTCCCATCCTGCCCAGTGTCTCTCATCCTGCCACCTGTGTCTCCCATCCTGCCACCTGTGTCTCCCATCCTGCCACTGTGTCTCCCATCCTGCCACTTTCTCCCATCCTGCCCCCGTGTGTCCCATCCTTCCCCCTTACCGCTTTCAATAAAAATTAAAAAAAAACTTTCTCCTTACCTGGCCGTGCTCCTGCAGTGATGATCCCTCTATGCAGTTCAAGCGCGCACTCTCCGGTGAATGAGAATGACATCATACGCCAGCGACGTGCGCGCTGACGTCAGCTGCTAGCCTCCAATTGGCTGGTGGCTTTTAATTATTGCCGTGCAGACCCACATGGCAATAGAGTTTAACTGAATCTGAGTCCCTCTGCCATCCGGGCCCTAAAGCAGTCGCGTGGCCTGCCGCCATTGGTGGTACGCCACTGCTCGTCTGTTTATCGGTGGATATGTGGACCTTGCCACTGATCGCGTTATGCAGTGCACACCTTTTATTTGTCTTCAACAAGTGTGTGCAGGACAGGGATGGCATACTGGAAAAGTACTGGCAGCTGGGAAGAATATACTAAGGGACAGCCAACGCCATCAGTTTTTTGAAGCTATCCATCTCCTCCAGTCAGAATGGCCAATAATTTGAAAATGCTGTCATTCATGGGTGGGTATGGTGTATCTCCTTTTTCTCTCAAGGGTTTGGGGGATGCAAAGCTGAACACTTCCATGGGACGGTGTGGAGGTTATCGGTGACACTGGTGGTGCTGTTACATCCGCTCTTTGTGAGGAGGCAGGTGGCCCTGTTGATTGTGAATGGGAGGAAGACACCAAGACCGCAGCATAAGAGGGAGCAAGAAGGTGGGCCCAGATCTGTCATGTTTTTTAAGGTGTGTACTTCACTGCACCTCATGCTTGGTATTCAGATGTCTCATCATGCTGGTGGTGCTCAGGTTTAGAAGACTTATACCTTGCTTCAGGCTCTGATAGCACAGCATGCAAACCACCCATCACTTGTCATCGACACATTACCTGAAGAAATGCCATGTCAGGGAGGTTTTTGAGCCGGTTTTGGTGGGCAGTAGTAGACAACATATGGGCTAGGGGGATTTCAGCTGTGCCTTTACAAGCTGCTCCCTGTGCACGTCACTAGTATGGCCTTCGCTTCGTGTGGGGTCTAGGACCTCATCATTACCCATATAATCTTCCATCCACTCCTCTTCCCTGCCCTCCTTGCCGGTCTACAAACTGCAGTTGGCAACTGTGTTTCGGCATCCTCTGAGATGTGCTGCAGTGGCCCACTGATCATGTGCACTAACCCTCCCATGTTCAGTAGGTACGGAAAGTATTCAGACCCCTTTAAATTTTTCAGCAGCATGATGTGGCAGCATCATGCTACGGGGGTGTTTTTCAGCTGCAGTGACAGGACGACTGGTTGCCATTGAAGGAAACATGAATGCAGCCAAGTAAAGAGATATCCTGGATGAAAACCTCTTCCAGAGTGCTCTGGACCTCAGAATTGGCCGAAGGTTCACCTTCCAACAAGACAATGACCCTAAGCACACAGCTGAAATAACAAACAAATGGCTTCAGAACAATTCTGTGACCATTCATGATTGGCCCAGCCAGAGCCCTGACCTAAACCCAATTGAGCATATCTGGAGAGACCTGAAAATGGCTGTCCACCAACGTTCACCATCCAACCTGACGGAACTGGAGAGGATCTGCAAGGAAGAATGGCAGAGGATCCCCAAATCCAGGTGTGAAAAACTTGTTGCATCATTCCCAAGAAGACTCATGGCTGTACTAGCTCAAAAGGGTGCTTCTACTCCATACTGAGCAAAGGGTCTGAATACTTATGACCATGTAATATTTCAGTTTTTCTTTTTTAATAAATTTGCAAAAATTTCTATGTTTCTGGGGGGGTTAGCCAAGATGGGGCGCAGAGTGTATATTAATGAGAAAAAATGAACTTTTTAGAATTTACCAAATAGCTGCAATGAAACAAAGAGTGAAACATTTAAAGGGGTCTGAATACTTTCCGTACCCACTGTATCGCTTCTGTAATGGATCTACGAAAAATAATTCACAAAGTGATCAAAAAGTCCTATATACAGTGGGGCAAAAAAGTATTTAGTCAGTCAGCAATAGTGCAAGTTCCACCACTTAAAAAGATGAGAGGCGTCTGTAATTTACATCATAGGTAGACCTCAACTATGGGAGACAAACTGAGAAAAAAAAATCCAGAAAATCACATTGTCTGTTTTTTTAACATTTTATTTGCATATTATGGTGGAAAATAAGTATTTGGTCAGAAACAAACAATCAAGATTTCTGGCTCTCACAGACCTGTAACTTCTTCTTTAAGAGTCTCCTCTTTCCTCCACTCATTACCTGTAGTAATGGCACCTGTTTATACTTGTTATCAGTATAAAAAGACACCTGTGCACACCCTCAAACAGTCTGACTCCAAACTCCACTATGGTGAAGACCAAAGAGCTGTCAAAGGACACCAGAAACAAAATTGTAGCCCTGCACCAGGCTGGGAAGACTGAATCTGCAATAGCCAACCAGCTTGGAGTGAAGAAATCAACAGTGGGAGCAATAATTAGAAAATGGAAGACATACAAGACCACTGATAATCTCCCTCGATCTGGGGCTCCACGCAAAATCCCACCCCGTGGGGTCAGAATGATCACAAGAACGGTGAGCAAAAATCCCAGAACCACGCGGGGGGAATTAGTGAATGAACTGCAGAGAGCTGGGACCAATGTAACAAGGCCTACCATAAGTAACACACTACGCCACCATGGACTCAGATCCTGCAGTGCCAGACGTGTCCCACTGCTTAAGCCAGTACATGTCCGGGCCCGTCTGAAGTTTGCTAGAGAGCATTTGGATGATCCAGAGGAGTTTTGGGAGAATGTCCTATGGTCTGATGAAACCAAACTGGAACTGTTTGGTAGAAACACAACTTGTCGTGTTTGGTGGATGCAACTCAGTATTCTTTTTCCTCCAAACACCATACCTACTGTAAAGCATGGTGGTGGAAACATCATGCTTTGGGGCTGTTTCTCTGCAAAGGGGCCAAGACGACTGATCCGGGTACATGAAAGAATGAATGGGGCCATGTATCGTGAGATTTTGAGTGCAAACCTCCTTCCATCAGCAAGGGCATTGAAGATGAAACGTGGCTGGGTCTTTCAACATGACAATGATCCAAAGCACACCGCCAGGGCAACGAAGGAGTGGCTTCGTAAGAAGCATTTCAAGGTCCTGGAGTGGCCTAGCCAGTCTCCAGATCTCAACCCTATAGAAAACCTTTGGAGGGAGTTGAAAGTCCGTGTTGCCAAGCGAAAAGCCAAAAACATCACTGCTCTAGAGGAGATCTGCATGGAGGAATGGGCCAACATACCAGCAACAGTGTGTGGCAACCCTGTGAAGACTTACAGAAAACGTTTGACCTCTGTCATTGCCAACAAAGGATATATTACAAAGTATTGAGATGAAATTTTGTTTCTGACCAAATACTTATTTTCCACCATAATATGCAAATAAAATGTTAAAAAAACAGACAATGTGATTTTCTGGATTTTTTTTTCTCAGTTTGTCTCCCATAGTTGAGGTCTACCTATGATGTAAATTACAGACGCCTCTCATCTTTTTAAGTGGTGGAACTTGCACTATTGCTGACTGACTAAATACTTTTTTGCCCCACTGTATCTAAAAATTGTTAAAAACTAAAACTTATCACTTAAAAAAAACAAGCCTTTATACAACTTCATCTAATAAAACAAGTTATGGGTATTAGAATATAGAGACCAAAAAATATTTTTGGGGACAAAAGTGTCAAAACAAAGCAAAGATTACACTGAATGGTTTAGAAAAAAAACACATTCAGAATGGTATTTTTTGTTCATTTTGCCTCCCAAAAAGTGCAATAAAAAGTGGTATATGTGAAATCTATCACTCCAAAAAAGCGTTTAAAATTTTTTCTGGGTTAATATTATTCACCCATGTTCCATGGTCTGGGGTATATTACTGTGATATCTATCACTCGAAAAAATTGTTCAAAAGTTTTGCTGAGTCAAATTCCTCATCTATGCATTATTCCCTGGTCTGAGCTACATTTATATGATATCTAACACTACAAAAAAACATAAAAAAAATTGTTCTAAAAAAATTTTTTGTGAGTTAAATTGCTCACTGCTATCGTATTCTGTGGTCTGGCATACATTACTATATAACACTCGAAAAGAATGAGACCAAATGAGAATCATGAGGTCAAAGGAACTGGCCAAGGAGCTCAGAGACAGAATTGTGGCAAGGCACAGATCTGACCAAGTTAACAAAAGAATTTCTGCAGTACTCAACGTTCCTAAGAGCACAGTGGTCTCCATAATCCTTAAATGGAAGAAGTTTGGGACCACAAGAAGTCTTCCTAGACCTGGCAGTCCAGCCAAACTGAGCAATCGTGGGAGAAGAGCCTTGGTGGAGAGGTAAAGAAGAACCCCAAGATCACTGTCGCTGAGCTCCAGAGATGCAGTAGGGAGATGGGAGAAAGTTCCACAAAGTTAACTGTCACTGCAGTCTTCCTCTAGTCAGGCCTTTATGGCAGAGTGGCCTGATGGAAGCCTCTCCTCAGTGCAAGACACATAAAAGCCTGCATAGAGTTTGCTAAAACACAAATGAAGAACTTCCAGACTATGAGAAATAAGATTCTCTGGTCTGATGAGAGGAAGATAGACCTTTTGGTGATAATTCTATGTGGTATGTGTGGAGAAAACCAGGCACTGCTCATCACCTGCCCAATACAATCCCAACAGTGAAACATGGTGTTGGCAGCATCATGCTATGGGGATGTTTTTCAGATGCAGGGACAGGATGACTGGTTGTCATTAAAGGAAACATGAATGCGGCCAAGTACAAAGATATCCTTGATGAAAATCTCTTCCAGATTGTCTGGACCTCAGACTTGGCCAAAGCTTCACCTTCCAACAAGACAATGGCCATAAACAAACAGCTAAAATAACAAAGGAGTGGCTTCAAAACAACTCTGGGACCATTCTTGACTGGCCCAGCCAGAGCCCTGACCTATCATCATACTATATAGGGGACTGTGAGGTGGACCTAATAAGAATATACTCACCCTCGGACGCGCCCTGCTTCTTTCCGGCAGCCTTCCTTCCTAAGAATCAGCGCTTGAAGGACCTTCGGTGACGTCGCGGTTTGTGATTGGTCGCGTGAGCGGTCACATGGGCCGTCGTGCGACCAATCACAAGCCGCGACGTCACCGAAGGTCTTTCAAGTGCTGATTCTAAGGAAGGAAGACTGCCGGTTAGTACCAGGGCGCGTCAGAGGGTGAGTATAGCAATATTTTTTATTTTAATTCTTTCTTTTACACTTAAATATGGATTCCGATACTGATTTCCGATATTGCAAACATATCGGAACTCGGTATCGGAATTCTGAAACCAGATTCAGAAGATCGCTGACCTCATGGCCGACCCCACACAGGGGTCGGGTCGGGTTTCATGAATTTGAGGAAGGTCATGGAAAAAATGTAAGTCAAGGTTGTGTGTTACATTTTACAGGGATGAATTAGGTTGAAGAAGAGGTCATGGCATGGCATGATGACAATCCGTGAGAACATCACTAGTGAGAACCTGTACAACACACACATATATGGTCTAGTGGACCACAATTCGTATAGGGAAAGGGTCCTGGACTGGGGATAGGATTGCCCTCTCCATGTTGGGGATTTGCCCTCCCCCCTTCCTTGTTAAACCATAGGTCTCCAGTTTGTCTTAGTATGTTTAGCATGAGTAGGGTTAATATAGGTTGTACCTTCAAAGTATTTTTTGTACTGGTATTTGTTACTTACAGAGACTGCTTCTTGGTTTTGCCTCTGCATCAGCTACTCTCCACTCCTCAGCTACTCTCCACTCCCAGTCCCCTCCCCCCATCTCTTTTTTGTATGTTAATGTGCCCAGCAGCAATAAAAACCCCTTTCCATGTTTTTTCTCCCTCTTCTCCAATATCCGCTGATTAGGAGCTTCCTTCCCGTTTCTTACATGGTTATTTATACGTTATTACAAAAATAATGATTTTGATACTGTTTCTAATGTTTTGTATCAATTCACAGCTTACAGTACAATTACATGGTTTTGAGCTTTATACGAAATGAAGATGGACTTGCCCACCGGGAGTCCGTTGGTGCATACCGTTTCAACTTGATGATGGTTAAAGAAAAAATATATGGTTTGGTTAATTTCATGTTAATAAAGCTGTGGCCAATTCCATCCATAAAAGAAGTTATTATGGTGTCAGTGTGTTTTTCTATAGGAGGAGTTTATGTTTATGGGGTTTATATTTCTATATCTACAGTCTGTAGAGCACTGGTGCAGAACTGATATTCCCATTAAATGGTCAATGTATGGTGGTGATATCAGTCCAAGTACAGTGGTTTTGGAGAAAGGTTCTCCAGGCTTGAAGTTAAAGTCTTCAGTCCAGTATTATTATTATTACAATTCAATCTTATATAGTGATATTACTGGTATTATTAGAAATATAAGTCTTGTAGTAAATCTTTATTTCCCCTAGGTAGTGTTATATTAATAATAGATATCCCCATCTGGGGCTCAGGGGCGGAGATGGCATGGACCTGTGTGTTTTCAAATGCCAGGACTGAATTTCAGTCCCAGTATCTCCCTGCCATCACCACATATTAGATTGGTTTCAAGATTTGATTAAGTGAGCACATAGTACAGGGTACATGATCATTAAAAGCACAATGCCATTTTGTTATAAAGTAACTTAAAGAAGAAACTCACCTCCACAGGTATATCTGTTACTCCAAGTCCAAGCCCCTCAGAAATAACAAATGCAGAAGCCACCCAAGTGGCGTTTTTGTTAGGGACCGTTAGCTGAAGTTGAGTTGTTAACGATGAACTGTGAAAAATGGGTACTTAATTTACAATCCTATAAAACTGACATAATAATTCACCATTAATAGTTATCCAATAATTAATGTGCTCCAGGAATAATTGTTATTTTGAATTGTTTTACCATTAAGTAAATGGTTATTAGCATTAGAATCTGTAATGCAAGTAATGCATGTGCAAGTAGTGCATATTTAACATACCTGATATTGGTGTCTAACCAGATCCACGTTTCTTGTAAAACGGGTATATTGTTTTTTGGAAGAGCTATTTCCTCTTTGTTTCTGACAGTGTATCCTAAAGAAATGATAATTGTAATTTCCATTGGATGGCAAAAAGTACAAAGTAAAGCAGGACAGTGTGACAACCTCCTTGCCACATATGGAGGAGAATATGGAGAGTCATGTTTCATGCTCCCTAAGGGAGAACGCGCACACATACACATTTAGAGCTGTTTACAGAGTCTTGTTGTCAATGGCCCCTTCATATTTGTTCCTGACCAAATCTGCTCTTTGTGGCAAAATATCATATGAGGTATCGCAGACTGAAAATACGGGTTTGAATATGACTATGTGTCGTGACCTCAATAGAGAGCAAGCAGAACAAGATACAGTTGCTAATAAAAGTGTAAGTCAGTGTCCACATAACAATAGACACTGCCTATAAATGTTAGGCATAGTGAGAGAAGGGTGCGCCCTTGCTCATTTGGACAGTCCTGGATTCAGGCCATCTAATACATGGTTCAAGTTACTAAGAACAGAGCAAGAGAAAAATAGACAAAAGGGTCAGTAGTAATATTAACAAGTACAATATTTTATAGATCAAGAATATTAGTGTGCAATGGTAGGAAGAACAACCAGGAGAAAAATGCGGGAGCTAATCCAAGTGACAGGCAGATATTAACCCCTTCCCAGTCTTGGAAGTATCCATACGTCCAGGTCGCTAGGTGCTTACCAACCTTGGAAGTATGGATACATCATGGCAATTTTGCTACGTGAATGACCGTTGCTGTGTGTCAGCTGAATCTGACAGCTGACACCTGGCACTTAGTGAAGGAGAGGTGCTTTAACCCCCTAAATACTGTGATTGCTAGAGATCGAAGCATTTAGCAGGCATGCAGAGGGAGGGAGCCCCCTCTGCCCTTCAGTCGGCTCCCCTCCCGCGACATCGTCATTGGGGCCTGATTGTTGCCATGTTGACCAGATGTCATCATGATAACATCTGCATCACTAGACACTAGAAAGTTACTGCACTGCATGATCTAACTAACATGTGTCTGCAGGACTGACAGTTCTAATGCAATGCAATGCAATAGAACTGCAATCAGACTGCAGAAAGTGAAAGCCACATAGAGGGACTTAGTAAAAAAAGTAAAAGATAAAGTAAAAAAAAATGTTAAAATATCTTTTTTAAAAAATCAGTGTACTCAGAAGAAATTGAACAACAAATTTTCATATCAATTTTCTCCTGCTATCTTTGTGAAAATAAAAAAATATGAGGCTAAAAAACATTTTGTCATTTCCACAGATCAACGTAGAAAAATTCTGTGAAGCACCTGGGGGATCATGGTGCTCACCACACATCTAGATAAATTCCTTGAGGGGTTTAGTTTCCAGGGTCACTTGTGGGGCTTCTCCACTGTTTAGGCACATCAGGGGCTCTCCAAACTTGACATGAAACCAGCAGACCATTCCATCAAAGTTTGTGTTCTAAAACGTCACTCCTTCTTTTCTCTATCCTGTCGTGTGCCCAGACAGTAGTTTACCTCACACGTATCAGTGTACTCAGGAGAAATTGTTCAACAAATTGTACTCTTGTTACCCTCAGAAAATTTCCACATTTGGGGCTAAAAAACATTTTTGTGGGAAAAATTGGATGCTTGTAGTATTTTCTTGGCTCGATATTATAAACGTCTGTGAAGCATTTGGGGGTTGAAGGAGCTCACCACACACACATCTAAATACAGTCCTTAAACGGTCTAGTTTCCAAAATGGTATTACTTGTGGAGGGTTTTCATTGTTTAGGCGCTCTCCAAACACAACATGGCATCTGCTAATTATTCCAGCAAATTTTGAATTCAAAAAGTCAAATGACACTTTTTCTGCCTTCCACATTGCATTAACCCCTTTCTGACCTCGGACAGGATAGTACGTCCGAGGTCAGAAGCCCCGCTTTGATGCGGGCACCGGCGGTGAGCCCGCATCAAAGTCGGGACATGTCAGCTGTTTTGAATCGCGATCTGCCCGCGCCTATTAACTAGTTAAATGCCGCTGTCAAACGCAGACAGCGGCATTTAACTACCGCATCCGGCCGGGCGGCCGGAAATGACGGCATCGCCGACCCCCATCACATGATCGGAGGTCGGCGATGCTTCTCCATTGTAACCATAGAGGTCCTTGAGACCTCTATGGATACTGATCGCCGGTAGCTGTGAGCGCCACACTGTGGTCGGCGCTCACACCTGATTTTCTGCTACATAGCAGCGAACAGCAGATCGCTGCTATGTAGCAGAGGTGATCGTTGTGTGCCAGCTTCTAGCCTCCCATGCTATTGAAGCATGGCAAAAGTTAAAAAAAAGTTAAAAAAATCTGAAAAAAATAAAAAATATATAAAAGTTTAAATCACCCCCCTTTCGCCCCAATCAAAATAAATCAATAAAAAAAAATCAAATCTACACATATTTGGTATCGCTGAGTTCAGAATCGCCCGATCTATCAATTAAAAAAAAGCATTAACCTGATCGCTAAACAGCGTAGCGAAAAAAAAATTCGAAACGCCAGAATTACTTTTTTGGTCGCCGCGACTTTGCATTAAGATGCAATAACGGGCGATCGAAAGAACGTATCTGCACCGAAATGCTATCATTAAAAACATCATCTCGGCATGCAAAAAATAAACCCTCAACCGACCCCAGATCATGAAAAATGGAGACGCTACGAATATCGGAAAATGGCACAATTTTTTTTTTTTTTTAGCAAAGTTTGGAATTTTTTTTCACCACTTAGGTACAAAAAAACTAGTCATGTTTGGTGTCTATGAACTCGTAATGACCTGGAGAATCATAATGGCAGGTCAGTTTTAGCATTTAGTGATTCTAGCAAAAAAGCCAAACAAAAAACAAGTGTGGGATTGCACTTTTTTTGCAATTTCACCGCACTTGGAATTTTTTTCCCATTTTCTAGCACATGACATGCTAAAACCAATGATGTTGTTCAAAAGTACATCTCGTTCCACAAAAAATAAGCCCTTACATGGCCAAATTGACGGAAAAATAAAAAAGTTATGGCTTTGGGAAGGAGGGGAGTGAAAAACGAACACGGAAAAACGAAAAATCCCAAGGTCATGAAGGGGTTAATTCCTGTGAAGGAGCTGAAGGTGTAATATACTTCTTGCACGTAGTTTTGAGCAGCTTGACCCCTCAAAGTCACTTCAAATGTAATGTTGTTCCTAAAAATATAGTGTGCTGAAGGAAACTTCTGGGTTTCAAATCATTGAAGCTGACAGCCGCAGTGAAATGTTTCTTCCCTCCAGCACTTTGCCAGTCACACAACATACATGTATTACCTTAATATTTGCATCTTTTTCTCAAGTGTTTCTTAATGGTTCAAGTTATTAATGTAATTAAAGGGAAAATGACCACCCCCCACACTCTCTGAAATAATTTACATTTCTATGTAGCCCTTTAAAAAATAAGCCAGGTGATCGCTTTATAATCCAAAAGCCCTGCTCCATCAGTAGAAAGGCATGTATAGGAGCTGTGCCTGGATGTGCGTTGTGGTGTGACAATGCACTTACAACGTCTCACCCTCAGCTGTATTCCTGAAGTTGCAGCACCCTTCCCTGGCTGACAGGTTGTTTGCTCTGGTACATAGCCACTGACCTGTAAGGGGAGGTTGCTGCTAGGTAGGAAATTCAGTGTAAGGCCGGGATCACACATGCGAGAAACACGTCCGTTTCTCGCATGTGAAATCCAAGCTCTGGCGCCGGCACTTGGGAGCGGAGCGTGCGGCTCCATGTGTTGCTATGCGGCCGCACGCTCCGCTCCACAGTGCCGGCGCCAGAGCTTGGATTTCACATGCGAGACACGGACGTGTTTCTCGCATGTGTGATCCCGGCCTAAGGCTGAAAAACTAAAAGCTCATCGTCACGCCCTAATGCACTTCCAAACACAACTTGAAAATGTGATTTCTCACTACTGGAGCAATGCTTTCGGGTTATAAAGGAATTGACACGCTTACCTTTTAAAGGCTAACCAGTCATATTAATGGTTTGAGGTGGTAAAACTTTATGACATGTTCCTTTTAAAATAGATATCTCCACATACTATGTGTTCTTTTTGGGTAATACCTTCTATAGAATCCAAAAGCTAAACTGCACTGCAAGAAAAAGGCTTTGTAGCCTCTGGTGTTGTGGGGGTGTTTGGATGTTATAATAAGTTATGAATTGATTATCTTGCTTGAATCTTACCATGACATAAATTCTTAAAGGCATTGCCAAGACCAGGAAGACCAAACCATTATCCTCACATTGGCTAAAAAATGTCAACTAAGGATACAAAAACTCCAACTTTGTTCTGTCCAAATTACTTTGTGCACAAATAAATAAAATAACTTATATTGTAACTAGATAGCCAAAACTAAGTATAATGGTCTGAGCCTCTACGCTACTCTTCCTGGCAGTGGGACAAAAAGTGTTCATACAGCATACAATACATGGAGTCTGTGTTTTGTCAGCTTTTATTACTAATTCTACTGGACCAATTCAAATTCTTATCATTTTAGCAGAAAACTATTAAAAAAACAAAAAAAATTTTTTTTATATTAAATTGTACTAAGGGCAGGTGGTTTGAGAATAATTCTAGATGACACAAAATGTAAGGAACTTGTCAGGGAAATACCTGGAGACATAAGCAAGAGCAACCATATAATTCTCCACTAGAACCCCGTGAGTAGCAAGCAGAAGTTTGGTGGAAGACTTCCAGTATACAGACATACTGTAGATTTACATGTACAGAATGTGAATATTTAGGCTAGTCAAGCTTGTGCCAGTTAACCCTGCTGTTCTGTTCGGTCTGGGGAGACCTATTTTGAACTTTGGTATTTTTTGGGGTGTTCAAGATGCGGTTCTGAAACTTGTGGTTGATTGACTTAAATGAGGATGGGTCGGTCGGCCACGGGTTTCAGAGCCGCATCTTGAATATTTTAAAGAATATTGAAGTTCAAGGTCGGTCATTTTTGACCAACAGAACAGCAGGGTTAATATAATTATTACATTGAGGTGACAACTACAGGTAAGTGATATTTACAGAGTATTCTCATGTTATTAATTTGCTTTAGTTAATTATTTAGACTGGATGAAAATAAGCAAGCTTGAAATTAGTTTTCTTTTTCTATTTGCTCTTATTTTCTTGCTGTAAAAGGTTTTATCTGACATAGTTTACAGCTGGTTTCCAAGAAGATCAAGGACCAGACTCTCCCCAAACCATGGCGAGCGTGCAAAGTAGCTACATTCCAGGGGAGGAGTTAACTCCTAAAATTCCCTCCACCTCTTTCTAGCCCATTGGCTTCTTTACAGCAACTAGCTTCTCTCCTTCCTCTCAGCTCCTGATACGTTGCAGCTATCAGTCCTGTGTAAGCATCATTGCTGTTACTGTCATGAGCTGTGTGCTTATTCAAATGCCCACTCATCTCTATATGTAAATACAGTGACAGCAATGTAGCGTTCAGAACAAACCAATGATAGCTGAACAGAGGCGTAGCTAGGGTTTTGGTTCAGGGGGGCAAAGCTTCTGAGTCACCTGTCTTATCTATGGCGTTTTTTCTGTGATGTGTTGTGCATAAATATGTGATTCTTCAGAATTTGTATTACTCTATGCCTGATGAAGAGACCTGAGTAGTCTCGAAAGCTTGCAATTTGTTACCATCTTTTCAGTTAGCCATTAAAAGGTATCAACCACTGTGGACTCTCAATTCTAAATATGTGTATATCTACTGGTTAACACGGTACTAAGATATATATCTTTCCTGTATAAAAATTAATAACAAACTTACCATAAAAAATTTGTACTACAGCATCAGATAGACTTGTGAGGGAACTCTTGGAAATACAAAAATATAAACTTTACTTAAGTATTCAGGAAACAAATTGATGCCATCTACTATATAATTGTCTAAGGGTCACTTCTGTCTGTCTGCCTGTCCTTCTGTCTGTCACGGATATTCATTAGTCGCGGCCCCTGTCTGTCATGGAATCCAAGTCACTGATTGGTCTTGCCAGCTGCCTGTCATGGCTGCCGCGACCAATCAGCGACGGCCACAGTCCGATTAGTCCCACCCTACTCCCCTGCAGTCAGTGCCTGGCACCCGCTCCTTACTCCCCGCAGTCACTCCTCATACAGGGTTAATGCCAGCGGACCGCGTTATGCCGCAGGTAACTCACTCCGTTAACGCCGCTATTAACCCTGTGTGACCATGTTTTTACTATTGATGCTGCCTATGCAGCGTCAAAAGTAAAAAGATCTAATGTTAAAAATAATATAAAAAATAAAAAATCATTATATACTCACCTTCCGCCGCCTTTCCCGCTCCTCTCGACGCTCCGGTGACCGCTTCATGCAAGCGGCATGTTCCGGTGCTAAGGATGGTATGCGACAAGGACCTGCCATGATGTCACAGTCATGTGACCGGACGTCATCACAGGTCCTGCGCGCCAGCACGAGAAGGACCTGCCATGACGTCATGGTCATGTGACCAAACTACAAGGGGCCCTCGGAAGGTGAGTATATGTTTAATTTTTATTTTTTAACCTGTGACATACGTGGCTGGGCAATATACTACGTGGCTCTGTGCTGTATACTACATCACTGAGCAATATACTACGTAACTGGGCAATATACTACGTGGCTGGGCAATATACTACGTGGCTGGGCAATATACTACGTAACTGGGCAATATACTACGTGGCTGGGCAAAATACTATGTCAATGGGCAATATACTACGTAACTGGGCAATATACTACGTGGCTGGGCAAAATGCTATACTATGTGGCTGGGCAATATACTACATGGCTGGGCAATATACTACATCAATGGTTAATATACTACGTCAATGGGTAATATACTACGTCACTGGGCAATATACTACGTATCTGGGCAATATACTACGTGGCTGGGCAATATAGTACGTCAATGGGCAATGTACTACATAACTGGGCAATATACTACATGGCTGGGCAATATACTATGCTACGTCACTGGGCAATTTACTACGTAACTGGGCAATATACTACGTGGCTGGGCAATATACTACGTGGCTAGGCAATATACTACATAACTGGGCAATATACTGTGTAACTGGGCAGTATACTACGTGGCTGCGCAATATACTACGTCAATGGGCAATATACTACGTAACTGGGCAATATACTATGTAACTGGGCAATATACTACGTGACTGGGCAATATACTATGTGGCTGGGCAATATACTACGTGGACATGCATATTCTAGAATACCTGATGCGTTAGAATCGGGCCACCATCTAGTTACTTATAAATCAAAAGCAAATTATACAATAAAATATATTTTTATATATGAACCCACCTGATAATCTAAATTTAGTTCACCTATCTATAAAAGAAAGCAAAGAAAAATGTTATAAGTATATATTGTTTCTTTTTGTAAATAACAATGACTGGTGGGATTAGGTTTACATTTTTTACAGTAAAAATTGACAAATGACTGCATCATAGAAAAAGTCTGGAAAAAAAATCTCTGGGCTCGCATACACACTTTGGTAGAATTTTAAATGAGTTGCCCGGCTTTGAGGTACAAGTCTGCAGTCTCTCTATGAATACTCACGCTGGTAATATTTATGTTATTTCTGTCTTCTAGGGAAAAAACTTGCAAACCCACCAAAGACCGGGTCTCTTTCACACTGATAGATAAGGTCACATTTTCTAATGGGTTTGCTCTGCTTTTACTCCATGATAAGGTCACCTAAAAAAACAATAAAATATATCATTCTGACAAAACGGGACATAAAATAATAATAAAGCAATGTGATGGAAATAAATACTGTACCTTGTTTCCTAATTCGCTTTTGACAGAAAACACTTGAGAGGTATTTTGCACAATATCACCAAAGCTACTATTAATGCTCAGGAAATACACCACAAGCTGAGCAGTCGGAGTCCAGGATTGGTCAGGAGTGAGACTAAATGTGGTTTTGTTCTTTCCTGCAGACACAATGGTCCCATTGGCCACAACCTAATAAAAAATAATAATTAGCATTATGTGTGTAATGAAAGGTTTTAACGCAAAAAAACTCACAGAGCTCGGCACAACAGTGGCTCTAGATTTGCATTAAACTGTCTATATTAATTTAGTTTTAAATCACTGTGCTTGAAAATCTCAGATAAGGCTTATGTTATCAAAGCATAGATTAGAAGTGCATAGTAAAGCAAGTAATAATTTTATATTGTGTTAAGGTGCATCGGGGTGTCGGACGAAACTCGCCCTTTCAAGTCTGTGGGAACGCAAAAAAAAATTATCAGATTTTTACAGATACATAGCAAACTGTGTTTGATCTTGTAACTTTTTAGTAACTGCTAAATGTTAAATGTTGAAGAGTTGTAGCTAAAATTCAAATGTACTATATACCGTATCAATAGGATAGGAGATAATTCATTGAATTTTGGCTATCCTACAATCTCATTCTTGGGAACGCTGAGTGTGCCAGTGGCTGAACCCCCATGATTAGCAAATTATCACTTATCCCACATCTTTAAGCATGCAAAAAGTTTATTTTGTTGCTTTTTTAATTTTGAAAATTGCACATATATCTATCTAAATGGAGGTAGGATACACACAGGGGAGGGGTGCGTGTGTGGGGGGTGGAAACAAATCTCTAAGCCATTTAAAGAGAGGCCATGGTAAGAAAAAATCTTTGTGTTCTTACTAACTCTTTTTTTTAAGTTCAATGGGAGCATTCAATAGAAGGCAAGATTAGAATATGTGATGAAAGATTAAATCACCTTAAGTAATACATACCATATAATAAATATCCTGTACATTTGGGCTGGTTTCAACTTGCACATTAAATGGTGTTCCAACCTTCATGATAAGAACAACAATGTTAACAAAATCGTACGGACAGATAGCCATTCTAAATGCATCTTCACAAAACAAATACAGCATAATGGGTTTTCCGTGAACTATTGTTTCACTTCAGAAATAAATTATTTAGGAATCCAATAAATAATTGATTTCTGTGAAAAAGAACTCCTTACCTTTAAAACTGTTTCGGATATTTGTAGGTGGATGGAAGGATTTATCCAATAGTACTCGTCAAAGTAAAATAACTGTGTGGCGTTTTGGTAAGAAACCTGTGTCAAAAGTATCAAAGATTATTAATTTACACCATTTGATGTTATTAATTTTGGCATAAATTAAAGAAACAAGTCAAAAAGAAAAAGGAAAAATGAAATAAAGTAAATTTAAAGGTAAGGGTCTGCATAGAACAATCAGATATATTTCTACATACAAATGCTCTATTACCCCTTTCCAAATGTAAAAAGTAAAATAATAAAATTGCCATGACTGATGTATGAAAGCATAAAGACGAATCAACCTGCATGGTAATCGCAATAAAAAAAAAATTAAAAAAACAATATCACACATTTCAATATATCAGAAATCCAAGCCTTCATACAGATCCATCGATAGAAAAAATAAAAAAGTCATAAACATTTTAATGTTTTTTAACCACTTAAAGAAGTGCAAGTTTAATATAACCCTAATTGTGCTGACCCGGAAAATCATCTTTCCATATCATTTTTACTGCACAGTGAACACTGTAAAAAAAAAAAACAAAAAAAAAAACAACTGAATTGCATTTTTCTCAGAATTTGTCTTCTTATTTTTCAGTATATTCAATGATAAAGTGCTTTGAAACTTCAACTCAGTCTCTGCAAGCCCTCATATGGCTATGTCGATGAGAAAATAAAAAACGAATGGCTCTTGGAATAAGGGGAAGAAAAAACGAAAGCAGAAAAAGAAATATTGGCTGCATCTGGGAGGGGTTCAGATTCTTTAGGTTTTGCCTTGTGTTATACAGAGCCATCGAAGTGAATGAGGCTAACGCATGCCATGGACAAGCATGGCATCGGTTCTAGGAGGAAGTGGTCATGTGTTATTGTCATTTCAACACATCCCATTTAAAATCTATAAGAAATCATTTTCTTTTTACTTACATTTACATTTACATATTGGACTGACTGAAGAAGAGGGAATTCTATGGTAATTATGCCAGATTCTGGAATGGTGTAATTTTGCTGTGTGACACTCTGAGAAGCTCCTGAAGACTGAGATGTTGTAGAGGGAACCATTGTAGAAGCTGTATCCCTACTTGAATTCTGAGGGGAAAAAAAGCAAAAAGACACGATCATACATAAAATATTTCAGTTTTGAAATCCATTTGTTTCCAATACTAATAAATTGCACATGATCATACCGTAGTATAGGAAATCGGCGATGCTGTCCGAGACAATATAGACTTTAATGGAGGCTTAGTCCAGATCATTAGGGGATTTCATAAACTGCGGCATTTAGATACTGTTTTTCCAGTTTTTGCCCATAGATTTACTTTAAATACTATCATAAATGTGACCTACACATAAAAGGGCTATGTACAAGGAAAATGTAACATTGATTCTGATTGTATGTCCAGAGATACCGTTACATAAAGTTTGCATAGAATCCACTCTGGTGGGGTCTGTTTAGGCCTCAAAATAAGTAAAAGTGGCATATAAATGGCAAATAAAACAACAAGCTGCAATAGACTTGGTGTGAATATTTTATGAAAACATTTTCAATGAAAGGGAAATAATCCTGAACTTCATGGCAGGTCTAAAAATGTTTGCTATGATCAAAGTTCACCATTAGATACAGTTTTACGGAGAAAAATTCTGATTAGTTTCATAATTATTTGTATAACTAGTTAGTTTCACAGGGTTTGTGACTCCTTTTTTTTAGATAAAACCCCAAATTCCCTTCTTTACTTTATACTAGCCAAAAATTAAATGGCTTCATTCTGACCGCTTGCCACTTTCCACCGCTTTAGGAAAAAAATGCATTTCTGACCCCTTTATCTGGATTTATCTGGATCATTGTGGTCATACTTGTTTTTATAATTTCTTTATACTCACAATTAAAATGAATCCTATTACAGAATGGCTGCTAAATAAATTATTGCTTGAAGACTGCGTTATATTAACAGAAACCACTTTACTCTTTTCCTCCTCAGTTAAGTTCTTATTGTCAATCCTTTGTATCTGAACCTGGAAGAAAACGTAGAATGAACATGATAAGTCTTATTTCTCTATGGAAATGTACGCTTATATTTAATAAATTGCTTGAATTATCATCTGTTATTACAGAATTCTCTCCATATTTCAGTGAACATAATCATACTGTAGTATAATTGGTGATTCTGTCATAGACAACATAGGGATGGAGTCATCAAAGCTTTCATTTGTGGCGTAAAAGCTTTGAAAAGTAGCAACTAGCAACATTTCTATGCAACATGGAGTTGTGTAAAGGTTTTGCGAGTTTTGGCGATTTCACGCTAATTTGAATCCGCGCCCCCAGAATGGGCAGAGCTGGGGCAGAGCCACATCGGGATGGGGGCATGGTAAAAATGCCATTGTTTTGTACTCCAGAAATGCTACTCCAGTCACAGACTGAGGTAGCATATCCATAGTGACACACAGAAACAGAACACACCATTCAGCAGCGGCCCCAAATTCCTTGAGTGGAATGTGCCTCTTAATGAATTATGTGACTCCTATGCTCCATAAGCTTTAGTTCAGGTACAGTCCATGACATCAGAAGATTTCCTAAACTGTAGCATTTAGTGCATTTCCTGTTTTTGGTCAGAGCAACACTGAAGGGTGCAATTGCATACATTGCTTGAAAAACATTAGCACTGTGAAGGAACAAATTATGAAAGATTCCCCATTTTGTGCTAGATTCTCCATTTTATGCTTTGACTCCATTTTGTTGTTGGTTAAAGATAAATTCTGTTATTTACTTAGGTAGAAGGTTACAGCTGCCGTGAAGTAACTCTGTCCTGTTTCTCACGAAGATAACATTTTGTTATTCAACTAGGCTATGGTTTATAATTGGTATAAAGACCTTGAGTGTTCTAACTCGAGCTAGGGAGGGGACTCGGGGGTGTATCGCTATACAAGACTGAGGCATCTGTTAATATGTTTTTTATGCCAAAAAGACACGACCATATCTGTAGTTTCCGTTTTTTCCTGTATCTTTATGGGTTAAGTTTTTCCTGCATTCTTATAGGTTAAGAACTGTGAGTGTGTTCTTATGCTGATTGGTTGAAGTAGAATTTGCTAATATGATAAAACTGCAACACAATAAATGGGGGGCCCAGAGATCTGCTCGATCCTCCACACAGAGGCACGCGTCTCCATCTGGTCATTTTCAGTTGCCGGCAACTCCCTGTTAATTAATTTGAAAATCACTAAGGTCAACCGTGAAGGGTCACTTTAGATCCTCCCTCAACAGCTTGGCGCCTGAAACGTGGGGCCCCAAACAGGAACGCCTCTGCCCCCGGAGGACAACAAGACAAAGGACCCTCGGACCGGACACAGGCACTGGAAAATTGGGACTGATCATCCCCCACAACAACCACGGTAAGTTGGCAGTTATACTGTCCAGACTGACCGTTTGGTGTGGTTTTCCTGTGTTTGTGCTGCAAAGAGGATCTGAGGTTTGTCCCCGATGATGGGGTGATTTTTGGGTGGAATCATATAGAGGTGTAGTTCCGTTGGGAGCCCAGTGCTCGAACCGTACCTCATAAGGGACGGACACCCCGGATTGACCAGTGATGTAATTCTCTTTATAGTCAAAATATCCTGAATTCCTGATCATTGTTAGAATCAGGTGCGGTGAGGTGATCGAAGATTGGGTAGGATACGTAACTCAGGAATATATAGAAGTATACAGTATATATATCCAGAGGTGTCCGGAGGGATGGTCTGAGATGCCCTCCTCCTTTCACTGAGTACTGCGTTTATGGGTTGTCCCAGCGGGGGACAGGTAGACCCAGTCGAATAGACTATATACGGCGGCTCTAGTACTATGCACGACTAAGTAAGGATATTTAGCTCTAAAGGAGAATCATGTTTCCATGGAAGTAAGAGAAGACTTTGAATTTGTGTGATGAATCTGATATTGTTAGCCCAAAGATGAGGAAAATATTCTCAATCATTGGATTTTCTAAGGTGTTCTGGCATATGAATTGTGTGATGAAGGTTTTGTAGAAATTAATTAAGTCTGAGAACTGCTGTATTCCGTTTCTGTGTGAAATTTTTAAGATACCCGATGGGAGAGGGGAGTCAAACAGATGCGTTATTGTTTTCTTTTGTCTTGAGGAATGTTGTGATATTCTTATCTCTGATGTGTCTCTGGTATGGAGGGGGCACGTAGCTGCCTCCTCTCTGAATTTTATGTCCTTGGTGTAGAACACGCTGGGAGATCTGTGTTTTGTTTAAAACAACAATATTGTATTGAATTAGAAAGAAATATTGTAAGTTTAAAGTAAAAAAATGGCGCCTAGTTTTAGAAGGAAACTTGTAAGAGATTGTTTGGTTATCAGTGTAATTGAAAGATTGGTAAAAGATTCATCTGCTTCAAGTTGAATGGTTGATATATAGCAAATTAAGGATTAACAGAGGAAGTGAATTCTGATTTGTTTTTGTTACGTTAAAAAGGAAAGTTGTCTATTACTATGACAAAAACTGGATGTTTGTGGTGCAAGAAGGAACTGAGAAAGTGATTGAGGGTAATGTGTTAGAAAGACAAATAATTAAAAATAATAATCTGAAACAGGGGGCTCCCTGTTAGGTAATATGGTCCCTCCCCAGGAAATTAAGCCTCTTCTCCCGACTTAACCCCAAGGCACCAATATATCCTGGACTGCCGAGAAGTTCTATGGGCGTCTTATGGTAGTATTTAAAGATCTGGGGTTTTCACTGTATAATAAAGCCCATTCACACCTTTTTGTGGCAGCTTTGATGTCCGGCCTTAAATCTGAATTGAAAGAGGCAATGTCAGTCAGACCCGATATTGAGACTTCCATTCTGGACAATGCAAAAAAAGTAGTACAAAGTTTTCAGAAGAACTTAACCCGCTCTGCATCAACAGGGAAAGCAAGGGGTTAAACCAGTAGCCACAGCGATTTCTGCTCCAATCTCAGCCCCCCCCCCAGTTACAAGGCCGCAGCTGGTTCCTTATCAGTGGCCCAGACTCCAGCTCCAGCCTTCCTGCCTTACACAAATCTAGTCCCATACTCCAATATCCCTTTTAAACCCTATGTCTGGGAATCTCCCTCACCATGTTAATTCTCAGTTCAAGAGCTTGTTTTAATTAGAGTAGATGGCAGACCCAATAAATATACTCTCACAAAACCCATTCCTGTGGGACCTTTCCCTGAAGTTACTGCTCAGTTCCTAATCTCTCCCACATGTCCGGTAAATTTACTGGGGACAGATTTATTATCACAGTTCCGCTCCAGAATATAATTCCAAGATGATGGTCAGATGGTATTTACGGTATATTACCCCTATGCAAATGAACATAATGAGATGTGTATCTTACATGCCCTTCCCATGGTTATGATGGCCCTGATAGGCGCAGATCCACCCCCCAATAATGCCTGTAGAACCAGTAAAAGTGTTTCTCAAATCTTGTGCCCCTTTTCCCAAAGTCCATCAGTACCCTTTGAAACATGATCAGGAGCAGGGCCCCAAGGGGCAAATACAAACGTTACTCGATAATGGTACCGTGTTTCCCCATGTAACACGCCTTTGTTTCCCGTTAAGCAAAAGACCCCACCCAGCCATCCCCCTGTTTACCGGCTGGTACAAGTCCTATGGGCAGTTAATGCAGCTACTGTTCTGGAAACTCCGGTGCCTAATCCACACACTCTCTTGTCCCAGATACCTCAGGATGCTGCTTGGTTCACAGTCATCGACCTCGCCAATGCCTTCTTCAGCATTCCATTACACCCAGATTGCCAGTTTCTGTTTGCATTCACTTATCAGGGACGACAATTGACGTGGACAGTTATGCCAAAAGGGGCCCAAAACAGTCCCAATCAGTTTGCAAAAAATATGGGCCAATATCTTTTACCCTGGCAGTTAAATCACCCCTGTGTCACGCTGCTTCAATATGTGGCTGATCTTTTCTTGTGTGTATGGACAGAGCAGGAAGCCATTGTTGCCACTGTTAGCCTCCTCAAGTATCTGGCAGATCTGAACTGTCGGGTTTCGGCCTCGAAACTTCAGTTCTGCCTTGGTCAAGTGATATTTTTGGGTCACTGTCTCCTTCAGGGTGTCAGACACCTCACAGAAGAAAGAAAAATAGCCGTCAGCTCCCTTCCTTTCCCAAAAGATGAGTCTGAACTCCAGCGTTTTCTTGGACTATGTACTTATTGTTGTCAGTGGATACCGGACGCATCCCGTATAATGCAACCTCTCTACAATGCCCTGAAAGACTGTTCAATATATGCTGATGATTTTGGCAGATTCCACACCGGATACGCTGTTACTACGGAAGATACTGTATTGCACGGAGCTGCACTCCCTCCCTCCCTCACTGTCAGCACAAGAAGCAGAACTTCAGGCTCTGTCTATTGCATGTGTTCTAGCCAAAGACAGGTGGGCTAATATATACACGGACTCACAGTATGCATTTGGTATTGCTCAAGATTTCGGAGCCCTATGGGCCAATCTAGGGTTTATTACTACCGCCGGGACTCCAGTGAAGAATGCTCAAGCTGTTAAAACCCTCATGGACTCAATCAAATTACCTACTCAGGTGGCCATTATCAAAGTTAAGGCACACGGTCCTAGGAACAGTCCACAGACTGTTGGTAACGCCTTTGCGGATATGCAAGCAAAAGCTGCTGCTCTCCTACCCGTTGAACAGACCATACCAACTATGGTGACCACACTCTCTCAGCGTAAACAGTTACAAGAAACACTGACTCTACAGGAACCTGATGATCTATGCCAGACTGAGGTTTTCTGCCGGACCCCGCAAGACCGCTTAATGACGATGCAGATAACGTCTCCAAAGGAAGAAGTGAAACAGTGGAAAGCTGATGGAGCACGTATGGACATGGTCTCTGGAAAAAAGACCAACTTGTGTGTCTCCCTAAGCGGATGTACCCTGCTATTGCCACGTGGGCACATGGGCCCACACATCGAGGAAAAAAACCAGGCCCTTGCCCTGGTACAAAAATTCTACTGGGCTCCAGGTATTTCTACAGTCCTGACAGCACTCAACTGTATATGTAATATCTGTCAGACCTGCAATCCCGGTCAACTTCAAGGTGTACCCCCAAAGCATCTTGCTAAGCCCGACTATCCTTTCCAAAGGCTCCAGGTGGACCACATCACGTTGCCTAAGTCTGGAAGGTATGAATATTGTCTGGTGGTTGTCGATATGTTCTCCAATTGGCCGGAAGCATTCCCCGTTACCAACATGACTGCAAAGACCACAGCGAAGAAACTGGTGATGGAAGTTATATGCAGATATGGTGTTCCAGAAGTTGTCGAAAGTGACCAAGGCCCGGCCTTTTCTTCTCATGTGTATCAGGAGGTTCTGACAATGCTTAGATCCACTGTAGCCCTCCATACTCTGTACCATCCACAATCTAGTGGGAAAGTTAAGAGGCTGAACGGCACACTGAAGGGACAATTGACAAAAATGATGCAGGAGACTACGGCTCCATGGCCACAGCTCCTACCCATTGTACTGTACCACATTTGTACTTCCCCTATTGCAAAACATGGCCTGTCCCCATATGAGATATTGTTTGGTGCTAGGTCCTCAGTTGCAAATTTCCAGTCTCAGTAGTTGTCAGAAGAAACTGACCGTGCTGTTCAATATGTTATTCAGCTTAGTAAAAATGTTGCTAACACCCATGTTTTAGTTTATTCTTCCCTTCCAGATTCAGCAGAAACCGACACTTGTCACAACTTGAAGTCTGGTGATTTTGTGGTCGTGAAAAGGCATGTCAGAAAACACAGACTAGAACCCTTGTATGACGGTCCCTACCAAGTCCTCCTTATTACTCCTATATCAGTAAAGCTGGAAGGAAGGCCGACATAGATCCACGTATCGCACTGAAAGCTGGTCAAACAGACAAGTAGCAAATAAGGGGACATAATGTTTTAGTTTTTCGTATTTCCATTTAATAATATTGGTAACCGCATGGGACAGCCTAAATTCTCCAATATCCTTGAATAATAAGTTTGTACAATATTATGAAAGATTAGTAGTACAGATGGGTGTAGCCAATAAAATTGTCAGTTCTATTTTCATTTACCCTATGATTACACAAATGTGGGATAAATTGTTTAGGGCCACAGATTATCTAGATGATCAAATTAGGGATATATTGCATATACTTAATACTACTGTTGCAGTCCAAAACCAACTTATTATAGTCACTAATCAACACACTGTAGTACTGGACTTGACAGCAGCACAGGTTGGTATGTGTCAAGATTATTGGACCCGCTTTCTGTCATTATACAGATCCCAATAGTACTTTAAAGTTAAAGTTAAAAGATATTCAAAAACTCAGAGATCAATATGATAAAGACAAAGACCGTAATAAGGACAGTTGGTGGGCAGACACCTTCTCCTTTCTTAATCCAGCCAATTGGTTTGAGGGACTTGGGGGCTGGATAGCTGGAATCTTGCAAAGTTTGTTTCACATCGCTGCCTTTATCCTTGTCATGTATGTAATACTAAAACTTGTTTTTTGGTTTATTTCTGTATGTATTAGGAAATTCTGCACTAAGACAACTAATGATGAAACCATAAGCGTTGCCACCCCTGCTCTTCTCTACACCGATTTCACAAAGTTACCTGATGAAGATGTTGAAGCCAAGCGCATGGCTGTCTTCAAAAGATCCCCACCACCGTTATCAATAATTGTTATTCGTAAATTCTAGTATACAGGGGGGACGGGTACGCCGCAACAGCCATGGCTGGTAACATGGCACCAGTCATGTGAAGACCAGTACCCCTCGAGCTTATAGCCTGGGATAGTACCTCTGATGCTGGACATTAATTAACAAAATTTATCTAGGGGGGAACATGAAGGAAAAAATTATGAAAGATTCTCCATTTTGTGCTAGATTCTCCATTTTATGCTTTGACTCCATTTTGTTGTTGGTTAAAGATAAATTCTGTTATTTACTTAGGTAGAAGGTTACAGCTGCCGTGAAGTAACTCTGTCCTGTTTCTCACGAAGATAACATTTTGTTATTCAACTAGGCTATGGTTTATAATTGGTATAAAGACCTTGAGTGTTCTAACTCGAGCCAGGGAGGGGACTCGGGGGTGTATCGCTATACAAGACTGAGGCATCTGTTAATATGTTTTTTATGCCAAAAAGACATGACCATATCTGTAGTTTCCGTTTTTTCCTGTATCTTTATGGGTTAAGTTTTTCCTGCATTCTTATAGGTTAAGAACTGTGAGCGTGTTCTTATGCTGATTGGTTGAAGTAGAATTTGCTAATATGATAAAACTGCAACACAATAAACAGGGGCCCAGAGATCTGCTCGATCCCCCACACAGAGGCACGCGTCTCCGTCTGGCCATTTTCAGTTGCCGGCAACGCCCTGTTAATTAATTTGAAATTCACTAAGGTCAACCGTGAAGGGTCACTTTAGATCCTCCCTCAACAGTACATAGATCACGTCAGTGCAGTCCATTCAATGCATTTTATATATGACCTGAGATGCTCATATTCATTTCATCTTCAGACACCATACTTCTGGTCATTACACTTCCATGTACTATGCCGCTATCAAGCTCAATGCAGAGTTTAAATGATTCTTAGATAGCTTTTAGAAACATAAAGTATGAGACCTGAATGTAGTACACTGCGTGAGCAGCAGCATCCCGCTCCGATTCGGAAGACACACACCCCTTTCTAACTCTAATTTTTTTCATAGGGATTTTATTCTTATTTAGCAGACTACATATACATATATATTCCTCTTTTTTGATAAATTGATAAATTTGGCAATTTAAACATGCATATGTACGGTACCTTTTCTTTCAGTTATTCTTCTAAGATGTTTATATCTTTGCAAAATATTATTATGATCAGTGCTTTTGTATATAATGTAGTTGCAAAATTTATTTAATTATTTAATTAACTTAACCCCTTCGCGCCAGGGCCATTTTCTGCTTTTGCGTTTCTGTTTTTTGCTCAACTTCTCAGAGCCATAACGCTTTAAAATTTCCATCAATATGGTTGTGTGAGGGCTTGTTGTTTGCAGGACGAGCTGTACTTTTGAATGACATCATTGGTTTTACCATACAGTGTACTGGAAAATTGGAAAAAAAATTCCAAGTGCGGTGAAATTGAAAAAAAAGTGCAATCCCACAATTGTTTTTTTTTTTAACCATGTTCATCAAATGCTAAAACTGACCTGCCATTATAATTCTCCAGGTCATTACGAGTTTGTAGATGCCAAACATGTCTAGGTTGTTTTTTATTTAAATAGTGAAAAAAAAGTCCAAAATTTTAATTTTATGAGACCCGAAGAGTCTAAATTTTTTGGGATCTGTGGCTGGGTCAGAGCTTACTTTTTTGCGCACCAAGCTGCCGATTTTATCAATACCATTGTGGGGTAGATACGATCTTTTGATCGACTGTTATTGCATTTTATTGCAATGCTGTGGCAAGCAAAAAATCATAATTTTGGCGGTTTCAAATTTTTACTGATTAGGTCATCTACTGATATGATTAATTATTTTTCATATTTTGATATAGTGTGCGTTTCTGAGTGCAGCAATACCAAATATATGCTTTTTTTATTGTTTTGTTTTGAACGGGGCAAAAGGGAGGTGATTTGAACTTTTATATATTTTTAATATTTTTTAAAACTTTTTTATCACTTTTTACTTGCTTCAATAGTCTCCATAGAAAATTTTAAGCTGCGATTATCTGATTCATCCCTGCTCTGTGTGGCAGAAATGCTCTTCTGCTCTGAACGCTGGCCATTGGGTGGTACTCATAGCAGATTGGCTATGATGACCACAGGGAACTCCTGAAGACCCCGATTTTTTATGCCAACCTATCGGCAACCCACGGTCATGTGACATGTGCGCCGATGGGTATGTGATAAATTTCCAGCGTGTGCATGTTCAATGCCCCTATCAGAGATTGACAGTGGCATTTAAAATGTTAACAGCCATGGGTGGATCGCGATTCCACCCGCGGCTGTCAGGGGCACATGTCAGCTGATTAAATCAGCTGACATGAGCCAGAAAAAATCATCACCGGAGCCCATACCAAAGGGGGAGACTCAACATGCGCCATACATATATGGATGTCATTATATACCAAAGAGAATTTAGTACATGACATGAATTGAGTTAATGAAAAATACTATAAATTCCTCCTACTTTCCCAAACATAATACAAATATATCATCTACGAAACAAAGTCACTTTTTCAACTATTTTATGGAATTTGATGCAAACATGAAACTGGTCTCAATCATGTTCATGAATACATTAGCAAAACTTGGAGATGCAGAGGACCCTATAAAAGTCCTCCTGCAGCTGCAAGTAAAAATTGTGGTGGCGGTAAGACAAGGTGCTGAGGATCCTATTGTAGATAATGAGCAGTAAAAGTGAGCTGGGACGTAAGTATTGGTTGTTAATTTGTTTTAATACATCTTACATTTACTCTCTATCCAGACCCCATAGCATAAAAAGAATATTCAATTTGCAGAGAATAAATTCACTGCAAATTGAGTTTCCTGGTAAAATCAGACAGATCTGGTGAATTTGAATCTTGTCAGATGTGCTCATCTCCACTTGTCACTGTTCTTGATGACATATTTATATCCAATAACCAGACAATGCTTACATACAGTACCTTCAATGTGAAATTTTGACCAGGTATAAAAGCTTCAGGCTGGCCAAAAAGATGGAGACTGTATTCAGAATCTGCTCTTTGTACATTGGATGATTCATCAACAACAACACCTGTAAATAGTCATTAGAAACAATTCAAATTAATATCCATTTGCAACAGCTATTTACAATCTGTGTTGTAATTTTTTATAAAGTATATCCATGTATTACATGGTATAATTATGGTAGTGAAGACTGTATACTATCATATTAAAGAGTTATTCCATAAAAAATCAAGTTATCCCCTATTCATAAGATTGGAGACAACTTTCTGATTGCTTGGATCTGACTAATTGGATTTCCAGTGATCCCGAGATCATTATCTTTGAACACTGGGAATACAGCTTTACAGCCCTGTCCTGAATAGATCAGAGTTTTGCATGGTCTTTTGCATGGTCGGCAACAACACTTCGGTTATTCTTCAGCAGTTACATTGACAATGAATAAAGCAGAAGTTGAGATTGCATACTGCTGAGTCCTGTTATGGGGGCTACAGAATCCCAATCTCTTGATTGCCAGGGATTCCAGGGATCGGAATTCTCCAACCTTCAGCAAAATATTCCCTATGTACAGTGTTAAGCATAAATTAGTACACCCCATTTGAAAATGTATATTTTAATAAATATCTTAACCCCTTTACCCCCAAGGGTGGTTTGCACGTTAATGACCGGGCCAATTTTTACAATTCTGACCACTGTCCCTTTGTGAGGTTATAACTCTGGAACGCTTCAACGGATCCCAGTGATTCTGACATTGTTTTCTCGTGACATATTGTACTTAATGACAATGGTAAAAATTCTTTGATAGTACCTGCGTTTATTTGTGAAAAAAACGGAAATTTGGCGAAAATTATGAAAATTTTGCAATTTTCCAACTTTGAATTTTTATGCAATTAAATCACAGAGATATGTCACACAAAATACTTAATAAGTAACATTTCCCACATGTCTACTTTACATCAGCACAATTTTGGAACCAAAATTTTTTTCTATTAGGGAGTTATAAGGGTTAAAAGTTGACCAGCAATTTCTCATTTCTACAACACCATTTTTTTTTAGGGACCACATCTCATTTGAAGTCATTTTGAGGGGTCTATATGCTTGAAAATACCCAAGTGTGACACCATTCTAAAAACTACACCCCTCAAGGTGCTCAAGACCATATTCAAGAAGTTTATTAACCCTTCTGGTGCTTCACAGGAATTTTTTGAATGTTTAAATAAAAATGAACATTTAACTTTTTTTCACAAAAAATTTAATTCAGCTCCAATTTGTTTAATTTTACCAAGGGTAACAGGAGAAAATAGACCCCAAACATTGTTGTACAATTTGTCCTGAGCACGTCAATACCCCACATGTGGGGGTAAACCACTGTTTGGGCGCATGGCACAGCTCGGAAGCGAAGGAGCGCCATTTGACTTTTCAATGCAAAATTGACTGGAATTGAGATGGGACGCCATGTTTCGTTTGGAGAGCCCCTGATGTGCCTAAACATTGAAACCCCCCACAAGTGACACCATTTTGGAAAGTAGACCCCTTAAGGAACTTATCTAGATTTGTGGTGAGCAGTTTGACCCACCAAGTGCTTCACAGAAGTTTATAATGTAGAACCGTAAAAATAAAAAATCATATTTTTTCACAAAAATTAACTTTCCGCCCCCAATTTTTTATTTTCCCAAGGGTAAGAGAAGAAATTGGACCCCAAAAGTTGTTGTACAATTTGTCCTGAGTACGCCGATACCCCATATGTGGGGGTAAACCACTGTTTGGGTGGATGGGAGAGCTCGGAAGGGAAGGAGCGCTGTTTGACTTTTCAATGCAAAATTGACAGGAATTGAGATGGGACGCCATGTTGCGTTTGGAGAGCCACTGATGTGCCTAAACATTGAAACCCCCCACAAGTGACACCATTTTGGAAAGTAGACCCCCTAAGGAACTTATCTAGAGGTGTGGTGAGCACTTCAACCCACCAAGTGCTTCACAGAAGTTTATAATGCAGAGCCGTAAAAATAAAACAAAAAATTTTTCCCACAAAAATTTTTTTTTAGCCCCCGGTTTTGTATTTTCCCGAGGGTAACAGGAGTAAGTAGACCCCAAAATTTGTTGCCCAATTTGTCCTGAGTGCGATGATACACCATATGTGGGGGGAACCACTGTTTGGGCGCATGGGAGGGTTCGGAAGGGAAGGAGTGCCATTTGAATGCAGACTTATATGGAATGGCCTGCAGGTGTCACATTGCGTTTGCAGAGCCCCTAATGTACCTAAACAGTAGAAACCCCCCACAAGTGACACCATTTTGGAAAGTAGACCCCCTAAAGAACTTATCTACATGTGTGGTGAGCACTTTGACCCACCAAGGGCTTCACAGAAGTTTATAATGGAGAGCCGTAAAAATGAAACAAAAATTTTTTCCCACAAAAATTATTTTTTAGCCCCCAGTTTTGTATTTTCCCGAGGGTAACAGGAGAAATTGGACCCCAAAATTTGTTGTCCAATTTGTTCTGAGTGCGCTGATACCCCATATGTGGGGGGGAACCACTGTTTGGGCGCATGGGAGGGCTCGGAAGGGAAGGAGCTCCATTTGGAATGCAGGTTTAGATGGAATGGTCTGCAGGTGTCACATTGCATTTGCAGAGCCCCTAATGTACCGAAACAGTAGAAACCCCCCACAAGTGACACCATTTTGGAAACTAGACCCCCTAAGGAACTCATCTAAATGTGTTGTGAGAGCTTTGAACCCCCAAGTGTTTCACTACAGTTTGTAACGCAGAGCCGTGAAAATTGAAAAAAAAAAATCTTTCCCCCAAAAATTATTTTTTAGCCCCCAGTTTTGTATTTTCCCGATGGTAAGAGGAGAAATTTGACCCCAAAAGTTGTTGTCCAATTTGTCCTGAGTACGCTGATACCCCATATGTTGGGGGGAACCACCGTTTGGGCGCATGGGAGGGCTCGGAAGGGAAGGAGTGCCATTTGGAATGCAGACTTAGATGGAATGGTCTGCAGGCGTCACATTGCGTTTGCAGAACCCCTAATGTACCTAAACAGTAGAAATCCCCCACAAGTGACCCCATATTGGAAACTAGACCCCCATGGAACTTATCTAGATGTGTTGTGAGAACTTTGAACCCCCAAGTGTTTCACTACAGTTTATAACGCAGAGCCGTGAAAATAAAAAATCTTTTTTTTTCCCACAAAAATTATTTTTTAGCCCCCAGTTTTGTATTTTCCCAAGGGTAACAGGAGAAATTGGACCCCAAAAGTTGTTGTCCTATTTGTCCTGAGTACGCTGATACCCCATATGTTGGGGTAAACCCCTGTTTGGGCACACCGGAGAGCTCGGAAGGGAAGAAGCACTGTTTTACTTTTTCATCGCAGAATTGGCTGGAATTGAGATTCGACGCCATGTCGCGTTTGGAGAGCCCCTGATGTGCCTAAACAGTGGAAACCCCCCAATTGTAACTGAAACCCTAATCCAAACACACCCCTAACCCTAATCCCAACAGTAACCCTAACCACACCTCTAACCCTGACACACACCTAACCCTAATCCCAACCCTATTCCCAACTGTAAATGTAATCTAAACCCCAACCCTAACTTTAGCCCCAACCCAAACTGTAGCCCTAACCCTAGCCCTAACCCTAGCCCTAACCATAGACCTAACCCTAAGTTTAGCCCCAACCCTAACTGTAGCCTTAACCCTAGCCCTAACCCTAGCCCTAACCCTAGCCCTAACCCTAGCCCTAACCCTAGCCCTAGCCCAAACCCTAACCCTAGCCCTAATGGAAAAATGGAAATAAATACATTTTTTTAATTTTTCTCTAACTAAGGGGGTGATGAAGGGGGGTTTGATTTACTTTTATAGCGGATTTTTTAGCAGATTTTTATGATTGGCAGCCGTCACACACTGAAAGACGCTTTTTATTGCAAAAAATATTTTTTGCGTTACCACATTTTGAGAGCTATAATTTTTCCATATTTTGGTCCACAGAGTCATGTGAGGTCTTGTTTTTTGCGGGACGAGTTGACGTTTTTATTGGTAACCTTTTTCGGGCACGTTACATTTTTTGATCGCTTTTTATTCCGATTTTTGCGAGGCAGAATGACCAAAAACCAGCTATTCATGAATTTCTTTTGGGGAGGCGTTTATACCGTTCCGCGTTTGGTAAAATTGATAAATCAGTTTTATTCTTCGGGTCAGTACGATTACAGCGACACCTCATTTATATCATTTTTTTATGTTTTGGCGCTTTTATACGATAAAAACTATTTTATAGAAAAAATAATTATTTTTGCATCGCTTTATTCTCAGGACTATAACTTTTTTTTTTTTTGCTGATGATGCTGTATGGCGGCTCGTTTTTTGCGGGACAAGATGACGCTTTCAGCGGTATCATGGTTATTTATATCTGTCTTTTTGATCGCGCGTTATTCCACTTTTTGTTCGGCGGTATGATAATAAAGCGTTGTTTTTTGCCTCGTTTTTTTTTTTTTCTTACGGTGTTTACTGAAGGGGTTAACTAGTGGGCCAGTTTTATAGGTCGGGCCGTTACGGACGCGGCGATACTAAATATGTGTACTTTTATTGTTTTTTTTTTTATTTAGATAAAGAAATGTATTTAGGGGAATAATATTTTTTTTTTTTTTTCATTATTTAGGAATATTTTTTTATTTTGAAAATTTTTTTTTAACTTTTTTACATTGTCCCAGGGGGGGACATCACAGATCAGTGATCTGACAGTTTGCACAGCACTCTGTCAGATCACTGATCTGACATGCAGCGCTGCAGCCTTCACAGTGCCTGCTCTGAGCAGGCTCTGTGAAGCCACCTCCCTCCCTGCAGGACCCGGATCCGCGGCCATCTTGGATCCGGGGCTGGAGGAAGCAGGGAGGGAGGTGAGACCCTCGCAGCAACGGGATCACATCGCGTTGCTGCGGGGGGCTCAGGGAAGCTTCCCTATACCGCCGGCACATCGCGATCATCTTTGATCGCGGTGTGCCAGGGGTTAATGTGCCGTGGGCGGTCCGTGACCGCTCCTGGCACATAGTGCCGGATGTCAGCTGCGATAAACAGCTGACACCCGGCCGCGATCGGCGGCGCTCCCCCCGTGAGCGCCGCCGATCGCGCTGGACGTACTATCCCGTCCATGGTCATGGGGGCCCACCCCACCTCGACGGGATAGTACGTCCCATGTCAGAAAGGGGTTAATGGACATAAGAACAATTTAAAAAAATGTTTCTAGAATGAGTTCTGTAGAACATTTTTTAACTCATAACATGAAAGTAAGGTTAATAATATAACTTTCATTACAAAATCTTTAGCTTTACTTAACCCTTTTACCCCCGAAGGTGGTTTGCATGTTAATGAACAGGCCAATTTTTACAATTCTGACCACTGTCACTTTATGAGGTAATAACTCTTAAACGCTTCAATGGATCAACCTGATTCTGAGATCGTTTTTTTTAGACATATTGTACTTCATGATAGTGGAAACATTTCTTTGGTATGACTTGTGTTTATTTGTGAAAAAAATGAAAATTTGATAAAAATTTGGAAAATTTTGCAATTTTTCCAACTTTTAATTTTTATGCCCTTTAATCACAGAGATACAGTACAGACCAAAAGTTTGGACACAACTTCTAATTTAAAGATTTTTCTGTATTTTCATGACTATAAAAATTGTACATTCACACTGAAGGCATCAAAACTATGAATTAACACATGTGGAATTATATACTTAACAAAAAAGTGTGAAACAGCTGAAATTATGTCTTATATTCTTGGTTCTTCAAACTAGCCACCTTTTTGCTTTGATGACTGCTTTGCACACTTTTGGCATTCTCTTGATTAGCTTCAAGAGGTAGTCACCGGGAATGGTCTTACAACAATCTTGAAGGAGTTCCCAGAGATGCTTAGCAGTTGTTGGCCCTTTTGCCTTCACTCTGCGGTCCAGCTCACCCCAAACCATCTCGATTGGGTTCAGGTCTGGTGACTGTGGAGGCCAGGTCATCTGGCGTAGCACCCCATCCCTCTGCTTCTTGGTCAAATAGCCCTTACACAGCCTGGAGATGTGTTTGGGGTCATTGTCCTGTTGAAAAATAAATGATGGTCCAACTAAATGCAAACCGGATGGAATAGCATGCTGCTGCAAGATGCTGTGGTAGCCTGTTGTGAATTCTGTGGCTGAGTTCACTTCTGTGGTCACAAGTGGTATTGCAGTCTCTGGGCTTCCTCCCTCAGGTGTTTTGGTGAGCTCGTTGGCTGCCTTGCTATTTAGCTCCACCTGAGTCTGTCTTCCTTGCTCCTTGTCAATGTTCCAGTGTTGGATCTGAGCTACTGCATCTTTCCTTGGGCCTGCTGCTCTGCTAGATAAGTGCTTCTAGTTTGTTTTCTGTTTTTTCTGTCCAGCTTGCTATTATCTTTTGCTGGAAGCTCTGAGAAGCAAAGGGGTGCTCCGCCGTGCTGTTAGTTCGGCACGGTGGGTCTTTTTGCCCCTTTGCGTGGTTTTCGTTTTAGGGTTTTTTGTAGACTGCATAGTTCTCTTTGCTATCCTCGCTCTGTCTAGAATATCGGGCCTCACTTTGCTGAATCTATTTCATTCCTACGTTTGTCTTTTCATCTTGCTAACAGTCATTATATGTGGGGGGCTGCCTATTCCTTTGGGGTATTTCTCTGAGGTAAGTCAGGCTTGTATTTCTATCTTCAGGCTAGTCAGCTCCTCAGGCAGTGCCGAGTTGCATAGGTAGTTGTTAGGCGCAATCCACTGCTGCTTATAGTTGTGTGAGGATAGATCAGGTACTGCAGTCTACAGAGATTCCACGTCTCAGAGCTCGTCCTATTGTTTTTGGTTATTGCCAGATCTCTGTATGTGCGCTGATTACTGCACGCTGTGTTGCCTGATTGCCAGCCATAACAGTACAAGGAGCCAGACCAATGATTCCCAATAGAGGGAAAAAAGAAATCCTGACATCATTTTTTTTTCTTAGCTCTGTCTTCAGTCTTTTTTTTCCCCTAGACATTAGAGTGCTTCAGGACACAGGTGTGGACATGGATATTCAGGCTCTGTGCTCCTCAATGGATAATCTCGTTGTAAATATACAAAAGATTCAAGATACTATTGATCAGAAATCGATGCTAGAACCAAGAATTCCGATTCCTGATTTGTTTTTTGGTGACAGAACTAAGTTCCTGAGCTTCAGAAATAATTGTAAGCTATTTTTGGCCTTGAAACCTCATTCTTCTGGTAATCCTATTCAACAGGTTTTGATTATTATTTCTTTTTTGCGCGGCGACCCACAGGACTGGGCGTTTTCTCTTGCACCAGGAGATTCTGCATTGAGTAATGTTGATGCATTTTTCCAGGCGCTGGGATTGCTTTACGATGAGCCTAATTCAGTGGATCAAGCTGAGAAAAATCTGCTGGCTTTATGCCAGGGTCAGGATGATGTAGAAGTATATTGTCAGAAATTTAGGAAATGGTCAGTACTCACTCTGTGGAATGAATCTGCACTAGCGGCTTTGTTCAGAAAGGGTCTCTCTGAAGCTCTTAAGGATGTAATGGTGGGATTTCCTATGCCTGCTGGTTTGAATGAGTCTATGTCCTTGGCCATTCAGATCGGTCGTCGCTTGCGCGAGCGTAAATCTGTGCACCATCTGGCGGTATTGTCTGAGAGTAAGCCTGAGCCTATGCAGTGCGACAGGACTATGACTAAAGTAGAACGGCACGAACACAGACGTCTGAACAGACTGTGTTTCTATTGTGGTGATTCTACTCATGCTATTTCTAATTGTTCTAAACGCACTAGGCGGTTCGATAGCTCTGCCGTTATTGGTACTGTACAGTCCAAATTCCTTTTGTCCATTACCTTAATATGCTCTTTGTCATCATATTCTGTCATGGCGTTTGTGGATTCAGGCGCTGCCCTGAATCTGATGGATTTGGATTATGCTAAACGTTGTGGATTTTTCTTGGAGCCTTTGCGGTGTCCTATTCCGTTGAGAGGAATTGATGCTACACCTTTGGCCAAGAATAAGCCTCAGTACTGGGCCCAGCTGACCATGTGCATGGCTCCTGCACATCAGGAAGTTATTCGCTTTCTGGTACTGCATAATTTGCATGATGTGGTCGTGTTGGGGTTGCCATGGCTACAAACCCATAATCCAGTATTGGATTGGAACTCTATGTCGGTAACAAGCTGGGGTTGTCAGGGAGTACATGGTGATGTTCCATTTTTGTCTATTTCGTCATCCATTCCTTCTGACATCCCAGAGTTCTTGTCGGACTTTCAGGATGTATTTGAAGAGTCCAAGTCTGATGCCCTACCTCCGCATAGGAATTGTGATTGTGCTATCAATTTGATTCCTGGTAGTAAATTCCCTAAGGGTCGTTTATTTAATTTGTCCGTACCTGAACACACCGCTATGCGCAGTTATGTGAAGGAGTCCCTGGAGAAGGGACATATTCGCCCATCGTCGTCACCATTGGGAGCAGGGTTCTTTTTTGTAGCCAAGAAGGATGGTTCGCTAAGACCGTGTATTGATTACCGCCTTCTTAATAAGATCACTGTTAAGTTTCAGTATCCCTTGCCATTGATATCTGACTTGTTTGCTCGGATTAAGGGGGCTAGTTGGTTTACTAAGATTGATCTTCGTGGTGCGTATAATCTGGTGAGAATCAGGCAGGGAGATGAATGGAAAACGGCATTTAATACGCCCGAGGGTCATTTTGAGTATCTGGTGATGCCGTTCGGACTTGCCAATGCTCCATCTGTTTTTCAGTCTTTTATGCATGACATTTTCCGTGAGTATCTGGATAAATTCTTGATTGTTTACTTGGATGACATTTTGATCTTCTCAGATGATTGGGAGTCTCATGTGAAGCAAGTCAGAATGGTTTTCCAGGTACTGCGTGCTAATTCCTTGTTCGTGAAGGGATCAAAGTGTCTCTCGGTGTGCAGAAAGTTTCATTTTTGGGGTTCATCTTTTCCCCTTCTACTATCGAGATGGATCCGGTTAAGGTTCAGGCCATCCAGGATTGGACTCAGCCGACATCTCTAAAAAGTCTGCAGAAATTCCTGGGCTTTGCTAATTTTTATCGTCGCTTCATCTGTAATTTTTCTAGCATTGCCAGACCATTGACCGATTTGACCAAGAAGGGTGCTGATTTGGTTAATTGGTCTTCTGCTGCCGTGGAAGCTTTTCAGGAGTTGAAGCGTTGTTTTTGCTGTGCCCCTGTGTTGTGTCAACCTGATGTTTCTCTTCCGTTCCAGGTCGAGGTTGATGCTTCTGAGATTGGTGCAGGGGCGGTTTTGTCACAGAGAGGTTCTGGTTGCTCAGTGTTCAAACCATGTGCTTTCTTTTCCAGGAAATTTTCTGCTGCTGAGCGTAATTATGATGTGGGCAACCGAGAGTTGCTGGCCATGAAGTGGGCATTCGAGGAGTGGCGTCATTGGCTTGAGGGTGCTAAGCATCGCGTGGTGGTTTTGACTGATCATAAGAACCTTACTTATCTTGAGTCTGCCAAGCGCTTGAATCCTAGACAGGCCCGTTGGTCGTTATTTTTTGCTCGTTTTGATTTTGTGATTTCATACCTTCCGGGCTCTAAAAATGTGAAGGCGGATGCTCTGTCTAGGAGTTTTGTGCCCGACTCTCCGGGGTTATCTGAGCCGGCGAGTATCCTCAAGGAAGGAGTCATTGTGTCTGCCATCTCCCCTGATTTGCGGAGAGTGTTGCAGAAATTTCAGGCTAATAAACCTGATCGTTGTCCGGCCGAGAAACTGTTCGTCCCTGATAGGTGGACTAGTAAAGTTATCTCTGAACTTCATTGTTCGGTGCTGGCCGGTCATCCAGGAATATTTGGTACCAGGGAGTTGGTTGCTAGATCCTTCTGGTGGCCATCTCTGTCACGGGATGTGCGTGCTTTTGTGCAGTCCTGTGGAATTTGTGCTAGGGCTAAGCCCTGCTGTTCACGTGCCAGTGGGTTGCTTTTGCCCTTGCCGGTCCCGAAGAGGCCTTGGACACATATTTCGATGGATTTCATTTCTGACCTTCCCGTTTCTCAAAAAATGTCGGTCATTTGGGTGGTCTGTGATCGCTTTTCTAAAATGGTCCATCTGGTGCCCTTGGTTAAATTGCCTTCCTCCTCTGATTTGGTGCCTTTGTTCTTCCAGCATGTGGTTCGTTTACATGGCATTCCTGAGAATATTGTTTCTGACAGAGGTTCCCAGTTTGTCTCGAGGTTCTGGCGAGCCTTTTGTGGTAGGATGGGCATTGACCTATCTTTTTCCTCGGCCTTCCATCCTCAGACTAATGGCCAGACCGAACGAACCAATCAGACCTTGGAAACATATCTGAGATGTTTTGTTTCCGCTGACCAGGATGATTGGGTGTCATTTTTGCCGTTGGCTGAGTTCGCCCTTAATAATCGGGCCAGCTCGGCTACCTTGGTCTCTCCATTTTTCTGCAATTCTGGGTTCCATCCTCGTTTCTCTTCAGGACAGGTTGAGTCTTCGGACTGTCCTGGTGTGGATTCTGTGGTGGACAGGTTGCAGCAGATCTGGACTCAGGTAGTGGACAATTTGACCTTGTCCCAGGAGAAGGCTCAGCTTTTCGCTAATCGCAGACGCCGTGTGGGACCCCGACTTCGTGTTGGGGATCTGGTTTGGTTATCTTCTCGTCATATTCCTATGAAGGTTTCCTCTCCTAAATTTAAACCTCGTTTTATTGGTCCGTATAGGATTTCTGAGATTCTCAATCCGGTGTCTTTTCGTCTGACCCTCCCAGACTCCTTTTCCATACATAATGTATTCCATAGGTCGTTGTTGAGGAGATACGTGGCACCTATGGTTCCATCTGTGGAGCCTCCTGCCCCTGTTTTGGTGGAGGGGGAATTGGAGTATATTGTGGAGAAGATTTTGGATTCTCGTGTCTCTAGACGGAAACTCCAGTATCTGGTCAAATGGAAGGGTTATGCTCAGGAAGATAATTCCTGGGTTTTTGCCTCTGATGTCCATGCCCCAGATCTTGTTCGTGCCTTTCATGTGGCTCATCCTGGTCGGCCTGGGGGTTCTGGTGAGGGTTCGGTGACCCCTCCTCAAGGGGGGGGTACTGTTGTGAATTCTGTGGCTGAGTTCACTTCTGTGGTCACAAGTGGTATTGCAGTCTCTGGGCTTCCTCCCTCAGGTGTTTTGGTGAGCTCGTTGGCTGCCTTGCTATTTAGCTCCACCTGAGTCTGTCTTCCTTGCTCCTTGTCAATGTTCCAGTGTTGGATCTGAGCTACTGCATCTTTCCTTGGGCCTGCTGCTCTGCTAGATAAGTGCTTCTAGTTTGTTTTCTGTTTTTTCTGTCCAGCTTGCTATTATCTTTTGCTGGAAGCTCTGAGAAGCAAAGGGGTGCTCCGCCGTGCTGTTAGTTCGGCACGGTGGGTCTTTTTGCCCCTTTGCGTGGTTTTCGTTTTAGGGTTTTTTGTAGACTGCATAGTTCTCTTTGCTATCCTCGCTCTGTCTAGAATATCGGGCCTCACTTTGCTGAATCTATTTCATTCCTACGTTTGTCTTTTCATCTTGCTAACAGTCATTATATGTGGGGGGCTGCCTATTCCTTTGGGGTATTTCTCTGAGGTAAGTCAGGCTTGTATTTCTATCTTCAGGCTAGTCAGCTCCTCAGGCAGTGCCGAGTTGCATAGGTAGTTGTTAGGCGCAATCCACTGCTGCTTATAGTTGTGTGAGGATAGATCAGGTACTGCAGTCTACAGAGATTCCACGTCTCAGAGCTCGTCCTATTGTTTTTGGTTATTGCCAGATCTCTGTATGTGCGCTGATTACTGCACGCTGTGTTGCCTGATTGCCAGCCATAACAGTAGCCATGCTGGCTCAGTATGCCTTCAATTTTGAATAAATCCCCAACAGAGTCACCAGCAAAGCACCCCCACACCATCACACCTTCTCCTCCATGCTTCACGGTGGGAACCAGTCATGTAGAGTCTATCTGTTGACCTTTTCTGCATCACGCAAAGACACGGTGGTTGGAACCAAAGATCTCAAATTTGGACTCATCAGACCAAAGCACAGATTTCCACTGGTCTAATGCCCATTCCTTGTGTTCTTTAGCCCAAACAAGTCTCTTCTGCTTGTTGCCTGTCCTTAGCAGTGGTTTCCTAGCAGTTATTTTACCATGAAGGCCTGCTACACAAAGTCTCCTCTTAACAGTTGTTATGGAGATGTGTCTGCTGCTAGAACTCTGTGTGACATTGACCAGGTCTCTAATCTGAGCTGCTGTTAACCTGTGATTTCTGAGGCTGGTGACTCAGATAAACTTATCCTCAGAAGCTGAGGTGACTCTTGGTCTTCCTTTCCTGGGGCGGTCCTCATGTGAGCCAGTTTCTTTGTAGCGCTTGATGGTTTTTGCCACTGCACTTGGGGACACTTTCAAAATTTTCCCAATTTTTTCGGACTGACTGACCTTCATTTCTTAAAGTAATGATGGCCAGCCACTTGTTTTTCTTTACTTAGCTGCTTTTTTCTTGCCATAATACAAATTCCAACAGTCTATTTAGTAGGACTATCAGCTGTGTATCCACCAGACTTCTGCACAACACAACTGATGGTCCAAACTCCATTTATAAGGCAAGAAATCCCACTTATTAAACCTGACAGGGCACACCTGTGAAGTGAAAACCATTCCCGGTGACTACCTCTTGAAGCTCATCAAGAGAATGCCAAGAGTGTGCAAAGCAGTCATCAAAGCAAAAGGTGGCTACTTTGAAGAACCTAGAATATAAGACATAATTTCAGTTGTTTCACATTTTTTGTTAAGTATATAATTCCACATGTGTTAATTCATAGTTTTGATGCCTTCAGTGTGAATGTACAATTTTCATAGTCATGAAAATACAGAAAAATCTTTAAAAGAGAAGTTGTGTTCAAACTTTTGGTCTGTACTGTATGTCACACAAAATAGTTAGTAAGTAACATTTCCCACATGTTTACTTTACATCAGCAACATTTTGGGACCAACTATTTTCTATGTTAGGAAGTAATAAGGGTTCAAATTTGATCAAAGAGTTTTCATTTTCCCAACAAAATTTACAAAACCATTTTTTTAGGGACCACATTACGTTTGAAGTCACTTTGAGGGTCTATATAATAGAAGTTACTCAAAAGTGACACCACTCTAAAAACTACACCCCTCAATGTTCCCAAAACCCCAGTCAGGAAGTTTATTAATCCTTCAGATTCCTCACAGAATTTTATACCAATGAGTGAAGGAAGAATAAATTACATTTTTGCCACTAAAATGTTGTTTTAGCCCCAAGTTTTTAATTTTTCTAAGGGCTAACAGGAATTTTTTTTACAACAAACTGAGGTCCATTTTTTCCTGAGTGTGCCAATACCCTACATCTAATCGCAAAGGGCACCAGATTTTACTGTTATGGTTTACAGGTGCCATGACCCACTTGGAGAGCCCATGAAGATCCAGAAAAGCAGAACCGCCCATAAGTGATCCCAATTTACAAACTATATCTCTCATTGAATTCATCTAGGGGTGCAGTGATCATATCGACACCACGGGTGTGTCACAGAAGTTTATATACCATTGGGCAGTGAGCAAAAAATAACTACATTTTTACCATCAAAATTTAGTTTTAGGCTCCTTTCACACTAGCGTCAGAATCTCCCCGTCGCAATGCGTCGGGGAGAGATTCCGACGCTAGCGTTTGCTGCATTGCACAATGGGTGCAGCAGATGCATTTTTCCGGCGCATCTGCTGCCCCATTGTAAGGTGCGGGGAGGTGGGGGCGGAGTTCCGGCCGCGCATGCGCGGTCGGAAAAAGCGGTCCGTCAGGAGAAAAAAAACGTTACATGTAACGTTTTTTTCTCCCGACGGTCCGCAAAAGCACGACGCATCTGTCGCTCGACGGATGCGACGTGTGGCAATCCGTCGCAAATGCGTCGGCAATGCAAGTCTATGGGGAAAAAACGCATCCTGCAAGCACTTTTGCAGGATGCGTTTTTTCTGCAAAACGACGCATTGTGACGGATTGCAGAAAACGCTAGTGTGAAAGTAGCCTTAGCCCCAGATTTTACATTTTCTCAGAAGAAGTGGATAAAAATGGCACCATAATTTGTCCCACAATTTCTACTGAAAATGGCAATACCCCATATGTGGCTGTACAATACTATTTAGCCAGACGGAGAGACTTGGGAGGAATGGAGCACTATTTGCCTCCTGGAGCACAGATTTTCCTAGAACAGTTTGATGACTCCATATACAGATCCCCTAATTGCTAGAAGAGCAGAATCCCTCCTCAAGTGACCTCATTTTGCAAATTATACCCCTTTGGCAATTTATCTACAGGTGTAGTGACTATTTTGACTACATGGGTATTTTCCAGAAACAAGCAGCAATGAATGTTGCTGAGTGAAAATTGTAAACTGCCATTGTAGTGACCAGTATGCCGAAGTGATCAGTGCGTTGCAGTCACCAGTACATTATGCCTAGCCTGTGCTTCTGGAGACATGCACCCGTAAGTTAGGTGGGCTCTCATCACTTCAGAAAATGCCAAACATGGACAGTATTTGTAGTTTAAGTACAATGTGGGGCTCAGAAGGGAGGGGGCATTTGGATTTGGGAGCGCAGAATTTGCTGAATTACTTTTGGGAGGTGAGGAGTCATTTTGCTTTTCCAGTGCCTTTCACTACAAGTAACGTGAAAGTCCACTATATTTCCATTATCAGATGATAAACCTGAGTGAGGACTTGCTTTGTTTTGTGGATTGAGTTGAAGCTTTTATTGGGAACATTTTACATAACGTTAGGGATCACAGTTATCCGGCGCCCTACGCTGACCACTTACTTTGGAGTTTCGATCTAAGTCTCTGAGTGACGTGGTTCAGATGAAACCCCATAGGCATGCATTCACTATAATGAGGCAGCAGCGTCCACTGTGCCTTTTGCTTTATTATAGAGAATCTTCTGCCAGAGGTTCCATCTCAATCACATATTTTAGAGATTTACATGGAAACTTTGGGGTAAGTGCCCAGTGCAGAGCACAGGATAAATGTGCGCCGAGTCTTACTGCAATCTTTTGGAGGCAGAATGAAAAAATCAACAGCAGGTGAAGAATTGGTTTTATTTATTTTTACGCCATTCCTCGTGCATTATAAGTGATTAAGCAACTTTATTCTTTGAGTCGGTGCGATTACAGCGAAACCAGATTTATTTTAGGTTTTTATGTTTGGCTAATGTCACACACTAAAAGACAATTTTTTATTACAAAAACTAGTTTTTTCATCATCATATTTTGAGAGCTATAATTTTTCCATATTTTAGCCCACAGAGTCACGTGAGGGCTTGTTTTTTGTGGGACAAGATGATGTTTTTATTGGTACCATTTTCAGGCACATGATATTTTTTGATCGCTTTCTATTCCGATTTTTGGGAGACAGAATGAGCAAAAACCTGCAATTCGGGAATTTTATTTGAAGGGAGGCTTAGGCCGTTTCGTGTGTGGCAAAATTGATAAGGCTGCTTTATTCTTCAGGTCAGTATGATTACAGCGATACCTCGTTTATATCTTTTTTATGTTTTGGCAGTTTTACACAGTAAAAACTATTTTATAAAAAAAATAATTATTTTTGCATCGCTTTATTCTGAGGGCTTATTCTGAGATATTTATTTTTCCCTGATGAATGCCTTGATGGATGTAGCAGAAAAGCACAGCCATGAATGGCTGCAAGAGCAGCTGAACTCTCTCCTTAGAGCCGACCCTGAAATCCAAGAAGACAGAAGCCCAGATTGTCCTCCTGCCTCTTGAGATGACAGCAGTCCTGCACGACCTCTAGCGAGATGCTGCCGCGCTGCTAAATGCCTGAGCCCAAACGTATCTTGCAGGAGCAGAAGAATGAGGTGCCGCCCCATCCAGCCTCCAGGAGGAATCAGTCTGCTGGCAGAAGCTCCAGTGGGAAGACGAGGCAGTGGCATGAGGACAAGAAGGGAGCTTCCGGGCTCTGCTTTCTTTTGCAAAACTTCGGAGGCCATTTTCCCGGGGTCATGTGAGCACATGGCGGCCATTTTCTCAGGGTCTAGTGGAGATGTCATGGCAATTCCATTGCGGATGCAGAGGCCATTTTCCAGGGGCCTGTGACATGGCGGCAGCCATTTTTCAGGATTTGGGAATGATGCTGCCCTGCAATGGGGCACAACTGCAAATGGGTCTTGGACATGGCCTCTAATGGTAAGGCACAGGAGCTCTGAGCAAGCTACCAAGTACACATAAAATTGGCCATTTTGTATGCGCTAAACGCTCTCATTTTTCATATTTCTAGTGCAGTAATGCAGTTCAATTTTCGTGTTTCATATTTGCATGTTTCAGCGCTACAGTGTGCTGCCTTATTTACTTAACTATATACGAGTTGGCGACTCTAGGTTCAGCACCTGTTCACACTGAGTCTATGTTTGGATGTGCCGGTCAGGTTTTTGAAATGTATTAGAAGTGTAATGTTGCAGTTTTCTTCACAGTCAGTGGGACCGGTTAATCCTGTTAGTGCTTGGGTGGGGGATAGAAAAGGGAAAGTATCTGCCCTCCTAGATAAGATTCCTAGTACAGCGGCTCCCATTGTGGCGCTGGTTGGTTCATCGATTTTGGGTAGGTCTGATCTGAGTGCTGGATCCACTGGATCCTCTGACCCAGGTATTAGACTACATGATGCAACTCAAAGTGAGATTTATGTTAGTTTCAATGGCCCTTTAGGGGCCCCATCTTAAACAGAATACTTTCCTACAGCAAGTAGTGTAAATGGTACTCCAGGCCCTAACCCTGCTGCTTCACAAGGAGATGAAACCTCCGATCATGCGCAAAACATTGAGTGTATCCTACGCTGTGAACTACAGTACATCCATTGTGCCACTAAGGCTAGGGTCACACGGCAGTATAAAAAATTAGCCCAGTTTTCATCCAGAAAAGTGCTACGGGTTTTTTTCTCACTTGCCATCCATATACAATCAGTTCTTTTACAGCAGCTATTAATCATTTATAGGACCATGTACAGTTTCTATGTTACAGAACTGCAATGTATCCATAACAATCGGATGCTTTACTGGGGCTCCGTATGGCATCCATTTTTCTTACACCCATCCTATTTCTGTCAGTGAAAAAAAAATTGCATCAGCACTGCCCCATTGAATAACATTGGTTAGTATGTTATCCAATAACAAATCAGATAGCACTCATCTAATTTATATGGTGGTGTGAGAGAGCCCAGACACACGGTAACCTGTTATTTCCTTCAGTAAAGTGTTATGTTTGCAAGTTCACACATGTGTTTGATTGCTCCAACACCACGTACCCATACCATACCCTGCGGGGGTCTTATATCAACTACATAAGTGGAACCTCCTGTTATTGACAATTGTGAACACAAGAGAAGCGTTTAGGGGTCCAGCAGCCCACTTCAGCTACTGTGACATTACCATCTGCTGCCAATGGAACTACGTGTTCCAGCTGACCGCTTTGCAACATCTGGTACTTCTCCCATGGCTTAGGCCCCTTTCACACATCAGTTTTTAGCCATCAGGCACAATCTTGAAAAAAACCGATTCGTTACAAATTGTGAAAAACTGATGAGACGGATCCAATTTTCTGCTGGATCCATTTCAATTTTTTTTTTAACCTGGTGATAGAGTTTGGGCTTCTTATTCCGTGGAGGAGAGCGAGAGACTAGAATAGAAAATGCATGATTTCTTTAAAAAAAATGGAATCAGTCGCCGGATTCCATCATTTCACCTCACGTCTCATCCATTTTTCGACGGATCCGTCACTGTGCATTTTTTCCCCGGACAGAAAAAACGTTCCTCTGTATGTTTTCTCTTGCCGCCGGAAAGCTAATTTTGGACAGATCCGGCAAAAAGCGGATGAAACGTGAGGCCATATGTCGCAATCTGGTGCTAATACAAGTCTATGAGAAAAAACAGATCCGTTTTTTTTTTTCAAAATTTCCCAGTATTGTGCCTGACGGCAAAAACCTGATGTGTGAAATGGGTCTTACCACACACTGCGCATGTCACTAAGGGGTTAAACCATTACCCACTGCAATTGCTACTACTAATAAGCAATACATGAGAATAAATTGCTTCTAGATTAAATTCTAGTCTATTTTATAAAGAAGTGCACAAAAGATATTTACCTGTGAATTCGTCAGCTACTGAGGCTGTTATAGTAATTAAAGATCCCCATGACAGTAGAGTTTGTATTTCTTGATGCGTGAAACTGAAGTTTGTGGACCCTGAGATCTGAGAAATAAGAAAACAATCCATTAATATTAATTAATAAATAGACGAGCGGTGGCATTTCGTATGCCAGAGATCTCACTCCAGTCGCTGACTAGAGTGAGATGTCAGGCGTATTGCACAGAGACACACGGCACTCGTCAGATGCTCCAGTTAGCACATCCCCTCATCAAGAAGACTGGCTTGAGAAATGTCAATTATGATGAATCAGGCCCAAAAAATTAAAGTAAATGAAGCCCCCAATGAATTATATGTTAGAGTTGCTTCACTTGTCATGTAAAGGTGGCCATATGTGAAATTATATCTGTAGGCTACAGGATATTTTACAAACTCCACCAGAAACACACACATAAATTTGGTAAATCATTGCTCCAGTCCTCTTCCTGGTGTATTTTTTTTATTATGCCAGTATTTGGCTAAATTATTGCGAATTTTGGCACCAAAAGTTGCAAAACCAGTTCCAGGCAAGAAGGCCCATCTTTTACTTTGTTCCAAATTCATGAATCTCAATTTATTTTGATAAATTTGGCGCCAAAACTGGCATTTAATACCCCAAAACAAAAATGAAGATGACTTTAAAAAAATGCAAATGATGAATTGGGGTGTAAATGTGTATGTTATGTTCATAAAACATATAGTTTACCATTGCATTGCATACCACACGTGTCCTACTGCATATACTGTAAATGGCTGTGTAATTAAAGGTCTATGGGATAAAGTTTCTCCTTTTGGAGAGCCCCAAATTGATGTAGGAAGAGCTAGAAGCCATTCAATACATTTAGAGAAGGTGAGGACTAGAACTCTAGTTCCCTCCTAAAATTCAATATCAATCACTCATTGCGTAGTCAGATGGCCGTATAACACGGACGACGATCACATCACAATGCTCGGACTGGCCGTTGGCTCTGTTAACCCGAGAATGACAGCATGTATTTCTATGCAGCGGTCACGCCCAGGTCAAGAGAGCCGACAGCCAATCCGAGAATTGCAATGCGATTGTTGCCCATGTTATACGGCCATCTGACTGCGCCCTTAAAGGGTCTTACTAAACTATTTAGTCATGTGATCTAACTCAAGGCCATTTAACGGGTTGATGTTGACTTTAAGAGTTGCTATCCCCAATAGGTAGCACTAGAATCACTGTTGTCTTTGTCTCTGAAGAGGTTATTTACATATACGATATAGAAAAGTCTAATTTGAAAACTCTGATACATTATCAGCTTAATTGCATATAGTTTATCTCCCAGGTAGGGATTTTAGCAGCAAGTCAGAACATACAAGATATCTCCCTAATTGTTTAATAGCTTTATATGGCCATTAGTAATTCTAAACAATCTGATGACAGAGCACCTACCTGGTAAGTTTTGCTAATTTCAGGTTCTGAATAATACACACTCCTCACAGTCACGGACACGTTTCCTATTAAAGGTTTGCCATAAAAGTATCTAGGATAGAAAAGATGTATTCAGAGCAGAGATTATACTATTACAATGCCTTTTACTGATAAAGACTCATGTACTACAGAGGTGCAAGGACATTGTGTAGAGCTGTACCACACTCTGCCAGGTGCCATACATATAGTGGCATTCAGTGAACTATATTACAAGTAGACATTTGTCTGAAAAGATCAAAATACAGGAGACCTAAACTCTGGAAGCACATTAGGAGAATGCCAGACAGAAAAATGACATCAATGAGGAATTACCAGGATGGAACAATAGTTAAAACACAAAAATATCCCCCCACTAGAAAGGCTACTGACCCAAGTTAAACAAGCACTCTAATCAGAAATTTTATCCTCTTAATATACAGTATTACAGTCATCATATTATATGGCACTGAGTACTTACAATTGCTCATTTTGCCTTTCTACCCACTTAGTTCTTCTCTTTCCATTAGGTCTATTACATCACACGATTAAAAACTGACTAGCTGAATCACTGTAAGCTCTATGTAGAAACAGGAGGACAATTTTCCCTGTATGACTCATAAGTCTCTGCAGATGTCAATGGCAGGGGGAGGAGGGAGCAGCTGAGTCAGGAGATGAAGAGGAAAATGATTTATGCAGGGACAAGAGACTTCCTGTTTCTACATACTGTAGATCAGAGAAGACAGAATTAGCTGGTAGAAAGGCAAAATGAGCAATTGTAAGTACAAAGTGCTATATAATATGATGGTTGCAATATATTAAGAGGATAAAAACTTTGATGGGAGTGCTTCTTTAAAACACCAACCTCCAAAGGTAAAAAATGCCATACAGTAGTGTACATGTATTGACAGCAGTTATAGTGAAAACTCAGAATTCTATAAGGTCCAAAATAGTGCCTCAAAATAAATGATAGTTTAGTGAAATATAGAGCCAATATAAAAAATATGATCATATACAGTAGAAAAACTGAAAGAAATGAACCGGAGTCAAGTTGGTGCGCATGCAAAATAGGAACATGTTCACATTGGCCGAAAAACAGACAAAGCCCAGGACAGAAACAAAATAAATCAATACCCTGCAGTAAGCAAATAAGCAAAAGCAGTAGCTTTGTCTGTTTTTCAGCCAGGCTATATTTTGTTTCAGCTCCAAACACAAAACTAAGATTTTTTTCCAAGCTTGGGAAGGCTCAGGATTGTGTTTGCAGACAAAATATTATGAATGAAAGAGTACCAATCATTTTAATTTTTATATCATTCATTAATCAATGTTTTACATGAAAATTAGAAACTTTAAAATGTATCTTATCAGAAAAATCTGCTTTGTCCTCCTGAACTGATCATCTTCCTAATGCTCTATTTACGGGTAAAATTTGTATTCTGTGAAAATAAATTGTTAGATTATTGAGATAAGAGATGGTGGCTGCTATTGATGGGATTGTCTGTAGAGGGGATTACCAGGTGCTATAGGCAGAGCTGCTCCCTACACATCGAATTTTATCAGTTGCATCTCCAATCTGAGAAATGTAACAATCTGTCTTCACTGAATACAGATTTTACTCGTGAATTGGGAATTTGGAAAATAAGTGATCAGTCCAGGATCAAAAGAAGCAGATTTCTCTGCTTATTTTCATGTGTCCTATTGAATCATGAATTAAAAATTAAAATGATGGTTACTATTTAACATTAATGGGTGAATTTTTTTATCAGTTTTTTTTTCACTTGAATGGCATTAGAGTGCTGCCTCTTTTTCTTTGGAGTAATGATAGATAGAGAGAGAGAGATCAGAGAGGACTTAATATGCCAGGATTGTTTTTTCAAACTTCTGAATCAACTTGCTTTAAGGTTATTAATACAATGGAATATTTATTTTCATCTCCTCCCTTACAACAAACATGACACAATTCTTGGTAGCACAGGATGTTGACATCGTAAAATATTTAACCAGAACTACTGTTAATTATAGTTCCTTGAACATGTACAATACTTTATTTCTATTGTACGTTCTCACATATAACTGGATGCAATGTATACCTAACATCTGAGGTCATATTAAAAGAAATGGTTGTAAGAAGAGCTTAATCTCTTCTGGTATTCCAATTTTTAGGGAATTAAAAAAAATTGAGGCTCCTCAGTAGTTGTTATCAAAATAATTACTGTGTAATTTTGGAAGCCAAATCATTAGGTGAGACACGTAATGATATGAAAGAGGTACACGTATTTTTATCTTGTCTCTTTTTTATCAGTTCTCCACTACACCGAGAAGCCTCTACCTGTCCAGGCCAATTTATACTTGTGTCATTATTTTAATGTCACCTATAGGTTTGTCTGCTTTAAGTCAAATGGTTTGTGTAGAATGGGGGCTACAACTAACCTTAATCCGAACCTCAGCGCATATGGTATCTAATCAAGCAGTTCTGCTGACTACATAGACCCCAATCTGTCAACTGGGAAATAAGAAAGGCACATATGTAGGAAGGGGAAGCCAAAGAGGTAGCCATGGCCAACAGCAATCCCTGTATCACTCCCTGGACACCCTCCTGCATAAGATCTCATCTCTCTGTTGCAGTACCTTGTAGCTAGCTCTCTGCACTATCTGGACTTGCCTGGTACGGGGATGTATTCCTCACAAACGGTTCCACAATAAAGGAGACACACTCCGGCTTAACTTCAATGTTAACTCTTTTACTCAGCACAGCTTGTTCAAATACAGGCACTTCAAGTAACACATTTCTTCCTTTCTTTCCCTTCTCTGTCCTTTCCTTCACTATGCTCAGCTCCGGGTGAGACCGTATCTTCCGGTCCTGCAGAATCTGTTCCATCGGGAACTCTTGCCTCACATTGGGGAGTCCTACACCACTTCGCCCCGGTTCTAACAACTGCCACCCAGGCAAAGATCTGCCACATCTCGTGTGTGCTACCCGTGCTGACCAGACTTCTCTCTTTGTAGGGACAGATTTCTATCAGCCGTTTCCGCAGCGCTTCCATGCTTCTTCCTCCAGGAGGAGCCTTTAGTGTAGCTGTTCTATGCTGGTCCCCTTTCTTTAACATTGCGGGGCACGGCGACTTCTGGCCAGGCAGCCCTGTGAGCTGCACGGGCACCTAGCCCCCGAGTGAATAAAACCAGAAAGCTTAACTATTCTTATTCCAGTGTGCCCCTCCTACTCTAGCTTTATACTACAGGGCCCCATCTAATGGCCAACTATGGACACTATACTGGGCCCGGGGACAAACTTTCCCTATAAACAATATGTGCACAGCAAACAATGGCATTACATAAATATACAGAGCAATATACAGAAGGTATAGCAATGCTCTTGTACACAGTGGTAATACACTTTATGTGTAGCAGTACCACCATGTACGAACTCATTAATAATATACAATATGTGCATTCTTAAAGGGTTTGGGGAGAAGAGGGAACAAAAACATACCGTATTTACATCCTCTACACATATATACTGAGTGGAATGCCCATTTACCCTATATGCCCTCCTCTATAGGAGCAGAGATAGGGCATGTTCACATGGAGTTTTTTAAAGACTGGAATTGGTGAATATCACTTGAAATACAGCAGTGACTAGTGCCCACTGATTTTTTTTCATGCAGACATTTAGTCTGTGTGAAAAAACTGTCATGTGAACAGCCCAATTGAATATTATTAGTCCGAGTGCTGTCCTTGTGAGGTCAGTTTATCACGGGCAGTACTTAAAGCAAAAATATGGTTGTGTGAATGTAACCTTACTGTACACATCTGTCTGACGTATACAAAATTGTCAAATTTTTATCTAGAAAAAATGGACGATTTTTCATTTGTATTGTCATCTGTATGGCATCCGCTTTTGTAAATCAGCAGTTAAAACAATGTACAGAACCAAGTACAGTTTCCTATATCAAGTGTATTGCAATGTAACTGTGAAAATCGTATGCCAAATGGTTGGGTTGATCCATATGGAATTCAATTTTTCTTGTGTACTCATAGACTAAAATAGGCAAGTCTCACCCAAAATGCAGAAAACACTAATGCATGCTGCCATTTTTTTTCATGTGCACATTCACTACTTCATTCAGTAAAAAAAAACTGTCATCTGAACAGCCCAAGCACATAGCACTGGTTCGAGTGCTGTCCATGTCATGTCAGTTTTTTCAAGGACAGCACTCGAATACCCGTGAATGTAGCCTCACATAGAGTTAAAAACATGATGACAGATATGGAAATAGATTATTTCACTATATAACTTACTTTGCTGTTACTGTACCACTGAGGTTGAGTTTCTTTGAAGAAATGTAGAAAGATGGAGTATCCAGTGTAACATCAAATGTTGGTTGAACTGTAAGAATATGAAAAAAGTTAGCACATTAATAGTGCCTTTACTCCACAGCAATGTCACTTTTGTCTGACTTATGCTTGGGCCTCATCATTGCACTGAAATTAATGAAAGTTAAGTAAACTTGTGGTATCTTGGTCCCTGTTCTACTGCTGCTGAATGAGACAGTTGTCGTGTGGCAGTAGATTTGTTCCAGTGTGTCAGAATTAGTTTGGGCACTGTGAGTTAGGGGATGTAATACATTGCATTGTATACAGACGAGTCACACACTTCCTGAACACTTCTGCAAACCGGTTGAGTTCGATTCAAGCAGCCCAGGAATAGAGGGGAAGCAGACACTACTGCTCCCAGCATAATTTTCCATTCGATGCTGAGGGGACATTTTTCTCCACATAATCTCCTCCACAAAGGAGTGAAGCCTCATCCGGTCAGGAGAGATAAGCTGCACATGTGCTCTCCTGCAGGCTGGTTATCCTATTTGCTTCTAGCCAGGACTAGAGCCACGTGGCTGCCACGCTACCGATTTTGTTTAACCTATCCCCTGCTAAAGGGAATGGAAGGCTCAAAACTGTGAGTACTTCCACACTTTAGTGTGTTTCCACGGAGAGCCAATCAGTGTAATATTTTGTGGACTGCACATAGCATTTCCTCTAATAGCATGTGAAGAGAACTCTGCTCCAGCGCCCTGAGAGGCCATAACCTAACTTATCTCATGAGGAGAGAGCAATTATTTTTATATGCACATATGCACAATATGCTGTGAACTTTGCCTTTAAGAGAGAGACTGTACCCTGTTACCTCTTTCAGTAAAATTGTTTTGTTTGCAAGTTCACCTGCATGTCAGGCTGCACCCAGATACCACCACTACAGGTTACAGCGGTATGTGCAAAACATTTTTTAAAACCGTGATCTATTCAGCAACAATATAATCACATACCATAATCTTCAACAGAAAATTGTGCAGTTTTTTCAGAACCCTAAAACAAAAGACACATAAAGGCTTTAAAAAATGATAAAAATGTTTTGACTTAATAGAATTTTAGAAAATGCACTAATTAGAAATTTAATGTGGTATGAAGTAATGACCTAAGATAGAATAATTAAAGATGTTTTCCCAAAATTGCTTGCTGTTCCCAATCATCCTAATAGTGAATAACTTATTAATTTCTGGAGCTCTGAGTGCTGGTATCCCCAGTGATTCCAATAATGCGTCTGCACTAGGACTAGACTGGGAAGAAAAAGCAGCCCAAAAACACAAACCCCACTAGCCCACATACTAAAATACCTTCCCCCCTTGAGACACAATGCAAGGTTCAGCTAATTTTGCTTGGTCATGTTCCTCACTACTTTAGTTTTAAAAGCCACATGGAGCTGCAGTGCGCATTATCAACCACCTCTCCATTTACATGGGGCTCTCTTCAGAGCCCTGGTCCTCAGGAACATTGGGGTCACATCTGTCCCCAGCAGTCAAAAATTTATCTCATATTCCAATGATAAAAAGCTTCCAAACTTCAGGTTTAAAGGATTTTTATGAATATATGACACTTTGATACAATGTAAAGTATTCAGTGTACAGCTTGCATAACACTGTAAATTTGGTGTGCATCCTAAATAACACAACACACAGCCATTAATGTGTAAACTGCAGGCAACAAAAGTGAGTAGACGCCTAAGTGAAAATGGCCAAGTTGTGCTCAAAATGTTAATATTTTGTGTGGCCACCATTATTTTCAAGCACTGTCTTAACTCACTTGGGCATGTAGTTAACTAGAGTTTTATAGGTTGCCACTGGAATTCTCCATCATGATATCACGGAGCTGGTGGATGTTAGAGACCTTGCGCACCTCCACCTTCTATTTGAGCATGCCCTACAAACGTTTAATAGAGTTTAGGTTTGAAGACATGCTTGGCTAGTCCAGCACCTTTACCCTTATTTTCATTAACAAGGCAGTGGTCATCTTGGAGGTTTGTTTGGATTCATTATGTTGGAATACAGCACTGCGGCGCAATTTCTGAAATGAGGGGATCATGCTCTGCTTCATTATGTCACAGTACATGTTGGCATTCACGGTTCCCTTAATGAACTGTAGTTCCCTACAGCCAGCAGCACTCATGCAGCACTAAATCATGACACTCCCACCACCATACTTGACTGTAGGCAAGACACACTTGTCTTTGTACGCTTCTTTTGGTCTTGGTCTCAACAGACAACAGGACATGGTTCCAGTAATCCATGTTTTTAGTATGCTTGTGTTCAGCAAAGTGCTGCAGGCTTTCTTGTGCATCATCTGTGAAAAAAGGTTTCCTTCAGCAATAACAGCTATGCAGACCAATTTGATGCAGTGTGCGGCATATGGCCTGAGCGCTGACTCACCCCTCACCCCTTTAGCTACTGCAGCAATGCTAGCAGCACTCATGCGTCTATTTTGAAAAGACAATCTCTCTGTATATGACACTGAGCACGTGCACTTAACTTCTTAGGACGACCATGGTGAGGTCAGTTCTGAGTGGAATCTGTCTTGTTAAAACACTGTATGGTTTTGGGCACCATATTGCAGCTCAGTTTCAAGGTGTTGTCAATCTTCTTATAGCCTAGGCGATCTTTATGTAGAGGAACAATTCTTTTTTTCAGATCTTCAGGGAGTTCTTTGAACATCGAACGAGGCTCCATAGGCTTGGTATGACAGAATTGGGGAATGTCGTGGGAAGCACTGGACTACGTCTGACCTGTGACAGGCCTTTTTTTAATAATAAATTGGTGAACGAGGGACAGTGTTTTCTTTCTATTTCTTTCATTTGTCTGTTTTCCATTTGTGGTCTACGTCAGATTCCTTGCAGTATGTTGAACATGGGTTTTATTTTTTGTTTTAAAATAAATTGGTGAACCAGGGAAAAATTTGGGGAGTGTTTTCTAAAATGAACTCTTTTTTATGTTTTTAGTTTTTAGTACTGGGTTAGTAATAGGGGAGACTGACAGACACCTCTCCATTACTAACACCAGGGCTTGATGTTAGCTGTGTTTTTGGACAATTCATTACCTCGATTGCCAATGCACCAGGGCAAACGAGAAGAGCCAAGTCGAAGCGCCTGACTTGGTAAATCTCATGTGATGCTCCACGTCTGGGGAGGCAAAGGCCTGGTGTTTTTAAGCTGGGAAGGGCTCAATTACAACAGACCCTCCCAGCCTTATATTATTAGCTCACAGTTGTCTGCTTCTACCTCTGCTGGTTTCATAAAATAGGGAGGAACACACATAATTTTTTAAATGTACCGTATTTTCTGGTGTATAAAACGACTGGGCGTATAAGACGACCCCCAACTTTTCCATATAAAATATGGAATTTGGGATATACCCGCCGTATAAGACGGGGGTCATCTTATACGCCCAGTCATCTTCTCCTTCAGGCCCTGGGATCTATATTCATGTAAAAAATAAAGAATAAAAATAAAATATATGGATATACTCACCCCTCCGACGGACCCTGGCTCTCTGCTCTGCAAGCGTCTGCCTCCATTCCTAAGAATGCAGTGAGTGAAGGACCTTCAATGACGTTCCAGGGGGACGAATACTTTTGCAAGGCACTAAATGCCGTAAAAAAAATATTAAAAACTCTGCCAAAATGGTTGTTTCTGTTCATGTTGCCTCTCAAAAAATGAAAAAATGTATGTATCCCAAGATGGTACCAATAAAACCTATAGAAAAAACAAGCTCTCATATAGGTCTGAATTTAGAAAACTTAAAAAGTTTTTGTTAAAAAGTAGTTTTCGTGTGCAAAAGTAGTAAAACATAAGAAAACAATATAAATTGGACCCAATCTTGATTGAAAAAAACAGAAATGTAGAAATCTTTGCAAATGAATCATGGTCATAGTCATAAGTATTCAGACCCTTTGCTCAGACACTCATATTTATGTCACATGCTGTCCATTTCCTTGTGATCCTCCTTGAGATGGTTTTACTCCTTCATTGGAGGTCAGCTGTTTAATTAAACTGATAGGACTGATTTGGAATGGCACACACCTGTCTATATAAGACTTCACAGCTCACAGTGCATGTCAGACCAAATGAAAATCATGTGGTCAAAGGAACTGGCCAAGGAGCTCAGAGACAGAATTATGGCAAGGCACAGATCTGGCCAAGGTCACAACAGAATTTCTGCAGTACTCAAGGTTCCTAAGAGCACAGTGGCCTCCATAATCCTTAAATGGAAGAAGTTTGGGACCACCAGAAGTCTTCCTAGACATGGCTGTCCAGCCGAACTGAGCAATCGTGAGAGAAGAGCCTTAATGAGAGAGGCAAAGAAGAACCCCAAGATCACTGTGGCTGAGCTCCAGAGGTGCAGCAGGGAGATCGGAGAAAGTTCCACAAAGTCAACAATCACTACAGCCCTCCACTAGTCGGGCCTTTATGGCAGAGTGGCCCGACTGAAGCCTCTCCTCAGTGCAAGACACATGAAAGCCTGCATAGAGTTTGCTAAAATACACATGAAGGACTCCCAGACTATGAAAAATAAGATTCACTGGTCTGATGAGATGAAGATAGACCATTTTCATGATAATTCTAAGTGGTATGTGTGGAGAAAACCAGGCACTGCTCATTACCTGCCCAATACAATCCCAACAGTGAAACATGGTGATGGCAGCATCATGCTATCCGGGTGTTTTTCAGATGCAGGGACAGGAAGACTGGTTGCCATTGAAGGAAACATGAATGCAGCCAAGTATAGTGATATCCTGGATGAAAACCTCTTCTAGAGTGCTCTAGACCTCAGACTTGGCCGAAGGTTCACCTTCCAACAAGACAATGATCCTAAGCACACAGCTGAATAACAAACAAGTGGCTTTAGAACAAGTATGTGACCATTCTTGACTGGCCCAGCCAGATCCCTGACCTAAACCCAATTGAGCATCTCTGGAGAGACCTGAAAATGGCTGTCCACCAACGTTCACCATCCAAACTGACGGAACTGGAGAGGATCTGCAAGGAAGAATGGCAGAGGATCTCCAAATCCAGGTGTGAAAAACTTGTTGCATCATTCCCAAGAAGACTCATGGCTGTACTAGCTCAAAAGGCTGCTTCTACTCCATACAGAGCAAAGGGTCTGAATACTTATGACCATGCAATATTTCATTTTTTCTTTTTTAATAAATTTGCAAAAATGTCTATGTTTCTGAGGGGGGGGGGGGGGGGTTTAGCCAAGATGGAGTGCAGAGTGCTTATTAATGAGAAAAAATGAACTTTTTTAATTTACCAAATGGCTGCAATGAAGTAAAGAGTGACAAATTTAAAGGGGTCTGTAACGGGGTCTACCAAGCTGCGGTACCTCTTTCAGTACCACCCTGTGTTTCAGGAGGTCCACTCTGCTTTGGCTGGAGTCTGAATGAAGGACGCTGTCTGGAATTCCTTGGTTACCTGGGAGCATATAAAATATCACTGCTTCTCCAGACATTTCCAGTCTGACAACACTTTATTCACAGGACACAGAATATATCACACATATACAGAGGGCAGGCCAGACATACATTACAATAGCCGCAGGGGGCCGGAGCCTGCCGATATTTACCGTGGGAATTACAAAGGTGGGGGAGGACAGAAGGGGGATATCTTGTCCCCTCTGCCCAGAGGCGCAGCCTGTGGGCTGATGCATCTCACATGGAACCTATTACACATGCATATAACTGCACAACATATTCTGAATGCTGAGTGGTTCCGTAACACGTAACACGGCTCCCCTTTTCAGCGACGCGATCGGCATACACAGTCTGATCCTTAACGCATCGGTTTGGGGATGACCGAAGTTTATAGGGTTGGTACAAGTTCCGTTTGTCGACTTAGTCCATGGGCGTTACCGTTTTGTTTGCCGGGTCTGTAGTGGATGGTGAAGTCCAGAGGTTGTAGGGCTAAACTCCACCACAGCAATTTGGCGTTGTCTCCGGAGACCTGATTAAGCCAGTCTAGGGGATTATGGTCCGTTAGGAGGGAAAACTGTCGTCCATACAAATATGGTTGCAACTTTTTGAGTGCCCATACTAATGCCAGGCACTCCTTCCTGATGGCTGCATAGCTTACTTCACGGGGCAGTAGTTTCCCACTCAGGTAAGCTACCGGGTGTTCTTGGCCGTCCGGCCCAACTTAGCTCAGTACTGCCCCCAATCCAAACATAGAAGCATCTGTGGGAACCAGGAAACGTTTAGCTGGATCGGGTGCGGCCAATACAGGGGCATTGGTGAGGGTGTCCTTTAGTTGGCAGAAGGCTTCCTCACACTCTGGGGTCCAGGTTACCTGGCGGGGTTGGTTCTTACAGGTCAGATCAGTGAAGGGCTTGGCTACGCTGCTGTAATTGGGAACAAATTTCCTGTAATACCCCACTGTCCCTAGAAATGCCATAACCTGGGTTTTAGTGCGTGGGGTGGGCCATTTGGCTATGGCCTCAATCTTGGCTGGTTCTGGTCTCTGTTTCCCACCCAATGCCCTAAATACTGAACCTCTGCTTTGCCCACGTGACACTTGTTTGGGTTCAGGGTGATTCCGGCCTTGTGGATCCTGTCCAATACTGTCTCTATGTGACTTAGATGCTCTTCCCATGTCGCGCTGTAGATGGTGATGTCGTCCAGGTAGGCACAAGCATAGTCCTGGAGACCATCCAGAAGCCGGTCAGCCAGCCTCTGGAAGGTTGCCGGGGCATTCTTCATCCTGAATGGCATAACTTGAAACTGAAAAAAGCCAAACGGGGTAACAAATGCTGACTTGGGAATAGCGTCAGGACTAAGGGGAATCTGCCAGTAGCCTTTGCATAGATCGATGATGGTTAAATACTTTGCCCCCGCCAGCCGGTCTAACAACTCATCTACACGCGGCATGGGATACGCATTCGTCACTGTTTTCTCATTGAGCTTACGATAGTCTACACAAAACCGAGTAGTCCCATCCTTCTTGGGCACTAACACTACGGGAGATGCCCAGGGACTATCTGACTCTTCAATGTTCCCTAAACACAACATCTCTTGTATCTCTTGTCGCATCCCTTCTCATACAGACTCAGGGACGCGGAAGGGGGGTTGTCGCAGGGGGGTCTGATCCTGGGTCTCAACCTTGTGTTATGCGAGGCAAGTGTACCCTGGTTTCCCTGAAAACATCCTCTGTCGCTGCCTCAACAACTCCTCCGGCTGCTGTCTCTCCCGGGGGCCTGAAAATTATTTATGGATTCAGCATAGAGTGCTCTGGGGTAAATTTCGCTGCTATATAACCCTCCAAAAAGGAGTCTCAAAATTTGTCTGAATTCAATTACTCATCCTTATACTATTACTTTCTCTGGGGTACATTGCGGTTGTTTAAGCCTAAAAAAAAATTGTTAAAAAATGTATTGGTTTTGTATTATTAATTCATAGAGTATTACGTCTTCTTGGCTGCTTTGCGGTTGTATCTAACCCTCAATAATTGTTCAAACAAAAAGCAGTAAGAAATTTGTCTGGATTCAGTTGCTGATCCACACAGTTTTATGTGCTCGTTGTTACAATTCAGTGTTATATAAAAATAAAAAAAATTTAAAAAAAATGTTTGTTTTCAATGATTCATCCATACCCTGTAACGCAGTTTTTGTTGCATTTCGCTGGTATAATATACTCTAAAAAACACAGTTTAACGTGCTTTGTGTAAAACTACGGTGGACTAAAATTTTTCAAAACAACTTGACCTGGTACAGTTCACAAAATATTTATGGTAAAAAATAGACTATTGTCATATATACTATAGAAATTGGTTTATGAGAAATTTTCTTAATATTTTAATAAGGCCACCCAGTTGTTGCTTTCAAGGGTGTATAGATGACGCTGCTTGTAATTTTTGGAAGGCTTTGCACTCTGCATAACTTTTAGGCATTTAGGAGGACCACAACTATACTTGGCTCACAATATTTGAATAAGGTTCTACAGTTGGTGCCATCAAGTGTATATGGAGGACAATGCTTGTAATTTTTAGAATGCTTTGCATAACCTTTATGAGTCTAGGAGTACCACTACAGAATTTGAACACAATGTGTATGAGGCCCTCCTTTATGTCTAATACAGGGTGTATTTGAGTCCCTCTTACAACACATTTTTGGTAGTTCTTACTTCCTTCATAAATTATACTGAAATTTCCATTTTTTTTACAAAACAATTACATTTTTCCTTATATTAAAGTCATTATATAGGAAATAATGTTTCTTAACATTTCATTTCTTGTAAACTCAAACTTTTTGTCGATTTTGAATGTTTTCTTTTTGACAGTCCTTAAAGTGGAATAAAAATGTGACACCATTGTTCTCAGCAGCGATCTGGGAGTCAGACATGCTTCCAAGGGTCTTCCCGATCCTGTTCTCCTTCCATTTAGCACTTCTATTTCAAGATTTTCTCTGCCCCCAAAGACCTCTTTGTAGGGTCTGTCAGAAAAATGTTTGGATTTCCCATTGACGTCCATTATACTTGTTACTTGAAATAAGCATTCGAACATCAGGAATTGCTTGGTTCAAGTAACGAGCATCTGAGCATTTTAGTGCTCACTCATCTCTAAATAGTTATAAAAAGAGCTTCAGTGTTGTTCTTAACAGCTGGAACCCCAACCTGGTTCTGCTATATTTTTTTTCTCACCAACATTTTTTTGCCTCATGGGGAGTTTTTAGTTTTTCTTTGGACCAGCACTGCAGGGAAATAGGTTGACCTAGATGGACTAAAGTATTTTTTTAACTTACTACTTTACTATATATATATATATATATAGAGAGAGAGAGAGAGAGAGAGAGAGAGAGAGAGAGATATTGACCTTAGTTTAAAGTACTGTAATTCAGGGAAAACTGCAATATTACCAACATATGAGAATATGAATAATTACTTAGGGTTCCGGAAACATTTATTGCACTTTGTGGCATAAATTACTTACATTACAATTTGCTTGTATAGTCCAAGCACCAAGCATGGGTTTGTTAGAGAGTGAAAACACAGTTGAAACAACCCCTAGGTCTGTATTCATGCTCAGTTTCTTCTGGACAATGTTATATGAAGAATCCTATAATTAAAGAAAAATTAACATGCATGGAGATATGTTACAGATTTTATTTTAAAGTTGAAAATGGTTTCTGATCTGCAGGACGGATGTTAAAAGACAAGAGAAGATGATCAGATTTCTAGACGTTTGTGTTAAATTTCTCAATAAGGCCACATTCACACGTTCAGTAGTTCATCAGTATTTTACATATGTATTCATAGGCCAAAACCAGGAGTGGGTGAAAATACAGAAGTTGTGACGTATTTGTGGCACCCCTAGAGGTATTTGCCACAAATATAGTTACTGACACTGAATACAAATACTAAAATAGCAAGACTGCACTACCTCCTCCGGCCAGAAGGGGGAGCCCCAGAGACTCCCCTTGATCCATTCTGGTCTGAGAGAAGAACTGGCAGTTGGGCAGTTGGGCTAAGGAGCTGAAAGTGAGAGGTCATACAGCTGAATTTCTAACAGCCCTATGATGGTTTCCAGGCCCAAATCACCAGCCTGAGGAGAAGAGGGACAGAGAAAAGGGACATTGTGAGAACCGGGTAGCATTAATCACTACCCAGAACAGGCGCAAAGACGGATACCGGATCCGTGGCTGTATTCATTACATATAATACAGCAACCGGAAAAACGTGAGGTGATATCAGCTTCACTAGGGTCGGACGCAGCAACAGACACAGAGTTCAGCGGTACTCCCGGAGGGGGTAAGCCGATAAAAGGACTCGGGTTGCCCGTCGAACCAGGACCCGGAGGGGACAGATTGGGCCGGCAGCCAGTTCACATACAGCAGCAGGGCCACACAGATATTGCGTACAATAAGAGGCGAAGACCCCGGCAGGGTCAAAGTAACTCAGAGTTCCCATACAGACTCCGGTGACAGGACTGGTTGTAAATCCTTTTTTGTTAAAGTAAACTGGTTAAACGTTTCAGTGCCTCAGTCTTTCATTTGGACAATAGCCATCTATCCAGGATTGGGATCATCACCGCTGGGAGAACCTGCTGCTGATCAAGTAAGTGCCTGTTGCCTCACGATACCCTTTACACTGTGCATTGTCTGAGGCCACAGCACCGGGTCAAGCCACCCGTGACATCCCCCTCAAGAGACAGACCCCATTGGTCCGGTGCTGGGTACCCCGGTCTCTCGGGCGTCACAATTGGCGTCACGAACAGGATAGAGCCAGCCCATATACCGGGTATTGTGTGCCGTGATTGGAGCCCAAAACTTTGAAAACTTGGATGAAAAATCGTGAAAATTGACTTTATTAAAGAAAATTCCATTTCCCATTAAAAACTATTGAAAGTGACTTTTCCCCATTAGTTATAATGGAGTAAAGATGGCCGCCATCACCTCATAACCGTTAGGCACGAGACTGTTAATTGAGCTACGCCATTACCTGAGCCCCAGTCTGACTGAAAAACTTCAGAATCCGCCATTACAGAGCGCGCGGCGGGTGGGAGCAGCAGGGGGCGTGTCATTGTGGGCGGCACCAAGCTGAGCGCTCTGACGTCAGAGCAAGAGGAAAACCAATCCTGCTGCACAGCAGAACGAATCTACACTATCCCGACGGAAGCGGAGGACCGGAAGGGTCCGGATTAACTAAGGGGGCACAGTATGTCGCAGCACGGAGACGCCGCAGCACCCGGCGACGCTAATGCAGCTGAAAGACAGAGTGTCGATAGAGAGTCCGGTAGCGCAGCGGTGCAAGGAGTGGCTCCCATCATGCCGGTGCTGATGCCATATACCCCGGGTGGCCCGTGGCTTCCAATGTATGAAGGTGAGCCTAATACCCTTGACGATTTCAGAGAAAAGATGCTAGCCCATTTTGACATGTTCCCCGTGGGTGAAGTTCAGCGTGTTAGTCTCCTGATGATGCAGTTAAGTGGCCATGCTAAGCGAGAAGTCACAGCATGGGCAGCTGATCTAAAAGGCACTGTTGAACGCATATTTGCTGGATTAAGAGCTACATTTGAAACCACTGCCAGCAGCAAAGCTAAAGTACGATTCTTTAATTGCAAACAAAAAGTTAATGAAGGCGTGAGAGACTTTGCCTTAAACCTGCAGGAAGCCCTTAAATCACTTACACTGGCTGAACCCATTTTTAACACCGGAGCGGATAAACTGCTAAGAGATCAATTTATTTAGGGACTCTACACCCCTTCTCACCGGGGGCATGTGAGCATGCTTGTTTTTAAGAACCCTGAATTGACATTTGCCCAATTAAAGGAGAGCGCTATACGTCTCCAGCTGGCAGAGGCACCTCGGGATCAGGAGCCTGCGCAACCCATGGCAGAGGCTCCTCAACAACAGGGAGTGCCAGTGACATCAGCTATGTCCGGGGCCATTGCTAAGCCCCTGGGGCCCAGTACTAATGAGGTTCTTCAACAAAAGCTTGACTCTTTAACTGATGTTGTTGCTTCAATGGCTAAAACCATGCAGGAGATGAGAGGACCCAAGATGGAGTTGGCAAACCGTAGAGAAGATGTTCCATGGATGAGACCCCGGAGATACCCGACATGGAGAGGACGACCCCGCGACCGCTACCAACCGGATGGACAGCCCATTTGCCGCCGTTGCCAGCAGCCAGGCCACTTTGCACGAGATTGTGATTTAAACGGGAATCCCCTGGGAATGCGGGCCGCTTCGCAGGAATGAACTTTTAAGGCCCAACACCCTGGCACGACAGGTACATCGGAGGACGACCCATTATCCCTATCATGCTGGACGGAATTCCCCTCAACGCTTTGCTGGACACAGGTTCCCAGATTTCATCTATACCGTATATCCTTTATAAGAGGTACTGGGCTGATACAGATATTGATAAAGGGCCCTCTGATGTTGAACTAGATATATGGGCCAGTAATGGTAAGTTGGTACCGAAACTAGGATTCAGGGAGATGACCATAAAGATAGGTAAAGTAGAATTGAAGAAACAGGGTATAATTGTTGTTGATGTTGACCGGTGGAACTGTGAACCAACTGTATTGATAGGAATGAATGTGTTAGAGAACTGCTTTGCCGAAGTTATTTCTGTCTTACAGCAAATTGCTGAAACTGCCCAATCCTACCAGCAGAGAGTTCTCCAGAGGGAAAAAAAAGTATTGATGTTAAGGCAACAGGTAGAAGTTGCAGGTGGAGAAATCGGCAGTGTGAGGGTAAGTGATCCAACGTCTATTGTAATCCCACCAAAAACAGAAATGCTGGTATGGTGTAGAGCAGCCATTGGTACTAAGGGACGTGATTATCAAGCCTTAATAGAACCAGTGTACACCGACAGCAGGCCCACTATACTCACAGCACGAGGGGTAGTCGAGGTACACCGGGGACGAGTGCCGGTACGACTTTTGAACTGTGGAGAGGAAGAGGTCACTTTGCCAAGGTATGCTACAGTGGCAAAGCTATATACTGTTGACAACAATGCCATCACAACCATTGAGCCCTTAGAACCAACCTGTCAGGTGGAAGTCAACGGCTCAGATGGAGAATTGGAGGATTGGTGCCAACAGCTACACGTGGGCATAAATTCAACACCTACCCATCAAAAACAAGGGGTGTATAGGCTAGTGACGGAATATGAACAAGTCTTCAGTAAACACCCATTGGACTTCGGACGGATAGAAGGGGTAGAACACACAATCCCCACCGGTGATCATCCCCCAATAAAAGAAAGATATAGACCCATACCGCCCGCTCAATATCAATGTGCAAAAGATATGCTGAGGGAGATGAAACAGGCTAGGGTAATAAGAGACAGCTGTAGCCCCTGGGCGGCCCCTCTAGTGATTGTAAAAAAAAAAGACGGAACCATGAGAATGTGCGTAGACTACCGGCAGATTAATAACATCACCCATAAAGACGCCTACCCCTTGCCTAGGACAGAAGAGTCCTTGACCGCTTTGAAATCTGCTAATTATTTTTCCACCTTAGACTTAACAAGCGGGTATTGGCAAGTCCCTGATGCTGAGAGAGATAAGGAAAAGACGGCATTCACCACACCAATGGGTCTAAGTGAATTTAATCGCATGCCGTTCGGACTCTGCAATGCATCCGGTACCTTCCAGCGGCTGATGGAATGCTGCCTCGGACACAAGAACTTCGAGACCGTCCTCCTGTACCTAGATGATGTGATCGTCTACTCAAAGACTTACGAACAAAACTTAAAAGACCTGGCAGAAGTGTTCGAAGCCTTATCCAGGTATGGCATGAAAATCAAGCCATCCAAATGTCACCTTCTCAAGCCAAAGGTACAGTACTTGGGACACATCGTGAGTTCGGAGGGAGTAGCACCGGATCCCGAGAAAATAACCGCCATAAGGGATTGGCCGAGACCTACCAGCGCAAAGGAAGTGAGGCAATTCCTGGGATTGGTGGGTTACTATCGCAGATTTATAAAAGGATTTACCAAGTTGGCAGCACCCTTGCAAGACGCCTTGGTAGGGCAGACGAAGAAACCTTCAAACCGAAACCCTCCTTTCCAGTGGAACGACGAAAGGGAAGACTCCTTTGAACAACTAAAGAAGGCACTAACCGGTGAAGAGGTTCTGGCATACCCAGATTACCATCAACCTTTCATCCTCTACACCGATGCCAGTAATGTGGGACTAGGAGCGGTGCTGTTACAAAAGCAAGAAGGTCGGGAGAAAGTCATCGCCTTTGCAAGTAGAAAGCTCCGGCCTACTGAAAGAAATCCAGAAAATTATAGCTCCTTCAAATTGGAACTACTGGCAGTAGTTTGGGCTGTGACTGAACATTTCAAACACTATCTGGCTGCTGCAGAATTTATTGTCTATACTGACAACAATCCGTTGACCCACCTGGACACAGCCAAATTAGGTGCGTTAGAACAGCGATGGATAGCCCGGTTATCCAATTACAACTTCAAGATCAAGTATCGAGCAGGTCGCAAGAATGGAAATGCCGATGCCCTATCCCGGATGCCACACTTGAGAGATGTAGAAGAAGAAACGGGGGAGCTTGAAGAAATTGAACTACCAGCCTTCCATCATCCCAAGGCAAAACATCATCAGTCAAGTACCTATCAGAAACAACAAGAGGTGAATTTTAATCCATTAGCACACCATAGATGGGCTGACACCCAAGACAGCAATCCGGCTGTGAAGTTGGTGAAGGAACTGTTAACTGAGCAAAGTGCATATCCCGATGAGGATGCCCCAGAAGAGACGAATCAACTCTGGAAAGAGAGAGGCAAAATGTTCCTGTATCAAGGGAAGCTCTGTAGAAGGTACACCAATCCGAAAACACATGAATTGGTTTGGCAGATTATCGTGCCTAAACAAGATGTCAAGATGGTCCTCGAAGCTTACCATAATGGTGCTGGTCACTTCGGTTGGAAAAAGTTAGAAGTACTTCTAAGAGAAAGATTTTATTGGGTCGGGATGAGAAAATCAATCGAACAGTGGTGCAGAAATTGTGGCCCGTGCAACCTCAGAAGAAACGATCAAAAGAACCAAAGAGCACCACTGCAGCCCATAATCACCAAACAACCACTTGAACTTGTAGCCATGGACCACGTGAAGTTGACACCAAGCCGGTCCGGCTATGTCTATGCCTTGACCATCGTGGACCATTATTCACGCTTCTTGGTAGTAGTACCCGTAAAAGATCTGACAGCAAGAACAGCAGCCAAAGCGTTCCAAACGTACTTTTGTAGACCCCATGGATATCCGGAACAGGTTCTCACCGACCAAGGTACAGCCTTTGAATCAGAGATCTTCAGAGAATTCTGTAATATGTATGGTTGCAAAAAGATCCGGACGGCGGCCTATCATCCACAAACAAACGGCTTATGCGAGAAGATGAACCATATTGTAATAGAACTACTAAAGACTTTACCTGAGGCAGAAAGGAATCATTGGCCAGAGAAATTGCCTGACTTGGTGGATCTGTATAATCATGTCCCGGTGAGTTTCACCAATTGCACCCCAGCTTACCTTATGCGTGCAAGACCCGGCCAATTACCAATCGATCTAGAAATGGGAATTCTGAAACCAGACGCAGAAGTCCAAGACTCCAATTGGGATATCATACGGCAAAAGCAGTATCGCCAAGTGCAAGAGAGTGTGGAAAGAAGCCTTCAGCAAACTAGAGAAAGACAAGAGCGAACTTTCAACCAGAATGCTCTAGCGACCCCATTAAGACCGGGTGACCAAGTGCTCAAGAGAAATCGTCGAACCAATAAACTAGACAATCAGTGGGAAGCCGTACCCTACACAGTTTTACCAACAAGAATGGATAATCCTAAAATGTGTCTCATTAGCAAAAACGGGGGCTTATCATCTGTACTAGTGTCAAGAGACAATCTTAAATTATGTCCGGAAGCATTGAAAGAGACAGAAGTTGTCCAGCCAGAACCAGAAGTTATTCAACCCATGCAGGTCCAACCAGTAAAGGAAAAAGAAGAGGAAATGTATCACACCTGTATAGGAGACTTTCCCAAAACCCTACTAACATATCATGGTGCAGTAGTGGTTCCCATGGTGGCCTTTTACCCAACACCGAACCCAATACCAGAAGTCCCAAGACAGGAAGAGGCTGACCCTGTACTACAGGAGATTCCAGGCCAGGAAGAACAGATTCCTGATCAGAGTGATCCCATTCACGGTGGACTTGCCAACTCCATAGTCATGGAATTATCTTTAGCAGAGCGGGCAGATACTACATCCGCAGTAGACAGTAGTACACCACATGGAGAGATACCGCTGTTACGTAGATCACAGCGTAGTACCCAGGGTCAATTACCGGCCAGGTATGCAGATTACCAACTATAAAACTGTAGTCATTGTTATCATTCTGCAACGTTTAAGCCCAGTACCTACAGAGACTTGTCTGTATGAACTTCTTGCATATTCTTGAACTTTTTATCAGCCCGGAGGCACTAAATCAAAGCTCCGGAAAGACTGCTTTTTGAACTTTGCTTTTTGCTCTTTTTGAACTTTCTTTAGACGTTATATTGATAATTCCGTTGGAAAAATGGAACTAAATTCTTGGACACAAAGTGCAGTGCCTTTCCTAGTACCTTCAAGGATAGAACTGTATTAATGGACGCTATTTGAAGTGACTTTTTACAGAACTCTATTTTTGTTTCCTTGAGTGGTTTTTGTAACTTTTCATTTTTAAGACTCTGTACATATGTTATTTCAAAATGTTATCGTCCCACAGTCCCGGAGTACTGTTCTTAACTAAGGGGGAATGTGGCACCCCTAGAGGTATTTGCCACAAATATAGTTACTGACACTGAATACAAATACTAAAATAGCAAGACTGCACTACCTCCTCCGGCCAGAAGGGGGAGCTCCAGAGACTCCCCTTGATCCATTCTGGTCTGAGAGAAGAACTGGCAGTTGGGCAGTTGGGCTAAGGAGCTGAAAGTGAGAGGTCATACAGCTGAATTTCTAACAGCCCTATGACGGTTTCCAGGCCCAAATCACCGGCCTGAGGAGAAGAGGGATAGAGAAAAAGGACATTGTGAGAACCGGGTAGCATTAATCACTACCCAGAACAGGCGCAAAGACGGATACCGGATCCGTGGCTGTATTCATTACATATAATACAGCAACCGGAAAAACGTGAGGTGATATCAGCTTCACTAGGGTCGGACGCAGCAACAGACACAGAGTTCAGCGGTACTCCCGGAGGGGGTAAGCCGATAAAAGGACTCGGGTTGCCCGTCGAACCAGGACCCGGAGGGGACAGATTGGGCCAGCAGCCAGTTCACATACAGCAGCAGGGCCACACAGATATTGCGTACAATAAGAGGCGAAGACCCCGGCAGTGTCAAAGTAACTCAGAGTTCCCATACAGACTCCGGTGACAGGACTGGTTGTAAATCCTTTTTTGTTAAAGTAAACTGGTTAAACGTTTCAGTGCCTCAGTCTTTTATTTGGACAATAGCCATCTATCCAGGATTGGGATCATCACCGCTGGGAGAACCTGCTGCTGATCAAGTAAGTGCCTGTTCCCTCACGATACCCTTTACACTGTGCATTGCCTGAGGCCACAGCACCGGGTCAAGCCACCCGTGACATCCCCCTCAAGAGACAGACCCCATTGGTCCGGTGCTGGGTACCCCGGTCTCTCGGGCGTCACATATTTCTATTATACTTTTCCTCTGATTGTTCCACTCCTGATTATGGCTTACAAATGCTGATATAAAATACTGACCAAATACACAACATGTGAACTGTGTCCAGTCGGTGGTCCTACTAGTAAATGACAGACTCCCTTATTTGACTGTGCATGCAGAGATAGCTGTCAATCACCAAGTAGGATTGCTCCACCTCTCCTTCTCTGCACTGTTCTCTCCACAGATCGGACTGTATGTATGTACGTGACTGGTTCCCTTTAATCTAAAAAAAATGTCTGTTATATTTTGTTTTCTTTTATGTCATTTATCCACGGATACCTTACAATAAATTACTCTATTCTAAGCAATTCCAGAGACAGGTTACAGTTTTGGTAGCCCAGTGTCTGCGTTCCACGGTCAACAAAACCATCTCTCTACTAAGAACTGGATTTCTACCAAAAGAGTTTTAAATGGATCAGAATCAATCAAATTCAGCTATTGTCTTTACATACATAACACAAAAGCTGTAGATTCCCAGGAAACCTTGCTTATAAATTCTTTTATCAACTGTAACAAAAAGTGATAAAAACATTGTACGTGCACCAATACGGTATTAATAAAGACTACAGCTTGACATGCAAAGTATAAGCACATGCACAGGTCCATCAATGGAAAATGGAAGAAAAATTCAGTTATGGTTTTTTTCACCATTTTACCGTGTTACCAATTTATTGGTAAAATGAATGGTGTCAATCAAAACTACAACTCGTCATGCAAAAAGCAAGCCATTAACCATCTATTTAGATTGAAAAATAAAGAAGTAATGCCTGTGGTATGCATACCCTCCCTTATTCCAAGAGTCATAACTTTCCAAGAGCAATCATTTTTAACCCCTTCCCGACCTTTGACGCCACGTAGGCGTCATGAAAGTCGGTGCCATTCCGACCCATGACGCCTATGCGGCGTCATGGAAAGATCGCGTCCCTGCAGATCGGGTGAAAGGGTTAACTCCCATTTCACCCGATCTGCAGGGACAGGGGGAGTGGTAGTTTAGCCCAGGGGGGGTGGCTTCACCCCCTCGTGGCTACGATCGCTCTGATTGGCTGTTGAAAGTGAAACTGCCAATCAGAGCGATTTGTAATATTTCACCCATTATAACGGGTGAAATATTACAATCCAGCCATGGCCGATGCTGAAATATCATCGGCCATGGCTGGAAATACTAGTGTGCCCCCACCCCACCCCTCCGATCGCCCCCCCAGCCCTCCGATCTGGCCGGTACACTGCTCCGGCTCCCCTCCGTCCAGTGCTCCGCTCCCCCCCGTGCTCTTGTCCGCTCCCCCCGTGCTCCAATCACCCCCCCGTGCTCCAATCACCCCCCCTGCACTCCGATCCACCCCCCCAGTGCTCCGTTCCACCCCCCCGTGCTCCATTCCAGCCCCCCCGTGCTCCGTTCCACCCCTCCCGCACTCCGATCCCCCCCCCCGTGCTCCGATCCCCCCCCCGTGGTCCCCCCCCACCCCATCATACTTACCGATCCAGCCGGGGTCCCGTCCGTCTTCTCCCTGGGCGCCGCCATCTTCCAAAATGGCAGGCGCATGCGCAGTGCGCCCGCCGAATCTGCCGGCCGGCAGATTCGTTCCAAAGTGCATTTTGATCACTGAGATATAATCTATCTCAGTGATCAAAATAAAAAAAATAATAAATGACCCCCCCCTTTGTCACCCCCATAGGTAGGGACAATAAAAAAATAAAGAATTTTTTTTTTTCCACTAATGTTAGAATAGGGTTAGGGGTAGGGTTAGGGGTAGGGTTAGGGGTAGGGTTAGGGGTAGGGTTAGGGGTAGGGTTAGGGCTAGGGTTAGGGTTAGGGTTAGGGCTAGGGGTAGGGGTAGGGTTAGGGTTAGGGCTAGGGTTAGGGTTTCGGTATGTGCACACGTATTCTGGTCCTCTGCGGATTTTTCCGCTGCGGATTTGATAAATCCGCAGTGCTAAACCGCTGCGGATTTATGGCGGATTTACCGCGGTTTTTCTGCGCATTTCACTGCGGTTTTACAATTGCGATTTTCTATTTGAGCAGTTGTAAAACCGCTGCGGAATCCGCACAAAGAAGTGACATGCTGCGGAATGTAAACCGCTGCGTTTCCGTGCAGTTTTTCCGCAGCATGGGCACAGCGATTTTTGTTTCCCGTAGGTTTACATTGAACTGTAAACTCATGGGAAACTGCTGCGGATCCGCAGCGTTTTCCGCAGCGTGTGCACATACCTTTAGAATTAGGCTATGTGCACACGGTGCGGATTTGGCTGCGGATTCGCAGCAGTGTTCCATCAGGTTTACAGTACCATGTAAACATATGGAAACCAAATCCGCTGTGCCCATGGTGCAGAAAATACCACGCGGAAACGCTGCGTTGTATTTTCCGCAGCATGTCAATTCTTTGTGCGGATTCCGCAGCGTTTTACACCTGTTCCTCAATAGGAATCCGCAGGTGAAATCCGCACAAAAAACACTGGAAATCCGCGGAAAATCCGCAGGTAAAACGCAGTGCCTTTTACCCGCGGATTTTTCAAAAATGGTGCGAAAATATCTCACACGAATCCGCAACGTGGGCACATAGCCTTAGGGTTAGGGTTGGAATTAGGGTTGTGGTTATGGTTAGGGGTGTGTTGGGGTTAGGGTTGTGGTTAGGGGTGTGTTGCGGTTAGGGTTGTGTTTAGGGTTATGGCTACAGTTGGGATTAGGGTTAGGGGTGTGTTGGGGTTAGTGTTGGAGGTAGAATTGAGGGGTTACCACTGTTTAGGCACATCAGGGGTCTCCAAACGCAACATGGCGCCACCATTGATTCCAGCCAATCTCGTATTCAAAAAGTCAAATGGTGCTCCCTCACTTCCGAGCCCTGACGTGTGCCCAAACAGTGGTTTACCCCCACATATAGGGTACCAGCATACTCAGGACAAACTGCGCAACAATTACTGGGGTCCAATTTCTCCTGTTACCCTTGTGAATCAAAAAAAATGCTTGCTAAAACATAATTTTTGAGGAAAGAAAAATGATTTTTTATTTTCACGGCTCTGCGTTGTAAACGTCTGTGAAGCACTTGGGGGTTCAAAGTGCTCACCACGTATCTAGATAAGTTCCTTGGGGGGTCTAATTTCTAAAATGGGGTCACTTGTGGGGGTTTCTACTGTTTAGGCACACCAGGGGCTCTGCAAACGCAACGTGACACCCGCAGACCATTCCATCAAAGTCTGCATTTCAAAAGTCACTACTTCCCTTCTGAGCCCCGACGTGTGCCCAAACAGTGGTTTACCCCCACTCATGGGGTATCAGCGTACTCAGGAGAAACTGGACAACAACTTTTGGGGTCCAATTTCTCCTGTAACCCTTGGGAAAATAAAAAATTCTGGGCTAAATAATTATTTTTGAGGAAAGAAAACGTATTTATTATTTTCACGGCTCTGCATTATAAACTTCTATGAAGCACTTGGGGGTTCAAAGTGCTCACCACACATCTAGATAAGTTCCTTTCGGGGTCTAGTTTCCAAAATGGGGTCACATGTGGGGGGTTTCTACTGTTTAGGCACATCAGGGGCTCTGCAAACGCAACGTGACGCCCGCAGAGCATTCCATCAAAGTCTGCATTTCAAAACGTCACTACTTCAATTCCAAGCCCCGGCATGTGCCCAAACAGTGGTTTACCCCCACATATGGGGTATCAGCGTACTCAGGAGAAACTGGACAACAACTTTTGGGGTCCAGTTTCTTCTGTAACCCTTGGGAAAATAAAAAATTCTGGGCTAAATAATTATTTTTGAGGAAAGAAAACGTATTTATTATTTTCACGGCTCTGCATTATAAACTTCTATGAAGCACTTGGGGGTTCAAAGTGCTCACCACACATCTAGATAAGTTCCTTTGGGGGTCTAGTTTCCAAAATGGGGTCACTTGTGGGGGGTTTCTACTGTTAAGCCACATCAGGGGCTCTGCAAACGCAACGTGACGCCCACAGAGCATTCCATCAAAGTCTGCATTTCAAAACGTCACTACTTCACTTCCGAGCCCCGGCATGTGCCCAAACAGTGATTTACCCCCACATATGGGGTATCAGCGTACTCAGGAGAAACTGGACAACAACTTTTGGGGTCAAATTTCTCCTGTTACCCTTGGGAAAATAAAAAATTGCAGGCTAAAAGATCATTTTTGAGAAAATAATTTTTTTTTTTTTTTTCATGGCTCTGCGTTATAAACTTCTGTGAAGCACCTGGGGATTTAAAGTGCTCAATATGCATCTAGATAAGTTCCTTGGGGGGTCTAGTTTCCAAAATGGGGTCACTTGTGGGGGAGCTCCAATGTTTAGGCACACAGGGGCTCTCCAAACGCGACATGGTGTCCGCTAATGATTGGAGCTAATTTTCCATTCAAAAAGTCAAATGGCGCGCCTTCCCTTCCGAGCCCTGCCGAGTGCCCAAACAGTGGTTTACCCCCACATATGAGGTATCGACGTACTCGGGAGAAATTGCCCAACAAATTTTATGATCCATTTTACCCTACTGCCCATGTGAAAATGAAAAAATTGAGGCGAAAAGAATTTTTTTGTGAAAAAAAAGTACTTTTTCATTTTTACAGATCAATTTGTGAAGCACCTGAGGGTTTAAAGTGCTCACTAGGCATCTAAATAAGTTCCTTGGGGGGTCTAGTTTCCAAAATGGGGTCACTTGTGGGGGAGCGCCAATGTTTAGGCACACAGGAGCTCTCCAAACGCGACATGGTGTCCGCTAACGATGGAAATAATTTTTCATTCAAAAAGTCAAATGGCGCTCCTTCCCTTCCGAGCCTTACCATGTGCCCAAACAGTGGTTTACCCCCACATGTGAGGTATTGGTGTACTCAGGAGAAATTGCCCAACACATTTTAGGATCCATTTTATCCTGTTGCCCATGTGAAAATGAAAAAATTGAGGCTAAAAGAATTTTTTTGTGAAAAAAAAGTACTTTTTCATTTTTACGGATTAATTTGTGAAGCACCTGGGGGTTCAAAGTGCTCACTATGCATCTAGATACGTTCCTTGGGGCGTCTAGTTTCCAAAATGGGGTCACTTGTGGGGGAGCTCCAATTTTTAGGCACACGGGGGCTCTCCAAACGTGACATGGTGTCCGCTAAAGAGTGGAGCCAATTTTTGATTCAAAAAGTCAAATGGCGCTCCTTCCCTTCCAAGCCCTGCGCCCAAACAGTGGTTTACCCCCACATATGAGGTATCAGCGTACTCAGGACAAATTGGACAACAACTTTCGTGGTTCAGTTTCTCCTTTTACCATTGGGAAAATAAAAAAATTGTTGCTAAAATATAATTTTTGTGACTAAAAAGTTAAATGTTCATTTTTTCCTTCCATGTTGCTTCTGCTGCTGTGAAGCACCTGAAGGGTTAATAAACTTCTTGAATGTGGTTTTGAGTACCTTGAGGGGTGCAGTTTTTAGAATGGTGTCACTTTTGGGTATTTTCAGCCATATAGACCCCTCAAACTGACTTCAAATGTGAGGTGGTCCCTAAAAAAAATGGTTTTGTAAATTTCGTTGTAAAAATGACAAATCGCTGGTCAAATTTTAACCCTTATAACTTCCTAACAAAAAAAAATTTTGTTTCCAAAATTGTGCTGATGTAAAGTAAACATGTGGGAAATGTTATTTATTAACTATTTTGTGTCACATATCTCTCTGGTTTAACAGAATAAAAATTCAAAATGTGAAAATTGCGAAATTTTCAAAATTTTCGCCAAATTTCCATTTTTATCACAAATAAACGCAGAATTTATTGACCTAAATTTACCACTAACATGAAGCCCAATATGTCACGAAAAAACAATCTCAGAACCGCTAGGATCCGTTGAAGCGTTCCTGAGTTATTACCTCATAAAGGGACACTGGTCAGAATTGCAAAAAACGGCAAGGTCTTTAAGGTCAAAATAGGCTGGGTCATGAAGGGGTTAAATATGGCAATGAAACATCACCAAATCTGTTAGTTTGTTTTTTTTTTTTTTTCCTCCAGTATTTACCTTATATGACAGTATATATTTATACACTGTATTAGCTCGGACATATATGTACATGGAAATATAAAATGTTAATTTTTATTTGTTACATTTTACATTTACATTTTATTTGTTACATTTTACTATTTTCATTTGGAGAAAATAGAGAGAACAGCACCACTATGGTAATTTGCAGGAATGGGAACAGGTTTCAGGATCCTGGTCAGAAAACCAAAATGCTTATATACCTATTAATATATTAATTACTTTTTGCACTATTATGTGAGAAGATATCATCCACAAGCATAACTATATATTTACTAGATGGTGGCCCGATTCTAACGCATCAGGTATTCTAGAATATGTATGTCCACGTAGTATATTGCCCAGTCATGTAGTATATTGCCCAGCCACGTAGTATATTGCCCAGCCACGTAGTATATTGCCCAGTCACGTAGTATATTGCCCAGCCACGTAGTATATTGCCCAGCCACGTAGTATATTGCCCAGCCACGTAGTATATTGCCCAGTGACGTAGTATATTGCCCAGTCACGTAGCATATTGCCCAGTCACGTAGTATATCACGTAGTATCCCTAAACCAGGGATTCAAGCTTCAGGAGGCTAATTTGCATATTCCAGGTGCCTTCTGGGAGAAGCGAAGTCTCCCTAAGCTAGAAGATCGTTGGGTACAGCCGGGACCAGCTGCTTCGAAAGCATCACCAAACCAGGGATTCAAGCTTCAGGAGGCTAATTTGCATATTCCAGGTGCCTTCTGGGAGAAGCGAAGTCTCCCTAAGCTAGAAGATCGTTGGGTACAGCCGGGACCAGCTGCTTGGAAAGCATCACCAAACCTTAGGGTTTTTGCCTGTAGGACATTATTGCAAGAGAGCTTGGCTGAGTAGATTACACAAGGAGGAAAACACACAGCAAGTCAGCAGGATCTAGGAGCAACATGGCAGATGTGACAACCTACATGGTGAGCTGCAGCATGTGCTACATGTTCACAGATCGACCAGAAGAAGAATCCAATTTCACCTGTCAGAAGTGTAGACTAGTGGCCCTTTTAGAAGAAAAGGTGCGGGGTCTGGAAGAAAGAATAGCAACTTTGAAACTCATCAAAGAGAATGAAGACTTTCTAGACAGAACAGAAGCATCTCTACTGGTCACAGAAGGTGCAAAAAGTGTCAGAGAACCTCCAAAAGCAGATGAGTGGAAGCATGTGACCAAAAGAAGCAAGAAGACCATGGAGAAATCACCAACCACACAACTGAAGAACCGATATCAAATCTTTGTAGAGGATGAAGATGGCACACCTAAGAATGAAGCAATACCAGCAAGCAAAAAAGAAAAGGGCACACAGCAACAAGTGACAGCAAAAAGTACAGCCAAGAAGCAACGAAGAGTGGTGGTGGTGGGAGACTCACTACTGAGAGGCACAGAAGCAGCCATCTGCAGACCGGACATAACTGCAAGAGAAGTATGCTGCCTTCCAGGTGCGATGATCAAGGATGTGACCGATAGGATACCAAAGCTCTTCAGCTCCAAGGACGTCCACCCATTTCTTCTGATACATGTTGGCACCAATGACACGGCAAGGAAGGACCTACCGACAATCTGCAAGGACTTTGAAGAGTTGGGGAAGAAAGTAAAGGAACTGGATGCACAGGTAGTTTTTTCTTCTATCCTTCCAGTAGACGGGCATGGCACCAGGAGATGGAACAGGATCCTTGATGCAAACAACTGGCTAAGACGATGGTGCAGACAACAAGGATTCGGATTCCTGGACCACGGTGTGAATTACTGGTATGATGGACTCCTCGCCAGAGACGGACTACACCTCAACAAACCTGGGAAACACACATTCGCCAGAAGACTCGCTACACTCATCAGGAGGGCGTTAAACTAGAAGAAGAGGGGACGGGAAGAAAAACATTAGACTCAAACAAAGACGACCCAGGAAAACATACTCAGAAGGGAGGTAAGAACATTTCTAAAACAATCCACAGTGAGGAGATTGGAACAAAACAAAATCCTCTAAACTGCATGCTCGCAAACGCCAGAAGCCTGACAAACAAGATGGAAGAACTAGAAGCAGAAATATCTACAGGTAACTTTGACATAGTGGGAATAACCGAGACATGGTTAGATGAAAGCTATGACTGGGCAGTTAACTTACAGGGTTACAGTCTGTTTAGAAAGGATCGTAAAAATCGGAGAGGAGGAGGGGTTTGTCTCTATGTAAAGTCTTGTCTAAAGTCCACTTTAAGGGAGGATATTAGCGAAGGGAATGAGGATGTCGAGTCCATATGGGTTGAAATTCATGGAGGGAAAAATGGTAACAAAATTCTCATTGGGGTCTGTTACAAACCCCCAAATATAACAGAAAGCATGGAAAATCTACTTCTAAAGCAGATAGATGAAGCTGCAACCCATAATGAGGTCCTGGTTATGGGGGACTTTAACTACCCGGATATTAACTGGGAAACAGAAACCTGTGAAACCCATAAAGGCAACAGGTTTCTGCTAATAACCAAGAAAAATTATCTTTCACAATTGGTGCAGAATCCAACCAGAGGAGCAGCACTTTTAGACCTAATACTATCTAATAGACCTGACAGAATAACAAATCTGCAGGTGGTTGGGCATTTAGGAAATAGCGACCACAATATTGTGCAGTTTCACCTGTCTTTCACTAGGGGGACTTGTCAGGGAGTCACAAAAACATTGAACTTTAGGAAGGCAAAGTTTGAACAGCTTAGAGATGCCCTTAATATGGTAGACTGGGACAATATCCTCAGAAATGAGAATACAGATAATAAATGGGAAATGTTTAAGAACATCCTAAATAGGCAGTGTAAGCGGTTTATACCTTGTGGGAATAAAAGGACTAAAAATAGGAAAAACCCAATGTGGCTAAACAAAGAAGTAAGACAGGCAATTAACAGTAAAAAGAAAGCATTTGCACTACTAAAGCAGGATGGCACCATTGAAGCTCTAAAAAACTATAGGGAGAAAAATACTTTATCTAAAAAACTAATTAAAGCTGCCAAAAAGGAAACAGAGAAGCACATTGCTAAGGAGAGTAAAACTAATCCCAAACTGTTCTTCAACTATATCAATAGTAAAAGAATAAAAACTGAAAATGTAGGCCCCTTAAAAAATAGTGAGGAAAGAATGGTTGTAGATGACGAGGAAAAAGCTAACATATTAAACACCTTCTTCTCCACGGTATTCACGGTGGAAAATGAAATGCTAGGTGAAATCCCAAGAAACAATGAAAACCCTATATTAAGGGTCACCAATCTAACCCAAGAAGAGGTGCAAAACCGGCTAAATAAGATTAAAATAGATAAATCTCCGGGTCCGGATGGCATACACCCACGAGTACTAAGAGAACTAAGTAATGTAATAGATAAACCATTATTTCTTATTTTTAGTGACTCTATAGCGACAGGGTCTGTTCCGCAGGACTGGCGCATAGCAAATGTGGTGCCAATATTCAAAAAGGGCTCTAAAAGTGAACCTGGAAATTATAGGCCAGTAAGTCTAACCTCTATTGTTGGTAAAATATTTGAAGGGTTTCTGAGGGATGTTATTCTGGATTATCTCAATGAGAATAACTGTTTAACTCCATATCAGCATGGGTTTATGAGAAATCGCTCCTGTCAAACCAATCTAATCAGTTTTTATGAAGAGGTAAGCTATAGGCTGGACCACGGTGAGTCATTGGACGTGGTATATCTCGATTTTTCCAAAGCGTTTGATACCGTGCCGCACAAGAGGTTGGTACACAAAATGAGAATGCTTGGTCTGGGGGAAAATGTGTGTAAATGGGTTAGTAACTGGCTTAGTGATAGAAAGCAGAGGGTGGTTATAAATGGTATAGTCTCTAACTGGGTCGCTGTGACCAGTGGGGTACCGCAGGGGTCAGTATTGGGACCTGTTCTCTTCAACATATTCATTAATGATCTGGTAGAAGGTTTACACAGTAAAATATCGATATTTGCAGATGATACAAAACTATGTAAAGCAGTTAATACAAGAGAAGATAGTATTCTGCTACAGATGGATCTGGATAAGTTGGAAACTTGGGCTGAAAGGTGGCAGATGAGGTTTAACAATGATAAATGTAAGGTTATACACATGGGAAGAGGGAATCAATATCACCATTACACACTGAACGGGAAACCACTGGGTAAATCTGACAGGGAGAAGGACTTGGGGATCCTAGTTAATGATAAACTTACCTGGAGCAGCCAGTGCCAGGCAGCAGCTGCCAAGGCAAACAGGATCATGGGGTGCATTAAAAGAGGTCTGGATACACATGATGAGAGCATTATACTGCCTCTGTACAAATCCCTAGTTAGACCGCACATGGAGTACTGTGTCCAGTTTTGGGCACCGGTGCTCAGGAAGGATATAATGGAACTAGAGAGAGTACAAAGGAGGGCAACAAAATTAATAAAGGGGATGGGAGAACTACAATACCCAGATAGATTAGCGAAATTAGGATTATTTAGTCTAGAAAAAAGACGACTGAGGGGCGATCTAATAACCATGTATAAGTATACAAGGGGACAATACAAATATCTCGCTGAGGATCTGTTTATACCAAGGAAGGTGACGGGCACAAGGGGGCATTCTTTGCGTCTGGAGGAGAGAAGGTTTTTCCACCAACATAGAAGAGGATTCTTTACTGTTAGGGCAGTGAGAATCTGGAATTGCTTGCCTGAGGAGGTGGTGATGGCGAACTCAGTCGAGGGGTTCAAGAGAGGCCTGGATGTCTTCCTGGAGCAGAACAATATTGTATCATACAATTATTAGGTTCTGTAGAAGGACGTAGATCTGGGTATTTATTTATTATGATGGAATATAGGCTGAACTGGATGGACAAATGTATTTTTTCGGCCTTACTAACTATGTTACTATGTTACTATGTTACTATGTTGCTCAGCCACATAGTACATTGCCCAGTCACATAGTATATTGCCCAGTCACGTAGCATATTGCCCAGTCACGTAGTATATTGCCCAGCCACATAGTATATTGCCCATCCACGTAGTATATTGCCCAGTCACGTAGTATATTGCCCATCCACGTAGTATATTGCCCAGTCACGTAGTATATTGCTCAGCCACATAGTACATTGCCCAGTCACATAGTATATTGCACAGAGCCATGTAGTATACAGCACAGAGCCACGTAGTATATTGCCCAGTCACGTAGTATATTGCCCAGCCACATAGTATATTGCCCAGCCACGTAGTATATTGCCCAGCTTGCCCAGTCACATAGTATATTGCACAGAGCCATGTAGTATACAGCACAGAGCCACGTAGTATATTGCCCAGTCATGTAGTATATTGCCCAGCCACATAGTATATTGCCCAGCCACGTAGTATATTGCCCAGCTTGCCCAGTCACATAGTATATTGCACAGAGCCACGTAGTATACAGCACAGAGCCACGTAATATACAGCACAGAGCCACGTAGTATACAGCACAGAGGCACGTAGTATACAGCACAGAGCCACGTAGTATACAGCACAGTCACGTAGTATATTGGCCAGTCACGTAGTATGCACCATATCCCTGTTAAAAAAAAAAATTAAAATAAAAAATAGTTACATACTCACCTCCTGGAACCTCCGGATCGAAGCGGCCGGTTCCCGATGCTTGTCGCGCGCTCCGGTCTGAAGATTGCATTGCGGTCTCGCGAGATGATGACGTAGCGGTCTCGCAAGACTGTACGTCATCATCTCGCGAGACCGCAATGCATGCAGCGGTCACCGGGGCGTCGCGCGGAGCGGGAGAGGCCGGTTCCTGATCCGGGGGGGCCACCGGAGGGTGAGTATGTAACTATTTTTTTTTTATTATTATTATTATTTTTAACATTAGATATTTTTACTATTCATGCTGCATAGGCAGCATGAATAGTAAAAAGGTGGTCACATAGGGTTAATAGCAGCATTAACCGAGTGCGTTACACCGCGGTCAACGCTGCCATTAACCCTGTGTGAGTGCTGACCGGAGGGGAGTATGCGGACGCCAGGCACTGACTGCGGGGAGGAAGGAGCGGCCATTTTCTTCCGGACTGTGGCCGTCGGTGATTGGTCGCGGCAGCTATGACAGGCAGCTGCCGAGACCAATCAGCAAATGAATAACCGTGACAGAAAGAAGGACAGACAGACAGAAAGACGGAAGTGACCTTTAGACAATTATATAGTAGATAGAGTATATATACATACAGTACAGACCAAAAGAATGCCAAGAGTGTGCAAAGCAGTCATCAAAGCAAAAGGTGGCTACTTTGAAGAACCTAGAATATAAGACATAATTTCATTTGTTTCACACTTTTTTGTTAAGTATATAATTCCACATGTGTTAATTCATAGTTTTGATGCCTTCAGTGTGAATGTACAATTTTCATAGTCAGGAAAATACAGAAAAATCTTTAAATGAGAAGGTGTGTCCAAACTTTTGGTCTGTACTGTATATGTGTGAGCGTGTATATATATATAAATAAATTTATATGTATACTCTTTGTACAAGTCTATGAAAACATGTCATCCGTATCTACTGTATAAGACGAACAAAAAAGTTCCAAATCTTAGAGACGTACCCTGATGACGATGTCCACGGCTCCTTCTTTATATGGCTTCTTGTCAGGATTTACTGTGATTATCCTGATGTTTACATTTTCTCCAGCCTTGTACACATATTTGTCAGTTTGAATCAGCACATGCACATTCCTCATTTCAACATTGATCAATGTCATCTCCGAGAAGATCACTGTGTTCTGAGCTGATCCATTCACAGCCAGCGTGTAGGAAGTGGATGTAAAATTTGTTGGGACCTTTCATACAAAAAAAATGAAATCTTAGTCTACAACTTAAAGGGACACTGTCACCTGAATTTGGAGGGAACAATCTTCAGCCATGGAGGCGGGGTTTTGGGGTTTTTGATTCACCCTTTCCTTACCCACTGGCTGCATGCTGGCTGCAATATTGGATTGAAGTTCATTTTCTGTCCTCCGTAGTACATGCCTGCACAAGGCAATCTTACCTTGCGCAGGCGTGTACTATGGAGGACAGAGAATGAACTTCAATCCAATATTGCAGCCAGCATGCAGCCAGCGGGTAAGGAAAGGGTGAATCAAAAACCCAAAAACCCCGCCTCCATGGCTGAAGATTGTTCCCTCCAAATCCAGGTGACAGTGTCCCTTTAAAGTGAATCTGTCACCAGATGTCTTTCTTGAGAACAGAAGTATACAGATTTCACACAGTCTTGCTACAGTCAATATAAAAAAATACTGTCTTCATCACTGAAATGACAACACCAAGAAGGACAAGCCATAAGGTTTTGCAAATTGAGGAAGTAACAAGTGTCGCCAAGATCTGCAAGTGATCACATTTGCAACCACCTAACTCTAATTTGTGGCATGTGGGATAGGCATAGAAGTTTGATGGAAAGCAAATTGTTTTAGCTATATGAATTATGGAATGATTGAGCAATGCCTCCTGTTCGTCGATATGCCAATTTTCACCACTTGTCACAAACTGAGAGGATCAGAATCTTGGAACCAGTGGTATGGACATTTCTCCAAGGGGTTCCAGGAGCAGTTTTGTTGCTCATGCTACTGGGCTAATTTTTATTTGATTTTGTTGCTTCCCATGTTTCATTATTAAACTATGCGAAAAAACCCTCTAGGTGTTCTATCGACTTTGCAAGTTATCATATATTCACAGGATGGATTATAACTAGTGATGAGCGAGTGTACTTGTTGCTCAGGTTTTCCCGAGCACACTCAGCTGGTCTTCTCCGAGTATTTGTAACTGCTCGGAGATTTAGTTTTCCTTGCCTCAGCTGCATGATTTGCGGCTGATAGACAGCTTGAATACATGTGGGGATTCCCAAGCAACCAGGCAACCCCCACATGTACTCAGGCTGGCTAGCAGCCGCAAATCATGCGTCTGCCTCAACAAAAACTACATCTTCAAGCAGTTACAAATACTCGGAGACCACCTGAGCGTGCTCGGGAAAACCCGAGCAACGAGTACACTCGCTCATCACTAATTATAACATGCTGATTGCTGGGGGTCCTACAGCTGTTAATCCCAATGATTCAGAGAATTGGGCTGTAAAGCGCCTGTTTAAGTGGCGCAGTGATAGTGCAAGTGTGCTACCACTACCTTCATTGTCTGTGAGATTAGCGGAGATCCATAAACAATTATGTTGCTATTGCCTTATTTGAAGGGTGCAACTTACAGCTCCATTCTTGAAGCCCCACTATGCAGCATGAAATCACTTATCCCATGATGGGTGATAACTTGCAGTGTTTTTACAACATTTTTAAATAGAACCTGTCATCCCTAGTTAGACCGCACATGGAGTACTGTGTCCAGTTTTGGGCACCGGTGCTCAGGAAGGATATAATGGAACTAGAGAGAGTACAAAGGAGGGCAACAAAATTAATAAAGGGGATGGGAGAACTACAATACCCAGATAGATTAGCGAAATTAGGATTATTTAGTCTAGAAAAAAGACGACTGAGGGGCGATCTAATAACCATGTATAAGTATATAAGGGGACAATACAAATATCTTGCTGAGGATCTGTTTATACCAAGGAAGGTGACGGGCACAAGGGGGCATTCTTTGCGTCTGGAGGAGAGAAGGTTTTTCCACCAACATAGAAGATGATTCTTTACTGTTAGGGCAGTGAGAATCTGGAATTGCTTGCCTGAGGAGGTGGTGATGGCGAACTCAGTCGAGGGGTTCAAGAGAGGCCTGGATGTCTTCCTGGAGCAGAACAATATTGTATCATACAATTATTAGGTTCTGTAGAAGGACGTAGATCTGGGTATTTATTATGATGGAATATAGGCTGAACTGGATGGACAAATGTCTTTTTTCGGCCTTACTATGTTACTATGTTACTATGTTATCACGTTTTTACATATGACTTTTATACTAGAGTTCTCATGACTGGCACATCAGATCTCTATAAAGCAAGATACTATTTTTATTGGGGACCAAGCACATTTCCAGCCATACCACATCTTCAATGTGTAAAAATGTGCTATGATATTCCTTTTAAAAACTTCGAAACTATAGCCTCAAAAATAAATGATTGTATAAAATGAAATGTATCCAATAACTTACTGCTGGGAGAGTCATAATTCCAATTGAATCTGAAAGGAATAAAAAAAATAGATCTAAGTGATTTGGGTATATATTTATCTGTATTAACATTAACTAGCTGTGCTAAAAATAGTTGTTTTAAGCAAAAAAAAAGTGTATTAATGAAACGTAGTATAGAAAAATCAACAGAATCTATACAATTTTCATCTCTGTTAATAAAGATGAGAAAAGTACAATGTTTAGTTCTTAAAATATAAAGTAAAATAAGATCAATAAAAAATTGGTTCAATAAAGGCATATTGTCAGTTTTGGGGGTTCCCTTTTGTCTCATATTAGAAAGCAAAATAGTCATGATGCCAATATAAACAGAGCATTAACCCATTCCTGACATATGAAGTACAGTTCTTTCATATGTCAGGTCCCTGACTTTGAAAGGGGTTCACAAGCTCCACCGGTGGCTGTTTACTTGTTAAATATTAAATGTGCACCGGCAGGGGGGAAAGTCATTCCACATGCCCATCGATGCCCATGATGTAATCACGGGTTGGAGATGGGTTGTCATGACAGTTGGGTTATACTGAAGACCTCTGAGCTTGTGATGACAGTTCTCCTGAGAAAGCCAGCTTGTAGCTGCCGTTTATAGGATGCAATGATACTGATGCACAGATACAGTATGTACAGTACAAGTGATCAAACAATCGCAGTTTCAAGTCTCCTAAAGGGACTATCAAAAATAGTAAAATGTGAAAAAAGTTTGTAAAATATGAAAAAAAGTAAAAAAACAAGTTCAAATCAACCCCCTTTTTCCTCATTAAAAATAAAAGAATTAAAAATTATTCTTTAGAATCTTCAAAGGATTTTACTCAGGGCGACCATTAACCTTAATTAGTGATGAGCGAATATACTCGTTACTCGAGATTTCCCGAGCATGCTCGGGTGTCCTCCGAGTATTTTTTAGTGCTCGGAGTTTTAGTTTTTAGCGCCGCAGCTGAATGATTTACATCTGTTAGCCAGCATAAGTACATGTGGGGGTTGCCTGGTTTCTAGGGAATCCCCTCATGTAATCAAGCTGGCTAACAGATGTAAATCATTCAGCTGCGGCGCTAAAAACTAAAACTCCGAGCACTAAAAAATACTCGGAGGACACCCGAGCGTGCTTGGGAAATCTTGAGTAACAAGTATATTCGCTCATCACTAACCTTAATCTTTCAGTCACAAGTGTGTCATGTCCTCCTGGGAGATCTGGGGTTATGGGATCTTTACGTACTGTGAATTGCAGGTCTTCCATTTAACCTGTGTGTTTTGTTCCTCCTATTAAATTAACTTTGTTTCCTTTGGTGCTGAAGAGGCTTACAACTCTTGGTTAGATGCTTAGAGACATGCAGCTCCATCTCACAGCTGCTCCTGACCTGCTCATTTTAGCCCTCTATAAAATCTGCCCCAGGCCTCCTGCACCTTTAAGGGTGCCCCCAGGAAAGGGATAGTAAGGGTCCCAGTTACAGGGACAGTTTGAGACCCCCCCGCCTTCCTTACTGAAGACCGTCACAGCACTATACCTTCATCATGCAGAGAGGTGGGGGGTTGAAGGGATGAGTATGGTGTCACACTCTTATCTTGAGGAAACAATGCTAGTTCCTGTCTGTCCTGACTACCTCTATGCTTCCCGCAGTCACTTCCCTGAAAGAACTAGTTATGGCAGCTTATCTTAGTTTAGTCTGACAGGAAACACTCTTTTTCCTGCAGGTTCTGGACACAAAAACAACTTTCCTGAAATCCCCAGGGGCTGTGCTGACCACTCCCTGTCTGATGTAACCATTTTAATCCTACAAGATGATGGATGACTCTAAATCATCAATGCAGCTTCTACTTGCCATAAATAAATACACATATTTGTGTATTTGCTGGAATTATGTATTTTTGGTCTCTGCAACATTGCAATAAGATTTAATAAGAGGCGATCAAAACATTGTATCTACCCTAAAGTGCTGTCAATAAAAACATCAGCTCAGTTCACATAAAACAAGCTCTCACACAGCTCCATATCCCAAAACATTTAAAATGTTGTGGGTCTCGAAAAAATGCGACACAAGCACAAAAAAAAAAATTAATTTAGTTTTTTTTTTTACAAATTTCCAAATGTTTTTTTCACTTCTTAAATTAAAAAAAAAAAACTATACATGTTTGGTATCTGCGTACACGATCAGACCTGGTGAATCATATTACCAGGTCAGTTTTACACTAAAGTGAACATGGTAAATACATTTTTTTTTGCGATTTCAACACACTTGGAATTTTATTCTGCTTTTCAGGAAATGCCAGAATTGTAGCTTTTTGGTTGCAATAAATGTAATAACATGGGATGAAACATTGTATCTACCCCAAAATGGTATCAATAAAGACGTCAGCTCAGCTGAATGTGGTAAAAATAAACAATTGTGGAATTGCACTTTTTATTGCAATTTCACCACACTTGGAATTTTTTTCCAGTTTTCTAATACATTATATGGTAAAATCAATGGTGTCATTCAAAAGTACAACTCGTCACACAAACAAGCAAGCCTTCACATGGCCATATTGACAGAAAAATAAAAAAAATTATGGCTCTGGGAAGAAGAGCAAAAAACAAAAACATAAAATCTCAAGGTCAAGAAAGAGTTGCAGTTCACATAGCTTGAGTGTTACAGGTGCTTCTCACAAAATTAGAATATCATGAAATATTTAATTTATTTCAGTTTTTCACTATAGCAAGAGAAACTCATATATTATATGAAGTCATTACAAACAGAGTGATCTATTTCAAGCGTTTATTTCTGTTAATGTTGATGACTATGGCTTACAGTCAATGAAATGCATGGGGAAGACTGCAGACTTGACAGATGTCCAGAAGGCAGTCATTGACACACTCAACAAGGAGGGTAAGCCACAAAAGGTCACTGTGGATGCATATTGGTTGTTGGGGGGCATTAGACCACACTGCAGTGGAATATACGGCATATGTGCGGCATAATGCTCCCCAATATCTCCGTATATTCAGCTGCAGTGTGGTCTAATGCCCCCCAGCAACCAATATGCATCCACAGTGCGGTATAAGATATGTCCACATCAGTATATAACTTTCATTCTCGCTGGGTAAATTTCGCCACCAATTTAGTAACAGATTCCATACACCTAAAGAATACACCTAGAAAAAACACACACCAGCTAGCAGGCAAGTTTCCAATGTTGGTTCTTTCCCAGCGACTGCTAGTGAGAGAAGGAGGAGGCATGATCAGCTGATTACAGTATAAAGACGCTGTAAGGCGGGGGGCGGGGGCGGGGAACATGGGTGACAGGCTGAAAAGCGCAGTGCGCATGCCCAGGAATCCTTGCCCCGCTCTGTGCACAATGCATAACACAGTGCGGGGCAGGGATTACCGAGGTGGGTGGCCGCACTGCCAGCACAGGCGCAGTCTGCAAGCCTGGCTGGGACATCAGACCGCCAGAGCTTACTGCGCCTGCCCCACAAACATTTACACAGCGCCGGCGCCAGATTTGAAAAGAAAACAGCGCGGAGGGGGCGGCGCCGAAAGCCCCTGAAGATGTGAGTGATGGCAGAGTACCGTTCAATCTGGGGAGTGAGGACCCGCCTCCGTGGACAAAGATAGGTATTTTTGCAAAGTTTCAAAATGCTTAATTTTAGTAATACCTGAACACAAAACTAAAAGAGCCACCTTGTTAGAATGCGGCATTACTGCTGCACAAGGTGGCTCTTTTAGTTTATAACAGCTGGAGGGGTGTGACAGTGGTCCTGTAACCCCATAGAGAATCTATGGTGTATTGTCAAAAGGAAGATGAGAAACACCAGACCCAAGAATGCAGACTTTTGACAATACACCAATGAAGGCTGTTATCAAAGCAACTTGGGCTACCATAACACCTCAGCACTAGTGATGAGCGAATATACTCGTTACGTGAGATTTCTCGAGCATGCTCGGGGGTCCTCCGAGTATTTTTTAGTGCTTGGAGATTTCGTTTTTCTTGCTGCAGTTGAATGATTTACATCTGTTAGCCAGCATAAGTACATGTGGGGATTCCCTTGCAACTAGGCAACCCCCACATGTACTGGCTAACATGTAAATCATTCAGCTGTGGCAAGAAAAACTAAATCTCTGAGCACTAAAAAATACTCAGAGGACCCCCGAGCATGCTCGAGAAATCTCGAGTAATGAATGTATTCGCTCATCACTACTCAGCACCACAGGCTGAACACCTCCATGCCACGCTGCATTGATGCAGTAATTGATGCAAAATAAGCCCTGACCAAGTATTGAGTGCATTTACTGAACATACAATTCAGTAGGCCAACATTTCGGATTTTAAAATCGTTTTTCAAGCTAGTGTTATAAAGTATTCTAATTTACTGAGATAATGACTTTTGGGTTTTTATTGGCTGTAAGCCATAATCATCAACATTAACAGAAATAAACACGTGAAATAGATCACTCTGTCTGTAATGACTTTATATAATATATGAGTTTCACTTTTTGTATTGAAGAACTGAAATAAACTAACTTTTGATGATTTTCTAATTTTGTGGGAAGCACCTGTATAATATAATACATCATTTATTTACTTATTTAGAACATTTTTACATTTTTTATATTACAATCATTAATACTCTATAGTGACTTTTTTTCTTGTTCAGTGACTCTAAGTAAAATTGTTTCCACCTTTAAAAAAAAACTAGTGCAATTACAGTATGTAGTAATATTTTTGGAGCCTGTGCATCTGAATGGTTAGATTTTATAAAAGCAAACTTTAAATAGAAATAAATGTTGCCTCACCATTTTGGAAGACTTTGCTTGCACTCGCTATAATGGTGCTATTATTTATAATAGCGGCATTTACAGTAATTCCAGAGTATTTCTCACCAAACCAGTGAACAGCCAAGGAAGTGTTAACACCAGGGATTATACTGGCAGGTGTAGAAATGTAGTATGATGGGCTGGAAAGCAAAGCAAATATGTTAACCTCAGCCAATATACATTTATTAGGTTCTCTCCATGATGATTTACTTTGGGTAAGAACCCAATAAGCTTGAATTCACATATCCATAAAATGCCATTCGAGTACAAACTGTGATGTGTGGACAGGTTGTGTGCAGGGGCGTAACAACCCCAGCCCCACTTCAGCTGGATGTGAAGGCATTTGATGCCCTTAATAAAAACATTGCTTCATCCCACAAAAAAGAAGCCATCATGCAGCTCCAGCAACCGAAAAATGTTTTTTTAAACTTCAAATTTTTTTTTTACCACTTTAATAATAAAAAAATTGTACATGTTTGGTATCGCTGTAATTAAACTGATGAGCAGAATCATATTGCGGGGTCCTTTTTACCACAAAATGTACAGCGCAAAAACAATTCCCAAAAAGCAATGTCAGAATTGTGTTTTTTTCACAATTTCTCCCCATTTGAATTTTTTTCCATTTTTCATCTGGTATGTGTCATTCAAAAGTACAATTCGTTCTGCAAAATAACAAGACCCCATATGTCTATGTGGACATAAAAATAAAAGAGGTAAGGTTCTGGGAATAAGCTGAAGAAAAAAACAAAAATGCAAAAATTTTAATTGTTTCTATCATGAAGGGGTTGCAGGATACCCGTCATTAAACTGCAGTCCCCCAGGGTCCTGGTCGTTGCAGTAATGTCATTCTTCCACCAGGGGGAGTGATGTTACGTCTGAAGGCAATAAAGGAGATCACTTTACCAGGTATCACAAACCACACAACACACTTCACACTCCTGTCCACCAGGGGGAGCTATGCTCCTATTTAGTAGGGCACTCTTCACAATTAGGTAAAACTGGTGGTCTGGATAGGAAGTAGGCAGAAGCGAGCTGGGCTTCACCCAGTGAGCTGCTATCTGAGCTCCGCTCAGGTAGTTGGTCCCTAACAGGGGTGGGATCGTGTCAGAGGCATGGACAGAGGGACACGGAGCTGTGCCTGCCCCACGTGCGGCAGCATCCTAAGAAAGAGACATTGAAGGAGAATTGTATTGTAGAGGGGGAGAAACAAAGTCATAGCAAAAGGAGAGGAAACCAGAAGGAGTTCTGCCCTGCAGCAGGCTGCCTCCTTCTGAGGCGCAGAATCCGGTGGCCTGGAACACCGAGGGAGCAATCGTCTCCATGCCTTGCTCCAGAGACCGGCAGGACAGCTAATTCCATATTACTGATCCGCACCTATACCCAGGAGGCACGGTGGCAACTTGTGGAGGCCAGGGCGTGCTAGAGTCCCTGTAAAAAGCTTCAAGCCACTAGTCATATGGGCTTGTCCTATCCATCTGGGGGACAGAGAGAGAAATAACATCTACAATAGTTGTGAGGACCTTACCGAGAAGCTCAGCAGGAAGGGACTACAACACTCAGGCACTAGAGGAAGGCTACTGATTTCCACCTGGATAAGGGGACTCTGGATTTGCCTTCAGACCCCGTGATCTGGTGCTCTGGACTGTGGATGCTGAAGTCTTCAGTAAAAAAGTAAAGAGACCGCAACCTTGTGTCCTTGTTCTTCACTGCGCCTCACACCATCCACCATCTACACTTCTGGGAAGCCCTGGGGACATACTTCACCTGTGGGAAGGCATACCATCTAGCTGCCATAACATCACCCCAGCGGACGCCTACGCAGCGTCGGTCACCTTGACCGAATACCACAGGTGGCGTCACGAACATTTCCCCTTTAAAACCTTTCCCCTTTTAATAACGGACCTCCCGAGGGCCACGGACCAGGTCAGCCACCGTGACATCCCCCTTGAGAACCGAAGGGCCCGGTACCGAGTTCCCCACTGCCCTACACGGGGGCGATCCAAAGCCACAGCCTAATATTACTACATACCATCATATTTTTCTTAGAATGGTGCTACGGCATCAGCACCATGGTTTCTCTAAGCCAAAGAATCACATTATATACAAAGCCGATATTACATAGGATATCTATGAAATGTATTACCTAAATGCAAGCACAGTTTTACAAATTTGCATAATCAGTTATTATTGCCAAGGTACTACAATGTACAAATAGTAAATTTATTTAAAAATAAATTAGAAAGCTGAAATATGAAGTTGCAGAAAATCTGCAATTCTGTCCTTTACCAGTGTAAATCTATAATATAACGCTGGGCGCGTCACTCTGTCCGAAGCCTTTATAGACTGCGCAGGCGCGTCGCTCCTAGCGTTACATTATAGAGTGTCAGAAAAAAATGGCGCTGGAAGGCGCGGACTGCTGGGAGCAGGGGGTCGGGAGCAGGGGGACTTCATGCCCAGCAATTTGTTACTTACGCCACCTGATTCCTTTCCGCCGCCATTTTCTTGGTCCTGCTGCCGGAATCGGCGCCTGCGTAGTCCGTGCTTTCCGGCGCCATTTTCTTGAAGACACACTGCAGTGTGTCTTCATGAAAATGGCGCCGGAAAGCGCGGACTGCGCAGGCGCCGATCCCGGCAGCAGGAGGACCAAGAAAATGGCGGCGGAAAGGAATCAGGTAGCGTGTGCACAGGATCCGCACATGACAGAACGAGGGTGCAGGATGGAAGCAGCACATGACAGGATGGGGACGCAGGATGGAGCAGCACATGACAGGATGGGGACGCAGGATGGAGCAGCACATGACAGGATGGGGGCACAGGATGGAGCAGCACATGACAGGATGGGGACGCAGGATGGAGCAGCACATGACAGGATGGGGACGCAGGATGGAGCAGCACATGACAAGATGGGGGCACAGGATGGAGCAGCACATGACAGGATGGGGACGCAGGATGGAGCAGCACATGACAGGATGGGGACGCAGGATGGAGCAGCACATGACAGGATGGGGACGCAGGATGGAGCAGCACATGACAGGATGGGGGCGCAGGATGGAGCAGCACATGACAGGATGGGGGCGCAGGATGGAGCAGCACATGACAGGATGGGGACGCAGGATGGAGCAGCACATGACAGGATGGGGACGCAGGATGGAGCAGCACATGACAGGATGGGGACGCAGGATGGAGCAGCACATGACAGGATGGGGACGCAGGATGGAGCAGCACATGACAGGATGGGGGCGCAGGATGGAGCAGCACATGACAGGATGGGGGCGCATGATGGAGCAGCACATGACAGGATGGGGATGCAGGATGGAGCAGCACATGACAGGATGGGGACGCAGGATGGAGCAGCACATGACAGGATGGGGACGCAGGATGGAGCAGCACATGACAGGATGGGGACGTAGGATGGAGCAGCACATGACAGGATGGGGACGCAGGATGGAGCAGCACATGACAGGATGGGGACGCAGGATGGAGCAGCACATGACAGGATGTGGACGCAGGATGGGAGCAGCACATGACAGGATGGGGATGCAGGATGGAGCAGCTCATGACAGGATGGGGACGCAGGATGGAGCAGCACATACCAGGATGGAGACCATATACCAATATAAATGCTCGCCACCCGGGCGTAGAATGGGTTCAATAGCTAGTGTGTCTATATTCGTGTAAGAGTGTTGTATCCTCACTGATTGCCATCCTCCTCATTAAGCTCGCAAGAGCAGGGTCCTCGCCCCTCTGTATCAGTCTGTCATTGTTAGTTTGTTTACTGTAAGTGATATCTGTAATTTGTATGTAACCCCTTCTCATGTAAAGCACCATGGAATCAATGGTGCTATATAAATAAATAATAATAATAATAATAATTTTCCAGCATCGCTCCACCAGTTCTTATCTCACTCACTTGACTTCCTTTCTTACCCGCCACCTCGTTTTGACTTTCCATAGGCCTTCATTGTAAACGTGACCTCTGGTCCACACAAACTCCAGTGTGGTCCAACAGGTCAGAATAGAAGTCACGTACAAGAGAGGGAGACTAGAGCGATGCTGGAGACAGGAGAAGACTATGATTGACACATTATCACACTTACGCATCATTACATATACATTTCCACAAAAATATATACAAAAAAAATTAGTAAAGCTACTTTAAAGAAAATATTCATGGTTATTTTATAAAAAGACAGTAACATTGTAATGAAATGTGTTACACTACAGACAAGCAATGGAGACATCACTTATACTTACCTGCCATTACAGGAGACTAGATACAAGAAAAAGAAGACCGTGTGCCTCAAAACAGGAGGCCTCAATGGGTACATCCTTGACTTTCCACGGAGATTACAAATGAATTACTTCCAGATACAACAAAAGAATGATCTTGTCTTCAGAATTACAGCACAATTTAAGCTTGCCCTTGTAAGAAACCCAGCCCTCAGGAATCTGATACTCATTACACACCTTGTGAACAAAGACACAAGCAAACGTGAGTCTGATAATCACTATTGCCTAACTCTACCTGCAGCAAACATCCTGTGAAGTGCATCACCTTACAGATTTTTACAATCCCAAGTTTCATAGTCTTTTAGTCCATCAGATCCACCATAAAATGTAATTTTTTTGTACTCAAAGTGTATTGATCTATGTCTTATTGTCCCCATTTTTTTTGTGGTACAGATCAGGTTTCCTTATTATATCTACATGGCACCAATATCCTAATTTTGACATCCTTTCATATGGTGAGACATACAATGACATTTACCATAAACAGTATTTTTCCTTCACTGCTGGGGTGTCAGGAAATATATTATTTGTGCCTTCCCTGCTTTTCCTATGTACAGTACCTATTACAAGTGCAAGGGATTTAGATTAGAAGTCCTCTTTTCCTATGTTTCCTTATTTATGTAAATGTCTTGTTTAAGAGTCAATCAAAACACTTGGTAAACATAAAATTACATATAATCTAACCAATACATGGTCAATAGTACTTATCTGTACATGGGGAAATGCAAAGAACACACTGATATGTTTACCTGGGTTCTCTGCTCTTCCTTCTTCTCCATGTAACAAAGTAACCTCATAATTATACCATAATAGATATTATTGTTTATTTTCTGATATTGTATGATATCATTGTGTTATATGAAGAACATCTATCATCTCCTTACATGCTGTATATCCAATTCTCAGTTTTTAATTTAATTTGGATATCTAATTTGTCAATAGGGCACAGGTTATTCTAAACTTTTAAAAAGGACCTGTCACACGGTCAAAAGTGGCCAATTGTTGCTTTTATTTTTTTTCTTCCCCCTTCTCTTAGCATTCCGCTTTTTGTAAATCGGCCATCTGGTTTCAGAGATTGGTGCCCTTTACTTAGTTCTATTTTTATGGTCTTTACCTAGGAGATGGGGCTCCCAGGATTACCTTGGGGCATGTCTTTAGACTGCCCTGCATATTTACAGTGTTAGCAATGCATTGGTAAAGATTATAAAACTTAGCACTAGAAAAAGGCCTAAGTTATGACTCTGCTGTCAGGTGTCCCAGGACCAGGGACTCCTTCCCTGTCCGTAAGGTTAGTGACACCCTAGTTCGTGCTGTTCCCCGGACTTCTAATGGTGAAGATGCTAGGGCCATGTACCTTGCCTAAACTCCTGAATCAGCCCTCAGTCTGTAACGTTCCCCCACCCAGGGAAGAGGAGATTAGTAATGTATCATAATACACCAACCAGGCTAACAAGGTAATATGAACAGGGATAAATGAAAATACCAATCATACAAATATACACTCATAAACTACAGAGGTAAACACCGGAGAGTGGAGGATGTCGTTAAACCAAAATAGGAGAAGAAAGGGAATTATCACTCATTCAAAACTTAGCAACAGTCACAGATAAATTCACCAAACACCTTCTCCAACAATAATCACCAATAACCTCCAGCCATTCAGCATAAATTATTTCTGACAATGAGTGCTAGCCAGGGCCTAGACTATGTGAGATGGGTGTGGCTAACAGTACTGAGCTGAGAGCCTTAATGCAGGAAAGCTTCTAGTAGCTCTCATCTGAGCATACTAACCCCTGCACTACTAAAAGACATTTACAGCATTTAATATGAAGGTAAAGTGCTTATAATCAGTGCAGGAGTAGGAGAAATTAGATGCTGCGGTCCTCTGGAAAAATTAATAGTAAAAAACAACACAATATTCAAGGATGCAAAAGGAGTAAAATGAGAAGAAAAATTGCACATTTTTGACCTAGTGGCAGCTATTTTTAAGAGGAAATCTGTCATGTAAAATAAAGCTATTAACCTATAGATATGTAGTTAATCTGCAGGTTAATAGCATTCTGGCACAGTGTGGTGCCCACACTGAGAGCCCCAATGCTTGGAGGAAATTAACGTTATTCTCCCAGGCTACCAGTCACAGGGGTGGCGCCAGTCACTGCTCTGTCTGTAGAGAGTGGCAGCTGTAAACACACCCTCAGCACGAACTGACAGACATCTCTTATGATGAGCCCAAGGGTCAGTAGTCAGTGCTGGGAATGCAGTCACTGCTCTCTATACACTGAGCGGTGAATAAACCCGTGCCAGCGCCACCCCTAAGATTGAAGGCTGCTGGGGCGAAAATAAAGATAATTTCCTCCCAGCAGTGGGGCTCTTGGTGTTATGTAGTATGTCATTAGATCATTCAGCAAAGTGGTTTTCAAGCACTGTCCTCTGAGAATGTTACAGAGAGGGTCCCTCTCTTTGGATCCCTTCTGTGAGCCAGAAGTGAGAGCTGCTCTGTAATGCTACAGAATGACCACCATGAAAGGAATGGCCAACTGGTTGACACTAGGAAAATCAGCTGTAAAACCTCCCATGGGAGCTTTTGAGACAAGCCTTTTAAGCAAAAATGGCCACATCAAGATTCACCACTGAAACGGGTACTTTATTTTATTTTGATAAATAACAGGCAAATTTTTTTCAGCTAATAAGAGCATTTGTGTGATATTCATATGGCATGATATGACACACTCCTCCTGTTTTCAAAGCTGTCTATGCTCTACATTAAAGTAAAACACAAAAGCACACAAGACTATTCTTAAACTAATCAACCATAACATGGGTGACATCATTCAATTAGATCAGGATGTACATGGCAAATTCACAAGTATTCAGCTATATGTCGCAATGAAAAAGCAATTTATCTACTCCACCCAGGATTATCAGCACAGGATAGATGTCTTAATTTTAAATTTTCAGTTTCCTGCTTATTTGCAATACATACTGTAAGATGGCCACCGGACAAGTCCTGGAGGGGAGATATGTGTCATTGCGGCTCTTAGCTGCGGTGATGTGAGCTCGGATGTATGCTCCAGCACCTATAGTGGAGAGAGTTGTTTTAGGCCATTCCCGGGCTGGATTTTACGAGCGGTCATAAGAGATGGGTGGGAATGACCACTCACATATGCCAACCGCAGGGGCGTGGTTTGGCAGATAAAATGGAGGCCTAGTCTATCATTCAGTGTCTGTGGCTGGAGGTGAGGAGACCTCCAATGTGTGTTGTCAAAAACACTGACCTGAGCAGGCGGACCTGTAGGGCTATATGGACTATTTTCCTGCAGTTCGTGTTTACCTTCAGTGTGTGGTGCTAAAGACACTGACCGGAGCAGGCGGACCCGCAATACTACATAGACTATTTGTTTTAAGTTTTGTTTTCACTTTATACAAAAAAAGGCTCTGTTTTGTTTTGCCTCCCAGAGTGGTTTATGAAGTGAAACAAACTTGCCTGGACTATTGCATGAAAACCGCCTCCTGTGCCTACCTCGAGAGCTGAGTGAGTACAGATCCCTACAATAGGTGGAGAATGCGGGCACGAATCACAAGGGACAGTATGACTGCAGCACAGATATCACATGTCCTGGGTGAAAGCGGCTGCAGGAGGAACATCTGACAACATGGATGAATTGGTAAAGCAACTCATGCAGGCTAATCTCCAGCAGCAACAGATATGGCAGCAACAACACCAGCTGCATAGAGAGCAGCAGCACCAAGAGCAGCATTACCGTGAGCAGCAGCAGATAGAGCAGGAGACAAACTCCTGATGCAACAAAATCAACAGTAGCAAAGGCAGATGGAACTCCTGGCGGGAGACATCTGCAGCAGAGACACCGCCACAAAACCCAAATCGAGGTGATGACTCTCATGTGAGAAGACAGTAAGAAGAGCATTATAAAAGATGACTCTGGGTGATGGCATTGAGGCATTCCTGGTGATGTTTGAAAGGGCGGCAGAGCAGGAGAAATTGCCTCCGGAGCAGTGGGCAGAGGTTCTGGTGCCATATCTAACGGGTGAACCACAGAAAGCTTACTATGACATGGCGTTGCAGGACACAAAAGAGTATGCCAAGTTAAAGGCTGAGATCCTTGCACGCTTAGGAGTGACTCTGACTGTCAGGGCGCAACGGGTGCACGAGTGGGCATATCACAGTGACAAGCCTATAGAGTCCCAAATGTTCAATCTCCTACAATTGGCCCAAAATGGTTGCAACCTGAATCCTCCTTCCCAGCATAGATAGTGGTGGAGAAGGTTGGTATGAACAGGTTAATACACTCCCTACCAAGGCCGCTGCAATCCTGGGTTGCCCAGGTAGATCTTCATATTGCCGATGACATAGTGAGCTTGGTGGAGAGGTACTAGGCGGTCGAGAGGTCCTTGGGGAAGCAAGGGATGGTAGCATCCCCATACTGGGGTTCCCAAAGCGGGGCTGAAAGCCAAAAGAGGGGAGCTAGAGCCACACCTGGGGGGCGCCGAGATCACTGGAGTTAGTGACCAAGGTCCCTTCCCATAGTGTAACATGTTGGAAGTGTCATACCCCTGGCCACATAGCCACCCATTGTTCCATGACCACTGAGCCAATGGACTGCAGGACAGGACGGCTCTGTTTGTATTTTGCACATCCGGCCTGCAGTGCTGTTCCCCAAATGGGAGAGAGGCTGCAGGCATGCCCCATCACACTAAACGGGGTGCAAGTGACTCATCTGCTGGACTCAGGAAGTTTGGTAACTCTAGTGACGGCCAAAATTCCACATCGGCTGATTCCTGGAAAGAGGATGGGCATCCGCTGTAGCTATGGTGATGAGGAATACTAACCTGTGGCCCAGGTAGTCATAAACACAAATTGTGGCACTGAGTCCCATGAGGTCGGCATGGTCAAGGACCTCTTGCATCCTATTATGTGTTATTTTGGGCCTTGTGGGGAACAGGGAGGACCTGGTTGCCCGGACGACAGCCAGGTTGCTCCCGAAGAAACCTTTGACGCAAGCTGCAGATGACAGGTTTCCATTTTGTGTGCTTGTTGGAGCTGAGGATGAGGCAGCATCCACTGAGGCCAGTGTCCCTGAGCTTGAGGTGTCCAGGGGAAACTTTGGAACCACCCAACTCAGGGATTTACCTCTAAAAGGGGCATTTAATAATGTAACAGTACTTAATAGTGTAGACCAATAGCCTTGGGCTGACACTCGATACCAACATTTTGCCATGAATGGGGTGGCGATATATCACGTCACCAAGCTGAGAAAGGAGGTTATTGAGCAGTTACTGGTGCCAGGACCGTACAGACGCAGAGAGATAAACATGGCCCATACACATGTCTTAGGTGGTCACCTGGGGGAAGAGAAAACCCAGGAACAGATCCTCCAGAGGTTCTACTGACAAGGTTATCACCGTGATATTGTGAACTCTTGTAGATCCTGTCCCATCTGCCAGCTAACTTCCCCAGTGGCCCATTTTTGTAGCCCGTTGGTGCCATTGCCCATTATTGAGGTTCCATTTGATCGCATAACTATGGATCTAGTGGGACCCCTGGTCAAGTTCACCAGAGGGTATCAGTATATCCTGGTGATACTGGACTATGCTACGCAATACGCCTCTACGTAACTCCTCCCCCAAGTATATCGCCCAAGAGTTGGTCTAGGTCTTCTCTAGAACAAGGTTGCCGAAAAAGATCCTGATGGACCAAGGTACCCCGTTTATCTCAAAGGTGATGAAGGAGTTGTGCAAAACTCTACAAATCACACAACTCCGGACCTCAGTCTATCATCCACAGATGGATGGCTTGGTAGAAAGGTTTAACAAAACCTTATTGGCCATGTTATTATTATTATTATTATTATTTATATAACACCATTAATTCCATGGTGTTGTACATGAGACAGGGTTACATCAAATTACAAATATCACTTACAGTAAACAAAACTAACAATGACAGACTGATACAGAGGGGAGATGACTCTGCCCTTGCAGGCTTGCATTTTACAGGATTGTGGGGAAGGAGACAGTAGGTCGGGAGTTGCGATAGCTCCGATGGTGCTTAGGAGGCCGTGTGGTCATTACAGGTTGTACGCTTCTTTGAAGAGATGGGTTTTCAGGTTCTGTTTGAAGGGTCCAAGTGTGGTGGATAAACGGACGTGTTGGGGCACAGAATTCCAGACGATGGAGGATATTCAGGAGAAGTCTTGGAGGCGATTGGATGAGGAGCGAATAAGTGTGGAGGAGAGAAGGAGGTCTTGGGAGGACCGGAGATTATGTGAGGGAAGATATTAAGAGATTAGTTTGGAAATATACGAAGGAGAATGGTTATGGATGGCTTTGTAGGTCAGTGTTAGTAGTTTAAACTGGATGCACTGAGAAATTGGGAGCCAGTGAAGGGATTTGCAAAGAGGGGAAGCAGAAGTGCAGTGAGGAGAGAGATTAATTAGTCGGGCAGCAGAGTTAAGGATGGACTGGAGGGGTGTGAGAGGATGTTACAGTAGTCGAGGCGGGAGATGATTAGGGCATGCATAAGCATTTTGGTAGAGTGAGGGTCAAGGAAAGGATGGATTCTGGAAATATTTTTGTGATAGCAGTGACAGGAGGTTGTGAGAGCTTGGATGCGCAGTATAAAGGACAGGGCAGAGTCAAGGGTTACTCCGAGGCAGTGGATTACCGGGACAGGGGAAAGTGAGAATTATTTTATTGTGATAGATAGATCAGGTAGGGAAGGTGTGCGAGATGAAGGAAAGATAATTATTTTGGTTTTGTCCATATTGAGTTTGAGGAAGCGAGAGGAGAAGAAGGAAGATATGGCTGATAGACATTCTGGCCGACACCCACATGGACTCCTCGACGTAGCAAAAGAGATGTGGGTGGTGGAGTCTACACCCTACCGAGTGTGATCAAGCATGTGGTCCAGATGCAAGGATTGCTAAAGTGATACCCTTAGTGAGAGAACACCTCCTCAAAGAACAAGAGGCGCAGTCGAGGATCTACAATAGGTTGGCAAAGGTGAGGCAGTTCAACCCAGGGTATCACTTGCTGGTGCTGGTGCCCTCGGTGGGGACCAAATTCCTGGCCAATTGGCAGGGTCCCTATGAGGTAGTGGAAAAAGTTGGAGAGGTCAATTACAAAATCTATCAACCATTGAAGCGGAAGCCCTACCAAGTATACTACATGAATCTAATCAAACCGTGGCAGGACCGAGAAACCCCTTGCCTGCTGGCCGAGTCCAAGGTCAGTGCAGAGGAACAGAGACCTGCTGTAGAATGCTATAGAATATAGAATGCTGTATATAAGCCCTGAAAGGTGATGGATGTATCTTATATCTGCCAAAACTGCTGACAGGTTCACTTTAGTGCCATTCTTCCAGGCTCTGTCCCTCTAATATGCACCAGTGGATCATTTATACAGTACTATGCAAAAGTTTTGGACAGGTGTGGATAAAATGTTGGAAAGTAAGAATGCTTTAATGAAGTATAAATGTAATAGTTTATTTTTAGCAATTACCAAAATTGAAAGTGAATGAACAAATGAGAAATCTAAAAACTCAAATCAATATTTGGTGTAACCAGCCTTTGCCTTCAAAACAGCATCAATTCTTCTAGATACACTTACAGTTTTTGAAGAAACTCGGCATGGAGACTGTCTAAACATCTTAGAGAACCAACCACAGAACTAACCACAAATCTTCCGTGGATGTAGCTTTGCACAAATTCTTGAGTCTTTTCATGTCATCACAGAGAGACTGGAATATGTTTAAGTCAGGGTTCTGTGGGAGCGATATTGCCATTTTCAGGGCTCCAGGTGCTTCTTTATTGTGAAGATAGTTCTTACAGCACCACTCCAGCATTTTTTTACTTCACCGTCAGAGTGGAATCACTAATGGGTCTGTTCCCAGCCCCTAGTAAAATACGTACTCGCCGCTATCTTATGCTCTTCTCTGCACTGCTTACGTCCTGTTTTGCCGTCTTGTGACCACAGCTGCTAACTGAATGGAAGTCACAGCTAAAGGCCCCTTCACATTAAGCGACGCTGCAGCGATACCGACAACGATCCGAATCGCTGCAGTGTCGCTGTTTGGTCACTGGAGAGCTGTCACACAGACAGCTCTCCAGCGACCAACGATGCCGGTAACCAGGGTAAACATCGGGTTACTAAGCGCAGGGCCGCGCTTAGTAACCCGATGTTTACCCTGGTTACCATCCTAAAAGTAAAAAAAACAAACACTACATACTTACCTAACGCTGTCTGTCCCCGGCGCTGTGCTTCTCTGCACTCCTCCTGTACTGGCTGTGAGCACAGCGGCCGGAAAGCAGAGCGGTGACGTCACCGCTCTGCTTTCCGGCCGCTGTGCTCACAGCCAGTGCAGGAGGAGTGCAAAGAAGCACAGCGCCGGGGACAGACAGCGGTAGGTAAGTATGTACTGTTTGTTTTTTTACTTTTACGCTGGTAACCAGGGTAAACATCGGGTTACTAAGCGCGGCCCTGCGCTTAGTAACCCGATGTTTACCCTGGTTACCAGTGAAGACATCGCTGGATCGGTGTCACATACGCCGATCCAACGATGTCTGCAGGGAGTCCAGCGACGAAATAAAGTTCTGGACTTTCTTCAGCGACCAACGATCTCCCAGCAGGGGCCTGATCGTTGGTCGCTGTCACACATAACGATTTCCTTAACGACATCGTTGCTACGTCACAAAAAGCAACGATATCGTTAACGATATCGTTATGTGTGAAGGTACCTAAACAGTCACAAGCTTTCAAGGTAAGTCTATGAGAGCTTTGTTCATTGAGAAGTGAGTCATAGCTTGGACATACTGAAGAAGTTCAGCTAGTCACAACTATCAAAAGACTACTGTAGCTCAAGAACAACAGAAAATCTTGACTGGTAACTATTCTGCTATGGGCTGGGAACAGATATTAATGATACCACTCCGATGGTGAAATAAAAAAACACACTAGAATGGTGCTTTAAATGGAATCTGTCAACAGGTTTTTGCTATGTAATCTGAGGACAGCATGAGGTAGGGTCTGATACACTGATTTCATCAATGTGTCAAATATCAAGCTATGGGGTCGTCTACATACACTGAAGGTTTTATCACCTGGGATTATGATTGCCTGGACTGCAACAGGGCATGCTAGTCCAACTCTGCCCCTCCCCATGATAATCATCTCACTGTCAGTGGACAATATACATACAGTTTGTTGTGGATGGGGTTAACTTTGTCACCTCTGCGAAATCTAAGAACTCTTATTGTGCCAAAACTGCTGCACCCAATAAACTAAATGATACACAGTTGGATTCAGGGTCTATTTGACTACATCTTGCTGCTCTTAGATGAGAGAGAAAACACTTGCTGAATGATTCCTTTTAATAATAACAATAATAATAGTAATAATCTTTATTTTTATATAGCGCTAACATATTCTGCAGCACTTTCCAGTTTTGCCCACATTATTGTTGCTGTCCCCGATGGGGCTCACAATCTAGAATCCCTACCAGTATGTCTTTGGAGGAAACCGGAGTACCCGGAGGAAACCCACGCAAACAAGCAAACAAACTCCTTGCAGATGTTTTCCTTGGTGGGATTTGAACCCAGGACTCCAGCACTGCAAGGCTGCAGTGCTAACCACATAAGCTGTATGTTTGGGGTTGGTGTCTTGCTGAAGAATAAATTTGGAGACTATCAGACGCTTTTATGATGAATAAGTATTTACCTGTATTTCTATATTGTTCATTCATTTGCCCTTTGTTAATTGAAAAAAATAACTACTAACACAAACATTTTTACTTGCACAGTACTTTAGGGTACCTTCAGGGTGGTAATACATGTGTGGTAGTGGGCACACAAATTCACTTATTCAGTGGTCACAGCTACAGCAAAAATATATATATATTTTAGAAAAACAAGCGAAAAAATATTATTAAAACATAATTTATTTGAATGCTCTAAAAACATGATATAACATAGCATTAGGTCTACCGTATCGAGCGCTACCACACTCTTAATCATAGCTATGGTAGCAGTAATGGTAGCGATCGAAACGCAAAGGCCTAATGCTATGTTTTTTCTTGGTTTTTAGAGCATTCAAATAAATTTCAAATAAATGTTTTAAAGAATTTTTTTAACTTTTTTTTGTGATAGCTAGACTTTCTACCATTTTATATTCACGTCCACTGACCTGAAACAGGAGCAAGGATTTGTCCATGCAACGCACCCCTTGTGGATCATTGCCTGCACTTGTGAGCTGATGTGAAGAAAGATTCGAAGCTAACAAAAGTGTTAAATTCTTGCAACTGAAAATCAGTTCTGTACATGAATATGGAGCTGTTTTTTCAGTGTTACTTTTGCATTTTCAACACAAAGAATAAATTATAAGTGCAATAAGTTATCATTAGTGTTGAGTGAATTTGCCAATATTTGAATTTGGCAATTCACTCCAATTTGAAAAAGAAATTCGATTTGCATCAAATAACTTAGAATTTTTCTTAGGCCGGGTCACAATTGCGTGTGTAATGCGAGAAATTCGCGAGAGTCTCTCGCATCAATGCCCAGCACTGCTGCCGGCACTTGGGACCTGAGTGTGCAGCTGCATGTATTTCTATGCAGCCGCACACTCCGGTCCCGAGTGCAGGCGGAAGTGCTGGGTATTGATGTGAGAGACTCGCATGAGTTTCTCGCATTACACACGAAAGTGTGACCCTAGCCTAAGGGTTCACTTATATCTGTGTATAAAATCTACGAGTGCAATGTGAGAAAAAAATTGCATTGCACTCGCATCAATGATACTCAATGGGGTAGTGTTCATCTGCGAGTTTTTACTCACCTGGAATTTTGGTGAGGAAAAAATCGCAGCATGCCGCGGCATTGCAGCGTTAAATGTCCGAAACTCACTGGTGTAAGTCAGTGGGTGCAAGAAAAAAAATTGCACGGCACACGGACCATGAGTTGCTGTCTGATTTTTATGCACCCACCCTCAAGGGAAATCCAACATTTCATCAGCCAAGTACAGAAAATTCACAGCAAGAACCATCAGAATAAAATAGATAGAAAGATAGAAATATGTCAGTGAGAGATATATTTTGTGCAGTGTGTGTGTGTGTGTAGTTTATTGTACATCTATCTAGATAAAAAAATATAAAAATAAATGAAAAAAATGGGGTATCCCTTATTTTTAATAACAAGCTGAGGGAAAGCAGACAGCTGTGAACTGGTGTTATTCTGGGAAGGGGCAAATATACGTAGGTCTTCCCAGCATATTAACATCACCTCACAGTGGTCTGTGTAGCCTTTACTGGATACTTAAAAGAGGAAACCCAAAAAAAATGATGTAAGGTCCCCCTATTTTTAATAACCAGCAAAGGCTAAGCTAACAACTGCAGGCTGATATTATAAGGCTAAAAAGGGGCCATAAGGCTGGATATTGGCCCCTTCCAAGACTAATAATAGCAGCCCTCAGCCGCCCCAGAAATGGTGCATTCATTAGATGCACCAATTCTGGCGCTTAACCTTGGCTCTTCCAGATGGTCCTGGTGCATTAGCAATCAAAATAATAGTTTTGGGGTTAATGTCTGCTGACATTAAGCCCAGGGGTTAGTAATAAAGAGGTGTCTATCAGACATTACTAACCCCATAAGTAAAAGAAACACACACATAGAATAGTCGTTTAACCCCTTAGCGACCGCCGATACGCCTTTTAATGGCGGCCGCTAAGGGTACTTAAACCACAGCGCCGTTAATTAACGGCGCTGTGGAAAAAGTCAATAGCGCCCCCCTGAGGCCGATTTTCTCCGGGGTCTCGGCTGCCGGGGGTAGCCGAGACCCCAGAGAACATGATTTGGGTTTTTTTTAACCCAACCCGCATTTGCGATCGCCGGTAATTAACCGTTTACCGGCAATTGCAAAAAAAAAAAAAAAAACGCGATCTCTTTTTAATTTCTCTGTCCTCCGATGTGATCGCACATCGGAGGACAGAGAAAGGGGGTCCCAGGTGGCCCCCCAATACTCACCTAGCTCCCCCGATGCTCCTCGTGTCTCCCGGTGGACGCCGCCATCTTCAAAATGGCGGGCGCATGCGCAGTGCGCCCGCCGGCCGGCACCGGGAGAATCTTTGGGGTCTCGGCTGCCGGGGGTAGCCGAGACCCCAAAGAGCATGATCGGGGTCGGTATTACCGACCCCTGTTTTGCGATCACCGGTAATTAACTGTTTACCGGCGACCGCAAAAAAAAAAAAAAAAGCAAAGTGTAATTCTCTGTCCTCTGATGTGATCGCACATCAGAGGACAGAGAAATAGGGGGATTCGGGGACCCTAGCATACTCACCTAGGTCCCTGGATCCTCTTGCTGCTCCTCCTGGCCGCCGGCAGAAGAAAATGGCGGGCGCATGCCCAGTGCGCCCGCCATCTGTCTCCATCTGCCGGCCGGCAGGAGAACAGCAGTTGGGGCTAAAATTAGGGTTAGGGGTAGGGTTAGGGGTAGGGTTAGGGGTAGGGTTAGGGGTAGGGTTGGGGGTAGGGTTAGGGTTAGGGGTAGGGTTAGGGGTAGGGTTAGGGTTAGGGGTAGGGTTGGGGGTAGGGTTAGGGTTAGGGGTAGGGGTAGGGTTAGGGGTAGGGTTAGGGGTAGGGTTAGGGCTAGGGTTAGGGCTAGGGTTGGGGCTAAATTTAGGGTTAGGGTTGGGGCTAAATTTAGGGTTAGGCTTCTTTCACACTTACGTCGGTACGGGGCCATCGCAATGCGTCGGCCCGACATACCGACGCAGGTTGTGAAAATTGTGCACAACGTGGGCAGCAGCTGTAGTTTTTCAACGCATCCGCTGCCCAATCTATGTCCTGGGGAGGAGGGGGCGGAGTTACGGCCACACATGCGCGGTCAGAAATGGCAGATGCGACGTACAAAAAAACGTTTCATTGAACCTTTTTTTGTGCCGACGCTCCGCCAAAACACAACTGATCCAGTGCACGACGGACGCAACGTGTGGCCATCCGTCACGATCCGTCGGCAATACAAGTCTATGGGCAAAAAATGCATCCTGCTGGCACATTTGCAGGATCCGTTTCTTGTCCAAAATGACGGATTGCGACGGAATGCCAAACGACGCAAGTGTGAAAGTAGCCTTAGGGCTAGGGTTAGGGTTGGGGCTAAAGTTAGGGCTAGGGTTGGGGCTAAAGTTAGGGTTAGAGCTGGGATTAGGGTTAGGGTTTGGATTAGGGTTGGTATTAGGGTTAGGGTTGGCATTAGGGTTACGCTTGGGATTAGGGTTAGGTTTGGGATTAGGGTTAAGGTTAGGGTTGTAATTAGGGGTGTATTGGGATTAGAGTTAGGTTTGAGGTTAGGGTTGAGATTAGGATTAGGGGTGTGTTGGATTTAGGGTTTTGATTAGGGTTATGGTTAGGGTTGACATTAGGGTTGTTTTGGGGTAAGGGTTGTGATTATGGTTAGGGTTAGTGATTAGGATTATGGATCAGGTTGGGATTAGGGTTAGGGGTGTGTTGGGCTTAGGGTTGGAGCTAGAATTGGGGGGTTTCCACTGTTTAGGTACATCAGGGGGTCTCCAAACACGACAGCCAATTTTGCGCTCAAAAAGTCAAATGGTGCTCCCTCCCTTCTGAGCTCTGCCATGCGCCCAAACAGTGGGTTACCCCCACATATGGGGCATCAGCGTACTCGGGATAAATTGGACAACAACTTCTGGGGTCCAATTTCTCTTGTTACCCTTGTGAAAATAAAAACTTGGGGGCTACAATATCTTTTTTGTGAAAAAAAAAATATTTTTTATTTTCACGACTCTGCATTCTAAACTTCTGTGAAGCACTTGGGCATTCAAAGTTCTCACCACACATCTAGATAAGTTCCTTGGGGGGTCTAGTTTCCAAAATGGGGTCACTTGTGGGGGGTTACTACAGTTTAGGTATATCAGGGGCAATGCAATCGCAACATAATGCCCACAGACCATTCTATCAAAGTCTGCATTCCAAAAAGGCGCTCCTTCCCTTCCGAGCTCTGCCGTGCGCCCAAACAGTGGTTTACCCCCACATATGGCGCATCAGCGTACTCGGGATAAATTGGACAACAACTATTGCAGTCCAATTTCTCCTGTTACCCTTGTGAAAATAAAAACTTGGGGGCTACAATATCTTTTTTGTGGAAAAAAAAAAATATTTTTTATTTTCACGACTCTGCATACTAAACTTCTGTGAAGCACTTGGGCATTCAAAGTTCTCACCAGACATCTAGATAAGTTCCTTGGGGGGTCTAGTTTCCAAAATGGGGTCACTTGTGGAGGGTTTCTACTGGTTAGGTACATCAGGGGCTCTGCAGACGCAACATAATACCCGCAGACCATTCTATCAAAGTCTGCATTCCAAAACGGCGCTCCTTCCTTCCGAGCTCTGCCGTGCGCCCAAACAGTGGTTTACCCCCACATATGGGGTGCCAGCATACTCAGGACAAATTGGACAACAACTTTTGGGGTCCAATTTCTCTTGTTACCCTTGTGAAAATAAAATCTTGGGGGCTAAAAAATCTTTTTTGTGGAAAAAAAAAATATTTTTTATTTTCACGGCTCTGCATTATAAACTTCTGTGAAGCACTTGGGCATTCAAGGTTCTCACCACACATCTAGATAAGTTCCATGGGGGGTCTAGTTTCCAAAATGGGGTCACTTGTGGGGGGTTTCCACTGTTTAGGCACATCAGGGGCTCTCCAAACGCAACATGGCGTCCAATCTCAATTCCAGCCAATTCTACATTGAAAAAGTAAAACGGCACTCCTTCTCTTCCAAGCTCTGCGGTGCGCCCTAACAGTAGTTTACCCCCACATATTGGGTATCAGCGTACTCAGGAGAAATTGCACAACAACTTTTGTGGTCTAATTACTCCTGTTACCCTTGTGAAAATAAGAATTTGTGGGCAAAAATATCATTTTTGTAGAAAAAATGCGATTTTTTTTTTCACGGCTCTACATTATAAACTTCTGTGAAACACATGGGGGTTCAAAGTGCTCACCACACATCTAGATATGTTCCTTAGGGGTCTAGTTTCCAAAATGGGGTCACTTGTGGGGGGTTTCCACTGTTTAGGCACATCAGAGGCTCTCCAAACGCGACATGGCGTCCAATCTCAATTCCAGCCAATTCTACATTGAAAAAGTAAAACGGCGCTCCTTCACTTCCAAGCTCTGCGGTGCGCCCAAACAGTGGTTTACCCTCACATATGGGGTATCGACATATTCAGGAGAAATCGCACAACAACTTTTGTGGTCTAATTTCTCCTGTTACCCTTGTGAAAATAAGAATTTGTGGGCGAAAAAATCATTTTTGTGTAAACAAAAGCGATTTTTTATTTTCACGGCTCTACGTTATAAACTTCTGTGAAGCACTTGGGGGTTCAAAGTGCTCACCACACATCTAGATAAGTTCCATAAGGGGTCTAGTTTCCAAAATGGTGTCACTTGTGGGGAGTTTCCACTGTTTAGGCACATCAGGGGCTCTCTAAACGTGACATGGCGTCCGATCTCAATTCCAGCCAATTCTGCATTGAAAAAGTCAAACGGCGCTCCTTCACTTCTAAGTTCTGCGGTGCGCCCTAACAGTGGTTTACCCCCACATATGGGGTATTGGCGTATTCAGGAGAAATTGCATAACAAAATTTATGGTTACATTTCTGTTTTTACACTTGTGAAAATAAAAAAAATGGTTCTGAATTAAGATGTTTGCAAAAAAAAGTTAAATGTTCATTTTTTCCTTCCACATTGTTTCAGTTCCTGTGAAGCACGTAAAGGGTTAATAAACTTCTTGAATGTGGTTTTGAGAACCTTGAGGGGTGTAGTTTTTAGAATGGTGTCACACTTCATTATTTTCTATCATATAGACCCCTCAAAATGACTTCAAATGTGATGTGGTCCCTAAAAAAAATGGTGTTGTAAAAATGAGAAATTGCTGGTCAACTTTTAACCCTTATAACTCCCTAACAAAAAAAAATTTTGTTTCCAAAATTGTGCTGATGTAGAGTAGACATGTGGGAAATGTTATTTATTAACTATTTTTCGTGACATATCTCTCTGATTTAAGGGCATAAAAATACAAAGTTTGAAAATTGCAAAATTTTAAAATTTTTTGCCATATTTCCGTTTTTTTCATAAATAATCGCAAGTAATATCGAAGAAATGTTACCAATAACATGAAGTACAATATGTCACGAAAAAACAATCTCAGAATCAGCGGGATCCGTTGAAGCGTTCCAGAGTTATAACCTCATAAAGTGACAGTGGTCAGAATTGCAAAAATTGGCCTGGTCATTAAGTACCAAATTGGCTCTGTCACTAAGGGGTTAATTGTGAAAAGCACTGCAGTGACTGCTGCAGTGATGAGTGGTGATGTCAGTAAGGCTATCGTAGTTTACAGCTGACGAATTGTGGTAACCTTACTGACATCACTGCTTGCAGCGGGTGAACATACTGCCGGCTCTCACTCTGCAAGCAGTGACGTCACTAAGGTTCATCGGCTGTGAACCGAGATAATCTTACTGATGTTACTGCTTGTCACTGCAGCCGGGTTCTCCTGCTACTCTAATTGTGTTCCGGTGGCCGTGGTGAGTGGTAACATTACTGATGTCACAGCTCTTCACTGCCTCCGGATGACAATCCTAAGAGTTGGGGGATCATCGTAGGACCTCCTTCTTATGGATTTATGACAGACTCTTGTGGATTACTTTATTTTTTTCTATTAAATGGGTAAAAGGGTAATTGTCAGGGTGTGCTTTTGGCAATTAAAGGAATCTGTGTGTGTTGTGACAAAGTCACTGATAAAGTACTGGAGGGGACATATGTGTAACTAATCCTAATGGCGTCAGTGATGTGAAACCCAAAATATTTTCCTCCAGTACACTACATATTGTGAGATTAAGCTGAGTTGCACAAATAGGCTGGCTTTTATGTGGACATCGATAGAGTGGGTAGGAGGATGTCCACTTATCTCCACCTGTAGAGCCGGCACCACCATGTGCTGACAAGACCTGGGTCATGTCATACACCAGAGCATTCCTTGATCGACAATTAAAGTAAACTGTGGACTTGATGAATGAAGGAAAGGTTGTGAGAGAAACACCCTCCTTTGCCAGGGTAAAAGGACAGATTGTACAGTTCCTACATGGTTAAGTACCCACTAGTATACCACCTGTTGTGACCTGGTGGTTAGGAGGCCACATTGATATGACCTGGTGGCTAAAACGCAACATGGGACAAGCTCTGAGAAGGTGGTATCTCTACTGACCGCAGTCCCTAATCCTAACAACAACAGTAAAAATAGCCGTGGGATGTTCCTGACTCTCCCTAGACACCTCTTCACAGCCTAAGAAATAACTACCCCTAAAGAAGGAAATAGAAAGCTATCTTGCCTCAGAGAAACCCCCAAAAGGAAAGACAGCCCCCCACAAATATTGACTGTGAATGGAGAGGGAAATGACGAACACAGAAATGAAATCAGAATTCAGCAAAGGAGGCCAATACTAAACTTGATAGACAGAGAGAAAAGGATACTGTGCGGTCAGTATAAAAACTACAAAATCCACACAGAGTTTACAAAAATGAACTCCACACCGACTCACGGTGTGGAGGGGCAAATCTGCTTTCCCAGAGCTTCCAGCTAGCCTGAATAAGACATAGTGACAAGCTGGACAAAAAGACATATTTGCAGAGCAATAGAGTCCAAACAAATGGACAAACAAAAACTAGCAAAAACTTATCTTTTGCTGACAGGGACGGGCCATATGAGAAATCCAAGGAGAGAACTAAATCCAACCAAGAACATTGACAGCAGGCATGAACTAAAGCCCAGAGCAGGTTTAAATAACAAACCCAGGCAAGGCGATTAGTGAAGGCAGCTGCTACAGCTACCTAAAGGAGCAGCAGTTCCACTCGAAACCACCAGAGGGAGCCCAAGGGCAGAACTCACAAAAATACCATTAGCAACCACAGGATGGAGCTCCATAACAACAGTACCCCCCCTCCCCCCTTGAGGAGGGGTAACCGAACCCTCACCAGAGCTCCCAGGCCAATCAGGACGAGCCAAATGGAAAGCACGAACCAAATCGGCAGCATGAACATCGGAGGCAACAACCCAAGAATTAACCTCCTGGCCATAACCCTTCCACTTGACCAGATACTGAAGCTTCCGCCTCGAAAAACGAGAATCCAAAATCTTCTCCACCACATATTCCAATTCCCCCTCAACCAACACCGGAGCAGGAGGATCAACGGAGGGAACCATAGGTACCACATATCTCCGCAACAAGGATCTATGGAACACATTATGAATGGAAAAGGAAGCTGGAAGGGCCAAACGAAAAGACACTGGATTGATAATTTCAGAAATCTTATAAGGCCCAATAAAGCGAGGCTTGAACTTAGGGGAAGAAACCTTCATAGGAACATGACGAGAAGACAACCAGACCAAATCCCCAACACGAAGCCGGGGACCAACACACCGACGACGGTTAGCAAAACGCTGAGCCTTTTCCTGAGACAACATCAAATTGTCCACCACATGAGTCCAAATTTGCTGCAACCTGTCTACCACGGAATCCACACCAGGACAGTCAGAAGGCTCAAGCTGCCCTGAAGAAAAACGAGGATGAAAACCAAAGTTACAAAAGAAAGGCGAAACCAAGGTAGCCGAACTAGCCCGATTATTAAGGGCAAACTTGGCCAACGGCAAAAAGGTCACCCAATCATCCTGATCAGCAGACACGAAGCATCTCAAATAGGTTTCCAAGGTCTGATTGGTTCGCTCCGTTTGGCCATTTGTCTGAGGATGGAATGCTGAAGAAAAAGACAAATCAATGCCCATTCTAGCACAAAAGGACCACCAAAACCTAGAAACGAACTGGGAACCTCTGTCAGACACAATATTCTCCGGAATACCATGCAAACAAACCACATGCTGAAAAAATAATGGAACCAAATCAGAGGAGGAAGGCAACTTAGGCAACGGCACCAAATGGACCATCTTAGAAAACCGGTCACAAACCACCCAGATGACAGACATCTTCTGAGAAACAGGAAGATCAGAAATAAAATCCATGGAAATATGCATCCAGGGCCTCTCAGGAATAGGCAAAGGCAAAAGCAATGCACTGGCACGGGAACAGCAAGGCTTAGCCCGAGCACAGGTCCCACAGGACTGCACAAACGAACGCACATCCCGCGACAAGGAAGGCCACCAAAAGGACCTAGCCACCAAATCTCTGGTACCAAAAATCCCAGGGTGACCAGCCAACACCGAACAATGAACCTCAGAAATTACCCTAACAAACAGTTTCCGCACAGGACAGCGGTCAGGTTTATCAGCCTGAAACTCCTGAAGTACCCGCCGCAAATCAGGGGAGATGGCAGAAAGAATCACCCCCTCCTCGAGGATCCCAACCGGCTCAAGAACTCCCGGAGAATCAGGCAAAAAACTCCTAGAAAGGGCATCAGCCTTCACATTCTTAGATCCCGGAATATACGAGACCACAAAATCAAAACGTGAGAAAAACAGAGACCACCGAGCCTTTCTAGGATTCAACCGCTTAGCAGACTCGAGGTAAATCAAATTCTTGTGATCAGTCAAGACCACCACGCGATGCTTGGCTCCCTCAAGCCAATGTCGCCACTCCTCAAATGCCCACTTCATAGCCAACAACTCCCGATTGCCGACATCATAATTGCGCTCAGCAGGCGAAAACTTTCTAGAGAAGAAAGCACATGGTTTCATCAAAGAGCCATCAGAATTTCTCTGAGACAAAATGGCCCCTGCCCCAATCTCAGAAGCATCAACCTCAACCTGAAAAGGGAGAGAAACATCTGGCTGATGCAACACAGGGGCAGAAGTAAAACGACGTTTAAGCTCCTGAAAGGCCTCAACAGCCGCAGAGGACCGATTCACCACATCAGCGCCCTTCCTCGTCAAATCGGTCAGAGGCTTCACCACACTAGAAAAATTAGCAATAAAGCGGCGATAAAAATTGGCAAAGCCCAAAAATTTCTGAAGGCTCTTTACAGATGTAGGTTGAGTCCAATCATGAATGGCCTGGACTTTAACAGGGTCCATTTCAATAGCCAAGGGAGAAAAAATGAAACCCAAAAAAGAAACCTTCTGAACTCCAAAGAGGCACTTAGACCCCTTCACAAACAACACATTAGCACGAAGGACCTGAAATACCATCCTAACCTGCTTCACATGAGACTCCCAATCATCGGAGAAAACCAAAATATCATCCAAATACACAATCATGAATTTATCCAGATAATTCCTGAAGATATCTTTTATGACCTGGTGGTTAGGACAAGAATGGACCTGATGGTCAGGAGCACCCGGAAAGACCTGATAGCTACAAAAACACAGGACAAGCTCTGGGAAATGGGAACTCTGCTGACCGCAATCACTAATCCTATCACACACACTAAAAATAGCCGTGGATTGCTCCTAACGCTCCCTAGGCAACTCTTCACAGCCTAAGAACTAGCTAGCCCTAAAGATAGGAAAATAAAGCCTACCTTGCCTCAGAGAAATTCCCCAAAGGAAAATGCAGCCCCCCACATATATTGACTGTGAGTAAAGATGAAATCACAAACACAGAGATGAAATAGATTTAGCAAAGAGGGGCCCGACTTACTGAACAGACAGAGGATAGGAAAGATAACTTTGCGGTCAGCACAAAAACCTACAAAAAGCCGCGCAGAGAGTGCAGGAAAAAAAAAAACCTTCCGCACCGACTAACGGTGCGGAGGTGCCCCTCTGCGTCCCAGAGCTTCCAGCAAGCAAGGAAATATTCACAATAGCAAGCTGGACAGAAAAAATAGAAAACAAGAAAATAGCAAGAGGAACTTAGCTTCTGCTGGAGAAAACAGGTAACCAGAACGATCCAGGAGCGAACTAGACCATAGTAAAACATTGACAGCTGGCATCTAGCAATGATCCAAGTGGAGTTAAATAGAGTAGCCAGCTAACGAATTAAGCTCGTCACCTGTGGAAGGAAACTCAGAAACACCCACAGCCATCAGAGGAAGTCCATGGACAGAACCAGCCGAAGTACCATTCATGACCACAGGAGGGAGCTCGACGACAGAATTCACAACAGTACCCCCCCTTGAGGAGGGGTCACCGAACCCTCACCAGGCCGACCAGGATGAGCCAAATGAAACGCACGAACGAGATTGGCAGCATGAACATCAGAGGCAAAAACCCAGGAATTATCTTCCTGACCATAACCCTTCCACTTGACCAGGTACTGGAGTTTCCGTCTCGAAATACGAGAATCCAAAATCTTCTCCACCACATACTCCAACTCCCCCTCAACCATCACCGGAGCAGGAGGATCAACGGATGGAACCACAGGCGCCACGTATCTCCGCAATAACGACCTATGGAACACATTATGGATGGCAAAAGAAGCTGGAAGGGCCAAATGAAATGACACAGGATTGAGAACCTCAGAAATCTTATACGGACCAATGAAACGAGGCTTAAACTTAGGAGAGGAAACCTTCATAGGAACATAACGAGACGACAACCAAACCAAATCTCCAACACAAAGTCGGGGACCCACACAGCGCCGGCGGTTAGCGAAACGTTGAGCCTTCTCCTGGGACAATGTCAAATTGTCCACCACATGAGTCCAAATCTGCTGCAACCTATCCACCACAGTATCTACACCGGGACAGTCCGAAGACTCAACCTGCCCTGAAGAGAAACGAGGGTGGAAACTAGAATTGCAGAAGAACGGCGAAACCAAAGCCGAGCTGGCCCGATTATTAAGGGCGAACTCAGCCAAAGGCAAAAAGGACACCCAATCATCCTGATCAGCAGAAACAAAGCATCCCAGATACAGTGGGGCAAAAAAGTATTTAGTCAGTCAGCAATAGTGCAAGTTCCACCACTTTAAAAGATGAGAGGCGTCTGTAATTTACATCATAGGTAGACCTCAACTATGGGAGACAAACTGAGAAAAAAAAATCCAGAAAATCACATTGTCTGTTTTTTTTACAATTTATTTGCATATTATGGTGGAAAATAAGTATTTGGTCAGAAACAAAATTTCATCTCAATACTTTGTAATATATCCTTTGTTGGCAATGACAGAGGTCAAACGTTTTCTGTAAGTCTTCACAAGGTTGCCACACACTGTTGTTGGTATGTTGGCCCATTCCTCCATGCAGATCTCCTCTAGAGCAGTGATGTTTTTGGCTTTTCGCTTGGCAACACAGACTTTCAACTCCCTCCAAAGGTTTTCTATAGGGTTGAGATCTGGAGACTGGCTAGGCCACTCCAGGACCTTGAAATGCTTCTTACGAAGCCACTCCTTCGTTGCCCTGGCGGTGTGCTTTGGATCATTGTCATGTTGAAAGACCCAGCCACGTTTCATCTTCAATGCCCTTGCTGATGGAAGGAGGTTTGCACTCAAAATCTCACGATACATGGCCCCATTCATTCTTTCATGTACCCGGATCAGTCGTCCTGGCCCCTTTGCAGAGAAACAGACCCAAAGCATGATGTTTCCACCACCATGCTTTACAGTAGGTATGGTGTTTGATGGATGCAACTCAGTATTCTTTTTCCTCCAAACACAACAAGTTGTGTTTCTACCAAACAGTTCCAGTTTGGTTTCATCAGACCATAGGACATTCTCCCAAAACTCCTCTGGATCATCCAAATGCTCTCTAGCAAACTTCAGACGGGCCCGGACATGTACTGGCTTAAGCAGTGGGACACGTCTGGCACTGCAGGATCTGAGTCCATGGTGGCGTAGTGTGTTACTTATGGTAGGCCTTTTTACATTGATCCCAGCTCTCTGCAGTTCATTCACTAGGTCCCCCCGCGTGGTTGTGGGATTTTTGCTCACCGTTCTAGTGATCATTCTGACCCCACGGGGTGGGATTTTGCGTGGAGCCCCAGATCGAGGGAGATTATCAGTGGTCTTGTATGTCTTCCATTTTCTAATTATTGCCCCCACTGTTGATTTCTTCACTCCAAGCTGGTTGGCTATTGCAGATTCAGTCTTCCCAGCCTGGTGCAGGGCTACAATTTTGTTTCTGGTGTCCTTTGACAGCTCTTTGGTCTTCACCATAGTGGAGTTTGGAGTCAGACTGTTTGAGGGTGTGCACAGGTGTCTTTTTATACTGATAACAAGTTTAAACAGGTGCCATTACTACAGGTAATGAGTGGAGGAAAGAGGAGACTCTTAAAGAAGAAGTTACAGGTCTGTGAGAGCCAGAAATCTTGATTGTTTGTTTCTGACCAAATACTTATTTTCCACCATAATATGCAAATAAATTGTTAAAAAAACAGACAATGTGATTTTCTGGATTTTTTTTCTCAGTTTGTCTCCCATAGTTGAGGTCTACCTATGATGTAAATTACAGACGCCTCTTATCTTTTTAAGTGGTGGAACTTGCACTATTGCTGACTGACTAAATACTTTTTTGCCCCACTGTATGTTTCCAAAGTCTGATTAGTTCGTTCGGTTTGGCCATTCGTCTGAGGATGGAAAGCCGAGGAAAAAGACAAATCAATGCCCATCCTAGCACAAAAGGATCGCCAAAACCTTGAAACAAACTGGGAACCTCTGTCCGAAACGATGTTCTCCGGAATGCCAAGTAAACGAACCACATGCTGGAAAAACAATGGCACCAAATCAGAGGAGGAAGGCAATTTAGATAAGGGTACCAAATGGACCATCTTAGAAAAGCGATCACAAACCACTCAAATGACCAACATCTTTTGAGAGACAGGGAGATCCGAAATAAAATCCATAGAAATATGCGTCCAGGGCCTCTTCGGGACCGGCAAGGGCAAAAGTAACCCACTGGCACGAGGACAGCAGGGCTTAGCCCGAGCACAAGTCCCACAGGACTGCACAAAAGAACGCACATCCCGTGACAAAGACGGCCACCAAAAGGATCTAGCCACAAAATCTCTGGTACCAAAGATTCCAGGATGACCAGCCAACACTGAACAATGAATCTCAGAGATAACTCTACTAGTCCATTTATCAGGGACAAACAGTTTCTCTGCTGGGCACCGGTCAGGTCTATCAGCCTGAAATTTTTGCAGCACCCGCCGCAAATCAGGGGAGATGGCAGACAAAATTACCCCCTCTTTGAGAATGCCTGCTGGCTCAGGAACACCCGGAGAGTCAGGCACAAGACTCCTTGACAGGGCATCAGCCTTCATATTCTTAGAGCCCGGAAGGTACGAAACCACAAAATTAAAACGGGAGAAAAATAGCGACCATCGAGTCTGTCTAGGATTCAACCGTTTGGCAGACTCAATATAAGTCAAATTCTTGTGATCTGTCAAGACCACCACGCGATGCTTGGCTCCTTCAAGCCAATGACGCCACTCCTCGAATGCCCACTTCATATCCAACAACTCTCGATTACCAACATAATTGCGCTCAGCAGGCGAAAACGTTCTAGAAAAGAAAGCACATGGCTTCATCACCGAGCCATCAGAACTTCTTTGCGACAAAACAGCCCCTGCTCCAATTTCAGAAGCATCCACCTCAACCTGAAACGGGAGCGAAACATCTGGCTGGCACAACACAGGGGCAGAAGAAAAATGACGCTTCAATTCCTGACAAGCTTCCACGGCCGCAGAAGACCAATTGACCACATCAGCACCCTTCTTGGTCAAATCAGTCAATGGTTTAGCAACACTAGAAAAATTAGCGATGAAGCGACGATAAAAATTAGCAAAGCCCAGGAATTTCTGCAGGCTCTTCACAGATGTCGGCTGAGTCCAATCGTAAATGGCCTGGACTTTAACAGGGTCCATCTCGATAGTAGAAGGGGAAAAAATGAACCCCAAAAATGAAACCTTCTGAACTCCAAAGAGACACTTTGACCCCTTTACAAACAAGGAATTCGCACGAAGGACCTGGAACACCATTGTGACCTGCTTTACATGAGACTCCCAATCATCCGAAAAGACCAAAATATCATCCAAATACACAATCAGGAATTTATCCAGGTACTCTCGGAAGATGTCATGCATAAAGGACTGAAACACTGATGGAGCATTGGAAAGCCCGAATGGCATAACCAGGTACTCAAAATGGCCCTCGGGCGTATTAAATGCTGTTTTCCATTCATTGCCCTGTTTAATACGCACAAGATTATACGCCCCTCGAAGATCTATCTTGGTGAACCAACTAGCCCCTTTAATACGAGCAAACAAATCAGACAGCAATGGCAAAGGATACTGAAATTTGACTGTAATTTTATTAAGAAGGCGGTAATCAATACAAAGTCTCAAAGAACCATCCTTCTTGGCCACAAAAAAGAACCCTGCTCCTAACAGTGATGACAACTGGTGAATATGGCGTTTCTCCAAGGATTCCTTTATATAACTCCGCATCGCGGCGTGTTCTGGCACAGATAAATTGAACAATCGGCCCTTAGGAAACTTACTACCAGGAATCAAATTAATTGCACAATCGCAATCCCTATGAGGAGGTAGGGCACTGGCTTTGGGCTCATCAAATACATCCCGATAATCCGACAAAAACTCCGGAACTTCAGAAGGAGTGGAAGACGAAATTGACAAAAATGGAACATCACCATGTACCCCCTGGCAACCCTAGCTGGACACAGACATAGATTTCCAGTCCAATACTGGATTATGAACCTGTAGCCATGGTAACCCCAAAACGACCACATCATGCAGATTATGCAACACCAAAAAGCGGATATCCTCCTGATGCGCAGGAGCCATGCACATGGTCAATTGGGTCCAGTACTGAGGCTTATTCTTGGCCAAAGGCATAGCATCAATTCCTCTCAATGGAATAGGATACTGCAAGGACTCCAAGAAAAAACCACAGCGCCTAACATACTCCAAGTCCATCAAATTCAGGGCAGCGCCTGAATCCACAAATGCCATAACAGAGTAGGATGACAAAGAGCAAATCAGAGTAATGGACAATAGAAATTTAGACTGTACCGTACCAATGGTGGCAGACCTAGCGAACCGCTTAGTGCGCTTAGGACAATCGGAGATAGCATGAGTGGAATCACCACAGTAAAAACACAGCCCATTCCGACGTCTGTGTTCTTGCCGTTCAGCTCTGGTCAAAGTCCTATCACATTGCATAGGCTCAGGCCTATGCTCAGATAATACCGCCAAATGGTGCACAGCTCTACGCTCACGCAAGCGTCGATCGATCTGAATGGCCAAAGACATAGACTCATTCAGACCAGCAGGCATGGGAAATCCCAGCATGACATCCTTAAGGGCTTCAGAGAGACCCTTTCTGAAGATTGCTGCCAGGGCACACTCATTCCACTGAGTGAGCACAGACCACTTTCTAAACTTCTGACAATATGTCTCTACTTCATCCTGACCTTGACACAGAGCCAGCAAGACTTTCTCTGCCTGATCCACTGAATTTGGTTCGTCATAAAGCAATCCAAGCGCCAGGAAAAACGCATCAACATCACGCAATGCCGGATCTCCTGGCGCAAGGGAAAATGCCCAGTCTTGAGGGTCGCCACGTAATAAATAAATAATGATCTTTACTTGTTGAACAGGGTCACCTGAGGAGCGAGGTTTCAAGGCAAGAAACAATTTACAATTATTTTTGAAATTCAAAAACTTAGATCTATCACCAAAAAACAAATCAGGAATTGGAATCCTAGGCTCTGACATCGGATTCTGAACCACAAAATCTTGAATGTTTTGTACCCTTGTAGTGAGATTATCCATCCAAGAGGACAGACCTTGAATGTCCATGTCTATACCTGTGTCCTGAACCACCCAGAGGTAAAGGGGAAATGAGAGACAAAACACGCTGCAAAGAAAAAAAAATGGTCTCAGAACTTCTCTTATCCCTCTATTGAGATGCATTAATACTTTGGGCCAGCTGCACTGTTATGACCTGGTGGTTAGGACAAGAATGGACCTGATAGTCAGGAGCACACGGAAAGACCTGATAGCTACAAAAACACAGGACAAACTCTGGGAAATGGGAACTCTGCTGACCGCAATCCCTAATCCCCTAATCCTATCACACACACTAAAAATAGCCGTGGATTGCTCCTAACGCTCCCTAGGCAACTCTTCACAGCCTAAGAACTAGCTAGCCCTAAAGATAGGAAAATAAAGCCTACCTTGCCTCAGAGAAATTCCCCAAAGGAAAAGGCAGCCCCCCACATATATTGACTGTGAGTAAAGATGAAATCACACACACAGAGATGAAATAGATTTAGCAAAGAGAGGCCCGACTTACTGAACAGACAGAGGATAGGAAAGATAACTTTGCGGTCAGCACAAAAACCTACAAAAAGCCGCGCAGAGAGTGCAGGGAAAAAAAAAACCTTCCGCACCGACTAACGGAGCGGAGGTGCCCCTCTGCATCCCAGAGCTTCCAGCAAGCAAGGAAATATTCACAATAGCAAGCTGGACAGAAAAAAATAGAAAACAAGAAAATAGCAAGAGGAACTTAGCTTCTGCTGGAGAAAACAGGTAACCAGAACGATCCAGGAGCGAACTAGACCATAGAACAACATTGACAGCTGGAATCTAGCAATGATCCAAGTGGAGTTAAATAGAGTAGCCAGCTAACGAATTAAGCTCGTCACCTGTGGAAGGAAACTCAGAAACACCCACAACCATCAGAGGAAGTCCATGGACAGAACAAGCCGAAGTACCATTTATGACCACAGGAGGGAGCTCGACGACAGAATTCACAACAGATATCATGCATAAATGACTGAAATACCGATGGAGCATTAGAGAGCCTGAATGGCATCACAAGATATTCAAAATGGCCTTCGGGCGTATTAAATGCTGTTTTCCATTCATCACCTTGTTTTATACGCACGAGATTATACGCCCCACGAAGGTCGATTTTAGTAAACCAACTGGCACCCTTAATCCGAGCAAACAAATCAGAAAGCAAAGGTAACGGGTACTGGAATTTGACCGTGATGTTTTTGAGAAGGCGATAATCTATACAGGGTCTCAAGGAGCCATCCTTCTTGGCAACAAAAAAAAATTCCGCTCCCAACGGTGACGAAGACGGGCGAATATGCCCCCTTCTCCAAGGACTACTTTACATAACTCCGCATAGCGGCATGCTCTGGCACAGACAGATTGAAAAGTCGGCCCTTAGGAAACTTACAACCAGGAATTAAATTAATGGCACAATCGCAGTCCCTATGACGAGGCAGGGAACTGAACTTGGGCTCATCAAATACATCCTGGAAATCCGACAACAAAAACTCAGGAACTTCAGAAGAAGGGGACGAGGAAATGGACATCAAAGGAATATCACTATGTATCCCCTGACAACCCCAACCAGTCACAGACATAGATCTCCAATCCAGCACTGGATTGTGTACCTGTAACCATGGAAAACCCAGCACAACAACATCATGCAAATTATGCAACACCAAAAAGCGAATATTTTCCTGATGTGCTGGAGCCATGTACATGGTTAACTGTGTCCAGTACTGAGGTTTATTCTTGGCCAATGGCGTAGCATCAATCCCCCTTAAGGGAACAGGACTCTGCAAATGCTCCAAGGAAAAACCACAGCGCTTGGCAAATTCTAAGTCCATTAAGTTCAGGGCAGCACCAGAATCCACAAATGCCATAACAGAAAAGGACGACAATGAGCAAATCAGGGTAACAGACAAGAGAAATTTAGGCTGTACAGTACTAATGGTAACAGACCTAGCTACCCTCCTAGTACGCTTAGGGCAATCAGAAATAGCATGAGCTGAATCACCACAGTAAAAACACAGGCTATTCTAACGTCTGAATTTCTGCCTTTCTGCTCTAGTCAAAATCCTATCACATTGCATAGGCTCAGGACTTTGCTAAGAGGACACTGCCATATGGTGCACCACCTTGCGCTCACGCAAGCGCCGATCAATCTGAATGGCTAGAGACATAGATTCGCTCAAACCGGTAGGCGTAGGAAAGCCCACCATAACATCTTTAAGGGTTTCAGAAAGACCTTTTCTGAAAATAGCAGCCAGAGCCTCTTCATTCCATTTAGTGAGCACAGACCATTTTCTAAATTTCTGGCAGTATAACTCTGCCGCTTCTTGACCCTGACACAGGGCCAACAGTGTTTTCTCAGCATGCTCTACAGAGTTAGGTTCGTCATACAATAATCTGAGCGCTTGAATAAATGTATCTACATTCAATAATGCCGGATCCCCTGTTTCAAGAGCAAAAGCCCAGTCTTGAGGATCACCACGCAGCAAGGATATGATGATTTTTACTTGCTGAATGGGATCACCAGAAGAACGGGGTTTCAAAGCAAAAAACAATTTGCAGCTATTTCTAAAGTTCAAAAACTTGGATCTGTCCCCAAAAAACAAATCAGGAGTAGGAATTCTAGGCTCTAGAGCCGGAGTCTGGACAATATAATCTTGGATACTCTGGACTCTTAAATAATATACTCATTTCCCCAAAAAGAAAGGAGAAAAACCGAGGCATACAAAGGTGAAAAATTGTATACAAAATTTTATTAAAGAAACAACAAAACAAAAATTATGATAAGCCAAACGCATATATAAATACAGAAAAAACTCAATAAAAACAGACAGCAACGGACCAAAGTAGGAACAGATGAATGAAAAAACTGCCAAATAATGGCATGGGCAATGAAGTTATGGCATCAAGGCGCTTGGCAATAATATATGCAAACCAATTGTATATGTGTACATACATCACTATTAACCCCTTAGTGACAGAGCCAATTTGGTACTTAATGACCAGGCCAATTTTTGCAATTCTGACCACTGTCACTTTATGAGGTTATAACTCTGGAACGCTTCAACGGATCCCGCTGATTCTGAGATTGTTTTTTCATGACATATTGTACTTCATGTTAGTGGTAACATTTCTTCGATATTACTTGCGATTATTTATGAAAAAAACGGAAATATGGCGAAAATTTTTAAAATGTTGCAATTTTCAAACTTTGTATTTTTATGCCCTTAAATCAGAGACATATGTCACAAAAAATAGTTAATAAATAACATTTCCCACATGTCTACTTTACATCAGCACAATTTTGGAAACAAAATTTTTTTTTGTTAGGGAGTTATAAGGGTTAAAAGTTGACCAGCAATTTCTCATTTTTACAACACCATTTTTTTTTAGGGACCACATCACACTTGAAGTCATTTTGAGGGGTCTATATGATAGAAAATAATGAAGTGTGACACCATTCTAAAAACTACACCCCTCAAGGTTCTCAAAACCACATTCAAGAAGTTTATTAACCCTTTACGTGCTTCACAGGAACTGAAACAATGTGGAAGGAAAAAATGAACATTTAACTTTTTTTTGCAAACATCTTAATTCAGAACAATTTTTTTTATTTTCACAAGTGTAAAAACAGAAATGTAACCATAAATTTTGTTATGCAATTTCTCCTGAATACGCCAATACCCCATATGTGGGGGTAAACCACTTTTTGGGCGCACCGCAGAACTTAGAAATGAAGGAGCGCCGTCTGACTTTTTCAATGCAGAATTGGCTGGAATTGAGATCGGACACCATGTCACGTTTAGAGAGCCCCTGATGTGCCTAAACAGTGGAAACTCCCCACAAGTGACACCATTTTGGAAACTAGACCCCTTAAGGAACTTATCTAGATGTGTGGTGAGCACTTTGAACCCCCAAGTGCTTCACAGAAGTTTATAACGTAGAGCCGTGAAAATAAAAAAATCGCTTTTGTTTACACAAAAATGATCTTTTCGCCCACAAATTCTTATTTTCACAAGGGTAACAGGAGAAATTAGACCACAAAAGTTGTTGTGCGATTTCTCCTGAATACGTCGATACCCCATATGTGAGGGTAAACCACTGTTTGGGCGCACCGCAGAGCTTGGAGGTGAAGGAGCGCCGTTTTACTTTTTCAATGTAGAATTGGCTGGAATTGAGATTGGACGCCATGTCGCGTTTGGAGAGCCCCTGATGTGCCTAAACAGTGGAAACTCCCCACAAGTGACACCATTTTGGAAACTAGACCCCTTAAGGAACATATCTAGATGTGTGGTGAGCACTTTGAACCCCCATGTGCTTCACAGAAGTTTATAATGTAGAGCCGTGAAAAAAAAAAAATCGCATTTTTTCTACAAAAATGATTTTTTTGCCCACAAATTTTTATTTTCACAAGGGTAACAGGAGAAATTAGACCACAAAAGTTGTTGTGCAATTTCTCCTGAGTATGCTGATACCCAATATGTGGGGATAAACCACTGTTAGGGCGCACCGCAGAGCTTGGAAGAGAAGGAGTGCCGTTTTACTTTTTCAATGTAGAATTGGCGGGAATTGAGATCGGACGCCATGTCGCGTTTGGAGAGCCCCTGATGTGCCTAAATAGTAGAAATCCCCCACAAGTGACCCCATTTTGGAAACTAGACCCCTTAAGGAACTTATCTAGATGTGTGGTGAGAACCAAAAGTTGTTGTCCAATTTGTCCTGAGTATGCTGGTACCCCATATGTGGGGGTAAACCACTGTTTGGGCGCACGGCAGAGCTCGGAAGGAAAGAGCGCCGTTTTGGAATGCAGACTTTGATAGAATGGTCTGCGGGTATTATGTTGCGTTTGCAGAGCCCCTGATGTACCTAACCAGTAGAAACCCTCCACAAGTGACCCCATTTTGGAAACTAGACCCCCCAAGGAACTTATCTAGATGTGTGGTGAGAACTTTGAATGCCCAAGTGCTTCACAGAAGTTTAGAATGCAGAGTCGTGAAAATAAAAAAATATTTTTTTTTCCACAAAAAAGATATTGTAGCCCCCAAGTTTTTATTTTCACAAGGGTAACAGGAGAAATTGGACTGCAATAGTTGTTGTCCAATTTATCCCGAGTACGCTGATGCGCCATATGTGGGGGTAAACCACTGTTTGGGCGCACGGCAGAGCTCGGAAGGGAAGGAGCGCCTTTTTGGAATGCAGACTTTGATAGAATGGTCTGTGGGCATTATGTTGCGATTGCAGAGCCCCTGATATACCTAAACTGTAGTAACCCCCCACAAGTGACCCCATTTTGGAAACTAGACCCCCCAAGGAACTTATCTAGATGTGTGGTGAGAACTTTGAATGCCCAAGTGCTTCACAGAAGTTTAGAATGCAGAGTCGTGAAAATAAAAAATATTTTTTTTTTCACAAAAAAGATTTTGTAGCCCCCAAGTTTTTATTTTCACAAGGGTAACAAGAGAAATTGGACCCCAGAAGATGTTGTCCAATTTATCCCGAGTACGCTAATGCCCCATATGTGGGGGTAACCCACTGTTTGGGCGCACGGCAGAGCTCAGAAGGGAGGGAGCACCATTTGACTTTTTGAGCGCAAAATTGGCTGTCGTGTTTGGAGACCCCCTGATGTACCTAAACAGTGGAAACCCCCCAATTCTAGCTCCAACCCTAAGCCCAACACACCCCTAACCCTAATCCCAACCTGATCCATAATCCTAATCACTAACCCTAACCATAATCACAACCCTTACCCCAAAATAACCCTAATGTCAACCCTAACCATAACCCTAATCAAAACCCTAAATCCAACACACCCCTAATCCTAATCTCAACCCTAACCTCAAACCTAACCCTAATCCCAATACACCCCTAATCACAACCCTAACCTTAACCCTAATCCCAAACCTAACCCTAATCCCAAGCGTAATCCTAATGCCAACCCTAACCCTAATACCAACCCTAATCCAAACCCTAACCCTAATCCCAGCTCTAACCCTAACTTTAGCCCCAACCCTAGCCCTAACTTTAGCCTCAACCCTAACCCTAGCCCTAAGGCTACTTTCACACTTGCGTCGTTTGGCATTCCGTCGCAATCCGTCGTTTTGGACAAGAAACGGATCCTGCAAATGTGCCCGCAGGATGCGTTTTTTGCCCATAGACTTGTATTGCCGACGGATCGTGACAGATGGCCACACGTCGCGTCCGTCGTGCACTGGATCAGTTGTGTTTTGGCGGAGCGTCGGCACAAAAAAACGTTCAATGAAACGTTTTTTTGTACGTCGCATCCGCCATTTCTGACCGCGCATGCGTGGCCGTAACTCCGCCCCCTGCTCCCCAGGACATAGATTGGGCAGCGGATGCGTTGAAAAACTACAGCTGCTGCCCACGTTGTGCACAATTTTCACAACGTGCGTCGGTATGTCGGGCCGACGCATTGCGACGGCCCCGTACCGACGTAAGTGTGAAAGAAGCCTAACCCTAAATTTAGCCCCAACCCTAACCCTAAATTTAGCCCCAAACCTAACCCTAAATTTAGCCCCAACCCTAACCCTAGCCCTACCCCTACCCCTAACCCTACCCCTAACCCTACCCCTAACCCTAACACTACCCCTAACCCTACCCCTACCCCTAACCCTAACCCTACCCCTAACCCTAACCCTAACCCTAACCCTACCCCTAACCCTAACCCTAACCCTAACCCTACCCCTAACCCTACCCCTAACCCTACCCCTAACCCTAAGTTTAGCCCCAACTGCTGTTCTCCTGCCGGCCAGCAGATGGAGACAGATGGCGGGCGCACTGGGCATGCGCCCGCCATTTTCTTCTGCCGGCGGCCAGGAGGAGCAGAAGAGGATCCAGGGACCTAGGTGAGTATGCTAGGGTCCCCGAATCCCCCTATTTCTCTGTCCTCTGATGTGCGATCACATCAGAGGACAGAGAATTACACTTTACTTTTTTTTTTTTTGCGGTCGCTGGTAAACAGTTAATTAGCGGCGATCGCAAAACAGGGGTCGGTAATACCGACCCCGATCATGCTCTTTGGGGGTCTCGGCTACCCCCGGCAGCCGAGACCCCAAAGATTCTCCCGGTGCTGGCCGGCGGGAGCACTGCGCATGCGCCCGCCATTTTGAAGATGGCGGCGCCCACCGGGAGACACGAGAAGCATCGGGGGAGCTAGGTGAGTATTGGGGGGCAACCTGGGACCCCTTTTCTCTGTCCTCCGATGTGCGATCACATTGGAGGACAGAGAAATTAAAAAGAGATCGCGTTTTGTTTTTTTGTTTTTTGCGATCGCCGGTAAACGGTTAATTACCGGCGATCGCAAATGCGGGGTGGGTTAAAAAACCCCCGAATCATGTTCTCTGGGGTCTCGGCTACCCTCGGCAGCCGAGACCCCGGAGAAAATCGGCCTCTGGGGGGCGCTATTGACTTTTTCCACAGCGCCGTTAATTAACGGCGCTGTGGTTTAAGTACCCTTAGCGGCCGCCGTTAAAAGGCGTATCGGCGGTCGCTAAGGGGTTAAAGTGCTCAGTGCTAAAGAAAAGCAGCCTACATGGAACCGCAGATCACTACAAGTGCTCAAGTACACAAAGAAATTAGCATTTGCCAGCTTCCTGCCTTACCTACTAAACATTATTAAAGAAGCCCAAACGCCATATATAAGGCTTGTATACAAAGTGAGTGTAACTTACATGTTGTGTAAAGGTATACCTAACTGGTCCGTGCTGCCACCCCGACAGCGCCGTTTCGCCTACCAGGCTTCTTCCATATGGGGGTAAGATTGTGGTTGATTATACTCTGGACTCTTGCAGCAAGTTGATCCACACGATAAAACAAACCCTGAACCTCCATGCCAGAGCATATATCCAGCACCACCCAGATATCAAGAGGAAAAAAAAGACAGAACAGAGCACAGAAAAAAAATGGTTCAGAACTCTTTTTTTTTTTCCTTCTTTTGAGATGCATTTAATTCATTTTTGGCCTGCTGTACTGTTATGACCTGGTGGTTAAGAGGCCACACTGATATGACCTGGTGGCTAAAACGCAACATGGGACCAGCTCCGAGAAGGTGGTATCTCTACTGACTGCAGTCCCTAATCCTAACAACAACACTAAAAATAGCCGTGGGATGTTCCTGACTCTACCTAGACACCTCTTCACAGCCTAAGAAATAACTACCCCTAGTGAAGGAAATAGAAAGCTATCTTGCCTCAGAGAAACCCCCAAAAGGAAAGACAGCCCCCCACAAATATTGACTGTGAATGGAGAGGGAAATGACGAACACAGAAATGAAATCAGAATTCAGCAAAGGAGGCCAATACTAAACTTGATAGACAGAGAGAAAAGGATACTGTGCGGTCAGTATAAAAACTACAAAATCCACGCAGAGTTTACAAAAATGAACTCCACACCGACTCACGGTGTGGAGGGGCAAATCTGCTTTCCCAGAGCTTCCAGCTAGCCTGAATAAGACATAGTGACAAGCTGGACAAAAAGAGACATATTTGCAGAGCAATAGAGTCCAAACAAATGGACAAACAAAAACTAGCAAAAACTTATCTTTTGCTGACAGGGACGGGCCATATGAGAAATCCAAGGAGAGAACTAAATCCAACCAAAAACATTGACAGCAGGCATGAACTAAAGCCCAGAGCAGGTTTAAATAACAAACCCAGGCAAGGCGATTAGTGAAGGCAGCTGCTACAGCTACCTAAAGGAACAGCAGTTCCACTCAAAACCACCAGAGGGATCCCAAGGGCAGAACTCACAAAAATACCATTAGCAACCACAGGAGGGAGCTCCATAACAACAGTACCCCCCCCCTCCCTTGAGGAGGGGTCACCGAACCCTCACCAGAGCTCCCAGGCCGATCAGGATGAGCCAAATGGAAAACACGAACCAAATCGGCAGCATGAACATCGGAGGCAACAACCCAAGAATTATCCTCCTGACCATAACCCTTCCACTTGACCAGATACTGAAGCTTCCGCCTCGAAAAACGAGAATCCAAAATCTTCTCCACCACATATTCCAGTTCCCCCTCAACCAACACCGGAGCAGGAGGATCAACGGAGGGAACCATAGGTATATCTCCGCAACAAGGATCTATGGAACACATTATGAATGGAAAAGGAAGCTGGAAGGGCCAAACGAAAAGACACTGGATTGATAATTTCAGAAATCTTATAAGGCCCAATAAAGCGAGGCTTGAACTTAGGGGAAGAAACCTTCATAGGAACATGACGAGAAGACAACCAGACCAAATCCCCAACACGAAGCCAGGGACCAACACACCGACGACGGTTAGCAAAACGCTGAGCCTTTTCCTGAGACAACGTCAAATTGTCCACCACATGAGTCCAAATTTTCTGCAACCTGTCTACCACGGAATCCACACCAGGACAGTCAGAAGGCTCAAGCTGCCCTGAAGAAAAACGAGGATGAAAACCAAAGTTACAAAAGAAAGGCAAAACCAAGGTAGCCGAACTAGCCCGATTATTAAGGGCAAACTCGGCCAACGGCAAAAAGGTCACCCAATCATCCTGATCAGCAGACACGAAGCATCTCAAATAGGTTTCCAAGGTCTGATTGGTTCGCTCCGTTTGGCCATTTGTCTGAGGATGGAATGCTGAAGAAAAAGACAAATCAATGCCCATTCTAGCACAAACGGACTGCCAAAACTTAGAAACGAACTGGGAACCTCTGTCAGACACAATATTCTCCGGAATACCATGCAAACGAACCACATGCTGAAAAAATAATGGAACCAAATCAGAGGAGGAAGGCAACTTAGGCAACGGCACCAAATGGACCATCTTAGAAAACCGGTCACAAACCACCCAGATGACAGATATCTTCTGAGAAACAGGAAGATCAGAAATAAAATCCATGGAAATATGCATCCAGGGCCTCTCAGGAATAGGCAAAGGCAAAAGCAACCCGCTGGCACGGGAACAGCAAGGCTTAGCCCGAGCACAGGTCCCACAGGACTGCACAAACGAACGCACATCCCGTGACAAGGAAAGCCACCAAAAGGACCTAGCCACCAAATCTCTGGTACCGAAAATCCCAGGGTGACCAGCCAACATCGAACAATGAACCTCAGAAATTACCCTACTAGTCCATCTATCAGGAACAAACAATTTCCCCACAGGACAGCGGTCAGGTTTATCAGCCTGAAGCTCCTGAAGTACCCGCCGCAAATCAGGGAAGATGGCAGAAAGAATCACCCCCTCCTTGAGTATCCCAACCGGCTCAAGAACTCCCGGAGAATCAGGCAAAAAACTCCTAGAAAGGGCATCAGCCTTCACATTCTTAGATCCCGGAATATACGAGACCACAAAATCAAAACGTGAGAAAAAGAGAGACCACCGAGCCTGTCTAGGATTCAACCGCTTAGCAGACTCGAGGTAAATCAAATTCTTGTGATCAGTCAAGACCACCACTCGATGCTTGGCTCCCTCAAGCCAATGTCGCCACTCCTCAAATGCCCACTTCATAGCCAACAACTCCCGATTGCCGACATCATAATTGTGCTCAGCAGGCGAAAACTTTCTGGAGAAGAAAGCACATGGTTTCATCAAAGAGCCATCAGAATTTCTCTAAAACAAAACGCCCCTGCCCCAATCTCAGAAGCATCAACCTCAACCTGAAAAGGGAGAGAAACATCTGGCTGACGCAACACAGGGGCAGAAGTAAAACGATGTTTAAGCTCCTGAAAGGCCTCAACAGCCGCAGAGGACCAATTCACCACATCAGCGCCCTTCCTCGTCAAATCGGTCAGAGGCTTCACCACACTAGAAAAATTAGCAATAAAGCGGCGATAAAAATTGGCAAAGCCCAAAAATTTCTGAAGGCTCTTTACAGATGTAGGTTGAGTCCAATCATGAATGGCCTGGACTTTAACAGGGTCCATTTCAATAGCCAAGGGAGAAAAAATGAAACCCAAAAAAAAAACCTTCTGAACTCCAAAGAGGCACTTAGACCCCTTCACAAACAACGCATTAGCACGAAGGACCTGAAATACCATCCTAACCTGCTTCACATGAGACTCCCAATCATCGGAGAAAACCAAAATATCATCCAAATACACAATCATGAATTTATCCAGATAATTCCGGAAGATATCATGCATAAAGGACTGAAATACCGATGGAGCATTAGAGAGCCCGAATGGCATCACAAGATATTCAAAATGGCCTTCGGGCATATTAAATGCTGTTTTCCATTCATCACCTTGTTTAATACGCACGAAATTATACGCCCCACGAAGGTCGATTTTAGTAAACCAACTGGCACCCTTAATCCGAGCAAACAAATCAGAAAGCAAAGGTAACGGGTACTGGAATTTGACCGTGATGTTATTGAGAAGGCAATAATCTATACAGGGTCTCAAGGAGCCATCCTTCTTGGCAACAAAAAAAATCCCGCTCCCAACGGTGACGAAGACGGGCGAATATGCCCCCTTCTCCAAGGACTCCTTTACATAACTCCGCATAGCGGCATGCTCTGGCACAGACAGATTGAAAAGTCGGCCCTTAGGGAACTTACAGCCAGGAATCAAATTAATGGCACAATTGCAGTCCCTATGAGGAGGCAGGGAACTGGACTTGGGCTCATCAAATACATCCTGGAAATCCGACAAAAACTCAGGAACTTCAGAAGAAGGGGACGAGGAAATGGACATCAAAGGAATATCACTATGTATCCCCTGACAACCCCAACCAGTCACAGACATAGATCTCCAATCCAGCACTGGATTGTGTACCTGTAACCATGGAAAACCCAGCACAACAACATCATGCAAATTATGCAACACCAAGAAGCGAATATTTTCCTGATGTGCTGGAGCCATGTACATGGTTAACTGTGTCCAGTACTGAGGTTTATTCTTGGCCAATGGCGTAGCATCAATCCCCCTTAAGGGAATAGGACTCTGCAAAGGCTCCAAGGAAAAACCACAGCGCTTGGCAAATTCTAAGTCCATTAAGTTCAGGGCAGCACCAGAATCCACAAATGCCATAACAGAAAAGGACGACAATGAGCAAATCAGGGTAACAGACAAGAGAAATTTAGGCTGTACAGTACTAATGGTAACAGACCCAGGGACCCTCCTAGTACGCTTAGGGCAATCAGAAATAGCATGAGCAGAGTCACCACAGTAAAAACACAGGCCATTCTGACGTCTGAATTTCTGTCTTTCTGCTCTAGTCAAAATCCTATCACATTGCATAGGCTTAGGACTTTGCTCAGAGGACACTGTCATATGGTGCACCACCTTGCGCTCACGCAAGCGCCGATCAATCTGAATGGCTAGAGACATAGATTTGCTCAAACCGGTAGGCGTAGGAAAGCCCACCATAACATCTTTAAGGGTTTCAGAAAGACCTTTTCTGAAAATAGCAGCCAGAGCCTCTTCATTCCATTTAGTGAGCACAGACCATTTTCTAAATTTCTGGAAGTATAACTGCCACTTCTTGACCCTGACACAGGGCCAACAGTGTTTTCTCAGCATGCTCTACAGAGTTAGGTTCGTCATACAATAATCCGAGCGCTTGAAAAAATGTATCTACATTCAATAATGCCGGATCCCCTGTTTCAAGAGCAAAAGCCCAGTCTTGAGGATCACCACGCAGCAAGGATATGATGATTTTTACTTGCTGAATGGGATCACCAGAAGAACGGGGTTTCAAAGCAAAAAACAATTTGCAGCTATTTTTAAAGTTCAAAAACTTGGATCTGTCCCCAAAAAACAAATCAGGAGTAGGAATTCTAGGCTCTAGAGCCGGAGTCTGGACAATATAATCTTGGATACTCTGGACTCTTGCAGCAAGTTGATCCACACGATAAAACAAACCCTGAACCTCCATGCCAGAGCATATATCCAGCATCACCCAGATATCAAGAGGAAAAAAAAGACAGAACAGAGCACAGAAAAAAAATGGTTCAGAACTCTTTTTTTTTCCTTCTTTTGAGATGCATTTAATTCATTTTTGGCCTGCTGTACTGTTATGACCTGGTGGTTAAGAGGCCACACTGATATGACCTGGTGGCTAAAACGCAACATGGGACAAGCTCTGAGAAGGTGGTATCTCTACTGACCGCAGTCCCTAATCCTAACAACAACACTAAAAATAGCCGTGGGATGTTCCTGACTCTACCTAGACACCTCTTCACAGCCTAAGAAATAACTACCCCTAAAGAAGGAAATAGAAAGCTATCTTGCCTCAGAGAAACCCCCAAAAGGAAAGACAGCCCCCCACAAATATTGACTGTGAATGGAGAGGTTAATGGCGAACACAGAAATGAAATCAGAATTCAGCAAAGGAGGCCAATACTAAACTTGATAGACAGAGAGAAAAGGATACTGTGCGGTCAGTATAAAAACTACAAAATCCACGCAGAGTTTACAAAAATGAACTCCACACCGACTCACGGTGTGGAGGGGCAAATCTGCTTTCCCAGAGCTTCCAGCTAGCCTGAATAAGATAGTGACAAGCTGGACAAAAAGAGACATATTTGCAGAGCAGTAGAGTCCAAACAAATGGACAAACAAAAACTAGCAAAAACTTATCTTTTGCTGACAGGGACGGGCCATATGAGAAATCCAAGGAGAGAACTAAATCCAACCAAGAACATTGACAGCAGGCATGAACTAAAGCCCAGAGCAGGTTTAAATAACAAACCCAGGCAAGGCGATTAGTGAAGGCAGCTGCTACAGCTACCTAAAGGAGCAGCAGTTCCACTCGAAACCACCAGAGGGAGCCCAAGGGCAGAACTCACAAAAATACCATTAGCAACCACAGGAGGGAGCTCCATAATGGAATTCACAACAACCACCACAGTTTAGTTTTTTGTCAGTCTCTTAAGGTGACTACAGGTAAGGTTATCCTTAAGGTTGTTGGCCTCGCCTGGCCACAAGAGTTGAGGTGGTGGAAAGAGAGGAAGCTAATTTAGGTTCACGTAATAAAATCCCCAAATTGTGAGTGAGGATGTTACGTATGTCCTGTCACTGGTTGTTACAAGTTGTGATGACATAGATTGATCTTGTTCCATCCTTTCATTGTTTGTGAAAAAGGTTCCTTCAGTCACTTTCTTTGGCAAAACGAAAAGCAGCATCTATAATAATAATAATAGCAATAATCTTTATTTATATAGCGCCAACAGATTCCGCAGCACTTCACAGTTTAACAGTTTTATGGATAACCTCTCTGAGAGAAACACTATGTGGGACCCCCTGCTTGCGTTTTGAACTTGTCAAAGTTACAACAGTTTCTCCTAAGGCTACTTTTACACTTGCATTTTTCAGCTTCAGTCACAATCCGTCGTTTTGGGGAAAAAACGGATCCTACAAATGTGCCCGCAGGATGCGTTTTTTGCCCATACACTTGTATTGCCGATGGATCGCAACGTATGGCCATACGTCGCGTCCGTCGTGCACTGGATGCATCGTGTTTTGGCGGACCGTCGGCACGAAAAAACATTCAAGGGAACTTTTTTGTACATCGCGTCCGCCATTTCCTACCACGCATGCGCGGCCGGAACTCCGTCCCCTCCTCCCTGGACTTTAGAATGGGCAGCGAATGCGTTGAAAAACTGCATCTGCTGCCCACATCGTGCCAAATTTTCATAACTCTGTCGGTATGTCGCGTCAATGCTTAGCGACGGACCCGTACCGAAGCAAGTGTGAAAGTAGCCTTTAGCTGTAAGAAATGGCCTTCGGTATTCCTTTCGTAAGAAGACTGGGGTGAAAGCTCAAAAAATGCAAGAGGACAATCGTTGCTATGGGTTTCCAGAACATAGTTGTCGTAATACTCTTACTAGTACCCTGGATTCGTATTGATAGGTTCAGGAATTCAGCAGATGTTGTCAACACATTGGACTTTAGAACAATGTTCCAGGGGTTGTTGCTGAGTTCCCCAATGAAGGCATGACATTCCTCAATAGATCCAATCCAGGGCAGCAGAACATTATCAATAAACCTATACCAATGAAAAGTAAATTTCATAAATGCCTGAAGATGATAAACAACAGTCTCCTCCCACAAACCCAAAAAGAGGTTAGCATATAAAGGGGCGCATCACACCCCAATTGCAGTCCCGGATACTTGCCTATAAAAGTTTTGATCAAAAACAAAATAGTTTTTATCCAGAACGAAATGAAGTAGATTAAGGAGGTACGAATCATGTTGCCTGTCGTCAATAGAGTGTTGGTCCAGAAAATAAGATACTGCTCGGATGCCTAGATCATGTTCAATATTAGAATACAATGACTCTACATCCAGTGTAATCAGAATTGTGTCCGGAGGAACCACAATATCCTCAAGCAACTGGATAAGATGTGATGAGTCGCAGATAATTTAATCAAGTGACGAGTCCAGAGGCTGGAGAAAAGACCCTCAATTCCGGCAAATATCGGCCTACCTGGAGGATCAAGTAGAGTTTTGTGCACTTTAGGCAGTATCTAAAAGGTAGGGACATTAGGATACTAGTTTGTAAGAAAGTCCATTTCCTTCCGATTCAATATGCTAGATGGAAAGGCATTCTGTAAGAGATCATCAAATCTGGTCTTAAAAAAAAGAGGTATGGTTAGAAGGTAGTGAACGATAACATGCCGAGTTACTGAGTTGATGTTTGGCTCTCTGACATACATATCTGTAGGCCAAATGACAACATTACCTCCTTTATCTGCATTGCGTTTAACGATGTCCTGGTTTCATCTAAGTCCTTGTATCACCTGTCTCTTGGCTTGATTCAAATTATTGAAACTATTGGGATGTAGTTTCAAATCTTGGATTTCTCTTGAGACAGCATTGAAAAAGATCTGAATAACAGGAAATAAAGAGAAGGAAGGGGTAGCTTGAGAAGTTAATCTCCCCATAAATCTTTTCCTCATGGTGTCAGTATCCTCGTTTTCCTGTAATAATTCAACTAAAACTCTAAAAGCTTGTTTTTCATCCCCAGATAGGCTATCAATAATACTTGGCTGATGGTACAGCAATTTAAAAGTCAATTGCCTACAAAAGAGGTACAAGTTTTTGATAAGTGTAAACTTAGCTAGACTATTTGTTGGAGAGAAAGACAACCCTCGTGACAGAACCGATCTTTTAATGTCAGACCGTTGGTAATTAGATAGGTTAACAATCTGCAAGCTACCCTGTACTATGCTCCCCCAAAGCATGCATTGGAGTTATCATTTCTTGTTCCATCTGGTGTTTTGCTTGAACGATGGTGACCAATTCCTGTATCCTCTTCTTCTCTTTCTGATTGTTTTGTCTCCCTTTCATGTGGCGCCTTTTTGATCAATTTGCTCTGAGGATAAAAAAAAATTTAAATCACTGGATGACAGCTCATGCGTACCAGCTGGATTGTTAATACTCATCATTGGTGCCATGGATGACCTGTTGTTGCCACGATGGACCCATTTTTAGGCACGCTTGTTGTCAAAGTCCATTTTATCTTTCTCATATTGAACTATAGTAATTTTTAGTTGGAATGGGATAACAACACCACTGACATCAAATTAACTAAGCTTGGCCTCACTACTTTTAATGTTCTCCTTGATTTTGATCAAGAGAGCACGATTATGTTCAAGTATATTGATAATAATCGAAGAACACCTGAGGAGACCAACCTCCCATGTGTGCTGAAAGCTGTCATCTGCTTCCCAAGCAGGAACGATTTGTACCCTTAAACCTTTTGGGACAACATTTTTTTATATTCTTCAAAACTTTTAATGTTCCACGACACCCTTGTTAGGGTTTTATGTAATCTAGCAATTTCACGTGAGATACTCTGAAAACCTGTTTCACCACCACTGTCCTGTACTAAACTAGCCGTACCTGAAAAAATACCTGATGACTGGTTGTTCCAGGCCACCTCCCTTGCCTCCAGATCCATAATAACAGCTTGACTGTTAATACCAATAAGAATATTCTCAGTGTGCGAACACTTTAGAAAACACTGGGTAATAAGAACCCAAAGCTATAATCTAAAGCAGAGAAGGAATATAGGGCACCACGGTATATAGATTTAGGATCACCTATAGCATGCAGTGAGAATATGCAAGGAACGAAGAAAAAAGATCATGCTATACAAAAAGGAATCACCAGAATGATACTGTATGTACGAAAAAGTTTTTTATTAATGCAGACTACTAACAATTAAAAACAATTAAAAGTCTGGCTTGTGACTGTACACATATCCACCAAATAAGGGTGATGGGCCCTGTCAAATCATACATGTTTAGTAAATTGACCTTTACACCATATTTAATTTAATTTGAGACCCAGACAGTCTAATTATATATTAAGAAAATGAACGGTTCAGGTATGGTAAACCAAAACAGGATAAGCAATCAGACCAAATTAGCTCACCGAGTACAACAAGGCATAAATCTCAATATTGGCACTGCCATGTGGCTGATAACTAGTGATGAGTGAGCACTAAAATGCATGGGTGCTCGTTGCTTGGGTCGAGCAAATTGGAATACTCGGGTACTTGACCCGAGCACCGAGCCCAATGTAAGTCTATGGGAAACCCAAGCATTTTTACAGCGATCCCCCCAGCGGGTCCTTTTAAGGTCTAAAAACATTAGAAAATGATGGAAACACTGCTCAAATGACAGAGGAACATCATGGGTAGCAGCCACCGTGACATCCCCCTTTGAGACCGGACCCTGCATCAAGTATCCCACTGCCCTGTGGGCACGTCAACTTTTAGCATCACAAACAGGATTTCATGCCCTGACATCGCCAGGTACTGTGTGCCAGTGACTAACAGTTTGCCGCCAAAACCTCCATTGCCGCGCCGCGTAAAGCGCAAGGCGAGGGAGGAAACATACCTTCGTGGGTGGAAACAGCCAAAAAGAGCGCAAAAAGGAGAAACGGGTGCTGCTGAGAGGAATGCCAGAAGTGAAGACCCCGTACAGCAAATCAAGGACAGAGCCATCCGGGTGCTACACAAACCTCCACCCAGCCGTGCAGTGCCTCTTAAGCATCCAGCCCTCACGTACCACCAGGAGGTGGCATCATATCCTCAGGTTCCTATTGAAGTTGATGCACAGGTCCTAGATGAAGATTCTTCTTCAGGATTACGCCTCCAGGTGCAGGAGCTGACCAAGAGTCTAGCTGCATTAGCCCAGACTGTACAGTCTCTACAGAAATCCCCGAAGGAGTGGATCGAGCTGGCTTCCAGATCGGAGGACGTCCCCTGGCGATGACAGAAGAGGATCCCGCTGACCAGAGGGAGAAACGACGACCGCTATCACCAGGATGGAGGATCCATCTGCCGCCGCTGCAACCAGGCAGGACACATTGCAAGGTACTGTCATTTAAAAAAGCGACACCTGGGGCAGAGGGCCAACCCCTAGGAATAGGAAGACCAGGCTCACACAACTGGTGAGGCAAATACATCGGAGGACGACCAGTTCTCCCCATTGTGTTCATCGGCATCCCGATGAACGCTTTGTTGGATACCGGTTCACAGGTTACAACCATGCCTTACATCCTTTATAAGCGTTATTGGGCCGATACAGAAATTACCCATGGTCCAGATAGTGACTTAACTATAGTAGCCAGTAATGGTCAGCCTTTGCCACAGGTGGGATACAAGGAGGTCACCATTAAAGTGGGGTGGGTAGAATTAAAAGCCCAAGGGATGGTGATTGTTGATATTGATCGACATGAATGTAACCCTATGATGACCATTGGTACTAATGTTATTGAAAATTGTCTGGCAGAGGTTATTGTCTTGTTACAACAGGTGGCAGAAACTGCTGGTTCCAGTGAACAGAGAGTCCTGCAGAAGAAAATCAGAGCCCTGGTACAAAGACAACAGGTAGAACTATCTGGTGGAGAAATTGGCAGAGCAACAGTGAGTGATCCTATCCCCATTGCAATACCCCCCAGGAGTGAAATGTTGATATGGTGTCGGGCAGCAATAGGTATCCAAGGTAAAGACTACCAGGCCCTGGTAGAACCTGTGTATTCGGACAGTAGGCCTACAATCCTGACTGCCAGAGGGGTGGTTGAAATCCGCAAGGGGAGGGTGCCAGTACGTGTTGTCAACTGTGGGGAGAAGGAGGTTCACGTAACCAGATATGCCATGATTGCCAAACTGTTTACTGTTGATAATAATGTGATACAGGTGACAGGACCATTGGTCCCGTCCAACCAGGCAGACGACAATGGCTCTGCAGGACAAATGGAAGATTGGTGTCAGAAACTACACGTGGGTACTGATTCTACACCTTCACACCAGAAACAAGGGGCTTTCTGGGTGGTCCATGAGTATGAATGGGTATTCAGCAAGCACCCACTAGATTTTGGGCAGGTAAAAGGGGTACAACATCACATCCACACGGAAAGTCATGCACCCATCAAGGAGAGGTACCGGCCTGTACCTCCAGCTCATTACCAGTGTGCCAAAAGTATGTTGCGAGAGATGAGGGAGGCTGGGGTAATCAGAGATAGTTGTAGCCCCTGGGCAGCTCCATTAGTCCTCGTCAGAAAGAAGGATGGCACCATGAGAATGTGTGTAGATTATAGGCAGATAAACTGCATTACACACAAGGATGGATACCCATTGCCTAGAATAGAGGAGTCATTGGCTGCGTTAAAATCTGCTAATTACTTTTCTACCTTGGATCTCACCATTGGGTACTGGCAGGTTCCCGCAGCAGAGGCGGACAAGGAGAAGACGGCCTTCATAACACCAATGGGACTCGCTGAATTTAATTACATGCCTTTTGGACTGTGCAACGCCGCAGGGACATTTCAAAGAATGATGGAGTGCTGTCTCGGGCACAAGAACTTCTAAACTGTCTTGTTGTACCTGGACGACATCATTGTCTTCTCCAAGACGTATGAAGATCACCTGAAGCACCTAGCCGAGGTGTTTGAAGCCCTGTCCAACTTTGGCTTGCAGGTAAAACCATCTAAATGTCACCTGTGGAAATTCAAAGTACAGTACCTGGGCCATGTGGTGAGCTCTGAAGGAGTGGCCCCAGACCCTGACAAAGTCACCGTGATCAAGAACTGGCCAAAATTCAGTAACCTCCATGAAGTCCGACAGTTCCTCGGGTTGGTAGGCTATTACAGAAGATTTATTAAAGACTTCACCAAGGTAGCCGCACCACTGCAAGACCTGTTATTGGGCCAATCTAAGAAAACCAAGGGTAAGAATACCCCATTTGACTGGAACGATGGGCTGGAAGGATCCTTCACCTGGTTGAAGTTGGCTCTCACAGGAGATGAGGTACTGGCCTACCCAGAATATGACCAACCGTTTGTGCTGTACACGGATGCCAGGAAATTGGGATTGGGAGCAGTACTGTCCCAGGTACAGAAAGGCAAAGAGAGTGTAATTGTGTATGCCAGCAAGAAGCTGCTCCCCACAGAAAGGAACCCTGAAAATTATAGTTCCTTTAGGCTGGAGTTCATCATCTGGGCAGTGACAGAAATGTTCAAGCACTACCTGGCCTCAGCAAAATGTACAGTCTATACTGATAACAATCTGCTGACTCACCTGGAGATGGCAAAGCTAGGTGCCTTGAAGCAGCGATGGATGGCCCGGTTGTCTAATTACGACTTCACTATCAAGTACCGTGCAGGGAACAAAAATGCCAATGCCGATTTGTTATCCAGAATGCCCAACCTACCAGATGTAAGACAGGAACTTGAGGAAGTAGAGCTGCCAGCTTTCCATCGCCCTGGAGCGACTCAGTACTCACATTATGTGAGAAACAGGCACAAAAAACAAACAAGAAGCCACGCTGAACCCGTTGCCCCACCATGGATGGCCAGAAACTCAGAACAGTGAGCCTGTGTTCACCAGTGTCCTTCTGGTTAGTGTTGAGCGATACCTTCCGATATCGGAAAGTATCGGTATCGGTTTGGATCGGCCGATATTCAAAAAATATCGGATATCGCCGATACCAATACCCGATACCAATGCAAGTCAATGGGACCAAAATATCGGAATTAAAATAAACCCTTTCTTTCCTTGTAGGTTCATTCTACATGAAGGAAAACAACTAAGAATAATGTAGGATGTATTGGGGGAGGTGGCGGAGACATTAAAGGCATAGAGGTTTAGCCCAATCAAATAGAATAGCAGGAATTTTATTTTTTTTAAAGATGTTCGGAGTTACAAAGATATTGACTATGTTAAGATTTTTTTTATTTTGTCAGATATTGATGTTTCACTACTTCCACGCCCTTCACCTTTTTTTTTTACTTTTCCCACACTTTCTTCTTCATCATCATCAGCATCTTTGACATCAACTTCTTCTTCACCTTATTCATCTTCTTCTTCATCTTCTACCTATTTTTTTTTTGTTACATTCTTCATATTCTTTTTATTCAACCATTATTCTTCTTCATATTCTACTTCTTCATCATATTCTTATTTGTGGCAGGCATTCCTGTAGTTGTTATCTAGAAAAGTTTGAAGATTACACCTTCCGTTCTGCCTGTCACAAAAGAGTTACATTTGTCCGCGTTCAGTTTAGCCTGCTGCATCAGGCTTTATCCAGGGGCACCACGAGGAGGAACGGACTCACCCCCATGCACTGCTTAGTCTTCTTCTGCTTATAATTTAGATAATATCTTTTGCTCTGATATTAAGTGTTATGCTTAATGTTTTTCTGCTCTTTGTTCTGCAGCCTCTTGTTCTTCTGCTTCTCGGTCTTCCATGTCGTCGTCTCCAGGGTCGTCGTCTCCGGAGTCGTCGTCGTCGTCATCGGGGTGGTCTTCAGGGTCGTCGTCTCCAGGGTCTTCGTCATCTCAGTGGTTGTCGTCTCTGGTGTCGTCGTCATCTTAGGGGTGGTCTTCCGGGTCGTCGTCTTTAGGGTCTTGAACTTGGAAATCTAGCAGAAGGTACAAGAAGTCTGAGAAAATGCCGAGAACCAGCTGATGGAACTGGAACTCGGATGGCTACCCGATGGTCCAAGAGCCAATGGAACTATCGAGGACCAGCTGATGTTACTGGAACCCGGTTACTAAGCAGGAGGTACCCGTGCCTGAAAGCACTACCAAGGACCACCTGATGTTTGTGGAACTCGGATACCCAGAAGGAGGCACCTAAGCCAAAGGCTCTGCCCAGAACCAGCTGACGGTACTGGAACCAGGATGGGGAGCAGAAGGTACAAGAGCAAAAGACACTGCCGAGAACCAGCTGACGGTACTGGAACCCGAATGCGTTGGCCAAGTGTGCAAGAGCCAATGGCACGACCGAGGACCAGCTGACGGTGCTGGAACCCGGTTACTAAGCAGGAGGTACCGTGCTAAAAAGCACTACCAAGGACCACCTGATGTTGGTGGAACTCGGATACCCAGAAGGAGGCACCTAAGCCAAAGGCTCTGCCCGGAACCAGTTGACGGTGCTGGAACCAGGATGTGGAGCAGAAGGTCCACAGGAGAAGAGAGAACAGCTAGGCCGCGAGGCTGCCGCAGTTACCGAACACCAACAGTCCTACAGTGGGAGCTTGGCCTACTGGCACTACAGAACCAGCCTTGATTGCCACTTCCCGCAGCCCACATAGGAAGCTCCTAAACTGGAGGCACCATGGAGTTGGCTAACCCGACCGCAACACGACGGGACAACGTATTGGAGTCTAAGTGACCTTGACACTACCCGGAACCAGCTGATGGTGCTGGAACCAGGCAGGGCAGGAGGGAGTACCCGTGACAAAGACACTGCCGAGAACCAGCTGACGGTACTGGAACCCGGATGCGTTGCCCAAGTGTGCAAGAGCCAATGGCATGACCGAGGACCAGCTGACGGTGCTGGAACCCGGTTACTAAGCAGGAGGTACCCGTGCTAAAAAGCACTACCAAGGACCGCCGGACGTTGGCGGAACTCAGATACCCAGAAGGAGGCACCTAAGCCAAAGGCTCTGCCCGGAACCAGCTGGCGGTGCTTGAACCAGGATGTGGACCAGAAGGTCCACAGGAGAAGAGAGAACAGCTAGGCCGCGAGGCTGCCGCAGTTACCGAACACCAACAGTCCTACAGGGGGAGCTTGGCCTACTGGCACTACAGAACCAGCCTTGATTGCCACTTCCCGCAGCCCACATAGTAAGCTCCTAAACCGGAGGCACCATTGAGGTGGCGGAAGTTGACGATAATATCTTTAACCCATTGTTATTTTCCAATTGGCAAGCTTTCAGAATCCAGCAGCCCAACGCGCAACACCGGGGTATTCTGTGTCCACAGTCCCTGTGGGACACAGTAGCCAATCATTGATGCCCTTAATCCGGGCCTCCGTTTCGCCAGCTACCTGGCAGGTGTATGGTAAGGCTTGGGAGGAGTGGTGCTCATTAATTCAGGGTAGGCCAGTCGATAAATGCAACCGAGCACGAAGCGCGGTGACAACCGATTTCCTATTACGGATGAGGGAAGGTGGGGCGTCGGGCACCTCGGCACAACGGAAATTATCGGGGCTAGCATTTTTCTTTCAATTATTGGGTTGGGTAGACGTAACTAAGTCCTTCTGCATAAGACAAGCCATAAAAGGTTGGAAGAGGCTTCAGCCAAGTCAAGAATGTCGCCGCCCCATTTCACTGAGATTATTGCAGGAACTGATTGCGATATCCCCGTCGGTCTGCTTATCGCAATATGAGGCGGCCCTCATATCAGCAGCTTTTGCGACCGTCTTTTTCGGAGCACTGCGTATCAGCGAATTGCTACCGCGGTCAAAAAAAAAAAAAAAAAACGCGTCGGAAGGAGGCCTAATTAATGAGGACATAGTTATATGCAGTGACGCCCTGCGCATCAGGGTTAGAAAATCCAAATGCGACCCCACCGGTAGGGGCACATGGGTACTGGTTAACTCCACAGATGGCCCAGCTGGCCCACTAAAAATGGTTAGAAGATACGCCGGGATAAGACACGCTGGTAGATTTTTCTTCACTCATACAGACGGGTCCCCTCTGACCAAGTACCAATTTCAGGCGATGTTCAAGCTATGCTTGGAAAAAGCCGGCGCAAATCCAAAGGAGTACGGAACACATTCGTTTCGCATAGGTGCAGCCACAGAAGCGGCCAGGGCAGGAGTGTCAGAGGCCGAGTTGCAGAGAATGGGTCGTTGGAAGTCCGCATGCTTCGCCAGATACATAAGACCCGACTTGCTTAATTAACATGTGTTGTCTCTTACAGGGGTTGAAGTTTGGGTTGTAGGAGATTCCTACGTTTACTGGGCCGAAAAGAGGGCCGAACGGCGGCCAGGAGGGACAAATCTTTACCTCCCGGAAAAAAAAAAAAAAAAAAAAAAAAAGTTAACTGGAGGGGTGTCAGAGGCCTCCAGTGGAGACAGGTGTTCAAAGAGATGGTTGGCATAGCAAGGATGGCGGAACACCTGGTGAGAATGGTGGTGCATGCGTGTGGCAATGACCTCGGCAAACAAAAGGTGGCCGAATTGTACAAATGGGTGACAACGGATATGGAAAGGTTCACCTGCCTATTCAGGAACATAATACTGGTGTGGTCGGATATAACACCACGGGCCGTGTGGCGAGGTGTAAGAGATAAAAAAGCCATAGAGCGGACAAGAAGGAAATTCAACGCGCGGATTGGAAAATATGTGAGAGGAAGAGGCGGTATCGTATCGTGATTCGTCACCACCAGCTACAAGGGGATAACACGCCACAATTAAGGCCGGACGGAGTTCACCTAACGGACATTGGCATCGATATTTTTCTGTCTGGTTTACAGGATGGGGTTGAACAGGCCCTAGCATCGAGGGGTGGGGTCGGAGTCCCGCGTAGTTAATACACGGGATCCTCCGTGGCGGAAAAAGCGGAGGAGGGCAAAGGTCGTAACCGCTCGTTGGGCCAATTCCCCTGTCGATCACGGACAGGAGCTCGGCGCGAGCCGCTCGTTACGATATGTAATTGCCCTTTCTCCGATTATTTAATTAATAAACTGTGACCGACCTGTTCAACCCAACTAGGACTGTGTGTGTTTCATTACGGGACTGATGGGAGGGGGGAAGGCACTGGTTACGACACCCAGGTCTCCGCAGTCTGGCAGACGCGGTACTGATTAAGGAACGCGTCTCTGACTGGGGAGCACATAGAGAGAGCTGCACGTAAAGGTTGTAAGTGCCAGATCCCCCCCTAGCATCACTCCCCCTTAGTGATGCACTGATTGGAAGACCCCCAGCCGGCCAGTGGGCACTGGAGGGGAGGGGTCCTACGGCCACTCCTACAGGGGTTAAATCCAGGTGTCCGGTCGAGAACTTTCTCTTTCACTCTCGGCAGGACACCTGGAAGCTTTGGCAAATCTGAGGGCATCAGATTTGGACTCTTCAAATACATCCTGAAAGTCCGACAAGAACTCTGGGATGTCAGAAGGAATGGATGACGAAATAGACAAAAATGGAACATCACCATGTACTCCCTGACAACCCCAGCTGGTTACCGACATAGAGTTCCAATCCAATACTGGATTATGGATTTGTAGCCATGGCAACCCCAACACGACCACATCATGCAAATTATGCAGTACCAGAAAGCGAATAACTTCCTGATGTGCAGGAGCCATGCACATGGTCAGCTGGGCCCAGTACTGAGGCTTATTCTTGGCCAAAGGTGTAGCATCAATTCCTCTCAACGGAATAGGACACCGCAAAGGCTCCAAGAAAAATCCACAACGTTTAGCATAATCCAAATCCATCAGATTCAGGGCAGCGCCTGAATCCACAAACGCCATGACAGAATACGATGACAAAGAGCACATTAAGGTAATGGACAAAAGGAATTTGGACTGTACAGTACCAATAACGGCAGAGCTATCAAACCGCCTAGTGCGTTTAGGACAATTAGAAATAGCATGAGTAGAATCACCACAATAGAAACACAGTCTGTTCAGACGTCTGTGTTCTTGCCGTTCTACTTTAGTCATAGTCCTGTCGCACCGCATAGGCTCAGGTTTACTCTCAGACAATACCGCCAGATGGTGCACAGATTTACGCTCGCGCAAGCGACGACCGATCTGAATGGCCAAGGACATAGACTCATTCAAACCAGCAGGCATAGGAAATCCCACCATAACATCCTTAAGAGCTTCAGAGAGACCCTTTCTGAACAAAGCCGCTAGTGCAGATTCATTCCACAGAGTAAGTACTGACCACTTCCTAAATTTCTGACAATATACTTCTACATCATCCTGACCCTGGCATAAAGCCAGCAGATTTTTCTCAGCCTGATCCACTGAATTAGGCTCATCGTAAAGCAATCCCAGCGCCTGGAAAAATGCATCAACATTACTCAATGCAGAATCTCCTGGCGCAAGAGAAAATGCCCAGTCCTGAGGGTCGCCGCGCAAAAAAGAAATAATAATCAAAACCTGTTGAATAGGATTACCAGAAGAATGAGGTTTCAAGGCCAAAAATAGCTTACAATTATTTCTGAAGCTTTCTGTCACCAAAAAACAAATCAGGAATCGGAATTCTTGGTTCTAGCATCGATTTCTGATCAATAGTATCTTGAATCTTTTGTACATTTACAACGAGATTATTCATTGAGGAGCACAGAGCCTGAATATCCATGTCCACAGCTGTGTCCTGAAGCACTCTAATGTCTAGGGGAAAAAAAAGACTGAAGACAGAGCTAAGAAAAAAAAATGATGTCAGGATTTCTTTTTTCCCTCTATTGGGAACCATTGGTGTGGCTCCTTGTACTGTTATGGCTGGCAATCAGGCAACACAGCGTGCAGTAATCAGCGCACATACAGAGATCTGGCAATAACCAAAAACAATAGGACGAGCTCTGAGACGTGGAATCTCTGTAGACTGCAGTACCTGATCTATCCTCACACAACTATAAGCAGCAGTGGATTGCGCCTATCACTACCTATGCAACTCGGCACTGCCTGAGGAGCTGACTGGCCTGAAGATAGAAATACAAGCCTGACTTACCTCAGAGAAATACCTCAAAGGAATATGCAGCCCCCCACATATAATGACTGTTAGCAAGATGAAAAGACAAACGTAGGAATGAAATAGATTCAGCAAAGTGAGGCCCGATATTCTAGACAGAGCGAGGATAGCAAAGAGAACTATGCAGTCTACAAAAAACCCTAAAACGAAAACCACGCAAAGGGGCAAAAAGACCCACCGTGCCGAACTAACAGCACGGCGGTGCACCCCTTTGCTTCTCAGAGCTTCCAGCAAAAGTAAATAGCAAGCTGGACAGAAAAAACAGAAAACAAACTAGAAGCACTTATCTAGCAGAGCAGCAGGCCCAAGGAAAGATGCAGTAGCTCAGATCCAACACTGGAACATTGACAAGGAGCAAGGAAGACAGACTCAGGTGGAGCTAAATAGCAAGGCAGCCAACGAGCTCACCAAAACACCTGAGGGAGGAAGCCCAGAGACTGCAATACCACTTGTGACCACAGAAGTGAACTCAGCCACAGAATTCACAACAGGCGCCTTTTTGTCTTTTATAGTTCTCCAGGGCGTTATAGCCATCTGGCTTATGGGTATACTAAGGAGATTAGCGGTTGTTGCTCCTGGTTGTGCCCTTATTGCGCTTCTGTTATCTGTGGAGGTGCACGCGCTGACCGGCGGGTTGCACTATCTGGTGGTGGTGCACTGGCCGTGTCAGTTGCGGGTACACTCTCTCATACAGAGGCTGCATATAGGACTTCTATCTGGGCGGCTTTGGATGAGGTAGCTTAGGAGCACTGCTTTTGTTTATGTTACCTTGGTTACATGGTTTCTTTAGTCATGTGACCGGAGGTATGGGCGGTCTCCTCCGCTGATTGGTTTCCCTGTTTTCCGCGATATGCTCTTGCGGCTTGATGTACGCATGCGCGTCACTGTGATGACGCTGATATCGCCGGCTACGGTGATCGGCTCAGTAAGCTGTGGAGACGAGAGCAGGACATGACGTGAGTGATGCGGCATGTTACAGGGGGGTCGGTTGGTCGTTAGATGTTTGCTCATATGTCCGGAACTATCTGATAGGCCATCTGTATATTTAGGCGCCGTTTACAACGGTTATGTATTGGTGGAGTCTGTTTTATCTATGATTGGTTCACATCTCTATGGTAACGATTGATGCATCTACCTTATTGGTGGATGGAAAGGTAAACAACTTATGTATTGTATATGCTATAGATCTTTTCCATGTCTCCTCTATGGTGTTTGTATCTGCGGTGGTGGTTTTTTAACGATATGTATCTGATGTGTGTTTTGTTATTTCTATGTGATATTATGAGACAGGGGGCTGACCTGATGGTGATTGGTGCATGTGTGGTATCCACACTATTTAAGGCCGCTGCCCTGCATGTTTAGGTATGCTTGATAAAGACCTCCGGGTCGAAACGTTGCTGCTACATGGCCCAATAAAGTTTGCATTTTGGAATACTACACCCGGATGGAGCGCTGGTCTTTTGCTTCTTCCTCCATACATCTGTGACATGGTCTCCCGCTACCTACCTACACGCAACCTTCGATCATCTCATGATCTCCTACTCTACTCCTCTCTCATTTCTTCCTCCCACAACCGCATCCAAGACTTCTCCCGTGCTTCCCCCACACTCTGGAACTCTCTACCCCAACACATCAGGCTCTCACCTACCACGGAAACCTTCAAAAGGAACCTGAAGACCCACCTCTTCCGTCAAGCCTACAACCTGCAGTGATCCCCAGTCTACTGAAGCGCCACATGACCAGCTCTAACCTCACCTAGTGTATCCTCACCCATCCCCTGTAGACTGTGAGCCCTCGCGGGCAGGGTCCTCTCTCCTCCTGTACTTGTGTGTGCCTTGTTTTACTCATGTTTGTTGTACTTGTCTATATTTTCCCCATTCACATGTAAAGCGCCATGGAATAAATGGCGCTATAAAAATGAATAATAATAATAATAATAATAACCCAACCGCAACACGATGGGACAACGTATAGGCGTGTAAGTGACCTTGACACTACCCGGAACCAGCTGACGGTGCTGGAACCAGGATGTGGACCTATTCAAGATTGTCTTCCTAGAGCCCCAACTAGCGGTGTTGGAGCAAAGGGTCAGCGGGGGGGCAGAGTGTTGGCCGAAGCCTGCACTGGAGGCAGCTTTGTGTCTGCGTTGCGTTTGCAGGACACGTTGCCGGCTACACAGCAGGGGAACAGCTGGCGTTGCTGAACCCCACTGACACATTGGCGGGTGTTTTGCTCTGTGCAGCCAGCACTTCCGGGCACCAACTGGCGGTGTTAGAGCCCAGGTTCAGCAGGAGGAGGAGAGTAGCATAGTGTAGGCCGAAGCCTGCACTGGTGGCAGCTTTAGGTCTGTTGTGTCTGCGTGGCGTTTGCAGGACACGTTGCCAGCTACACAGCAGGGGAACAGCTGGCGTTGCTGAACCCCACTGACACATTGGCGGGTGTTTTGCTCTGTGCAGCCAGCACTTCCGGGCACCAACTGGCAGTGTTAGAGCCCAGGGTCAGCAGGAGGAGCAGAGTGTAGGCCGAAGCCTAATTGAACCAATTTTAAAGGTAACCTTTAACCCCCCCTCAGGTGTTACAAACTAGAAGAGCCACACCTTGTACAGCATTTATGCTGTACAAGTAAAAGGTTGCTCTTTAAATTTTGATCCTTGCACACGCTGAATGAAACCCGTATAAAGGTTCGCCACTTATACAGTCAAACTGTCTTGGAGGCGGGAGTTTCCTTCTTAATGAGACGCAGCACTGCTATTAGCGCTGCCCGTCTTCTGACATCAATTGATGTCGGCCGGTGCGTTTAGCGATGCCCATGAATCCCAGACCCGCAGTGTCTTTAAATTTTTTCACACTGCGGGGCTGTGATTCATGGCCTTGCGCAATAAGTATGTTCGCCTCTCACTCATGTCCTTACACCTGCTTCAGACTGTGCGGCGTCAGCTGATCCCTTATCGCATGCCGCGGCCATGAAGCCGCACAGTCTGAAGAAGGCGGAAGGAGATGAGTGAAGACAGGAGAAGATATGCACTGCTCATGTCCATCAATCACACCCTCGCAGCCAAAATAAATAAGACAACGAGGGGCGTTGGGTCGGGCAGGGCGGACGCACAGGCGCAGCCAGCCAACCAATGATGTCAGAAAATGGGCAGAGCTACAAAGGGGGATGCTGCGTGTCATTAAAAAGGAAAGTCACACCTCAGGGACGGTTTAATGGTCTCAGGGGACACATTTTTTATGTGTTGAGTTCGACGTGTGCAAGGAGAATAAGTGAGCCACCTTGTACAAATGCAGCATTACTGCTGTACAAGGTGGCTGTTATACATACAAACGCCTGGGGGGGCAGGTTCCCTTTAATTTCAGTTCAGGTGTCTGCGTGGCGTTTGCAGGACACGATGCCGGCTACACAGCAGGGGAACAGCTGGCATTGCTGAACCCCACTGACACATTGGCGGGTGTTTTGCTCTGTGCAGCCAGCACTTCCGGGCACCAACTGGCGGTGTTAGAGCCCAGGGTCAGCAGGAGGAGGAGAAGAGTATAGTGTAGGCCGAAGCCTGCACTGGTGGCAGCTTTAGGTCTGTTGTGCCAGCGTGGCTTGTGCTGGACACGTTGCCGGCTACACAGCAGGGGAACAGCTGGCGTTGCTGAACCCCACTGACACATTGGCGGGTGTTTTGCTCTGTGCAGCTAGCACTTCCGGGCACCAACTGGCAGTGTTAGAGCCCAGGGTTAGCAGGAGGAGGAGAGGAGCAGAGTGTAGGCCGAAGCCTGCACTGGCGGCTGCTTTGTGTCTGCGTGGCGTTTGCAGGACACGTTGCAGGCTACACAGCAGGGGAACAGCTGGTGTTGCTGAACCCCACTGACACATTGGTGGGTGTTTTGCTCTGTGCAGTCAGCACTTCCGGGCACCAACTGGCGGTGTTAGAGCTGTTGTGAGTTCTGTTTTTGGGCTCCCTCTGGTGGTTACTGATGGTACTGGGTGATTTGTGTTCTGCTGTCTCTGGTGTCCACCTGTTCTATTAGGATTTGGGAGTTTCCTATTTAACCGGGCTTTCTTGTCATTTCCCCACCGGCTATCAAGGTTATCAGAGTGTTTTGTTACCTCAGCTTCTGGCTTCAGTAATCTTCAGGACAAGCTAAGTTTTTGATTTTCTTGTTCCACGTTTTGCTTTATTTTTGTCTTGTCCAGCTTGCATATAATTGTTTCTTTGCTGCTGGTTGCTCTAGTGGGCTGTAATTGCTCCTCATGTTCCATGAGTTGGAACATGAGTTCAAGTAATTGCAGGATGGTTTTTTGAAGGGTTTTTTGCTGACCGCGCAGTTTACTTTTGTATCCTCTGCTATCTAGTTTTAGCGGGCCTCATTTTGCTGAATCTGTTTTCATACTGTGTATGTGCCTTCCTCTCATTTCACCGTCATTATATGTGGGGGGCTGCTATTTCTGTGGGGTATTTCTCTGGAGGCAAGAGAGGTCTGTGTTTCTTCTAATAGGGGAAGTTAGATTTTCGGCTGGTGCGAGACGTCTAGGATCAACGTAGGCACGTTCCCCGGCTATTGTTATTTGTGTGTTCAGGTTTAGGGTCGCGGTCAGCTCAAGTTCCATCACCCTAGAGCTCGTTGGTGCTTGTCCTTTTGTGATTCCCTGCCATTGGAATCATGACATAGAGCCCAGGGTTAGCGGGAGGAGGAGAGGAGCAGAGTGTAGGCCGAAGCCTGCACTGGCGCAGCTTTGTGTCTGCGTGGCGTTTGCAGGACACGTTGCCGACTACACAGCAGGAGAACAGCTGGTGTTGCTGAACCCCACTGACACATTGGTGGGTGTTTTGCTCTGTGCAGTCAGCACTTCCGGGCACCAACTGGCGGCGTTAGAGCCCAGGGTCTGCAGGAGGAGCAGAGTGTAGGCCGAAGCCTAATTGAACCAATTTCAAAGGTAACCTTTAACCCCCCCTCAGGTGTTACAAACTAGAAGAGCCACACCTTGTGCAGCAGAATCGCTGCACAAGTAAAAGGTTGCGCTTTACATTTTGCTCCTTGCACACGCTGAATGTAACACGTATACAATTTAGCCCCTTATACAGTCATACTGTCTTGGAGGCGTGACTTGCCTTCTTAATGAGACGCGGCACAGCTGTCAAAAAATCCCACCTTGGTGCTGGGCGCAGCCTCCTGAGCGGCGTTATTTGCTGTACAGGAGTCTGCGCTCTTGTGTTATCCCTTGGCCATGCGCTGTTAGCGCTGCCCGTCTTCTGACCTCATTTCATGTCGGCCTGTGCGGTTAGCGATGCCCATGAATCCCAGACCCGCAGTGTCTTTTCATAAATTCACACTGCGGGGCTGGGATTCATGGCCTTGCGCAGTAAATATGTTCGCCTCTCACACATGTCCTTACACCTGCTTCAAACTGTGCGGCGTCAGCTGATCCATTATCGAATGCCACGGCCATGAAGCCGCACAGTCTGAAGAAGGCGGAAGGAGATGAGTGACAGTCGAAGATATGCACTGCTCATGCCCATCAATCACACCCTCGCAGTCAAAATAAATAAGACAACGAGGGGTGTTGTGTCGGGCAGGGCGGACGCACAGGCGCAGCCAGCCAACCAATGATGTCAGAAGACGGGCAGCGCTACCAAGGGGGTTGCTGCGGGTCATTAAAAAGGAAAGTCACACCTCAGGGACGGTTTAATTGTCTCAGGGGACACATTTTTTACGTGTTGAGTTCAATGTGTGCAAGGAGATTAAGTGAGCCACCTTGTACAAATGCAGCATTACTGCTGTACAAGGTGGCTGTTATACATACAAACGCCTGGGGGGGGGGCAGGTTCCCTTTAATTTCAGTTCAGGTGTCTGCGTGGTGTTTGCAGGACACGATGCCGGCTACACAGCAGGGGAACAGCTGGCGTTGCTGAACCCCACTGACACATTGGTTGTTTTGCTCTGTGCAGCTAGCACTTCCGGGCACCAACTGGCGGTGTTAGAGCCCAGGGTCAGCAGGAGGAGCAGAGTGTAGGACGAAGCCTGCACTGGAGCAAGTTGAAAAGGAACCTTTAACCCCCCCAGGCGTGTGTTGCTGAAAGAGCCATCTTGTACAGCACTAATGCTGCAAAAGGAAAAGGTGGCTCTCTTAATTATGCTCCTTGCAAACGCTTAACTAGACACTCATGTAATGTGTCCCTTCACACCGTAAAACCGTCCCGGAGGTGGGACTTTCCTTTGTAATGTGACACAGCACAGCCGTCATTCCTACCCCCTTGGTGCCGTGTGACGCCTCCTCAGCGTTGTTTTAAGCTGTCCCGGAGCCTGCGCTGTTATGTTATCCCTTGGCCATGCACACTTAGTGCAGGCCATCTTCTGACATCATTTAGGTGTCAGGCTGGCAGCGCCTGTGCGGCCAAGCTGCCGAGATCCCACCTTGCAGTGTCGTCTAATGTAATCCCACTGTGGACCTGGGATCCATGGGCATGCGCAGTGCATATCCTCGCCTCTCACTCCCCTCCTTCCGGCTTCTTCAGACTGTGCGGCGTCACGGCCATGGCATGCTATTAGGGATCAGCTGACGCCGCACAGTCTGAAGATGCCGGAAGGAGGGGAGTGAGAGGCGAGGATATGCACTGCGCATGCCCATGGCTCCCAGGCCCGCAGTGGGATTACATTAGACGACACTGCGAGGTGGGATCTCGGGCAGCGTGGGCGCACAGGCGCAGCCAGCCCGACACCAAATGATGTCAGAAGATGGACAGCGCAAACTGTGCATGGCCAAGGGATAACATAACAGCGCAGGGTCCGTGACAGAATCAAACAAAGGTGAGGAGGCGGCACATGGAGCCAAGGGGGTAGGAATGATGGCTGTGCTGCGTCACAAGGAAAGTCCTACCTCCAGGACGGTTTAACGGTGTGAGGAGACACATTTTATAAGTGTTAGGTTCAGCATGTGCAAGGAGCACAACGAAAATAGGCACCTTTTCCTTGTGCAGCATTACTGCTGCACAAGGTGGCTTTTTCAGTAACAAACGCCTGGGGGGGACAGGTTCCCTTAAATTTTAGTTGTGCCAGCGTGGCGGTCGCATGACACGTTGCCGGATACACAGCAGGGGAGCAGCAGGCGTGACTGAACCCCACTAACACATTTGGCGAGGTGTTTGGCTCTGTGCAAACAGCACTTCCGGGCAGCAACCAGCAGTGTTGGAGCCCAGGGACAGCAGGAGGAGCAGAGTGTAGGCCGAAGCTCTGACCACACGGGAACTGGCCCTCCCCTCCCTTTGGTGCCTCCTGAGCGGTATGATTCAACCTTGAGTATGCGATATGAACTTGTCCATTATAGGTACACTGCACTTTTGTGTTTAGGGGCCTACATATGTAGCACCTATATTGATAGCTCTGTAATAGCTCTGTCTCTACTTTGCCTGGATTAAAATTTAGTTTCTGTCATATATATAGAGGCTTAGGATGCATTTGGGTTAGCTATTACTAGGTGATATTTGTCGCTTTATTATTAGTAGGAAAGGTTTTGCTCGGTGGGAAAGGGAGGCGAGGGCAGATTATCCTGTGTGGTTTTTCTTGGGTTTACGTGTATTATTTCTGTTTGTGAATTTCTTTTTAAGTGTTTTTAATCTTATATATGTGGCTTGTGACATGTTAAAAATAAATTTTGTTATATTTTTGTGATCCCTGCTTCTCTGCATGTTTCTTTTCCTCTGGTTTCTTATGAAAGAGGCATGTTGTGCAGCACTAAGGATGCAAAAGGAAAAGCTTGCTCTTTTAATTATGCTCCTTGCAAACACAGAACTAAACACTTATAAAATGTGTCCCCTGATACCGTTAAACTGTCCTGGAGGTTGGAATTTCCTTCGTAATGGGACGCAGCACAGCCGTCATTCCTACCCCCTTGGTGCCGTGCGCCGCCTCCTCAGCGTTGTTTGAAGCTGTCACGAAGCCTGCGCTGTAATGTTATCCCTTGGCCATGCACACTTAGTGCTGCCCGTCTTCTGACATAATTTAGGTGTCAGGCTGGCAGTGCCTGTGCGTCCACGCTGCCCGAGATCCCACCTCGCAGTGTTGTCTAATGTAATGCCACTGCGGGCCTGGGATACTTGGGCTTGCGCAGTGCATATCCTCGCCTCTCACTCCCCTCCTTCCGGCTTCTTCAGACTGTGCAGCATCACGGCCGTGGCATGCTATTAGGGATCAGCTGACGGCGTACAGTCTGAAGAAGGCGGAGGGAGATGAGCGAGAGCCTGAGGTGAAGATATGCACTGCACATGCCCATGGATCCCAGGCCCGCAGTGTGATTAAATCAGAAGACACTGTGAGGCGGGATCTCGGGCAGCGCGGCCGCACAGGCCCAGCCAGCCTGACACCAAATTATGTCAGAAGACAGGCAGCGCTAACTGTGCATGGCCAAGGGATAACAGAACAGTGCAGGCTCAGTGACAGCTTAAAACAACGCTGAGGAGGCGGCGCACGGCACCAAGGGGGTATGAATGACGGCTGTGCTGCGTCACATTACGAAGGAAAGTCACACCTCCGGGACGGTTTAAAGGTATCAGTGGATACATTTTATAAGTGTTCAAGGAGCTAAACTAAAAGAGCTACCTTTTCCTTGTGCAGCATTAATGCTGCACAAGGTGGCTCTTTCAGTAACAAATGCCTGGGGGGGAGGGACAGGTTCCCTTACATTTCAGTTGTTGTGTCAGCGTGGCGGTCGCAGGACACATTGCCGGCTACACAGCTGGGGATCAGCTGACGTTACTGAAACCCAATAACACTGGGTCGTATGTTTTGACTGTGCAGCCTGCACTTCTGAGCCTCAACTGGCGGTGTTGGAGCCCAGGAATTACAGTTCAGGTGGTAGAAAGATGAACACATCAGGGGACCTGGATGACACCCAATTATTTAATCAGGCAGAGGAGTGGCAAATTCCTGCGAGATCCAGGCCTGGTTCATTTTCAGAAAAGTAAGCCGGTCAACATTATCGGAGGATAGTTGCATGCGACGGTCTGTTAGTACACCACCTGCGGCACTAAAGACGCGTTCCGATAAGACACTAGCCGCAGGGCAAGCCAGCACCTCCACTGCATACTGGCTTAGCTCTGGCCATGTATCCAGCTTAGAGACCCAAAACTTGAAAGGGGAAGAGCCGTCTGGGAGTACAGTAAGAGGGCAAGACATGTAGTCTGTCACTATCTGACGGAACCGTTGCCTCCTGCTGACTGGAGCCGCCGGTGATGATGTAGACATTTGGGGCGGGCACACAAAACTGTGCCACAGTTGGGCCATACTGGTCTTGCCTTGGGCAGAGGCACTGCTTCTGCTCCCTCTTTGTGCAGAGCCTCCTCCACTGCCTCGACGCACTGAGCTGCTTTGTAAAGCACTAGCAGCACTCCTCTCAGTTGGACTGGAGAAGATGAAGGAATTCACCAGTGTGTCTTGGTACTCCCGCATTTTACGCTCCCGGGTCAACGGTGTGATGAGGTTTTGTACGTTGTCCCGGTAGCGAGGATCGAGGAGGGTGTACACCCAATAATCAGGCATGTTGAGAATGTGGTCGATGCGGTGGTCGTTTCTCAGGCACTGAAGCATGAAATCAACCATGTGCTGCAGACTGCCAACTGGCCAAGAAACGCTGTCCCCTGCTGGAGACGTGATCTCTGCCCGCTCTTCATCACCCCACCCTTGCTGTACACACTGACTACTGGACAATTGTGTAACTCCCTCCTCTGGACGGATGTCTTCCTCCTCCATTGACTCCTCCTCATCCTCCTCACAAAGTGTCCCCTGCCTACGCCTTTGTGAGGAACCACGTGGCGCTGACTGTCCAGAAGCTGATGGAAATGGTGAATCCTCATCCTCCACCTCTTCCACAACATCATCCCTTAGCGCTTGCAGTGTTCTTTCAAGCAGGCAGATAAGGGGGACAGTCATGCTGACTATTGCATCATCTGCACTCGCCATCCGCGTGGAATAATCGAAGGGATGCAAAACCCGGCAGATATCCTTCATAGTGGCCCACTCTGTGGTTGTGAAGTCTGAACAGCGCGGAGTGTGACTTATTTGCGCCTGATGCAGCTGGTACTCCATTATTGCTTGCTGCTGCTCACACAACCGCTCCAACATATGTAACGTGGAATTCCACCTGGTATGTAGGTCACATATGATGCGATGTTCCGGAAGGCGGAATCGGCGCTGCAGAGCTGCAATGCGCGATCTTGCCGTGCTGGAACGCCGCAAGTGAGCACATTCTAGGCGGACCTTGTGCAGCAGTGCATCAAGATACAGATAGTCCCTCAGAAAACTCTGCACAACCAAATTGAGCACATGTGCCAGACATGGGATGTGAGTAACATAGTAACATAGTAACATAGTTAGTAAGGCCGAAAAAAGACATTTGTCCATCCAGTTCAGCCTATATTCCATCATAATAAAGTGAGGTTGCCAAGGGCCAAAGCTGCCACCAGATTTCGGCCATTGTCACACACTACCATGCCTGGCTGATGGCATTCCAGAGCTCCTGCGCTGTGTGCCTTCGATTCCCCAAAGAAACTAATTTCAAGACGGCCTGTTGACGTTTGGCCACGGCTGTGCTCATGTCGGTCGTAACAGGTAAACGTTCACGGGTCCATGTGGAGGTGGACTGTGACGGCTCCTGCAGCGATGATTCTGAGGAACTTGTGTATGAGGAGGAGTCAATGCGTACAGACTGGATTCCTGCAATCCTTGGAGTGGGCAGGACACGTCCTGCGCCTCTCGCACGATCTGTACCCGGCTCAACAACATTAACCCAATGGGCAGTGAGGGAAAGGTATCGCCCCTGTCCATGTTGACTGGTCCACGCATCGGTGGTGAGGTGGACCTTGCTACTGACGGCGTTCAGTAGCGCGTGTTTTATTTGTCCCTCCACATGCTTGTGCAGGGCAGGGACGGCTTGCCTGCTGAAATAAAAGCGGCTGGGCACATTGTACTGTGGGACTGCCAATGCCATCAAGTCTCCACCAGCCTGAATGAGAGCATTTCCAGTGACAGAAGTTTGGCAATGCCTGCATTCAGAGTCTGTGCTCGGGGGTGGTTTGCCGAGAATGGCCGCCTTTTCTCCCATGCCTGCACTACCGATGGCTGTAGACTGGGCTGGGAGTGTGAGGATGACTGGGAACGTGGTGCTGTGGGTGGAATTACAGTGGGTCTCTGGACAACAGTGCCAGAGGGTCTTCTTATGGCGATCCTGGGAGGAAGCCGAACCAGCTGTGTGTGAGCTGGAGGAAGAGTCAGCACAAGCTGAAGAGGTGGTAGCTGCCGCTGTTGGTTGGTCTAGGTCTTCAGTGTGTTTTTGTAACTCCACCGCATGCCTGTTCCGCACATGTTTCCACATATTTGTGGTATTGAGGTTGCTGACACTTTTCCCGCTTTTGACTTTCTGATTACACAGCTTGCATTTGACAAAGCAAATGTCATCTGCAACTGTGTCAAAAAAGGACCAGGCACTACAAGTCTTGGGAGCGCCCTTTTTGGCTTTTGGAAGAGACAAGCTCCTAACGAGTGCCAAAGTGGAGGCTACAGGCTCCGCAGTTTTCCCCCTCCCTCTCCCTCTTTGGCCCGTTCGGGAAATCTCTACCTCAGAGCTGCTCCCACCACATTCCTGTACCTCACGCCACGATGGGTCAAGGACCTCATCATCTACCCTACCCTCTGCCACCAACTGTTCCTCCTGGGTAGTCTCGGCAGCACAGTACGCACCAGAAAGCGGCACCTGAGTCTCATCATCAGATGCATAATGCGCTGTGGTGACCGGAGGCACTGGCCCACCCGCCTCTTCAGAGTCAGGGAGACAAAGCTGTTGGGCATCACTGCACACTGCCTCTTCTTCCATTTCTCCAATGCTGCTTGGCTGGCCCCCTGTTTTCAAGCCAAGAGATTCAGAGAACAGAAGTAGAGATGGCTCCTGTCCTGGGCTCTCTGACTGCCTGGGCAATTTGGCAGGTGGTGAAGAGACAGATGGATGCTCTCCAGTGCTCTGTGCCTGTGAGGATGTGGCACTAATTGAAGTGGATGTGTTAGCTGCCATCCATCTGACAACGGCTTCAATTTGATCTTCACGCAGCAGCGGTGTACGGCGCTCTCCTACAAAGCTGCGCATGAAGGACTGTTCCCTACTGAACCTGGCTGATGATGACATTTCAAAAACCTGACCTGCACATCCAAACATAGACTAAGTGTGAACAGGTGCTGAACCTAGAGTCGCCAACTCGTATATAGTTAAATAAATAAGGCAGCACACTGCAGCGCTAGAACATACAAACTTGAAATACGAAATTTGAACTGCATTACTGCACTAGAAATATGAAAAATGAGAGCGTTTAGCGCATAAAAATGGCCAATTTTATGTGTACCTGGTAGCCACTTTACGGCATCTCTCTTATACCAGGTCCTACGCTTGCCTTACCTCGCTGAGAATAAACGTCTACATCTGAATGGGTACATGTGAAACCTCTTCCTAGACTAAAATTCTCTCTCTCTATGGAGGGTGATGATGAGTCACCGATGCCCGCAGCAGGCACAGAATCACCACGTCCTCTCCCTGCTCCTCTCCCTGCACCGCGACCACGCCCACGCGCCTTACTCCCTGCCCTCTTCATCTTGGTTGACAGATAAAGATAAGCAGAAAAGTACCAAGGCCTTAGTGTGCTTATTCCTGAACAGCTCCTCCTAACAGGTATAAGAAACACTAATTTTCTAAAGTGTGGACTGTTAAGTGGTGTGTTTGGTCAACTTTACTTTTTTTTTTGGGTGGCAGATCGGACTACAGAGCGAGTTTCACTCACATGGAGACCGTGCAGACAGCCGTAAACGGCGCTGCAAGGCCCAAAAAACCCTCCTCTATGTTATCATATGTAGTGTTTTTCCACAATTTAGCTGGATACGGGTGGAAAGCCACTAATAGGAAATTTTTGAAAAAATGTGCACCAGGATGCACTATTAGCAAAAAAGGACACTGTATTTTACGGTACGAGGCAGTAACGCACCCTGAGCTGAATACAACCGGCTGTGGCTGCACACAGACTACAGGGTGAGCTGCACTCACACGGAGACCGTGCAGACAGTCATAAACGGCGCTGCAAGGCCCAAAAAACCTCCTCTATGTTATCCTATGTAGTGTTTTTCCACAATTTAGCTGGATACGGGTGGAAAGCCACTAATAGGAAATTTTTGAAAAAATGTGCACCAAGATGCATTATTAGCAAAAAAGTACACTGTATTTTACGGTATGAGGCAGTAACGCACCCTGAGCTGAATACAACCGTCTGTGGCTGCACACAGACTACAGGGCGAGCTGCACTCACACGGAGACCGTGCAGACAGTCGTAAACGGCGCTGCAAGGCCCAAAAAACCTCCTCTATGTTATCCTATGTAGTGTTTTTCCACAATTTAGCTGGATACGGGTGGAAAGCCACTAATAGGAAATTTTTGAAAAAATGTGCAGCAGGCTGCACTATTAGCAAAAAAGGACAATGGATAGAACAGTATGAGGCAGTGTGAACCCCCCTGAGCTGAATACAACCGGCTATGGCTGCACACAGACTACAGAGTGAGCTGCACACACACACAGACCTTGCAGAACGCTGTTAAAACAGCGCTGCAAGGCAAAAGCAAGGTGAACACACCGGTTGCTAAATTAGCCTGGGAAAAGCGCAATGAAGCAATTCGCTATCTCAACTGGCCCTCAGTCAGAACACAGCATCCTGTCCCTAACTGAATTCACAGTGGAGTGAGCGCAAAATGGCGGCAGCGTTTTTTATAGTGCATCATGACATCATTTCAGTAGCCAATCACAGCCTTGCCAGTAGTTACATGCCCACCATGCTAAACAGGATGTGCCCACACTTCCAATCATTCCTCATTGGCTGAATTCGTGCAGTTTGAATTCTGGGAATTTGCGATTCCGGTATCCGATATGCGGTAAATATCGGAAATCGGTATCGGAATTCCGATACCGCAAATATCGGCCGATACCCGATACTTGCGGTATCGGAATGCTTAACACTACTTCTGGTGAAAGAGCTGCTGACGCAGGCAGATTCACACCCTGGTCCAAATGATCCGCAGGAGATGCAACAACTGTGGAAGGAGAAAGGCAAACTATTCATCTACGATGTTAACTCACAGACCCCCGGCAGGCCCGTACAGACCCCCGGCAGCACGCACAAACTCCTGTCAGGCACGCACAGACCCCCAGAAGCCCGCACAGACCCCCAGCAGCCTGCACAGACCCCCGAGAGGCCAGTACAGATCCCCGGCAGACCGCACAGAGCCCGCCCGCACACACAGACACGCGCAGTGTCCGCCCACGCACCACTCACACTCTTCCCCCCTCCGGAACAGGATGTAGAAGGACAGAAAGGGCTTATTTACCTTCCGATATTTGTGTCCCATTGACTTGCATTGGTATCGGGTATCAGTATCGGCGATATCCGATATTTTTTGGATATCGGCCGATCCAATCCAATACCGATACTTCTGGATATCGGAAGGTATCACTCAACACTAATTATATCTGAACTTCAGAAAAAGCATTTTCTGAAGTATCTCATACTATCCTTATTGAAAAAATGACCAAGTATGCGATTGATAAGGCTATGGTTAGGTAGATTCATCACTGGTTTGGTGATCGCACTCAAAGAGTGGTAATAAATGGTTTTGCATCCAATTGAAAGTGTTTCAAGTTGGCTACAACAAGGCTTTGCCTGCCCCCTTGTTGTTCAACATTTTTATAAATGATCTAGATAAGGGGACTGAAAGTAAACTAATCAAATTTGCAGATGATAGGAAGGATAGCTAACACTAGAGAAGACAGAAAAATAATTTAGAAGGATCTAGCTAGCTTGAACAATTAGGAGAGACTAATGGAATGGTATTTAACAGGGAGAAATGCAAGATTCTACATCTGGGCAATAAAAATGACATCTACACAATAGGAGGAATAGAACTAAGTAACAGCATGTGTGATGAAAAAGACTTGGGTATACTAGTAGGTCACAGATTGCACATGAGTCAACAGTATGATGCAGCACTAAAAAAGGCAAACAAGGTCCTGGGATGTATGAAGAGAAACAGAGCCTAGATCACGTGAAGTAATTATCCACTTCTACTACTCCTTTGTCAGACCTCATCTGGAATACTGTGTCCAGTTCTGGCTATCACATTTTAAGAAAGATATCGAAAAACTGGAGAAAGTTCAGAGAAGAGCTACCAGGATGGTGACCGGACTGCAAACTGTCCTATGAGGAACAGTTAAGGGATCTGGGAATGTTTAGCTTGCAAAAAAAGATGGCTAAGAGGAGACTTAATAGCTGTCTACAAATATCTGAAGAGATGTCACAGTGTACAGGGATCACCTTTGTTCTCATTACGCATGGAAACACAAGAAGCAATGGAATGAAACTGAAAGGGAGAAGAAACAGATTAGATATTAGAAAAATAAAATGACAGTGAGCATGATCAATGAATGGAACAGGCTGCCATGAGAAGTGGTAAGTTTTACTTCATTGGAAGTCTTGAAACAAAGGCTGATCAGACATTTGTCTGAGATTGTTCAATGAATCTTGAATTGAGTGGAAAGTTGGCCATGATAACCCTGAAGATTCCTTTCAACTCTAACATTCTATGATTTTATGAATATCTGAAAAATGTTCTGTTGACTTAAAATAGCTACTGTATACAACTTGACAAAGTTTGGCAGTTTTGCAAAGAAAAGCCAGGAGAAATTGTAGTTTCCTCATGTACCAAGACCATAAAGGATTCACTATGAGGACTCAGAGCTATAATTGATAACTAATAATTATTTTCAGTACAGACATAAAGGGATAAATACATTTATGAGGTATCCAAAAGGAGGAAAAAGATTACGTCACTATGTATTGATTAAGTCTACAAGAAATATGACAATTTCATTGCGCAACAAGAATACGTTGTGAAATATTAATGATACTCCCACAAGCTCTTTCTTGTCTGAAGTTTCATGACACAATGTATTTTCAGGAACTGCTTTCTATAACATCAAAGATTAAAATAAGGTGAAAAACAGAAAATAAAATGTTTGGGTAGAATGATACAAATGGAAGAAAACACAAACGTAAAATAATTAGCACAAAATAATATAAAAAGTAAATATGAAAGAATGTTCAAAGGAGTTTGCTCATCTTCCAACTTTGGAACCAGTGTCTCCTAGCTTCCTTCTTGTCGGGGGCTCTGCACTCTTCAACATTGACCAATTAAACTAAAGGCATGGTCATTCCACTGGTCAAAATGGTGCACCCTCTAATGCTCCTAGCACAGGCAGCTTTAACCCCTATCTGACTTCGGACGGGATAGTACGTCCGAGGTCAGATCCCCTGCTTTGATGCAGGGCTCCGCGGTGAGCCCGCACCAAAGCCGGGACATGTCAGCTGTTTTGAACAGCTGACATGTGCCCGTAATAGGCGCTGGCAGAATCGCGATCTGCCCGCACCTATTAACTAGTTAAATGCCGCTGTCAAACGCAGACAGCGGCATTTAACTACCGCATCAGGCCGGGCGGCCGGAAATGACGTCATCGCCGACCCCCGTCACATGATCGGGGGTCGGCGATGCGTCTCCATTGTAACCATAGAGGTCCTTGAGACCTCTATGGTTACTGATGACCGTTGGCTGTGAGCGCCACCCTGTGGTCGGCGCTCACAGCACACCTCCATTTCTGCTACATAGCAGCGATCAGCAGATCGCTGCTATGTAGCAGAGCCGATCGTGTTGTGCCGGCTTCTAGCCTCCTATGGAGGCTATTGAAGCATGGCAAAAGTTAAAAAAAAAAGTTGAAAAAAATGTTAAAAAAATAAAAAAAATATAAAAGTTTAAATCACCCCCCTTTCGCCCCAATCAAAATAAATCAATAAAAAAAAATATAAAATCTACGCATATTTGGTATCGCCGCGCTCAGAATCGCCCGATCTATCAATTAAAAAAAAGCATTAACCTGATCGCTAAACAGCGTAGCGGGAAAAAAATTCAAAACGCCAGAATTACGTTTTTTTGGTCGCCGCGACATTGCATTAAAATGCAATAACGGGCGATCACAAGAACGTATCTGCACCGAAATGCTATCATTAAAAACGTCATCTCGGCACGCAAAAAATAAGCCCTCAACCGACCCCAGATCACGAAAAATGGAGACGCTACGGGTATCGGAAAATGGCGCAATTTTTTTTTTTTTTTTTTTTTTTTTTTTAGCAAAGTTTGGAATTTTTTTTCACCACTTAGATAAAAAAGAACCTAGTCATGTTAGGTGTCTATGAACTCGTACTGACCTGGAGAATCATAATGTCAGGTCAGTTTTAGCATTTAGTGAACGTAGCAAAAAAGCCAAACAAAAAACAAGTGTGGTATTGCACTTTTTTTGCAATTTCACCGCACTTGGAATTTTTTTCCTGTTTTCTAGTACACGACATGCTAAAACCAATGATGTCATTCAAAAGTACAACTCGTCCCGCAAAAAATAAGCATTCAAATGGCCAAATTGACGGAAAAATAAAAAAGTTATGGCTCTGGGAAGGAGGGGAGTGAAAAACGAACACGGAAAAACGAAAAATCCCAAGGTCATGAAGGGGTTAATTCTACAGCATTGGTGAAGCTCAGAGGTACTGAAGTTCATGGATCTTTAAAGGAAAAGTTTAAAGAAAAAAGCTTAAAGGTTCAAACTTCTCACCTAAGAAGCTGGACACCTTTAAATCCTTTACTCCCAAGCCTATTTTCACTCATGACCAGGCAAAATTTTACAATTCTGGCCAGTGCCACTATATGCAAATCATAAATTTAGTGAAATTTTTTAAAATTTCGCTATTTTCAAACCTTTGATTATTATCCCCTTACATCAGAGAGTTATGTTACACACAATAGTTAACAAATAAAATTTCACACATGTCAACTTTACATCAGCATAATTTTTTAAACATAACTTTTTTGTTAGGAAGTTAGGGTTAAATGTTGACCTCATTATTGCAACAAATTTTTTTAACAACCGCATCACATTTTGAGTGACTTTGAGGGGTCTATATGACAGAAAATACACCAAATTGAGATGATTCTAAAAACTACACCCTTCAAAGTGCTCAAAACCACATCAAAGAAGTTTATTAACTAGTGTTAAGCATTCCGATACTGCAAATATCGGGTATTGGCCGATATTCGCGGTATCGGAATTCCGATACTGAGTTCCGATACTTTCTCAATATCGGAATTCCGATACTGAGTTCCGATACTTTCTCAATATCGGATACCGGAATCGGAAGTTCCCATAATTCACTGAGCCTGTTTGATTTAATTCAGCCAATGAGGAAGCCTAAGAAGTGTGGGCACATCCTGTTATGCATGTTAGTCATGTAACTACTGGCATGGCTGTGATTGGCTGCTGAAATTATGTCATAATGCACTATAAAAGTCGCCGCCGCCATTTTGGGTTCACTCTGCTGTGAATTCAGTTAGGGACAGGACGCTGTGTTCTGACTGAGGGCCAGTTTGAGATAGTGATTTGCTTCATTGTGCTTTACCCAGGCTAATTTAGCAATCGCTGTGTGAGAACCTTGTTTTTGCCTTGCAGCGCTGTTCACAGCTGTCTGCAAGGTCTCTGTGTGTGTGAGTGCAGCTCACTTTGTAGTCTGTTCTGCCTCATACTGTTCCATTGTCCTTTTTTTCAATTAGTGCTGCCTGCTGCACATTTTGTCCTGAATTATCCTATTAGTGGGTTTCCATCCATATCCTGCTAGATTGTGGAAAAACACTATTAGGATTACATAGAGGAGCTTTTTTAGGCCTTGTAGTGCGGTTCAAGGCTGTCTGCAAGGTCTCTGTGTGAGTGCAGCTCACGCTGTAGTCTGTTCTGTAGCCACAGCCAGTTGTAGACAGCTCAGTGTGCGTCACTACCTCATACTGAACAATAAAAAAGAGAAAAGCATCACTCCAAATATGCACACCACATCTACAAAAATAGAAACATGATACTGAAGAATATGAAAACACAAGATTTTTATTGACACACCACATGAGAATAAAGCATAATGAAAAAACACAAAGACAAAAAAGCCCTGTCCATGACAGTCAGATAGTGATCAATGCAAACATATGTACATAATACAAATTACAGACGTGAATAATATGTAAATATTTGGTATAAAGACTATCTTTATTAATATCTAAAACAACATTTAAAAAAACACATGTCATAAATCTTTCTGATTATGTTCTTTCCGCCACGGAGTTGAGAGTCCTTCAGAGGGTCGTGACTCTAGAGCCCCAAGGACTAGCGGACCAGATGGAACCACCCCCTATACAGGGAGCGTTAGGAGCAGGCCCAAGGGGGATGGAGACACAACTGCTAAAGCCAAAGGGGCAAATAAGACAGAGAAAAGGAGACAGAAGACAGAACAGAAAAGACTGGAACTGGGAAAGCTGGGTATATGATGGAACTTCAGGAGCTGGACATGGACAAAAACGATGCTGCAAAAAAGGAGACAAAATGTAATAAAGCCAGGAAGACGAGGCTAGATGCAGGACAAGTATATGTTATGACAAGAAAGACAGAGACTCAAGGACAAATATGACGGAGACACGAGGCAGGTATGATTGGGACACAGGAGTGGTACGGCGGAGACACGGGGCACTGGCACAGGGCAGGTATGACAGAGATACGGAGCAGGTATGGCAGAGACACAGGATCAGTACGGCGGAAACACGGGGCACAGGCACAGGGCAGGTATGGCGAAGACACGGAGCAGGTATGGCTGAGACACAAGACCGATACGGCGGAGACACAGGGCTAAGACACAGGACAGGTATGGCGGAGACACAGGGCCGATACAGCGGAGACACCGGGTACAGGCACAGGGCAGGTATGGTGGAGACACGGAACACAGGCACAGGGCAGATAAGGCGGAGACACTGAGTACAGGCACAGGGCTGGCGGAGACACGGAGGAGCCTGAAAGGAAAAAGGAACGCTGACAACAAGGTACAGCAGAAACCTCAGAAGCTCAGGCGTCTTAACAGTACCCCCTTTACTCCCCCTCTTTATAGTGATAGAGAGAAACCTCTTCATGATAAGAGGAGCATTGATGTTTTCTCGGGGCTCCCACGATCTCTCCTCAGGACCAAATCCCTCCCAATCAATCAAAAAATAAGTTTTCCCCCCAAATAATCTTTTTGGCAAGGATATCTTTTACATTAAAGACAATCACCAGAAGTGCTGGGTTGAGGAGAGTGAGAGGGAGAAGAATGAAAATGATTAAACACTGCAGATTTGAGAAGACACACATGGAAGGCATTGGGAATTCGTAGCGAAGCAGGTAGTCTCAATTTGTAGGATACGTCATTGATGCGACTTAAGATCGGAAAGGGACCAATGTAACGGGGACCTAGTTTGTGAGAAGGAATCCTAAGTTTAATATAGCATGAAAAGAGCCAAACCTTATCACCGGGAATATATGGGGGAGCGTCCAGACGCTTCTTATCGGCATATCTCTTCATTCTGCAACCAGCTCTTTCGAGAGCCTCTTTGGTCTCCCTCCAGACTTTAGAGAATTCCAAGGACAAGAAATCTGGCGCCAGTACACCTGAGGTGAGAGAAACAGGAAGAGGAATGCCAGATTGTTGACCGAAAACTACAAAGAAAGGAGACTTGGAAGAAGATTCACTGGGAAGATTGTTATGAGCGAACTCAGCCGAAGGGAGAAGGAAACCCAATCATCCTGGTGAGCATTGGAGAAATGCCGAAGGTAGATAGTACTTGATTAACTCGCTCCACTTGACCGTTGGATTGTGGATGGTAGGCGGAAGAGAAGTCTAAGTTGATCTTCATTAATCGGTAAAGAGCTCTCCAAAAACGAGAGGTAAATTGGACCCCTCAGTCAGAGACAATATGCTGTGGGAAGCCAAGAAGACGGATGACTTGATGTAAAAAGATTTTCGCCAACTCAGGAGCGGAAGGCAGACCTGGCAAAGCAACAAAGTGGACCATCTTGGAAAACCGATCTACGATTACCAAGATGACAGCACAATTCGAAGAGCGAGGCAAATCAGTAACAAAATCCATAGCGATATCGCTCCAAGGGACAGAAGGCACTGACAGATGATGCAGGAGTCCAGACGGTAGTTGTCTGGGAACCTTGTTTCTGGTGCAGGAAGGACAAGAAGCAATGAACTCTGAGACATCTTGGCGAAGGGACGACCACCAATAGTGGCGAGAGGTAAGAGCGAGTATCTTCTTGGATCCAATATGTCCTGCAAACTTGGAGGAATGTCCCCAATGCAAAACTCTCCTTGTCATGGTCCAACACCAACGTCTTGCCAGGTGGTGTAGAGACCACCCTCAGAGGGGCTAGAGTGATGATTCTCACAGGATCGATGATATGTGCCGGACATTCCTCTACGTCCATTGGCTGAAAGGATCAGGAAAGGATCTGGAAAGAGCATCCACCTTGACGTTCTTATTACCAGGTTGGAAATGAAGTTCAAAATCAAACCGTCCAAAGAATAAGGACCACCTAGCTTGCCGTGGATTGAGCCTCTGAGCAGACTGAACATAGGCTAAATTCTTGTGGTCTGTGTATATGATGAAAGGGCCCTTCAAGAAGATAACACCACTCCTCTAAAGCTAACTTAATAGCCAGTAGTTCCTTATCTCCTATGGAATAATTCCGTTCAGGGGAAGAGAAGGCTTTGGAGAAGAAGCCACAAGTAACTAAGTGGCCAGAGGAGGATCTTTGCTAGAGGACTGCACCAGCTCCGACGGAAGATGCGTCAACCTCGATGATAAATGGCCTATTTGCATCAGGGCGATGAAGCACAGGAGCCGCAGCAAACTTTTGCTTCAGAGACTAGAACAAAACTTCAGCTTCAGAGGTCCAAATATTGGAGTTAACTCCTTTGCGAACAAGAGCAGAAATAGGCTTGACAATCGAAGAGAAATGAGGGATGAACTGTCTATAGTAATTGGCAAAGCCAAGAAAACGTTGGATTGCTTTTATTCCAAGAGGACGAGGCCTGTTAAGAAAAGCAGATACCTTCTCGGGATCCATCTCCAGACTGGACTTCGAGACGATGTAACCAAGAAAGGGCAGAGACGACTGCTTGAAGACGCACTTCTCAATCTTCGCAAAAAGATGACTCTCCCTTAGTCGTTGCAAAACCTGACGAACATCTCGTCTATGGGTGGAAAGATTTGGAGAGAAGATGAGAATGTCGTCAAGATATACCACGACACTGGAGTAGAGGAGATCCCGGAATACATTGTTTACAAACTCTTGGAATACAGCTGGAACATTGCAGAGGCCAAACGGCATAACTAGGTATTCATAGTGACCATCACAAGTGTTGAATGCGGTCTTCCACACATCCCCAGCACGAATTCGAACCAGATTGTACGCTCCACGTAGATCAAGTTTGGTAAAAATCTGCGCTCCCCTCAGGCGATCGAAGAGTTCAGGAATAAGTGGCAGTGGGTATTTGTTCTTCACTGTAATGTTGTTTAGACCTCTATAATCAATACAAGGATGAAGAGAGCCATCCTTCTTCTTCACGAAGAAGAAGCCTGCTCCGGCAGGAGGACTTCCGAATAAAATCCTTCGGAAGATTCTCTTGAATATATTCTGTAGCTTTTCCCTTATTTCGGGTCTTGGGGAACACTCGCTTTGCACGGGAATAACGCATACAGGCACAATATCTCACACAAATCAATCCATACGGTTTATTAATTGTCATAAACCGCACCGTATGTCAGGTTGTACATCACCAGCTTACACGTAGTCTGTTGCTTTAACACATGTGGTTTTACCAAGCACTCAGTAGATACGCCTGTAACTCTCCAGCAACCAGGTGACTACACAGTTCCACAACTGTCGTATGTTTGTGCACAGTTCTTTTCCTCATACCAGGGGTTACCTCTCAGGAGCTCCTGCTCCACAGGTTGACTCCACGTCAGTTCCAAGTCCTCCACACGGACTGTCCAGGTCGATGGTCTGTCAGTGCTTTTAGGACATCTCCACTGCCAGGAGACTCCAACACTGATCGTCTAGGTCGATGGTCTCTCAGTGCTTCCAGGACATCTCCACTGCCAGGAGACTTCAAGACTAACCGTCCACTCAGTGCCAAAACCCAACCATGTGCTATTCAGGAATCCTATTCCACAGGACTTCTAACGCAGGCTTCCAGGGCCTTGCACTTGGATCATTCAGATCCACACACAGGAACCCACATGACCCACATGAACCACATTATATACCTGTAACCACTCCCCTGGGTGGGAGTGTGGGTGTGTGTGGCTAGTTTGACCCTCCCATCTCTCATAACTAGCCCTGCCAGTCTCCCATTAGAACTACAACATTACTTGTGGGACTACAGGTCCCAGAACACAAAATAACTTTAGACTGACAACACAGGGTGTCTTCCTCTGCGACACACATAATGGCCATTTATAATCCTGCCGGACTTTGTCTCATCGACACAGTTATACAACCAAGCGCATCCTGCAGCGCAGACACAGCACACACAGCACCCCCTGGCTGTCACATTGGTTACTGCACCACAATTCCGACATGGCTTGTGTCTCTATAGGCAAGAGAGGATAGATCCTACCTCTAGGAGGGGTAGCAGCAGGAGCAAGATCAATGGGAAGAAGAAGAAAGAAGAAGAAGAAAGAAGGAAGAAGAAAGAAGGAAAAAGGATGAAGGAAGAAGAAGACTGTTGTTGGCAGAACTCTCCCCAGAGCAAAACAATACCATTATGCCAATCTAAAGAGGGCTCGTGGTTCCGCAACCAAGGAAGACCAAGAAGTACAGGATAAGAAAGACCGGCTAAAACAAAAAATGCAATTTTCTCCCTATGCAAAGCCCCTACTTGAAGCTCCATCTCATGTGTAACTTGCGTAATGGTCTCCTGTAAAGGTTTACCATCTACAGATGCAAGGATCAGAGGGTTCTCCAAGGTCCTGACAGAAAATTTTATGATCTCCTCGTGCCTAATAAAATTCCCTGCAGCGCCTGAATCCACATAAGCTTCTAAAGAGAAACCCTTACCACAAATGTACAATAAAACAGACAAAGTGAGGGGTAGACAGGTATCACATACACTTAAGGAGGCCTCTTACCTGACTTAGGCGGAGAAGTTTTTCGGATGTGCAGGACAAGTCCGCAACAGATGAGGGGAGCTGCCGCAATAGAAGCAAAGCCCTTGAGTAGATCCCTCCTTACATCATTGTTCAGACATCCTGAGACGATCGACTTGCATCAGTTCAGGAGTGGACGCCATGGAAGATGTCCCGGATTGAGGACTGAATGGTCTACGAGTAGCAGGGGAAGGCCGAAGAAGTCTCCTCTCCAGGGCACACTCCTGGAAACGAAGATCAATATGGGTAGCCAGGGAAATCAAATCCTCCAAGACCGTTGGAGTGTCCCTACCGGCAAGCTCATCCTTTATACGCCCGGAGAGGCCCCACCAGAAGGCACCCACCAAAGCCTCATTATTCGAGCCTAAATCGGAAGATAGGGTGCGAAACTGGATGGCGTACTGGCCTACAGTTAGGGACCCTTGATGGAGATTAAAGAGAGCCTCTGTAGTAGAGGCCAGATGTCCCGGTTCATCGAAAACATGACCAAAAGTCTCCAAGAATACAGATAACTGGGAGACAATGGGATCGTCTCGCTCCCAGAGGGGATTAACCCATGACAAGGCATCACCGTCCAAATGGGAAATCAAAAAGGTTACCTTTGCCCGATCAGTAGGGTATTGCTGGGGCAAAAGTTCAAAATGGAGGCAGCATTGATTTAAAAAACCTCGACATAATTTGGGAAACACGGGGCACAGGCACAGGGCAGGTATGGCGAAGACACGGAGCAGGTATGGCTGAGACACAGGACCGATACGGCGGAGACACAGGGCTAAGACACAGGACAGGTATTGCGGAGACACAGGGCCGATACGGTGGAGACACGGGGTACAGGCACAGGGCAGGTATGGTGGAGACACGGAACACAGGCACAAGGCAGATAAGGCGGAGACACTGAGTTCAGGCACAGGGCTGACGGAGACACGGAGGAGCCTGAAAGGAAAAAGGAACGCTGACAACAAGGTACAGCAGAAACCTCAGAAGCTCAGGCGTCTTACCTGGGAAGACGCCGGGAAGAAATACCCGATGGGCGCCGCCATGTTGGGGTGGAGCCATCAGGTTGTGACCTCCCAGGGAGCCCTGTGGCACAGGAGGCGCGACAGCACATGCGCGAAGAAACAATGAGCCAGGAACCAGCAAAGACAGAGGAGGAGAGGCGAGGGACAGAGTCGGGGATGCGCCGATGGATGGGAGAAGGTCGGTAAGTATGCGCGGTCGTGATAATGTTCCTTAGGGGGTCTACTTTCCAAAATGGTGTCACTTGTGGGGAGTTTGCACTGTTTGGGCACATCAGGGCCTCTCTAAATGCGACATGGCATCCAATCTCAATTCCAGGAAATTTTGCATTGAAAAGTCAAATGGCGCTCCTTTCCTTCCGAGCTCTGCCATGCGCCCAAACAGTAGTTTACTCCCACATTTGTGGTATGAGCATACTCAGGACAAATTGCACAACATCTTTCGTTGTCCAATTTCTTTTGTTACCCTTGGGAAAATAAAAAAATTGGGGCAAAAAGATCATTTTGGTGAAAAAATATGATTTTTCATTTTTATGGCTCTATATTATAAACTTCTGTGAAGCACTTGGGGGTTCAAAGTGCTCACCACACATCTAGATAAGTTACTTAGGGAGTCTACTTTCCAAAATGGTGTCACTTGTGGGGGTTTCGCTGTATAGGCACATCAGGGGCTCTCCAAACGCGACATGGCTTCTTATCTCAATTCCAGTCAATTTTTTATTAAAAAGTGAAACGGTGTTCCTTCCCTTCCGAGCTCTGCCATGCGCCCAAATAGTGGTTTACCCCTACATATAGAGTATCAGGGCACTCAGGACAAATTGCACACCAACTTTTGGGGTCCAATTTCTTCTGTTACCCTTGGGAAAAAAATTGGGGGCGAAAAGATCATTTTTGTGAAAAAATATGATTTTTTATTTTTACGGCTCTACATTATTAACTTCTGTGAAGCACTTGGTGGGTCAAAGTGCTCACCACACATCTAGATATGGAACATATCTAGGGGGTTTACTTTCCAAAATGGTGTCACTTGTGGGGGGTTTCCACTGTTTAGGCCCATCAGGGGCTCTCCAAATGCGACATGGCATCCTATCTCAATTCCAGCCACTTTTGCATTGGAAAGTTAAATGGCACTCCTTCCCTTCCGAGCTCTGCCATGCGCCCAAACAGTGGTTCCCCCCACATATGAGGTATCTGTCAGGGCAAATTGCACAACTTTTGGGGTCCAATTTCTACTGTTACCCTTGGTAAAATAAAACAAATTGGATCTGAAGCAAATTTTTGTGAAAAAAAGTTAAATGTTCATTTTTTAAAAAACATTTCAAAACTTCCTGTGAAACATCTGAACGGTTAATAAACTTCTTGAATGTGATTTTGAGCACCTTGATGGGTGCAGTTTTTAGAATGGTGTCACACTTTGGTATTTTCTATCACATAGACCCCTCAAAATGACTTCAAATGTGATTTGGTCCCTAAAAAAAAAATGGTGTTGTAAAAATTAGAAATTGCTGGTCAACTTTTAACCCTTATAACTCCCTAATAAAAAAAAAATTGGGTTCCAAAATTGTGCTGATGTAAAGTGGACATGTAGGAAATGTTACTCATTAAGTATTTTGTGTGACATACAGTATCTCTGTGATGAATGGCATGAAAATTCAAAGTTGGAAAATTGAAACATTTTCAAAATGTTCGCCAAATTTCCATTTCTTCACAAATAAACACAAGTAATGTCAAGGAAATTTTACCACTATCATGAAGTACAATATGTCACAAGAAAACATTGTCAGAATCACCGGGATCCATGCAAGCGTTCAAGAGTTATAACCTCATAAAAGGACAGTGGTCAGAATTGTAAAAATTGGCCCGGTCATTAACAAGCAAACCACCCTTGGGGGTTAAGGGTTTAAAGGTATAAGCCCCTTTTATTGATTCCATCAGGGGCTGGCTGGCAAATTTTGGCCTGGGGGGCAAGCAGACAGCAGTGGCCCATGAACAGCGGCCCATCTTTAGGCCGGCGTCACACTCAGCGTATGAAAATACGGTCCGTTATTTACGGCCGTAATACGCAGAAAAGTCCCTAAAATAGTGATCCGTATGTCATCCGTAGGCAGGGTGTGTCAGCGTATTTTGCGCATGGAATCCTCCATATGTAATCCGTATGGCATCCGTACTGCGAGATTTTCTCGCAGGCTTGCAAAACCGACATTCAATGGATCCATGGGCTCAAATAATCGTAAAAACATATATACTGTTTATATATATATATGTCAGTGAGACACACACATATATATATATATATATATATATATATATATATATATATATATATTAATATATCATACGGCGCTTGATAGGAAAAGCCGGCAATTGAATTACTGGCTTTTAAGCCATCTCCTTCTCAAACCCGACATGATATGAGACATGGTTTACATACAGTAAACCATCTCATATCCCTTTTTTTTGCATATTCCACACTACTAATGTTAGTAGTGTGTATGTGCAAAATTTGGGCGCTCTACCTATTAAATTATAGGGTTAAATCGCAGAAAAAATTGGCGTGGGCTCCCAAGCAATTTTCTCCGCCAGAGTGGTAAAGCCAGTGACTGGGGGCAGATATTAATAGCCTGGAGAGGGTCCATGGTTATTGCCCCCCCCCAGGCTAAAAACATCTGCCCCCAGCCACCCCAGAAAAGGCACACCTGGAAGATGCACCTATTCTGACACTTGGCCACTCTCTTCCCATTCCCGTGTAGCGGTGAGATATGGGGTATGGGAACTTTTCAGAATATTTTCCCAGGATCGAGTTCATATGAGGACATCCAGCATTGGCGATTTTTTTACGCAATACGGTGACAAACGCAGCATGCTGCGATTTTCTACGGCCGTAGAAGACCGTATAATACGGATCACTAAAATACGGCAGATAGGAGCTGGGCCATAGAGGATCATTGTACCGTATGCAATCCGTATTTTCTGCACCTCTCATACGTCCGTAAAACTCACTAGAGTGATGCCGGCCTTATAGTGTTTACAGTCTGAAATTCACCATTGAGTGGGCTACATACACATACATAGAAGCACTGAAAAAACAAAACCCTGCTACACAGATATGGTGCCAAAACCAAACTTAGTGTAATATCTTATTCGGGTGGATTCTGCCTGAAAAAGAGCTGCAAAATGCCACAAAAAAATGAACATACTGCACAGCAATGTATAAACGACATTGCTGTGCACGTTTAGTGTTTGGTTACCTCTTTTCACCGCTTCAGGGCTTAGAAACTGTGAATAGGTTAAAAGAAGTGATGCGCTCATTTTTTTTGCTAAAGTTACTCTCCCACTATTGTGTAAAATAAAGAGAAAAGACTCTGGCGCCGGGGCCATCACGGAAAACTATGGCAAAGCCACCAGTGAAAGTGCTTTAGGAAAATGAGCACTGGCATTTTTCTGACAGGCACAAAAGCTAAGAGAACAATATATATATAAATATCTAAAATATAACTTTTATTAGACCATACTAAAATATCAAATGGATAATGACGTCGCTTGTGAACAGTGCAAAAAAGTGCTCATAATACCAGTGCTCTATTAAAAAATGGTTTTGTCTCACCACATAATCCTTTTTCCGGGAGTATCCACTGCAATACCTGACGGGGGAGGGGAGGAAAAAATCTCTATACTACCTCAGTCGTGCCCCTGCGTGGCTCCCGCCCTGACAAGGGCAGTTCCCAAGTCAGTCTAATATGTTGTACCCACCACGACAAGGTAACCTTCCCTATGCGTTTCTTCTCCCATAGGGGAGAATCCTCAGGGGAACTAGCTGAAATATATGTGTGGGGATTTTTTCTCTTTGAGATAAGGGAGTCCCTGCGTCGGCAGGTAACACCCGTGTCATGATATTTTAGTTACTTTTTAATAAAAGTTATATTTTAGATATTTATATATATGAGTTGTTCTCTTAGCTTTTGTGCCTGTTGTTGTCTGAGGACCTCTAGGGGTATCATATTTTTATACACCCTATACGTGGCTTACACTGGCATTTTTCTGAAGCATCTTTGCCTTGAAAAACTTGGTTGACCAGATGTGCACATACCCATAATGGGTTTTCGGAAACATTGCCAATGACTCATACACTTGTGCTTGTGCACGCCCTCATCATCTCCCGCCTTGACTACTGCAACATCCTTTTCTGCGGCCTCCCTGCTAACACCCTTGCACCTCGCCAGTCCATTCTTAACTCTGCTGCCCGACTAATTCATCTCTCTCCTCGCTACTCCTCTTCTTCCCCCTCTGCAAGTCTCTTCACTGGCTCCCATTCCCTCAGCATATCCAGTTCAAATTACTAATACTGACCTACAAAGCCATCCACAACCTGTCTCCTCCATATATCTCTGAACTATTCTCCCGATATCTTCCCTCACGTGATCTCCGGTCCTCCCAAGACCTCCTTCTCTCCTCCACACTTATTCGCTCCTCATCCAACCGCCTCCAAGACTTTTCCCGAATATCCCCCATCCTCTGGAATTCTTTGCCCCAACACGTCCGACTATCAACCACATTCGGATCCTTCAGACGGAACCTGAAAACCCATCTCTACAGGAAAGCCTACAGCCTGCACTGACCCCGCTGCCGCCTCATCACTACCGAAGCTACCGCCTCACCAACACCGCAGCTCCTGCAACCCTCAACCTACTGTCTCCTTCCCCATAATCCTGTAGAATGTAAGTCCGCAAGGGCAGGGTCCTCGCCCCTCTGTATTAGTCTGTCATTGTTAGTTTGTTTACTGTAAGTGATATCTGTAACTTTTATGTAACCCCTTCTCATGTAAAGCACCACGGAATCAATGGTGCTATATAAATAAATAATAATAATACACTGTCACGATTCCAGTCTATTCCCAGCGTGAGCGGGAGTTCTAGTGATCCCAGATATGTGATTTTTACAATTGCGGATAAATGCCGACTAGAGAAGCAGCTGAGACTCTAGTCGGCATTTAAACACAACTACTGTATGCGAATTGTACAATTGTGTTAACTATGCTGGAAATGGAGAGGAATCGTGACAGTGTGTGCACAGCGCGCTATTGCGATTCAGCAATCTGCAGGGATAGGTGGACTACAGAAATTTGCCTATAAAACCCGTAAAACCCCTTTAACCTAAAAAGGCAATAACAGATCCAAGTGTACTGTACAGGTACAACAACAACCAAGTTTACTACAACTACTTGCAGATACTGAAAATAATGAGCCGCAGTATAAGTATGCATGCAACGTATAGGAGCATATTCACAACGGCCATTAAACAGACAAAACCTAAGATGGGAAACAAAATGAGCAGCTACCCTGCCGTAAGTAAGTAAAACATAATGGTGCATAGGAATAACATAGGATAATTTGTAAACACTGTTTTTGATTAAAAAAAAGCGGAAAAGCCATCTCACCACGACAAGATGTTCTCAAATTGGGACTGTCCTATACCATACGTAAGGCCGGTGTCACACTACAGTATAACATCCGATGCGAGATGCTAATGACCCTCGGCTCCAGCTTTGCTGCGAGTGTGATCCGAGTGTCAGTGCCCTGTGCTCCTATCCTCAGCATGAGAGCATTACTGCACAGCTGTGGAGGATACTGAGATAGTAATTTCTCCATCTCTCACATTGCATGTCTTGGCGTATATCGGACTGCAGTGGGATCACATCCGAGTGCAGTCCGATGTCTCACCTGCACCCATAGACTTGCATGGGATGCGAGTGAGCTGAATCTCGCTGCCAATCGCAGCATGCTGACGTAACGTCATAAGAAATTAAGATCTACACTGCCTCATAGTATAACAATGAGCCGAGTGCTACCCGATAAATTATCACATAGCGCTCAGCTGTGTTATATGCTCGTGTGAACGAGGCTTAATATTGTAATTGTAATTGAAGCAACAATACTGCAAAGTTACTTGCAAAGTGAAAAAAAAAACAGTTTGTGGCAAGTTGTCTTCATAGAATTCATTCCTATATACCATTTCATTATCCACAGTAAAAAAGATAAAACGGTCCACTTTAAGAGGCCTTCCATTAAAGGTAATCTGTCCACCCCCCCACCACCCTGGGACGTGTATGACCTATTATTATGGGCATACAGGTAATAGAAATATTACACTGGTCCTACCTGTATGCCTCATATTAATGGTAGTGTTGTAGAGAAATGTTATATTCTATATTTATGCTAATGATTTCTTCCAGGCTCCGGGGCGTGCGGCACCTGAAAGAAATCCCTGCCTCCTGTCCTCATTACAGTACTAACCCCTCCCATCAGCGTCAGTTACAGCCCTGCACTCCCTCAGGAATACATACCTCAACCTCCCTTCTATGGGCGCTGCATTCAGGGATGTTCTGCGCAGGCGCCGGCGACTTCCGGTCCTCTGGAGTGTGTGCCGATAAGGTGCTCCCCCCACTTCCTCCCTGCATAGTCATCGCCATGTACACATGGTTCCTAGCAATGACTCTGCAGCAACGATGTGGGGAGAGCACCTTATAGGCACGCACATGCCAGGGGTCACAGTGACTCGCCTGCTCAGAAGATCCCTGAATGCAGCACCCATAGAAGGGAGGATGAGGTATGGATTTCTGAGGGAGAGCAGGGCGCAGGATTCCAGGGCCATAACTGACACTGATGGGAGGGGTTAGTATTGTAATGAGGAGAGGAGGCAGGGATTTCTTACAGCACCGCATGCTCCGAGCCCTGGAAGAAATCATTAGCATAAATACAGAATATAAAAAAATACAAAATTTATTGCTTGGAAATTCGGAGACATGTTGTCAGAAGTTTATAGAATCAACTAGATGTTGGCCCGATTCTAATGCATCGGGTATTCTAGAATATGTATGTAGTTTATTTATAAAGATTTTAGAATAATGCAATGAATATACAGGATTGGGCCGGCCGTGCGCGACCAATTAGTGAAGCGTGGTACAAATCCCGCGCCAATTCGCGGCCAGACTGCATCTGTCGCTGATTGGTCATGCTCGGCCGGGCATGACCAATCAGTGAAGCCAGGGCCAGCTTCAGGTTTTTGAGGGCCCCAGCGAAAGAGTCTCACAGCCCACATAGTATATAACACAGCGCATGTAGTATATAACACAGCCACGAAGTATATAGCACAGCCACGTAGTATATAGCACAGCCACGTAGCAAAAGCACAGCCACATAGTATATAGCACAGCTACATAGTATATAGCACAGCCACGTAGTATATGGCACAGCCACGTAGTATATTGCACAGTCACGTAGTATATAGCACAGCCACGTAGTATATAGCACAGCTACATAGTATATAGCACAGCCACGTAATATATTGCACAGCCACGTAGTATATAGCACAGCCACCTAGTATATAGCACAGCCCACGCAATATATAACGCAGCCCACGCAGTATATAACACAGCCACGTAGTATATCGCACAGCCACATAGTATATAGCACAGCCCGTGTAGTATATAGCACAGCCACATAGTATATTGCACAGCCACGTAGTATATAGCACAGCCACATAGTATATAGCACAGCTACATAGTATATAGAACAGCCACGTAGTATATAGCACAGTCACGTAGTATATTGCACAGTCACGTAGTATATAGCACAGTCACGTAGCATATTGCACAGCTACATAGTATATAGCACAGCCACATAATATATTGCACAGCCATGTAGTATATAGCACAGCCACGTAGTATATAGCACAGCCCACGCAGTATATAACACAGCCCACGCAGTATATAACACAGCCACGTAGTATATCGCACAGCCACATAGTATATAGCACAGCCCACGTAGTATATAGCACAGCCACATAATATATTGCACAGTCACGTAGTATATTGCACAGTCACGTAGTATATAGCACAGCCACGTAGCATATAGCACAGCTACATAGTATATAGCACAGCCACGTAGTATATAGCACAGCCACGTAGTATATAGCACAGCTACATAGTATATAGCACAGCCACATAGTATATAGCACAGCCACGTAGTATATAGCACAGCCCACGCAGTATATAACACAGCCCACGCAGTATATAACACAGCCACGTAGTATATCGCACAGCCACATAGTATATAGCACAGCCACATAGTATATTGCACAGCCACGTAGTATATAGCAATGTGGGCACCATATCCCTGTTAAAAAAGCTATGTGGGAGTGGGAGGAGGGGGTGTCCCAGCGATGCGATGCTGCCGGCCCTGAGTGTGAGGAGGGGGTGTCCCAGTGGTGCGATGCTGCCGGCCCTGAGTGGGAGGAGGTGTCCCAACGGTGCGATGCTGCCGGCCCTGAGTGTGAGGAGGGGGTGTCCCAGTGGTGCGATGCTGCCGGCCTTGAGAGGGAGGAGGGGTGTCCTATCGGTGCGATGCTGCAGGCCCACTGGCGGCGGTGAGGCAGAGTGGGGTGCATTGCTTTCCTGGCGTAAGGGGTTCAGGAAGATGGATGCCATAGGCGACACATGAGCAGACTGAGATATTAGCTGGACCAAAATCCCAATCTTCGGTGGCCAAAAGTTTTAGGAACATGGCCGCCAGGAAAGCAATGCACTCCTCTTTGCTCACCACCAACACCAGGCCCGCAGCATTGCACCGCTGAGACATCCCCTCCTCGCGCTCAGGGCTCGCAGCATTGCCCCACTTCTGCCGCTGCAGACTTCCTGAGGAAGGGACCTTGTAATCCCGCTTACAAGACAGGAGACCTTTATTACAGGACAGGAGATTGTTATTACAGGACAGAAGACTGTTATTACAGGATGAGGGATGTTATTACAGGATGGGAGGCTCTTATTAAAGGAAAGGAAATGTTATTACAGGATGGGAGACTTATTACGTGACAGCGGTCAGGGGATGTTATTACAGGACATGGAACATTACTACAGGACAGGAGACTTTTATTACAGGACAGAGGATGTTATTACAGAACAATGGACTTTATTACAGGACTGGGGACGTTATTACAGGACAAGGGACATTATTGCAGAACAGGGGACATTATTACACGACAAGGGATGTTATTACAGATTGAAGGATGTTATTACAGGACAAGGGATGTTATTACGGGTCAAGGGATGTTATTACAGGTCCGGGGACGTTATTACAGGACTGGGGCTTTTATTACAGAATAAGGCATGTTATTACGGAGCTGGAAACGTTATTACAGAACGGGGATGTTATTACGGGATGGGGATGTTATTACAAGATGGGATACGCTATTACAGGACTGGGGACATTATTACAGGACAGGGATGTTATTACAGGTCGGGGGTGTTATTACAGGTCGGGGACATTATTACAGGACAGGGGACGTTATTACTGGACGGTGGATGTTATTACAGGATGGGGGACTATATTACTGGACAGGGGATGTTATTACAGGGCCCATAGATCCAACCAACATATTAGGGGCACCAGTCCAAATTTTGCACCTGGGTCAGTAGGATTCTAGTTATGCCACTGTCCCTCTGACGTCTGTGCACAAAGTACAGCACAACCAGCATATAGATTAGTATATAATGTACTGGGCTACAGAGATCAAAGGGTATATAACAATATTGGGTGTTCTACTGTGTACAGATATACAGTATAATATGCACTGACTGATTCTCAGTCTACAGGACCTCACATGCTATAATATATGGTAATGCAAATACTATATCATGTCCTGTAGGCCTCGGATCAGTCAGAGCAGGGTGCTGTACACATGGCCTGCAGTCTCTATCTGACCCTGGCTGTGAGTTATTGATGCAGACTGAACTTCTACACAGATGGGGTGAAAGTTCAGGTTGCTGCAATAAATCAGTGTAAGCCACAGACTGCAGATAAACATCTTCCTGTTACCTCCTCATTCTTCTGCCTCAGTTCCTGCTTCTCCTGGGGCTCATCATGATCTCCATCCTGCTCCCACTCTTGTCCGGCCAGATAGTGAGGTGAGGTGAGTTTAGCTGACACTGACTGCACACAGTGTGTGGCCATGTGTGCAGTGCTGGGATGCGGCTTCCGACACTTGTACACATTATTTAAAGGTACAGTGCCGACACCTGATTTCTACCCATCAAACAGACAGCGGCCTGAAACTGCTGCTGGGGGACCGGCCCGGGGGGCATCTGCCATCCTACCACCCAGCCCAGCCCGCCCCTGGATTCCATACTATAACTCACTGCACTTTTGGCACCTTATATATCACATTGTTTCTACTTTTTTCATTGCATTATTGCACTTTAAATTGTTCCTACATTGGATAGGGATTTTTCTTTGTTTAATTAGTGATATATATTTCCCTTGTGGATGTGTTATTGTTTGTATTCACTTCTTTGTATATTAATTTTTCACTTACTTATTTGATATGAATAATTGAATCAATTCCTTTCAGGCTTTCTACTTGGACCACATAGCTTTATTGACTTTTATGTGAACATATTATTATATTGTTTATTCATTTTTCTTTCCTTGGTCCGTCTTTCTGAATATTTGAGATATATATTTAATCTTAATTTTTATTTTTTATTTTGTATATACCATCTTAATTATCCTAGCATGGGTACATGCTTTTATTCATATGTAGTACTACTTGTTTGCCAATTTTTTGTAATAAAGGCAACTTTATTTGAACACTTCTGTTGTCGGATATTTCCTTCAGTCCGTTGTTTTGGGGTACTTTTCTCCGGGTTCTACATTTTTGAGTGGTCTCCACTTTCTTTCTCAGTGCACCTGGTAATTAATGTACTAGCACATTTATAATATTTTATTGAGATTATATATTATTGTGGGATTTTCAGGTGCCACTGCATGTGCTGAATGCCTTCAGCATGGTCTCATCATGACTCTGTGCTCTTACTATTCCCATGTTTGATATCCCCACATCACACCTGGATAGGTGGAGATTAAACAAAACACTTTTCATTGATCCTTAGATGAAAGAGCAGGTTGAATATGACTTATATAATTATTTTTCCTTTAATGTCACCTAGTATGTGTTGATGCGTTCCATGCAGATGGCTCACAAAAAATATGTCACAGGCACCCTCATGCACCTAGCCTCAAAAAGAAAAAAAAGAGGGGTTGGCTCTACAAAAATTGATCTCAAGTAAAAATTATCCAAACTTGAACAGGCTAAACAATCCATCCTACCTTATATCTTGCTGAAAATTAACACAAGCTGAACGTAGCAATACCTATATATCTGAAAATAACATATCAATCAATAAGTATAATGCAGTAAATGATATATAGTTGCTAGGCAGAGAAATGGTGGACCATTCAAAAATTGAGAGAAACCGAAAAGAAAAAAAACAACTTGGGTCAAAAGAAAAAGGTACAAGGACTGAAAATTGCTTTAAATAAAATTACCTTTATTGAACAGAAATGGTAAACGGTAGCACCATAGCAAAAGTGTGCCCTTAACTTGGAATATAAAATCAATAATGAATAAATAAAAACATACAATGATGGAAAAAACAGCGGACCAAAAGAAGGCTATTGATATTAAACACATAATGGTAACATAAATAGAGCCTCAGATGACAGATAATATTGTAGCAGAAATCATAAAAGGATTTTATATAATATATATATACATATATATGTATGTATGTATATATATATATATATATATATATATATATATATATATATATATATATATATATATATATAATGTATACAGCTCTGGCAAAAAATTAAGAGACCACCACATCAAAACCCTGTCATAGGCAGCCCAATCTCCAGACCTGAACCCCATTGAAAACCTCTGGAATGTAATCAAGAGGATGATGGATAGTCACAAGCCATCAAACAAAGAAGAACTGCTTAAGCAGTGTGAAAGACTGGTGGAAAGCATGCCAAGACGCATGAAAGCTGTGATTAAAAATCATGGTTATTCCACAAAATATTAATTTCTGAACTTTTCCTGAGTTAAAACTTTAGTATTGTTGTTTCTAAATGATTATGAACTTGTTTTCTTTGCATTATTTGAAGTCTGTAATATTAACCATTTCTCCTTTTCAGAAAAAAAAAGTACAAAATACATTGCTTGGAAAATCGGAGAAGTGTGTCAGTAGTTTATAGAATAATTATAAAATTTAAATTTTACTCAAAAATATACCTATACAGAAAAAAATCAGCCAAACTGAACATTTTGCAGTGGTCTCTTAATTTTTGCTAGAGCTGTATATATATATATATATATATATATATATATATATATATACACGGTATATATGAAGTGTTTTAATGAAAGGATGTTTAGCGTCAGAAAATAGATATTTTTTTATATGGATATGTATAGCCCATACTATTTGCACAAAATGAGAAATATACCTAGAAGAATAAATAATAATAATAAATACAAAATATTAGGGTATATTTGTATGCACTAAGAACATAAAGAGTTAATAGATGTAACAGGCTTTTGCCGTGAAACATAAAATACAAAATATAATAACAAGCCTATAGCTGTGCATGGAAAAAGGGGGCATAAAAATACAATAATTACTTAGTGGCAGTGCAAGCACAAAGTAAATGTAGATAAAGAGTAAAAGTGTTAAGCCATGTTCACACTATGCGGTTTTTACTGCGGAACTGCGGCGATCTTGCCGCTACGGGTCTGCAGCTGTTTTCCATGCAGGGAACAGTACAATGTTACCCTATGGAAAACAAAAACCGCAGTGCACATGATGCGGAAAAACCCGAAAAAAACCGTGCTGAATTGCTGCGGAAAAAAAGAAGGACCATGTCACTTCTTTGTGCAGAATCGCAGCGATTCTGCACCCATAGAAATGCACTGATCCGCTTACTTCCCGCATGGGGCTGTGCACACCATGCGGGAAGTAATGCGGATAATGTGCGGGTTATACCCGGGGTGGAGGAGAGGAGACTCTCCTCCAGGCCCCGGGAACCATATTTGTGTTAAAAAAAAAAGAATTAAAATAAAAAAATTATGTTATACTCACCTCTGAAGTCTCAGCGCTGCACGCGGCCGTCCGGTCTCAGGTTTGCTATGCGACCAGGACCTTCGGTGACGTCGCGGTCACATGACCGTGACGTCACCGAAGGTCCTGGTCGCACAGCATCTTTGGAACCGGACCGCCGCCTGCAGCGCCCAGGAGATCGGGACGTCAGAGGGTGAGTATATCATCATGATTTTATTATTTTTAACACTACTATTGATGCTGCATATTGCTGCATATGCAGCATCAATAATAGGGGTAAATCCCGCAGCGGAACCCGCAGCGGAACCCGCAGGACAAACCACGATAAATCTGCAGGGATAACCGCAGCGGGTTTGCCCTGCAGATTTATCAAATCCGCTGCGGGAGAACCCGCAGGACAGGACGCTATGTGTGAACATGGCCTTAAAGTGCAATGAAAAGCAGCTCAGGAGAAATAGAGGGGGTATATACCTTTAAGGTCCGCCAGTCAAGTACTGCAAACACCTCGACTCGCATTTCAGAAGTCCTTTGTCATATTGACCCCCTAAAACATATCAAGTTTTTATGAAAGGATGGTTTAGTGTCAGAAAATACGTAAATACATATTTTTTATATCTACGGTATTTGTATAGCCCCTACTATTAACACAAAGTAAGATATATACCTAGAAGAATAAAAAATAATAAAAAACTAAAAAGTTAAAATATTAGAGTATTTTCGTATGCACTAAGGACAAGTACCATAAAGAGTTAATAGATGTAACAGTCTTTTCCCGTGAAATAAAAAATACGAAATATAATAATAAGCTTATAGCCATGCATGGAAAAGGGGGGATATAAATACAATAAATACTTAGTTTCAGTTCAAGCACAAAGTAAATGTAGATAAAGAGTAAAAGTGTTAGGCTGTGTGCACACGTTCTGGATTTTTCATGTTTTTTTCCGCGTTTTTTCGCTATAAAAATGCGATAAAGCCGCAAAAAAATGCATACATTAAGCATTCTATTAATAGAATACAATCCGCATTTTTTGTGCATATGTTGCGTTTTTTCCGCGAAAAAAAAGAGCATCCTGTTCATTAATTTTGTGGATTTTTCGTGGATTTCCCGCGTGTTTCTGAACTAAGTCCTTCGTCAGGGAATCAATATGACAGAAAATACCCAAAAGTGTGCTCAAAACCACATTCAAGAAGTTTATTAACCCCTTCATGACCTTGGGATTTTTCGTTTTTCCGTGTTCGTTTTTCACTCCCCTCCTTCCCAGAGCCTTACCTTTTTTTTTTTTCCGTCAATTTGGCCATGTGAGGGCTTATTTTTTGCGGGACGAGTTGTACTTTTGAACGACTTCATTGGTTTTAGCATGTCGTGTACTAGAAAACGGGAAAAAAATTCCAAGTGCGGTGAAATTGCAAAAAAAGTGCAATCCCACACTTGTTTTTTGTTTGGCTTTTTTGCTAGGTTCACTAAATGCTAAAACTGACCTGTACGAGTTCATAGACACCTAACATGACTAGGTTCTTTTTTATCTAAGTGGTGAAAAAAAATTCCAAACTTTGCTAAAAAAAAAAAAAAAAAAAAATTGCGCCATTTTCCGATACCCATAGCGTCTCCATTTTTCGTGATCTGGGGTCGATTGAGGGCTTATTTTTTGCGTGCCGAGATGACGTTTTTAATGATAGCATTTCGGTGCAGATATGTTCTTTTGATTGCCCGTTATTGCATTTTAATGCAATGTCGCGGCGACCAAAAAAACGTAATTCTGGCGTTTTGAATTTTGTTCCCGCTACGCCGTTTAGCGATCAGGTTAATGCTTTTTTTTAGTTGATAGATCGGGCGATTCTGAGCGCGGCGATACCAAATATGTGTAGATTTTATATTTTTTTTATTGATTTATTTTGATTGGGGCGAAAGGGGGGTGATTTAACCCCTTCACCCCAAAGCCTGTTTTCACCTAAGTGACAGGGCCAATTTTTACAATTCTGACCACTGTCACTTTATGAGGTCATAACTCTGAAACGCTTCAACGGATCCTGGTGATTCTGACATTGTTTTCTCGTGACATATTGTACTTCATGATAGTGGTAAAACTTCTTCGATATGACTTGCATTTATTTGTGAAAAAAACAAAAATTTGTCGGAAATTATGAAAATTTAGCAATTTTCAAACTCTTAGTTTTTATGCCCTTAAATTAGAGAGTTATATCACATAACATAGTTAATAAACAACATTTCCCACATGTCTGCTTTACATCAGCACAATTTTGGAAACATAATTTTTTTTTGTTAGGACGTTATAAGGGTTAAAAGTTGACCAGCGATTTCTCATTTCTGCAACAAAATTTGCAAAACCATTTTTTTACGGACCACCTCACACTTGAAGTGACTTTGAGGGGTCTATATGACAGAAAATGCCCAAAAATGACACCATTCCAAAAACTGCACCCCTCAAGGTACTCAAAACCACATTCAAAAAGTTTATTAACCCTTCAGGTGCTTCACAGGAATTTTTTGAATGTTTAAAAAAATTGAACATTTAACTTTTTTTTCACAAAATTTTTACTTCAGGTCCAATTTGTTTCATTTTACCAAGGGTAACAGGAGAAATTGGACCACAAAAGCCGTTGTACAATTTGTCCTGAGTACGCCGATACCCCATATGTGGGGGTAAACCACTGTTTGGGCACATGGCAGAGCTCGGAAGGGAAGGAGCGCCATTTGACTTTTCAATGCAAGATTTGCTGGAATTGAGATCGGAGCCCATGTCACGATTGGAGAGCCCCTGATGTGCCTAAACAGTGGAAACCCCCACAAGTGACACCATTTTGGAAAGTAGACCCCCTAAGGAACTAATCTAGATGTGTGGTGAGCACTTTGAACCTCCAAGTGCTTCACAGAAGTTTATAATGTAGAGCCGTAAAAAAAAATTTATATTAATTTTCACAAAAAATGATCTTTTTGCCCCAAATTTTTTATTTTCCCAAGGGTAACAGGATAAATTGGACCCCAAAAGTTGTTGTGCAATTTGTCCTGAGTACATCGATACTTCATATATGGGGATAAACCACTGTTTGTGCGCATGGCAGAGCTCGGAAGGGAAGGAGCGCCATTTGACTTTTCAATGCAAAATTGGCTGGAATTGAGATCGGACGCCATGTCGCATTTGGAGAGCCCCTGACGTGCCTTAACAGTGGAAACCCCCGACAAGTGACCCCATTTTGGAAAGAAGACCCCCTAAGGAACTTATCTAGATGTGTGGTGAGCACTTTTATCCCCCAATTGTTTCACTAAAGTTTAAAATGTAGCATTGTGAAAATTAAAAAATCATTTTTTCTTTCCACAAAATGATGTTTTAGCCCGCAATTTTTTCCCAAGGGTAACAGGAGAAATTGGACCACAAATGTTATTGTCCAATTTGTCCTGAGTACGCTGATACCCCACATGTGGGGGGGAACCACCGTTTGAGTGCACGGCAGAGCTCGGAAGGGAAGGAGCACCGTTTGAAATGCAGACTTAGATGGATTGGTCTGCAGGCGTCACGTTGCATTTGCAGAGCCCCTGATGTACCTAAACAGTAGAAACCCACCACAAGTGACCCCATATTGGAAACTAGACCCCCCAAGGAACTTATCTAGATGTGTTGTGAGAGCTTTGAACCAACAAGTGTTTCACTACAGTTTATAACGCAGAGCTGTGAAAATAAAAAATATTTTTTTTCCACGAAAATGATATTTTATCCCCTATGTTTTTATTTTCCCAAGGGTAACAGGACAAATTGGACCCCAAAAGTTGTTGTCCAACTTGTCCTGAGAACGCTGATACCCCATATGTTGGGGGGAACCACTGTTTGGGTGCACGGCAGAGCTCGGAAGGGAAGGAGCGCCATTTGAAATGCAGACTTAGATGGATTGGTCTGCAGGCGTCACGTTGCATTTGCAGAGCCCCTGATGTACCTAAACAGTAGAAACCCACCACAAGTGACCCCATATTGGAAACTAGACCCCCCAAGGAACTTATCTAGATGTGTTGTGAGAGCTTTGAACCAACAAGTGTTTCACTACAGTTTATAACGCAGAGCCGTGAAAATAAAAAATATTTTTTTTTCCACGAAAATGATATTTTATCCCCTATGTTTTTATTTTCCCAAGGGTAACAGGACAAATTGGACCCCAAAAGTTGTTGTCCAACTTGTCCTGAGAACGCTGATACCCCATATGTTGGGGGGAACCACTGTTTGGGTGCACGGCAGAGCTCGGAAGGGAAGGAGCGCCATTTGAAATGCAGACTTAGATGGATTGGTCTGCAGGCGTCATGTTGCATTTGCAGAGCCCCTGATGTACCTAAACAGTAGAAACCCCCCACAAGTGACCCCATATTGGAAACTAGATCCCCCAAGGAACTTATCTAGATGTGTTGTGAGAGCTTTGAACCAACAAGTGTTTCACTACAGTTTATAACGCAGAGCCGTGAAAATAAAAAATATTTTTTTTTCCACGAAAATGATATTTTATCCCCTATGTTTTTATTTTCCCAAGGGTAACAGGACAAATTGGACCCCAAAAGTTGTTGTCCAACTTGTCCTGAGAACGCTGATACCCCATATGTTGGGGGGAACCACTGTTTGGGCACACAGGAGAACTCGGAAGGGAAGGAGCCCTGTTTTACTTTTTCAAAGCAGAATTGGCTGGAATTGAGATCGGACGCCATGTCGCGTTTGGAGAGCCCCTGATGTGCCTAAACAGTGGAAACCCCCAATTATAACTGAAACCCTAACCCCAACCCTAGCCCTAACCCTAGCCCTAGCCCTAACCCTAGCCCTAACCCTAGCCCTAACCCTAGCCCTAACCCTAACCCTAGCCCTAACCCTAGCCCTAATGGGAAAATGGAAATAAATACATTTTTTTACATTTTATTATTTTTCCCTAACTAAGGGGGTGATGAAGGGGGGTTTGATTTACTTTTATAACATTTTTTTGGCGGATTTTTAGGGTTGGCAGCTGTCACACACTAAAAGACGCTTTTTATTGCAAAAAATTGTTTTTGCATCACCACATTTTGAGAGCTATAATTTATCCATATTTTGGCCCACAGAGTCATATGAGGTCTTGTTTTTTGCGGGACGAGTTTACGATTTTATTGGTAACATTTTCGGGCAGATGACATTTTTTGATCGCTTTTTATTCCGATTTTTGGGAGGCAGAATGAACAAAAACCAGCAATTCCTGAATTTCTTTTAGGGGGGGCGTTTATACCGTTCCACGTGTGGTAAAATGGATAAAGCAGTTTTATTCTTCAGGTCAGTACGATTACAGCGATACCTCATTTATGTAATTTTTTTTATGTTTTGGCGCTTTTACACAATAAAAACTATTTTATATAAAAAAATAATTGTTTTTGCATCGCATTATTCTGAGAGCTATAACTTTTTTATTTTTCTGCTGATGATGCTGTATGGCGGCTTTTTTTTTGCGGGACAAGATGACGTTTTCATCGGTACCATGATTATTTATATCCGTCGTTTTGATCGCGTGTTATTCCACTTTTTGTTCGCCTGTATGATAATAAAGCAATCTTTTTTGCCTTGTTTTTAATTTTTTTTTTTGCGGTGTTCACTGAAGGGGTTAACTAGTGGGATAGTTTTATAGAGCGGGTCGTTATGGACGCGGCGATACCAAATATGTGTGCATTTATTGTTTTGTTTTTTTTACATAAATAAATGGATTTATTGGGAAATATTTTTTTTTTTATTTGGGGATTTTTTTTTTTTTTTTTTTTTTTTTTTACACATTCTATTTTTTTTTTTTTTGAACTTTCTAACATTGTCCCAGGGTGGGACATCTCTGTATTAGATCACTACTGACAGAGGCATCAGAGGGGTTAAATGCCCGCGATCGGCGATAGCGCCGATCGTTGGCATTGCTGCGGGGTGTCAGCTGTCATATACAGCTGACACCCGCACCCGATCGGTGCGCCGTACTAGTACTGCTGCTGGCACAAATGCAGTGCCGGCAGCGCAGTACTAGTACGGCGCATGGCGCGAAGGGGTTAAACTTTTATATTTTTTTTATTTTTTTAACATTTTTTTCAACTTTTTTTTTTTTACTTTTGCCATGCTTCAATAGCCTCCATGGGAGGCTAGAAGCAGGCACAGCACGATCGGCTCTGCTACATCGCAGCAATCTGCTGATCGCTGCTATGTAGCAGAAATGCAGGTGTGCTGTGAGCGCCGACCACAGGGGGGCGCTCACAGCCACCGGCGTTCAGTAACCATAGAGGTCTCAAGGACCTCTATGGTTACAATGGAGACGCATCGCCGACCCCCGATCATGTGACGGGGGTCGGCGATGACGTCATTTCCGGCCGCCCGGCCGGATGCGGTAGTTAAATGCCGCTGTCTGCGTTTGACAGCGGCATTTAACTAGTTAATAGGTGCGGGCAGATCGCGATTCTGCCCGCGCCTATTACGGGCACATGTCAGCTGTTCAAAACAGCTGACATGTCCCGGCTTTGCTGCGGGCTCACCGCGGAGCCCTGCATCAAAGCAGGGGATCTGACCTTGGACGTACTATCCCGTCCAAGGTCAGATAGGGGTTAACCCTTCAGGTGCTTCATGAGAACTAAAGCAATGTGAAAGGAAGAAACAAATTTTTCGCTTTTTTCACAAAAAGAAATTACATTAGACCCAAACTTTTTTTATTTTCACAAGGGTAACAAGAGAAAATGGACCACAAAACGTGTTGTGCGATTTCTCCTGAGTACACCGATACCCTGTATGTGGGGGAAAGCCACTCATTGGGCACATAGCAGGGCTCAGAAGGGATGGGGCACCTTTTGAATTTTTGAACGCAAAATTGGCTGGAATCAATGGCGGGTGCCATATCGATTTGGAGACCCCCTGATGCACCTAAACAGTGGAAACCCCTTAATTCTAACTCCAACCCTACCACAGCCCTAACCACAACCCTAACCCCAACACCACAACCCTAACCCAACACAACCCTAACCCAACACAACTCTAACCCCAACCCTGGCTTAACCCTAAGTCTAGACCAAACCCTAACCCTAGCCCAACCGTAACCCTACCTCTAACCCGAGCCCCAACCCTAACCCTATCCCATCCCTAACCCTATCTCTAAGGCTAATTTCACAGTAGCGTTTGGCAGGTCTGCGGAGGGCTGCGGACTTCCTCTGTGAAGCCGAACCGTCAAAACTACGCATGCGGAGGCATCCATGTACATTGGCATGGCCTGTGTACCTAATGGTAAACATAGGGTACGCACGTCGCATGCCGACATAGGCGGAGCTGACCGGAAAAGGTGTGGCGGCGGGCAGAGCTTTACGGAGGAAGTGAAACCAGCCTAACGCCAACCCTAACCCTAGCCACAACTCTAACCCTAGATCTAACCTCAATGCTAACCCTAACGGAAAAAAAATCATTTTTTTAATTTTATTATTTTTGCCTAACCAAGGGGGTGATAATGGGGGGGTTTGATTTAATATTTTTTTTTTATTTTGATCACAATTACATTGGTGGTAAAGTTTAAAATTACTTAATAGTGATTAAAAATAGGTCGTGGCCGGGTCTTCCAGCAAGACAATGCCCAAAACATACTGCCATGGCAACAAAGGAGTGGCTCAAAAAGAAGCTCTGAGTTGCCAAGCGACAGCCTCAAAATTTTAATGATTTTGAGATGATCTGCAAAGAGGAGTGGACCAAAATTCCTCCTGACATGTGCGCAAACCTCATCATCAGCTGCAAAAAAAGTCTGGCTGTGTGTGCTTGCCAACAAGGGTTTTGCCACAAAGTATTAAGTCCTGTTTGACAGAGGAATCAAATACTTATTTCTCACTGCAAAACGTAAAAATCTTTATATAATTTATACACTCCTCTTGGGCTATCTGCACAAAAGCTGTTCTACCCTGTATGCACACATGGATTTTTCCTCTCTGAACCCTGTTCACACAGGTTATATACAGATGATCAGGTTTTTAAATACATCAGATAGGGATTGCATACATTAGTTAGGACTGCTCTGATAAGGGTATACCGTGAAGATTGGTAGAGCAGCTTAGTATACATTTTTTGCAAAAAACGTATCAACCAAATACCCTGTTTTTTACATCTTTTACTAGCACTTGCGGATTACTGCAACATTTTTTCAAACTGAGTGTTTTTGGTTTTACTATTCTCTTTTGTGTCTTCAGGTTTCTTGGTGGTGTGTGAACATGATCATACAGACTTGTTCACTGTGCAAGTAGCCCATGTGTTCCTGTTTCCATAATTGTTCTCTTGTGTCTACAAGACTGGGGAGTTCCACCACTCCTCTTGGGCTATCTGCACAAAAGCTGTTCTACCCTGTATGCACACATGGATTTTTCCTCTCTGAACCCTGTTCACACAGGTTATATACAGATGATCAGGTTTTTAAATACATCAGATAGGGATTGCATACATTAGTTAGGACTGCTCTGATAAGGGTATACCGTGAAGATTGGTAGAGCAGCTTAGTATACATTTTTTGCAAAAAACGTATCAACCAAATACCCTGTTTTTTACATCTTTTACTAGCACTTGCGGATTACTGCAACATTTTTTCAAACTGAGTGTTTTTGGTTTTACTATTCTCTTTTGTGTCTTCAGGTTTCTTGGTGGTGTGTGAACATGATCATACAGACTTGTTCACTGTGCAAGTAGCCCATGTGTTCCTGTTTCCATAATTGTTCTCTTGTGTCTACAAGACTGGGGAGTTCCACCACTCCTCTTGGGCTATCTGCACAAAAGCTGTTCTACCCTGTATGCACACATGGATTTTTCCTCTCTGAACCCTGTTCACACAGGTTATATACAGATGATCAGGTTTTTAAATACATCAGATAGGGACTGCATACATTAGTTAGGACTGCTCTGATAAGGGTATACCGTGAAGATTGGTAGAGCAGCTTAGTATACATTTTTTGCAAAAAACGTATCAACCAAATACCCTGTTTTTTACATCTTTTACTAGCACTTGCGGATTACTGCAACATTTTTTCAAACTGAGTGTTTTTGGTTTTACTATTCTCTTTTGTGTCTTCAGGTTTCTTGGTGGTGTGTGAACATGATCATACAGACTTGTTCACTGTGCAAGTAGCCCATGTGTTCCTGTTTCCATAATTGTTCTCTTGTGTCTACAAGACTGGGGAGTTCCACCACTCCTCTTGGGCTATCTGCACAAAAGCTGTTCTACCCTGTATGCACACATGGATTTTTCCTCTCTGAACCCTGTTCACACAGGTTATATACAGATGATCAGGTTTTTAAATACATCAGATAGGGATTGTATACATTAGTTAGGACTGCTCTGATAAGGGTATACCGTGAAGATTGGTAGAGCAGCTTAGTATACATTTTTTGCAAAAAACGTATCAACCAAATACCCTGTTTTTTACATCTTTTACTAGCACTTGCGGATTACTGCAACATTTTTTCAAACTGAGTGTTTTTGGTTTTACTATTCTCTTTTGTGTCTTCAGGTTTCTTGGTGGTGTGTGAACATGATCATACAGACTTGTTCACTGTGCAAGTAGCCCATGTGTTCCTGTTTCCATAATTGTTCTCTTGTGTCTACAAGACTGGGGAGTTCCACCACTCCTCTTGGGCTATCTGCACAAAAGCTGTTCTACCCTGTATGCACACATGGATTTTTCCTCTCTGAACCCTGTTCACACAGGTTATATACAGATGATCAGGTTTTTAAATACATCAGATAGGGATTGCATACATTAGTTAGGACTGCTCTGATAAGGGTATACCGTGAAGATTGGTAGAGCAGCTTAGTATACATTTTTTGCAAAAAACGTATCAACCAAATACCCTGTTTTTTACATCTTTTACTAGCACTTGCGGATTACTGCAACATTTTTTCAAACTGAGTGTTTTTGGTTTTACTATTCTCTTTTGTGTCTTCAGGTTTCTTGGTGGTGTGTGAACATGATCATACAGACTTGTTCACTGTGCAAGTAGCCCATGTGTTCCTGTTTCCATAATTGTTCTCTTGTGTCTACAAGACTGGGGAGTTCCACCACTCCTCTTGGGCTATCTGCACAAAAGCTGTTCTACCCTGTATGCACACATGGATTTTTCCTCTCTGAACCCTGTTCACACAGGTTATATACAGATGATCAGGTTTTTAAATACATCAGATAGGGATTGCATACATTAGTTAGGACTGCTCTGATAAGGGTATACCGTGAAGATTGGTAGAGCAGCTTAGTATACATTTTTTGCAAAAAACGTATCAACCAAATACCCTGTTTTTTACATCTTTTACTAGCACTTGCGGATTACTGCAACATTTTTTCAAACTGAGTGTTTTTGGTTTTACTATTCTCTTTTGTGTCTTCAGGTTTCTTGGTGGTGTGTGAACATGATCATACAGACTTGTTCACTGTGCAAGTAGCCCATGTGTTCCTGTTTCCATAATTGTTCTCTTGTGTCTACAAGACTGGGGAGTTCCACCACTCCTCTTGGGCTATCTGCACAAAAGCTGTTCTACCCTGTATGCACACATGGATTTTTCCTCTCTGAACCCTGTTCACACAGGTTATATACAGATGATCAGGTTTTTAAATACATCAGATAGGGATTGCATACATTAGTTAGGACTGCTCTGATAAGGGTATACCGTGAAGATTGGTAGAGCAGCTTAGTATACATTTTTTGCAAAAAACGTATCAACCAAATACCCTGTTTTTTACATCTTTTACTAGCACTTGCGGATTACTGCAACATTTTTTCAAACTGAGTGTTTTTGGTTTTACTATTCTCTTTTGTGTCTTCAGGTTTCTTGGTGGTGTGTGAACATGATCATACAGACTTGTTCACTGTGCAAGTAGCCCATGTGTTCCTGTTTCCATAATTGTTCTCTTGTGTCTACAAGACTGGGGAGTTCCACCACTCCTCTTGGGCTATCTGCACAAAAGCTGTTCTACCCTGTATGCACACATGGATTTTTCCTCTCTGAACCCTGTTCACACAGGTTATATACAGATGATCAGGTTTTTAAATACATCAGATAGGGATTGCATACATTAGTTAGGACTGCTCTGATAAGGGTATACCGTGAAGATTGGTAGAGCAGCTTAGTATACATTTTTTGCAAAAAACGTATCAACCAAATACCCTGTTTTTTACATCTTTTACTAGCACTTGCGGATTACTGCAACATTTTTTCAAACTGAGTGTTTTTGGTTTTACTATTCTCTTTTGTGTCTTCAGGTTTCTTGGTGGTGTGTGAACATGATCATACAGACTTGTTCACTGTGCAAGTAGCCCATGTGTTCCTGTTTCCATAATTGTTCTCTTGTGTCTACAAGACTGGGGAGTTCCACCACTCCTCTTGGGCTATCTGCACAAAAGCTGTTCTACCCTGTATGCACACATGGATTTTTCCTCTCTGAACCCTGTTCACACAGGTTATATACAGATGATCAGGTTTTTAAATACATCAGATAGGGACTGCATACATTAGTTAGGACTGCTCTGATAAGGGTATACCGTGAAGATTGGTAGAGCAGCTTAGTATACATTTTTTGCAAAAAACGTATCAACCAAATACCCTGTTTTTTACATCTTTTACTAGCACTTGCGGATTACTGCAACATTTTTTCAAACTGAGTGTTTTTGGTTTTACTATTCTCTTTTGTGTCTTCAGGTTTCTTGGTGGTGTGTGAACATGATCATACAGACTTGTTCACTGTGCAAGTAGCCCATGTGTTCCTGTTTCCATAATTGTTCTCTTGTGTCTACAAGACTGGGGAGTTCCACCACTCCTCTTGGGCTATCTGCACAAAAGCTGTTCTACCCTGTATGCACACATGGATTTTTCCTCTCTGAACCCTGTTCACACAGGTTATATACAGATGATCAGGTTTTTAAATACATCAGATAGGGATTGTATACATTAGTTAGGACTGCTCTGATAAGGGTATACCGTGAAGATTGGTAGAGCAGCTTAGTATACATTTTTTGCAAAAAACGTATCAACCAAATACCCTGTTTTTTACATCTTTTACTAGCACTTGCGGATTACTGCAACATTTTTTCAAACTGAGTGTTTTTGGTTTTACTATTCTCTTTTGTGTCTTCAGGTTTCTTGGTGGTGTGTGAACATGATCATACAGACTTGTTCACTGTGCAAGTAGCCCATGTGTTCCTGTTTCCATAATTGTTCTCTTGTGTCTACAAGACTGGGGAGTTCCACCACTCCTCTTGGGCTATCTGCACAAAAGCTGTTCTACCCTGTATGCACACATGGATTTTTCCTCTCTGAACCCTGTTCACACAGGTTATATACAGATGATCAGGTTTTTAAATACATCAGATAGGGATTGCATACATTAGTTAGGACTGCTCTGATAAGGGTATACCGTGAAGATTGGTAGAGCAGCTTAGTATACATTTTTTGCAAAAAACGTATCAACCAAATACCCTGTTTTTTACATCTTTTACTAGCACTTGCGGATTACTGCAACATTTTTTCAAACTGAGTGTTTTTGGTTTTACTATTCTCTTTTGTGTCTTCAGGTTTCTTGGTGGTGTGTGAACATGATCATACAGACTTGTTCACTGTGCAAGTAGCCCATGTGTTCCTGTTTCCATAATTGTTCTCTTGTGTCTACAAGACTGGGGAGTTCCACCACTCCTCTTGGGCTATCTGCACAAAAGCTGTTCTACCCTGTATGCACACATGGATTTTTCCTCTCTGAACCCTGTTCACACAGGTTATATACAGATGATCAGGTTTTTAAATACATCAGATAGGGATTGCATACATTAGTTAGGACTGCTCTGATAAGGGTATACCGTGAAGATTGGTAGAGCAGCTTAGTATACATTTTTTGCAAAAAACGTATCAACCAAATACCCTGTTTTTTACATCTTTTACTAGCACTTGCGGATTACTGCAACATTTTTTCAAACTGAGTGTTTTTGGTTTTACTATTCTCTTTTGTGTCTTCAGGTTTCTTGGTGGTGTGTGAACATGATCATACAGACTTGTTCACTGTGCAAGTAGCCCATGTGTTCCTGTTTCCATAATTGTTCTCTTGTGTCTACAAGACTGGGGAGTTCCACCACTCCTCTTGGGCTATCTGCACAAAAGCTGTTCTACCCTGTATGCACACATGGATTTTTCCTCTCTGAACCCTGTTCACACAGGTTATATACAGATGATCAGGTTTTTAAATACATCAGATAGGGATTGCATACATTAGTTAGGACTGCTCTGATAAGGGTATACCGTGAAGATTGGTAGAGCAGCTTAGTATACATTTTTTGCAAAAAACGTATCAACCAAATACCCTGTTTTTTACATCTTTTACTAGCACTTGCGGATTACTGCAACATTTTTTCAAACTGAGTGTTTTTGGTTTTACTATTCTCTTTTGTGTCTTCAGGTTTCTTGGTGGTGTGTGAACATGATCATACAGACTTGTTCACTGTGCAAGTAGCCCATGTGTTCCTGTTTCCATAATTGTTCTCTTGTGTCTACAAGACTGGGGAGTTCCACCACTCCTCTTGGGCTATCTGCACAAAAGCTGTTCTACCCTGTATGCACACATGGATTTTTCCTCTCTGAACCCTGTTCACACAGGTTATATACAGATGATCAGGTTTTTAAATACATCAGATAGGGACTGCATACATTAGTTAGGACTGCTCTGATAAGGGTATACCGTGAAGATTGGTAGAGCAGCTTAGTATACATTTTTTGCAAAAAACGTATCAACCAAATACCCTGTTTTTTACATCTTTTACTAGCACTTGCGGATTACTGCAACATTTTTTCAAACTGAGTGTTTTTGGTTTTACTATTCTCTTTTGTGTCTTCAGGTTTCTTGGTGGTGTGTGAACATGATCATACAGACTTGTTCACTGTGCAAGTAGCCCATGTGTTCCTGTTTCCATAATTGTTCTCTTGTGTCTACAAGACTGGGGAGTTCCACCACTCCTCTTGGGCTATCTGCACAAAAGCTGTTCTACCCTGTATGCACACATGGATTTTTCCTCTCTGAACCCTGTTCACACAGGTTATATACAGATGATCAGGTTTTTAAATACATCAGATAGGGATTGCATACATTAGTTAGGACTGCTCTGATAAGGGTATACCGTGAAGATTGGTAGAGCAGCTTAGTATACATTTTTTGCAAAAAACGTATCAACCAAATACCCTGTTTTTTACATCTTTTACTAGCACTTGCGGATTACTGCAACATTTTTTCAAACTGAGTGTTTTTGGTTTTACTATTCTCTTTTGTGTCTTCAGGTTTCTTGGTGGTGTGTGAACATGATCATACAGACTTGTTCACTGTGCAAGTAGCCCATGTGTTCCTGTTTCCATAATTGTTCTCTTGTGTCTACAAGACTGGGGAGTTCCACCACTCCTCTTGGGCTATCTGCACAAAAGCTGTTCTACCCTGTATGCACACATGGATTTTTCCTCTCTGAACCCTGTTCACACAGGTTATATACAGATGATCAGGTTTTTAAATACATCAGATAGGGATTGCATACATTAGTTAGGACTGCTCTGATAAGGGTATACCGTGAAGATTGGTAGAGCAGCTTAGTATACATTTCTTGCAAAAAACGTATCAACCAAATACCCTGTTTTTTACATCTTTTACTAGCACTTGCGGATTACTGCAACATTTTTTCAAACTGAGTGTTTTTGGTTTTACTATTCTCTTTTGTGTCTTCAGGTTTCTTGGTGGTGTGTGAACATGATCATACAGACTTGTTCACTGTGCAAGTAGCCCATGTGTTCCTGTTTCCATAATTGTTCTCTTGTGTCTACAAGACTGGGGAGTTCCACCACTCCTCTTGGGCTATCTGCACAAAAGCTGTTCTACCCTGTATGCACACATGGATTTTTCCTCTCTGAACCCTGTTCACACAGGTTATATACAGATGATCAGGTTTTTAAATACATCAGATAGGGATTGCATACATTAGTTAGGACTGCTCTGATAAGGGTATACCGTGAAGATTGGTAGAGCAGCTTAGTATACATTTTTTGCAAAAAACGTATCAACCAAATACCCTGTTTTTTACATCTTTTACTAGCACTTGCGGATTACTGCAACATTTTTTCAAACTGAGTGTTTTTGGTTTTACTATTCTCTTTTGTGTCTTCAGGTTTCTTGGTGGTGTGTGAACATGATCATACAGACTTGTTCACTGTGCAAGTAGCCCATGTGTTCCTGTTTCCATAATTGTTCTCTTGTGTCTACAAGACTGGGGAGTTCCACCACTCCTCTTGGGCTATCTGCACAAAAGCTGTTCTACCCTGTATGCACACATGGATTTTTCCTCTCTGAACCCTGTTCACACAGGTTATATACAGATGATCAGGTTTTTAAATACATCAGATAGGGATTGCATACATTAGTTAGGACTGCTCTGATAAGGGTATACCGTGAAGATTGGTAGAGCAGCTTAGTATACATTTCTTGCAAAAAACGTATCAACCAAATACCCTGTTTTTTACATCTTTTACTAGCACTTGCGGATTACTGCAACATTTTTTCAAACTGAGTGTTTTTGGTTTTACTATTCTCTTTTGTGTCTTCAGGTTTCTTGGTGGTGTGTGAACATGATCATACAGACTTGTTCACTGTGCAAGTAGCCCATGTGTTCCTGTTTCCATAATTGTTCTCTTGTGTCTACAAGACTGGGGAGTTCCACCACTCCTCTTGGGCTATCTGCACAAAAGCTGTTCTACCCTGTATGCACACATGGATTTTTCCTCTCTGAACCCTGTTCACACAGGTTATATACAGATGATCAGGTTTTTAAATACATCAGATAGGGATTGCATACATTAGTTAGGACTGCTCTGATAAGGGTATACCGTGAAGATTGGTAGAGCAGCTTAGTATACATTTTTTGCAAAAAACGTATCAACCAAATACCCTGTTTTTTACATCTTTTACTAGCACTTGCGGATTACTGCAACATTTTTTCAAACTGAGTGTTTTTGGTTTTACTATTCTCTTTTGTGTCTTCAGGTTTCTTGGTGGTGTGTGAACATGATCATACAGACTTGTTCACTGTGCAAGTAGCCCATGTGTTCCTGTTTCCATAATTGTTCTCTTGTGTCTACAAGACTGGGGAGTTCCACCACTCCTCTTGGGCTATCTGCACAAAAGCTGTTCTACCCTGTATGCACACATGGATTTTTCCTCTCTGAACCCTGTTCACACAGGTTATATACAGATGATCAGGTTTTTAAATACATCAGATAGGGATTGCATACATTAGTTAGGACTGCTCTGATAAGGGTATACCGTGAAGATTGGTAGAGCAGCTTAGTATACATTTTTTGCAAAAAACGTATCAACCAAATACCCTGTTTTTTACATCTTTTACTAGCACTTGCGGATTACTGCAACATTTTTTCAAACTGAGTGTTTTTGGTTTTACTATTCTCTTTTGTGTCTTCAGGTTTCTTGGTGGTGTGTGAACATGATCATACAGACTTGTTCACTGTGCAAGTAGCCCATGTGTTCCTGTTTCCATAATTGTTCTCTTGTGTCTACAAGACTGGGGAGTTCCACCACTCCTCTTGGGCTATCTGCACAAAAGCTGTTCTACCCTGTATGCACACATGGATTTTTCCTCTCTGAACCCTGTTCACACAGGTTATATACAGATGATCAGGTTTTTAAATACATCAGATAGGGATTGCATACATTAGTTAGGACTGCTCTGATAAGGGTATACCGTGAAGATTGGTAGAGCAGCTTAGTATACATTTTTTGCAAAAAACGTATCAACCAAATACCCTGTTTTTTACATCTTTTACTAGCACTTGCGGATTACTGCAACATTTTTTCAAACTGAGTGTTTTTGGTTTTACTATTCTCTTTTGTGTCTTCAGGTTTCTTGGTGGTGTGTGAACATGATCATACAGACTTGTTCACTGTGCAAGTAGCCCATGTGTTCCTGTTTCCATAATTGTTCTCTTGTGTCTACAAGACTGGGGAGTTCCACCACTCCTCTTGGGCTATCTGCACAAAAGCTGTTCTACCCTGTATGCACACATGGATTTTTCCTCTCTGAACCCTGTTCACACAGGTTATATACAGATGATCAGGTTTTTAAATACATCAGATAGGGATTGCATACATTAGTTAGGACTGCTCTGATAAGGGTATACCGTGAAGATTGGTAGAGCAGCTTAGTATACATTTTTTGCAAAAAACGTATCAACCAAATACCCTGTTTTTTACATCTTTTACTAGCACTTGCGGATTACTGCAACATTTTTTCAAACTGAGTGTTTTTGGTTTTACTATTCTCTTTTGTGTCTTCAGGTTTCTTGGTGGTGTGTGAACATGATCATACAGACTTGTTCACTGTGCAAGTAGCCCATGTGTTCCTGTTTCCATAATTGTTCTCTTGTGTCTACAAGACTGGGGAGTTCCACCACTCCTCTTGGGCTATCTGCACAAAAGCTGTTCTACCCTGTATGCACACATGGATTTTTCCTCTCTGAACCCTGTTCACACAGGTTATATACAGATGATCAGGTTTTTAAATACATCAGATAGGGATTGCATACATTAGTTAGGACTGCTCTGATAAGGGTATACCGTGAAGATTGGTAGAGCAGCTTAGTATACATTTTTTGCAAAAAACGTATCAACCAAATACCCTGTTTTTTACATCTTTTACTAGCACTTGCGGATTACTGCAACATTTTTTCAAACTGAGTGTTTTTGGTTTTACTATTCTCTTTTGTGTCTTCAGGTTTCTTGGTGGTGTGTGAACATGATCATACAGACTTGTTCACTGTGCAAGTAGCCCATGTGTTCCTGTTTCCATAATTGTTCTCTTGTGTCTCAAGACTGGGGAGTTCCACCACTCCTCTTGGGCTATCTGCACAAAAGCTGTTCTACCCTGTATGCACACATGGATTTTTCCTCTCTGAACCCTGTTCACACAGGTTATATACAGATGATCAGGTTTTTAAATACATCAGATAGGGATTGCATACATTAGTTAGGACTGCTCTGATAAGGGTATACCGTGAAGATTGGTAGAGCAGCTTAGTATACATTTTTTGCAAAAAACGTATCAACCAAATACCCTGTTTTTTACATCTTTTACTAGCACTTGCGGATTACTGCAACATTTTTTCAAACTGAGTGTTTTTGGTTTTACTATTCTCTTTTGTGTCTTCAGGTTTCTTGGTGGTGTGTGAACATGATCATACAGACTTGTTCACTGTGCAAGTAGCCCATGTGTTCCTGTTTCCATAATTGTTCTCTTGTGTCTACAAGACTGGGGAGTTCCACCACTCCTCTTGGGCTATCTGCACAAAAGCTGTTCTACCCTGTATGCACACATGGATTTTTCCTCTCTGAACCCTGTTCACACAGGTTATATACAGATGATCAGGTTTTTAAATACATCAGATAGGGATTGCATACATTAGTTAGGACTGCTCTGATAAGGGTATACCGTGAAGATTGGTAGAGCAGCTTAGTATACATTTTTTGCAAAAAACGTATCAACCAAATACCCTGTTTTTTACATCTTTTACTAGCACTTGCGGATTACTGCAACATTTTTTCAAACTGAGTGTTTTTGGTTTTACTATTCTCTTTTGTGTCTTCAGGTTTCTTGGTGGTGTGTGAACATGATCATACAGACTTGTTCACTGTGCAAGTAGCCCATGTGTTCCTGTTTCCATAATTGTTCTCTTGTGTCTACAAGACTGGGGAGTTCCACCACTCCTCTTGGGCTATCTGCACAAAAGCTGTTCTACCCTGTATGCACACATGGATTTTTCCTCTCTGAACCCTGTTCACACAGGTTATATACAGATGATCAGGTTTTTAAATACATCAGATAGGGATTGCATACATTAGTTAGGACTGCTCTGATAAGGGTATACCGTGAAGATTGGTAGAGCAGCTTAGTATACATTTTTTGCAAAAAACGTATCAACCAAATACCCTGTTTTTTACATCTTTTACTAGCACTTGCGGATTACTGCAACATTTTTTCAAACTGAGTGTTTTTGGTTTTACTATTCTCTTTTGTGTCTTAATGTGATTTTCTGGATTTTATTTTTTGATATTCTATCTCTCAATGTTAAAATTAACCTACCCTTAAAACTATAGACTGTTCATGTCTTTGTCAGTAGGCAAACTTACAAAATCAGAAAGGGATTAAATACTTATTTCCCCCACTGTATCTCGGTTTCATCAGGGCACAGACCAATATAAGGTTTGACTCTTTGTTGATAACTTATTACTGACAATCATAAACCCTCACATCACATAAAATAACCTATTCTCATTACTACAAAAATGTGATGCTACTTCTGCTCTAGCAGTAAATATTGAGAAGTCAGAGAACATATCACCTTTCTGAACAAGATAACATTATCTCAAACTTTCATTTTCTACAGAGAGAGCATTATATCACTTAACTGGGGATTAACCTCACAAAAACTTGTTCTTCAATAGAATTTCTTCTCCCTAATTCAGATGATGTCCATGGATATTCTAGGCTGTTCCACACTATGTAACAGGACTGGTCCGAGGAGAGCCTGAAGGGGTGTGACTTTGTGAGTATCTGACTCTTCACTAGAGCCCCTGATAGTGGGGGGGCCCAGGTAGAAGAGTACAGTTGATACAGGCAGGCAGGGCAGGAACACATAAACCACAGATGCCAGCAGGCACAAATGGTATATAGATCTGGCAGATGTGGGCTGGTATGGCTAGTATACAGATAAGCAGTGGCAGGTGCAGGCTGGTACAGCTTGTACACAGATAAGCACTGGCAGGTGTGGGCTTGTCCAGCTGCTATACAGATAAGCACCGGCAGGTGCAGGTTGGTACGGCTGGTATATAGATAGGCACTGGCAGGTGGGGGCTGGTACAACTGGAATACAGGGAGACAATCAGGGGACTAACTATACACATTGCTCAGGCACCTCCATTCAGGTGAAGGTGCCTTAAATAATAAGTGTCTCCCAGACATTGCCTAGGGACACTCAAGGACAGTACAGTGTCCAGGAATCTGCGTGTTATGTGCAGACCCCGGGCAGCAGCTGGAGAAAGAGGAGGAAGCACAGGATGAGCGCTGTTTCGGTGAGTGAGCCAGCATCCCTGCTGGGGGAAGAGAGGAGCATGCAGGGATGCCAGCACTACTCACTATATGTATCATGTCTGGGCTGAGTTCATGCAATTAATATTGTTACCCCTACCATGATTTTTAAACCTATTCCACTCCCTCCCCATCCCTATTCCTTCACATGACCTCAAAACATTCATTGTTCTATGTCTAAATTCATCTGGTGTAGCATAACACCAAGGATTGCTCAGCAGAGCATGTTCCATCACAGATGAATAGGGGCAAATCCCCCTCAAATTTAGTACAATGTTGCACAAATAGCCTCTTTCCGTGCTATCCTCAGTAACAGGCACACCTCACTGTGTAGGTCTGGAATACAGATTACATGATCCAAACACCATATATGTGGGCCACTGGACTAGTTTCTCCCAGTCTGCATACTAACTCATTTAGGCTATGTTCACACCTTGCGTCGGGTCCCTGCGGGTTCTCCCGCAGCGGATTTGATAAATCTGCAGGGCAAAACAACTGCGGTTATCCCTGCAGATTTATCGCGGTTTGTTCCGCGGTTTCCGCTGCGGGTTTCCGCCTATACTATTGATGCTGCATATGCAGCAATATGCAGCATCAATAGTAATGTTAAAAATAATAAAAATTGGTTATACTCACCCTCTGATGTCCGGATCTCCTGGGCGCTGCACCCGGCGGTCCGGTTCCAAAGATGCTGTGCGAGAAGGACCCTTCGTGACGTCACTGTCATATGACCGCGACGTCACCGCAGGTCCTGGTCGCACAGCAACTCTGACCGGACGGCCGCGTGCAGCGCCCAGGAGATCCGGACATCAGAGGGTGAGTATAACCAGATTTTTTATTTTTTAACCCCAAATATGGTTCCCAGGGCCTGGAGGAGAGTCTCCTCTCCTCCACCCCGGGTAGGAACCGCACATTATCCGCTTACTTCCCGCAACGTGGGCACAGCCCCATGCGGGAAGTAAGCGGTTCAATGTATTCCTATGGGTGCAGAATCGCAGCGATTCTGCACAAAGAAGTGACATGCTGCGGGTTGTAAACCGCTGCGTTCCCGCGCGGTTTTTCCCGCAGCATGTGCACAGCGGTTTGCGGTTTCCATAGGGTTTACATGTTACTGTAAACGCTATGGAAACTGCTGCGTACCCGCAGCATCAAAATCGCGGCGGTTCCGCGGTAAAACCCGCAAAGTGTGAATATAGCCTTACAGTTCATTCATTTCAACTTTGAAGAGGGTTTCAGTTTCAATTAACCCTTTGACATTTCGTAGCATGTATGCAAATCTAATCTTTCTACATGGTTTAGACTCAAAATGATTCCAATAGTGGAAACATGGAGGTTTACTTAAACACCTTAAGTTAGGAACAAATCTATTTATGGAGCATGAATTCACCGAACGATTCCAATCCCTATCATCCGAATCATTACGGAATAATTAAGTCTTTTATTTCATAAATACTTCGCTAATCGCTGGTAAACACATGCACAGCTGGTTCCATGGGATTTGAGACATATGTCTAAATGATTCTTCTGGTAGGGGAATTATTTCTTATATGTACACACTGCTTAAAGGGACACTGTCACCTGAATTTGGAGGGAACAATCTTCAGCCATGGAGGCGGGGTTTTTGGGTGTTTGATTCACCCTTTCCTTACCCGCTGGCTGCATGCTGGCTGCAATATTGGATTGAAGTTCATTCTCTGTCCTCCGTAGTACATGCCACTACTTCTGATAAGCTTGAACAGACTCAAAATATATGGGACCCATGATTTCAAACTGATACAGGCCCAAATTTGAACAACGCTATATCCCTCTCCCTATAACCAAATTTAAAACATCCTACTTTTAAGCTGCAGCTCTTTGGTCCCCTATAAACCTCAGAAATAATGTATGTCATCCCCATCTTATTAACTTGATCTTTGACTTGACTTTTCCCATACCTCTTCTGTTCCTGTCACATCTCTAACAGAAACTGCTGATATGTCTTCTTCTGTCTCCAGGTGCTGCCATATTCACTGTGCGGGCGACACTGGTAATAGTGGAAGTGTCAGAACCAGAAGTTGTGGACTGTGCAGGCTCTGTCCAGCCACTAAGGTTAGAGTGGCTGGAACCTGATGTGCTATCCAATATGACAGTGACGGTGTGTATGCTGTCCAGCTGAAGTTATTAGCTCCCTGCTCCTGCCAATTGGAAAGTACCACATCATACTAAAGCTTCCAGTTTGATGCTGGAAGCTGCCAGATATAGCTCTGTGCTTCCCTGGTTGGATCTGTGTTTCAGTTTTGAATTGTGTTTTCCTGTTTTGACCTAGGTTTATTCTTGATGTTCCCACTGCCTGATGATTTTGTACCTTTGTGGCCCTCTTTGTTTTGACCCGGCTACCCGACTATCCTTCTCGCCAGCTTGCGCCACCAAATTGCAGCTGACTCTGCGGACCTTGCCCAGGACCCCTGTGTATGTGCAGATTTCTGTATAGGGTTTAAAGGGTGAAGGCCAAGTCAGCCCCAGGGCTCAGGAAAATTGAATAGCTTGTACTAAGCCTGTTTGTAGTAGTCATTTTAGAGCTGCCAAGTGACCACTGACCGAGGCATATTACTGTTCCTCTGTGTGTTTTCACAGCATTTTGTACACGTTATATAGGTTATCTAGGCCTTTTATTAGTTCTGCATATGAGAAGAGGGGGAGAACAACTGCCTAACAGTGGGAAGCTGCCTGTCAATCAGCATGAAGTTGGCAATGATGCCTCATCGACAGAGAAGACTAGAAAGAAGATGTTTTCTTTTGAGAAAAGGTGACATGAAACAGGAGAATCACCTGTTGAGTCAGTAGATATTGTATTGTCCCCATGCAGACGACTCAGGTAGTTAGCAACTACCTGCCAGTTAGTTCTTAGCCCCATACACAAAAATAATAAAAGTCCTGGATAATTCTAACACCTTTAACCCCTTTAATAATAAAGTTTAGTAATAGTAAGCCAATGTCGGATTCCCTCCCTTTGATGTGGGCTGCGGCGCTGAGCCCACATCTTTCCAGCACATGTCAGCTGTTTTGAACTGCTCACATGTACCTCTAACAGCCGCGGATGGAATCGCTATCCACCCGTGGCTGTTAACTAGTTAAATGCCGCTGTCAAATTGTGATAGCGGCATTTAACATGCGCTTCCGGCAAGCATGATGGAAATACCACCGTCTGCGCCCATGTCACATGACCAGGTCACCGATGCATAGGCATGACAACCAGAGGTCTCAAGCAGACCTCTATGGTTGTCACTGCAGGATTGCTGGTGGTCGGTACTCATAGCAAGTCAGCAATTCTGCTACATAGAGGCGATCTGATCATCACCTGTATGTAGCAGAGCCTATTGGGTTATGGCAGCTTCTAGTCTCTCATGGAGACAATTGAAGCATGTCAAAAGTAAAAAAATATGTTTTTAAAAATATTTAAAAAATAAAGAAATATAAAAGTTCAAATCATCCCCTTTTGCCCCATTCAAAATAAAACAATAAAAAAATCAAACACACATATATTTGGTATTGCTGCATTCAGAAAAGCCCTATCAGTATAAAAAAGATAATTAACCTGATCGCTAAACGACGAAAGAAGAAAAAAGTCAAAACGCCAGAATTACATTTTTTGGGTTGCCACAACACTGCATTAAAATGCAATAACGGGCGATCAAAACATTGCATTGGCACCAAAATGGTAACAATGAAAATGTCAGCTCGGCGTGCAAAAAATAAGCCTTCACCCAACCTGAGGTCATGAAAATTGGACACACTATAAGTATCGGAAAATGGCGCCATTTTTTTATCAGACTTTTTTCCACCACTTAGATAAAAAAGAACCTAGACATGTTTGGTGTCTATGAACTCGTAATGACCTGGAAAATCATATGGGCAGGACAGTTTTAGCATTTAGTGAATATGGTTAAAAAAAACAACTGTGGGATTGCACTTTTTTTGCAATTAAAGTACACTATATGTTAAAATCAATGGTACAACTTATCCCACAAAAAGCAAGCCTTCACATGGCCATATTGACTGAAAAATAAAAAAGTTATGGCTCTGAGAAGAAGGGGATCAAAAAATGAAAGCGCAAAACAAAAATACCTCAGGGAGTTAAGGGGCTAATGACTGAACTCCCTTGCATGGTGGGGTATACAACCATGGCTAAAAATGTTGGCACACTTGAAATTGTTTCATAAAATTAAATACCATTTTTTTGGATTATAAGATGCACTTTTTTCCCCAAAATGTGGGAGGAAAATGGGGTTGCGTCTTATAATCTGAATGTAGCTTACCAGAGGGTGGAGCTGGCTGCTGTGGAGCTGGGTCACAATAAGCTGACAGTGGCAGGAGTGGGGTGATGTTGTGGGTCCCGGGCTATGAAGAATGAGTGTCCCTGTGGTACGAGGCTGTGGGCCCTCGTGGAGTCCCCACTCTTCCCATTGATTTCCTGGTGGTGGTCTTTGGAAAAATGGCTGCCAGAGGCAGAGCATGCACAGAATGAGATCTCGACTCCAGAGACCTCAATCTGAGCACACGCCTGCCCTGGCGGCTGTTTTTCCAAAGCCCTCCACCAAGAAATCAATGGGAATAGCGGGGAATCTGCTCACCGCCAAAATTTTCTGAAAGCCCATAGCCTACAGCCTCACACTACTGGAACACACCTCCTCCTCGCAGCATCATTCCGCTCCTATCACCTTCAGCTTCCTGCAGCAGGGACCCTGTCTCTTGTGGCCCCACTCCACCGCCACCCCTCAGTAAGCTACTGTAAATTTGGACCATAGGATGGACCACCATTTTGTCAAAAATACAATTTTCCCATCTTCCTCACCAAAACTTGGGGTACGTCTTATGGTCCAGTGCGTTTAATAGTCTGCAAAATACGATATTTCTCCCCAAACTGTATTGCAATTACACATGTTTTCTTATATTCATGTTTATCTCCTTTGTGTGTATTGGAACATTACAAAAAAAGAGAAAAAAGGCAAATTGGACATCATTTCTGTTATGGACCTGGTGGTTAGGAGCACCCGTAACGACCTGATGGTTAAACTCACACAGGACAAGCTCTGGGAAGTGGGAGCTCTGCAGACCGCAACCTCTAATCCTATCACACAACTAGAAATAGCCGTGGAGCATACCTAACACTGCCTAGACACCTCTTCACAGCCTAAGAGCTAACTAGCCCTAGAGATAGAAAATAAAGCCTACCTTGCCTCAGAGAAATTCCCCAAAGGAAAAGGCAGCCCCCCACATATATTGACTGTGAGATAAGATGAAAGTCACAAACACAGAAATGAAACAGGTTACAGCAAAGGGAGGCCAGACTTACTAAACAGACTGAGGATAGGAAAGGTATCTTTGCGGTCAGCACAAAAAACTACAAAAGACCACGCAGAGTGTGCAAAAAGACCTCCGCACCGACTCACGGTGCGGAGGTGCCACTCTGCATCCCAGAGCTTCCAGCTAGCAAGACAAAATCATCATAGCAAGCTGGACAAGGAAACAATGAACAAATAATTAACTAGCAGGGACTTAGCTTCTGCTGGAGTAGACAGGTCACCAGAAAGATCCAAGAGCGAACTGAACCAGTACAAGAACATTGACAGCTGGCATGGAGTAACGATCTGAGTGGAGTTAAATAGAGCAGCCAGCCAAAGAATAAACTACGTCACCTGTGGAAGGAACCTCAGAAGCAGTAGCACCACTCACAGCCACCAGAGGGAGTCCATGGACAGAACTCGCCGAAGTACCATTCATGACCACAGGAGGGAGTTCGATAACAGAATTCACAACACATTTCACACAAAAAGCCCTAAATGGGCTGGACAGAATTGTTGGCACCTTTTCAAAATTATGCGTAAACAACTTTGTTTCAAGTTGTGATACTTTTTCAAACTCGCTTGTGACAATTAAAGGTGTGTGCAATATGAAAATCACACCTGAAACCAAATAAAAAGAGGAAAAGTTGACTCAATCTTTGCATTGTGTGTCTGTGTATGCAACACTAAGTATGGAGAACAGAAAGAGAAGAAGAGAACTGTGAGAGGACTTGAGAGCCAAAATTGTTGAACCATATCAACAATCTCAAGGTTACAAGTCCATCTCCAGAGATCTTGATGTTCCTTTGTCTGCGGTGAGCAACATAATCAAGAATTTTACAACCCATGGTACTCTAGCTAATCTCCCTGGACTTTATATGGCAGAGATAAATTGCTGAAAGGTTGCAACACAGGATAGTCCAAATGGTGCATAAGCAGCTCCAATCAAGTTCCAAGCTGTCCTGCAGACTCAGGGTGCATCAGTGTCAGTGTGAATTATCCGCTGACATTTTAATGAAATAAAACGCTATGGCAGGAGACCCATGAAGATCCCACTGCTGACACAGAAATATAAAAAAGCTAGACTACAGTTTGCAAAATGTATGTGAGTAAGCCAAAATCCTTATGGGAAAGTGTCTTGTGGACAGATGATACCAAGATAGAGCTTTTTGTAAAGCACATCATTCTACTTGTTACGGATCTGCAACACAGAACTAAGGTAGAAGGGAGAAAACTGACACTGCTCTATGACTAGGCTTAAATCCTACGATGGAGTGGGCGACCCATTCCTTGCGAATAGACCCACCGACGATCCTAGGTTAATTTCAAGTGAAGACCTATAGATAAGGGGAAGGGGTTCCCTAAAGAACTAAGGACTGGGTACAAAAAAGGGTCACCTCCTAATAGAAAAACAAAGAGAAGGCTGCAGAAACCAATAGAAAACAGAAACTAAGGCTAGCAGAACTAGAGGTACCAGCACTACACAAATAACACACACAGAAGACAAAGCAAAGCCCCAAGCTAGAGCTCAAGCAGATAAACACTGTTGTCCAGCAACGACTGGGAGGCAGGTGATGGTTAATAAAGAGTAAAACAAACAGCTGACCCAAGACAAACCCAGCACCAGAGGAAAAAGACCAGCAGCCAGAAATCCACAAGAAAATGACTGATAGTCACAAACTAAACAGATTCTAACACTACTGTTTACAGAAAATGGAATGAGGCCTACAAAGAAAAGATTACAGTGCCTACAGTCAAATATGCTGGAGGTTCAAATTTTAAGCTGAGAGTGCCAACAATTTTTTCCAGCCCATTTTGTGGGTTTTGTGTGAAATTATGTCCAATGTGCCTTTTTTCTATATTTGTGTTGTTCCAATACACACAAAGGAAATAAAAGTGTATCACAAAACATGTGTAATAGTAATAATTTTCTGGGAGAAATACTTCATTTTCTGGAATAATTTAAGGGTGCCAACACGTTCAGCCATTACTGTATGCTTTCAGTTCTTGGAAGGCTATCTAATAATGTACATTTGAATAAAATCATTTTTAGCTAAAAATACTAATGCTAAATAATGACGTGAGAAAGTCTCCTATTTCACACAACTGATACCACAATAAAAAAGTTGAGAATATTCAAGATGAATCCAGAATGAATCAATAAGAATGAATCATATTCAGAAGAAACAGAATTGTTTTCCTTCCTGCATGGCTGGGTGGAGTGAAAACATTTAAACAAAGAGAACTCTATTTGACTTCATACCTTTCTATAATAATTGCTTCAGAGCATGGAGGAAGAGAAGAGCTTCAGTAATTAAACTTCTGATTCCTCTGGTCACAGATACGGCTTACGAGTGTACTTGTTTTCATCTTAAAAGTGGTCATAAAAATGTAATATGTCTCTATTTGTGTGTTTTCATAGTATTTTTTATCATTCTTTATGGCATTTTCAACAGCTTTTTGTTTAACTTCTTTTATAGCAACAGTGCATTATAAAAAGTCTACAGTGCACTAGAAAAAGTACTGGTTAAAAAGTATTTATTTATCTCTTAGGGTTAGGACCAGAGGCACAGCTATGGGGGGGGGGGGGTGTTCAAAGGGGAGAGTTGCCTTGGGTCCTGTGCTCAGATTAGCCCACCCAGAGCTATGCGACCCTTTACTGATCAGCGGCACAGCGTGCTGGTACAGTTAAGCCATGCAGTAGAGCACGGAGACACGATGTCCCTGCACTACTGCTCCCCGTTCAGTAGAACGCAGGTCACTTTATGCAAGGCACAGATGCACAAACAGGATGACAGAGTCCCAGCATGGGGTTGTGATCGCTCTGACATTCTGTGAGTGCGTCGGTACTATGACAGTTCGTTGCCTTGCCACTGAACTCTTCAGGAGTAAATTATTTTTTTTTTTATTAAAACTTGTGGTTTGATGTGGGAGCATCATAAACAATTGGGTACCCTTATACATAATGCAGGGGATCCTGAAAGTGTGGTGGGCCCCTAATACAATTTAGGGACTATATGCGGGTCCATTATAGAGCTTGGGGACTAATGAGGGGGCCATTATACAGCTTGAGAACTAATGCTGGGACCATTATACAGTGTGGGAGCTAATGTGGGGGTCAATATATAGCTTGGGGACTAAGGTAAAAGCCATTATGCAATGTGGGCACTAATGTGAGGGCCATTATATACCTTGGGGACTAATGTATGGGCCATTATAGAGTTTGGGGACTAATGTAGGGGCCAATATGCCGTATGGGGGCTATTGTGGATTTCATTATACTGTGATTTGGGGGAATATCATATTACGTGTAGGGGAGATGTAGGTTCATTATACTGTGTATACGGGAGCTCTGTGCCCACCATACTGTGTATAGGGGAGCTGTAGGCCAATTATACGGTGTATAGGGGAGCTGATGGCCCTCCATACTGTGCATAGGGGAGCTGTGAGCCCATTATACTGTGTATAGGGGAGCTGTAGGCCCATTGTACTGTGTAGAGGGCAGTTGTGGGAACGTCATATTGTGTATAGAGGAGCTATGGCTGCATTATACTGTGCATAGGGAAGCTGTGTGCCAATAATAATATACATAAAGGACCTATACACTAGGGGACTTAGGGGACATTATTAGATGTTAAGTGGGCACTTAAGTCGCATTACTGTTATAGGGGCACTCAGAGTACTGTGACCGTCAAATGTACACATTATTTATTTCTAGAGGCAAAAATGTGGACATTGTTTTCCAGGGCACATGCACAGGGCATTCATTTTATCATCTAGCGGGCACATAGGAGACATGCTTACTATGTAAGGGGCACAGTGGTGGGCATTGTTATGTGGAACTGTAAGAAGAGCAGCAGGTGCAGCAGCAGCTCGCTCAGTATTGGAGTATCAGAAGGATTGTGTTGGGAAAAGATAGAGACGGTGCTGGAAATGTGAGAAGTCAAATGTGTCTATGTTGTAATCTCTGAAGAAGGCTAGATGAAGTTGTCATGTTGGTCTGGGCCAGATGGAAAAGATGGGAAACGTGAATTACTCCATAGGAAAAAACATAGGCTGTAAGTCACTTGGTCACATGGTCGCTGTGACCAGTGGGGTACCGCAGGGGTCGGTATTGGGACCTGTTCTCTTCAACATATTCATTAATGATCTGGTAGAAGGTTTACACAGTAAAATATCGATATTTGCAGATGATACAAAACTATGTAAAGCAGTTAATACAAGAGAAGATAGTATTCTGCTACAGATGGATCTGGATAGGTTGGAAACTTGGGCTGAAAGGTGGCAGATGAGGTTTAACAATGATAAATGTAAGGTTATACACATGGGAAGAAGGAATCAATATCACCATTACACACTGAACGGGAAACCACTGGGTAAATCTGACAGGGAGAAGGACTTGGGGATCCTAGTTAATGATAAACTTACCTGGAGTAGCCAGTGCCAGGCAGCAGCTGCCAAGGCAAACAGGATCATGGGGTGCATTAAAAGAGGTCTGGATACACATGATGAGAGCATTATACTGACTCTGTACAAATCCCTAGTTAGACCGCACATGGAGTACTGTGTCCAGTTTTGGGCACCGGTGCTCAGGAAGGATATAATGGAACTAGAGAGAGTACAAAGGAGGGCAACAAAATTAATAAAGGGGATGGGAGAACTACAATACCTAGATAGATTAGCGAAATTAGGATTATTTAGTCTAGAAAAAAGATGACTGAGGGGCGATCTAATAACCATGTATAAGTATATAAGGGGACAATACAAATATCTCGCTGAGGATTTATTTATACCAAGGAAGGTGACGGGCACAAGGGGGCATTCTTTGCGTTTGGAGGAGAAAAGGTTTTTCCACCAACATAGAAGAGGATTCTTTACTGTTAGGGCAGTGAGAATCTGGAATTGCTTGCCTGAGGAGGTGGTGATGGCGAACTCAGTCGAGGGGTTCAAGAGAGGTCTGGATGTCTTCCAGGAGCAGAACAATATTGTATCATACAATTATTAGGTTCTGTAGAAGGACGTAAATCTGGGGATTTATTATGATGGAATATAGGCTGAACTGGATGGACAAATGTATTTTTTCGGCCTTACTAACTATGTTACTATGTTACTATGTTACAGTATAACTGTAGAAAAACAGAAAAACTTTTCAGCTCACCCAGTAGAAACATTCGTCTGTAGTCCACATAGTGTCCGAGCAAGGAAAAAACATCTCTGTCTGACGTTGAAACTTGTGCACATGGAAAGAAAAATCCAGCTCCAGGAATAAAAAGTATCAAAAATTTATTTAAACATATTAAAATATGGAAAACTGCTGACAAGCGAAAAGTTACATCATTTGGATGGAAGCTACCGTGTAGTCGCTGGACGCGTTTCGAGCACTGGATTTTTCTTTCCATGTGCACAGTATAACTGTACTGTAATCTCTTACATGTTCAGGAGGACTGGTATTTAACACTGTATGGTCACCATATGGCAGTATAAAGATTTTGGTCTTTGTAGAGATATTTTTTACAGTAACAGCGCGGTCATCTGCTGAGGTTCCTCTATACCCACGATTAGGTATGCGAGCTGATTTTCCCATGTTAAAGAGTTCATCTTAGTTCAGGCTGGCAGGAAGCGCAGCTTCGGTGATGTCACCGCTAGTCACTGAAGCTCTGCTCCCAGCATTTCATTCATTCCCCAGTAGTTTACAGTCGGGTCAGGGCATTAGCACCGCTCCAGGTTGTAAACTGTATATACCCCAGATATAGATTACGGCGTTGAACTGACTGCACGCCAGACAGGTATAGGTATATTGTTGGTTTGTTGTTTTTTAATTTTTTACAGGAGATCGAGGGCTTTGCTTGGATTACCAGTACAATAAAATAGTCAAACAGTCATTAGTGTTATTTAACCCTTGAAAAACTATAGGATTAGTAATGTCTTATTGACACCTCTCCATTACTAAGCCAGCCTAATGTCACCTTACAATACAAAACTGACATTAACCCCTTATTACCCCAGATGCCACTGCTACAGGGCAGTGGGAAGAGAGGCTAAATGCCAGAATTGGCGCATCTTACAGATGTGCCTTTTCTGGAGTGGCTGGGGGCAGATGTTTTTAGCAAAGGAGGGGCCAATTACCATGGTCCCTTTCTAGGCTAATAATATCTGCGCTCACTCACTGGCTTTCCCTCTCTGGCACAGAAAATTGCGCGGGAGCCAACGCCATTTTTTTCCATGAAAAAATTATTTTATTAAATACATACAGATCCCAAATTTTACACACACATACTACTAACAGTATTAGTCACTGGCATATATAAATCTAACTGTTCTGCAATGGTTTACTGTATGTAAACCATGTCTCCTATACTGTCGCTTCTGCAATGATTTTGCAGAAGCCGACAAATGAATTATCAGCTATTCTGCTATCTATCTCTATGAAATATAAAGATATATATATATCTACTATATAAAGCTGAATGTGTGTGTGTGTGTATATATGTATGTATGTATGTCCGGGATTGGCATCTGCACCGTCGCAGCTACAGCCACAAAATTTTGCACAGTCACACGTCTGGACCCCGAGAGCGTCATAGGCTATATTGTGAGGCGAAATTTTAACCCCGCGCGTTCCAATTCACCAAACAATTTTGCCCCTATCTACATAATGGGGAAAAAAGTGAAAGGAAAAGTGTTGGAGGTGTCGCAGCTACAGCCACAAAATTTTGCACAGTCACACGTCTGGACCCTGAGAGCATCATAGGCTATGTTGTGAGGTGAAATTTTAACCCCGCGCTTTCCAATTCACCAAACAATTTTGCCCCTATCTACATAATGGGGAAAAGTGAAAGGAAAAGTGTTGGAGGCAAATTGACAGCTGCCAGATGTGAACAAGGGGGACTTAAAGAATGAGAGCGATGGTGCCAAAGAGTATATACCGTACAGTTGCTAAGGTGGGGCCCCGACATGAGATACTCACCACACACGGGAATATGAACACACACACAAAATGCGCCACACACTACCACGTGCTTGAACACATATACCACCCTCAGCACACATTTCACCACACATACACCAACCTCGCCACATAAAAGTCGAAACACAAAAGTCGCCGCTCAAAACTCGCCATGCGCAAAACTCGCCATATGCAAAAACTAGGCTCACGCAAAACTCGCCACAAGTGCAAAACTCACCTCATGGAAAACTCGCCACATGCAAAACTTGCACACGCGGAAAAATTGCCACATGCACAAAATTTGCAACACATGCAAAAGTTGCCTCACACAAAACTTGCACATACTCAAAAGGCACCAGACATAAAACTCGCCACGCGCAAAACTCGCCATGCGCAAAACTGGCTGCACACAACTTGCTACACTAACCTGTCACATGCAACTCGACACACAAAAAGTTGCTACACGCATGTTGCCACACAAAACTCATCTCACAAAAGTCGCTACATGCATGTCGCCACACGCAACTCAACACACACAACTTGACAAACGAAACTCGCCCTAAAACACACCCAAGTCTGGTATTATCCTTCAAAAATAAAAATCTGATTAATAAGCAGACAAACTACAAGAGCAACAAATGTACCATATAGGAAATACGGCAGCTGTCAGTCACATGACCTGTCTATTATGTGTATGTGTGAGCTAATATATACTGCCAGGGGGAGGGCTTCCTGTTGGCTGGGGATTTATCAGGCTGCCAATTTATCTTACAAATACTGAGGTAAAAATACTGAGCAAATAACGTGTGAACGAGGTCTAATACAGGAGATCACACAGGTATATACTATATACAGGGGAGATGACACACAGATATATACTATATACAGGAGAGAGGACACACAGGTATATACTATATAGAGGAGGAGATGACATACAGGTACATACTATATACAGGAGGAGATGACATACAGGTATATACTATATACAGGAGGAGATAACACACAGGTATATACTATATACAGGAGCAGATTACCTACAGGTATATACTATATACAGGAGATGACACACAGATATATACTATATACAGGGGAGATGACACACAGGTATATACTATATACAGGAGGAGATGACATACAGGTATATACTATATATAGGAGATGACATACAGGTATATACTATATATAGGAGGAGATGACATACAGGTATATACTATATATAGGAGGAGATGACATACAGGTATATACTATATACAGGGGAGATGACATACAGGTATATACTATATACAGGAGATGACATACAGGTGTATACTATATATAAGGGAGATGACAAACATGTATATACTGAGGTGAAAATGAAAAGGTGTGAGGGAAAATAGTGGAGTGATCGGAAAATGACAGATGTGAGGTCGAAATGACAAGTGTTAGGGGGGAATGAGAGGAGTGAGGGAGAAAATGAGAGGTGTGAGGGAGAAAATGAGAGATCTGAGGGGGAAAATTAAAGATGTGATTGGGAAAATGAGAGGCGTGATGGGAAAATAAGAGAAGTGACGTGCTATAACTAACCACAGATATTTACTATGCCCAGGCAACGCCGGGCTCTTCAGCTAGTATATATATATATACTCTATATGTGTGTCACTGATATATATATCTATATATACAGTGGGGCAAAAAAGTATTTAGTCAGTCAGCAATAGTGCAAGTTCCACCACTTAAAAAGATGAGAGGCGTTTGTAATTTACATCATAGGTAGACCTCAACTATGTGAGACAAACTGAGAAAAAAAAATCCAGAAAATCACATTGTCTGTTTTTTTTAACATTTTATTTGCATATTATGGTGGAAAATAAGTATTTGGTCAGAAACAAAATTTCATCTCAATACTTTGTAATATATCCTTTGTTGGCAATGACAGAGGTCAAACGTTTTCTGTAAGTCTTCACAAGGTTGCCACACACTGTTGTTGGTATGTTGGCCCATTCCTCCATGCAGATCTCCTCTAGAGCAGTGATGTTTTTGGCTTTTCACTTGGCAACACAGACTTTCAACTCCCTCCAAAGGTTTTCTATAGGGTTGAGATCTGGAGACTGGCTAGGCCACTCCAGGACCTTGAAATGCTTCTTACGAAGCCACTCCTTCGTTGCCCTGGCGGTGTGCTTTGGATCATTGTCATGTTGAAAGACCCAGCCACATTTCATCTTCAATGCCCTTGCTGATGGAAGGAGGTTTGCACTCAAAATCTCACGATACATGGCCCCATTTATTCTTTCATGTACCCGGATCAGTCGTCCTGGCCCCTTTGCAGAGAAACAGCCCCAAAGCATGATTTTTCCACCACCATGCTTTACAGTAGGTATGGTGTTTGATGGATGCAACTCAGTATTCTTTTTCCTCCAAACACGACAAGTTGTGTTTCTACCAAACAGTTCCAGTTTGGTTTCATCAGACCATAGGACATTCTCCCAAAACTCCTCTGGATCATCCAAATGCTCTCTAGCAAACTTCAGACGGGCCCGGACATGTACTGGCTTAAGCAGTGGGACACGTCTGGCACTGCAGGATCTGAGTCCATGGTGGCATAGTGTGTTACTTATGGTAGGCCTTGTTACATTGGCCCCAGCTCTCTGCAGTTCATTCACTAGGTCCACCCACGTGGTTCTGGGATTTTTGCTCACCGTTCTTGTGATCATTCTGACCCCACGGGGTGGGATTTTGCGTGGAGCCCCAGATCGAGGGAGATTATCAGTGGTCTTGTATGTCTTCCATTTTCTAATTATTGCTCCCACTGTTGATTTCTTCACTCCAAGCTCGTTGGCTATTGCAGATTCAGTCTTCCCAGCCTGGTGCATGGCTACAATTTTGTTTCTGGTGTCCTTTGACAGCTCTTTGGTCTTCACCATAGTGGAGTTTGGAGTCAGACTGTTTGAGGGTGTGCACAGGTGTCTTTTTATACTGATAACAAGTTTAAACAGGTGCCATTACTACAGGTAATGAGTGGAGGAAAGAGGAGACTCTTAAAGAAGAAGTTACAGGTCTGTGAGAGCCAGAAATCTTGATTGTTTGTTTCTGACCAAATACTTATTTTCCATCACAATATGCAAATAAAATGATAAAAAAACAGACAATGTGATTTTCTGGATTTTTTTTTCTCAGTTTGGCTCCCATAGTTGAGGTCTACCTATGATGTAAATTACAGACTCCTCTCATCTTTTTAAGTGGTGGAACTTGCACTATTGCTGACTGACTAAATACTTTTTTGCCCCACTGTATAATTGTCTAAGGTCCATTTCCGTCTGTTTGTTTGTAACGGAAATCCCGTGTCGCTGATTGGTCGTGCCCGGCCGGCCACGAACAATCAGAGACAGGCTTTACTATTGATGCTGCCTATGCAAAATCAATAGTGAAAAGATATAATGTTAAAAATAATAGAAAAAAATCACACGAGATCGCTACGTCATAACGGGTTATTGCCGCAAAGCATCACTGGGAACAGACCTGGCGAGAGCATCGCTAACTCCTGGGCTGGATCCGGGGGCCGCTGGAAGGTGAGTATATAACTATTTTTTATTTAACCCCTTAGTGACGGAGCAAAATTTTTGAAATCTGACCAGTGTCACTTTGTGTGGTAATAACTCTGCAACACTTCAACAAATCCCAGTGTTTTTTCGTGATACATTATACTTTATGATAATGGTAAAGTTAGGTCAATATGTTTTGTGTTTATTTATAAAAAATATCAAAAATTTGAGAAAAATGTTAAAAAAAATAGCAATTTTCAAAATTTGAATGATTATCCCTTTAATCCAGATAGTCATACCACAGCAAACCATTAATAAATAACATTTCCCATATGTTGGCTTTACATCAGCACCATTTGTAAAATGTTATTTTATTTTTTTAGCATTTTAGGAGGTTTAAAATTGTAGCAGCAATTTTTCATTTTTTCAAGGAAATTTACTAAATTAATTTTTTTAGGGACTTATCCATGTTTGAAGTGACTTTAGGGGTCTCATATATTGAGAAACCCCCAAAGGTGATACCAATTTAAAAACAGCACCCCCTGACATATCAAAAACTGCTGTCAGGTAGTTTATTAACCCTTCAGGTGCTTTACAGGAATTAATGCAAAGTGGCATGACAGAAATGAAAATGTGTATTATTACCACCTAAATGTCTCTAACTTCTGAACAGATTACTACAGCCGTCAGACTCTAAGACCGCTATTTGGTCATGAATTGCCATGGCAAACATCAGGACCACACAATCAGGATCTGAGGGCACCAATTTGGATAAAGAGGAAGCCCCCACACTCTGTTAACCATATATAATGATGTAATCACTATTGACAGCAGCATCTAAGGGGTTAAACAGATTTGGAAGGTGCAAACACTGATCGTGGCTGATGCAGGAAGTTGTCAGCTATAGTGCACAACCGACAGATGCTGGATTGTTACCTGTATGGGGAGGCTATTCTCTTATATGTAAGGTCAGTTACAAAACGTATTGGCTATCATTAAGGGGTTAAATTATTTTTTTAACAACGATATGGTGCCCACACTGCTATATACTACGTGGGCTGTGTCATATACTCCGTGGCTGTGCTATACAATACGTGGCTGCTATATACTATGTGGCTGTGCTATATACTATGTGGCTGTACTATATACTATGTGGCTGTACTATATACTACGTGGATTGTGCTATATAGTATGTGCACTGTGCTATATATTACATGGGCTGTGTTATATACTACATGGACTGTACTATATACTACGTGGACTGTGTTATATACGTGAACTGCACTATATACTACGTGGACTGTGCTATATACTACATGGACTGTGCTATATACTATGTGGCTGTGTTATATACGAAATAACTATGTGGAGTGTACTATATACTATGTGGATTGTGCTATATACTATGTGGACTGTGCGATATACTACGTGGCTGTGTTATATACTATGTGGACTGTACTATATACTACATCGACTGTACTATATACTATGTGGATTGTGCTATATACTATGTGGACTGTACTACATACTACGTGGGCTGTGTTAGATACTACATAGCTCTGCTATATGGTATGTGGCTGTGCTATATACTACGTGGCTGTGCTAAATACTTTGTGGGCTGTTATATGCTACGTGGCTGTGCTATATGCTATGTGGGCTGTTATATGCTACGTAGGCTTTGTTATATACTACATGGCTGTGCTATATGCTATGTGGCTGTGCTATATACTAAGTGGCTGTGCTATATACTATGTGGCTGTGTTATATACTAGGTAGGCTGTTATATACTACGTGGCTGTGCTATATGCTATGTGGTTGTGTTATATGGCACGTGGCTTTGCTATATACTATGCGACTGTGCTATATGCTATGTGGGCGGTGTTATATGCTATGTGGCTGTGCTCTATGCTACATGGGCTGTGCTATATGCTACGTGGGCTGTTATATGCTACGTTTACGTTTACTGAACAAGTTCTGTCATACATATTCTAGAATACCCGATGTGTTAGAATCGGGCCACCATCTAGTATATATATATATATATATATATATATATATATATATATAGAGGCAGTGACCCCTGTTACAGCTAAGGGTCGCTGTTTGTGCTCCCCAGAATGCTCATGGAGGCTTATGAAGGCCATAGGTGTGCATGGCAGTCACAGGTGTAGCTGTGATTGCAATGTGAGGCAGTGACTCATGTCACAGGTAGGGGACGCTGTGTGTTCTCCCCAGGTTGTGCATGCAGACGGATGAAGTACATAGGTGTGCATGGGAGTCACGGATTTCTGGTCCGGGTTTTCCATGTGGCTGAAGGCCACAGTTTTTGTGTGCATTAAAAGCACTGCAGTAAGAGGTATGGGTGTGTCAGGTGTCAGGTGTACGTCAGTGTCAGTCTGGTGTGTGCTGGTGTGCAGAGCAGAGGCCTGCAGAGCACTGGCTGAGTGCATGGAGGCACAGGCCAGTGGAGCCAGCATGCAGGGCAGCTGAATAGCCTGGCACTCGCAGAGTACACAGTGATGCAAATCGTCCATTCCCGGTGACAACCTCTTCAAGCTCATCAAGAGAATGCCAAAAGTGTGCAAAGCAGTCATTAAAGCAAAAGGTGGCTACTTTGAAGAACCTAGAATATAAGACATATTTTCAGTTGTTTCACACTCTTTTGTTAAGTATATAATTCCACATGTGTTAATTCATAGTTTTGATGCCTTCAGTTTGTACAATTTTCATAGTCATGAAAATACAGAAAAATCTTTAAATGAGAAGGTGTGTCTAAACTTTTGCTCTGTACTGTATATATAACTTATACAAACTTCTGTGAAATCAAACTGTTTACTTAGGAAACAACACTGTTTGATGGTCAATGTCACATGCTGTCGTGCAAATGGAATAGACAACAGATGGAAATTATTGGCAATTATCAAGACACATTCAATAAAGGAGTGGTTCTGCAGGTGGGGACCACCGACCACATCTCAGTACCAATGCTTTCTGGCTGATGTTTTGGTCACATTTGAATGTTTGCTGTGCTACTCGTGGTAGCATGAGACGGACTCTACAACCCACACAAGTGGCTCAGGTAGTGCAGCTCATCCAGGATGGCACATCAATGGGAGCTGTGGCAAGAAGGTTTGTTGTGTCTGTCAGTGTAGTGTCCACAGGCTAGAGGCACTACCAGGAGACAGGCTAGTATACCAGGATATGTGGAGGGGGCCGTAGGAGGGCAACATCCCAGCACCAGGACTGCTGCCTCAGCCTTTGTGCAAGGAGGAACAGGAGGATCACTGCCAGAGCCCTGCAAAATGACCTCCAGCAGGCCACAAATGTGCATGTGTCTGCACAAACGGTTAGAAACAGACACCATGAGGATGGTCTGAGCGCCTGATTTCCACAGATGGGGGTTGTGCTCACAGCCCAACACCATGCAGGACGCTTGGCATTTGCCACAGAACTCAAGGAGCCATTTGCAGGTCACACAGAGCACAGTGTGACCCGGGGAGTCTGCAGAGTGGAGACATGATTCAGAAGAGAAGAGCAGTGCTGGACACCGGAGAGAGCAGCAGTAGGAGAATACAGTATACCCACTTCCTAATAAAGGGAACTTTGTTTTCAGGAGGCCCACCTGTACTTCTCTTCAAAGGGGTATTGGGGTGCATGTAAATTTTTGGCATTTCTTGAATTCACTGCATAGGCAAATAGTATGGGAGACCCACTTCCTAAGAATGGGAACATTGTTTTCAGGAGGCCCTGCTGTACGTTTCTTCAAAGGGGTATTACTGTGAGTCCAAATTTTTGGCAGGCCTTGCATTCACTGCATATCATAGGGAAACAGTATGGGAGACCCACTTCCTAATAATGGGAACATTGTTTCATGAGGCCCTGTTGTACGTTTCTTCAAAGGGGTATTATGGTGCATCAAAATTTTGGGCAGGCCTTGCTGTTATGGCTGGCAATCAGGCAACACAGCGTGCAGTAATCAGCGCACATACAGAGATCTGGCAATAACCAAAAACAATAGGACGAGCTCTGAGACGTGGAATCTCTGTAGACTGCAGTACCTGATCTATCCTCACACAACTATAAGCAGCAGTGGATTGCGCCTAACAACTACCTATGCAACTCGGCACTGCCTGAGGAGCTGACTAGCCTGAAGATAGAAATACAAGCCTGACTTACCTCAGAGAAATACCCCAAAGGAATAGGCAGCCCCCCACATATAATGACTGTTAGCAAGATGAAAAGACAAACGTAGGAATGAAATAGATTCAGCAAAGTGAGGCCCGATATTCTAGACAGAGCGAGGATAGCAAAGAGAACTATGCAGTCTACAAAAAACCCTAAAACGAAAACCACGCAAAGGGGCAAAAAGACCCACCGTGCCGAACTAACAGCACGGCGGTGCACCCCTCTGCTTCTCAGAGCTTCCAGCAAAAGACAATAGCAAGCTGGACAGAAAAAAACAGAAAACAAACTAGAAGCACTTATCTAGCAGAGCAGCAGGCCCAAGGAAAGATGCAGTAGCTCAGATCCAACACTGGAACATTGACAAGGAGCAAGGAAGACAGACTCAGGTGGAGCTAAATAGCAAGGCAGCCAACGAGCTCACCAAAACACCTGAGGGAGGAAGCCCAGAGACTGCAATACCACTTGTGACCACAGAAGTGAACTCAGCCACAGAATTCACAACAGTACCCCCTCCTTGAGGAGGGGTCACCGAACCCTCACCAGAACCCCCAGGCCGACCAGGATGAGCCACATGAAAGGCACGAACAAGATCTGGGGCATGGACATCAGAGGCAAAAACCCAGGAATTATCTTCCTGAGCATAACCCTTCCATTTGACCAGATACTGGAGTTTCCGTCTAGAGTCACGAGAATCCAAAATCTTCTCCACAATATACTCCAATTCCCCCTCCACCAAAACAGGGGCAGGAGGCTCCACAGATGGAACCATAGGTGCCACGTATCTCCTCAACAACGACCTATGGAATACATTATGTATGGAAAAGGAGTCTGGGAGGGTCAGACGAAAAGACACCGGATTGAGAATCTCAGAAATCCTATACGGACCAATAAAACGAGGTTTAAATTTAGGAGAGGAAACCTTCATAGGAATATGACGAGAAGATAACCAAACCAAATCCCCAACACGAAGTCGGGGTCCCACACGGCGTCTGCGATTAGCGAAAAGCTGAGCCTTCTCCTGGGACAAGGTCAAATTGTCCACTACCTGAGTCCAGATCTGCTGCAACCTGTCCACCACAGAATCCACACCAGGACAGTCCGAAGACTCAACCTGTCCTGAAGAGAAACGAGGATGGAACCCAGAATTGCAGAAAAATGGAGAGACCAAGGTAGCCGAGCTGGCCCGATTATTAAGGGCGAACTCAGCCAACGGCAAAAATGACACCCAATCATCCTGGTCAGCGGAAACAAAACATCTCAGATATGTTTCCAAGGTCTGATTGGTTCGTTCGGTCTGGCCATTAGTCTGAGGATGGAAGGCCGAGGAAAAAGATAGGTCAATGCCCATCCTACCACAAAAGGCTCGCCAGAACCTCGAGACAAACTGGGAACCTCTGTCAGAAACAATATTCTCAGGAATGCCATGTAAACGAACCACATGCTGGAAGAACAAAGGCACCAAATCAGAGGAGGAAGGCAATTTAACCAAGGGCACCAGATGGACCATTTTAGAAAAGCGATCACAGACCACCCAAATGACCGACATTTTTTGAGAAACGGGAAGGTCAGAAATGAAATCCATCGAAATATGTGTCCAAGGCCTCTTCGGGACCGGCAAGGGCAAAAGCAACCCACTGGCACGTGAACAGCAGGGCTTAGCCCTAGCACAAATTCCACAGGACTGCACAAAAGCACGCACATCCCGTGACAGAGATGGCCACCAGAAGGATCTAGCAACCAACTCCCTGGTACCAAAGATTCCTGGATGACCGGCCAGCACCGAACAATGAAGTTCAGAGATAACTTTACTAGTCCACCTATCAGGGACGAACAGTTTCTCGGCCGGACAACGATCAGGTTTATTAGCCTGAAATTTCTGCAACACTCTCCGCAAATCAGGGGAGATGGCAGACACAATGACTCCTTCCTTGAGGATACTCGCCGGCTCAGATAACCCCGGAGAGTCGGGCACAAAACTCCTAGACAGAGCATCCGCCTTCACATTTTTAGAGCCCGGAAGGTATGAAATCACAAAATCAAAACGAGCAAAAAATAACGACCAACGGGCCTGTCTAGGATTCAAGCGCTTGGCAGACTCGAGATAAGTCAAGTTCTTATGATCAGTCAATACCACCACGCGATGCTTAGCACCCTCAAGCCAATGACGCCACTCCTCGAATGCCCACTTCATGGCCAGCAACTCTCGGTTGCCCACATCATAATTACGCTCAGCAGCAGAAAATTTCCTGGAAAAGAAAGCACATGGTTTGAACACTGAGCAACTAGAACCTCTCTGTGACAAAACCGCCCCTGCACCAATCTCAGAAGCATCAACCTCGACCTGGAACGGAAGAGAAACATCAGGTTGACACAACACAGGGGCACAGCAAAAACGACGCTTCAACTCCTGAAAAGCTTCCACGGCAGCAGAAGACCAATTAACCAAATCAGCACCCTTCTTGGTCAAATCGGTCAATGGTCTGGCAATGCTAGAAAAATTACAGATGAAGCGACGATAAAAATTAGCAAAGCCCAGGAATTTCTGCAGACTTTTTAGAGATGTCGGCTGAGTCCAATCCTGGATGGCCTGAACCTTAACCGGATCCATCTCGATAGTAGAAGGGGAAAAGATGAACCCCAAAAATGAAACTTTCTGCACACCGAAGAGACACTTTGATCCCTTCACGAACAAGGAATTAGCACGCAGTACCTGGAAAACCATTCTGACTTGCTTCACATGAGACTCCCAATCATCTGAGAAGATCAAAATGTCATCCAAGTAAACAATCAAGAATTTATCCAGATACTCACGGAAAATGTCATGCATAAAAGACTGAAAAACAGATGGAGCATTGGCAAGTCCAAACGGCATCACCAGATACTCAAAATGACCCTCGGGCGTATTAAATGCCGTTTTCCATTCATCTCCCTGCCTGATTCTCACCAGATTATACGCACCACAAAGATCAATCTTAGTAAACCAACTAGCCCCCTTAATCCGAGCAAACAAGTCAGAAATCAATGGCAAGGGATACTGAAACTTAACAGTGATCTTATTAAGAAGGCGGTAATCAATACACGGTCTTAGCGAACCATCCTTCTTGGCTACAAAAAAGAACCCTGCTCCCAATGGTGACGACGATGGGCGAATATGTCCCTTCTCCAGGGACTCCTTCACATAACTGCGCATAGCGGTGTGTTCAGGTACGGACAAATTAAATAAACGACCCTTAGGGAATTTACTACCAGGAATCAAATCGATAGCACAATCACAATTCCTATGCGGAGGTAGGGCATCAGACTTGGACTCTTCAAATACATCCTGAAAGTCCGACAAGAACTCTGGGATGTCAGAAGGAATGGATGACGAAATAGACAAAAATGGAACATCACCATGTACTCCCTGACAACCCCAGCTGGTTACCGACATAGAGTTCCAATCCAATACTGGATTATGGGTTTGTAGCCATGGCAACCCCAACACGACCACATCATGCAAATTATGCAGTACCAGAAAGCGAATAACTTCCTGATGTGCAGGAGCCATGCACATGGTCAGCTGGGCCCAGTACTGAGGCTTATTCTTGGCCAAAGGTGTAGCATCAATTCCTCTCAATGGAATAGGACACCGCAAAGGCTCCAAGAAAAATCCACAACGTTTAGCATAATCCAAATCCATCAGATTCAGGGCAGCGCCTGAATCCACAAACGCCATGACAGAATACGATGACAAAGAGCACATTAAGGTAATGGACAAAAGGAATTTGGACTGTACAGTACCAATAACGGCAGAGCTATCGAACCGCCTAGTGCGTTTAGGACAATTAGAAATAGCATGAGTAGAATCACCACAATAGAAACACAGTCTGTTCAGACGTCTGTGTTCTTGCCGTTCTACTTTAGTCATAGTCCTGTCGCACTGCATAGGCTCAGGTTTACTCTCAGGCAGTACCGCCAGATGGTGCACAGATTTACGCTCGCGCAAGCGACGACCGATCTGAATGACCAAGGACATAGACTCATTCAAACCAGCAGGCATAGGAAATCCCACCATTACATCCTTAAGAGCTTCAGAGAGACCCTTTCTGAACAAAGCCGCTAGTGCAGATTCATTCCACAGAGTGAGTACTGACCATTTCCTAAATTTCTGACAATATACTTCTACATCATCCTGACCCTGGCATAAAGCCAGCAGATTTTGCTCAGCCTGATCCACTGAATTAGGCTCATCGTAAAGCAATCCCAGCGCCTGGAAAAATGCATCAACATTACTCAATGCAGAATCTCCTGGTGCAAGAGAAAACGCCCAGTCCTGTGGGTCGCCGCGCAAAAAAGAAATAATAATCAAAACCTGTTGAATAGGATTACCAGAAGAATGAGGTTTCAAGGCCAAAAATAGCTTACAATTATTTCTGAAGCTCAGGAACTTAGTTCTGTCACCAAAAAACAAATCAGGAATCGGAATTCTTGGTTCTAGCATCGATTTCTGATCAATAGTATCTTGAATCTTTTGTACATTTACAACGAGATTATCCATTGAGGAGCACAGAGCCTGAATATCCATGTCCACAGCTGTGTCCTGAAGCACTCTAATGTCTAGGGGAAAAAAAAGACTGAAGACAGAGCTAAGAAAAAAAAATGATGTCAGGATTTCTTTTTTCCCTCTATTGGGAATCATTGGTGTGGCTCCTTGTACTGTTATGGCTGGCAATCAGGCAACACAGCGTGCAGTAATCAGCGCACATACAGAGATCTGGCAATAACCAAAAACAATAGGACGAGCTCTGAGACGTGGAATCTCTGTAGACTGCAGTACCTGATCTATCCTCACACAACTATAAGCAGCAGTGGATTGCGCCTAACAACTACCTATGCAACTCGGCACTGCCTGAGGAGCTGACTAGCCTGAAGATAGAAATACAAGCCTGACTTACCTCAGAGAAATACCCCAAAGGAATAGGCAGCCCCCCACATATAATGACTGTTAGCAAGATGAAAAGACAAACGTAGGAATGAAATAGATTCAGCAAAGTGAGGCCCGATATTCTAGACAGAGCGAGGATAGCAAAGAGAACTATGCAGTCTACAAAAAACCCTAAAACGAAAACCACGCAAAGGGGCAAAAAGACCCACCGTGCCGAACTAACAGCACGGCGGTGCACCCCTCTGCTTCTCAGAGCTTCCAGCAAAAGACAATAGCAAGCTGGACAGAAAAAAACAGAAAACAAACTAGAAGCACTTATCTAGCAGAGCAGCAGGCCCAAGGAAAGATGCAGTAGCTCAGATCCAACACTGGAACATTGACAAGGAGCAAGGAAGACAGACTCAGGTGGAGCTAAATAGCAAGGCAGCCAACGAGCTCACCAAAACACCTGAGGGAGGAAGCCCAGAGACTGCAATACCACTTGTGACCACAGAAGTGAACTCAGCCACAGAATTCACAACACCTTGCATTCACTGCATAGGCAAACAGTATGGGAGACCCACTTCCTAATAACGGGAACATTGTTTTCAGTAGGCCCTCCTGCACTTCTCTTCAAAGGGGTATGGGGTGCGTTCTAATTTTTGGCAGCCCTGACACTCATTGCATATGCAATAGCAGTGTAAGAGACCCACTGTTTAATAATGGGAACAACAATGTATAGACGGCTGATGGATCTCTAAGAATAGTGAGGGCCGACTGCTGGCCCTTTAAGAATAGTAAAGGCCGCCTGAAGGCCCAATAAAAATAGCCCCTCCTTCATAAATGAAACAGGAGGAGTCTCATAATGTGTCACACACCACGTGACCAGATAAGGTTGTAAAATGTTAAAACAACATTTCCCAGTAAATGCATTTGTCTTGGCTGAAAGCCATGCTAAAGTTCAAAAACGCTACGTGTGAACATAGCCCAAGGTGTGGAGGAGCATTTTTGTTTTGGTTATTTATTTTGCCTTATATACAAGTCATTACCCTGGAAAAGATAACATATTTCCCAGGAAAATCCATTTTGGTTTCGTTTTTTGTATGTTTTATTGTGAGTCATCACTACTCGGCGCACACTTATCCAGCGATCTGCGCTGAGCGCTTGCAACGGGGTTTCCGCGTAAATCTCTGAAATACATGATTAAGACAGAACCTCTGGCTGAAAATTCCCTATAATGAGGCAGATAGAGGCACTGTAGACGCCGTCTGACCTGCGATCCAGCAGCATCTGTCTTTTTAGGATTGCATAAAAGTGGCGTTGGCCACAGTTTTGTGCACTTCTGAAAAGGAACAGAGGCCATACAGAGTCCAGAGTAACTCTGCTGCCTAACTATAGTGAATGGATCTATCGGGGGTTTCCTCTGTCACATCATTCAGAGATTTAGAAACCCCAAAGTAAGTGTTCAGCGTAGAGCACTGGATAACTGTGATAGCAAACGTCATGTAAAATGTTTTGAATAAAAGCTTCAACTGAATCCACAAAAAAAGCAAGTTCCCACTCAGGTCTGTCATTTGTTAGAGGAAATATAAGGGGCTTCCACATTACTGGTAGCACAAAGGCTTTGGAAAAGCAAAATGGCTCCTCACCTGCCAAAAGAAATTTAGTAAATTCTCCTCTCCCAAATCCAAATGCCCCCTCCCTTCTGAGCTCCAGTGTGCCTAAACCACATATAGCTACCACATGTTTGGTAATTTTGTAGTGATGAGAGCCAGACTAATTTAAAGGGGCATGTCTCCAGAAGCATGAGTTCCATAAGGGGTCTAGTTTCCAAAATGGTGTCACTTGTGGGGGGTTTCCACTGTTTAGGCACATCAGGGGCTCTCCAAACGCGACATGGCAACCGCTAATTATTCCAGCATATTTGAAATTCAAAAAGTCAAATGGCGCTCCTTCCCTTCCATGTCCTGCTGTGTGCTCAAACAGCAGTATTCCCCCACATATGGAGTATTGGCTTACTCAGGAGAAATTGAACAACAAAATGTATGGTCCATTTTCTCCTGTTACCCTTGCGACAGTAAAAAACAAAATTAGGTCTAAAGGAAAATTTTTGTGAAAGAAAAGTAAATGTTTCTTTTTTCTTCCACATTCCAAAATTCCTGTGAAGCACCTTGAGAGTTAATAAACTTCTTGAATGTGGTTTTGAGCACCTTGAGGGGTGCAGTTTTTAGAATGGTGTCACTTTGGGGTATTTTCTTTCATATAAACCCCTTAAAGTGACTTCAAATGTGATCTGGTCCCTAAAAAAATGGTTTTGTAAAATTTGTTGAAAAAATGAAAAATCGCTGGTCAACTTTTAATCCTTATAACTTCCTAACAAAAAAAATTGTTGATTCCAAAATTGTGCTGATGTAAAGTAGACATGTGGGAAATGTTATTTATTAACTATTTTGTGTGATATGACTCTGATTTAAGGGCATAAAAATTAAAATTTTCACCAAATTTCCATTTTTTTCATGAATAAATGAAAGAAATATTGAAGAAATTTTACCACTATCATGAAGTAGAATATGTCACGAGAAAACATTCTCAGAATCACCAGGATCCGTTGAAGCGTTCCAGAGTTATAACCTCATAAAGTGACAGTGGTCAGAATTGTAAAAATTGGCCTGGTCATTAACGTGAAAACAGGCTTCGTCTCAAAGGGATAAACATGCAGGTCAGTTTATACTGCAGAAAAAAAGCAAAGTGGGCATGAGACTTCTATAAATCCTATTCACTTTGCTGGAACTGTAAGACGATGTGTTTTTAAAGCAACAAACAAAATTATGCAGTGTCAAAAACTCACTAAAAACTTATGGTGGGAACACATCCTAAATCTTACGTTCACACTCATGTCTTATTGAGGGTGTCGTAATGTACATGTGAAAAATGGACAAAACACGGGTCGAAAGGAAAAGATAAACGTTATTGTAGTAGTTTGATGTATGCATCATTTTTAAAGCCTGAACAACAGGAATAACTTGTCCCTTGTGATTTTCATATTAATTTGAATATAGTAATCTCTTAAATGACTAAGAATTTTTAGAAAGCTCTTTCATATGCAGAAACCCTGGCAAGTAAATGCATGCTTCAGGTTTCAGCATAATAAGGAATATAGACTAGTATGTAACACCCTGTGGAATTACAACACACGTTACACCCACAGAGGACAGAACTCTTTATAGTTACATCTTTCACTAGATTAGAGGCGTATCTAGGCGACATGCACAAATCCACTTCTGTTTCTACATATAGGAAAATCCCGTTTTTCTCCCCTACGTCATCCTTTTTTACTTTGTTTTGCATTCTTTATTTTCTCATAAGTTTGTAAACTGAACTTTTTCCATTCACACTTATCAATGGATCAGTTGAAATGTCTGACAACTGGACTGAAAACTGTTATAACATAGATATCTAATTTCTGTTGTTCACAGATTCCATAGACTTGAAAGGTTGAGAGTGGTCTTCAAAAAGGGTTGAAAAGAGGATTTAGGTCTTGCTCACACTGCCGTATAATAATCTGCGACTTTTTTTCGAATGGCGATTTGGCGATTGTATCCGATGATTGGACCATGTACACCCATATAAGTCTATAGGAGCGTGTAAAACATGGGACTGCTATCCGAGTTCAGTCCGACAAACGCAGACTCAGACAATGGAGAAGATACAGAAATTAAGGTCTCCATCTTCTCTGCAACTGTGCTGCGATTATCTCATGCGAGACACTTCGACCAAACCCTGGCAGAGTTTGATGAGAGTGACATTAGCATAATGGGCCCGATTCTCTCACAAAGTTTGTTTTGGAGAAATTATTTTTAGCAAGCATTTTTCCTTGCACACAACCAGTATGTGCCTGAAATACTATATAGTAAACTATAAACACTTCAAACAAAGCTGTTTTTGGGGGGGTATTTTGGTGGCTTTTTACATTTTTGTGTTTTCCTCTCCATGATGTCAGCTAAGGTGGGACCTACGGAGGGCAGGTAAAAAGGTAATGTCACATTTAAACTAGAGTTGAGCAAATTTTTCAAAATTCAGTTCTGATTATGGTCGGCGGCAAATAATGTTTTTGCAATAGGCAGCAAATATTGTTTTTGCAATATTCGCCAAACACAGCCGAACGTCATTGGAGTCAATGGGAGTAGAAATGACCGAATATGTTCAGAATCGATCATCAAACATAAATTCGGCACGAATAGGATGCCAATATGGTACAAATATGGCAAATTCAGATTCGGCGACCAATTCCGAACATATTCGCTCAACTCTAATTTCAACACAGTTTCTGCTTCTTCCTGTGTCAAGAGTGCTGAAAAAAACAGGTCCATTGCAAAGATTTTTTTAACAATTGCTGTTAATTTATTCATTTTCATTCCTTAGAATATTAATATGTTCAAACATGTTGGTCTATAAACAAGACAATTAAAGAAAAAAACAACAACGCATGATAGGATTTACACAAAAGATTTAAGTGTGCACTTTTTTTGGCCTTTTATGTCTGCTGTTAGTATAAGTAACCTTTGCTATTTACAGTTTTTTTAAATGGCCACAGTGTGAATGCACAACTAAGCATTGCACTTACACCAACATAAGCTCCAGCTCGTTTCTTTTGCTTTGCTTTAGTTTTTGTACTTTGTACATAGAGGGGCATGGCTCCCACTTTGTATTATCACGAACCAATATGGTAAGAGGGCAATGTAATTTACACCAACAACGTGATGCAATGGGGAGAGGAAGGCCCTCATAGTTGGGTACAAGGGATAGGGCACCTCCTGAACTCCAACCTGTGCCTGTCCCTAAACTCCCCTAACACCCTAAGTGTGTTCCTCCCCCCACCGCCGTCTCATGTCTAAACCCTGTTTGTCTCCTCGCTATTCCCTGGCTAGTGCACTAGCCAGCAAGGATACTAGCCTCACCACTGCAGATGGTGTAGTATTATGATGCAGTGGTTTAGGAGCAACATGGAACGAGCTCTGAAGGAAGTGGTAACTGTACTGACCGCAGTCCCTAAGCTCAACACAACACTAGAAGTAGCCGTGGGATGCTCCTAACTCTCCCTAGGCACCTCGTCACCGCCTAAGAGCTAACTACCCCTAAAGATAGAAGCAGGAAAACTATCTTGCCTCAGAGAAAATCCCCAAAGGATAGATTAGCCCCCCACAAATAATGACTGTGAGTGGAGAGGGAAAAGACACACACAGAATGAAACCAGGATGAGCACAGGAGGCCAGTCTAACTTGATAGATAGGACAGGATGGAATACTGTGCGGTCAGTATAAAACACTACAAAAATCCACGCAGAGTTTACTAAAAATCTCCACACCTGACTAAAGGTGTGGAGGGTGTTGTGAATTCTGTGGCCAAGCTCCCTCCTGTGGTCGTGAGTGGTACTGCGGCTGGTTCTGTCTATGAGCTTCCTTTGGTGGATGAGAGTGGTACTGCGGCTTCTGAGTTTCCTTCCTCAGGTGATGAGGTTAGGTCGTTAGGTGCTGCTCTATTTAACTCCACCTGGTGCTTTGATCCTGGCCTCCAGTCAATGTTCTAGTATTGGTCTTGCATCCTCCTGGATCGTTCCTGTGGCCTCTCTTTCCTGCATAAGCTAAGTTCTGCTTGTGTTATTTTTGCTTGCTATATTTTCTGTCCAGCTTGCTATATTGGTTTTTTCTTGCTTGCTGGAAGCTCTGAGACGCAGAGGGAGCACCTCCGTACCGTTAGTCGGTGCGGAAGGTCTTTTTGCCCCTCTGCGTGGTTGTTTGTAGGTTTTTGTGTTGACCGCAAAGCTATCTTTCCTATCCTCGGTCTATTCAGTAAGTCGGGCCTCACTTTGCTAAATCTATTTCATCTCTGTGTTTGTATTTCATCTTTACTCACAGTCATTATATGTGGGGGGCTGCCTTTTCCTTTGGGGAATTTCTCTGAGGCAAGGTAGGCTTATTTTTCTATCTTCAGGGCTAGTTAGTTTCTCAGGCTGTGCCGAGTTGCATAGGGAGCGTTAGGCTCAATCCACGGCTACCTCTAGTGTGGTGTGTTAGGATTAGGGATTGCGGTCAGCAGAGTTTCCACGTCTCAGAGCTTGTCCTATGTTTTTGGTAAATGTCAGGTCACCTTGTGTGCTCTGAACTTCAAGGTCCATTGTGGTTCTGAATTACCTGTTCATAACAGGAGGGTAAATCTGCTTCCCAGAGCTTCCAGCAAGACAGAATTAATTCATACTGATAACGCTGGACAAACATAGAAGCACAGAACAGATAATTCCACAATCTGTGAACAGAAAAGAGCAAGCAAAAACTTAGCTTTGCTGAACTGGTCAGGATAACAGGGAACTCCAAAGAGATGTGAATCCAACCAGGAACCATTTACAAGTGGCACTGGCTGAAGGACAGAGCCAGGCATAAATAGCCGAGCAGAAAAGACGATCAGTGGAAGCAGCTGAAGACAGCTAACTACAAGGAGCAGCCATATCACTTGAAACCACAAGAGGGAGCCCAAGAGCAGAACTCACAAAAGTGCCACTTACAACCACCGGAGGGAGCCCAAGAGCCGAATTCACAACAGTGTACAACACAAGGAAAGGTACAACAACAAGACGGGCAGTAAAAGGGGAACTTAACAACTGTCTCTGCTGTCGATTTTCATCAGTGTGCTGGATCAGATTTTTATCAATGTATAGTCAGTATATCCATTTTTACCATCAGTGTATTATCAGACATTTTCTTTATTCTCCCTGTAACTGCATGCACCAGTCCATTGCGGTGGTTCAAGGAACAATTAGAGCCACTGGTCACTATACAGTGAGTGCACACTAATCACTCGCAGGCACTTAGACAACCTTGTTTGTACACACATGCTGCACACACACACTGCAGAGCAAACTGTCAATCAAAGTGCACAGGAGTGAAAACAACACAATCACTGCAGAGTGACTGTAACTCCTCCCTGCACCACTCTAATGACTGGAAGAGATCGGCTACAGGGAGAATAATATTTAATTTTCTCTCTGTAGCTACTGCTCCAGTTAGCCTGCCAGACATAGTTTAACCCCTTTACCCCCAAGGGTGGTTTGCACGTTAATGACCGGGCCAAGCAGAAAAGAAGATCAGTGGAAGCAGCTGAAGACAGCTAACTCCAAGGAGCAGCCATACCACTTGAAACCACAAGAGGGAGCCCAAGAGCAGACCTCACAAAAGTGCCACTTACAACCACCGGAGGGAGCCCAAGAGCGGAATTCACAACAGTACCCCCCTTGAGGAGGGGTCACCGAACCCTCACCAGAGCCCCCAGGCCGATCAGGACGAGCCAAGTGAAAAGCACGAACCAAATTGGTGGCATGGACATCGGAGGCAACAACCCAAGAATTATCCTCCTGACCATAACCCTTCCACTTGACAAGATACTGAAGCCTCCACCTCAAAAAACGAGAATCCAAAATCTTCTCAACCTCATATTCCAACTCTCCCTCAACCAACACCAGGGCAGGAGGGTCAACCGAGGGAACAACGGGCACGACATATCTCCGCAACAAAGATCTATGGAAAACATTATGAATGGCAAAAGAGGCTGGAAGAGCCAAACGAAAAGACACCGGATTAATAATTTCAGAAATTTTATAAGGACCAATAAACCGAGGCTTAAAATTAGAGGACAAAACCCTCATAGGAACATGACGAGAAGACAACCAGACCAAATCCCCCACACGAAGCCGGGGACCAACACACCGACGGCGGTTAGCAAAACGTTGAGCCCTTTCCTGAGACAATGTCAAATTGTCCACCACATGAGTCCAAATCTGCTGCAGCCTGTCCACCACAGAGTCAACACCAGGACAATCAGAAGGCTCAACCTGCCCAGAAGAAAAGCGAGGATGAAAACCAAAATTACGAAAGAAAGGTGAAACCAAAGTAGCCGAACTAGCCCGATTATTAACCCCTCTGTGACCTTAGACGTACTATCCCGTCGAGGTGCCCTGGGCTTATCTGACCCTGGACGGGATAGTACGTCATAGCCGATCGGCCGCGCTCACGGGGGGAGCGCGGCCGATCGCGGCCGGGTGTCAGCTGCTTATCGCAGCTGACATCCGGCACTATGTGCCAGGAGCGGTCACGGACCGCCCCCGGCACATTAACCCCTGGCACACCGCGATCAAAGATGATCGCGATGTGCCGGCGGTGCAGGGAAGCACCGCGCAGGGAGGGGGCTCCCTGCGGGATTCCCTGAGCCCCCCGCAGCAACGCGATGTGATCGCGTTGCTGCGAGGGTCTCCTCACCTCCCTCCCTGCTCGAGCCCCGGATCCAAGATGGCCGCGGATCCGGGTCCTGCAGGGAGGGAGGTGGCTTCACAGAGCCTGCTTAGAGCAGGCACTGTGAAGGCTGCAGCGCTGCATGTCAGATCACTGATCTGTGATGTCCCCCCCTGGGACAAAGTAAAAAAGTTAAAAAAAAATTTTCCAAATGTGTAAAAAAAATAAAAAAAAATATTCCAAAATAATGAAAAAAAAAAAAAATATTATTCCCATAAATACATTTCTTCATCTAAATAAAAAAAAAAAACCAATAAAAGTACACATATTTAGTATCGCCGCGTCCGTAACGACCCGACCTATAAAACTGTCCCACTAGTTAACCCCTTCAGTAAACACCGTAAGAAAAAAAAAAAAAAACGAGGCAAAAAACAACGCTTTATTATCATACCGCCGAACAAAAAGTGGAATAACACGCGATCAAAAGGACAGATATAAATAACCATGGTACCGCTGAAAGCGTCATATTGTCCTGCAAAAAAAGAGCTGCCATACAGCATCATCAGCAAAAAAATAAAAAAGTTATAGTCCTGAGAATAAAGCGATGCAAAAATAATTATTTTTTCTGTAAAATAGTTTTTATCGTATAAAAGCACCAAACCATAAAAAAATGATATAAATGAGGTATCGCTGTAATCGTACTGACCCGAAGAATAAAACTGATTTATCAATTTTACCAAACGCGGAACGGTATAAACGCCTCCCCCAATAGAAATTCATGAATAGCTGGCTTTTGGTCATTCTTCCTCACAAAAATCGGAATAAAAAGCGATAAAAAAATGTCACGTGCCCAAAAATGTTTTCAATAAAAACGTCAACTCGTCCCGCAAAAAACAAGACCTCACATGACTCTGTGGACCAAAATATGGAAAAATTATAGCTCTCAAAATGTGGTATTGCAAAAAATATTTTTTGCAATAAAAAGGGTCTTTCAGTGTGTGACGGCTGCCAATCATAAAAATCCGCTAAAAAACTCGCTATAAAAGTAAATCAAACCCCCCTTCATCACCCCCTTAGTTAGGGAAAAATAAAAAAAAATGTATTTATTTCTATTTTCCCGTTAGGGCTAGGGTTAGGGCTAGGGCTAGGGTTAGGGCTAGGGTTAGGGCTAGGGCTAGGGTTAGGGCTAGGGTTAGGGCTAGGGTTAGGGTTAGGGCTAGGGTTAGGGCTAGGGTTAGGGCTAGGGTTAGGGCTAGGGTTAGGGCTAGGGTTAGGGCTAGGGCTAGGGTTAGGGCTAGGGTTAGGGCTAGGGTTAGGGTTAGGGTTGGGGCTACAGTTAGGGTTGGGGCTAAAGTTAGGGTTAGGGTTTAGATTACATTTACAGTTGGGAATAGGGTTGGGATTAGGGTTAGGGGTGTGTCAGGGTTAGAGGTGTGGTTAGGGTTACCGTTGGAATTAGGGTTAGGGGTGTGTTTAGATTAGGGTTTCAGTTATAATTGGGGGGTTTCCACTGTTTCGGCACATCAGGGGCTCTCCAAACACGACATGGCGTCCGATCTCAATTCCAGCCAATTCTGCGTTGAAAAAGTAAAACAGTGCTCCTTCCCTTCCGAGCTCTCCTGTGTGCCCAAACAGGGGTTTACCCCAACATATGGGGTATCAGTGTACTCAGGACAAATTGGACAACAACTTTTGTGGACCAATTTCTCCTGTTACCCTTGGGAAAATACAAAACTGGGGGCTAAAAAATAATTTTTGTGGGAAAACAAAAAGATTTTTTATTTTCACGGCTCTGCGTTATAAACTGTAGTGAAACACTTGGGGGTTCAAAGTTCTCACAACACATCTAGATAAGTTCATTGAGGGGTCTAGTTTCCAATATGGGGTCACTTGTGCGGGGTTTCTACTGTTTAGGTACATTAGGGGCTCTGGAAACGCAATGTGACGCCTGCAGACCAATCCATCTAAGTCTGCATTCCAAATGATGCTCCTTCCCTTCCGAGCCCTCCCATGCGCCCAAACGGCGGCTCCCCCCCACATATCGGGTATCAGCGTACTCAGGACAAATTGGACAACAACATTTAGGGTCCAATTTCTCCTGCTAACCTTGGAAAAATACAAAACTGGGGGCTAAAATATAATTTTTGTGGAAAAAAAAATATTTTTCATTTGCATGGCTCTGCGTTATAAACTGTAGTGAAATACTTGGGGGTTCAAAGCTCTCACAACACATCAAGATGAGTTCCTTAGGGGGTCTACTTTCCAAAATGGTGTCACTTGTGGGGGGTTTCAATGTTTAGGCACATCAGTGGCTCTCCAAACGCAACATGGCGTTCCATCTCAATTCCTGTCAATTTTGCATTGAAAAGTCAAACGGCGCTCCTTCCCTTCCGAGCTCTCCCATGCGCCCAAACAGTGGTTTACTGCCACATATGGGGTATCAGCGTACTCGGGACAAATTGGACAACAACTTTTGAGGTCCAATTTCTTCTCTTACCCTTGGAAAAATAAAAAATTGGGGGCAAAAATATAATTTTTGTGAAAAAATATGATTTTTTATTTTTACGGTTCTGCATTATAAACTTCTGTGAAGCACTTGGTGGGTCAAAGTGCTCACCACACCTCTAGATAAGTTCCTTAGGGGGTCTACTTTCCAAAATGGTGTCACTTGTGGGGGGTTTCAATGTTTAGGCACATCAGTGGCTCTCCAAACGCAACATGGCGTCCCATCTCAATTTCTGTCAATTTTGCATTGAAAAGTCAAACTGCGCTCCTTCCCTTCCGAGCTCTCCCATGCGCCCAAACAGTGGTTTACTGCCACATATGGGGTATCATCGTACTCAGGACAAATTGGACAACAACTTCTGAGGTCCAATTTCTTCTCTTACCCTTGGAAAAATAAAAAATTGGGGGCAAAAATATAATTTTTGTGAAAAAATATGATTTTTTATTTTTACGGTTCTGCATTATAAACTTCTGTGAAGCACTTGGTGGGTCAAAGTGCTCACCACACATCCAGATAAGTTCCTTAGGGGGTCTACTTTCCAAAATGGTGTCACTTGTGGGGGGTTTCAATGTTTAGGCACATCAGTGGCTCTCCAAACGCAACATGGCGTCCCATCTCAATTCCTGTCAATTTTGCATTGAAAAGTCAAATAGCGCTCCTTCCCTTCCGAGCTCTCCCATGCGCCCAAACAGTGGTTTACTGCCACATATGGGGTATCGGCGTACTCAGGACAAATTGGACAACAACTTTTTGGGTCCAATTTCTCCTGTTACCCTTGGTAAAATAAAACAAATTGGAGCTGAAGTAAATTTTTTGTGTAAAAAAGTTAAATGTTCATTTTAATTTAAACATTCCAAAAATTCCTATTAAACACCTGAAGGGTTAATAAACTTCTTGAATGTGGTTTTGAGCACCTTGAGGGGTGCAGTTTTTAGAATGGTGTCACACTTGGGCATTTTCTATCATATAGACCCCTCAAAATGACTTCAAATGAGACGTGGTCCCTAAAAAAAAATGGTGTTGTAAAAATGAGAAATTGCTGGTCAACTTTTAACCCTTATAACTCCCTAACAAAAAAAAAAATTGGTTCCAAAATTATGCTGATGTAAAGGAGACATGTGGGAAATGTTACTTATTAAGTATTTTGTGTGACATATCTCTGTGATTTAATTGCATAAAAATTCAAAGTTTGAAAATTGCGAAATTTTCAAAATTTTCGCCAAATTTCCGTTTTTTTCACAAATAAACGCAGGTACTATCAAAGAAATTTTACCACTATCATGAAGTACAATATGTCACGAGAAAACAACGTCAGAATCACCAGGATCCGTTGAAGCGTTTCGGAGTTATAACCTCATAAAGGGACAGTGGTCAGAATTGTAAAAATTGGCCTGGTCATTAACGTGCAAACCACCCTTGGGGGTAAAGGGGTTAAGGGCAAACTCAGCCAACGGCAAGAAAGACACCCAATCATCCTGATCAGCAGACACAAAGCATCTCAAATAGGTCTCCAAGGTCTGATTAGTTCGCTCAGTTTGGCCATTAGTCTGAGGATGAAACGCCGAAGAAAAAGACAAATCAATGCCCATTTTAGCACAAAAGGCCCGCCAAAATCTAGAGACAAACTGAGAACCTCTGTCAGACACAATATTCTCCGGAATGCCATGCAAACGAACCACATGCTGAAAAAACAATGGAACCAGACCTGAGGAGGAAGGCAACTTAGGCAAAGGTACCAGATGGGCCATTTTAGACAACCGGTCACAAACAACCCAGATAACAGACATCTTCTGGGAAACAGGAAGATCCGAAATAAAATCCATGGAAATATGCGTCCAGGGCCTCTCAGGGACCGGCAAAGGCAAAAGCAACCCACTAGCGCGGGAACAGCAAGGCTTGGCTCGGGCGCAAGTCACACAGGACTGCACAAAAGCACGCACATCGCGCGACAAGGAAGGCCACCAAAAGGACCTAGCAACCAAATCTCTGGTACCAAAAATCCCAGGATGACCAGCCAACACTGAACAATGAACCTCAGAAATCACCTTACTCGTCCATCTATCAGGAACAAACAGCTTCCCCACAGGACAGCGGTCAGGCCTATCAGCCTGATATTCCTGAAGCACCCGCCGCAAATCAGGGGAGATGGCAGAAAGAATCACCCCTTCCTTAAGAATGCCAACCGGCTCAAGGACTCCAGGAGAATCAGGCGAAAAACTCCTAGAGAGGGCATCAGCCTTAACATTCTTAGATCCCGGAAGATACGAGACCACAAAATCAAAACGGGAGAAAAACAGAGACCATCGAGCCTGTCTAGGATTCAGCCGCTTGGCCGACTCGAGGTAAACCAGATTCTTATGATCAGTCAAGACCACAACGCGGTGCTTAGCTCCCTCAAGCCAATGTCGCCACTCCTCAAACGCCCACTTCATAGCCAACAACTCCCGATTGCCGACATCATAATTGCGTTCCGCAGGCGAAAACTTTCTGGAAAAAAAGGCACACGGTTTCATCAAAGAACCATCAGACTCCCTCTGAGACAAAACGGCCGCTGCCCCAATCTCAGAAGCGTCGACCTCAACCTGAAAAGGAAGAGAAACATCCGGCTGACGCAACACAGGGGCAGAAGTAAATCGGCGTTTAAGCTCCTGAAAGGCCTCAACAGCCGCAGAGGACCAATTCGTCACGTCAGCGCCTTTCTTCGTCAAATCAGTAAGGGGCTTAACCACACTGGAAAAGTTGGCAATGAAACGGCGATAGAAATTAGCAATGCCCAAAAATTTTTGAAGGCCCTTCACAGATGTGAGTTGAATCCAGTCATGAATAGCTTGAACCTTAACAGGATCCATTTCTATAGACGAGGGAGAAAAAATAAAACCCAAAAAAGAGACCTTCTGAACTCCGAATAGGCACTTAGACCCCTTCACAAACAAAGCATTATCACGAAGGATCTGGAACACCATCCTGACCTGCTTCACATGAGACTCCCAATCATCGGAAAAAATCAAAATATCATCCAAATATACGACCATGAATTTATCAAGATAATTGCGGAAAATATCATGCATGAAAGACTGGAACACAGATGGAGCATTAGAGAGCCCAAATGGCATCACAAGGTATTCAAAATGGCCTTCGGGCGTATTAAATGCAGTTTTCCATTCATCACCCTGTTTAATGCGAACAAGATTATATGCCCCTCGGAGGTCAATCTTAGTAAACCAACTAGCCCCCTTAATCTGAGCAAACAAATCAGTAAGCAGAGGCAAGGGGTATTGGAATTTAACCGTGATCTTATTAAGAAGACGATGATCAATACAGGGTCTCAAAGAGCCATCCTTCTTAGCAACAAAAAAGAAACCCGCTCCCAATGGTGACGAAGAGGGCCGAATATGCCCCTTCTCCAAAGACTCCTTAACATAACTCCGCATGGCGGCATGCTCTGGCACAGACAGATTGAAAAGTCGGCCCTTAGGGAACTTGCAACCAGGAATCAAGTTAATAGCACAATCACAGTCCCTGTGTGGTGGAAGGGAACTGGACTTGGGCTCATCAAATACATCCTGGAAATCCGACAAAAATTCAGGGACCTCAGAAGAGGGGGAAAAGGAAATTGACATCAAAGGAACGTCACTATGTACCCCTTGACAACCCCAACTAGTCACAGTCATAGTTTTCCAATCCAGCACCGGATTATGTTCCTGTAACCATGGAAAACCCAGTACAATAACATCAAGCAGGTTATGCCACACCAGAAAACGGCAATCTTCCTGATGTGCTGGGGCCGTGTACATAGTCATCTGCGTCCAGTACTGAGGTTTATCCTTGGCCAAGGGTGTAGCATCAATACCCCTCAAAGGAATAGGGCTCTGCAAAGGCTGCAAGGAAAAACCACAGCGCCTGGCGAATTCTAAGTCCATTAAGTTCAGGGCAGCGCCTGAATCCACAAATGCCATGACAGAAAAGGACGACAATGAGCAAATCAGGGTCACAGATAAGAGAAATTTAGGCTGTATAGTACTAATGGTAACAGACCTAGCGACTCTCTTAGTACGCTTAGGGCAATCAGAGATAACATGAGTAGAATCACCACAGTAAAAACACAGCCTATTCTGACGTCTGAATTCCTGCCGTTCTGTTCTAGTCAAAATCCTATCACATTGCATACGTTCAGGACTCTGCTCCGAGGACACTGCCATATGGTGCACAGCTTTGCGCTCGCGCAGACGCCGATCAATCTGAATAGCTGGAGATATAGATTCGCTCAAACCGGCAGGCGTAGGAAAGCCCACCATCACATCTTTAAGGGCTTCAGAAAGACCTTTTCTGAAAATAGCAGCCAGAGCCTCCTCATTCCATTTAGTGAGCACAGACCATTTTCTAAATTTCTGGCAGTATAATTCTGCCGCTTCCTGACCTTGACACAAGGCCAACAGGGTTTTTTCTGCATGATCCACGGAATTAGGTTCGTCATACAATAATCCGAGCGCTTGAAAAAATGCGTCTACATTCAATAATGCCGGATCCCCTGTTTCAAGAGAAAAGGCCCAGTCTTGAGGGTCACCACGCAGCAAGGATATGATGATTTTTACTTGCTGAATGGGATCACCTGAAGAACGGGGTTTCAAAGCAAAAAACAATTTGCAGTTACTTTTAAAGTTCAAAAACTTGGATCTGTCCCCCCAAAAAAAATCAGGAGTAGGAATTCTAGGCTCCAAAGCTGGAGTCTGGACAACGTAGTCCTGGATACTCTGTACTCTTGCAGCAAGTTGATCCACATGAGAAAACAAACCCTGAACATCCATGCCAGAGCATATATCCTGAACCACCCAGATATCAAGAGGAAAAAAAAGACAAACCAGAGCACAGAAAAAAAAATGGTTCAGAACTTTCTTTTCCTTCTTTTGAGATGCATTTAATTCATTTTTGGCCACTTGTACTGTTATGATGCGGTGGTTTAGGAGCAACATGGAACGAGCTCTGAAGGAAGTGGTAACTGTACTGACCGCAGTCCCTAAGCTCAACACAACACTAGAAGTAGCCATGGGATGCTCCTAACTCTCCCTAAGCACCTCGTCACCGCCTAAGAGCTAACTACCCCTAAAGATAGAAGCAGGAAAACTATCTTGCCTCAGAGAAAATCCCCAAAGGATAGATTAGCCCCCCACAAATAATGACTGTGAGTGGAGAGGGAAAAGACACACACAGAATGAAACCAGGATGAGCACAGGAGGCCAGTCTAACTTGATAGATAGGACAGGATGGAATACTGTGCGGTCAGTATAAAACACTACAAAAATCCATGCAGAGTTTACTAAAAATCTCCACACCTGACTAAAGGTGTGGAGGGTAAATCTGCTTCCCAGAGCTTCCAGCAAGACAGAATTAATTCATACTGATAACGCTGGACAAACATAGAAGCACAGAACAGATAAGTCCACAATCTGTGAACAGAAAAGAGCAAGCAAAAACGTAGCTTTGCTGAACTTGTAAGGATAACAGGGAACTCCAAAGAGATGTGTATCCAACCAGGAACCATTTACCAGTGGCACTGGCTGAAGAACAGAGCTAGGCATAAATAGCCGAGCAGAAAAGACGATCAGTGGAAGCAGCTGAAGACAGCTAACTCCAAGGAGCAGCCATATCACTTGAAACCACAAGAGGGAGCCCAAGAGCAGAACTCACAAAAGTGCCACTTACAACCACCGGAGGGAGACCAAGAGCGGAATTCACAACAGTGTACAACACAAGGAAAGGTACAACAACAAGACGGGCAGTAAAAGGGGAACTTAACAACTGTCTCTGCTGTCGATTTTCATCAGTGTGCTGGATCAGATTTTTATCAATGTATAGTCAGTATATCCATTTTTACCATCAGTGTATTATCAGACATTTTCTTTATTCTCCCTGTAACTGCATGCACCAGTCCATTGCGGTGGTTCAAGGAACAATTAGAGCCACTGGTCACTATACAGTGAGTGCACACTAATCACTCGCAGGCACTTAGACAACCTTGTTTGTACACACATGCTGCACACACACACTGCAGAGCAAACTGTCAATCAAAGTGCACAGGAGTGAAAACAACACAATCACTGCAGAGTGACTGTAACTCCTCCCTGCACCACTCTAATGACTGGAAGAGATCGGCTACAGGGAGAATAATATTTAATTTTCTCTCTGTAGCTACTGCTCCAGTTAGCCTGCCAGACATAGTTTAACCCCTTTACCCCCAAGGGTGGTTTGCACGTTAATGACCGGGCCAAGCAGAAAAGAAGATCAGTGGAAGCAGCTGAAGACAGCTAACTCCAAGGAGCAGCCATACCACTTGAAACCACAAGAGGGAGCCCAAGAGCAGACCTCACAAAAGTGCCACTTACAACCACCGGAGGGAGCCCAAGAGCGGAATTCACAACAGTACCCCCCTTGAGGAGGGGTCACCGAACCCTCACCAGAGCCCCCAGGCCGATCAGGACGAGCCAAGTGAAAAGCACGAACCAAATTGGTGGCATGGACATCGGAGGCAACAACCCAAGAATTATCCTCCTGACCATAACCCTTCCACTTGACAAGATACTGAAGCCTCCGCCTCAAAAAACGAGAATCCAAAATCTTCTCAACCTCATATTCCAACTCTCCCTCAACCAACACCAGGGCAGGAGGGTCAACCGAGGGAACAACGGGCACGACATATCTCCGCAACAAAGATCTATGGAAAACATTATGAATGGCAAAAGAGGCTGGAAGAGCCAAACGAAAAGACACCGGATTAATAATTTCAGAAATTTTATAAGGACCAATAAACCGAGGCTTAAAATTAGAGGACAAAACCCTCATAGGAACATGACGAGAAGACAACCAGACCAAATCCCCCACACGAAGCCGGGGACCAACACACCGACGGCGGTTAGCAAAACGTTGAGCCCTTTCCTGAGACAATGTCAAATTGTCCACCACATGAGTCCAAATCTGCTGCAGCCTGTCCACCACAGAGTCAACACCAGGACAATCAGAAGGCTCAACCTGCCCAGAAGAAAAGCGAGGATGAAAACCAAAATTACGAAAGAAAGGTGAAACCAAAGTAGCCGAACTAGCCCGATTATTAACCCCTCTGTGACCTTAGACGTACTATCCCGTCGAGGTGCCCTGGGCTTATCTGACCCTGGACGGGATAGTACGTCATAGCCGATCGGCCGCGCTCACGGGGGGAGCGCGGCCGATCGCGGCCGGGTGTCAGCTGCTTATCGCAGCTGACATCCGGCACTATGTGCCAGGAGCGGTCACGGACCGCCCCCGGCACATTAACCCCTGGCACACCGCGATCAAAGATGATCGCGATGTGCCGGCGGTGCAGGGAAGCACCGCGCAGGGAGGGGGCTCCCTGCGGGATTCCCTGAGCCCCCCGCAGCAACGCGATGTGATCGCGTTGCTGCGAGGGTCTCCTCACCTCCCTCCCTGCTCGAGCCCCGGATCCAAGATGGCCGCGGATCCGGGTCCTGCAGGGAGGGAGGTGGCTTCACAGAGCCTGCTTAGAGCAGGCACTGTGAAGGCTGCAGCGCTGCATGTCAGATCACTGATCTGTGATGTCCCCCCCTGGGACAAAGTAAAAAAGTTAAAAAAAAATTTTCCAAATGTGTAAAAAAAATAAAAAAAAATATTCCAAAATAATGAAAAAAAAAAAAAATATTATTCCCATAAATACATTTCTTCATCTAAATAAAAAAAAAAAACCAATAAAAGTACACATATTTAGTATCGCCGCGTCCGTAACGACCCGACCTATAAAACTGTCCCACTAGTTAACCCCTTCAGTAAACACCGTAAGAAAAAAAAAAAAAAACGAGGCAAAAAACAACGCTTTATTATCATACCGCCGAACAAAAAGTGGAATAACACGCGATCAAAAGGACAGATATAAATAACCATGGTACCGCTGAAAGCGTCATATTGTCCTGCAAAAAAAGAGCTGCCATACAGCATCATCAGCAAAAAAATAAAAAAGTTATAGTCCTGAGAATAAAGCGATGCAAAAATAATTATTTTTTCTGTAAAATAGTTTTTATCGTATAAAAGCACCAAACCATAAAAAAATGATATAAATGAGGTATCGCTGTAATCGTACTGACCCGAAGAATAAAACTGATTTATCAATTTTACCAAACGCGGAACGGTATAAACGCCTCCCCCAATAGAAATTCATGAATAGCTGGCTTTTGGTCATTCTTCCTCACAAAAATCGGAATAAAAAGCGATAAAAAAATGTCACGTGCCCAAAAATGTTTTCAATAAAAACGTCAACTCGTCCCGCAAAAAACAAGACCTCACATGACTCTGTGGACCAAAATATGGAAAAATTATAGCTCTCAAAATGTGGTATTGCAAAAAATATTTTTTGCAATAAAAAGGGTCTTTCAGTGTGTGACGGCTGCCAATCATAAAAATCCGCTAAAAAACTCGCTATAAAAGTAAATCAAACCCCCCTTCATCACCCCCTTAGTTAGGGAAAAATAAAAAAAAATGTATTTATTTCTATTTTCCCGTTAGGGCTAGGGTTAGGGCTAGGGCTAGGGTTAGGGCTAGGGTTAGGGCTAGGGCTAGGGTTAGGGCTAGGGTTAGGGCTAGGGTTAGGGTTAGGGCTAGGGTTAGGGCTAGGGTTAGGGCTAGGGTTAGGGCTAGGGTTAGGGCTAGGGTTAGGGCTAGGGTTAGGGCTAGGGCTAGGGTTAGGGCTAGGGTTAGGGCTAGGGTTAGGGTTAGGGTTGGGGCTACAGTTAGGGTTGGGGCTAAAGTTAGGGTTAGGGTTTAGATTACATTTACAGTTGGGAATAGGGTTGGGATTAGGGTTAGGGGTGTGTCAGGGTTAGAGGTGTGGTTAGGGTTACCGTTGGAATTAGGGTTAGGGGTGTGTTTAGATTAGGGTTTCAGTTATAATTGGGGGGTTTCCACTGTTTCGGCACATCAGGGGCTCTCCAAACACGACATGGCGTCCGATCTCAATTCCAGCCAATTCTGCGTTGAAAAAGTAAAACAGTGCTCCTTCCCTTCCGAGCTCTCCTGTGTGCCCAAACAGGGGTTTACCCCAACATATGGGGTATCAGTGTACTCAGGACAAATTGGACAACAACTTTTGTGGACCAATTTCTCCTGTTACCCTTGGGAAAATACAAAACTGGGGGCTAAAAAATAATTTTTGTGGGAAAACAAAAAGATTTTTTATTTTCACGGCTCTGCGTTATAAACTGTAGTGAAACACTTGGGGGTTCAAAGTTCTCACAACACATCTAGATAAGTTCATTGAGGGGTCTAGTTTCCAATATGGGGTCACTTGTGCGGGGTTTCTACTGTTTAGGTACATTAGGGGCTCTGGAAACGCAATGTGACGCCTGCAGACCAATCCATCTAAGTCTGCATTCCAAATGATGCTCCTTCCCTTCCGAGCCCTCCCATGCGCCCAAACGGCGGCTCCCCCCCACATATCGGGTATCAGCGTACTCAGGACAAATTGGACAACAACATTTAGGGTCCAATTTCTCCTGCTAACCTTGGAAAAATACAAAACTGGGGGCTAAAATATAATTTTTGTGGAAAAAAAAATATTTTTCATTTGCATGGCTCTGCGTTATAAACTGTAGTGAAATACTTGGGGGTTCAAAGCTCTCACAACACATCAAGATGAGTTCCTTAGGGGGTCTACTTTCCAAAATGGTGTCACTTGTGGGGGGTTTCAATGTTTAGGCACATCAGTGGCTCTCCAAACGCAACATGGCGTTCCATCTCAATTCCTGTCAATTTTGCATTGAAAAGTCAAACGGCGCTCCTTCCCTTCCGAGCTCTCCCATGCGCCCAAACAGTGGTTTACTGCCACATATGGGGTATCAGCGTACTCGGGACAAATTGGACAACAACTTTTGAGGTCCAATTTCTTCTCTTACCCTTGGAAAAATAAAAAATTGGGGGCAAAAATATAATTTTTGTGAAAAAATATGATTTTTTATTTTTACGGTTCTGCATTATAAACTTCTGTGAAGCACTTGGTGGGTCAAAGTGCTCACCACACCTCTAGATAAGTTCCTTAGGGGGTCTACTTTCCAAAATGGTGTCACTTGTGGGGGGTTTCAATGTTTAGGCACATCAGTGGCTCTCCAAACGCAACATGGCGTCCCATCTCAATTTCTGTCAATTTTGCATTGAAAAGTCAAACTGCGCTCCTTCCCTTCCGAGCTCTCCCATGCGCCCAAACAGTGGTTTACTGCCACATATGGGGTATCATCGTACTCAGGACAAATTGGACAACAACTTCTGAGGTCCAATTTCTTCTCTTACCCTTGGAAAAATAAAAAATTGGGGGCAAAAATATAATTTTTGTGAAAAAATATGATTTTTTATTTTTACGGTTCTGCATTATAAACTTCTGTGAAGCACTTGGTGGGTCAAAGTGCTCACCACACATCCAGATAAGTTCCTTAGGGGGTCTACTTTCCAAAATGGTGTCACTTGTGGGGGGTTTCAATGTTTAGGCACATCAGTGGCTCTCCAAACGCAACATGGCGTCCCATCTCAATTCCTGTCAATTTTGCATTGAAAAGTCAAATAGCGCTCCTTCCCTTCCGAGCTCTCCCATGCGCCCAAACAGTGGTTTACTGCCACATATGGGGTATCGGCGTACTCAGGACAAATTGGACAACAACTTTTTGGGTCCAATTTCTCCTGTTACCCTTGGTAAAATAAAACAAATTGGAGCTGAAGTAAATTTTTTGTGTAAAAAAGTTAAATGTTCATTTTAATTTAAACATTCCAAAAATTCCTATTAAACACCTGAAGGGTTAATAAACTTCTTGAATGTGGTTTTGAGCACCTTGAGGGGTGCAGTTTTTAGAATGGTGTCACACTTGGGCATTTTCTATCATATAGACCCCTCAAAATGACTTCAAATGAGACGTGGTCCCTAAAAAAAAATGGTGTTGTAAAAATGAGAAATTGCTGGTCAACTTTTAACCCTTATAACTCCCTAACAAAAAAAAAAATTGGTTCCAAAATTATGCTGATGTAAAGGAGACATGTGGGAAATGTTACTTATTAAGTATTTTGTGTGACATATCTCTGTGATTTAATTGCATAAAAATTCAAAGTTTGAAAATTGCGAAATTTTCAAAATTTTCGCCAAATTTCCGTTTTTTTCACAAATAAACGCAGGTACTATCAAAGAAATTTTACCACTATCATGAAGTACAATATGTCACGAGAAAACAACGTCAGAATCACCAGGATCCGTTGAAGCGTTTCGGAGTTATAACCTCATAAAGGGACAGTGGTCAGAATTGTAAAAATTGGCCTGGTCATTAACGTGCAAACCACCCTTGGGGGTAAAGGGGTTAAGGGCAAACTCAGCCAACGGCAAGAAAGACACCCAATCATCCTGATCAGCAGACACAAAGCATCTCAAATAGGTCTCCAAGGTCTGATTAGTTCGCTCAGTTTGGCCATTAGTCTGAGGATGAAACGCCGAAGAAAAAGACAAATCAATGCCCATTTTAGCACAAAAGGCCCGCCAAAATCTAGAGACAAACTGAGAACCTCTGTCAGACACAATATTCTCCGGAATGCCATGCAAACGAACCACATGCTGAAAAAACAATGGAACCAGACCTGAGGAGGAAGGCAACTTAGGCAAAGGTACCAGATGGGCCATTTTAGACAACCGGTCACAAACAACCCAGATAACAGACATCTTCTGGGAAACAGGAAGATCCGAAATAAAATCCATGGAAATATGCGTCCAGGGCCTCTCAGGGACCGGCAAAGGCAAAAGCAACCCACTAGCGCGGGAACAGCAAGGCTTGGCTCGGGCGCAAGTCACACAGGACTGCACAAAAGCACGCACATCGCGCGACAAGGAAGGCCACCAAAAGGACCTAGCAACCAAATCTCTGGTACCAAAAATCCCAGGATGACCAGCCAACACTGAACAATGAACCTCAGAAATCACCTTACTCGTCCATCTATCAGGAACAAACAGCTTCCCCACAGGACAGCGGTCAGGCCTATCAGCCTGATATTCCTGAAGCACCCGCCGCAAATCAGGGGAGATGGCAGAAAGAATCACCCCTTCCTTAAGAATGCCAACCGGCTCAAGGACTCCAGGAGAATCAGGCGAAAAACTCCTAGAGAGGGCATCAGCCTTAACATTCTTAGATCCCGGAAGATACGAGACCACAAAATCAAAACGGGAGAAAAACAGAGACCATCGAGCCTGTCTAGGATTCAGCCGCTTGGCCGACTCGAGGTAAACCAGATTCTTATGATCAGTCAAGACCACAACGCGGTGCTTAGCTCCCTCAAGCCAATGTCGCCACTCCTCAAACGCCCACTTCATAGCCAACAACTCCCGATTGCCGACATCATAATTGCGTTCCGCAGGCGAAAACTTTCTGGAAAAAAAGGCACACGGTTTCATCAAAGAACCATCAGACTCCCTCTGAGACAAAACGGCCGCTGCCCCAATCTCAGAAGCGTCGACCTCAACCTGAAAAGGAAGAGAAACATCCGGCTGACGCAACACAGGGGCAGAAGTAAATCGGCGTTTAAGCTCCTGAAAGGCCTCAACAGCCGCAGAGGACCAATTCGTCACGTCAGCGCCTTTCTTCGTCAAATCAGTAAGGGGCTTAACCACACTGGAAAAGTTGGCAATGAAACGGCGATAGAAATTAGCAATGCCCAAAAATTTTTGAAGGCCCTTCACAGATGTGAGTTGAATCCAGTCATGAATAGCTTGAACCTTAACAGGATCCATTTCTATAGACGAGGGAGAAAAAATAAAACCCAAAAAAGAGACCTTCTGAACTCCGAATAGGCACTTAGACCCCTTCACAAACAAAGCATTATCACGAAGGATCTGGAACACCATCCTGACCTGCTTCACATGAGACTCCCAATCATCGGAAAAAATCAAAATATCATCCAAATATACGACCATGAATTTATCAAGATAATTGCGGAAAATATCATGCATGAAAGACTGGAACACAGATGGAGCATTAGAGAGCCCAAATGGCATCACAAGGTATTCAAAATGGCCTTCGGGCGTATTAAATGCAGTTTTCCATTCATCACCCTGTTTAATGCGAACAAGATTATATGCCCCTCGGAGGTCAATCTTAGTAAACCAACTAGCCCCCTTAATCTGAGCAAACAAATCAGTAAGCAGAGGCAAGGGGTATTGGAATTTAACCGTGATCTTATTAAGAAGACGATGATCAATACAGGGTCTCAAAGAGCCATCCTTCTTAGCAACAAAAAAGAAACCCGCTCCCAATGGTGACGAAGAGGGCCGAATATGCCCCTTCTCCAAAGACTCCTTAACATAACTCCGCATGGCGGCATGCTCTGGCACAGACAGATTGAAAAGTCGGCCCTTAGGGAACTTGCAACCAGGAATCAAGTTAATAGCACAATCACAGTCCCTGTGTGGTGGAAGGGAACTGGACTTGGGCTCATCAAATACATCCTGGAAATCCGACAAAAATTCAGGGACCTCAGAAGAGGGGGAAAAGGAAATTGACATCAAAGGAACGTCACTATGTACCCCTTGACAACCCCAACTAGTCACAGTCATAGTTTTCCAATCCAGCACCGGATTATGTTCCTGTAACCATGGAAAACCCAGTACAATAACATCAAGCAGGTTATGCCACACCAGAAAACGGCAATCTTCCTGATGTGCTGGGGCCGTGTACATAGTCATCTGCGTCCAGTACTGAGGTTTATCCTTGGCCAAGGGTGTAGCATCAATACCCCTCAAAGGAATAGGGCTCTGCAAAGGCTGCAAGGAAAAACCACAGCGCCTGGCGAATTCTAAGTCCATTAAGTTCAGGGCAGCGCCTGAATCCACAAATGCCATGACAGAAAAGGACGACAATGAGCAAATCAGGGTCACAGATAAGAGAAATTTAGGCTGTATAGTACTAATGGTAACAGACCTAGCGACTCTCTTAGTACGCTTAGGGCAATCAGAGATAACATGAGTAGAATCACCACAGTAAAAACACAGCCTATTCTGACGTCTGAATTCCTGCCGTTCTGTTCTAGTCAAAATCCTATCACATTGCATACGTTCAGGACTCTGCTCCGAGGACACTGCCATATGGTGCACAGCTTTGCGCTCGCGCAGACGCCGATCAATCTGAATAGCTGGAGATATAGATTCGCTCAAACCGGCAGGCGTAGGAAAGCCCACCATCACATCTTTAAGGGCTTCAGAAAGACCTTTTCTGAAAATAGCAGCCAGAGCCTCCTCATTCCATTTAGTGAGCACAGACCATTTTCTAAATTTCTGGCAGTATAATTCTGCCGCTTCCTGACCTTGACACAAGGCCAACAGGGTTTTTTCTGCATGATCCACGGAATTAGGTTCGTCATACAATAATCCGAGCGCTTGAAAAAATGCGTCTACATTCAATAATGCCGGATCCCCTGTTTCAAGAGAAAAGGCCCAGTCTTGAGGGTCACCACGCAGCAAGGATATGATGATTTTTACTTGCTGAATGGGATCACCTGAAGAACGGGGTTTCAAAGCAAAAAACAATTTGCAGTTACTTTTAAAGTTCAAAAACTTGGATCTGTCCCCCCAAAAAAAATCAGGAGTAGGAATTCTAGGCTCCAAAGCTGGAGTCTGGACAACGTAGTCCTGGATACTCTGTACTCTTGCAGCAAGTTGATCCACATGAGAAAACAAACCCTGAACATCCATGCCAGAGCATATATCCTGAACCACCCAGATATCAAGAGGAAAAAAAAGACAAACCAGAGCACAGAAAAAAAAATGGTTCAGAACTTTCTTTTCCTTCTTTTGAGATGCATTTAATTCATTTTTGGCCACTTGTACTGTTATGATGCGGTGGTTTAGGAGCAACATGGAACGAGCTCTGAAGGAAGTGGTAACTGTACTGACCGCAGTCCCTAAGCTCAACACAACACTAGAAGTAGCCATGGGATGCTCCTAACTCTCCCTAAGCACCTCGTCACCGCCTAAGAGCTAACTACCCCTAAAGATAGAAGCAGGAAAACTATCTTGCCTCAGAGAAAATCCCCAAAGGATAGATTAGCCCCCCACAAATAATGACTGTGAGTGGAGAGGGAAAAGACACACACAGAATGAAACCAGGATGAGCACAGGAGGCCAGTCTAACTTGATAGATAGGACAGGATGGAATACTGTGCGGTCAGTATAAAACACTACAAAAATCCATGCAGAGTTTACTAAAAATCTCCACACCTGACTAAAGGTGTGGAGGGTAAATCTGCTTCCCAGAGCTTCCAGCAAGACAGAATTAATTCATACTGATAACGCTGGACAAACATAGAAGCACAGAACAGATAAGTCCACAATCTGTGAACAGAAAAGAGCAAGCAAAAACGTAGCTTTGCTGAACTTGTAAGGATAACAGGGAACTCCAAAGAGATGTGTATCCAACCAGGAACCATTTACCAGTGGCACTGGCTGAAGAACAGAGCTAGGCATAAATAGCCGAGCAGAAAAGACGATCAGTGGAAGCAGCTGAAGACAGCTAACTCCAAGGAGCAGCCATATCACTTGAAACCACAAGAGGGAGCCCAAGAGCAGAACTCACAAAAGTGCCACTTACAACCACCGGAGGGAGACCAAGAGCGGAATTCACAACAGTGTACAACACAAGGAAAGGTACAACAACAAGACGGGCAGTAAAAGGGGAACTTAACAACTGTCTCTGCTGTCGATTTTCATCAGTGTGCTGGATCAGATTTTTATCAATGTATAGTCAGTATATCCATTTTTACCATCAGTGTATTATCAGACATTTTCTTTATTCTCCCTGTAACTGCATGCACCAGTCCATTGCGGTGGTTCAAGGAACAATTAGAGCCACTGGTCACTATACAGTGAGTGCACACTAATCACTCGCAGGCACTTAGACAACCTTGTTTGTACACACATGCTGCACACACACACACTGCAGAGCAAACTGTCAATCAAAGTGCACAGGAGTGAAAACAACACAATCACTGCAGAGTGACTGTAACTCCTCCCTGCACCACTCTAATGACTGGAAGAGATCGGCTACAGGGAGAATAATATTTAATTTTCTCTCTGTAGCTACTGCTCAAGTTAGCCTGCCAGACATAGTTTAACCCCTTTACCCCCAAGGGTGGTTTGCACGTTAATGACCGGGCCAATTTTTACAATTCTGACCACTGTCCCTTTATGAGGTTATAACCCTGGAACGCTTCAACGGATCCCAGTGATTCTGACATTGTTTTCTCGTGACATATTGTACTTCATGATAGTGGTAAACATTCTTTGATAGTACCTGCATTTATTTGTGAAAAAAATGGAAATTTGGCGAAAATTATAAAAATTTCGCAATTTTCCAACTTTGAATTTTTATGCAATTAAATCACAGAGATATGTCACATAAAATACTTAATTAGTAACATTTCCCACATGTCTACTTTACATCAGCACAATTTTGGAACCAAAATTTTTTTTTGTTAGGTAGTTATAAGGGTTAAAAGTTGACCAACAATTTCTCATTTTTACAACACCATTTTTTCTTTAGGGACCACATGTCATTTGAAGTCATTTTGAGGGGTCTATATGATAGAAAATACCCAAGTGTGACACCATTCTAAAAACTGCACCCCTCAAGGTGCTCAAAACCATATTCAAGAAGTTTATTAACCCTTCTGGTGCTTCACAGGAATTTTTGGAATGTTTAAATAAAAATGAACATTTAATTTTTTTTCACAAAAAATTTATTTCAGCTCCAATTTGTTTTATTTTACCAAGGGTAACAGGAGAAAATGGACCCCAAAAGTTGTTGTACAATTTGTCCTGAGTACAATGATACCCCAGATGTGGGGGTAAACCACTGTTTGGGCGCATGACAGAGCTCGGAAGCGAAGGAGCGCCATTTGACTTTTCAATGCAAAATTGACTGGAATCGAGTTGGGTCACCATGTTGCGTTTGGAGAGCCCCTGATGTGCCTAAACATTGAAACCCCCCACAAGTGACACTAAGGAACTTATCTAGAGGTGTGGTGAGCACTTTGACCCACCAAGTGCTTCACAGAAGTTTATAATGCAGAACCGTAAAAATAAAAAATCATATTTTTTCACAAAAATTATCTTTTTGCCCCCAATTTTTTATTTTCCCAAGGGTAAGAGAAGAAATTGGACCCCAAAAGTTGTTGTACAGCTTGTCCTGAGTACGCTGATACCCCATATGTGGGGGTAAACCACTGTTTGGGCGCATGGGAGAGCTCGGAATGGAAGGAGCGCCGTTTGACTTTTCAATGCAAAATTGACAAGAATTGAGATGGGACGCCATGTTGCGTTTGGAGAGCCACTGATGTGCCTAAACATTGAAACCCCCACAAGTGACACCATTTTGGAAAGTAGACCCCCTAAGGAACTTATCTAGATGTTTTTTGAGCGCTTTGACTTACCAAGGGCTTCACAGAAGTTTATAATGCAGAGCCGTAAAAATAAAACAAAATTTTTTTCCCACAAAAATTATTTTTTAGCCCCCAGTTTTGTATTTTTCTGAGGGTAACAGGAGAAATTGGACCCCAAAATTTGTTGCCCAATTTGTCCTTAGTGCGATGATACACCATATGTGGGGGGAACCACTGTTTGGGCGCATGGGAGAGTTCAGAAGGGAAGGAGCGCCATTTGGAATGCAGACTTAGATGGAATGGTCTGCAGGTGTCACATTGCGTTTGCAGAGCCCCTAATGTACCTAAACAGTAGAAACCCCCCACAAGTGACACCATTTTGGAAAGTAGACCCCCTAAGGAACTTATCTAGATGTGTGGTGAGCGCTTTGACCCACCAAGGGCTTCACAGAAGTTTATAATGCAGAGCTGTAAAAATAAAACAAAATTTTTTTCCCACAAAAATTATTTTTAGCCCCCAGTTTGTATTTTCCCGAGGGTAACAGAAGAAATTGGACCCCAAAATTTGTTGTCCAATTTGTCCTGAGTGCGCTGATACCCCATATGTGGGGGGGAACCACTGTTTGGGCGCATGGGAGGGCTCGGAAGGGAAGGAGCTCCATTTGGAATGCAGATTTAGATGGAATGGTCTGCAGGTGTCACATTGCGTTTGCAGAGCCCCTAATGTACCTAAACAGTAGAATCCCCCCACAAGTGACACCATTTTGGAAACTAGACCCCCTAAGGAACTCATCTAGATGTGATGTGAGAGCTTTGAACCCCCAAGTGTTTCACTACAGTTTGTAACGCAGAGCCGTGAAAATAAAAAATAAAAAACTTTCCCCAAAAAATTATTTTTAGCCCCCAGTTTTGTATTTTCCCGAGGATAAGAGGAGAAATTCCACCCCAAGAGTTGTTGTCCAATTTGTCCTGAGTATGCTGATACCCCATATGTGGGGGGGGGAACCACCGTTTGGGCGCATGGGAGAGCTCGGAAGGGAAGAAGCACTGTTTTACTTTTTCAACGCAGAATTGGCTGGAATTGAGATCGGACGCCATGTCGCGTTTGGAGAGCCCCTGATGTGCCTAAACAGTGGAAACCCCCCAATTATAACTGAAACCCTAATCCAAACACACCCCTAACCCTAATCCCAACAGTAACCCTAACCACACCTCTAACCCTGACACACCCCTAACCATAATCCCAACCCTATTCCCAACTGTAAATGTAATCTAAACCCTAACCGTAACTTTAGCCCCAACCCTAACCCTAGCTTTAGCCCCAACCCTAATTGTAGCCTTAACCCTAGCCCCAACCCTAACCCTAACCCTAACCCTAGCCCTAACCCTAACCCTAGCCCTAACCCTAACCCTAGCCCTAACCCTAATGGAAAAATGGAAATAAATACATTTTTTAAATTTTTCCCTAACTAAGGGGGTAATGAAGGGGGGTTTGATTTACTTTTATAGTGGGTTTTTTAGTGGCTTTTTATGATTGGCAGCCGTCACTCACTAAAAGACACTTTTTATTGCAAAAAATAGTTTTGCGTCTCCACATTTTGAGAGCTATAATTTTTCCATATTTTGGTCCACAGAGTCATGTGAGGTCTTGTTTTTTGCAGGACGAGTTGACGTTTTTATTGGTAACATTTTCGGGCACGTGACATTTTTTGATCGCTTTTTATTCCGATTTTTGTGAGGCAGAATGACCAAAAACCAGCTATTCATGAATTTCTTTTGGGGGAGGTGTTTATACCGTTCCGCGTTTGGTAAAATTGATAAAGCAGTTTCATTCTTCGGGTCAGTACGATTACAGCGACATCTCATTTATATCATTTTTTATGTTTTGGCGCTTTTATACGATAAAAACTATTTTATAGAAAAAATAATTATTTTTGCATCGCTTTATTCTCAGGACTATAACTTTTTTATTTTTTTGCTGATGATGCTGTATGGCAGCTCGTTTTTTGCTGTCCCACTCTGGGACAAAGTAAAAAAGTTAAAAAAAAATATATATTTACATATGTAAAAAAAAAAACCTAAATAATGAAAAAAATATATATATATTGTTCCAATAAATACATTTCTTTGTCTAAATAAAAAAAACAATAAAAGTACATATATTTAGTATTGCCGCGTCCGTAACGACACGACCTATAAAATTGTCCCACTAGTTAACCCCTTCAGTGAACACCATAAAAAAAAAACGAGACAAAAAACAACGCTTTATTATCATACCGCCGAACAAAAAGTGGAATAACACGCGATCAAAAAGACAGATATAAATAACCATGGTACCGCTGAAAACGTCATCTTGTCCCACAAAAAAACGAGCCATCATACAGCATCATCAGTAAAAAAAATTAAAAAGTTCTAGTCCTCAGAATAAAGCGATGCAAAAATAATTATTTTTTACATAAAATTAGATTTTATCGTATAAAAGCGCCAAACATAAAAAAAATGATATAAATGAGGTATCACTGAAATCATACTGACCCGAACAATAAAAATGCTTTATCAATTTTATCAAATATGGAACGGTATAAACGCCCCTCCTCCCCCAAAAGAGATTCATGAATTGCTGGTTTTAGTTCATTCTGCCCTACAAAAATCGAAATAAAAAGTGATCAAAAAAGTCACGTGCCGAAAAATGATACCAATAAAAACGTCAACTCGTCCCGCAAAAAACAAGACCTCACATGACACTGTGGACCAAAATATGGAAAAATTATAGCTCTCAAAATGTGGAGACGCAAAAACTATTTTTTGCAATAAAAAGTGTCTTTTAGTGAGTGACAGCTGCCAATCATAAAAATCTGATAAAACACCCGCTATAAAAGTAAATAAAAACCCCCTTCATCATCCCCTTAGTTAGGGAAATATAATAAAATTCAAAAACTGTATTTATTTCCATTTTCAGAACATCCCCAGTACAATAGAAAAAATGTGAGACCTTTTCCAAAAGGTTCTGTTTTTATTCAATTTTACAAATACATTTTTTGTACATTTTTATCTAAAAAATGATTGGATATCCCTATATTTTCCAATGGATTAAGGTACCTTCCAAACTGCATATGTTGATTATTAACCTCTGACATTATAATATTACAAAAGGACCTGGAAAAGATTCCTGCAAGGGCAAACACATGACAGATGAAATTTAATGTTAATAAATGTAGAGTAATACACCTCAACTAGAGTAATCGTACTGCTGCATATAGATTAAATGTAAATATTTAAGAGATTTCAGGACAGGAGAAGGACTTGGGTATTTTGGTTACAAGTAAGCTGAGCAGCAGTACTCAATGTGAAGCAGCAGCCGCAAAAGCAAACAAGATTTTAGGGTACCCTATATAAAAGAGAGATAAAATCCTGAGATCTAAATGTATTATTTTTCCTCTATAAATCCCTTGTAAGGCCACATCTTGGATATGAGATCCAATTTGGGCTCCATATATTAAAAAATATATTTGGAATTTAGAGTTAATTCAAAGATGGATTATTACATTATTACAAGATCTCATTTGTATATATAAACACAGTTGTGCTCAAAAGTTTACATACCCCGGCTTTCTTGGCCTTCGTTCAGTGAATATGAATGATTGCACCAAAACATTTTCTTCTTCACTCATGGTTAGTAGTTGGACGAAGCCGTTTATTGTCAAGCTACTGTGTTTTCTCTTTTTAAATCAAAATGACAACCCAAAACATCCAAATGACCCTGATCAAAAGTTTACATATCCCATTTCTCAATACCGTGTATTGCCCCCTCTAACATCAATGACAGCTTGAAGTCTTTTGTGGTAGTTGTGGATGAGGTTCTTTATCTTTTCAGATGGTAAAGCTGCCCACTCTTCTTGGCAAAAAGCCTCCAGTTCCTGTAAATTCCTGGGCTGTCTGACATGAACTGCACGCATGAAATCTCCCCAGAGTCGCTCAATGATATTGAAGTCAGGAGACTGAGATGGCCACCTCAGAACCTTCATTTTGCTCTGCTGTAGCCAATGACAGTTCAACTTGGCCTTGTGTTTTGGATCATTGTCATGTTGGAACGTCCAAGTACGTCCCATGCGCAGCTTCTGGGCTGATGAGTGCAAATTTGCCTACAGTATTTGCTGATAACATGTTGCATTCATCTTTCCTTCAACTTTGACCAAGTTACCTGTGCCTTTGTAGCTCACACATCCCCAAAACATCAGCAATCCACCTCTTTGCTTTACAGTAGGAATGGTGTTCTTTTCATCATAAGCATTGTTGACCTCTCTCCAAATGTAACGTTTATGGTTGTGGCCATGAAGTTCAAATTTGGTCTCATCACTCCAAATTACCTAGTTCCAGAAGTTTTGAGACTTGTCTGTGTATTGTTTTTTGTATTGTAGGCGAGATACTTTGTGGCATTTGCACAGTAATGGCTTTCTTCTGGCGACTCTACCATGCAGCCCATTTTTCTTCAAGTGATTCCTTATAGAGTTGAGCGACCTTGACCTTTTTAGAGTCGAGCCGGGTTTTGCGAAACCCGACTATGTCCAAAGTCGGGTCGAGTGAAATCGGCCGATTATGACGTAAAGTCGGGATCGACCGAAACACGAAACCCAATGCAAGTCAATGGGGCAGCATAGTCGGCAGTGAGTGGGGGCCAGGAAAACACCTAGAGTACCCATTTTAATGTCAAAACCATCCATTCTTCTTAATGAAGCTTGTCAAGCGTAATTTACCTTATAATAATTGGAAGGCATTTGAAATTGGGGGTCATTTGGCTAAAGTTGTGGGGGGTAGGGCTGGTTCAAGTAATTAGTGGGCCCAGGAAATCTGGACCACGTCACGGCAGTGGAGCAGGGAGAGGTAAGTATTTCAACTTTGCAAGTGCTGTGAACCTGAGCAAGCAGGGGTGGCCCACTCGTTGGCATTGGCACTGGCACAGGGCCCCTCAAAGTACAGCGGTGTGTTTGCACGGCGGGGTCGCCTCCCACCGGCAGCAACACTTTTGCGTACTACGAGAGGCCCTGTGCCAGTGACGTCGCCAACTAGTATTCCTCCCCCCACCTGATGAAGGAACCTGCACTTTCATCTGCACCTTCCTCTTTGTCCCCGTGTAAGGTGGTATGGTATACGGGAAGAGCAACCTGACTTTCAGCAGGGTCACAATGTTGTTGTGTAGCGTGCACGGGGAATGTTGCGTTATGGGTCAATGTACCAGCAGACTCATCTATCACTGGCTGGGCAATGGGCACGATGAAGTGGAAACACAGATATAGGCCCAAAGAAGAAAGTGGGCTAAATGCAGTTCAAAATTGGTAACACAGGAATAACCAGGGGGCATTGCAGTGGAGGACAACTGGAATGAGAGGCTGACACAGAGAGTAGGGCCAAATCAGTAAGTAGTCGAAATGCAGTTCAAAATTGGCAACCGTAGTAAACAGGCGGCACAGCTTTGTTCAGTGGAGGAGAACAGCAAGGAGTGGCAGACACCGATAGTAGGCCCCAACCCAACTAGTAGGCCAAATGCAGTCTAACATTAACAACTACTTAACGAGAGGCTGAAAATGGAATTTCAGGACAGGAAACCAGGAGAACAGCAAGGAGTGGCAGACACCGATAGTAGGCCCCAAACCAACTAGTACGCCAAATGCAGTTGTTCCATTTAACCACAATTTAATGAGAGCCTGAAGATAGAAGCTCAGGAAAGGCAACCTGGGGAATACCTTGGAGTGTAACACACCATCTCTCTCCACCCCATACCCATTTTGTAGGCCTAATGCTGTGTACTTTTCTACAACTACTAAACGAGAGTCGGAAGACCGAAGCAATGGCAAGGAAACCTGGGGAACACCTTGGAGTGTAACACACCATCTCTCTCCACCCCATACCCAATTTGTAGGCCTAATGCAGCCTACTTTCCGACACCTACTAAACGAGAGCATGAAGATCGAAGTTCAGGAAAGGCAACCTGGGGAACACCTTGGAGTGTAACACACCATCTCTCTCCACCCCATACCCATTTTTTAGGCCTAATGCAGTGTACTTTTCTACAACTACTAAATGAGAGTCGGAAGACCGAAGCAATGGCAAGGAAACCTGGGGAACACCTTGGAGTGTAACACACCATCTCTCTCCACCCCATTCCCCATTTTTTAGGCCTAATGCAGCCTACTTTCCGACACCTACTAAACGAGAGCATGAAGATCGAAGCTCAGGAAAGGCAACCTGGGGAACACCTTGGAGTGTAACACACCATCTCTCTCCACCCCATACCCAATTTGTAGGCCTAATGCAGCCTACTTTCCGACACCTACTAAACGAGAGCATGAAGATCGAAGCTCAGGAAAGGCAACCTGGGGAACACCTTGGAGTGTAACACACCATCTCTCTCCACCCCATACCCATTTTTTAGGCCTAATGCAGTGTACTTTTCTACAACTACTAAACGAGAGTCGGAAGACCGAAGCAATGGCAAGGAAACCTGGGGAACACCTTGGAGTGTAACACACCATCTCTCTCCACCCCATTCCCCATTTTTTAGGCCTAATGCAGCCTACTTTCCGACACCTACTAAACGAGAGCATGAAGATCGAAGCTCAGGAAAGGCAACCTGGGGAACACCTTGGAGTGTAACACACCATTTCTTTCCACCCCATACCCATTTTGTAGGCCTAATGCTGTGTACTTTTCTACAACTACTAAACGAGAGTCGGAAGACCGAAGCAATGGCAAGGAAACCTGGGGAACACCTTGGAGTGTAACACACCATCTCTCTCCACCCCATACCCAATTTGTAGGCCTAATGCAGCCTACTTTCCGACACCTACTAAACGAGAGCATGAAGATCGAAGCTCAGGAAAGGCAACCTGAGGAACACCTTGGAGTGTAACACACCATCTCTCTCCACCCCATACCCATTTTGTAGGCATAATGCTGTGTACTTTTCTACAACTACTAAACGAGAGTCGGAAGACCGAAGCAATGGCAAGGAAACCTGGGGAACACCTTGGAGTGTAACACACCATCTCTCTCCACCCCATACCCAATTTGTAGGCCTAATGCAGTGTACTTTTCTACAACTACTAAACGAGAGTCGGAAGACCGAAGCAATGGCAAGGAAACCTGGGGAACACCTTGGAGTGTAACACACCATCTCTCTCCACCCCATTCCCCATTTTTTAGGCCTAATGCAGCCTACTTTCCGACACCTACTAAACGAGAGCATGAAGATCGAAGCTCAGGAAAGGCAACCTGGGGAACACCTTGGAGTGTAACACACCATCTCTCTCCACCCCATACCCATTTTGTAGGCCTAATGCAGCGTAATTTTCTACAACTACTAAACGAGAGCATGAAGATCGAAGCTCAGGAAAGGCAACCTGGTGAAAACCTTGGAGTGTAACACAACCTGTCTCTACACCCCATACCAAATTTGTAGGCCTAATGCAGCGTAGTTTCCACCAACTACTAAACGAGAGCCGGAAGATCGAAGCTCATGAAAGGCAACCCGGGGAACACCTTGGAGTGTAACACAACCTCTCTCTACACCACGAAAGGGCTGATTCTTAGGAAGGAAGGCTGTTGTAAATAAGCATTGCGCGTCCGAGGGTGATTATATTCTTATTCGGTATCTACTCACCCTCGGACGCGCCATGCTTCTTGATTTGTAATTAATGTTTATTTGCAATGTGCTTTTGACTTACTCAATTATTTTTTTAATTATTGATTTTATTAAATTAATAGTTTAACATCTTATTGGAAATAATTTAAAGGAGACGCGACAGGACAACACTCGGTGGATGCCATATCTGTGTTAACAACTCCAAAAAACTTTCAGTTAACTTCTTGCAGGAGAAAGAAATTGTAGCTGTTGGACCTTTGTAGTACAGTTCCAGATATTTGTTGTGTGTTTGTTTTGATTGTTAAAATGTCTGCATTTGAGATCTCAACACGATCTTATTTTTTATAATCAAATTAATTTTTTAAATATTTTATTAGGTTGGTTCAAGGGGTACACGGGCCGCAGTAGACAGGTCAGTGGAGGCCTAGTGGAAGGAGGGACCGCAGACAGGCTTCCAAGGCCTAACATAACACACTTGGGCTGGCTGTAGGCACTTTTAAATTGGTTCCAGGGGTACACGGGCAGCAGTGGTCTGGTCTGTGGAAGTCTAGTGGAAGGAGTGACCGCAGACAGGCTTCGAAGGCCTAACATAACAAACTTGGGCTGGCTGTAGGCACTTTTAAATTGGTTCCAGGGGTACACGGGCAGCAGTGGTCTGGTCAGTGGAAGTCTAGTGGAAGGAGTGACCGCAGACAGGCTTCCAAGGCCTAACATAACAAACTTGGGCTGGCTGTAGGCACTTTTAAATTGGTTCCAGGGGTACATGGGCAGCAGTGGTCTGGTCAGTGGAAGTCTAGTGGAAGGAGTGACCGCAGACAGGCTTCCAAGGCCTAACATAACAAACTTGGGCTGGCTGTAGGCACTTTTAAATTGGTTCCAGGGGTACACGGGCAGCAGTGGTCTGGTCTGTGGAAGTCTAGTGGAAGGAGTGACCGCAGACAGGCTTCGAAGGCCTAACATAACAAACTTGGGCTGGCTGTAGGCACTTTTAAATTGGTTCCAGGGGTACACGGGCAGCAGTGGTCTGGTCAGTGGAAGTCTAGTGGAAGGAGTGACCGCAGACAGGCTTCCAAGGCCTAACATAACAAACTTGGGCTGGCTGTAGGCACTTTTAAATTGGTTCCAGGGGTACACGGGCAGCAGTGGTCTGGTCAGTGGAAGTCTAGTGGAAGGAGTGACCGCAGACAGGCTTCCAAGGCCTAACATAACAAACTTGGGCTGGCTGTAGGCACTTTTAAATTGGTTCCAGGGGTACATGGGCAGCAGTGGTCTGGTCAGTGGAAGTCTAGTGGAAGGAGTGACCGCAGACAGGCTTCCAAGGCCTAACATAACAAACTTGGGCTGGCTGTAGGCACTTTTAAATTGGTTCCAGGGGTACACGGGCAGCAGTGGTCTGGTCAGTGGAAGTCTAGTGGAAGGAGTGACGGCAGACAGTCTTCGAAGGCCTAACATAACAAAATTGGGCTGACTGTAGGCACTTTTAAATTGGTTCCAGGGTAACACGGCCAGCAGTGGCCTAGTCAGTGTAGTAGTTGTAGAAAGAAGGGACCGCAGACAGGCTTCGAAGGCCTAACATAACAAAAATGTCAAAACAATGGTATTGTCAGTGCCAGGCATTGAAGGATGTCAGCGCCTAGACTACACATTGGTGAAGCTGTGAGAGATAATTTTGCTAGTGGTAGAGCACTGTTTGAGCTGGGGGGGGGAACTGTCTTGTGGCCGGCGGTACAGGCACAGGGCCCCTCATATTACAACGGTGTGTCTGACGTTGGGTGCGCACCACCACCGCCAGAGACACTTTATTGTACTATGAGGGACCCAGTGGCAGTGCCGTCGACCAAAAGCGGCCACACCCACCTCTTCAGACAAACAGCACTCTCAAGGGTCCAAGCGCAAAGTGGCGATAGCACGGCCCCGTGTGGGGAGTTTGGCCATTTCGTGAGGTGGAAACATGTCGTATGCTGGACAATCAGGTGAAGAAAATTACGAGATTGGAAAAGTCATTCAGAATAGTCCACAGGCAAGACCTTTTCATAGGAAAGCTAGGTGTCAGCCGGGCAGGGTGGGGCAAAAGATTTTGAAATCCAGTTGTGGTTCATTTTAATGAAGGTTAGATCATCTACATTTTGGGTAGCCAGACGAGTCCTTTTTTCTGTTAGTATTGAACCTGCAGCACTGAATACTCTTTCTGATAGGACACTAGCTGCTGGGCAAGCAAGCTCCTGCAATGCATATTCTGCCAATTCTGGCCAGGTGTCTAATTTGGATGCCCAGTAATCAAATGGGAATGACGGTTGAGGGAGAACGTCGATAAGGGATGAAAAATAGTTTGTAACCATACTGGACAAATGTCTCCTGTCACTTTGAATTGATGCTGCAGTACCTGTCCTGTCTGCGGTCATAGAAAAATCACTCCACAACCTGGTCAGAAAACCCCTCTGGCCAACGCCACTTCTGATTTCTGCCCCTCTAACACCTCTGGTCTGCTGGACCCTGCAGCTCGTGTGAGAACGATCACGGGCGCTGTGTGCAGGGAATGCCAGAAGCAAACGGTCAACAAGAGTTGATTGTTTTGTTGCTAATATTAGTTCCAAGTTCTCATGTGGCATAATATTTTGCAATTTGCCTTTATAGCGAGGATCAAGGAGGCAGGCCAACCAGTAATCGTCATCGTTCATCATTTTTGTAATGCGTGTGTCCCTTTTGAGGATACGCAAGGCATAATCCGCCATGTGGGCCAAAGTTCCCGTTGTCAAATCTGCGGTTGTGCTTGGTTGAGGGGCAGTTGCAGGCAAATCTACGTCACTTGTGTCCCTCAAAAAACCAGAACCCGGCCTTGCCACGCCACCAATTTCCCGTGCCCCCGGGAAAGCTTCCTCATTAAAAATATACTCATCCCCATCATCCTCCTCATCCTCCACCTCCTCTTCGCCCGGTACCTCGTCATGTACACTGCCCTGACCAGACAATCGCTGACTGTCATCAAGGCTTTCCTCTTCCTCTGGTGCAGACGCCTGATCCTTTATGTGCGTCAAACTTTGCATCAGCAGACGCATTAGGGGGATGCTCATGCTTATTATGGCGTTGTCTGCACTAACCAGCCGTGTGCATTCCTCAAAACACTGAAGGACTTGACACATGTCTTGAATCTTCGACCACTGCACACCTGACAACTCCATGTCTGCCATCCTACTGCCTGCCCGTGTATGTGTATCCTCCCACAAAAACATAACAGCCCGCCTCTGTTCGCACAGTCTCTGAAGCATGTGCAGTGTTGAGTTCCACCTTGTTGCAACGTCTATGATTAGGCGATGCTGGGGAAGGTTCAAAGAACGCTGATAGGTCTGCATACGGCTGGAGTGTACAGGCGAACGGCGGATATGTGCGCAAAGTCCACGCACTTTGAGGAGCAGGTCGGATAACCCCGGATAACTTTTCAGGAAGCACTGCACCACCAGGTTTAAGGTGTGAGCCAGGCAAGGAATGTGTTTCAGTTGGGAAAGGGAGATGGCAGCCATGAAATTCCTTCCGTTATCACTCACTACCTTGCCTGCCTCAAGATCTACAGTGCCCAGCCACGACTGCGTTTCTTGCTGCAAGAACTCGGACAGAACTTCCGCGGTGTGTCTATTGTCGCCCAAACACTTCATAGCCAATACAGCCTGCTGACGTTTGCCAGTAGCTGCCCCATAATGGGAGACCTGGTGTGCAACAGTGGCAGGTGCGGATGGAGTGTTTGTGCGACTGCGGTCTGTGGACGAGCTCTTGCTTCTGCAGGAGGACGAGGAGGAGGAGGAGGAGGAGGGGGTGCGAACGGCTACAGACAACTGTTTACTAGACCGTGGGCTAGGCAGAACTGTCCCAAACTTGCTGTCCCCTGTGGACCCTGAATCCACCACATTTACCCAGTGTGCCGTGATGGACACGTAACGTCCCTGGCCATGCCTACTGGTCCATGCATCTGTTGTCAGGTGCACCTTTGTGCTCACAGATTGCCTGAGTGCATGGACGATGCGCTCTTTAACATGCTGGTGGAGGGCTGGGATGGCTTTTCTGGAAAAAAAGTGTCGACTGGGTAGCTCGTAGCGTGGTACAGCGTAGTCCATCAGGTCTTTGAAAGCTTCGCTTTCAACTAACCGGTAGGGCATCATCTCTAACGAGATTAGTCTAGCTATGTGGGCGTTCAAACCCTGTGTACGCGGATGCGAGGCTAAGTATTTCCTTTTTCTAACCATAGTCTCATGTAGGGTGAGCTGGACTGGAGAGCTGGAGATCGTGGAACTAGCGGGGGTGCCGGTGGACATGGCAGACTGAGAGACGGTGGGAGATGGTATTGTTGCCGCCGGTGCCCTAGATGCAGTGTTTCCTACTACGAAACTGGTGATTCCCTGACCCTGACTGCTTTGGCCTGGCAAAGATACCTGCACAGATACAGCAGGTGGTGCGCTAAATGGTGGTCCTACACTGCCGGAAGGGATGTTGCGTTGATGACTAGCTTCATTGGCCGAGGGTGCAACAACCTTAAGGGACGTTTGGTAGTTAGTCCAAGCTTTCAAATGCATGGTGGTTAAATGTCTATGCATGCAACTAGTATTGAGACTTTTCAGATTCTGACCTCTGCTTAAGGAAGTAGAACATTTTTGACAGATGACTTTGCGCTGATCAATTGGATGTTGTTTAAAAAAATGCCAGACTGCACTCTTTCTAGCATCGGATACCTTTTCAGGCATTGCAGACTGAGCTTTAACCGGATGGCCACGCTGTCCTCCACCAGGTTTTGGCTTTGCCACGCGTTTTGGGCAAGATACGGGCCCGGCAGATGGAACCTGTGGCGATGTTGATGCCTGCTGCGGCCCCTCCTCCTCCTCTGCTTCAGAACTGCTGCCGCCTGCACCCTGTTCCCCCAATGGCTGCCAATCGGGGTCAAGAACTGGGTCATCTAATAACTCTTCTTGTACCTCCTGCGCAACTTCGTCTGTGTCACCGTGTCGTTCGGTGGTATAGCGTTCGTGATGGGGCAACATAGTCTCATCAGGGTCTGATTCTTGATCAGCACCCTGCGAGGGCAATGTTGTGGTCTGAGTCAAAGGACCAGCATAGTAGTCTGGCTGTGGCTGTGCGTCAGTGCACTCCATGTCAGATTCAATTTGTAATGGGCATGGACTGTTAACTGCTTCACTTTCTAAGCCAGGGACGGTATGTGTAAAGAGCTCCATGGAGTAACCCGTTGTGTCGCCTGCTGCATTCTTCTCTGTTGTTGTTTTTGCTGAAGAGGACAAGGAAGTGACTTGTCCCTGACCGTGAACATCCACTAACGACGCGCTGCTTTTACTTTTACCAGTTTCACGAGATGAGGCAAAAGAGCTAGAGGCTGAGTCAGCAAGATAAGCCAAAACTTGCTCTTGCTGCTCCGGCTTTAAAAGCGGTTTTCCTAATCCCAGAAAAGGGAGCGTTCGAGGCCTTGTGTAGCCGGACGACGAACCTGGCTCCACAGCTCCAGACTTAGGTGCAATATTTTTTCCCCCACGACCACCTGATGCTCCACCACTACCACTACCCTCATTACCAGCTGACAATGAACGCCCCCGGCCACGACCTCTTCCACTAGACTTCCTCATTGTTTTAAAAACGTAACCAAACTAACGTTATTTGTTGCAGTCACACAACTTACACGGTGAGCTATAACTTCAGTATGATTTAGCTACCCCTTTACAGGTTGGTGAGACCACAGCGAAAATCAGGCCCAATGTTACACACTCTTTTTTTGGTGGCTGCAAATTAGAGAGATGCCCCACACGCAGGACTGTCACTGAAGCACAAATGTTAATATTAATGTCACACTATTATTTTTTTTTTATTTTTATTTTTTTCAGGAACACTTTAGAAACCCCCCCAAAAAAAAAAAAAAGATTTTTGCAGGGAGAATTTAGAAAACAAATGTAACAAACTATATGCTTTCTATGGGCCACTGAGTGAGAGATGACGCACACAGGAATCAGGAGTGGCACACAAGCCCAGAGGCCAATATTTTTCTACCAATGATTGATGGAGTTATTTTCTCTGGTAGATTTTGGAACCCAAATCAAGGAAAAAAAATGTAGGCTTTCTATGGACCACAATTGGAGAGAGAGAGAGAGAGAGAGATGGCACACCCAGGAGTCAAGACTGGCACACAAGCAGAAAGGCCAATATTAATCTCCCACTGTTTTTTTTGGTTGTTTTTTTTTTTTTTTTTTCAGGGAGACTTTAGAAAAAAAAATAATAAAAAAAATATGATTTTATCAGGAAGAATTTAGAAACCAAATAAAATAAAATGATTTTTTCTGGGAGAATTTATAAAACAAATAAAACCAAAAATAGGCGTTCTATGGCCCACTGACTGAGAGATGACGCACCCAGGAGTCAAGACTGGCACACAAGCAGAAAGGCCAATATTAATCTCCCACTGTTTTTTTTTTTTTTTTTCAGGGAGACTTTAGAAAAAAAAATAATAAAAAAAATGTGATTTTATCAGGAAGAATTTAGAAACCAAATAAAATAAAATGATTTTTTCAGGGAGAATTTAGAAAACAAATAAAACCAAAAATAGGCGTTCTATGGCCCACTGACTGAGAGATGACGCACCCAGGAGTCAAGACTGGCACACAAGCAGAAAGGCCAATATTAATCTCCCACTGTTTTTTTTTTTTTTTTTCAGGGAGACTTTAGAAAAAAAAATAATAAAAAAAATGTGATTTTATCAGGAAGAATTTAGAAACCAAATAAAATAAAATGATTTTTTCTGGGAGAATTTATAAACAAATAAAACCAAAAATAGGCGTTCTATGGCCCACTGACTGAGAGATGACGCACCCAGGAGTCAAGACTGGCACACAAGCAGAAAGGCCAATATTAATCTCCCACTGTTTTTTTTTTTTTTTTTCAGGGAGACTTTAGAAAAAAAAATAATAAAAAAAATGTGATTTTATCAGGAAGAATTTAGAAACCAAATAAAATAAAATGATTTTTTCTGGGAGAATTTATAAAACAAATAAAACCAAAAATAGGCGTTCTATGGCCCACTGACTGAGAGATGACGCACCCAGGAGTCAAGACTGGCACACAAGCAGAAAGGCCAATATTAATCTCCCACTGTTTTTTTTTTTTTTTTCAGGGAGACTTTAGAAAAAAAAATAATAAAAAAAAATGTGATTTTATCAGGAAGAATTTAGAAACCAAATAAATAAAATGATTTTTTCAGGGAGAATTTAGAAAACAAATAAAACCAAAAATAGGCGTTCTATGGGAGAGAGAGAGAGAGAGAGAGAGAGAGAGAGAGAGGAGAGAGAGAGAGAGAGAGAGAGAGAGAGAGAGAGAGAGAGAGAGAGAGAGAGAGAGAGAGAGAGAGAGAGAGAGAGAGAGAGAGAGAGAGAGAGAGAGAGAGAGAGAGAGAGAGAGAGAGAGAGAGAGAGAGAGAGAGAGAGGAGAGAGCACACCCAGGAGTCAAGACTGGCACACAAGCAGAAAGGCCAATATTAATCTCCCACTGTTTTTTTTTTTTTTTCAGGGAGACTTTAGAAAAAAAAATAATAAAAAAAATGTGATTTTATCAGGAAGAATTTAGAAAACCAAATAAAATAAAATGATTTTTTCAGGGAGAATTTAGAAAACAAATAAAACCAAAAATAGGCGTTCTATGGGAGAGAGGGAGAGAGAGAGAGAGAGAGAGAGAGAGAGAGAGAGAGAGAGAGAGAGAGAGAGAGAGAGAGAGAGAGAGAGAGAGAGAGAGAGAGAGAGAGAGAGAGAGAGAGAGAGAGAGAGAGAGAGAGAGAGAGAGAGAGAGAGAGAGAGAGAGAGAGAGAGAGAGAGAGAGAGAGAGAGAGAGAGAGAGAGAGAGAGAGAGAGAGAGAGAGAGAACACCCAGGAGTCAAGACTGGCACACAAGCAGAAAGGCCAATATTAATCTCCCACTGTTTTTTTTGTTTGTTTTTTTTTTTTTCTTCAGGGAGACTTTAGAAAAAAAAAAATAATAAAAAAAATATGATTTTATCAGGAAGAATTTAGAAACCAAATAAAATAAAATGATTTTTTCAGGGAGAATTTATAAAACAAATAAAAACAAAAATAGGCGTTCTATGGCCCCACTGACAGAGAGAGAGAGAGATGGAACGCTTAGTACTGGCACACAAGCCCAAAGGGCAATATTAATCTCCCTTTTTTTTTCAGGGAGAATTTCTAAAACCCAAAAAAAAAAAAAAAATAGGCTTTCTATGGCCCACTATTTGTGAGAGAGATGGGACGCTCAGGACTGGCACAGATGGCACGCTCAGGACTGGCACAGAAGCCCAGAGGCCAATATTAATCTCCCTTTTTTTCTGGGAGAATTTATAAAACCAAAAAAATATTTAAATAGGCTTTCTATGGCCCACTATTTGTGAGAGAGATGGCACTCTCAGGACTGGCACAGATGGCACGCTCACAACTGGCACACAAGCCCAGAGGCCAATATTAATCTCCCTTTTTTCAGGGAAAATTTATAAAACCAAAAAAAAAATTAAATAGGCTTTCTATGGCCCACTATTTGTGAGAGAGATGGCACGCTCAGGACTGGCACAGATGGCACGCTCACAACTGGCACACAAGCCCAGAGGCCAATATTAATCTCCCTTTTTTCAGGGAGAATTTATAAAACCAAAAAAAAAATTAAATAGGCTTTCTATGGCCCACTATTTGTGAGAGAGATGGCACGCTCAGGGCTGGCACGCTCAGGACTGGCACACAAGCCCAGAGGCCAATATTAATCTCCCTTTTTTTCAGGGAGAATTTATAAAACCCCCAAAAAAATAAAATAGGCTTTCTATGGCCCACTATTTGTGAGAGAGATGGCACACTCAGGACTGGCACACAAGCCCAAAGGCCAATATTAATCTCCCACTGTATTTTTATCAGGGAGAATTTATACACCCCACAAAAAAAAATACAGGAAAATGAAAAGGCTTTCTATGGCCCACTATGTGAGAGAGATGGCACACACAGGGATGGCACTCTAGCAGAAATGCCAAATTGCCAATCTTAATCTCCCACCAAAAAAAAAAAAAAAAAAAAAAACAGGGAATGTCCTACAATTACTATCTCCCTGCCTGCAGTAATCTCAGCCAGGTATGGCAGGCAGCTACTATCTCCCTGCCTGCAGTAATCTCAGCCAGGTATGGCAGGCAGCAATAAGGAGTGGACTGATGCACAAATGAAATAAAAAGTGTGGACAAACAAAAAAGATAGCTGTGCAGAAAGGAAGGAACAAGAGGATTTGTGCTTTGAAAAAAGCAGTTGGTTTGCACAGCGGCGTACACACAGCAATGCAGCTATCAGGGAGCCTTCTAGGGCAGCCCAATGAGCTACAGCGCTGAGGGGAAAAAAAAAAAAAAAAAAACTTCCACTGTCCCTGCACACCGAGGGTGGTGTTGGACAGTGCAAATCGCTGCAGCACAAGCGGTTTTGTGGTTAATGGACCCTGCCTAACGCTATCCCTGCTTCTGACAAAGCGGCAGCAACCTCTCCCTAAGCTCAGATCAGCAGCAGTAAGATGGCGGTCGGCGGGAACGCCTCTTTATAGCCCCTGTGACGTCGCAGACAGCAAGCCAATCACTGCAATGCCCTTCTCTAAGATGGTGGGGACCAGGACCTATGTCATCACGCTGCCCACACTCTGCGTTTACCTTCATTGGCTGAGAAATGGCGCTTTTCGCGTCATTGAAACGCGACTTTGGCGCGAAAGTCGCGTACCGCATGGCCGACCCCGCACAGGGGTCGGATCGGGTTTCATGAAACCCCGACTTAGCCAAAAGTCGGCGACTTTTGAAAATGTTCGACCCGTTTCGCTCAACCCTAATTCCTTATTGTGCATCTTGAAACAGCCACACTGCTAGTTTTTAGAGAGTCCTGCATTTCAGCTGTTATTTGTGGGTTTTTCTTTGCATCCCAAACAATTTTCCTGGCAGTTGTGGACAATATTTTTGTTGGTCTACCTGACCATGGTTTTGTTTTTACAGAGCCCCTGATTTTCCATTTGTTAATCACAGTTTGAACGCTGCTGACTGGCATTATCAATTCCTTGGATATCTTTTTATATCCCTTTCTGTTACGGGGGTACTGGGTTGACTACAGCTGATTACCCGGGCCCCTGCAATATCCCTCAGACTAGGGAAAACCCTGTCTGTCCCTCTCCCAGAATTTACACTGATGGTGTGCTTGTCTGGGCCGCCAGGCCTGACCCTGACTCCTGTTTCAGCCCTATGCTGAAACCTCCACCCGCCACCCAGTGATAAGACCACACACCAACCTCCAGAGAAAGCACAGACAGGGAAAACTAAAAAACGCACCACGCCTCAGACACACAGGAAAACACTATGATGTGCACAGGGCAAAAGAAACACAAATATAGGAAGGAGAAATATGACAAAGGATAATACACCACCAGATACAATATTTCTTCTCCTAGACCACCACTCCAGACCGAGATCACCAGGCACAAGACACAAGCTATAATCGGCGACGCCCAAAGTCCAGAATGACTATTTAAAGGCCACGGGCGTGACCCAGCCTCCAACCAGATTACCAGCTAGATTAACCCCGGATAACCTGTATAAAATCTAGCCGGCGCCACTGAGCGTATAGTGGACAAATGTGGAATTACCGCTGTCTGTCGGACGCCCTAGTGTGAATAGCGTCCGACATGACAGTACCCCGCCTTCTACGAGGGACCCCAGGGCCCTCATGACTTATAGGACCCGGCTTGTCTGGATGGCGGTGGTGAAACATACTGACCAACCGGTCCACATGTATGTCCGAAGCTGGTACCCAAGACCTCTCCTCCGGCCCATAACCACGCCAGTGTATCAGGTACTGTAATGTGAGGCGCACTGTACGAGAGTCAACCACCTTGGAAACTTCAAACTCCAAATTGCCATCCACCAAGACTGGAGGTGGCATCGGGGCCGCGTCCACGGAACCCACCACCTTCTTTAACCCCTTCCCGACCTTTGACGCATACGCTGCGTCATGAAAGTCGGTGCCATTCCGACCCATGACGCAGCATATGCGTCATGGAAAGATCGCGTCCCTGCAGGCCGGGTGAAAGGGTTAACTCCCATTTCACCCGATCTGCAGGGACAGGGGGAGTGGTAGTTTAGCCCAGGGGGGGTGGCTTCACCCCCTCGTGGCTACGATCGCTCTGATTGGCTGTTGAAAGTGAAACTGCCAATCAGAGCGATTTGTAATATTTCACCTAAAAAACTGGTGAAATATTACAATCCAGCCATGGCCGATGCTGCAATATCATCGGCCATGGCTGGAAACACTTATGTGCACCCACCCCACCCCTCCGATCGCCCCCCCAGCCCCCCGATCTGTGGTCCGCTCCCCTCGGTCCTGTGCTCCGCTCCCCCGTCCTCCTGTCCGCTTCCCCCGTGCACCAATCACACCCCCCGCGCTCCAATCAAACCCCCCCGCACTCCGGTCCCCCCCCCGCACACAGCGACCCCCCCCCCCCCGTGCTCCGATCCACCCCCCCGCACAGCGATCCCTCACCCCGTGCTCCAATCCTCCCCCGTGCTCCAATCCTCCCTCCCGTGTTCTGATCCACCCCCCCCCATGCTCCGATCCACCCCCCCGTGCTCCGACGCCCCCCCTGTGCCCTGATCTCCCCCCCCCTTATACTTACCTGGCCGCCCGAGGTCCGTCCGTCTTCTTTCCTGGGCGCCGCCATCTTCCAAAATGGCGGGCGCATGTGCAGTGCGCCCGCCGAATCTGCCGGCCGGCAGATTCGTTCCAGAGTGAATTTTGATCACTGAGATAGGTTATATCTCAGTGATCAAAATAAAAAAAATAGTAAATGACCCCCCCCCTTTGTCACCCCCATAGATAGGGACAATAAAAAAATAAAGAATTTTTTTTTTTTTTAACTAAGGTTGGGGTAAGAACTAGGGTTAGGGTTAGGGGTAGGGTTAGGGTTAGGGGTAGGGTTAGGGTTAGGGGTAGGGTTAGGGGTAGGGTTAGGGTTAGGGGTAGGGGTAGGGTTAGGGGTAGGGGTAGGGGTAGGGGTAGGGGTAGGGTTAGGGCTAGGGTTAGGGTTTCGGTATGTGCACACATATTCTGGTCCTATGCGGATTTTTCCGCAGCGGATTTGAAAAATCCACAGTGCTAAACCGCTGCGGATTTATGGCGGATTTACCGCGGTTTTTCTGCGCATTTCACTGCGGTTTTACAACTGCGATTTTCTATTGGAGCAGTTGTAAAACCGCTGCGGAATCCGCAGAAAGAAGTGACATGCTGCGGAATGTAAACCGCTGCGTTTCCGTGCAGTTTTTCCGCAGCATGTGTACAGCGATTTTTGGTTCCCATAGGTTCACATTGAACTGTAAACTCATGGGAAACTGCTGCGGATCCGCAGCATTTTCTGCAGCGTGTGCACATACCTTTAGAATTAGGCTATGTGCACACGGTGCGGATTTGGCTGCGGATTCGCAGCAGTGTTCCATCAGGTTTACAGTACCATGTAAACATATGGAAAACCAAATCCGCTGTGCCCATGGTGCGGAAAATACCGCGCGGGAACGCTGCGTTGTATTTTCCGCAGCATGCCAATTCTTTGTGCGGATTCCGCGGCGTTTTACACCTGTTCCTCAATAGGAATCCGCAGGTGAAATCCGCACAAAAAACACTGGAAATCCGCGGAAAATCCGCAGGTAAAACGTAGTGCCTTTTACCGGCGGATTTTTCAAAAATGGTGCTGAAAAATCTCATACGAATCCGCAACGTTGGCACATAGCCTTAGGGTTGGGTTGGAATTAGGGTTGTGGTTAGGGTTAGGGGTGTGTTGGGGTTAGGGTTGTGGTTAGGGGTGTGTTGGGGTTAGGGTTGTGATTAGGGTTATGGCTACAGTTGGGATTAGGGTTAGGGGTGTGTTGGGGTTAGTGTTGGAGGTAGAATTGAGGGGTTTCCACTGTTTAGGCACTTCAGGGGGTCTCCAAACGCAACATGGCGCCACCATTGATTCCAGCCAATCTTGTATTCAAAAATTCAAATGGTGCTCCCTCACTTCCGAACCCCGACGTGTGCCCAAACATTGGTTTACCCCACATATGGGGTACCAGCATACTCAGGACAAACTGCGCAACAATTACTGGGGTCCAATTTCTCCTGTTACCCTTGAGAAAATAAAAAATTGCTTGCTAAAACATCATTTTTGAGGAAAGAAAAATGATTTTTTATTTTCACGGCTCTGCGTAGTAAACGTCTGTGAAGCACTTGGGGGTTCAAAGTGCTCACCACATATCTAGATAAGTTCCTTGGGGGGTCTAGTTTCCAAAATGGGGTCACTTGTGGGGGGTTTCTACTGTTTAGGCACACCAGGGGCTCTGCAAACGCAACGTGACACCCGCAGACCATTCCATCAAAGTCTGCATTTCAAAAGTCACTACTTCCCTTCTGAGCCCCCACGTGTGCCCAAACAGTGGTTTACCCCCACACATGGGGTATCAGCGTACTCAGGAGAAACTGGACAACAACTTTTGTGGTCCAATTTCTCCTGTAACCCTTGGGAAAATAAAAAATTCTGGGCTAAAAAATCATTTTTGAGGAAAGAAAACGTATTTATTATTTTCACGGCTCTGCGTTATAAACTTCTGTAAAGCACTTGGGGGTTGAAAGTGCTCACCACACATCTAGATAAGTTCCTTTGGGGGTCTAGTTTCCAAAATGGGGTCACTTGTGGGGGGTTTCTACTGTTTAGGCACACCAGGGGCTCTGCAAACGCAACGTGACGCCCGCAGACCATTCCATCAAAGTCTGCATTTCAAAAGTCACTACTTCCCTTCTGAGCCCCCACGTGTGCCCAAACAGTGGTTTACCCCCACACATGGGGTATCAGCGTACTCAGGAGAAACTGGACAACAACTTTTGTGGTCCAATTTCTCCTGTAACCCTTGGGAAAATAAAAAATTCTGGGCTAAAAAATTATTTTTGAGGAAAGAAAAAGTATTTATTATCTTCACGGCTCTGCGTTATAAACTTCTGTAAAGCACTTGGGGGTTGAAAGTGCTCACCACACATCTAGATAAGTTCCTTTGGGGGTCTAGTTTCCAAAATGGGGTCACTTGTGGGGGGTTTCTACTGTTTAGGCACACCAGGGGCTCTGCAAACGCAACGTGACGCCCGCAGACCATTCCATCAAAGTCTGCATTTCAAAAGTCACTACTTCCCTTCTGAGCCCCCACGTGTGCCCAAACAGTGGTTTACCCCCACACATGGGGTATCAGCGTACTCAGGAGAAACTGGACAACAACTTTTGGGGTCAAATTTCTCCTGTTACCCTTGGGAAAATAAAAAATTGCGGGCTAAAATTCATTTTTGAGAAAATAATTTTTTTATTTTATTTTCATGGCTCTGCGTTATAAACTTCTGTGAAGCACTTGAGGGTTCAAAGTGCTCACTACACATCTAGATTAGTTCCTTTGGGGGTCTAGTTTCCAAAATGGGGTAATTTGTGGGGGATCTCCAATGTTTAGGCACACAGGGGCTCTCCAAACGCGACATGGTGTCCGCTAATGATTGGAGATAATTTTCCATTTAAAAAGCCAAATGGCGTGCCTTCCCTTCTGAGTCCTGCCGTGCGCCCAAACAGTGGTTTACCCCCACATATGGGGTATCTGCATACTCAGAACAAACTGGACAACAACATTTGTGGTCCAATTTCTCCTATTACCATTGGCAAAATAGAAAATTCCAGGCTAAAAAATCATTTTTGAGAAAAGAAAAATTATTTTTTGTTTTCATGGCTATGCATTATAAACTTCTGTGAAGCACCTGGGGGTTTAAAGTGCTCAGTATGCATCTAGGTAAGTTCCTTGGGGGGTCTAGTTTCCAAAATGGGGTCACTTGTGGGGGAGCTACAATGTTTAGGCACACAGGGGCTCTCCAAATGCGACATGGTGTCCGCTAACAATTGGAGCTAATTTTCCATTCAAAAAGTTAAAAGGCGCGCCTTCCCTTCCGAGCCCTGCCGTGTGCCCAAACAGTGGTTTACCCCCACATATGAGGTATCGGCGTACTCGGGAGAAATTGCTCAACAAATTTTAGGATCCATTTTATCCTGTTGCCCATGTGAAAATGAAAAAATTGAGGCGAAAATAAATTTTTTGTGAAAAAAAAGTACTTTTTCATTTTTACGGATCAATTTGTGAAGCACCTGAGGGTTTAAAGTGCTCACTAGGCATCTAGATAAGTTCCTTGGGGGGTCCAGTTTCCAAAATGGGGTCACTTGTGGGGGAGCTCCAATGTTTAAGCACACAGGGTCTCTCCAAGCGCGACATGGTGTCCGCTAACGATGGAGATAATTTTTCATTCAAAAAGTCAAATGGCGCTCCTTCCCTTCCGAGCCTTACCATGTGCCCAAACAGTGGTTTACCCCCACATGTGAAGTATCGGTGTACTCATGAGAAATTGCCAAACAAATTTTAGGATCCATTTTATCCTGTTGTCTATGTGAAAATGAAAAAATTGAGGCTAAAAAACTTTTTTTGTGAAAAAAAAGTACTTTTTCATTTTTACGGATCAATTTGTGAAGAATCTGGGGGTTTAAAGGGCTCACTATGCATCTAGATAAGTTCCTTGGGGCGTCTAGTTTCCAAAATGGGGTCACTTGTGGGGGAGCTCCAATTTTTAGGCACACGGGGGCTCTCCAAATGTGACATGGTGTCCGCTAAAGAGTGCAGCCAATTTTTCATTCAAAAAGTCAAATGGCGCTCCTTCCCTTCCAAGCCCTGCCGTGCGCCCAAACAGTGGTTTACCCCCACATATGAGGTATCAGCGTACTCAGGACAAATTGGACAACAACTTACGTGGTTCAGTTTCTCCTTTTACCATTGGGAAAATAAAAAAATTGTTGCTGAAAAATCATTTTTGTGACTAAAAAGTTAAATGTTCATTTTTTCCTTCCATGTTGCTTCTGCTGCTGTGAAGCACCTGAAGGGTTAATAAACTTCTTGAATGTGGTTTTGTGCACCTTGAGGGGTGCAGTTTTTAGAACGGTGTCACTTTTGGGTATTTTCAGCCATATAGACCCCTCAAACTGACTTCAAATGTGAGGTGGTCCCTAAAAAAAATGGTTTTGTAAATTTCGTTGTAAAAATGAGAAATCGCTGGTCAAATTTTAACCCTTATAACTTCCTAGCAAAAAAAAATTTTGTTTCCAAAATTGTGCTGATGTAAAGTAGACGTGTGGGAAATGTTATTTATTAACTATTTTGTGTCACATAACTCTCTGGTTTAACAGAATAAAAAATCAAAATGTGAAAATTGCGAAATTTTCAAAATTTTCGCCAAATTTCCGTTTTTATTACAAATAAACACAGAATTTATTGACCTAAATTTACCACTAACATGAAGCCCAATATGTCACGAAAAAACAATCTCAGAACCGCTAGGATCCATTGAAGCGTTCCTGAGTTATTACCTCATGAAGGGACACTGGTCAGAATTGCAAAAAACGGCAAGGTCTTTAAGGTCAAAATAGGCTGGGTCATGAAGGGGTTAAAGGGAACCTGTCACCCCGAAAATCGCAGGTGAGGTAAGCCCACCGGCATCAGGGGCTTATCTACAGCATTCTGTAATGCTGTAGATAAGCCCCTAATGTTACCTGAAAAAGGACAAAAAGACGTTATATTATACTCACCCAGGGGCGGTCCCGTTGCTGGTCATGTCGGATGGGTGTCTCCGGTCTGCTGCGGCGCCTCCCATCTTCATTACAAGACGTCCTCTTCTGATCTTCAGCCACGGCTCCGGCGCAGGCGTACTTTGCTCTGCCCTGTTGAGGGCAGAGGATAGTACTGCAGTGCGCAGGCGCCGGAAACGTCAGAGGCCCGGCGCCTGCGCACTGCAGTACTTTGTCTGCCCTCAAAAGGGCAGAGCAAAGTACGCCTGCGCCGGAGCCGTGGCTGAAGATCAGAAGAGGACGTCTTGTAATGAAGATGGGAGGCGCCGCAGCGGACCGGAGACGCCCGTTTGACCTGACCAGCAGCGGGACCGCCCCCGGGTGAGTATAATATAACGTCTTTTTCTCATCTTTCAAGTAACATCGGGGGCTTATCTACAGCATTACAGAATGCTGTAGATAAGCCCCTGATGCCGGTGGGCTTACCTCACCCGCGAATTTCGGGGTGACAGGTTCCCTTTAAAAGAGATCTGTGAAACATGTTGTGTATTTTATATACCGTAGCAAGCTCCAATCGGTAGGCTACCGGGTTAATGATGGCGGCGACCCTAAATGGACCAATAAACCTAGGACCCAATTTCAGGAATGGTACTTTGAGTTTTATGTTTTTTGTGGACAACCACACCCAATCACCCACACTCAGGTCCGGACCTGGCACACGTCTACTGTCAGCCACTCGTTTGTACCTTGCACCCATGCTCAGCAAGCATTGTTTCACTCTCCTCCAAACGGATGACAGTTGTGATCCTAGCTGGTCCTCCTCCGGAACGCCAGCAGAGCCACCCTGATGCAGAGTACAAAATTGAGGATGGTGCCCGTAAACACAAAAGAAAGGGGACTCCCCAGACAATTCCTGGCGGTGATTATTAATGGCAAACTCAGCCAAAGGAAGGAACGTCGACCACTCCTCCTGGTTGTTAGAAACAAAGCAGCGTAAATACTGCTCCAAATTCTGGTTCATACGCTCGTTCTGACCATTTGACTGAGGATGAAATGCCGAAGAATGCGACAACTTGATCCCCAGCCGTGAGCAAAATGCTTTCCAAAACTTTGCCACAAACTGAGTACCCCTATCAGACACTATGTCAGACGGGACCCCGTGAAGTCTGACCACCTCCTGCACAAAAACCTGAGCCAGAGTCTTCACGTTAGGCAACGAAGGCAAGGACACAAAGTGTGACATCTTTGAGAACCGATCAACAACCACCAAGATGACCGTGTTCCCAGCTGAGGAGGGTAGGTCTGTAATAAAATCCATGGAGATCTCCGTCCATGGCCTACTGGGTACCCCTAGAGGATGTAATGAGCCAGCAGGACGGGAGCGAGGCGTCTTAGCCCTAGCACACGTGGTACATGCTGATACGTACGAGACCACGTCCTGTCGGATTTTGGACCACCAAGACCGACGCGACACCAACCCCAGGGTACCCCTAACCCCTGGATGGCCAGCCAGAACAGCATCATGATGCTCACCCAACACCTTTAGGCGAAGATGGAGCGGTACAAATGATTTGTTAATGGGAAGCTCTGGTGGTACTTCCTCCTGAGCCTCGGCAATCTCAGCCTCATCCTCTGTCGTGAGAGCCGAGACCACTACACCCTTTTGGAGGATGGGTACCGGATCTTCCCAAGGTTCTCCCCCCGGAAAACACCTGGACAATGTTAAAGAAATGGCTAATCTTCATTTTGTTAGATATCAGAAAATAGCCGAAAAACAAAGTATTGCGCAAGATGTTATCATCTGTCTCTCCTTGTGGGCAGTTTCCCGGACATTCAACATAGTAGTGGTCAGAATTTCTCAGAATCGCCAAATCTATGTCTGTTTTCCAGAATGTTCAGCCAAAATCTAATAAAATGCAGACATGTGCAAAGCATCCCCCCCCCCCATTCTTCTCATGTGATCTCTTTTGTATACCAGAATGTGTATGACAAATCATTGTATAACATATCTCCTTGCCAATTTATTATGTAACTCTACATTTCCTTTTGATTTTGGGCCTCTATAAGCCCAGCCCTAAAAATAAAAGACCAGAGACTATTTGGACAGACAACGAGCGTGTGTCTCTCTGATTATTGCTTCATTGCGTAGGTACCTAAAGACAGAACACCTGAGTAGGTTGGAAATCCCTTCTCTAACAACAAGGCGACCGCCTTAGTGTTCTTATACCCCGAATGGAACGTGACAAAAAAGTTGAATCGCGTGAAAAACAATGCCCAACGAGGCTGCCTGGGAGACAGACGCTTGGCTGACTACAAATAAAGCAGATTTTTATGGTCGGTGATAACTGTAACCTGGTGGATCGCCCCCTCCAAGAAGTGTCGCCATTCCTCAAAAGCCAACTTGATAGCCAACAACTCCTTGTGGCCGATATCGTAATTACGTTCGGCGGGCGACAGCTTGTTGGAAAAGTAGGCGCATGGACGCAACTCGCCCAAGGATGAGCCTTGTGACAGCATCGCCCCCACTCCAACCTCAGACGCATCGACTTCCACGGTAAATGGTTTTGATACGTCCGGTTGCACCGGAATGAGGGCCGAAGCAAAACTGTTCTTCAGAAATTCGAATGCGCGCACAGCAGCCTCGGGCCAGGCGGAGAAATTGGTACCCTTTTTCGTCGTGTCAGTAAGCGGTTTAGCAATGGTAGAAAAATCTTTGATAAATTTTCTATAATAATTAGAAAATCCAAGGAACCGCTGGAGTGCTTTTAGGTTATCAGGCCGTTCCCAATGCAGCACCGCTTGCACCTTAGGCTACGTTCACATTAGCGTTGTGCACCGTTGTGTCGGCGACACAACGCACAAAGCACGCAAAAACGCGCCAAAACGCACGCAAAAATGCTGCATTTTGCGACGCATGCGTCGTTTTTTGCCGAAATTCGGACGCAAGAAAAATGCAACTTGTTGCGTTTTCTTGGTCCGACGCTTGCGGCAAAAAAGACGCATGCGTCGCACAACGCAACAAACAAAAACGAATGCGTCCCCCATGTTAAATATAGGGGCGCATGATGCATGCGTCGCCGCTGCGTCGCCCGACGCAAACTAGCATAACGCTAGTGTGAACGTAGCCTTAGCGGCATCCATTTTAAACCCTGAAGCAGGCACAATATAACCCAAGAAAGGCAACTCCTGAACCGAAAACACACATTTCTCAAGTTTTCTCTGAGTAGCTGTAACACCTGCCTCACATGCTCTAAATGAGTATCACGGTCGCATAAATAAATGAGAATGTCATCTAGGTACACAATAACGAATTTCCCCAGTACATGCGAGAACACATCATTTATGAAATGTTGAAATACAGCAGGCGCATTTGTCAACCCAAATGGCATCACCAAATTTTCAAAATGACCCTCAGGAGTATTAAAATCTGTCTTCCACTCATCACCTTGACGGACTCTTATGAGGTTGTACGCCCCCCTGAGGTCAAGCTTGGAAAACCTCTTAGCACCAGCCACCTGGTTGAACAAATCGGTTATCAGTGGCATAGGGTATGGATCACGAACCGTAATCTGGTTTAACTCCCTAAAATCCAGACACGGGCCTGGTCCGCCATCTTTCTTCTTAACGAAGAAGAACCCCGCTGCCACCGGCGAGGATGAAGGCCTGATGTGCCCTTTGCTCAAACTCTCAGCAATGTAGTCTTTTAAAGCTTGCCTCTCAGGACCAGAGATGTTAAACATCCTAGCTTTCGGCAATTTGGCCCCTGGTTTAAACCTAATAGTACAGTCATAGGGTCGATGTGGTGGCAATTCTGAGCAACCCTTCTCAGAGAAAACATCTGCGAAATCCAGCAGTGACTCAGGAATGCAAGGAGTCACAGCTGACACACATGTGGCCAGGCAATTCTGGCAGAATCCGTTCCACTGAATTATATCCTGAGTTTTCCAGTCAATCACCGGGTTGTGCATAGACAACCATGGAAAACCCAGAACCATTTGTGCAGGAAGATTACTGAGTTAAATGCAGCTGAATCAGATGGTAATGAAAATGCCCATGCTTGGGGGTCTCCGTTCAGTAATGACAATACCAGGCCCACACGCTGAGCCTCATTACCTGAGGTAACCGGGCGCATACGAAAATATAATTTGCAAGCTTCACGAAAAACAACAAATTTACTGCGTTCCCCAGCAAACCTCTCAGGTAAAGGGATCTTTGGCTCTGCAACTCTACCTGCAGTGTCAGCTTGCACATTAGATACTACAAGACCCTGTTGCTGAACTGCCCCCTTCAACTCAGTGACCTGTAAGGACAGCGCCTCCAACTGGCGGATTATGGAAGTCATGGGATCCATGGCATCCAAAATTTATTTTGGCCGATTATAATGTCACGGGGGTACTGGGTTGACTACAGCTGATTACCCGGACCCCTGCGATATCCCTCAGACTAGGGAAAACCCTGTCTGTCCCTCTCCCAGAATTTACACTGATGGTGTGCTTGTCTGGGCCGCCAGGCCTGACCCTGACTCCTGTTTCAGCCCTATGCTGAAACCTCCACCCGCCACCCAGTGATAAGACCACACACCAACCTCGACAGAAAGCACAGACAGGGAAAACTAAAAAACGCACCAAGCTGCAGACACACAGGAAAACACTATAATATGCACAGGGCAAAACAAAAACAAATATAGGAAGGAGAAATATGACAAAGGATAATACACCACCAGATACGATATTTCTTCTCCTAGACCACCACTCCAGACCGAGATCACCAGGCACAAGACACAAGCTATAATCGGCGATGCCCAAAGTCCAGAATGACTATTTAATCAAGTTCTTACATCATTATCCAAACAAAAAAGTTGACCTTACAAAAGAGCTTTGATATAAGAAGAAGCTCTTCAACAAAGGCAAGACATACAACATGCGATCTGTCATTCATCATACGCTCTTTATTACTAGTCGTATCATGGATGCAGAAATGTGTATTACCTTACAGACCCTCATCTATCATAGTAACAGAGGACTGCTAAACCCAATACACATATTCATGGCCAAAACAGTCTCCATAGTCCTTAAACCTTTAAACTTAGCCCCATCTCTAGCTACCATGTAAAGTCCATCACATGCAATATAGTGGGCATTGGGCAAGGTTCAATTGCAATATCCAATGCCCCTAAACATGATTAGTAATGTAGCATAGAGATCACATTAGGAATTCCCACTGTTTTGATGTCTTTGTAGGGGAATACACCGAATGTCAAAGATATCTCAACTAGTTTCTCCGCAACAGTTATTCGTTTTGCCTATTACAGTGCTGCATCTTTAGATGAATACACAAGCCTTTTACCAGGATAAGCCACTTTACATTGAATGGTCTAAAATGCACTACTTTTGTTCTTCATGAATCAGCAGAAAAAAAATCCATTGAGCCCGATTCCATTCAAAGGATCATTTCAAATATAAAGAAAGAAAAGACCATGAAAACCAATACTAAGTTATACAGGAGAACAGAAACATTTTCAGACCTCTGACTGCATAACGCCCTGTATGCTAACAATAAAAGCAGTATGATGTGACATCTCCGCTGACACTATTCATACTGTCAAGCATTATTTTAAGAAGAATATCGAGTTGCTGGAGAACTGGATGTTATAAAACGCTTACACTGATACTTTAAACAAAAACACATTTTATGCTTGTAATGGATTTGGGTCAAAACAAATAATGCAAACTACAAAACCCCACAAAAATGTTCATGGCTGTCTAGGCAAAAAAACAACTTTGCACAGAGGAAGGGATATGTTAAAAAATAACACAGGCTACTTGCGTCTGGTGGAACAATGACATAACATTTTCCGGTGTCTGCACAGATCACTGAGCGACTTGTGTTGAATCCAAGTATGTATTGGTAAGTGTGTATGACTGAGTTGGTTATTTTTGATATATCCCATCCCCTGTGCAAAGTTCTATATTGCCCATACATTCTCTTTGAAGCAGTATGATAAATGCAACATAACTAAACAAAGTGTGTTGCAGACAGATAATTACAGTTGCAGCTCTGTCAGTTGAGACAAGTTGGGAACAGTAGAGATGGCACTGGATAGGCAGAGACTTCAGCAGATTAATAATGTTTGTTATGTTGTGAGAACTTTTCACCAAATTTTTCAAGTTGAACCGGACAGACAATGCAATAGCAGCTGCAGAGTGGACTGAAACTTTTTTATTATATCATCTCTTTGTTGTGGACATAGCAGCAATCAAAATATTGGCACCGAATGGGTTAACTTTTAAGTAAAACTGGGTATCAAATAGCAACTGACACAGGAGGCAGAAGTACAAGTCATAGTGAAAAGTATCTAGTAACATCCACTTGGACTTAACTAAAGTTAACTCATTAGGTACCAAATCTTGCTATTGCTAAATGCTAATATCTCTGCAAATTAAAAAATAACCAAAAATTGTATTCTGCTCTGCAGCCAGCTCAACATGGAAACTTTGGTGACAGGTCCTCTGCATGTGGGCCTTTTTTTCCTATAAATTGCACCAATATTTTCAGGCCTTAAATAGGCCAGTACTTAAGTGTCAGTCAATGGCAATATCCGTATTTACATTCTTGCAGTGTGGTGACAGGTACCCCATAGATTGCGTTACAGTAGATATGTGTGTTCTTCGGATGTATTTAAATGCGATAATTATAAATACTAATACACTTTTATTACAATTTCAAGGTGCCATGAGCTCTGGCCACCATCCTGTGTTACTGTATGGCGTTAGCTGCTCCACTTCTGGCTATGCGCTTACCCCAGGGGAAAGATGACATAATTGACAGATGGGCGCCACTATTAGAATAAACCATGGGTGCTACAGTAAATACCCACAAAACAATTATTACATAAAAAAGGGATTTACATGCAAAAAACCTATGTACATGCAGAAACAAATACAAATCTGATCAATTCATTTAATTAAATAATACAGAGTTAAGGCTCGTGCAGACAAGTGTATTTTTGGTCCAAGTGCGATCCGACAAAACATCAGATCACACTCGGACCAATGTTATGCTATGGTTCTTTTCACATATCTTATTTTTTACTCGGACAAAGTCTGTCCAGGGGAAAACTCACAGCATGCCCGAGTTTGATCAGATATTCAGATCACATTTGGCCATGCAAGTCAATGAGTCTGTGGAAAACATTGGACTGCATTCGGATGATATGGAGGGCAGTCCAATTTCCACGGATGGACACAAGATGAAGAAATGTTTTCTTCATCTTGTCATCCAAGAGAATAGGAGCACACTATGCCCACACTCTGGTCAGGCCTAATCTGGAATACCGTGTCCAGTTCTGGGCACCACATTTTGAAAAACTGGAGAAAGTTCAGAGAAGAGCTACCAAGATGGTGAGCAGACTGCAAAGTATGTCCTATCAGGAACGGTTAAAGGATCAGGGAATATTTAGCTTGCAAAAAAGAAGGCTAATAGGAGACTTAATAGCAGTCTATAAATATCTGAAGGGATGTCACAGTGAAAAGGGATCATCATTATTCTCATTTGCACATGGAAACACGAGAAGCAATGGAATGAAACTGAAAGGGAGATGATACAGATTAGATATTGGAAAAAACTTTTTGACAGTGAGAGTGATCAATGAGCGTAACAGGCTGCCACGAGAGGTGGTGACTTCTTCTTCTTCAATGGAAGTCTTCAAACAGAGGCTGGAGATGGTTTAGTGAATCCTGCATTGAGCAGGGCTTGGACACGGTGACCCTGGAGGTCCTTTCAACATTCTAACATTCTATGATTCTATGATAAGAATGCGTTTTAGTTTCTCACCCTGGGTTTTCGTATCTTTCTTCACACTTTCCTCTCCCCTTGTTTGCAGTGTCCTGGGATCATCTCTGGTTCCTCAGGAGGTACGAGAGAAGCCTCAACCGCCTTTAAGGAGTTAGGTCTGAGGTGGTATTTTTAGTTGTATGGCTAGGGCCTTTCTAGTCTGTACAGGGACCAGTCGGGTGTAGGTGCGGCATCTCCCGGTGGCAGAGCTTCCCTTTGCCGATATCTGTGTGTGAGAGTGTACACGTTCATAACAGTGTGACTACCCTTTGCTTTCTAAAATAAGCAAAGCACTGATACTTCTAGATACACTTGTACACAGTTTTGACAAACTCAGGGAGGAAGGTTGTTCCAAACACGCGTGTGTGAAATGAATGGTGCTTACTTCATTGTGTAGAGAAGCTGAATCCCAGCATGGGCAGACACATAATCATCATCACCATCTTATGAAACAAAGCGTCAGGGGACATGTTGAGACATTCAGAAGTTTGCAATCATTAGTGCAGTCTTGAAAAAAAGACAGAAAGTAACCAGGAAAATCACAGGCTGAGGGTATTATATAAGAGAATAACCCCCACAAAGTGTAGTCCCCCCTTATATGTCCCCTTAAACTTGAATTTGCAAAGATCATAAAGAAAATAATGCTGCTGGCAAAGAGAACTGCTTCTAGAGTCTTAGACAACAAGCGCTCCCAAAGTACATTTAGCACATGAATGCTTTGTCTGGGGTTGGTTTGGTTCTGACTGGCACAGACCTACCCACTACCCATTGTATAGCCAAATTACCTGGGGAATACAAAAAACCTACATGTGAGCTATTCAGTCTTATGAGACACACTGTCAGAGGACATGCAGCAGTCACCTGATCCACCACAATTAATAATAAAAACAACAGTAGAGATCATAAATATTCTTGACAATAGTGGACCATCATGTGGTAATATTACTAATACCCATTGGGGCCACGTATGGAGGTCAGGGAAGGGGAGTGTAAAAGAAGGGCAGTGGTGGGACAAATGTAAATGCATGACCACAATTAATTATATGCCACTGGAGGAAGACCATATAGGCTAAAAAAGTTAAATGTATACTATATCAATCCCTTGAAAAGCTAATCGAGAAATGCTCATCCATGTTCGAGTGGTAGTCAAGTGTCAGGATTAATTATGACTCTTCCTGGTTGGTAATATCTATGTTTTGGACTTTCTAACCTTTAAGAAACTTTGCACTTTACCATCTGACTTTTGCACTCTTTTTTAGTACTATACTGCCATCTTCTGGCCAGTGTATTGTTTTACAATCTTAGATATTACTGAATGAGTTGCTGCAAAACATTTTTATTATCATGTAATTCTTCTTAAAGAGAATCAAGCCTTTAAAGCCATCTATGTGGGCACACAGGTCATACATTCAAAAAAATAACCTTGATATATGTGTGTGTGTGTGTGTGTGTGTGTATATATTTCCTCTTCAGAGAGAATTCTTGAACTCTATAGCGCCAACTGTTGGAAGCAGGTGGCGCTATAGAGTTCAAGTCCTCTTCCTCCCTGAAGAGGCAATTTGCATATTAAATTTCTGAGAGGAGCATTGCATGGCACATAAGCCTCTTACATTGGCATGTCAGGGTCTGTATGTCACTCTCCACAAGGAGAAACATTACTCCTAGACCTATAACTACACAATACAGAATTAAATACATCTGCAGTTGTCAACTCATAGTGCTTTAGCTTCCATCTTACAGATATATGCTATAAGAGCTGCAGCCAATTTCAGTTCTACTGTTCTGTGTTAGCTAGATTTCTCACACTGGTTATGCCCCCTTCTAATTAAAATAAGCTCTGGAAGTAGATTCTCATGCAGATTAGTGCTGGGCCCAAAGTTCATTACAGCTCATTTACATAAAATAATAACATGGATTTCTCTGAAAAATTACACTGAAGATTACAGACTTCAGTGTATCATTTTATTCAGCTTCCTATAACCTACATGCTTACATAGACGGCTTAGGATGGTTGATCCTACTGTCAAATTCCCCTTAAAGATGCTTTTTTTTATCACTATGCTTCTCTTAATACATCCTAGATGTCATGCTGCTACAGTGCAGTATAGTGTAACCTCCACCAGAGGGAGCTAGAGAGGGAAGTGAGACTGCACACATAGAGCAGCAGCACAGACGCCACAAGTGGCGAGAGAATGGTCAGACAAGCCAAGTCAAAAACAGCCAGATGCAGAAGTACCAAAAGTAGCAGCAGTATACGTGGTCAGGAACAAGCCAGGGGGTTCAGCAATGGTCAGAAGCGGATAAGACAAAGACAAAAGGCAGAAGCGAGTCCGAATACGAGCCAAGTAAAAAACCAGAGAATCAAACCAACAATCAGGGAAACACTGGAAAAAGGGCAGATAGAGGGAGTCAACAGACATGGGGCAAGTCAGGGATCACAGCAGGACAAATCAAGAGCTACCAGAGTCAGGTTCACAAGCCGAAGGCAGAACTATAGCTGACACCACCAGCAGGAAGCATCGGAGCTTAATAGCAAACCTGAACCCAGAATGAGGCAGAGCAAAGTCAACTCTTGACATGATCCACCCAGAAAAAGGGCAGACAGGATTAAATCCTGGAACGGATCATGACACTAGAACTGTGTTTGCGTTTTTTTGCTGCTGCATTACACTGTTGACTCATGTGCATTCTGTGATCTATTAGTATACTCAAGTCTTTCACATGTGCTGCTTAGTTCTATTACTCCTATTCTATGGACGTAATTTTCCTTTTTCTTGCCCAGATGTAGAATCTTGCATTTCTCCCTGTTAAATACCATTCTATTAGTCGTTGTCCATTGCTCAAGTTGTGTTGAGCAGAAGTCTGGTGGATACACAGCTGATAGTCCTACTGAATAGACTGTTAGAATTTGTATTATGGCAAGAAAAAAGCAGCTAAGTAAAGAAAAATGAGTGGCCATCATTACTTTAAGAAATGAAGGTCAGTCAGTCCAAAAAATTGGGAAAACTTTGAAAGTGTCCCCAAGTGCAGTTGCAAAAACCATCAAGCGCTACAAAGAAACTGGCTCACATGAGGACCGCCCCAGGAAAGGAAGACCAAGAGTCACCTCTGCTTCTGAGGATAAGTTTATCCGAGTCACCAGCCTCAGAAATCGCAGGTTAACAGCAGCTCACATTAGTGAACAGGTCAATGCCAGAGTTCTAGCAGCAAACACATCTCTACAACAACTGTTAAGAGGAGACTTTGTGCAGCAGGCCTTCATGGTAAAATAGCTGCTAGGAAACCATTGCTAAGGACAAGCAGAAGAGACTTGTTTGGGCTAAAGAACAAAGGAATGGGCATTAGACCAGTGGAAATCTGTGCTTTGGTCTGATGAGTCCAAATTTGAGATCTATGGTTCCCACCGTGTCTTTGTGCGACGCAGAAAAGGTGAACGGATGGACTTTACATGCCTGGTTCACACCGTGAAGCATGGAGGAAGTGTGATGGTGTGCGGGTGCTTTGCTGGTGACACTGTTGGGGATTTATTCAAAATTGAAGGCATACTGGACCAGCATAGCTACCAGCATGGCTACCACAGCATCTTGCAGCGGCATGCTATTCCATCCGGTTTTCGTTTAGTTGGACCATCATTTATTTTTCAACAGGACAATGACCCCAAACACACCTCCAGGCAGTGTAAGGGCTATTTGACCAAGAAGGAGAGTGATGGGGTGCTACGCCAGGCCATGACCTGGCCCTCCACAGTCACCAGACCTGAATCCAATCGAGATGGTTTGGGGTTAGGGGTGAGCTGGACCGCAGAGTGAAGGCAAAAGGGCCAACAAGTGCTAAGCATCTCTGGGAACTCCTTCAAGATTGTTGGAAGACCATTTCCAGTGACTACCTCTTGAAGCTCATCAAGAGAATGCCAAGAATGTGCAAAGCAGTCATCAAAGCAAAAGGTGGCTACTTTGAGGAACCTAGAATATAAGACATATTTTCAGTTGTTTCACACTTTTTTGCTAAGTATATAATTCCACATGTGTTAATTCATAGTTTTTATGCCTTCAGTGTGAATTTACAATTTTTTATAGTCTTGAAAATACAGAAAAATCTTTAAATGAGAAGGTGTGTCCAAACTTTTGGTCTGTACAGTATGTATATAGACTGTATGTATGTTTTCACAAATATTTGAGCCCATGTATCCATTATGTCCATGTCCACGCTCTGTCCCCGGGGATTCTGCAGATTCTAATGTGGTGGGAGAGACTCCAGTTGGAAGATTGCTTGCTGTATAGAAAAGATCAGTTGGTGCGAGAGTTGGGGGTCACCTGGCAAGTGGTGCTTCCGGAGAAATTTATCTGTGTAGTAGCTACAGAGGCCCATGAGAGAGGGTCACTTTGTAGAAGACGTTCCAGTGGTTACAGAAGCTAGTATATCATGCCCGATTGAAGACTGCAAGAGGCCTTTCAACGATGTCGGAGCTGTGAACAAGTCAAAACCTCCGGAGCAGAAAACCCTAATGTAGATCATCGTGAGTTCTGCCCTTAGAGTTGTTGATCGACTACTTGACCGTGGGCCCAGCTCATCTCAGGTATGAACATTGGTGATGACTGACAACTTTAGCAAGTTCGCTGTGGTGACTCCAACTCGGGATCAGACTGCTGAGTCAGCGGCACAAGCCATCTGCCGAGACTTCTGCAGTGCCGCAGAGACCTGGTCGTTGCAGTATGACACTCTGCCACTAAGGGGAGTGATGGTACGTCTGATGGCACTGAAGGAATTCTCCTGACCAGGTATCACCAGCACACATTACACTTCACACTCCGGCCACTAGGGGGAGCAAAAGGCTTTATTTATTGGGCCCCTCCTCACACTGGTAAAACTAGGGGTTGGATAGAAAGTTAGTCAGAAGCTGACTGGGTTGGATTCAGGCAACATCCCGTGGCAGGGGGTGTTGCAGGGAGAAGACACGGGGGGATCCCTGTCAGGCGTGGGAACCTGGCAGGTGCCTAGCGAACAGAACAGAACGTTACGGAACCGCGCCTGCACTACCTTGCGGCGGTATCCTAAGAAAGAGACAAGAAGCGAAGGATATTGTGGAACAGTGTAAACGAGATCAAGCAAAAAGGAGTACTAGTAGGAGTCGTGCCATGAGACCGAGGCAACATCCTACTGAGGCGTGTAGCCGGTGGCCGGAACACCGCGGGAGTAACTGACTTTAGGCCTTACTTCGAACTCCACAGGACAGTTAATTATAGGTTGGCTGTCTACCTTAAATTTCCTAAGAAGACATAGGGGGCAACAGTGGGAGAGGGGCGTCTCTAGGGTCCCGGAAGACCTCCAGGCCTTCCCGTCATACGGATGCGTCCTAGCCAAAACATACTGGGGGACGAGAAACTAGCAACATCTAGAACTAAAGAGAGAGAGAGCTGTAGAGAACGAACGAACGAGAACAGCAGTTGTGAGGACTATTGTGAATGCTCAGCAGGGTAGGACTACAACACACAGGCGCTAGTGGTGGGCAACGATTTCCATCTGCGAGGGAAACTCTGGAAGTGCCCATCAGGCCGGCCGGTCTCTGAAAGCCCTGTAAAACGTGCTCTGGATTGAGGATCCTGAAGTCTTCAGTAAAGAGGTAAAGAGACTGCAACTTTGTGTCCTCGTTATTGACTGCACCTCACACCATCACCATCCATCTTACTGGGAAGCCCTGGGGACATACTTCACCTGTGGGAAGGTATACCATCCAGCTGCCATTCCATCACCCCAGCGGACCCCACAGCAGCGTCGGTCACCCTGACCGAACACCACAGGTGGCGTCACGAACCCCTGACAGACTATACCACTTTTATTGGACGCCCCTTAGCAGGGTCGCAGACCGGGTCTAGCCACCGTGACAGCCTCAGAACCGAACCAGAGAGGCCCGGTACCGAGAACTCGTGGTCCTGTGTCTGTGGGCGATTCACTTCATCCAGGTGTAGGATTGCCCAAACAGGAGCCATTCTGACTACAGTGATGGAGGAGTTACTTTGTCTGTACCGGATTGAGAAGTCCAGGATGACGCCCTATCATCTTCAGTGGAATGAAGCCTGTGAATGCTTCAATCGGATGCTGATCTAGATGCTCCACACATTGGAGGAAGATTGGAAAATACGGTGGCCTGACTACGTGGCTGAATTGGTCTGGGTGTACAACAACCAAGTGCACAATACAACAGGATACACTCCATATACCCTGCTGTTTGGGCAAAAGGTACTGGGAATCACAGAACTGGAGTTGGATCCGGAAGAAGACTACCCATGGGACGGGGGTGTCTTCCTGGGTTTGAGAACATCGACTGCAGACTCTTCGCCGGCTGGTGCAGGCTAAGTTTCAGGAACTCAACACCATGAAATGACGCCTATTTGAGGGACAGCTCTCAAGGCCAGAGATCGAGTGTTGGTCTAAGACAAGCGGCCCCGCAGCAAGTTGGAGCATATATGGGAAAAAAAACCCTGTATTGAGTGAAACACCGAGTTGGGTCCGATGGGCCAGTGTATTAAGTTCAACCCGAATGGGAAGAAGGAGCACTTATGTGAATAGTCCACCGCAGCATGTTGCGTCCTTTCTCATCACAGGGTCCTAAAGAAGGAGAGAGTGCCGATACCACCGAGACACTCACCCCAATGGTTCTTGACTGTAATGAGGAAGAGACACTTGCCTCGTTCTCGGATTGGATAGTCCGCCACCTGCCAGTCCCAGGGAAATGCGTAGGCCTGAAACCCCAGAGATGGACGATTTGTCAGATTGAGATATGCTCCCGTCCTCTACCATTGAACCTGAACTACACCATATGGAGCGGACAACAGCTGGAATACCTCCCATTCGTTATGAACAAGACCTGTTTATTTGGCAACGAATTATGCAAGAAATGGAAAAGTGTGAACGTCTGATGAAGGAACTCTCACCCGTGGAATGGCGAGTTAAAAGAAGGTGGGAGTGTAAGGAGGAAGACCGGGCTGTGGGTACCTACGTTATGCCGGATCCGAAACTGTGGAGGCTATGTCCAGCGTTGCCGGGGAAAAACAATGGGGGACCGGACAGGTCCCATGACCCTGGTAGAGGGAGCATGGCTAAGCCAGGCAGTGAGCAGGAAGCGCGAGAAAGTGCTCTCAGTTTCCCACTAGCTGTGAGAGCAGAGAGAGGTGTGCAGCAGATACGTGCCCCGGCAGAGCTAAGGTGAACGCTGCAGTGAGCCAGCTAGGGTTCTGAGAGCAGCGCACTTGGCCAAACAGAGTGCAGTGATCGTGCGGAGCAGCGGGTGTCAATGGCAGGACCGAGATGCATTCTCCACGGCTGAGATATGTGCAGCAGCGTACATGTGGAACAGAGACTACTGCAGTGCTCCCCACTTTGGCTGCACAGATTTATAAACTAGGGACTCAGCGGGCAAATCTGGTGACTGCCCATTGCCACCAGAAGCTGGATTGTGATTTGTTGGAATCCATCTGAGGACACCGTGCAGGCCGTTGCCGGTACTCCAACTCCCATCGGACTGTATGTGGATGAGGATCAATGAAGACTACGATATGTGCTGTTTATCAGACTGTTGCGCTATTTACTTCCCTTGATTTCTGTGTTATTGCATTTCCAAACCTGCTTAGACTTGCATTGTGAAATTAGGCAGGCTCCCTCTGTCTAGGAAAAGCCGGATGGAATTCACAGGATCTAGCACTTTCCTGGTACAGCCAGATGCTCCTATTGACTATAATGGCAGGTCGGTCACAAGCCAGCAAAATAGGTGGCTGGAAATCACACCATGCTGAGGCTTGACCATTTTGCTCGCTCAATGCCAGATTTGGGTGGACTCGCCTTATAGTCAATGGGAGCATCTGGCTGCATCAGTTGGATCCTGTAAAACCCATCCGACTATTCCCAGACTGCAGATTTCACAACCACTATGATAACAAAGGCAAAAAAAACAAACAATAAATGACAGACTAAAATGACGCAAATGTTCACCAACATCTCAAAATGGAAAAGTTTATTGGAGTGAATCTGCTTTACACCACCACATATTGACTCTTATAGGTGTAGTGCAGTGGGCTTGGGTCAGTGTGACAGACAGGGGCCACAGGAAAAGTTCACAGCAAAACGTGTTTAATTGTCCAAAACTCATGCAGTGTACAGCACACGGTATCCTCCAGATCGCAGCCGGGAAACAAGACAGTTCATAAATGACCGGTTACTGAGGGCAACTGCACCTCCGTATCCAGATGCGGGTTGCCAGGAGTTTGCTCTGCTTGGCTTTGTGTTTCCTTACACAGAGTCTTTTGCAGAGCCAACTGCTCCACAGGTTGCAAACTCCAAACTGACACACCCAAACCCTTCCTGCAGGGATATTTTTCCTCTCCCTCGACTCTGTGGCCATGGGCAACTTATAAGATCCAGCCTAGAGGAAATGGACCTGCCCCACTACCTTCCTGCAGTCCGTTTAAAAAATAAAAGCCCATACCGGTTTTTCCTGAACAATTCCTTGGTCAAATAACTTACTTTAACTTACTTCAAGCTTACTTTTATTCTGCCTTGTGACTCACAGGCGTCCTGCCGTGACAAGGCACTCCAGTGGATCTAATGCACTTCTGAGCGCATCCTGGGGGACACATAGCGACCCTCGCAAATCACACCAGTCGCTGCCTCACATAGGGTATTTCCCAAGCGAGTTGTGAAAGACACTCTATTGGCAGATAGATGGCAGCAGAGATTTCATTGTAGTAAACTTTTCCATTTGAAGTTGCTGGATAACGTTTTTGCTTCACTTTGAACATTGTTTAAATGGAATCTGTCAGGTCCACTGTTGCCTCAGAACCACCAGCAGTTATGTCCGCATATATAAATCACCTGCCTAACAGTACCTGTATTTCATTACACACATAAACAAATCTTTAGAAAAAGTATTTCTACAGTCTGCTTATGATATGTAAATGAGGGCTTTGACAAGTCGAGGGACGTTAGTGTCCCCAGACTATTCGGCCCACTTAGATGATATCATTAGTGATGAGCGAGTAGACTCGTTGCTCAGGTTTTTCCGAGCACGCTCGGGTGGTCTCCGAGTATTTGGGAGTGCTCGGAGATTTAGTTTTCCTTGCCGCAGTTGCATGCTTGGGGCTACTAGACTTATTCATTACATGTGGGAATTCCCTAGCAACCAGGCAACCCCCACATGTACTCAGGCTGGCTAGCAGCCGTAAATCATGCAGCTGAGTCAACAAAAACTAAATCTCCGAGCACTCACAAATACTCGGAGACCACCCGAGCGTGCTCGGGAAAACCCGAGCAACGAGTATACTCGCTCATCACTAGTTATCATGCCCCTGTGGGTGTGACGACATGACTTACAAGTGCCGGTGTCATCGCTAGCGCTACTTACCTCTCACATGCATGGATTCTTCCCCTCACTGCATTGATCCTCTGAAGTTTGGCGTACATTTCCAGGCTTGACAGAGGCACACTTCACATGATCGGGAGTGCAGATAGACTGATCAAAGGCCTCATTTACATATGATAAAAGGACTTTAGAAATACTTTTCTAAAGATCTGTTTATGTGTGTAATGTAATGAAAGGACTGTTAGGGTATGTTTCCACGTTCAGGAAACGCTGCTTGTTTGACGCTGCGATGATGTTACAGCATAGTGGAGGGGATTTCATGAAATCCCGTCTCCACTATGCGTTAAAAAGACGCATGCGGCAGACCCGCGGAAACGGAACGCAGCATGTCCTTACAATGTGGTGACGCGTCAAACAAAGCATGAAAAATGCAGGTGACCTGCCAGTGACCTCAGGTGCAGATTTGGTGCAGATTTTACCTGCGTAAAATCCTGACCAAATCCTGATGCAATCCTGAACGTGGACACATAACCTTAGGCTGTGTGCACACGATGCGGATTTAGTGCGGATCCGCAGCGTTTTTTACCGTGCAGAAACGCTGCAGATCCGCAAAGTGATTTACAGTACAATGTAAATCAATAGGAAAAAAAAATGCTGTGCTAATGGTGCGGAAAATTACGCATGAAAAACGCTGCGGATCAAAAGAAGTAGCATGTCACTTCTTTTGTGCGTATCTGCAGCGTTTCTGCACCCTTCCATTATAGAAATCCGCAGCGTTAAAAAACGCATCAAATACGCAACAAATACGCACAAAATCCGCATAAACACAGGTCAAATCTGCACCTGCGTTTTCTGACAGGAGATGCAGATTTTGTGCAGAAAATTCTGCACTCGAATCCGCAACGTGTGCACATAGCCTATGGCGGGTGTTTACAAAAGCAGACACAACTGTGGTGATTCTGAGGGCTCTGACAGGTTCCTTGTATATTGGCTGATGGGCTAAATGGTTTACCTAGGACAAGGAATGTCCATGTGTGCAAAAACTACTGATTGTAAATAACAGATTCCGTTATCAACTACAATAAAAGAGCTAAGGTACTTTCACACATAACGATTTCGTTAATAATATCGTTGCTTTTTGTGACGTAGCAACGATATCGTTAACCAAATCGTTATGCGTGACAGCGACCAATGATCAGACCCCTGCTGGGAGGTCGTTGGGGAATGATCAGGACCTTTATTTGGTTGCTGATCACCCGCTGTCATCGCTGAATTGGCGTGTGTTCACTGGTAACCAGGGTAAACATCGGGTTACTAAGCGCTTAGTAACCCGATGTTTACCATGGTTACCATTGTAAAAGTTAAAAAAAACAAACAGTACATACTTACATTCCGGTGTCTGTCCCCCGGCGTCAGCTTCCCTGCACTGTGTCAGCGCCGGCCGGCCGTAAAGCAGAGCACAGCGGTGACGTCACCGCTGTGCTCTGCTTTACGGCCGGCTGGCGCTGACACAGTGCAGGGAAGCTGACTCCGGGGGACAGACACCGGAATGTAAGTATGTAGTGTTTGTTTTTACTTTTACAACGGTAACCAGGGTAAACATCGGGTTACTAAGTGCGGCCCTGCGCTTAGTAACCCGATGTTTACCCTGGTTACCCGGGGACTTCGGCATCGTTGGTCGCTGGAGAGCTGTCTGTGTGACAGCTCTCCAGCGACCACACAACGACCTAAACAGCGACGCTGCAGCGATCGGCATCGTTGTCTATATCGCTGCAGCGTCGTTAATGTGACGGTACCCTTACCAGAAACACAGATATAGTGCAGTGCACAATACAGTTCTCTTTTGCAAACCGCATAGTTTGCTAAAAGGCATACATATTAGTGAGAGAGGCCAAAAAATGAACAAATATTAAAACCATTCATGGTAGCCATAGGGTGGGCCCTAGGCACCCCACTCCGACCCTGTTCAGTGGCCAAGTACTGTATGTCTCTTGATCTGACCCCAACCGAACACCTATGAAGTCTGAAGATACAAGTTGAGCATCACTTTCCATCCAGTATGAAGGCTCTAAAAGACGTTGTTCTTGACGAGGGGAAAAAAATAGTTGTTGCAATATGTCACCAACTTGTTCATTTCATTCCTAAAAGACTTGGTGCTGTCCTTAAAGATCCTGAAGGTGTCAGTACAGGGAACACAGTGGTGTCAGTATGGGGATCACAGTGGTGTCAGTACAGGGATCACCGTGGTGTTTGTACGTGGATCACAGTGATGTGGGTAAGGGGATCACAATGGTGTCAGTACAGGGATCACAGTGGTGTCTGTACGTGGATCACAGTGATGTGGGTAAGGGGATCACAGTGGTGTCAGTACGGGGATGATTATTATTATACATTTATATAGCGCCATTTATTCCATGGCGCTTTAAATGTGAAAGGGGCAAATATAGACAAGCACAATAAACATGAACAACACAAGACACACATAAGTAGGGCAGCACGGTGGCTCAGTGGATAGCACAGCAGCCTTGCAGCGCTGGAGTCCTGGGTTCAAACCCCACCAAGGACAACATCTGCAAAGAGTTTGTATGTTCCCTCCGTGTTTGCGTGGGTTTCCTCCGGGTACTCCGGTTTCCCCCCCACATTCAAAAAGACTGATAGAGAATTTAGATTGTGAGCCCCAGCGGCGACAGTGATGATAATGTGTGCAAACTGTAAAGCGCTGCGGAATATGTTAGCGCTATATAAAAATAAAGATTATTAGGGTAGGGCTGGTCGGCCAGCAGTTCAGCAGACTAAGGATCACTGCAGGCTGTAGGTTTGTCGGAAGAGGTACTTTTTGAAGGTTTCTATGATAGGCGAGAGTCTGATGTGGGTGTCGTTACAGGAATGGTGTCGTTACAGGAATCACAGTGACGTTGGTATGGGGATCACAGTAGTGTCAGTACAGGGATCACACTGGTGTCGGTACAGGGATCACACTGGTGTCGGTATGTGGAACACAGTGGTGTCACTACGGGGATCACACTGGTGTCGGTACAGGGATCAAACTGGTGTCGGTACGGGATCACAGTGATGTCGGTACAGGGATCACACTGGTGTCAGTACAGGGATCGCACTGGTGTCAGTATGGGGATCACACTGGTGTCAGTACAGGGATCACAGTGGTCGGTACGGGGATCACACTGGTGTCAGGATGGGGATCACCCTGGTGTCGGTACGAGGATCACACTGGTGTCGGTACGGGGATCACAGTGATATCAGTACGGGGATAACACTGGTGTCAGTACGGAGATCATACTGGTGTCAGTACAGGGATCACAGTGGTGTCGGTACGGGGATCACACTGGTTTCGGTACAGTGATCACAGTGGTGTCGGTACGGGGATCACAGTGGTGTCGGTACGGGGATCACACTGGTGTCGGTACAGGGATCACACTAGTGTCGGTACAGGGATCACAGTGGTGTCGGTACGGGGATCACACTGGTTTTGGTACAGTTATCACACTGGTGTTGGTACGGGATCACACTGGTGTCGGTACGGGGATCACACTGGTGTCGGTACAGGGATCACACTGGTGTCGGTACGGGAATCACACTGGTGTCGGTACGGGGATCACACTGGTGTTGCTACGGGGATCACAATGGTGTCGGTACTGGGATCACAGTGATGTCAGTACGGGGATCACACTGGTGTCAGGACGGGGATCACACTGGTGTCAGGACGGGGATCACACTGGTGTCGGTACAGGGATCACAGTGGTGTCAGTACGGGGATCACACTGGATTCGGTACAGGGATCAAACTGGATTCAGGACGAGGATCACACTGGTGTCGGTACGGGGATCACACTGGTGTCGGTACGGGGATCACAGTGGTGTCGGTACAGGGATCACACTGGTGTGCGTACGGGATCACCGTGATGTTGGTACGAGGATCACAGTGATGTCGGTACGGGGATCACAGTGATGTCGGTATGGGGATCACGCTGGTGTAGGTTCAGGGATCACAGTGATGTCGGTATGGGGATCACAATGGTGTCGGTACGGGGATCACACTGGTGTCAGTACAGGGATCACACTGGTGTCGGTACAGGGATCACACTGGTGGCGGGATGGGGATCACGCTCGTGTCAGTACAGGGATCATACTGGTGTCAGTACGGGGATCACACTGGTGTCGGTACAGGGATCACACTGGTGGCGGGATGGGGATCACGCTCGTGTCGGTACAGGATCACACTGGTGTCGGTACGGGGATCACAGTAATGTCGGTAAGGGGATCACACTGGTGTCGGTACAGGGATCACAGTGATGTCGGTACGGGGATCACACTGGTGTCGGTACGGGGATTACACTGGTGTCGATACGGGGATCACACTGGTGTGGGTATGGGGATCATACTGGTGTCGGTACGGGGATCACACTGGTGTCGGTACGGGGATCACACTGGTGTGGATAAGCGGATCATACTGGTGCCGGTGCGGGGATCACTCTGGTGTTGGTACGGGGATCACACTGGTGTGGGTACGGGGATCACACTGATGTGGGTACGAGAATCACACTGGTTTCGGTACTTGGATCAGAGTGATGTCAGCACGGGGATCACACTGGTGTCGGTACAGGGATAACAGTGGTGTCGGTACGGGGATCACACTGGTTTTGGTACGGGGATCACACTGGTGTCGGTATGGGGATCACACTGGTGTCGGTACGGGGATCACACTGGTGTCGGTACAGGGATCACACTGGTGTCGGTACGGGCATCACACTGGTGTCGGTAAGGGGATCACACTGGTGTTGCTACGGGGATCACAATGGTGTGGGTACGGGGATCACACTGGCTTCGGTACAGGGATCAAACTGGAGTCGGGACGGGGATCACACTGGTGTTGGTACGGGAATCACACTGGTGTTGGTACAGGGATAATACTGGTGTCGCTACGGGGATCAAAATGGTGTCGGTACGGGGATCATAGTGATGTCAGTCCGGGGATCACACTGGTGTCAGGACGGGGATCACAGTGGTGTCGGTACAGGGATCACAGTGGTGCCGGTACGGGGATCACACTGGCTTCGGTACAGGGATCAAACTGGAGTCGGGACGGGGATCACACTGGTGTCGGTACGGGGATCACACTGGTGTGCGTACGGGATCACAGTGATGTTGGTACGAGGATCACAGTGATGTCGGTACGGGGATCACAGTGATGTTGGTATGGGGATCACACTGGTGTAGGTTCAGGGATCACAGTGATGTCGGTATGGGGATCTGTTATGATTTGGTGGCCTTGGAGCAGCATGAGACGTACTCTGGAGAAGGTGGTCCCTGTACTGACCGCAAACCCTGAACCTAGCAGCGCACCTAAAAGTAGCCATGGGGGGTACCTAACACTCCCTAGACCCCTCGGCACAGCCTAAGATCTAACTGCCCATAAAGACAGAAACAGGAAACCTATCTTGCCTCAGAGAAAATCCCCAAAGGATAGATAGCCCCCCACAAATATTGACTGTGAGAGGAGAGGGAAATAACATACATAGATATGAAATCAGATTTTAGCATAGGAGGCCATACTAGCTAAAAAGAAAGAAAAGAACAGAGTACTATGCGGTCAGTATAAAACACTAGAAAATATCCACCACAGAAAATACGGATCACCACATCTGACTAAAGACATGGGGGGTATATCTGCATCTCCAGATAAATAGCTAGGCTGCAAAAAATCCTTCACAGACCAAGCTGGACAAGACAAAAACATGAAAATGCACAGAACTATAAGGTCCACTGCAGGTGGACAGCAAAAACAAAGGCAGGACTTATCTTTGTAGTAAAACACAGCAAACTGGAGAGACCAGCAGGGAAGTGAATCCTTCAAGAACAATGGACAACTGGCACTGACTAAAGGATCCTGCAAAGCTATATACCCCAGTCAGTCCTGCAATTAGTAGATACACATGTCCACTCCTGCAATCCAGGCACAACTGCATTACCCTCTACAACCACCGGAGGGAGCCCAAAAGCTGAATTCACAACAGTACCTCCCCCTTGAGGAGGGGTCACCGAACCCTCACCAGAGCCCCCAGGCCGATCAGGATGAGCCCGATGAAAGGCACGAACCAAATCAACGGCATGGACATCAGAGGCAGAAACCCAAGAATTATCCTCCTGGCCATAACCCTTCCACTTGACAAGGTACTGAAGCTTCCGCCTCGAAAAACGAGAATCCAAAATCTTCTCAACAACATATTCCAACTCCTTATCGACCAATACAGGGGCCGGAGGATCAACAGAGGGAACAACGGGCTCCACATATTTCCGCAACAAAGATTTATGGAAGACATTATGAATAGCAAACGAGGCCGGAAGCGCCAGGCGAAAGGACACCGGATTAATAATCTCAGAAATCCTATAAGGACCAATAAATCGAGGCTTAAATTTAGGGGAAGAAACCTTCATAGGAACATGACGGGAAGATAACCAAACCAGATCCCCAATCCGAAGCCGGGAACCAACACACCGACGACGATTAGCAAAATGTTGAGCCTCCTCCTGAGACAGCACCAAATTGTCCACCACATAAGCCCAAATCTGCTGCAACCTGTCGACCACAGAATCCACACCAGGAAGGTCAGAATGCTCAACCTGCCCAGAAGAAAAACGAGGATGAAAACCAAAATTACAAAAAAAAGGCGAAACCAAAGCAGCCGAACTAGCCCGATTATTAAGGGCAAACTCGGCGAATGGCAAAAAAGCCACCCAATCATCCTGATCAACAGACACAAAGCATCTCAAATAGGTCTCCAAGGTCTGATTAGTTCGCTCAGTCTGGCCATTTGTCTGAGGATGAAATGCAGAAGAAAAAGACAAATCAATGCCCAGCTTGGCACAAAAGGCCCGCCAAAACCTAGAAACAAATTGGGAACCTCTGTCGGACACAATAGTCTCCGGAATACCATGCAAACGCACCACATGCTGAAAAAACAACGGAACCAAATCAGAAGAAGAAGGCAATTTAGGCAAAGGCACCAAATGAACCATCTTAGAAAATCGGTCACAGACAACCCAGATAACCGACATTCTTTGGGAAACAGGAAGATCGGAAATAAAATCCTTAGAAATGTGTCCAGGGCCTCTCGGGGACCGATAATGGCAAAAGCAACCCACTAGCGCGGGAACAGCAAGGCTTAGCCCGCGCACAAATCCCACAGGACTGCACAAAAGAACGCACATCCCGCGACAAAGAAGGCCACCAAAAGGACCTACTAACCAAATCTCTGGTACCAAAAATCCCAGGATGGCCAGCCAACACACAACAATGAACCTCAGAAATCACTTTAGTAGTCCATCTATCAGGAACAAACAGTTTCCCCACAGGACAGCGGTCAGGCTTATCAGCCTGAAATTCCTGAAGAACCCGTCGCAAATCAGGGGAGATGGCAGAAAGAATCACCCCTTCCTTCAAAATGCCGACCGGCTCAAGAACCCCAGGGGAATCAGAAAAAAAACTCCTAGAGAGGGCATCTGCCTTAACATTCTTAGCACCAAGAATGTACGAGACCACAAAATCAAAACGGGAGAAAAACAGGGACCATCGAGCCTGTCTAGGATTCAGCCGTTTGGCAGACTCGAGGTAAATCAGATTCTTATGATCGGTCAGGACCACAATACGGTGCTTGGCCCCCTCAAGCCAATGTCGCCACTCCTCAAATGCCCACTTCATAGCCAACAACTCCCGATTGCCGACATCATAATTGCGTTCCGCAGGCGAAAACTTCTGAGAAAAGAAGGCACACGGTTTCATCAAGAATTTCTGAAGGCTCTTCACAGATGTGGGCTGAATCCAATCATGAATGGCCTGAACCTTAACTGGATCCATTTCTATAGATGAGGGAGAAAAAATGGAACCCAAAACAGAAACCTTCTGCACTCCAAAGAGGCACTTTGACCCCTTCACAAATAAAGCATTATTACGGAGGATCTGAAATACCATCCTGACCTGTTTCACATGAGACTCCCAATCATTGGAAAAAATCAAAATATGATCCAAATATACAACCATGAATTTATCAAGATAACTCCGAAAGATATCATGCATGAAGGATTGGAACACAGATGGGGCATTAGAGAGTCCGAATGGCATCACAAGGTATTCAAAATGGCCTTCAGGCGTATTAAATGCAGTTTTCCATTCGTCACCCTGCTTGATACGAATAAGATTATATGCCCCTTGAAGGTCAATCTTAGTAAACCAGTCAGCCCCCTTAATCCTAGCAAACAAATCAGTAAGCAAAGGCAAGGGGTATTGAAATTTGACCGTGATCTTATTCAAGAGGCGATAATCAATACAGGGTCTCAAGGAGCCATCCTTCTTGGCAACAAAAAAGAACCCCGCTCCCAACGGTGAAGAGGATGGCCGAATATGCCCTTTCTCCAAAGACTCCTTAATATAGCTCCGCATGGCAGTATGTTCAGGCACAGACAGGTTGAAAAGTCGGCCCTTAGGGAACTTACAACCTGGAATCAAATCAATAGCACAATCACAGTCCCTATGCGGTGGAAGGGAACTGGATTTGAGCTCATCGAATACATCCTGGAAGTCAGACAAAAACTCAGGAACTTCAGAAGAGGGGGAAGAGGAGATTGACATCAAAGGAACCTGATCATGAACCCCCTGACAACCCCAACTAGTCACAGACATGGATTTCCAATCTAACACCGGATTATGTAGCTGCAACCATGGAAAACCCAGCACAATATCATCATGCAAATTATGCAACACCAGAAAACGACAATCTTCCTGATGGGCTGGCGCCATGCGCATGGTCAGCTGTGTCCAAAACTGAGGTTTATTTTTAGCCAACGGTGTAGCATCAATGTCCCTCAAAGGAATAGGGTTCTGCAAAGGCTGCAAGGGAAAACCACAACGTCTGGCAAATTCTAAGTCCATTAAGTTCAGAGCGGCGCCTGAATCCACAAATGCCATGACAGAAAATGATGATAAGAAGCAGATCAAGGTCACAGATAACAGAAATTTAGGTTGTATAGTACTGATGGCAACAGAACTAGCGATTCTCTTAGTATGCTTAGGGCAATCAGAAATAACATGAGCAGAATCGCCGCAGTGAAAACACAACCCATTCTGACGCCTGAATCTTTGACGTTCAGCTCTAGACAAAATCCTATCACACTGCATAGGCTCAAGGCTCCGCTCAGAGGACAACGCCACAGTGTGCACAATTCTGCGCTCGCGCAAGCGCCGATCAATCTGAATGGCCAGAGACATTGAATCACTCAGACCAGCAGGCGTGGGGAACCCCACCATAACATCTTTAACAGATTCAGAAAGACCCTTTCTGAAAATTGCTGCCAAGGCATCCTCATTCCATTTAGTCAGTACAGACCATTTTCTAAATTTCTGGCAATACAATTCTGCCGCTTCTTGACCTTGACACAGGGCTAATAAGATTTTCTCAGCCTGATCCACAGAATTAGGCTCATCATACAACAACCCCAATGCCTGAAAGAACGAATCAACATTAAGCAAAGCAGGATTGCCAGATTCCAGGGAAAATGCCCAATCCTGTGGGTCACCATGCAGCAGAGATATGATGATTTTAACCTGCTGAATAGGATCACCAGAAGACCGGGGTCTTAATGCAAAAAACAGTTTACAGTTATTTTTGAAACTCAAAAATTTGGATCTGTCACCAAAGAATAAATCAGGAGTGGGAATCTTAGGTTCTAAGGCAGGAGTCTGAACAATGAAATCTGAAATCCCCTGTACCCTAGCAGCAAGCTGATCCACCCGAGAAACTAACTCCTGAACATTCATGTTAATACTAGACTCCGTTGCCACCCAGAGGTAAAGAGGGAGGAACAGACCAAACAGGCTAAGGAAAAAAATGGGCTCAAAATCTTTCCACCCTTCTTCTGAGATGCAATTAACTCATTGTTGGCCAGTTGTACTGTTATGATTTGGTGGCCTTGGAGCAGCATGAGAAGTACTCTGGAGAAGGTGGTCCCTGTACTGACTGCAAACCCTGAACCTAGCAGCGCAACTAAAAGTAGCCGTGGGGGGTACCTAACACTCCCTAGACCCCTCGGAACAGCCTAAGATCTAACTACCCCTAAAGACAGAAACAGGAAACCTATCTTGCCTCAGAGAAAATCCCCAAATATTGACTGTGAGAGGAGAGGGAAATAACATACGTAGATATGAAATCAGATTTTAGCATAGGAGGCCATACTAGCTAAAAAGAAAGAACAGAACAGAGTACTATGCGGTCAGTATAAAAACACTAGAAAATATCCACCGCAGAAAATACGGATCACCACATCTGACTAAAGACATGGGGGGTATATCTGCATCTCCAGAGAAATAGCTAGGCTGCAAAAAATCCTTCACAGACCAAGCTGGACAAGACAAAAACATGAAAATGCACAGAACTATAAGGTCCACTGCAGGTGGACAGCAAAAACAAAGCCAGGACTTATCTTTGTAGAAAAACACAGCAAACTGGAGAGACCAGCAGGGAAGTGAATCCTTCAAGAACAATGGACAACTGGCACTGACTAAAGGATCCTGCAAGGCTATATACCCCAGTCAGTCCTGCAATTAGTAGATACACATTTCCACTCCTGCAATCCAGGCACAACTGCATTACCCTCTACAACCACCGGAGGGAGCCCAAAAGCTGAATTCACAACAGGGATCACAATGGTGTCGGTACGGGGATCACACTGGTGTCAGTACGGGGATCACACTGTTGTGGTACGGGGATGACAGTGGTGTGGGTACGGGGATCACAGTGGTGTCGGTACGGGATCACAGTGATGTCGGTATGGGGATCACACTGGTGTGGGTACGGGGATCATACTGGTGTCGGTAAGGGGATCACTCTGGTATCGGTACAGGGATCATACTGGTGTCAGTACGGGGATCACACTGGTGTCGGTACAGGGATCACACTGGTGTTGGGACGGGGATCACACTCGTGTCAGTACAGGATCACACTGGTGTCGGTACGGGGATCACAGTAATGTCGGTAAGGGGATCACACTGGTGTCGGTACGGGGATCACAGTGATGTCGGTACGGGTATCACACTGGTGTCGGTACGGGGATCACACTGGTGTCGGTACGGGGATCACACTGGTGTGGGTATGGGGATCATACTGGTGTCGGTACGGGGATCACACTGGTGTCGGTACGGGGATCACACTGGTGTGGATAAGCGGATCATACTGGTGCCGGTACGGGGATCACTCTGGTGTCAGTACGGGGATCACACTGGTGTGGGTACGGGGATCACACTGATGTGGGTACGAGAATCACACTGGTGTCGGTACAGGGATCACAGTGGTGTCGGTACGAGGATCATACTGGTTTTGGTACAGTGATCACAGAGGTGTCGGTACGGGGATCACACTGGTGTCGGTACAGGGATCACACTGGTGTCGGTAAAGGGATCACAATGGTGTCGGTACTGGGATCACAGTGATGTCAGTACAGGGATCACACTGGTGTCAGTACGGGGATCACACTGATGTCGGTACAGGGATCACAGTGGTGTCGGTACGGGGATCACACTGGCTTTGGTACAGGGATCAAACTGGAGTCGGGACGGGGATCACACTGGTGCCGGTATGGGGTCACACTGGTGTCGGTACGGGGATCTCAGTGGTGTCGGTATGGGGATGACACTGGTGTGCGTACGGGATCACAGTGATGTTGGTACGAGGATCACAGTGATGTCGGTATGGGGATCACAGTGATGTCGGTACGAGGATCACACTGGTGTGGGTACGGGGATCATACTGGTGTCGGAACGGGGATCACAATGGTGTCGGTACAGGGATCACACTGGTGTGGATACGGGGATCATACTGGTGTCGGTACAGGGATCATACTCGTGTCGGTACGGAGATCACAGTGGTGATGACAGTGGTGTGGGTACGGGGATCACAGTGGTGTCGGTACTTGGATCACAGTGATGTCAGTATGGGGATCACACTGGTGTCGGTACAGTGATCACAGTGGTGTCGGTACGGGGATCACACTGGTGTCGGTACAGGCATCTCACTGGTGTCGCTACGGGGATCACAATGGTGTCGGTACTGGGATCACGGTGATTTCAGTACGGGGATCACACTGGTGTCGGTACAGGGATCACAGTGGTGTCGGTACGGGGATCAAACTGGCTTTGGTACAGAGATCAAACTGGAGTCGGGACGGGGATCACACTGTTGCCGGTACGGGGTCACACTGGTGTCGGTACGGGAATCACAGTGGTCGGTACGGGGATCACACTGGTGTGCATACGGGATCACAGTGATGTTGGTACGAGGATCACAGTGATGTCGGTATGGGGATCACAGTGATGTCGGTACCGGGATCACACTGGTGTCGGCACGGGGATCACACTGGTGTGGGTACGGGGATCATAATGGTGTCGGTACGGGGATCACAATGGTGTCGGAACGGGGATCACAGTGATGTCAGTACGGGGATCACACTGGTGTCAGTACGGGGATCACACTGATGTCGGTACAGGGATCACAGTGGTGTCGGTACGGGGATCACACTGGCTTCGGTACAGGGATCAAACTGGAGTCGGGATGGGGATCACACTGGTGTCGGTACGGGGTCACACTGGTGTCGATACGGGGATCACAGTGGTGTCGGTACGGGGATGACACTGGTGTGCGTACGGGATAGCAGTGATGTTGGTACGAGGATCACAGTGATGTCGGTACGGCGATCACAGTGATGTCGGTACGGGGATTACACTGGTGTAGGTTCAGGGATCACAGTGATGTCGGTACGGGGATCACATGGGTGTCGGTACGGGGATCACACTGGTGTGGGTACGGGGATCATACTGGTGTCGGTACGGGGATCACAATGGTGTCGGTACGGGGATCACACTGGTGTGGGTACGGGGATCACACTGGTGTGGGTACAGGGATCATACTGGTGTCAGTACGGGGATGACAGTGGTGTGGGTACGGGGATCACAGTGGTGTCGGTATGGGATCACAGTGATGTCGGTACAGGGATCACACTGGTGTGGGTACGGGGATCATACTGGTGTCAGTAAGGGGATCACACTGGTGTCGGTACGGGGATCACAGTGATGTCGGTACGGGGGATCATGCTGGTGTCAGTACGGGGATCACACTGGTGTCGGTACAGGGATCACAGTGGTGTCGTTATGGGGATCACACTGGTTTCGGTACAGGGATCACACTGGTGTCGGGACGGGGATCACACTGGTGTCGGTACGTGGATCACAGTGGTGTCAGTATGGGGATCACAGTGATGTCGGTACAGGGATCACACTGGTGTCAGTATGGGAATTACACTGGTGTCAGTACAGGGATCACAGTGGTGTCAGGACGGGGATCACACTGGTGTTGGTACGAGGATTATACTGGTGTCGGTACGGGGATCACAGTGAAGTCAGTAAAGGGCTCACACTGGTGTCAGTATGGGGAAACCACCTATGCCAAAACATGGTATCCATCCACAGACAGCTGTTTCGGGGTATTTGCCCCTCATCAGTGTGGAGTAGGAAATTGGCTATTAGGAGCAGTGCCTAGTGATGGTGTCTCCACGGTGTTGGATGTTTTGATCTCCCCGAGGTCATTCATCCTTATGTTTATAGTCCTTTTACTAGGCAAGGGCAAATACCCCGAAACAGCTGTCTGTGGATGGATACCATGTTTTGGCATAGGTGGTTTTCCTTTTTGGATGCTGCCCTTCCCGTATTTGTTACTTCCCGGTGAAACACCTGGCTATTTATTGCTTGCGCTGAGAAACACGTGATGGTGTCCCGCGGCTTTTCTACATGCATTTGCATATTTCCTATAAGGGATGGGGGCAGTGTTCTGGATCACTGCGTTGAGAAACACGTGATGGTGTCTCTGCAGTGTTGGATGTTTTGATCTCCCCAAGGTCATTCATCCTTATGTTTATAGTCAGTACGGGGATCACAGTGGTGTCGGTACGGGGATCACAGTGGTGTCAGTACAGGGATCTCAGTGGTGTCGGTACGGGGATGACAGAGGTGTCGGTTCGGGGATCACACTGGTGTCGGTACGAGGATCACAGTGGTGTCGGTACGGGGATCACACTGGTTTTGGTACAGGGATCACACTGGTGTCGGTACGGGGATCACACTGGTTTCGGTACAGGGATCACACTGGTGTCGGTACGGGGATCACAGTGGTATCAGTACGGGGATCACACTGGTGTGCGTACGGGATCACAGTGATATCGGTACAGGGATACAGTGGTGTCGGTACGGGGATCACAGTGGTATCAGTACGGGGATCACACTGGTGTGCGTACGGGATCACAGTGATATCGGTACAGGGATCACACTGGTGTCGGTACGGGGATCACAGTGGTGTCGGTATGGGGATCACACTGGTGTCGGTACGGGATCACACTTGTGTCGGTACGGGGATCACACTGGTGTGGGTACGGGATCACAGTGATGTTGGTACGGGGATCACACTGGTGTCGTTACGGGGATCACAGTGGTGTCGGTACGGGGATCACAGTGGTGACGGTACGGGGATCACAGTGGTGTCGGTACGGGGACCACAGTGGTGTCGGTTCAGGGATCACACTGATGTCGGTACGGGGATCACACTGGTTTTGGTACAGGGATCACACTGGTGTCGGTACGCGGATCACACTGGTTTCGGTACAGGGATCACACTGGTGTCAGTACGGGGATCACAGTGGTATCAGTACGGGGATCACACTGGTGTGCGTACGGGATCACAGTGATATCGGTACAGGGATACAGTGGTGTCGGTACGGGGATCACACTGGTGTTGGTACGGGGATCACAGTGGTGTCGGTATGGAGATCACACTGGTGTCGGTACGGGATCACACTGGTGTCGGTATGGGGATCACAGTGGTGTCAGTACGGGGATCACACTGGTGTGGGTACGGGATCACAGTGATGTTGGTACGGGGATCACACTGGTGTCGTTACGGGGATCACAGTAGTGTCGGTACGGGGATCACAGTGGTGACGGTACGGGGATCACAGTGGTGTCGGTACGGGGATCACAGTGGTGTCGGTACGGGGACCACAGTGGTGTCGGTTCAGGGATCACACTGATGTCGGTACGGGGATCACACTGGTGTCGGTGCGGGGATCACACTGGTGTCGGTGCGGGGATCACACTGGTGTCGGTGCGGGGATCACACTGGTGTCGGTGCGGCTGGGGATCACACTGGTGTCGGTGTGGCTGGGGATCACACTGGTGTCAGTGTGGGGATCACACTGGTGTCAGTGCGGGGATCACACTGGTGTCAGTGCGGGGATCACACTGGTGTCAGTGCGGGGATCACACTGGTGTCGGTGCGGCTGGGGATCACACTGGTGTCAGTGCGGCCGGGTATCACAGATGTCGGTGCGGCCGGGGATCACACTGATGTCGGTGCGGCGGGGGTCACACTGGTGTCGGTGCGGCCGGGGATCACACTGGTGACGGTACGGGGATCACACTGATGTCGGTGCGGCTGGGGATCACACTGGTGACGGTACGGGGATCACACTGGTGTCGGTGCGGCTGGGGATCACACTGGTGTCGGTGCGGGGATCACACTGGTGTCGGTGCGGAGATCACACTGGTGTCGGTGCGGGGATCACACTGGTGTCAGTGCGGGGATCACACTGGTGTCAGTGCGGGGATCACACTGGTGTCAGTGCGGGGATCACACTGGTGTCGGTGCGGCTGGGGATCACACTGGTGTCAGTGCGGCCGGGGATCACACTGGTGTCGGTGCGGCCGGGGATCACACTGGTGTCGGTGCGGGGATCACACTGGTGTCGGTGCGGGGATCACACTGGTGTCGGTGCGGGGATCACACTGGTGTCGGTGCGGGGATCACACTGGTGTCAGTGCGGGGATCACACTGGTGTCAGTGCGGGGATCACACTGGTGTCGGTGCGGCTGGGGATCACACTGGTGTCAGTGCGGCCGGGTATCACAGATGTCGGTGCGGCCGGGGGTCACACTGGTGTCAGTGCGGCCGGGTATCACAGATGTCGGTGCGGCCGGGGGTCACACTGGTGTCAGTGCGGCCGGGTATCACAGATGTCGGTGCGGCCGGGGGTCACACTGGTGTCAGTGCGGCCGGGGATCACACTGGTGTCGGTGCGGCCGGGGATCACACTGGTGTCGGTGCGGGGATCACACTGGTGTCAGTGCGGGGATCACACTGGTGTCAGTGCGGGGATCACACTGGTGTCGGTGCGGCTGGGGATCACACTGGTGTCAGTGCGGCCGGGTATCACAGATGTCGGTGCGGCCGGGGATCACACTGATGTCGGTGCGGCGGGGGTCACACTGGTGTCGGTGCGGCCGGGGATCACACTGGTGACGGTACGGGGATCACACTGATGTCGGTGCGGCTGGGGATCACACTGGTGACGGTACGGGGATCACACTGGTGTCAGTGCGGGGATCACACTGGTGTCAGTGCGGGGATCACACTGGTGTCAGTGCGGGGATCACACTGATGTCGGTGCGGGGATCACACTGATGTCGGTGCGGGGATCACACTGATGTCGGTGCGACTGGGGATCACACTGGTGACGGTACGGGGATCACACTGGTGTCAGTGCGGGGATCACACTGGTGTCAGTGCGGGGATCACACTGGTGTCAGTGCGGGGATCACACTGATGTCGGTGCGGGGATCACACTGGTGTCGGTGCGGGGATCACACTGATGTCGGTGCGGCTGGGGATCACACTGGTGTCGGTGCGGGGATCACACTGGTGTCGGTGCGGGGATCACACTGATGTCGGTGCGGCCGGGGATCACACTGGTGACGGTGCGGGGATCACACTGGTGTCAGTACGGGGATCACACTGGTGACGGTGCGGGGATCACACTGGTGTCGGTGCGGGGATCACACTGATGTCGGTGCGGAGATCACACTGGTGTCGGTGCGGGGATCACACTGATGTCGGTGCGGCTGGGGATCACACTGGTGTCGGTGCGGGGATCACACTGGTGACGGTGCGGGGATCACACTGGTGTCAGTACGGGGATCACACTGGTGACGGTGCGGGGATCACACTGGTGTCGGTGCGGGGATCACACTGATGTCGGTGCGGCTGGGGATCACACTGGTGTCGGTGCGGCTGGGGATCACACTGGTGTCGGTGCGGGGATCACACTGGTGTCGGTGCGGAGATCACACTGGTGTCGGTGCGGGGATCACACTGGTGTCAGTGCGGGGATCACACTGGTGTCAGTGCGGGGATCACACTGGTGTCAGTGCGGGGATCACACTGGTGTCGGTGCGGCTGGGGATCACACTGGTGTCAGTGCGGCCGGGGATCACACTGGTGTCGGTGCGGCCGGGGATCACACTGGTGTCGGTGCGGGGATCACACTGGTGTCGGTGCGGGGATCACACTGGTGTCGGTGCGGGGATCACACTGGTGTCGGTGCGGGGATCACACTGGTGTCAGTGCGGGGATCACACTGGTGTCAGTGCGGGGATCACACTGGTGTCGGTGCGGCTGGGGATCACACTGGTGTCAGTGCGGCCGGGTATCACAGATGTCGGTGCGGCCGGGGGTCACACTGGTGTCAGTGCGGCCGGGTATCACAGATGTCGGTGCGGCCGGGGGTCACACTGGTGTCAGTGCGGCCGGGTATCACAGATGTCGGTGCGGCCGGGGGTCACACTGGTGTCAGTGCGGCCGGGGATCACAGTGGTGTCGGTGCGGCCGGGGATCACACTGGTGTCGGTGCGGGGATCACACTGATGTCGGTGCGGCCGGGGATCACACTGGTGACGGTGCGGGGATCACACTGGTGTCAGTACGGGGATCACACTGGTGACGGTGCGGGGATCACACTGGTGTCGGTGCGGGGATCACACTGATGTCGGTGCGGGGATCACACTGGTGTCGGTGCGGGGATCACACTGATGTCGGTGCGGCTGGGGATCACACTGGTGTCGGTGCGGGGATCACACTGGTGTCAGTGCGGGGATCACACTGGTGTCAGTGCGGGGATCACACTGGTGTCGGTGCGGCTGGGGATCACACTGGTGTCAGTGCGGCCGGGTATCACAGATGTCGGTGCGGCCGGGGGTCACACTGGTGTCAGTGCGGCCGGGTATCACAGATGTCGGTGCGGCCGGGGGTCACACTGGTGTCAGTGCGGCCGGGTATCACAGATGTCGGTGCGGCCGGGGGTCACACTGGTGTCAGTGCGGCCGGGGATCACAGTGGTGTCGGTGCGGCCGGGGATCACACTGGTGTCGGTGCGGGGATCACACTGATGTCGGTGCGGCCGGGGATCACACTGGTGACGGTGCGGGGATCACACTGGTGTCAGTACGGGGATCACACTGGTGACGGTGCGGGGATCACACTGGTGTCGGTGCGGGGATCACACTGATGTCGGTGCGGGGATCACACTGGTGTCGGTGCGGGGATCACACTGATGTCGGTGCGGCTGGGGATCACACTGGTGTCGGTGCGGTGATCACACTGGTGTCGGTGCGGGGATCACACTGATGTCGGTGCGGCCGGGGATCACACTGGTGACGGTGCGGGGATCACACTGGTGTCAGTACGGGGATCACACTGGTGACGGTGCGGGGATCACACTGGTGTCGGTGCGGGGATCACACTGGTGTCAGTGCGGGGATCACACTGGTGTCAGTGCGGGGATCACACTGGTGTCGGTGCGGCTGGGGATCACACTGGTGTCAGTGCGGCCGGGTATCACAGATGTCGGTGCGGCCGGGGGTCACACTGGTGTCAGTGCGGCCGGGTATCACAGATGTCGGTGCGGCCGGGGGTCACACTGGTGTCAGTACGGGGATCACACTGGTGACGGTGCGGGGATCACACTGGTGTCGGTGCGGGGATCACACTGATGTCGGTGCGGAGATCACACTGGTGTCGGTGCGGGGATCACACTGATGTCGGTGCGGCTGGGGATCACACTGGTGTCGGTGCGGGGATCACACTGGTGACGGTGCGGGGATCACACTGGTGTCAGTACGGGGATCACACTGGTGACGGTGCGGGGATCACACTGGTGTCGGTGCGGGGATCACACTGATGTCGGTGCGGCTGGGGATCACACTGGTGTCGGTGCGGCTGGGGATCACACTGGTGTCGGTGCGGGGATCACACTGGTGTCGGTGCGGAGATCACACTGGTGTCGGTGCGGGGATCACACTGGTGTCAGTGCGGGGATCACACTGGTGTCAGTGCGGGGATCACACTGGTGTCAGTGCGGGGATCACACTGGTGTCGGTGCGGCTGGGGATCACACTGGTGTCAGTGCGGCCGGGGATCACACTGGTGTCGGTGCGGCCGGGGATCACACTGGTGTCGGTGCGGGGATCACACTGGTGTCGGTGCGGGGATCACACTGGTGTCGGTGCGGGGATCACACTGGTGTCGGTGCGGGAATCACACTGGTGTCAGTACGGGGATCACACTGGTGACGGTGCGGGGATCACACTGGTGTCGGTGCGGGGATCACACTGATGTCGGTGCGGCTGGGGATCACACTGGTGTCGGTGCGGGGATCACACTGGTGTCGGTGCGGGGATCACACTGATGTCGGTACGGGGATCACACTGGTGTCGGTGCGGGGATCACACTGGTGACGGTGCGGGGATCACACTGGTGTCGGTGCGGGGATCACAGTGATGTCGGTGCGGGGATCACACTGGTGTCGGTGCGGGGATCACACTGATGTCGGTGCGGCTGGGGATCACACTGGTGTCGGTGCGGTGATCACACTGGTGTCGGTGCGGGGATCACACTGATGTCGGTGCGGCCGGGGATCACACTGGTGACGGTGCGGGGATCACACTGGTGTCAGTACGGGGATCACACTGGTGACGGTGCGGGGATCACACTGGTGTCGGTGCGGGGATCACACTGGTGTCAGTGCGGGGATCACACTGGTGTCAGTGCGGGGATCACACTGGTGTCGGTGCGGCTGGGGATCACACTGGTGTCAGTGCGGCCGGGTATCACAGATGTCGGTGCGGCCGGGGGTCACACTGGTGTCAGTGCGGCCGGGTATCACAGATGTCGGTGCGGCCGGGGGTCACACTGGTGTCAGTACGGGGATCACACTGGTGACGGTGCGGGGATCACACTGGTGTCGGTGCGGGGATCACACTGATGTCGGTGCGGAGATCACACTGGTGTCGGTGCGGGGATCACACTGATGTCGGTGCGGCTGGGGATCACACTGGTGTCGGTGCGGGGATCACACTGGTGACGGTGCGGGGATCACACTGGTGTCAGTACGGGGATCACACTGGTGACGGTGCGGGGATCACACTGGTGTCGGTGCGGGGATCACACTGATGTCGGTGCGGCTGGGGATCACACTGGTGTCGGTGCGGCTGGGGATCACACTGGTGTCGGTGCGGGGATCACACTGGTGTCGGTGCGGAGATCACACTGGTGTCGGTGCGGGGATCACACTGGTGTCAGTGCGGGGATCACACTGGTGTCAGTGCGGGGATCACACTGGTGTCAGTGCGGGGATCACACTGGTGTCGGTGCGGCTGGGGATCACACTGGTGTCAGTGCGGCCGGGGATCACACTGGTGTCGGTGCGGCCGGGGATCACACTGGTGTCGGTGCGGGGATCACACTGGTGTCGGTGCGGGGATCACACTGGTGTCGGTGCGGGGATCACACTGATGTCGGTACGGGGATCACACTGGTGTCGGTGCGGGAATCACACTGGTGTCAGTACGGGGATCACACTGGTGACGGTGCGGGGATCACACTGGTGTCGGTGCGGGGATCACACTGATGTCGGTGCGGCTGGGGATCACACTGGTGTCGGTGCGGGGATCACACTGGTGTCGGTGCGGGGATCACACTGATGTCGGTACGGGGATCACACTGGTGTCGGTGCGGGGATCACACTGGTGTGATCCTGTGGGGATATGTGACAGTATGGGGGCTGTGACAGTAATATTTTTCCCCAATGCTGCCCAATAGTCGCGTGAGATGAGAGGCGCAGCAGTGTAATGTGAGGACGGAGGATGCGGCGAGCGTCACGTGCAGCTCTCTGGTCTCCTCAGTAGCGGCTCCGCCTGAGGAAGTGGCCCGGAAGGAGAGATCAGCAGGCGCGAGGAGGAGTCTCCGGTGTTTGCACTTTGCTGGCTGCTGCTGACTCAGACATGGGGCTCCTGAGCACAGGACCCGGCTGAGCGGTGGACAGTACCCAGCTGCCGCCGCACCATGAGGACGTGGGGAAGCGACAGCGACGAGGACAGGAGCCCTCTGCTAGGAGAACCGGCGACCGGCAGCATCCAGCGCAGCCCTCCTGCCCGAGGTATGGGGTCAGCTGACTGACACGTGACTGTGTGTACATGTTCATGCAGTGTGTGTATGTATTGTGTGTACGTGTTCATGCAGTGTGTGTATGTATTGTGTGTACGTGTTCATGCAGTGTGTGTATATGTATTGTGTGTACGTGTTCATGCAGTGTGTGTATATGTATTGTGTGTACGTGTTCATGCAGTGTGTGTATGTATTGTGTGTACGTGTTCATGCAGTGTGTGTATGTATTGTGTGTACGTGTTCATGCAGTGTGTGTGTATTGTGTGTACGTGTTCATGCAGTGTGTGTGTATTGTGTGTACGTGTTCATGCAGTGTGTATGTATTGTGTGTGCATGTTCATGCAGTGTGTGTATGTATTGTGTGTACATGTTCATGCAGTGTGTGTATGTATTGTGTGTACGTGTTCATGCAGTGTGTGTATATGTATTGTGTGTACGTGTTCATGCAGTGTGTGTATGTATTGTGTGTACGTGTTCATGCAGTGTGTGTGTATTGTGTGTACGTGTTCATGCAGTGTGTGTGTATTGTGTGTACGTGTTCATGCAGTGTGTATGTATTGTGTGTACGTGTTCATGCAGTGTGTATGTATTGTGTGTACGTGTTCATGCAGTGTGTATGTGTTGTGTGTACGTGTTCATGCAGTGTGTGTGTATGTGTTGTGTGTACGTGTTCATGCAGTGTGTATGTATTGTGTGTACGTGTTCATGCAGTGTGTATATGTGTTGTGTGTACGTGTTCATGCAGTGTGTGCATGTACCAGGGCCAGACACATCATTAGTGCGGGCACGGGGCACCTCCAGGTGGATGTCTGCAGTGGGATGGGCTATTGACCTGTAGCGGGCCCATGTATTGTTCTCGCACAGTGCCTTCTTCTGTCCGCCAGTGACATGTATCCATAAAGTGTGTAATATCTGCTGATTTGCATGTTTGCTCCTGTCACATTGTGTAATTGCTTCCTCATTCTGTAGCTCCCTGGATCCTCCACGTTGGCACTTTGGCTTTTGGGTCACCTGCTGGTCTCCTGGCATAAGTAATGTCATGTGACGACTGATTGGCTGCAGCCATCATGTGACATTGTCTTTGATAGGAGACCGGTGGGAAACATGAAAGCCAATGCAGAGGAGCGGCAGTGATCCAGGGGGCGAGTGCAGGTTTTCTATATTCCTTCCCTAACCTTGGACTATACCGGACACGTTCTCCAGTAGGTGAGACCCCCATTACTCGTGTAGTTTGAGACTTGTTACTGGGTTATGTACCATAACAGCGGGGCGGTCCTTGATGACGTGGAGGTGCTCATGTCTACCCTTCCTCCAGAACCTGCATAGACCACAATAAGAATCTGATTGGTTGCAATGATGGGGTCTTTTTGCGGTAAGGTACAACACAGTGGTCTAAAGAAATGTTGCCCAATCACTTGATTTTGCAGGTGAACAGCTGGCAAATCATCCATGAAACCGTGCGGCAGCCGGTGGTCCGTATGAGGAGCCGATTGTGCCCGCCATTATCGGTAATCAGCACTGTAGCCATTCCTGTGTGTTGGAGGGATGGGCTGCGGACTAATTGGCCTCATTATGGCTTTACTTGGGGAGATACTTTTATGGCTATTAGAATATGGAATTTTGTGCATATTTCTTCAAATCTCAGTATAAAGGTCCATGTATATTGTGCCACACAGTAAAGGTATCTATTTGCTTCATTATGTCCCTTCTGTACAAATCCTGTGTAAACAATGTAGCCTCTTCCATAGCCCGCAGTATTCTGGAGCTTCTCTCCTGTCACTGAATTTCATCAAGAGAGAATCCGACCCACAATCCAGGATTCCAGTAACGATAGGTCAGAATTAGGGTTTTATTTAGAATGCAAGCATCTACTAATCCGACGTGTGAAGAGTGGCGACAGGTCGTTCTCTAGGGTATGTTCACATGCAGCAGTTTTTGTTGCCTTTTTTTTCAGTACCAGCAAAAGCTCCAAGATTCCTGAAATCTCATGCACACACTTGTTGTTTGTTTTTTTTCTGACTGAATTTGAGCACCGCAGCGGTTTTAAAATCTGTAGAATGTCACTTCTTTCAGCGTTTTTGCAGCATTTTTCACCCATAGAAATGTGACATTGCAAAAAATGCAACAAACGGGTCTTGCAGCAATTTTTGCTCCGTTTTGTTTTAAACGTGTACTATAGACAAATCATTCATGTAATCTGCACCGGAAACACAGCAAAGCCAAGAAATCTGTTTTTCGGGGTCGCGTTAAACGTCCCCGCTCTCACAGATCCCCGATCTGCGAGAGCGGGGAACGGACCTCGGGCGCGCCGCGGACGCTGCAAGCAGCGTCCGAGGCGCGCTACAAAAGAACGGCACATCGCTAGCGCGTGCCGAAAATGACACGCGCTAGCAATGCGCTTTAACATTGCGGGCAATGGGAGCGCTAACGGACGCGTTGCACGGCGTTAATTTCGCCGTGCAACACTGTCCGCTAGCGCTCACATTAAAACGCAATGTGAACCTAGCCTTAGGCCGGTTTCAGGCGTCTCTGGTACGTGTAGTGACAAGTGACAGTTTTCTCACGTACCAGAGACACTGACACGTAGACCCATTCAAATGAATGGGTCTATGCACATGTCCGCAAGTTTTCACGGACCGTGTGTAAAACACGGAGACATGTCCGTTTTTTACCGCAATACGTCCCGTACGCGTGCACACGGAGAACCTTGCACACTGTCGTCCATGTGCACGGACGGCCACAGGAGAAACAGCTGTAAACACTGTTCCCCTGCGTGTGGTGCTGAAGCCGGCTGTCATCCGCTCTCCCCTGCTCGGCCGAAAGCAGCGCACGTGTGCCACACGGATGTACCATGTGAGTACACGGACATCTCCGGTACTGGAAATATCTGGACGTGTGAAACCGGCCTCAGGGAAACTGCACTGTGTGAACAAGTATCTCTCCAAATCCTCCATTTTACATAAAAAAAACAGCAAAACCCAAATGCAGAAAACATTTTTCTTTAACATCTTTTTATAGCCATATTCCGATAAAAGACATACTCTGAAGTGCAGCAACAGAAAACAAAATATTCACCCCAACAATGATCGAGTCCTATAGAAGATCCTCGTCCCTTACAAACATGATACAGAGGAGGAAAATAGAGATGCAGTTGGCGGGAAGAATGTATAACACAACACGCCATCTTGATACAACGTTTCGGAGACATGCCCCTACCCCAGGGGACCCAAATCTACATGGATTAGGAAATGTTCACATGGATTTTTTTTTTAAAATATGGATTTTAAAGCAGAACTGCTTCAAAATATGTCAAAAAATTAAAAAAGAATGAGGAAGTGGCTTTTGATGTGGATTAGTTTCAATATTCAACCAAAACAACTAAGGCCAAGTTCAATCGCAGCATTTTTTTCTACAGCAAAAAAAAGACATTGCGTTAGCGCAACCCGCTAGCGCTTAGCGCTAAACGGGTTGCACTAACGCAGTGTGACCCCAGCCTTAGAATGCAGTTGATGGTCTTTACATACCTTTGTGAACACAAAATCTGTGTGTGTGTGTATGTATATATATATATATATATATATATATATATATATATATATATATATATATATATATATATATATATACACACCGTATATACTCGAGTATAAGCCGAGATTTTTGGGCTGAAAGTGCCCCTCTCGGCTTATACTCGAGTCACGGTCTGTGGCAGGGTCGGCGGGTGAGGGGGAGAGGGCGCTGAGGCATACTTACCTAGTCCCAGCGATCCTGGTGCTCCCCCTGCCTGTCACACTGTCTTCGGGTGCCGCAGCTCTTCCCCTGTTCAGCGGTCACATAGGACCGCTCATTAAAGAAATGAATATGGACTCCACTCCCATATGGGTGGAGCGACATATTCATTCCTCTGAGCGGTGCCAGTGACCGCTGACAGGAAGAGCTGCGGCACCCGAAGACCGTGTGACAGGCAGGGGCAGCGTCAGGAGCGCCGGGACTAGGTGAGTATTTTATATTCACCTGTCCGCGTTCCACACGCCGGGCGCCGCTCCATCTTCCCGGCGTCTCTCCGCACTGACTGTGCAGGTCAGAGGGCGCGATGACGCATATAGTGTGCGCGGCGCCCTCTGCCTGATCAGTCAGTGCAGAGAGACGCCGGGACGAGACGCCGGGAGCTGCAAGCAAGAGAGGTGAGTATGGCATTTTTTTTTTTTATTATTGCAGCAGCAGCAATGGCACAGCTTTATATGGAGCATCTATGGGGCAAAAATGAATGGTGCAGAGCACTATATGGCACAGCTATGGGGCAAGAATGAACGGTGCAGAGCACTATATGGCACAGCTATGGGGCAAGAATGAACGGTGCAGAGCACTATATGGCACAGCTATGGGGCAAGAATGAACGGTGCAGAGCACTATATGGCACAGCTATGGGACAAGAATGAATGGTGCAGAGCACTATATGGCACAGCTATGGGACAATAATGAACGGTGCAGAGCACTATATGGCACAGCTATGGGACAAGAATGAACGGTGCAGAGCACTATATGACACAGCTATGGGACAATAATGAACGGTGCAGAGCACTATATGGCACAGCTATGGGACAAGAATGAACGGTGCAGAGCACTATATGGCACAGCTATGGGACAAGAATGAATGGTGCAGAGCACTATATGGCACAGCTATGGGACAAGAATGAATGGTGCAGAGCACTATATGGCACAGCTATGGGGCAAGAATGAACGGTGCAGAGCACTATGTGGCACAGCTATGGGACAAAAATGAACGGTGCAGAGCACTATATGGCACAGCTATGGGACAATAATGAACGGTGCAGAGCACTATATGGCACAGCTATGGGGCAACAATGACTGGTGCAGAGCACTATATGGCACAGCTATGGGGCAAGAATGAACGGTGCAGAGCACTATATGGCACAGCTATGGGACAATAATGAACGGTGCAGAGCACTATGTGGCACAGCTATGGGACAAAAATGAACGGTGCAGAGCACTATATGGCACAGCTATGGGACAATAATGAACGGTGCAGAGCACTATATGGCACAGCTATGGGGCAACAATGACTGGTGCAGAGCACTATATGGCACAGCTGTGGGGCAATAATGAACGGTGCAGAGCACTATATGGCACAGCTATGGGACAATAATGAACGGTGCAGAGCACTATATGGCACAGCTATGGGGCAAGAATGAACGGTGCAGAGCACTATGTGGCACAGCTATGGGACAAAAATGAACGGTGCAGAGCACTATATGGCACAGCTATGGGACAATAATGAACGGTGCAGAGCACTATATGGCACAGCTATGGGGCAATAATGAACGGTGCAGAGCACTATATGGCACAGCTATGGGGCAATAATGAACGGTATGGAGCATCTATTTTTATTTTTGAAATTCACCGGTAGCTGCTGCATTTCCTACCCTAGGCTTATACTCGAGTATGTGTGTGTGTGTATATTATTATTAGATAGGCCATGCCCACAACAAGCAAAAACACTGGGCACAGATCAGTCTTCAGATTTTGCTGAAAAATCTGTGTAAAGCTTATGTAAATACTTATTCAGCTGTGAGCTTTTCTGTGTTTTTCACATATGGCACTCTGTGATGGTCTGTGGCATAGTTCACAATTCCGATTTTTTTTTTTTTTTTTTTTTTTTTTTTTTTTTTCGTTGGACCGAGCGGTCCGCACGAAAGATTGGAGACTCGTCTTATGTTGAGCTGAGTGTTGGATAAAACTCGCCAATGCAAGTGTATAGGACCGTGAAAAAGTCAGATGCTATCTGTGTGCTGTCTTTTCTTCACATACTGATAGAAGCTTGAGAAACCTCCATCAGTTTTTCTTTTTTTTTTTTTTTTTTACTTTTATTCAGTAGTGATGAGCGAACGTCCTCTGGTGTTATCTGAGCATGCTCGGGTGTTATCTGAGTATCTTGGGCGTGCTCGTATATTATGTTCGAGTCCCTGTGGTGCATGATTTGTGGCTGTTAGACAGTCGCAACATGCGGGGATTGCCTGTTTGTTAGGCAATCCCCACATGTCTAACAGCCACAAATCATGCAACTGCAGGGAGTAGAACATATTATACGAGCACGCCCAAGATACTCGGATAAGGGTAGTTTTGAGCTCTGCGGCACACGTAGTTTTGAGCTCTGCGGATTTTTCCGCAGCGGATTTGAGAAATCCTCAGGTAAAAGGCACTGTGTTTTACCTGCGGATTTACTGCTTATTTACTGCAGATTTTATGCGGATATCACCTGCGGTTATACACCTGCGGATTCCTATTATGGAGCAGGTGTAAAGCGCTGCGGAATCCGCACAAAGAATTTACATGCTGCGGAGTGTAACACGCAGCATTTCCGCTCGTTTTTTTCTGCAGCATGTGCACTGCGGATTGCGTTTTCCATAGGTTTACATGGTACTGTAAATTCATGGTAAACTGCTGCAGATCCGCTGTGGATCCGCAGCAAAATCCGCAACATGCTCGGATATCACCAGAGTACAATCACTCATCACCAGGGCCGTATTTGCCACTAGGCACTCGAGGGCACGTGCCTAGGGCGGCGACATGGCAGGAAGCGGCACCTGAGCAAGGATTTTTTTTTTTTAGTCCCGGGTCACAAACGCGACCGACCCGCCCCCCCGCCTCCGAGTCCCACCCACCCTCCTTGAAGACGATACTCACCTGCTCCAGCGATGCTTGGTCTCAGCGTCTGTAGCGCGTCCTGAGTGAGCGGTCATGTGCTACCGCTGATTAAGGTCATGAATATGCGAATATTCATGACCTTAATCAGCGGTACCACATGACCGCTCACTCAGGAAGAAGGCGATGCGGCGGGACAGAGCCAGAGGGATGTCGGCGGCGGGCGTGCGGTGTGTGGGACAGGCAGCTGACAGGTGAATATGGGGGGCGGGGGGATGAAGGAGGAAGGTAAGCCCGGCCGCCTGCGCCATGCAAGATGGCCCAGGAGAAGGAGAAGGGGAGGGGGTGGAGAGATGAGCCATGCATGGGGGGGGGGGGTGCTGGTGTTTATAGCACAGCAGCACTGTGTGAAAATGAAAGCTGAACTCTGATTGGTTGCTATGGGCAACAAAGCCCCATTTTCTCTTTTAGATGCTTTTGATAAATAAGACGCATTGAATTAGTAACCCTGGCGTGTCTCCAATCAGTGCGCCGCTACGTAACGTTAGTGGAGCATGCGCCATAGTGGTGCCTGATGGGCTTCACACACTGTTTCAGTGTTCTTCCCTATTGATATGAGACACGTTGCCCACTTCACAAGTTTCGCCTCCTTTTTCTCACACTACACAAGTTTTAGCAAAAAGTTGGATAAATATGGAGTCCATTGGCCCCGCTGCAAATATGCCCAATATTATGTACCGTAATTTGTTTTATGCAGCAAGTTATTTCTACTCCAGTACATCAAATCCGCAAATTATTGCAATATATACATATCCTATTGTGGACCCCCTATATTTTATTTATGGATATTGTTTAAAATCAATATTCAATACATTTTGCCGACTTTAGCCTGGTCTAAGCACAACCCTACCCGTACCTCTGAAACTGCAGGGGGGCTGAGCAGGGTCCCCTCAAATCAAAGTTTTGGGGCCAATTAATCTAAGCCCCCGTCCGAGTGCGATCCATCATGTGTGGCCATTATACAGTATACACATGTATAATGTGTGGCCATTATACAGTATGGAGCATCATGTGTGGCCCTTATACAGTATGGAGCATCATGTGTGGCCCTTATACAGTATGGAGCATCATGTATGGCCATTATACAGTATGGAGCATCATGTGTGGCCACTATACAGTATGGAACATCATGTGTGGCCATTATACAGTATGGAACATCATGTGTGGCCATTATACAGTATGGAGCGCTATGTGTGGCCATTATACAGTATGGAGCGCTATGTGTAGCCATTATACAGTATGGAGTGCTATGTGTAGCCATTATACAGTATGGAGCACTATGTGGCCATTATACAGTATGGAGCACTGCGTAGCCATTATACAGTATGGAGCACTGCGTGGCCATATTTTTGGGGGCTTTAATGTATATGAAACCGTGTGATCAGCAGTGCTAAATGGGTGTGGTTGGGACTTGGATATGGGTGTGACTAGTTGTGAAATGGGTGTGGTCAACCTTTAGACCTTTTTCCCTTCAAAAGTTGGGAGGTATGGCACCACATTTCCCAGATCACAGCAAGTACCGCAAATCCCATAGGGAATGAATGAGACCAAACACAGTGTTGCCCGTAAGTGATCCATTACGTGGCAGATGCAGAAAAACTGCCCGATCTGCTACAAAAGGCTACTTTCACATCAGCGATTCTTGACAAAGTCACTGCTGATAGTGTCATACTCTCCAATGGGGGAGGCAGCACTAAAAGTGCCTAGGGCAGCAGAAACTCTAAATACGGCCCTGCTCATCACTATCATTCAAGAAAAAACGATGAAAAATTTGACCTATCTCCATTTTTTAAAAATGACACACTGACTAAACTCTGATCAAAAACACTGGTGAAACTTGGACCTTTTTTTAAAAAAAATCCCTGACGTGATTGAGCACGAACAGTGAAGATTAGCAACAGAAATGAATTTGCCGCAGATTTTCAAAGTTTCACAGCAGGTTATTTTCTGTGTTAAAAATTTTAAAAGGAAAAAAAGATATTTGTTCATGTCTCATCTGAAAGGCTGTAAATGGAATCGGCTGTGAGTTTTCCGTGCACAAATCCAAAGTGAATATCCAAATCTACAGCAATCCGGCCACATGTTAAAACAGTATAACGTTGCTTTTACATTTTTGTAAGTTTCACAACCATGTTAACAACTGAAAGCTGCTTAAAAAGGAAATAGTGCAAAGAATAACTAGTAATCAGTTGTGTCAAGTGTGGAGTCTGCTTTCATCAACTGTCCCATAAAGAATGAAGGAGTGCATGCTCCATTTTGTCCCAATCATAAGTGGCTCTTCGGAGCTTCATTCTCGGGATCTGTGGGGGGATCCAGCAGTTGGACCCCCAGTGAACAGGATGATGTTCTCCATGCTATTCATAGGGGATAACTTTCAATCTTGATATAAACCCTTTAATTCGGGTCTTACAGACAACATTACATGCATGCTCATTCAGTGAATCATTGACCTTCGCTAATGATCGGTCGCAGCAGTCTCATCATATTTTTACAATTTCATGTTCTTGGGCTAGCGTGAAATCCTCAACAACTTGAGAACATGGAGCAAAGTGTTCTCTTGCACAAGAACGTTTTAGTGTTTATACAACCCAAAGCAAATAAGATCTGTTCCAAGCAGCAGGGAGGATCTCTACATTTCTATCTTACTTTAGCTGTAATGAGCAACAATTTTTTTTTTTTTTTTTTTACTGGGGTGTAGTATGTAGCCAATCTTCTTCATTAGTAATCATGATAATTACGGCACATAAAACTATATACTGTTCACATCAAGTTTCAGAGGAATTGTTGTTGTTTTTTATAAGGGGGGATATAGCAATTGTGATGGGGTTGTCAGAGTAGGTAGTGGTGAACCCCTTTAAGGCTAAATTACTGTATACAAATATAAATGGCTCTATAAAATAACTATTAAACTCTATATATTGTGCAGTTTACAGATTGACGTTAAATCTCTGTTAGGCCATGTTCACACCATCCTTTTTTTAATGCGGAACCGCCGCGATTTTGCCGCTGCGGGTCCGCAGCTGTTTTCCATGCACCCTATGGAAAAAAGGAATGCTGTGCCCACATTGCGGAAAATCGCGAAAAAAGCCGCGCTGAATAGCCGCGGTAAAAAAGAAGTACCATGTCACTTCTTTTTGCGGAACTGCAGCGGTTCTGCACCCATAGACCTCCATTGTGAGGTCAAACCCGCAGTAAAACCCGCAGATGAAAAAAATATCTGCGGGTTTTCTGCGGTTTGTGGTGCAGAACCACTGCAGTGTGGCTGCCCCCCCCGTGCTCCGACGCCCCCCCCCCCCCGTGCCCTCATCTCCCCCCCTTATACTTACCCGGCCTCCCGGTGTCCGTCCGGCCGTCTTCTCCCTGGGCGCCGCCATCTTGCAAAATGGCAGGCGCATGCGCAGTGCGCCCGCCGGCAGATTCGTTCCAAAGTGCATTTTGATCACTGAGATAGGTTATATCTCAGTGATCAAAATAAAAAAAATAGTAAATGACCCCCCCCCTTTGTCACCCCCATAGGTAGGGACAATAAAAAAATAAAGATTTTTTTTTTTTTTTTTACTACGGTTAGAGTAGGGTTAGGGTATTTTCAGCCATTTTAACCCTAAAAAACTTCCTTTCATGAAATCCCGTCTCCACTATGCGGTAAAACACGGAAGCGGCAGACCGGCGTAAACGGACATGCGGCGCGTCTTTTCAGAACGCAGCATGTTTGTTTACAAAGCGGCGACGCTCCGTCGCCGCGCCATATATTTACCATATCTTTTAAAAAAAATATTTACCATAGACTATCATTAGATGCGATTTTATCGCATCTAATGATTAGTCACATGCGTAGAAACTGCGTTAAAGCAGCTTGCTACGCATGTCTGCCGGCTCACCTCTCCTTCCCCCGGAAGTCCCTCGTCCACTGCAGTTCTCGCAATAACTTATGTTATCGCAAGAACTGCCAAGCACGTGACAGGGACTTATCTCCGGTCACTAGTCTGGTTCTCGCAAACAGCTGATCAGCTGTTTGCGAGAACGCTGTAGTGTAGTTGATTATCTCCGGCGATCATCTACTGGCTCTGCTACATCTAGATGTCAGGCATCCAGATGTAGCAGAGCCGGACTGCTCTACACTGTGTGCACATACAACATACAGCATGCACCATGCAACATACACCATGCAACATGCGACGACATGCAACATGCGATGACATGCTGCAACATGCAACGTGTGACGGCATGCAACATACGACGACATGCGGCAACATGCGACAACATACAACATGCGTCATGCGACTTGCACCGTACAACATGCAACATACACCATACAACACATACATACAGTACATACATACAACATACATATAGACATACAGTACATTAAACATAGAGTACATACTCACCATCACTTGTCACTTTGATCCCCGAAGCCATTGTCGCCTGTAAAAAAAATATTAAAATAATAAACAATATACTTCCTGATCCACAGAAATCCAATTAAAACGAGTGTCCCACGATGATCTCCCATGGAGAGCAGCAGCATCAGCTGATGCGACCGCTCTCCAGGGGCTCCAGGAATACAATGGAGGGTATCCTTCCACAATGTATTCCTCACAATGTGTGTGAGAAAGTTCCCACGCAGCAATTGCCATAAAGTGAGACCAGTGAACTAGAGTAACCTCTCAGTGATGCACTGCAGGAGCCATTGTCTCCTGTCAGTGGAGTCCTATAGAGCAGTGACATCACCCGATGTCACTGTTCTATAGGGGAGATCGTCGTGGGACACTCGTTATTAATTGGACTGCGTCGGACAGGGAGTATACGGTTTATTATTTTACGTTTTTTTGCAGGCGATCGAGTATGGTAAGAATGGTGAAATTAAGAATAATAAAATACTTTTTTCTGGCTGTGTCTTTATTTATTTTTAACACTTTCACTACTCTAGGATTAATAATGGATAGGCATCTTATTGGCGCCTCTCCATTATTAACCCTGCTTAATGTCACCTTACAATAGCAAGGTGACATTAACCCCTTATTACACCATGTCCCACCACTACACAGGAGTGGGAAGAGAGGGGCTAAGTGCCGGAATTGGCGCATCTTACAGATGCGCCATTTCTGGGGCAGCTGTGGGCTGGTATTTGTAGCCAGGGGGAAGGGCAATATCCATGGCCCCTCTCTAGGCTATGAATATCAGCCCGCAGCTGTCTGCATAGCCTTTCTGGCTATTTTAATAGCCAGTAAAGGCTACGCAGACAGCTGCGAGCTGATATTCATAGCCAGGGAGGGGCCATGGGTATTACCCCCTTCCCAGGCTATAAATATTGGCCCCCGGCTGTCGGATTTCCCCCTCTGGCCCAGAAAATTGCGTGAGAGCCCACGACATTTTTTTCCAATTATTTATTTATTTTTTTTTAATTGTTCATTCATAAACATCGGCCTTGCTATTATATATCTACTAGATAGTGGCCCGATTCTAACGCATCGGGTATTCTAGATGTTCTGTCTTCCTCCACGTAGGATGCTGTGTGGATTCCAACATACGGCTAAACCTTCATCCACATCCCAGTAAACAGACTGTGTTGATGCTTAAGTCTTATTTATTAGGGTGATGATAACCAAAACTATAACGTTGAACAACAATGGTGGACAGTATTCATAGTAGATGATCGAATAGTGAATGATGTTGATGTACAAAGTGGATGTTCAGTGAATAATCATAGTGGATGACTGATCATAGTGGATGACTGGTGAAAAACTGTAAAGAATAACAGCATTTCAGTATATGCACATACAGGGTGCAATCACATAAATAACTGGGACATAACAGCAAGAATTATACAGAGTGCATTACACAGTAATTCTAACAGCACTGCCCTATTCTATACAAGATTGCATCTATCTAAATGCAGAGTACACATTAACCTAACTGCAAGCTGCAAAGCACATCTGCCTAACTATATCTGACTATAGGAGCTGCATAAGGCTTAAATACTAACACAAACATAAGATGCATTAAACCTTTATAAACGTACCGAGATCCGTTAGGACAGGGGTAAGAAAGTAAGTGAGACAGGAGCACGTGTGCCTCTCTGCAGATCTGAGGAAAAATGGCTACTGAAGCTTGTCTTCACAAGAAGAATGTGGGCGGAACTAACCCATAAGACATTGCTCTTAGGAGGGAAAGGTTGGTAAATAACATGAAAAGTAGGCAACTGATGACCTCCAGTGGCCACAACTTGAATAACATGATAATTAACTCTGCACATTAAGATGGGCAGAACACTAGAATATGTGTGTACTTTATTTACGAAGTTGTGTTTAAATCCCGCTGCAATATCGGTGATTGGTCGCGGCCGGCCGCGATCAGCAAAGCGTGGTTTAAATCCCGCACCAATTCACGGCCTGACTGCACCTGTTGCTGATTGGTCGCGAGCGGCTGGCGCGACCAATCAGCAACGTGGGATTTCCGTTACAGACAAACAGACCCTTAGACGAATATAGATAGATATAGATATAGATAGATAGATATAGATATATATATATATATATATATATATATATATATATATATATATATATATATATATATATATATATATATATATATATATATATATATATATATATATATATTGTAGCATGGCTAAAGGGTTTGTAGTCGATGGGAGGTATGTGCCACATAAGTGCCTGGTTGCTGTAATGTAGCCCGGAGTATTCCTTTCTTGCACATAATCTTGTATATGTGTTTCAGGACCTGTGGTAATGTCAGACCACATGGCTAATCATGTGATGGGTTACTGGGTGGGGTTAGCTCTTTATAAGACTGGCTAATCCTTTACACAGCAGATATGTGTGGAGGTGAAACCCTCCTGAGTGTGTTACGGCTTCAGGACTGAGCCGGATGAACTGGACACTTGCTTTTCTTTGCCTGAACCAAAGGCCCATTTTGCTTTCTGTTATTTGCCACATGGTTTATGAAGCAATAAACCCAGTGAACTTTAAAGGAACACGCCTCCTGAGTGTCAGCCGTCGCAGCTGAGTGAGTGAAATCCTTACAATTGGTGGTAGACGTGCGAGCAGCGATCCCAGCGGAGACGTGAGTTTATTTTTGAATGTCCTGGGTCAAGGCTGTTGCAAGCCAGCAAGCATTGCCGGAGAAAATGGAGGACCTGCTGAAACACTTGGTCCAGATGCAGTCACAGCAGGAGAAAAGGCAGAGCCAGCAGGAGCAAAGGCAGCAAGAGACCAACAGGCTGTTGATGCAGCAGATACAACAGAGCCAGCAGCAGATACAACAGAGCCAGCAGGAGCAACGGCAGCAGATGCAGCAAAACCAGCAGGAGCAACGGCAGCAGATGCAGCAGAGCCAGCAGGAGCATCAGCAGCAGATGCAGCTTCTGGCAACCGCCATCCAGGGCAAGGCAAGCGCCCCAACCCCAGGTTTGGCTGATGACACCCACGTCCGGAAGACGATAAGACGCGCATTGCAGAAAATGACTCCCGGGGATGATGTTGAGGCCTTCCTGACGGTGTTTGAGAGGGTCGCTGAGAGGGAAAAACTTCCGCCAGAGCAGTGGGCAGAGGTACTTGCGCCATACCTGACGGGAGAACCCCAGAAGGCGTACTATGATTTGACCTTGCAGGATGCCAAAGAGTATCACAAATTGAAAGCCGAGATTCTCGCACGTTTGGGGGTGACACTGACTGTCAGGGCACAGCGAGTTCACTCCTGGGGCTATCACCGGGACAAACCACCTCGTTCCCAAATGTTTGATCTGTTGCACCTGGTCCAGAAATGGCTACAGCCAGAATCCTCTGCGCCTGCACAGATGGTAGAACGGGTGATGATGGATCGGTTTGTCCATTCCCTCCCGAGGCCTATACAGTCTTGGGTTGCCCAGGGTGATCCCCAGAATGCCGACGAGCTGATCGGACTGTTTGAGAGATACCAAGGGTTGGAAGGCTCCTTCGGGAGGCAGCCCATGCCGTACTGGGGGTCCCAGAAGGCAGCTGAGTCCCAAAAAGGGGTGGTGCGTCCAAGGTCACAAAGGGCGGGGGAGGTGGTGCCCAAGGTCCCCACGGGTGATATGATTTGTTGGAAGTGCCACAAGCCAGGACACATAGCTGCCCGTTGTTCCCAAACCACTGAGCAGATGGACTGCAGCATGGGACGCCGTTGTTCATACTATGCGTATCCAGCCTGTAGTGTGAACTCTCCATCCAACGAGGGACCTCAAGCGTGTCCCGTAAAGGTGAACGGTCGAGCAGTAACGGCACTATTAGACTCGGGGAGCCTAGTGACCCTGGTGAGGGCCACTTTTCCTCTCCACCTGCTCCCAGGAAAGAAGGTCGGAGTGCGGTGCATACATGGTGATGCAAAGGACTACCCTATGGCCAGGGTGGACATTGAAACGGCATGTGGCACTGAGTCCCACATAGTCGGCGTGGTTCAGGACTTGTTGCACCCTATAATTATTGGCCGGGATTTCTGTTTGTTTTGGGATTTGTGGGGAAATGGTTCTGAGCTGCCTGGCAGGGAACCAGTGAACCCTGGAAGGGTATCGCCACACCCAGAGGCAGACAGTTTTCCTTTTTGTGTTCTGGTTGGGGATGAGGAGGAAGTATCCCCTACATCTGACATTCTGGAGTTAGAAGTTACCGGTGAAAATTTTGGGACTGCCCAACATAGGGACCCCACTCTGAGGGAAGCCTTTAATAATGTCACAGTTATTGACGGGGTGGTACAGGAGCCGGGGGCAGACACAAGATTTCCCCATTTTCTGTTGAGGGGGGAGTTGTTGTACCGTGTCACGAAAATACGGGAGGAGTTGGTAGAGCAGTTGATAGTGCCGGGTCCGTATAGACGGAAAGTGTTGGACATGGCCCATTCACACATCTTGGGTGGACACCTGGGGGTGGAAAAAACGCAGGAACGGGTTGTGCAGAGGTTCTATTGGCCTGGGTGTCACCGGGAAATAGTGAACTATTGCAGGTCCTGCCCTACATGTCAGCTAACTGCTCCTACTCCTCATTTCCGGAACCCCCTTGTGCCACTGCCCTTTATTGAGGTACCGTTCGAGAGAATTGCCATGGACTTGGTCGGTCCCTTAGTTAAATCAGCTCGGGGCCATCAGTATATATTAGTCATCCTGGACTATGCCACACGCTATCCTGAGGCAATTCCCTTGAGAAATTCTTCCTCAAAAAGCATAGCCCGCGAGTTGGTCCATGTCTTTTCCCGGACAGGTCTGCCAAAGGAGATCCTGACTGACCAGGGTACACCTTTCATGAGCAAGGTGATGAGGGAGTTATGCAAAGCCCTGAAGATCTCCCAGTTGAGGACCTCGGTGTACCATCCCCAGTCAGATGGCCTTGTTGAGAGGTTTAACAAGACACTAAAGAGCATGCTGAGAAAAGCTATAGAGAAAGACGGTAGAGACTGGGATTGTCTCTTACCCTATCTGATGTTTTCCATTCGTGAAGTTCCACAGGCCTCCACAGGGTTCTCACCGTTTGAGCTTCTATATGGCCGACATCCACGAGGACTCCTGGATATAGCCAAGGAAACCTGGGAGGCCGAAGTCACACCCCACAGAAGCGTCATTGAGCATGTGGCCCTGATGCACCAGAGGATTGCAAAGGTGATGCCTATCGTGAAAGAACACCTTCTCCAAGCACAAGAAGCTCAAGCCAGGGTCTACAACCGGTCTGCAAGAGTGAGGCAGTTCAATCCGGGAGACCGAGTTCTTGTGTTAGTTCCAACGGTGGAAAGCAAGTTCTTGGCCAAATGGCAAGGGCCATATGAGGTTGTCGAGAAACTTGGTGAGGTAAATTATAAAATTCACCAACCAGGAAGACGGAAACCATTCCAAGTTTACCATGTCAACCTCATCAAGCCATGGCAAGATAGAGAGCCGACAGCAACTCCGTCATTGTTAAGCAACCCAGAAGGTGAGGTTGGAGCGGTTACTATAGCAGAGACGCTATCAAAGACCCAGAAACAGCAGTGCCGGGAGTTACTCCAGAAAAACAGGGACCTGTTTTCAGAATTGCCAGGATACACGAAGGTCATAGAGCACGAGGTCCTAACAGAGCCACATGTGCGGGTGAATGTGAAACCTTATCGTATTCCTGAGGCTCGTCGAGAAGTTATCTCCAAGGAAGTGGAGCGTATGTTGAGGCTTGGGGTCATTGAGGAATCCAAGAGCGGTTGGTCGAGCCCAATTGTCCTGGTCCCAAAACCTGATGGAGAGTGGAGGTTTTGCAACGACTATCGGAAGTTGAATGAAGTCTCCAAGTTCGACGCTTATCCCATGCCCCGTATTGATGAGCTCATCGAAAGGCTTGGGCACGCCAGATATATATCCACCTTGGATTTGACAAAGGGGTATTGGCAGATCCCCATGGCACAGGAAGCCAAGGAGAAGACGGCCTTTTCGACACCTGATGGATGTTTCCAATATGCCCGGATGCCGTTTGGCCTACAGGGAGCTCCGGCGACCTTCCAGAGGGCTATGGATAGAGTCCTTGCACCCCATAAGGCCTACGCTGCTGCGTACCTAGATGATATCGTCATCTTTAGCCCGGACTGGGAGAGTCATCTGGAGAAAGTCCAAGCGGTGTTGGATGCTATAAGAGAGGCCGGATTTACTATAAACCCGAAGAAGTGCGCCTTGGGTAAAGAAGAAGCTAAGTACCTTGGATACATAGTGGGTCATGGAGAAATAAAACCCCAAATCAATAAAGTGGAGGCAATCCAAACATGGCCAAAACCAGTTTCCAAGAAACAAGTTAAAGCCTTCCTGGGAATCGTGGGATATTACAGGAGGTTCATCCCAAACTTCGCCACGATGGCTGCGCCTCTGACTGACCTGCTAAAAGGGACAAAATCAGTAATGGTTAAGTGGTCCGAAGAAACAGAGTCAGCCTTCCAAGAAATGAAAAACGCTTTGTGTAAGCAACCCGTTCTGATGGCCCCAAACTTCAAGAAAGAGTTTATTCTTCAGACAGATGCCTCAGATGTTGGGGTGGGAGCAGTCCTTTCCCAAGAACTACATGGGGAGGAGCATCCTGTTCTCTATCTGAGTAGGAAGCTGTCCTCATCTGAAAAGAACTACTCAGTCGTTGAGAAGGAGTGCTTGGCCATAAGATGGGCAGTGGACACATTGCGGTACTATCTGCTGGGACGTAAATTTAGACTGGTATCTGACCATGCCCCGCTTAGGTGGATGAGAGAAACGAAAGGAAGAAATGCTAGAGTCACCCGTTGGTTCTTAGCCCTGCAGGACTTCAGTTTCCATGTGGAACATAGGGCCGGAAAGCTGCACGGTAATGCGGATGCCCTATCAAGAATCCCTTGTTTAGTGGGGGAAAGTGCCAAGCCCCACGGCTTTAGGCAGAGGGGGGAGGTATGTAGCATGGCTAAAGGGTTTGTAGTCGATGGGAGGTATGTGCCACATAAGTGCCTGGTTGCTGTAATGTAGCCCGGAGTATTCCTTTCTTGCACATAATCTTGTATATGTGTTTCAGGACCTGTGGTAATGTCAGACCACATGGCTAATCATGTGATGGGTTACTGGGTGGGGTTAGCTCTTTATAAGACTGGCTAATCCTTTACACAGCAGATATGTGTGGAGGTGAAACCCTCCTGAGTGTGTTACGGCTTCAGGACTGAGCCGGATGAACTGGACACTTGCTTTTCTTTGCCTGAACCAAAGGCCCATTTTGCTTTCTGTTATTTGCCACATGGTTTATGAAGCAATAAACCCAGTGAACTTTAAAGGAACACGTCTCCTGAGTGTCAGCCGTCGCAGCTGAGTGAGTGAAATCCTTACAATATATATATGTATATATACATATACACTAGATGGGGGCTCAATTCTAACGCATTGGGTATTCTAGTAGTATATAGCACAGCCACGTAGTATATAGCACAGCCATGTAGTATATAGCACAGTGAGGTAGTAAATAACACAGCCCACGCAGTAGATAACACAGCCCGCGTAGTATCTTACACAGCCCGCGTAGTATCTAACACAGCCCGCGTAGTATCTAACACAGCCCACGTAGTATCTAACACAGCCCACGTAGTATCTAACACAGCCCACGTAGTATCTAACACAGCCCACGTAATATATAGCAATGTGGGCACCATATCCCTGTTAAAAAAAAAGAATTAAAATAAAAAATAGTTCTATACTCACCCTCCGTCGGCCCCCGGATCCAGGCGAGGCGTTTACTGATACTCCTCGCGACGCTCCGATCCCAAGAGTGCATTGCAGTCTCGCAAGATGAGAGACCGCAATGCATGGACCAGTCTCCAGAGCGTCGCGAGGAGCGGGAAAGGCCTCAGCTGGATCCAGGGGCTGACGGAGGGTGAGTATATAATGTTTTTTTTATTATTTTTAACATTAGATCTTTTTACTATTGATGCTGCATAGGCAGCATCAATAGTAAAAAAGTTGGTCACACAGGGTTAATAGCAGCGTTAACGGAGTGCGTTACACCGCGGCATAGCCCGGTCCGTTAACGCTGCCATTAACCCTGTGTGAGCGCTGACTGGAGGGGGCACTGACTGCAGGGGAGTAGGGAGCGGCCATTTCACCGCCAGACTGTGCCCGTTGCTGATTGGTCGTGGCCGTTTTGCAGCGACCAATCAGCGACTTGGGATTTCCGTGACAGACAGACAGAATAAAGATACATAGATATACTAAACATCGGGCTTGGTATTATCTATCTATTATCTATCTATCATCTATCTAGCTATCTATAGATATATCTATCGATAGATATATTTATAGATAATAGATACAATAGATCTATCTATTAACTATCATCTATCTATCTATCATCTGTCTGTGTGTGTAAACATTATTCTTCAATGAAGTATGTAAATGAAGAGGTTGGACAAGAAATGACATCACCGTGGCGCAGTGGTTAGTACTGCAGCCTTGCAGCGCTGGAGTCCTGGCAGAGGCGTAGCTAGGGTTTCAGCTTAGGGGCGGCGAAAAATCTGTGTGGGCCCCTAACGAGGTACCCCTGACTACAGCTACATGGTGCACCCTAATTATGAGCATAGGGGAATATCAGCAGTTGACCGCACTGTGAGTGAAAATACATCTACGGTATACAAAAATAAACACTGATACTATTATATGAGGACCATGTATTGGTAGCCATATATTGGTAGATACCAGTCCTATAGACCATATAAGAGATCACAGCACAGTTATAGATAATAACTTACAGATGACGTTCTTTCTGATGGAATCGTTCACTTTTCTCGTCTTTCCCATCTGGCCCAGACCGACATGACAACTTCTCCACCCAGGACTCGTCTGCAGAAATTATGATGTAAAGGCACAGATGATTGGCCTCGGGGAGACCAAAACATCCAACACCGCGGAGACGCCATCACGTGTTTCTCAACGCAGTGATTCCAGAACACTGCCCCCATCCCTTATGGGAATTATATGCATCTGCAGAAATTATGATGACACATCAGACTTCTCACATTTCCAGCCCTGTCCCCATCTATCCCCAACCTGCACAAACTCCTCATTCTGCTGATACCCCAATACTGAGCCGCTGCTGCCATATGTGTCCTACAGCACCTGCTGTGTGGTACAATAATGGTGCTGCCCCACATAGTAATGCCACCACTGTGCCCCTTACACAGTAATAATGACTCTTTTGTGCTCTCTAGATAATAAAATTCACCCCTAGAAAACATTAATGCCCTGTGCTACTGCCCGTCTACATTTTGTCCCTAAAAAGTAGTAATATCACACATGAAATTTTGATGGTCTCAGTGCTCTGAGTGCCCATATAACAATAATGTTTAAGTTCCCACTTAACATTTAATAATGTCCCCTAAGTAGCCTCCGTGTACAGCTTGACTATACACAGTATGGTGAGCCCACAGCTTTCCTATGCACAGTATAATTCCCCCACAGCTCCCCTATACACAATATTTTGAACCCACAGCCCCCCTACAGACAGCATGATGTCACCACTGCTCCCCTATACACAGTATGATGAGCCCACAGCTTCCCTATACACAGTATAATGCCCCCACAGCTCCCCTATACACAATAGGATGATCCCACAGCTCCCCTATACACAATAGGATGATCCCACAGCTCCCCTATACACAGTATGTCACCACTGCTCCCCTCTACACAGTATGATGAGCCCCACTGCTCCCCTCTACACAGTATGATCAGCCCACAGCTCCCCTATACACAGTACGATGAGCCCACAGCTCCCCTATACACAGTTTTATGCCGACAGAGCAGAGAGAAAGTATAATACCCCCCAGAGCTCACCTATATACAGTATAATGGGCCAACAGCTCACCTATGCACGGTATAATGCCTTCATAGCTCCCCTATACATAGTATGATGGGCCCACAGCTCCTGTATATACAGTATGATGTCCCCCACAATTCCCCTGTACACAGTATAATGAGCTAACTGCTCCCTTATACACAGTATAATGCCCTCACGGCTCCCCTATACACAGTATGGTGTGCTCACGGCACTCTTATACACAGTATGATGTCCATTAGAGTTCCCCTATACATAGAATGATGTCCCCATTGGTCCCCCAAAACACAATATAATAGTTAAGTGTTCTGACACTGTGTGTCTCCTGCACTGAGAGTCACACTGCCAGGAGGAAATTAGCTTTATTCCTCACTGCAGCCTTGGGGGAGGCGCTGGCACGGTTTCAGTCACCGCTCTGAGTATAGAGCAGCAGCTGTAACTGGACCTCTTAGGGTATGTGCAAACATTGCGGATTCCCTACGGATTTACTGCGAATTTTGTTGGTTTTGTGTGGATTTCACCTGCGGTTTTACACCTCCAGACTCCTATTAAGGAATAGGTGTAAAACGCTGCGGAATCCGCACAAAGAATTGACATGCTGCGGAAAATAAACCGCTGCATTTCCACACGGTATTTTCCGCAGCATGTGCACTGCGGATTTTGTTTTCCATAGGTTTACATGGTACTGTTCACCGCATGGAAAACTGCTGCGAATCCACAGCCAAATCCACAATATGTGAACATACCCTTAACGCGCCACTCCAGCAGTCAAATAAAAAAAAATGCTGGAGTGATGCTTAAATGTGATGTAGCTTATGGCTTACCCAACTGGTTAGTATAATAAGCCCCCTAGCGCCCCATCCCAGAGAACATCTATTACATGTGATGGAGTACATATAATCTGGTAACCATCTAATAATCAGCCCCCCAGTGCCCTGTCCCCCTCCCCCACCTAAGCCCCCACAACACCCCATCCTCTCACATTTACCACCCAGGGACTATGACTATAATTTTAATGCATTTTATCCCCACTTACCAAAGACGTTTGCAGCAGGACCAGGAAGTATCTGCGTGAGTGAAATGAAGGTGGGCACTAGGACCCAGCGTGCCTGCCCTGAGCCAGTCCCAGCGTGCAGGCAGAGGGAAGAAACCTGCAGCCTGGGAGAAGCTCCTGAGGTCGGTCAGCACAATACACTGCAGGAGGGAGATTTTGCAACAGGCCACTGTGCTGCCAGCGTGCAGAATCTCCGTCAGGCAGGAGAGAAGGCATTTTGCTGCTCTCCTCCTGTGCTGTATTGTGCCTCATGACGGAAGTGGCAGTGCCGGCTCTCAGTGGGCCCCTTCATGTGACAGGGCCCGGGGCGATGGCCCCCTCTGCCCCCCCAGTAGCTACGCTACTGAGTCCTGGGTTCTAATCCCACCCAGGACAACATCTGCAAAGAGTTTGTATGTTCTCTCCGTGTTTGCGTGGGTTTCCTCTGGGTACTCCGGTTTCCTCCCACATTCCAAAGACCTACTGATAGGATATTTAGATTGTGAGCCCCATCGGGGACGGTGCTGATGTGTGCAAACTGTAAAGCACTGCGGAATATGTTAGCGCTGTATAAAAATAAAGATTATTATTATCACCCTTTTTTTTGTATATATTTTGCATGAAAAATGCAGGTGACCTGCCAGTGACCTCAGGTGCAGATTTGGTGCAGATTTTACCTTCGTCAAATCCTGATGCGATCCTGAACGTGGACACATACCCTTAGGCAACTTCCTTTCCTTTGGCAAAATGGGTCAGAAGAGCGATTTGGCGGGCTCTGAAAAGTCCATAATTGTGAGATGTTTTGCAGAGGGATGTAGCAGTCTTGAAATCGCCAAACTTTTGAAGCGTGATCCCCAAACAATCAAGCGTTTCATGGCAAATAGCAAACAGGGTCGCAAGAAGCGTCTGGGCAAAGAAGGCGCAAAATAACTGCCCATGAATTGAGGAAAATCAAGTGTGAAGCTGCCAAGATGCCATTTGCCACCAGTTTTGCCATATTTCAGAGCTGCAACGTTACTGGAGTCACAAAAAGCACAAGGTGTGCGATACTCAGGGACATGGCCAAGATAAGGAAGGCTGAAAACGACCACCTATGAACAAGAAACATAAGATAAAACGTCAAGACTGGGCCAAGAAATATCTTAAGACTGACTTTTCAAAGGTTTTATGGACTGATGAAATGAGTGACTCTTGATGAGCCAGATGGATGGGCCAGAGGCTGGATCAGTAAAAGGCAGAGAGCTCCACTCCGACTCAGACGCCAGCAAGGTGGAGGTAGGGTACTGGTATGGGCTGGTATCATCAAAGATGAACTTGTGGGACCTTTTCGGGTGGAGGATGGAGTGAAGTGCAACTCCCAGACCTACTGCCAGTTTCTGGAAGACAACTTCTTCAAGCAGTGGTACAGGAAGATGTCGGTGTCGTTCAAGAAAAACATGATTTTCATGCAGGACACTGCTTCATCACATGCCTCCAACTACTCCACAGCGTGGCTGGCCAGTAAAGGTCTCAAAGAAGAAAATATAATGACATGGCACCCTTGTTCACCTGATCTGAACCCCATGGAGAACCTGTGGTCCCTCATGAAATGTGATATCTACAGGGAGGGAAAACAGTCCACCTCTCGAAACAGTGTCTGGGAGGCTGTGGTGGCTGCGGCACGCAATATTGATCATAAACAGATCAAGCAACTGACAGAATCTATGGATGGAAGGCTGCTGAGTGTCATCATAAAGAAAGGTGGCTGTATTGATCACTAATTTTTTGGGGTTTTGTTTTTGCATGTCAGAAATGTTTATTTCTAAATTTTGTGCAGTGCTATTGGTGTACCTGGTGAAAATAAACAGGTGAGATGGGAATATATTTGGTTTCTATTAAGTTGCCTAATAATTCTGCACAGTAATAGTTACCTCCACAAACAGATATCCTCCTAAGATAGCCAAATCTAAAAAAAAAACCCACTCCAACTTCCAAAAATATTAAGCTTTGATATTTGAGTCTTTTGGGTTAATTGAGAACGTAGTTGTTGATCAATAATAAAAATAATCCTCTAAAATACAACTTGCCTAATAATTCTACACGCAGTGTAGTGTTCCGCCTGAGGTTTAAAAATTGTAGATGAATTCTTGGAGGTGTAGATTAAAAAAATGGGGTAATTTCTGGGGGTTTCTGCTGTTTTGGCATGTTAGGGGCTGTTCAAATGTGACATGACATCTGCAATCTATTCCACCCAAAATGGCGCTCCAAAATTGAAATGAATCTCCTTCCCTTCCGAGCCTGTCTGTGCAACCAAACAGTAATGCAGTCAATATTTTCCTGTTGCTCTTGTGAAAATGAATAATATGAGGCCAAAACGACATTTTTGTGGGAAAAATATATAGTTTTATTTACACGGCTCAACGTTATAAAATTCTATGAGGCACATGTGGGTTCAAGGTGCTCAGCACACCTTCAAATAAATTCCTTGAGGAGTGTAGTTTCCAAAATGACATCTCCTGTGGTGGGTTTTCACTGTTTAAGCACCTCAGGGGCTCTGCAAATGTGACTTGGCGTTCGCCGTCTGTTCCAGCCAATTTTGTGTTTCAAAAATCAAACGGCGCTCCTTCACGTCCAAGCCCTGCTGTGCACCCAAACAGTAGTTTTTTACCACATAGGGGATATCGGTGTACTCAGGAGAAATCACTCAACAAATTGTATGGCCCATTTTCTCCTGTTACCCTTGCTAAAGTGAAAAGTTTGAGGCTAAAGTTTAACAACATTTTTGTGGGAAAAGGTAAAATTTTCATTTTTTTCTTCCACATTGCTTTAATTCAGTGACACACCTGAAGGGTTAATAAACTTCTTGAAGGTGGTTTTGAGCACTTTGAGAGGTGCAGTATTTAAAATGTTGTCACTTCTGGGAATTCACATAGCCCCTCAAACCCACTTCAAAGTTGTTTTATTGGAAAAATGAGAAATTGCTGATCAACTTTTAACCCTGGAGATACAGGGACAACAAGCAGGTAGGAAGGTGTATTTAAATGATTGGCCCTGCCATGAAGCCCCGAGTGGCGGAACTTAGTTTGAGCAATCAGTCTGTGCTGACAGTCTTTAAAATTGCTCTTCATCATTCACACATAGAAAAAAGGCAGTTTGTCTCACATTTTCATATCTTTAAACAAACAGTAACTGTCATATTTCATTAACCTTGTAAGATAAACCAGACCTGCCGGTTTCCCTTTTTAATTAGCTTCTCGGTTCCTCTGCAACGTTCAGCCCATTGCTAAGCATTAACTAGTGCGATGAAACCAGTAAAGTATTCAGTTAGCAGATGATGCGCCAATATGATCCTCTGCAAGAGCCAAAAAAGTAAGACAAAATTATTTAATTCTGTGATAATTGTTTATTACATAATAATTCTGAATTAGTTGCGACAGCTTCTCAATCTCGTAGTATATAGCAAAATGCACAGGCAAATCCAGCAGATGGCTCATCTGATGGCTGCGACCCTTAATGGCTCCTGTGTCCTCATATTGATGGGCAGCTTTATGGACGATGCAGTCTTTATGGTTTTATGTTTACTGCTCATTTTATCTGGTCAATAAAATTATTCTTAGCTACTTTTTGAACAGCATTTATTAACAATGCCTGCTTATTTCCTATCTGTAAAAATTCAGACACTTGTGCTGAGTTTACTACGAATATACAGAAATCATTCATATTATATGAAAATGTATATTATTTAAGGACAGGTTTTTAAAAATGATTCTGATTGAAATGTTTAGTGTTTGTGGCTTGATTAAAAATGTATGCCTACCCCTGAATACTCTACGAAAATACACGAGCCTGTTCCAGCAGCCACATGGTCAGTAGTCCATGGCCACCGAACCAGAGCCCTTTGAACCTCCTCTTTCTTGGCGGCATTCCCGGGGACTCTTGTGATTAGTGGACCCGGAATGACGTAATGTGTGCGTCACAATGATGACGTTGTACTGAGCCTACCAATCAGAAGAGGCTTGTCGGAGGAGTTTCACAGGCTTCTGGTTTGGCAGCCACAGACTTGACGTCCTGCAAATCTTTTTTTTTTTTTTTTTTTTAAACACGAAATCCATTTCTAACGAATGACTTCTACTAAGGTAGGTTCTGAGCCTTCTACATATGTTGTATATTGAATTGGATAGCACAGTGTGCAGTACGTTTTCTCCAGTGATGTTCACGGGTAGCCAACATATAAATCCACGCAGGGAATTTGATGTTATGTATTGAAAAAAAACTCAGTGGGTTTTCCCTGTAAACTGTTGCCTCTTATTGCTGTCCCTTTATGAACAGCTTATAAAATATGCACTCCCATGCTCACCACCAGAACACGGGACACCGCAGAAAAATGAGATTATACAAGTAAATTACCGTAGAGAATTCTGATGGGAGGGCCTGTACTATATTCACAGATGGCTGGAATGACCTTTTACAGTAATATTCTGAGCACTGTATCATGGCTGCGTCCCCTATAGGGGTCATCACTGACGTGTATGCGAGTCCACCTTTTCCTCATGCAGTCAGTTACATCCGTGTTTATGACTGCCTTGCATGCTCTCTGTGCACATAACAAGCTATTAGTCTACTAAGCAAACAGAACAGTGAATGTCATCATTAGCTGGGCTGGAAGCCTTACCCTCCTGGCTGCTCGTACACACAATCTCTACCTTTTACTCTCCGTGGCCGTTCACACCAATGATGTCTTGTGTTACAGTGCCGGCATGTTGTTCTGCTCGCTACAACTTGGCAGTACTGGCATTACTGGGCTTCTTCATGTTGTACGCACTACGGGTCAATTTAAGTGTAGCTCTGGTGGATATGGTCAACTCAACATCGAGTGAACGAGTAAACGGAAGTGCCAACGTGTGCCCTGACCATTCAACTGGACCCAGCAAACCGCATAACTCCACGGTAAGAAAACTTCCATTATTACAGTGTACTTTTACTCTTGGGTCAATCACAAAGGAATCTGTGCATGATTTCTGAATTGTGCTTTATTACTTCTGCCTCTTTCTTACTTAAACCCTTTCAGACTCAACCGTTTTTATTTTCTTTAAGTTTTTTTTTCCTTCTCTCCTTTCCAAGAGTTATACCGTAACTTTATTTTCCCATTAAGTCATTTGTGGGTAAAAATTTTTTCCATTTTGAATGACACCATTTATTTTATCATATAATGTACTGAAAATGGGAAGTGATTCCAAATGGGATGGAATTCACAAAAAGGCAGCAATTATGCTGCTGTTTTAAAAACAAAACATTCTCTTTTCTATAAAAAAAAAAAAATAAAAATGACCTGGTGATTTTACTCAGGAGTGTTTCTGGGGTCTTAAAAGTCTTAAAAGATCAGGGGCCGAATGTTGCTGCTAAGCCAGAACTGAACATTACCTACGTACTAAAGCACTCTGTAGTCGTTTTATTAATGGTCTAATATACACACACTGACCAATATTACCTAATACAACTGTACACCTACCACTACATGATGGCTAAATTTACCGTAAGCGAACTGTTAAATAAAAAAAAACATAAAAATCCCCACACTATTAAAAAGATCGATATCGGCCCCCATACAGTGACTATATTGTAGTGAAACACGGTTCATTACTTGAAGGGGGCACTTTGGACATTATAACCTTCAAAACATATGGGACATTATTACTGTCATGTATACAAGCCTTATTACTATTATTTAAAGGTTGGGATAATAATAATTTTATGTAATGTGTTGACTCTATATAAATAAAATGATTTATTATTATTAACCCAATCTTTAAATAATAGTAATAAGACCCGTGTACATGACAGTAATAAAGTCCCATATGCTCTGAATGTTAGAATGTCCCAAGTGCCCCCTTCAAGTAATAAGCGACCCAGGGTGCCCCCTTTAAAGTAACACCCCACCCCCAAAAAAAAAAAAAAAACTAAAGGTGCTCCAATCCAAATAAATAATTCCCTCATTCAAAACAAATAAGGTCCTCTGAGGACCTTATTTGCAAAAGTCCTAATTGGGCCCCTTTCCCAGACAGTAAAAAAGTGGTGGGATCACGGCTTATAAGCAGAGTCACAGAAGGGCATAACTCCCAACTTTTAAAGTCAGAGTCATGTGTAAGGGTATGTGCACACGATGCGGATTTTGCTTTGTATCTGTAGCATTTCCGCAGCTGCGGGTCCACAGCAGTTTCCCATGAGTTTACAGTACAATGTAAACCTATGTGAAACAAAAAAACGCTGTGCACATGCTGCGGAAAAAAACGTACGGAAACGCAGCGGTTTACATTCCGCAGCATGTCACTTCTTTCTGCGGATTGCGCAGCGGTTTTACAACTGCTCCAATAGAAAACCGCAGTTGTAAAACCGCAGTGAAATCCGCAGAAAAAATGCAATAAATCCGCAGCGCTTTTGCACTGCGGATTTATCATATTCGCTGCGGAAAAATCCGCAGTGGACCAGAATACATGTGCACATAGCCTAAGAGCACATATTACCGCCCTCAAACGAATCATCATCAAGGGGTGGCGCTGACATCACTCGTACTGCTTTTAGGGTATGTTTCCACGGGGCCTATTCCTTCAGTATTTACTGCGGCTTGGACGCTGTATACAGCCGCAGCGTCCAATCCGCACGTCCAGATGTTACAGCATAGTTAAGGAGATTTTATGAAATCCCATCTCCGCTATGCGTACAAAAACGCAGGTGGCAAACCTGCATAATCGGACATGCAGCGCGTCTTTATAGACTGCAGCATGTCTATTTATCTTGCGGAGACGCTCAGAGTATGTGCACATGTTGCAGATTTGCCTTCAAAATTTTTTGCACAGAATCTGCACCTCTTGGCGGAACACGCAGGTAAAAATCTGTGCGGATTTGATGCGTTTTTTCATACGGATTTGTATTCGGTTTTATAACCTAAATAAAGATCTATTACTTAAAAAAAATTGTGATGTCATTTCTTTGTCCAACCTCTTATTTCACATACTACATGGAAGAATAGTGTTTACACAGACAGATATAGATAGATAATAGAAAAAATGGTACGTAAATAGTTAAAGAGACACACACACACATACACACAAAATCTGCACGCAATATCTTCAATTTAAAAGAAAAATGTCGTGGGCTCCCGCACAATTTTCTGTGCCAGAGAGGGAAAGCCGACGGCCTGGGACCAATATTTCTAGTCTGGGAATGGGTTAAAACACATGGAGCTTCCGAGCCTATGAATATCAGCCTGGAGCTGTATATTTAGCCTTTACTGGCTATTAAAATAGGGGGACCCCAAGAAAAATGACATGGGGACACCCCTATAATTTATAGTCAGAAAGGCTATGCAGACAGCTGCGGGCTAATTCATAGCCTAAAAAAAGGCCATGGTTATTGGGCTTCCCCCCCGGCTAAAAATACCAGCACCCAGCCTCCCCAGAATTGGCGCATCTGTACACTGTAATTCTGGCACTTAGCCTCTCTCTTCCCACTGCCATATGGGGTAATAAGGGGTTAATGTCACCATTGATTGTAAGGTGACATTAAGCATGGTTAATAATGGAGGTGTCAATAAGACACCTATCCATTATTAATCCTATAGTTATTAATGGGTTAAAAAAAAGACAGCCAGAAAAAAAAGTATTTTAACCCCTTTCTGCCATCGGACGTACTATTCCGTCCATGTGGGGTGGGCCCTAATTCCAAATGACGGAATAGTACATCCAGCGTGATCGGCCGCGCTCATGGGGGGGGGGGGGCGCGGCCGGGTGTCAGCTGCCTATCGCAGCTGACATCCGGTGCTATGTGCCAGGAGCGGTCACGGACCGCCCCGACACATTAACCCCCGGCACACCGCGATCAAACATGATTGCGGTGTGCGGGCGGTATAGGGAAGCATCGCGCATGGAGGGGGCTCCCTGCGGGCTTCCCTGAGACCCCCGCAGCAACGCGATGTGATCTCCTTACCTCCCTCCCTGTAGCAGGCCCGGATCCAAGATGGCCGCGGCATCCGGGTCCTGCAGGGAGGGAGGTGGCTTACCAAGTGCCTGCTCAGAGCAGGCGCTTGGTAAGCCTGCAGTGCTCTAAGTCGGATCACTGATCTGACAGAGTGCTGTGCAAACTGTCAGATCAGTGATCTGTGATGTTCCCCACCTCCCCCCCCCCCCCCCCCCCAGGACAAAGTAAAAAAGTTTTTTAAAAAAATTCCCACATGCGTAAAAAATAAAAATAAAAAAAAATAATTCCTAAATAAAGAAAAGAAAAAAAAATATTATTGCCATAAATACATTTCTTTATCTAAATAAAAAAAAAAACAATAAAAGTACATATATTTAGTATCGTACTGACCCGTCGAATAAAACTGCTTTATCAATTTTACCAAACGCGGAACGGTATAAACGCCTCCCCCAAAAGAAATTCATGAATAGCTGGTTTTTGGTCATTCTGCATCACAAAAATCGGAATAAAAAGCGATCAAAAAATGTCACGTGCCCGAAAATGTTACCAATAAAAACGTCAACTCGTCCCGCAAAAAACAAGACCTCACATGATTCTGTGGACTCAAATATGGAAAAATTATAGCTCTCAAAATGTGGTAACGCAAAAAATATTTTTTGCAATAAAAAGCGTCTTTCAGTGTGTGACGGCTGCCAATCATAAAAATCCGCTAAAAAACCCGCTATAAAAGTAAATCAAACCCCCCTTCATCACCCCCTTAGTTAGGGAAAAATTAAAAAATTAAAAAAATGTATTTCCATTTTCCCGTTAGGGTTGGGGCTAGGGTTAAGGCTACAGTTAGGGTTGGGGCTAAAGTTAGAGTTAGGGTTGGGGCTAAAGTTAGGGTTAGGGTTTGGATTGGACAACAACTTTTGGGGTCCAATTTCTCCTGTTACCCTAAAAATTTAGATCATGTACTCACCGAACTCCCCTGCGGTGTTGTGTGGTTTGAGTCGCTGGCCATGGTTTTGCAAGATAAATTCTGTAAGGAAAAAGTTAAAAAATTATTACATTAACAGAATCCTCAGCCACATAGAAGAAAATAACCTAAAATCCATAAATAAACATTACGACCACAACGAACAGTGCACTCATAGTACAATGCCAACAGAACAAGCGCTGAGCAAACACCGCCATACATTGAAAAAAAAACAATGGCAGAGACGACACAATGGCAGAGTACAGCAAAAACAGAATACAAAAATTCCCAGAAAAGATAACCAAAAAATAAACAGCCACTATGAAAAAAATCAAAAAATAACAAATATACCTTTTTGTTTTAAATAAATAATTTACTAGCTATTGAACCCGTTCTACGCCCGGGTGGCGAGCATTTATATTGTTATATGGTCTCCATCCTGTCATGTGCTGCTCCATCCTGCGTCCCCATCCTGTCATATGCTGCTCCATCCTGCGTCCCCATCCTGTCATGTGCTGCTCCATCCTGCGTCCCCATCCTGTCATGTGCTGCACCCATCCTGCGTCCCCATCCTGTCATGTGCTGCTCCATCCTGCGTCCCCATCCTGTCATGTGCTGCTCCCATCCTGCGCCCCCATTCTGACATGTGCTGCTCCGATCCTGCTCCCCAATTCTGACATGTGCTGCACCCATCCTACGCCTCCATTCTGACGTGCTGCACCCATCCTGCGCCTCCATTCTGACATGTGCTGCACCCATCCTGCGCCTCCATTCTGACATGTGCTGCACCCATCCCGCGCCTCCATTCTGTCATTTGCTGCTCTCATCCTGCGCCCCCATCCTGTCATGTGCTGCTCCCATCCTGCTCCCCCGTTCTGTCATGTGCTGCTTCCATCCTGCACCCCCTGTTCTGTCATGTGCTGCTGCCATCCTGCACCCCCGTTCTGTCATGTGCTGCTCCCATCCTGCGCCACCGTTCTTTAATTTGCTGCTCCCATCCATATGCCCCATACGCTGCTCCATAAAGGTTTATGGCCCCCATAAGATGCTCCATAGTATATGCCCCGTACACTGCTCCATAAAGATTTATGGCCCCCATAAAATGCTCCATAGTATATGCCCTCGTACACTGCTCCATTATGGTTGATGGCCCCATAAGATGCTCCATGGTATATGCCCCCGTACACTGCTCCATTATGGTTTATGGCCCCCATAAGATGCTCCATGGTATATGCCCCCGTACACTGCTCCATAAAGGTTTATGGCCCCCATAAGATGCTCCATGGTATATGCCCCCGTACACTGCTCCATAAAGGTTGATGGCCCCCATAAGATGCTCCATGGTATATGCCCCCGTACACTGCTCCATTATGGTTGATGGCCCCCATAAGATGCTCCATTGTATATGCCCCGTATGCTGCTGCAATATATATATAAAAAAAAAAAAATACCATACTCACCTATCGTTGCTGGGCGTCGAGTGCTGGGGGGCCTGAGCAGGCGGGGACACCGGCGCGCTGTGGGGGTCAGGTGCCGGTATCGCCGCTAGCTCAGGCCCCCGACACTTGCTATATCACCTGGCCCCGTTCCACCGCTGCGCGCCGCCATCTTCCGGGTCCTCTGGCTGTGACTGGTCAGTCAGAGGGCGGCGCGCATTAAGCGCTTCATCGCGCCCTCTGAACTTAACGTCACAGGCAGATGACCGGGACACGGAGACGGAGCCGCACGCAGCGCTGGAACGGGGGACAGGTGAATATAGCCGATACTTACCCTCCTGGCGGTCCCTGCCTCTCCGTTGGAGATCGCGGTGTGCGTTCAATGTTTACGCATACCGCAATCTCCTGGGAGCGTCACTCTGTGGGGTCCAGACTGCGCTTGCGCAGTCTATAAAGGCTTTGGACAGAGTGACGCTCCCAGCATTATATTATAGATTTCCAGAAAAGCCACAAGAAAAGGAAATCCATTATAAACCACCATACTTTACAATTTTCTTAAAAAACAACAAAGCCAAGATAACGCCATTCGGTTACATATAACCCCAGAAATACATCAGAACCTGATAAGAAAAAGAACATTTCTACCCAAAAAAAAACCCCACAGTGGAACAACCACATGCAATACAGAACAACCCATAATTAATTTAAAGCCCCATAAATTCATAGGAAAACAAAAAAAAAAAAATGTGAAAAGAAAAGTCAATCCTGGATAGACCACCATACTTTACAATAAAACCAACAAGGCCGGAGACAATGAAACGCCATCATAACGCCAAACATACATCCGAAACAGATAATAAAAAAACACCAATTTCCATTAATCAACCACAGTATAGCCGGATTAAAGGACAGAACAAACATTAATAAAACCTCCACAACTTGCAATACAAATTTTTTAAAATAAAACACCAAGAAAATGCGCAGAATACATTCTATACTTACATCTCTTGAAAGAAGATGGGAGAGAGCTTTACTGGTGTGTGTCCTATGCTGCAGCCAACTGACAAACAATGCATCAACCTTTATTTTATATATGGGTTGTTTTGTCACTGTCTAGACACCGTCTAGACACTTTATTTTGTTATTTATTTTATTTAACGACGCATTCGTCGCACAACGCACTGCAACGCAAGCACTTGCGTCGCTTGCGTCAATTGGTTTCTATGGGATTTTGAACGACTTGACGACGCAAGAGCGACGCACGCGTTTTTTTTTTTAAATTTTGACGCTACAAAAATGCAACATTTGCCGCCCCGACAGGTGTGGCAAAACGACGCATGCGTCGTAAAACGCATGAAAACGCATGTCCATGCGCCCCCAATGATAAAGATAGGGGCGCATGACGCATGCGTCGAGATGCGTGACGACGCTGCGCCGAAAGGCGCAAATGTGAACGTACCCTTAATAGGACTCGGTATGAATAGTCATTCTTTGCTGACTAAGCGCAAGCACTCAGTGCTTCATGGCAGGGTCAATCATTTAAATACACCTTCCCACTTGCTTATTCTTCCTCAATCTCCACCCCCTCCCCTGTTTAATTGACAGCTCTGGCTTTATAGAAAAAGTTCAGCGCTCAGAAGTGTTGGTGTTTTTTTTTTTTTTTTTTTTTTTGCATGATATTGATTTTTAAAAACAACTTTGTTAATGTCAATGCTTACTTTATTATTTCAATACCTTAAAGGGCAAGAAGTATGAATGGGATGCATATACTCAAGGCTGGATACTTAGTTCCTTCTTCTACGGATACATTCTCACTCAAATCCCTGGTGGATACTTGGCTGGCAGAATTGGTGGCAAACTGTTGCTGGGATTCGGCATTCTGGGCACGGCAGTATTCACTTTACTTACTCCATTAGCTGCGGATTTAGGTGCTGGATACCTTATAGCAGTAAGAGTGCTGGAAGGGCTTGGAGAGGTAAGAGTTTTTGTTTGTTTGTTTTCAGGGGGAATTTTTGTTTTACACCAGAAAATATGAAGCTGTTTTCTAACCAGTGTGAGAGCTTTGTTTTGAATACATGACAGGTCCACCCTTGTGTTAGTGAGGACTCCGTTCACATTGCACACTGATGCATTTCCTTTGTATTCGCGGTATGAGTAGAGGTCACTTGGCTACATGTATGTGATTGTCATGGGTGCGGTCAAGTGCCAACTATATTGTGATCTGCTTCTCTCTGCAGTACACTGACAAGCTAGGTGAGACTAGTCAGCACATGACCCAAAGTGTGCGAATGTCATACGTATGGTCACCCGCTTACTCTGCATTTCACACTATCACAATTCAGCAGTCACACTGGGTCACTAACTGTAGACTTTTCAGCCGAGAAAACTCCTTTAGGCTAAGTGCACACGTTGCAGAATTGCCGCGGAAATTCTGCGCCTCCTGCCGCGGGTATATCTCATGCGGAATTGGCATGCATATTCCCGCAGTAAACTAGCGTTTTGCAAGCATAATTAGCTTGCAGAATGCTAGCGTTTTCAAAGCGATCTGTAGCATCGCTTGGAAAGCTGATTGACAGGTTGGTCACACTTGTCAAACAGTGTTTGACAAGTGTGACCAACTTTTTACTATTGATGCAGCCTATGCCGCATCAATAGTAAAAGATAGAATGTTAAAAATAATTTTAAAAAAATTTAAAAAATGGTTATACTCACCTACCGCAAACAGCCGATCTCCTCAGCGGCTTCCGTTCCTGTAGATGGTGTGTGCAGGACCTTCGATGACGTCGCGGTCACCTGACCGTCGTGGTCATGTGACCACGACGTCATCGCAGGTCATTCACACACCATCTACAGGAACGGAAGCGGCCGCGTGCAGCGCTGAGAGGCAGGAAGACTCCGGGGGCCATCGAAGGTGAGTATATCACGATTTTTTTATTTTAATTCTTCCCGCATGGTGGGCATAGCCCCATGTGGGAAGTAAGCAGATCAATGCATTCCTAAGTGTGCGGAATCCCCGCGATTCCGCAAATTTAATTAACATGCTGCGTTTTTTTCTGGAATGTGAATCCGCTCCGGAAAAAAATGCAGCATGTGCACAAAAAATGCGGATTGCATTCTATTAAATAGGATGCTTAATGTGAGCGTTTTTTTTGCGGTTTTATAGCGTTTTTGTAGCGAAAAAACGCGAAAAATTTGCTATGTGCGCACACAGCCTTAAAGTGAACGATTCAGCTTATACAGGCTGACCAATCCGCTGGCAGCATGTATCGGACAATGGCTGTATGATATCAGCCAGGTAGATTTTAATCCGAAACATTGCATCATACTGTAAAAATACTGTAAAAAGCCACCTGGGACCGAGACCACGCTTAGATTATTCCGATAGGCGGCTTAGCCCACCCACCGCCCTGGATTGACAGGTCGCTGTCTACGTGTGTGTATAGTCCACCACGGCGTTTCAGAGTCAAACATAACTGTCTAAGATCGTACAGCCAGTGTCTGATACCCAATCCTCGGGCATCATGTATCAGCTGACAGGTTCACTTTAAAGGGAGGGAAAAAATATTTAATCCAGATTGAATTTTTATGAAGCGCTCACTTTGTGTTACTGGTCAGAAAGATTATGGCGATGCCAAATAGATATAGATAACTAGATATAGATATCTATATCTGTAGATATAGTTATATACCGTATATACTCGAGGATAAGCCGACCCGAGTATAAGCCGACCCCTCCCCTAATTTGCCACAAAAAACTGGGAAAACTTAATGACTCCAGTGTAAGCCCAGGGTGGAAAATGCAGCAGCTACCGGTAAATGTCAAAAGTAAAAATAGATACCAATACAAGTAAAATTAATTGAGACATCAGTAGGTTAAGTGTTTTTGAATATCCATATTGAATCAGGAGCCCCATATAATGCTCCATAAAGTTCCAGATGGGCCCCATAAGATGCTCCATATTAACCCCTTCCCGACCTTTGACGCATACGCTGCGTCATGAAAGTCGGTGCCATTCCGACCCATGACGCAGCATATGCGTCATGGAAAGATCGCGTCCCTGCAGGCCGGGTGAAAGGGTTAACTCCCATTTCACCCGATCTGCAGGGACAGGGGGAGTGGTAGTTTAGCCCAGGGGGGGTGGCTTCACCCCCTCGTGGCTACGATCGCTCTGATTGGCTGTTGAAAGTGAAACTGCCAATCAGAGCGATTTGTAATATTTCACCTAAAAAACTGGTGAAATATTACAATCCAGCCATGGCCGATGCTGCAGTATCATCGGCCATGGCTGGAAACACTTATGTGCACCCACCCCACTCCTCCGATCGCCCCCCCAGCCCCCCGATCTGTGGTCCGCTCCCCTCCGTCCTGTGCTCCGCTCCCCCGTCCTCCTGTCCGCTTCCCCGTGCACCAATCACACCCCCTGTGCTGCAATCAAACCCCCCCGCACTCCGATCCCCCCCCCGCACACAGCGACCCCCCCCCCGTGCTCCGATCCACCCCCCCCGCACAGCGATCCCTCACCCCGTGCTCCAATCCTCCCCCGTGCTCCAATCCTCCCTCCCGTGTTCCGATCCACCCCCCCCCCATGATCCGATCCACCCCCCCGTGCTCCGACGCCCCCCCCGTGCCCTGATCTCCCCCCCCTTATACTTACCTGGCCGCCCGAGGTCCGTCCGTCTTCTTTCCTGGGCGCCGCCATCTTCCAAAATGGCGGGCGCATGTGCAGTGCGCCCGCCGAATCTGCCGGCCGGCAGATTCGTTCCAGAGTGAATTTTGATCACTGAGATATATCCTATCTCAGTGATCAAAATAAAAAAAATAGTAAATGACCCCCCCCTTTGTCACCCCCATAGATAGGGACAATAAAAAAAATAAAGAATTTTTTTTTTTTCACTAAGGTTGGGGTAAGAACTAGGGTTAGGGTTAGGGGTAGGGTTAGGGGTAGGGTTAGGGGTAGGGGTAGGGGTAGGGTTAGGGCTAGGGTTAGGGCTAGGGTTAGGGGTAGGGGTAGGGTTAGGGCTAGGGTTAGGGTTAGGGGTAGGGTTAGGGCTAGGGTTAGGGTTTCGGTATGTGCACACGTATTCTGGTCCTATGCGGATTTTTCCGCAGCGGATTTGAAAAATCCACAGTGCTAAACCGCTGCCGATTTATCGTGGATTTACCGCGGTTTTTCTGCGCATTTCACTGCGGTTTTACAACTGCGATTTTCTATTGGAGCAGTTCTAAAACCGCTGCGGAATCCGCAGAAAGAAGTGACATGCTGCGGAATGTAAACCGCTGCGTTTCCGTGCAGTTTTTCCGCAGCATGTGTACAGCGATTTTTGGTTCCCATAGGTTCACATTGAACTGTACACTCATGGGAAACTGCTGCGGATCCGCAGCGTTTTCCGCAGCGTGTGCACATACCTTTAGAATTCGGCTATGTGCACACGGTGCGGATTGGCCGCTGCGGATTCGCAGCAGTGTTCCATCGGGTTTACAGTACCATGTAAACATATGGAAAACCAAATCCGCTGTGCCCATGGTGCAGAAAATACCGCGCGGGAACGCTGCGTTGTATTTTCCGCAGCATGCCAATTCTTTGTGCGGATTCCGCAGCGTTTTACACCTGTTCCTCAATAGGAATCCGCAGGTGAAATCCGCACAAAAAACACTGGAAATCCACGGTAAATCCACAGGTAAAACGCAGTGCCTTTTACCCGCGGATTTTTCAAAAATGATGCTGAAAAATCTCATACGAATCCGCAACGTTGGCACATAGCCTTAGAGTTGGGTTGGAATTAGGGTTGTGGTTAGGGTTAGGGGTGTGTTGGGGTTAGGGTTGTGGTTAGGGGTGTGTTGGGGTTAGGGTTGTGATTAGGGTTACGGCTACAGTTGGGATAAGGGTTAGGGGTGTGTTGGAGGTAGAATTGAGGGGTTTCCACTGTTTAGGCACTTCAGGGGGTCTCCAAACGCAACATGGCGCCACCATTGATTCCAGCCAATCTTGTATTCAAAAATTCAAATGGTGCTCCCTCACTTCCGAACCCCGACGTGTGCCCAAACAGTGGTTTACCCCCACATATGGGGTACCAGCATACTCAGGACAAACTGCGCAACAATTACTGGGGTCCAATTTCTCCTGTTACCCTTGAGAAAATAAAAAATTGCTTGCTAAAACATCATTTTTGAGGAAAGAAAAATGATTTTTTATTTTCACGGCCCTGCGTTGTAAACGTCTGTGAAGCACTTGGGGGTTCAAAGTGCTCACCACATATCTAGATAAGTTCCTTGGGGGGTCTAGTTTCCAAAATGGGGTCACTTGTGGGGGGTTTCTACTGTTTAGGCACACCAGGGGCTCTGCAAACGCAATGTGACGCCCGCAGACCATTCCATCAAAGTCTGCATTTCAAAAGTCACTACTTCCCTTCTGAGCCCCCACGTGTGCCCAAACAGTGGTTTACCCCCACACATGGGGTATCAGCGTACTCAGGAGAAACTGGACAACAACTTTTGTGGTCCAATTTCTCCTGTAACCCTTGGGAAAATAAAAAATTCTGGGCTAAAAAATTATTTTTGAGGAAAGAAAACGTATTTATTATTTTCACTGCTCTGTGTTATGAACTTCTGTGAAGCACTTGGGGGTTCAAAGTGCTCACCTCACATCTAGATAAGTTCCTTTCGGGGTCTAGTTTCCAAAATGGGGTCACTTGTGGGGGGTTTCTACTGTTTAGCCACATCAGGGGCTCTGCAAACGCAACGTGACGCCCGCAGAGCATTCCATCAAAGTCTGCATTTCAAAACGTCACTACTTCACTTCCGAGCCCCAGCATGTGCCTAAACAGTGGTTTACCCCCACATATGGGGTATCAGCGTACTCAGGAGAAACTGGACAACAACTTTTGGGGTCAAATTTCTCCTGTTACCCTTGGGAAAATAAAAAATTGCGGGCTAAAATTCATTTTTGAGAAAATAATTTTTGTTTTTTATTTTCATGGCTCTGCGTTATAAACTTCTGTGAAGCACTTGAGGGTTCAAAGTGCTCACTACACATCTAGATTAGTTCCTTTGGGGGTCTAGTTTCCAAAATGGGGTAATTTGTGGGGGATCTCCAATGTTTAGGCACACAGGGGCTCTCCAAACGCGACATGGTGTCCGCTAATGATTGGAGATAATTTTCCATTTAAAAAGCCAAATGGCGTGCCTTCCCTTCTGAGCCCTGCCGTGCGCCCAAACAGTGGTTTACCCCCACATATGGGGTATCTGCATACTCAGGACAAACTGGACAACAACATTTGTGGTCCAATTTCTCCTATTACCATTGGCAAAATAGGAAATTCCAGGCTAAAAAATCATTTTTGAGAAAAGAAAAATTATTTTTTATTTTCATGGCTCTGCATTATAAACTTCTGTGAAGCACCTGGGGGTTTAAAGTGCTCAGTATGCATCTAGATAAGTTCCTTGGGGGGTCTAGTTTCCAAAATGGGGTCACTTGTGGGGGAGCTCCATTGCATAGGCACACAGGGGCTCTCCAAATGCGACATGGTGTCCGCTAACAATTGGAGCTAATTTTCCATTCAAAAAGTTAAAAGGCGCGCCTTCCCTTCCGAGCCCTGCCGTGTGCCCAAACAGTGGTTTACCCCCACATATGAGGTATCGGCGTACTCGGGAGAAATTGCTCAACAAATTTTAGGATCCATTTTATCCTATTGCCCATGTGAAAATGAAAAAATTGAGGCGAAAATAAATTTTTTGTGAAAAAAAAGTACTTTTTCATTTTTACGGATCAATTTGTGAAGCACCTGAGGGTTTAAAGTGCTCACTAGGCATCTAGATAAGTTCCTTGGGGGGTCCAGTTTCCAAAATGGGGTCACTTGTGGGGGAGCTCCAATGTTTAAGCACACAGGGTCTCTCCAAACGCGACATGGTGTCCGCTATCAATGGAGATAATTTTTCATTCAAAAAGTCAAATGGCGCTCCTTCCCTTCCGAGCCTTACCATGTGCCCAAACAGTGGTTTACCCCCACATGTGAAGTATCGGTGTACTCAGGAGAAATTGCCAAACAAATTTTAGGATCCATTTTATCCTGTTGTCCACGTGAAAATGAAAAAATTGAGGCTAAAAGAATTTTTTTGTGAAAAAAAAGTACTTTTTCATTTTTACGGATCAATTTGTGAAGCACCTGGGGGTTTAAAGGGCTCACTATGCATCTAGATAAGTTCCTTGGGGCGTCTAGTTTCCAAAATGGGGTCACTTGTGGGGGAGCTCCAATTTTTAGGCACACGGGGGCTCTCCAAATGTGACATGGTGTCCGCTAAAGAGTGCAGCCAATTTTTCATTCAAAAAGTCAAATGGCGCTCCTTCCCTTCCAAGCCCTGCCGTGCGCCCAAACAGTGGTTTACCCCCACATATGAGGTATCAGCGTACTCAGGACAAATTGGACAACAACGTACGTGGTTCAGTTTCTCCTTTTACCATTGGGAAAATAAAAAAATTGTTGCTGAAAAATCATTTTTGTGACTAAAAAGTTAAATGTTCATTTTTTCCTTCCATGTTGCTTCTGCTGCTGTGAAGCACCTGAAGGGTTAATAAACTTCTTGAATGTGGTTTTGTGCACCTTGAGGGGTGCAGTTTTTAGAATGGTGTCACTTTTGGGTATTTTCAGCCATTTAGACCCCTCAAACTGACTTCAAATGTGAGGTGGTCCCTAAAAAAAATGGTTTTGTAAATTTCGTTGTAAAAATGAGAAATCGCTGGTCAAATTTTAACCCTTATAACTTCCTAGCAAAAAAAAATTTTGTTTCCAAAATTGTGCTGATGTAAAGTAGACGTGTGGGAAATGTTATTTATTAACTATTTTGTGTCACATAACTCTCTGGTTTAACAGAATAAAAATTCAAAATGTGAAAATTGCGAAATTTTCCAAATTTTCGCCAAATTTCCGTTTTTATCTTAAATAAACACAGAATTTATTGACCTAAATTTACCACTAACATGAAGCCCAATATGTCACGAAAAAACAATCTCAGAACCGCTAGGATCCATTGAAGCGTTCCTGAGTTATTACCTCATGAAGTGACACTGGTCAGAATTGCAAAAAACGGCAAGGTCTTTAAGGTCAAAATAGGCTGGGTCATGAAGGGGTTAAAATGTGCCCCATGTCATGCTGCACAAATGTTGATTATGGCCAAATAAGATGCTCCATACAGACATTTTCCCCATATAATGCTCCACAAATGCTGATTATGGCCCTATAAGATGCTCCATAGACACATTTGCCCCGTCTAATGCTTCACAAATGCTGATTATGGCTCCATGAGATGCTTCATATAGATATTTGCCCCATATAATGCTGCACATGGCCCCATAGAGATATTTGCCCCATATAATGCTGCACATGGCCCCATACATATATTTGCGCCATATAATGCTGCACAGGGCCCCATAAGATGCTCCATACAGACATTTGCCCCATATACTGTTGCTGCGATTAAAAAAAAAAAAAAAAAAAAAATGACATACTCACTCACCTCTCAGGCCCCCGACACTTGCTATATTCACCGGTCCGCGTTCCACCGACGGCCGCTGCTGTGTCTTCCCTGTCCTCCGCACTGACGCTCAGGCAGAGGGCGGCGCGCACACTAATCGCGTCACTGCGCCATCTGACCTGAGCGTCACTGCAGAGGACGAGGAAGACACAGCGGCAGCCGTCGGTAGAACGAGGAACGGGTGATTATCGCGCATTGCGTTATACTTACCTGCTGCGGCGCGGTGCAGTCCCTAGTTCTCTGGCGCTGGCAGCTTCTTCCTGTATTGAGTGGTCACATGGTACCGCTCAATACAGTAATGAATATGCAGCTCCACCCCTATGGGAGTGGAGTCGGGTCCATATTCATGTGATGTACCATGTGGCCGCTCACTACAGGAAGAAGCTGCCGGCACCTGGAGAACCAGGGATGTGCAGGGACCGCGCCAGGGCAGGTCAGTATTATTAGACAGCTGCCGCTCCCCTCCCCTGCTGACCCCTGGGTATGATGAGAGGGGCAATTTCAGCCTAAAAAATATATATATGTTTTTGGCAAGGCCAGCTTACCGCTTTGAAGAAACAGGAATATATTCAACCTCTGGTTACAGTTTGCCTGGAAAACGGATTGGGACAAATCCACACATGTAAAGAAAAAACTTTTTGTTTCCCCAGCGATCAGTCCAATGGTGGAGTAAAATATACCTTTTATTTATCCATTAAAAAGTTCCAGATTTCTTCAGTTACAATATTGCATACATTCAATCCCTTCTGGACGACATGTTTCGACACCACATGTCTTCCTCCAGGTTCTGATGCGTTTCCACTGCAGATATGCACTACAAATGTATGTGCAATTTTTTTTTTTTTTTTTTATCTGCAGATTTTCTGCATCTATTGCAAGTCTATGATAAAAAAATCTGCACATAAGAGAGCAAGAGAACCTGCGAGAGAATTTGGTATGTTGCAGAGTTAAAACACGTACCACAGGTCTGTTTCCGCTGAGTAAAAAGAAAAGCACAGAGGCATGAGATTTCTATAAATCCCATCTACTTTGCTGGAACTGTAAAGGCCCCGTCACACATAGCGACGCTGCAGCGATACCGACAACGATCCGGATCGCTGCAACGATCCCGAGGTCCCCGGTAACCAGGGTAAACATCGGGTAACTAAGCGCAGGGCCGCGCTTAGTAACCCGATGTTTACCCTGGTTACCATCCTAAAAAGTAAAAAAACAAACGCTACATACTTACCTTCCGCTGTCTGTCCTCGGCGCTCTGCTTCTCTGGTCTGGCTGTGAGCGCCGGGCAGCCAGAAAGCAGAGCGGTGACGTCACCGCTCTGCTTTCCGGCTGACCGACGCTCACAGCCAGAGCAGGAGGAGAGCAGAGCACAGCGCTGGAGGACAGACAGCGGTAGGTAAGTATGTAGCGTTTGTTTTTTTACTTTTAGGATGGTAACCAGGGTAAACATCGGGTTACTAAGCGCGGCCCTGCGCTTAGTTACCCGATGTTTACCCTGGTTACCATCCAAAAAGTAAAAAAAAAACAAACACTACATACTTACCTACAGCCGTCTGTCCTCCAGCGCTGTGCTCTGCTCTCCTCCTGTACTGGCTGTGAGCGTCGGTCAGCTGGAAAGCAGAGCGGTGACGTCACCGCTCTGCTTTCCGGCCGCTGTGCTCACAGCCAGTACAGGAGGAGAGCAGAGCACAGCGCTGGAGGACAGACAGTGGTAGGTAAGTATGTAGTGTTTGTTTTTTTTTACTTTTAGGATGGTAACCAGGGTAAACATCGGGTTACTAAGCGCGGCCCTGCGCTTAGTAACCCGATGTTTACCCTGGTTACCAGCGAAGACATCGCTGAATCGGCGTCACACACGCCGATTCAGCGATGTCAGCGGGACCTCAACGATCAAAAAATGGCCCAGGCCATTCCGACACGACCAGCGATCTCACCGCAGGGGCCTGATCGCTGCTACGTGTCACACATAGCGAGATCGCTACTGAGATCGCTGTTGCGTCACAAAACTTGTGACTCAGCAGCGATCTCGCTAGCGATCTCGCTATGTGTGATGGGGCCTTAAGACCCTCCATTTCTGACTCCGCAAACATATGCAGCGTCAAAAACTCATCGTGAGCACACAGCCTAAGGGCTTGTCTCTTGTGTGATGTGTTGACATTCTTCATTTTTTGGGTACTGGATGATTTTAGTTTTGAGGGGTGGATGAATGAGATCCAGTGATCTTTAGATTGTGGGCTTCTTTTTCTCTTCCCTCTGTCACCCCTTACCTACACACCTCTATTTCCATGGCTGTGTTTGTCAGTTCTTGCGACTGATTGCAGCGGTGCATAGTCAGTACCTGCTTGATCACTATGACCTGTCATGTAGCCTTAATTTACCAGCACTTATGGGTTGATGCTAATGTTTATCTTGGCAGCAATTTTTTCTTTGTCTCAAACGGCTAAAATCAAGTTTGTATCGCATGTAAAAAAAACAAAAGTGATGTTCTCGGTGAAGAAATAATCTATTTCTAATGTCTTTTCAGGGTGTTACGTTTCCAGCCATGCATGCAATGTGGTCATCCTGGGCGCCACCTCTTGAGCGGAGCAGACTTTTAAGTCTCTCTTATGCAGGCGAGTATGAGAAAACTGATATTCATTAAAGCCACAAACTATTGTATGCCGCAAATCGCTGTTTATTGAATGAAAATATTAATCTACGATTGGTTGATTTAGATTGTGGCTCATGTATGTGAATAGTAAATATAGAACACTGTACAAAGATATATTTTTCCTAAATTGAAACCGCACATTCCAAATGACTGGATATATAGTGACGACTTTGTTTCTCCTAGCTATGATAACAGCTTTCTTCTTGTTTTGTAGGCGCTCAGCTTGGCACAGTGGTATCGCTGCCTCTGTCTGGTTTAATCTGCTATTATATGAACTGGATTTATGTCTTCTACATTTTTGGTAAGTAAGGTATCAATAATGAAAGTGTAAAGAACATAGTAAAGCATCCATATTTAAATAAGTATTTTCTTGCTCACACACAGATTAATATTTAGTGTATTTTTGCAGCTATATGACCATGTTACGACAAATGTGTTGTCTCCAGGCAGTTTGGCTTTAATCACCTTGTAGACAGTTGCGCACAATGGTGATATTTTTTTTTATTCTTAAAAGTGTTCCCTAGATCAGCCATGCGTGACTTGGTGATGAATCTAGCTCCAGAGCCTTATCCGGCATTATCCGCATCGGGTTTCAGCTATATATTATTTCTGACACTTTGCTGCAACAGGTCCGGTTGATGTTCGCACGTATCAAGGACATTTAACCCTTTAGATGTCACGGTTAATAGTGACGGCGGCATCTAGGTGGTTGTGAAGTGATGGTGGATCCCTATTTTCACTCCATCAGTCCTCATGCCCATGGTTGCTTTGTCAATCTGAGGCTACCAGATAGTGTCAAAGCCTGCCAGCTACACTGTTAGACCCCATTTATATCAGTGCCTAACAGGCCTCCTGACAGTGTAAAACTGAAATGTTTAGTATACTGCACTACATATGTATTGTAATGTATTTGACCAGTAAATGTTCAAGACCCAGAGTGGGACAAGTAAAAAAAAAAAAAAAATCAAATAAAATATTTGTAAAAAGAGAAAAATTAAATTTAGGGCGAAAAAAAAAAAACGGAAAATGTTTTGTCAATTCAAACGCTGTTTTTAATATACGGTAATTATAAAATAATTCATATCACCGCTTCTGGAGCAATCCAAATTATAAAACGTTCAAATTATTTCTCCCATACAATGAACACTGTAAAGAGAAAAAAAATCATCCCAAAATGTAGTTTTTTTCATTATATTGACACACACAACATGGAATATCAACTCACCTGGCAAAAAAAATCCTCCTATAGCTTTGTCAGTGGAAAAATAAACGTTTTAGTTAGAGCAAATACATTTTTAAAAAGACGTGGCGCAGGGCCGCGCTTAGTAACCCGATGTTTACCCTGGTTACAATTGTAAATGTAAAAAAAAAAACACTACATACTTACATTCCGGTGTCTGGTCACGTCCCTCGCCTTCAGCTTCCCGCACTGACTGTGCGTGGCGCGCCGGCCGGCCGTAAAGCAGAGCGGTGACGCCACCGCTGTGCTCTGCTTTACGGCCGGCGCTCACAGTCAGTGTGGGAAGCTGAAGGCGAGGGACGTGACCAGACACCGGAATGTAACCAGGGTAAACATCGGGTTACTAAGCTTGGCCCTGCGCTTAGTAACCCGATATTTACCCTGGTTACCAGTGAACACATCGCTGGATCGGTGTCACACACGCCGATTCAGCGATGGCAGCGGGAGATCAGCGACCAAAATAAAGTTCTGATCATTCCCCAGCGACCAACGATCTCCCAGCAGGGGCCTGATCGTTGGTTGCTGTCACGCATAACGATTTCGGTAACGATATCGTTGCTACGTCACAAAAAGCAACAATATCGTTAACGATATCGTTATGTGTGATGGTACCTTTAGACTATGAGAACCAGAACGAGGATCTCATAGACTTAAGAGCTTGTAAGATTAAGAGCAGCCCGCCAATGCTGCCCTTAAAGCGAACCTGTCACCAGGTTTGGCCATTATAAGATACGGCTATCACCTTTCAGGGCTTATCTACAACATTCTGTAATGCTGTAGATAAGCCCCCAATCCAACCTGAAAGATAGGAAAAATAAGTTTCATTATACTCACCCAGGGGGCGGGCCGGACCGATGGGTGTTGCAGGCGCCTCCCTTCTCCTTATGATCGCCGCACTCCTGCTTGCTTCATGGCTCCCCGGCATCGCACTCCTGTGCAGACATACTTCTCTTCCCTGTTGAGGGCAGAGCAAACTACTGCAGTGAGCAGGCGCCGGGAAAGGTCAGAGAGACCCAGCTCCTGCACACTGCAGTTCTTTGCTCTGCCCTCAACAGGGAAGACAAGTACGTCTGTGCAGGGGTGCAATGTCGGGGGGAGGGCAGCATCGCAAAAGGTGGGAGGCGACGGACCCGGACCTGCGACTCCCATCGGACCGGACCACCCCCCGGGTGAGTATAATAAAAGCTATTTTTCTTATCTTTCTGGCCAGATTGGGGGCTTCGCTACAGCATAATAGAATGCTTAAGTCAAAGCCAACAACAAATAAAGTGACATAGTATAAGACCAAATATAGATGATCAATAGTATGTCATATTGTCACTTAAAAATAGGACTCATAGAGGGCCAATCATTGAACAACAAACAAAATCCAAAAAGGACAAAAGATGATCAAAAAGGCAAAAGGTATGGTATAAAAATCAACAACTTTATTAAATACAATCATGTTTTTATAAAAACCAGAGAGGAAAAGTGGGTAAGACCACAGTGCACAAAAACAACAAGAACGAGATGGGTGAACCGCGGCTGTCAATCACATATACACAATATACAAGTAGCCAAAATACATTATATAATTATATAAGATCAATGGCTCCGTTACCCCTATGCATGGCGAAATGGAGTCACTGTGTCAGTCAATAATAATGGCTGAAATACAGACGCGGGCAGAGCAATAGTAACATATTGAGGTATACCTTAATCAAGTAAAGCCCAAGCGCCCGTAATAGCAAAACAGGAGTGCGGGAGGAAGCCAGCGGTCACCACATCACCCCGACGCGCGTTTTGGCGGAGCCTTCGTCAGGGGGCGTGGTGACAATAGAATGCGTGCGGTTTAAAAAGAAGCCCCGACCAATGACCGAAAACCGGAAGTGATGTAATGTGCCAATGCATATCAGTCGATTGGAAAAGTCGCAGTAATAATATAATAATAATAAACATAATCCTTCAAATAGAAGGTATGATAATAACTGCAATATGCGGCGGCCCAAAGACTAATATTGAATCAAGCAAGCTGCTGCGGGAGCGGCGCATGCGCCCTCAAGATCCAAACCCCGCCCGTCGGCGTCCACGTCAAAGAGAGGCGGGGCTGACACAGTGTCTCCATTTCGCCATGCATAGGGGTAACGGAGCCATTGATCTTATATAATTATATAATGTATTTTAGCTACTTGTATATTGTGTATATGTGATTGACAGCCGCGGTTCACCCATCCCGTTCTTGTTGTTTTTGTGCACTGTGGTCTTACCCACTTTTCCTCTCTGGTTTTTATATAAACATGATTGTATTTAATAAAGTTGTTGATTTTTATACCATACCTTTGGCCTTTTTGATCATCTTTTGTCCTTTTTGGGTTTCATAATCGAATGCTGTAGATAAGCCCTGAAAGGCCAACGTGACCTGGTGACAGGTTCGCTTTAAGAGATTGAGCTTGTAGCTTCTGACTTCCGATCAAGTCAGAAGTTGCGGTTACAAGATGATGTTGCACGATCGGAGTGTCGCCTAGGGAAGAGTTGAAGACAGCGGTTGGTAAGTAGTTATACTCGGGTCAAGGAACTTAGATTAAAAGCACGACTCTGACGCAGAAATAAAATAACAAAACCCTGGAGTGGTGCTTTAATTAGTTCTCCCAAAAACTCATAATAAAAAGCGATCGAAGAATGTTATGTATCATATATGGTACCGATATAAACTTATTCCACAAAATGCAAGGCCATCACTGAATACAGATTTTACCCTTGAATTGAGAATGAATGATCAGTTGAGGAGGAGAAAGAAGCAATAAAAGATACATTGCAAAGTTTTATGAAATGGAAATTAAAACAACGATTACTGTTGAACCCCTTTCTAACATATGATATGCTGGCTCGTTGATTTTCACAGGCTTAAGTTCCCTAAGAAGACTAACAAAATAAAACTTAAAAAAAAAGTAACTAGAGAATCTGTTGCACTAAGAAGTCAATAAATATAGGTTTTAAATTTTCAATAAACAAATAATATATAATGACGCATCAATAAATAAAACAATTTACAGATCTGTAGCAGATGTTAGTTGAGTGGTTAGTAAACAGCAACTTTGCAGTTGGTATTGTCCTTGCTGACAATTGCTGATAGCAGTATTGTTTATCAATGCAGTTTCACTTTTGTATGGAAGACTGTAATGAAATAACTTTGGAATATCTTAGGAATGTGATTCTTCCTTTTGTGGCTTCTTTTACAGTTCTTTCACATAAATCTGTATATCTGTTTTTGCTACTTCATCCTCAAATTACTTTGTGGGGCGCTAGTGTATTTATTCTTATAAAAAAAAAAGTATAAAAAAAATAAAACATGCCAAACCTTAAATAACCCGCTTTTTATTTACATCATTAAAAATTAAGGCATTCACATATGGGATATTGCTACATTTTGTAAAAGTCCGCTCTATCAAAATATACTGCTCCAAAAAATAAAGTGAACACTTAAACAACACGTATGAACTTCAAGTCAGTCACACGTCTATAAAATCAATCTGTCCGGTTATGAAGCAACGCTGATTGTGAATCAATGTCTCCTGCTGTTGTGGTGTGGGGAGGTATTTCTTTGGGGTTCCTTATGCATGACTATGTTAGGCCTCACATGGCAGGAGTGTGTCAGCAGTTCCCACATGATGAAGGCATTGATACTATGGACTTGCCCCTCCTGATCCCCAGACCTGAAACCAATCAAGCACATCTGGGACATCATGTCTCATTCCATCCACCAACGCCTCATCTTGAGGCATTTACACTGAAGTTGAATCGGCCTGTAATTTGATTTTCCACTTTGATTTGTTAGTGTCCCCTTTATTTTTTTTGAGCAGTGTATAAAATGAATTATACCAATCAGTAAATGGCATAACGAGAAAAAAAAACAAAAACTCCAGAATTACATTTTTTTAGTCGCCACAATGGTGTAAAAAGAAAGACAAAAAAATCCACTCAGGACACAAAAAAACAGGCCTTCACACAGCTCCATTAACAAAAAATTGAAAACGTATAGCTTTTGGAAAATGACGACACAATAATAAATATATATGCATATTTACTATCGCCATAATCATACTGGTCTGTAGAATCACATTTCTAGGTCATTTTTACAATGTGTATTAAAGAGAAAAAAATTGTGGTATTGCACTTTTTTTTGACTATTTTGCTTCATTTTTTTTTCCGCTTTCCTGTTCATCGCATCATTGAATGAATGGTGTCATTCAAAAGTAAAATTCTTCCTGCAAAAAAACAAAACTTCGCATGGTTATTTAGCCGAAAAAAATAAAAAAAAGGTATTGCCCTTGGAAGAAAAGAGGGGGGAAAAATATGAAAGCTCAGAAAAAGAAAATGTCCTGGTCGGGAAGGAGTTAAGGCTAGCCACACGCCATGAATAATACACTTATTTCATGCATTGTCTTTATTAAATCTCCCATATTGTTGTTAAATATTTCTTTGTTTCTGGTACTTTCTTCTGCATACTTATGCTCCCTTTAAGATCACAAGCATACCGCATATACTCAATACATTTTTTTATTGCTGAAAACGGCCCCCTCGGCTTATACATGAGTCATTGTCCAGAAAGCTGGTGGGGGAGTGAGAGCGGCGGAGCAGCGGCAGGAGCTGGCGGCTGTGGCACAGTAACAGCTGCAGCCGCCGGCTAACAGAAGAAATCAAACCCCCCCCCCTCCTCGCACTGTCGCTGCATCTCCGTCCCCGCGCCGGCAGCTCTTCCTGTGCTCAGCGGTCACATGGTACTGCTCATTAACGTAATGAATATGCATGCATCTCCACTCCCATAGGCATGGAGCGCATACTCATTGCCTCAATGAGCGGTACCACGTGACCGCTGAGCACAGGGAGAGCTTCCTCTCCAGGACAACGGAGATGCAGCGACGGCACAAGGAAGGTGAGGGGTGGGGGTTGTAAGCCATGCGGGACCGGGGGAGCCACACAGAGCAGGACAGGGATAATGGGACAATGCATGTCCGGATTATACTCGAGTCAATAAGCAATAAGCTTACCCAGTTTTCCGTGGCAAAATTAGGTGCCTCGGCTTATACTCAAGTATTCTATCAGCTGATCCATGCTGTCCGAACCACGAGCAGCACCCACTGCGTTATTGCAGCAGCGTTTCAGAGAAAACATGCGTTGCAAATTAGTCTTCTAAACTGACTGACTAGTTTTCCAAAATGCATAATATCCATCCAGGTTTTCAAAGTATGCCTTCTCTGAAATGCCGCCGTGTAAAATATACATGGCTGAAATGATACAGCCAGCGTCCAGTTCAGGCAGCATGAATCCACTGACTGGTTTCGTTTAACACATTTGCCGCTGCCCACTTATATATCTGTAGCTGAGATTATTGTTTCAAAACTGTCTACTGATATATACAGTACATACCCCAATGAATCAAGATTATATGGTATTATATGAACAATATTAGCGTCCTAGGGACTTTACCTCAGCGTCTCAGTAATGTCTGCAGCAGATAGTCGCTGATTGGGGGGCAATAATGATGACAGCGGTCAATGTGTTAAGGCCCGGCACACAGAAATTCCAGCTTTCAGCTGACGGCATGTGTATTAACTCTCTGTTTTTCTCTCTGTGAACAGGGGCTCTAGGTGTTTTATGGTTTATATTGTGGTTATGCATAGTCAGTGACACTCCTCAAACCCATCGCTCAATTTCGGACTCTGAGAAAGAATATATTTTGTCATCCCTCAAACATGAGGTAAGTAGATTTAGGGTCTTTTGTACTTTTTCTATGTTGGTGTTTTGTTAGCTTTATTTGTGGAAAAGATTAAGCTAGTCAGAGACTACATTGTAGTTAGGGGGCCTCACAAATTTGTGTTAAATCATGCCTGTGGGGCCTGGTCTAGCTAAATCATTAAGCTATTTATCAAATTTAGTAATAATGAAATCTGTCTCCTGACTTTTGTTTTCTAGCTCTCTAGGGACACAGATGTACCGATTTGTGCTATGCTGAAATCATTGCCCCTGTGGGCTATAGTTGTAGCTCATTTTTCTTATAATTGGACCTTCTACACTCTCCTGACATTATTGCCTACCTACATGAACGAAATTTTACGTTTTAATGAGCAAGAGGTAAGTCCAGGGTAGGACACCGCTAAACTTTTCACTTTTGAGAACAGACTAATTCATTAACAGATGTTCCCTAAAGTTTGAATGTCTTTGTTTTTCTTGTCCAGGACCTTTCAGGCAGCAGTTACCTGGATTTGGATTTTAGAACAGGAAGGCATTATTATTATTATTAATTTATTTATATAGCACCATTAATTCCATGGTGCTGTACATGTGAAAAGGGGTTACATACAGGGTTATAGATATCGCTAACAGTAAACAAATTTACAGTGACAGACTGGTACAGAGGGTAGAGAACCCTGTCCTTGCGGACTTACATTCTTCAGGATAATGGGGAAGAGACAGGAGGTCGGTGTGCTGCAGTACTGGTGATGGTGAGGTGGCAGCTCGGGTAGTTGGTGGGGCAGCAGCTCGGTTGGTTGGTGGGGCGGCAGCGACGCCGCAGCTTGGGTGGTTGGTGACGTGGCGGCAGCTCGGGTGGTTGGTGACGTGGCGGCAGCTCGGGTGGTTGGTGACGTGGCGGCAGCAGTTCGGGTGGTTGGTGACGTGGCAGCAGCTCGGGTGGTTGGTGACGTGGCAGCAGCTCGGGTGGTTGGTGAGGCAGCAGAATGATTATTGCAGGCTGTAGGCTTTCCTGAAGAGATTGGTTGTCATGTTCTGTCTGAAGGATCAGAAGGTGGTGGATAATCGGACGTGTTGAGGCGTTGAATTCCAGAGGATGGGGGATATTCGGGAGAAATCTTGGAGGCGGTTGCGTGAGGAACGAATAAGTGTGGAGGAGAGTAGGAGGTCTTGGGAGGATCGAAGATTACGTGAGGGAAGATAGTGGGAGATTAGTTCAGAGATATAGGGAGGGGACAGGTTGTGGATGGCTTTGTAGATCAGTGTTAGTAGTTTGAACTGGATTCGTTGGGGAATTGGGAGCCAGTGGAGGGATTTGCAGAGGGTAGAAACGGGAGTAGCAAGGATTAGGCGAGCAGCAGAGTTGAGGACAGACTGGAGTGGTGCAAGGGAGTTAGCAGGGAGGCCACAGAGGAGGGTGTTGCAGTAATCGGGGCGGGAGATGATGAGGGCATGCACAAGAGTTTTATTAGATTGTGGGCTGAGGAAGGAACGGAATCTGGCAATATTTTTGAGTTGGAGGCGACAGAAGGTGGCAAGAGTTTGGACGTGCGGTTTGAAGGACAGGGCAGAATCGAGAGTTACCCCAAGGCAGCGGATTTCAGGTGCGGGAGAGAGCGTGATGCCGTTTACCATAATAGATAGATCAGGTAGGGGGGATACGCGAGATGGGGAAAGATGATGAGTTCGGTTTTGTCTTGAGTTTTAGGAAACGAGAGTTAAAGGAGGATATGTCTGAGGCCGGGATCACACATGCGAGAAACACATCCGTGTCTCGCATGTGAAATCCAAGCTGTGGCACCGGCACTCCAGAGCGGAGCGTGGGGCCGCATAGCAACACACGGAGCCGCACGCTCCACTCCCAAGTGATGGCGCCAGAGCTTGGATCTCACAGACGGACGTGTTTCTCGCATGTGTGATCCTGGCCTGACAGGCACTCTGGGATTCTGGACAGAAGAGAGGCGACATCTGAACCAGAGAGGTAGATCTGAGTGTCGTCCGCATATAGGTGGTACTGGAAGCCATGGGACTTTGAGTTGTCCTAGGCCAAGGGTATAGATGGAAAAAAGTAGAGGCCCTAGGACAGAGCCTTAAGGGACTCCAACAGAGAGGGGGCGGGGTGTGGAGGTAGTGTGGCATATATTGGTGTAGTCAAAAGGCAGTCTCAAATTACTTTATTAAATTAATAATTTTATTTTCCAGTTTTGCACATATTGCGTGAAGAATTTTTGCATGCTGCATATTAACAATTGTAACCTAGCAAAACATGAAACGTATATCTATCGGCAGATGGCTCTGTATTTAAGTAACTAGGACTGCAGAATAGCAGGCATTATTGTTATACAGATCAGATCATATCATGCACATTAATAAAGCTGCCTGTTTTCATGGCTTTTTAAAATTACATTTAACCCCTTTCTGTGCTGCGCCTCATGTTCTCTATGCAGCAGCATGATCGTTAAAGGGGTTCTCTAAGAAATGTACTAAAATAAAATATATACATTTTTCTAAATACCTTTTAAATAGCAAAAAAGACTGCTTTATCTACTGCACCCCACAGGATTCCAGGATGGCAAAATTTGTAAACAAAAGGAGGGCACCATTGAAAAAGTCAGAAATATGGTAGGGATCAATCCTAAAGCGTGTAAAAAGACTTAACAGTTAAACAAAGAGAAAAGAACACGCTACCATGGAGATCACCAAACAATGTAAACAATTAAATACTTTATTCAACTGTGCAAAAAGACTAAAATACCTTAAAAACAATTAAAAACCCAAAAATGTCCCCATTAGATGGATACATCCCCATGGAACCACAAAATAATTATATATCACAACACCATAATGAATAGAGGATCTGATAGATTTATATACAAAGGCAAATAGTCTGGTGATACAATTGTTTATTTTGGCACCTGGTGGGGAGAGTTATTCACAACTAAAACAGTTGGTAAAGCTTATAATACAAAAAAGCCTGTTATTATGGGTTTATTAGTAACCACATACCTATATCCAATATTCAAGATGCCAGGCTGCTGCAATTCAGTATACATGTACAAACAATGCTCAGGTGAGAAGGGTAGATACATTTCAGTTAAATGACCGCCAATATTATGATCATCATAGTACCAGTCATGCATATCATAATAATAAAGTGTAATATGTACCCATATGGCAAGGTGGAAAACAATACAAATTTGTCCGATCCTTGCAAAGAATATAACAGATACTACCTATTGAACATGACCAGCCATGGTAAAAATAGATAAAAGAGGGATTTCCATAGAAGTAGAGGAGACACCATAATGAAGATACAAAAACGGTGAAAGGCACCAGAACAAAACTATTGCAAAAGATACAAGAGGGGTCCACAGGGCTGCAAAGCCCAATGCGTGTCGCCACACACGGCTTCGTCAGGGGCAGAAGTGTAAGTACTAGAGCACCGCTGGGATTAAGTACACGTACCGAGACCAGAGGATTCAGATCAGCTGTGCGAGACACCGGGTTGGCCGGAAATGAGGTAAGTCAGCAACGCCACAATCAGAGAGCACCAATGCGCAGGCGCCGAGCCTGCAATACAGGCTTACACAGAGAACACAAATACGCAAGCGCCGGGTCTGCAGTACGAGCATGCCTGCAAAAAGACGGCGCATGCGTCAGGTGGATAGTCTTCCCCGCTCATAATATTGAATAGGAGTGGTAGCTACCATTGCGCTGCCCTGGACTGTGGTGCTCTCTGATTGTGGCGTTGCTGACTTACCTCATTTCCGGCCAACCCGGCGTCACGTAGGGGAGGAAGCAAAAGATAATACTGACATTACAGCAGGGGACCACAGTGGATTCATTTTGTGAGGTAAAATATTTCACTGACTGCTTTTAAAAAAATATTTTACCTCGCAAAATGTATCCTCTACGATCTCCTGCTGTAATGCCAGTATTGTCTTTTGCTTCCTCCCAGGAGCTGTGGTATGTTTGGTACACGGTCAGACATACAATTTTTAAAATGAACTTTTGTTGGTGGGAAAACCCCTTTAAAAAGCAAATATCAACGCCAACATGGCTCCTCTTAAAAAGGACGCCAATGGCAATAAAAGGAAAGCAGCAAAGGCACAACGTCGAAGACAACAAAGGGCACCTGAGGCTCTTGAAGAGCAACAACATCTCTGGGACAAACACAATGCATTTAAGCGTAGGCGTCAAGCACATGAGTCCCCTGATGCAAAACTCATTAGATTATCACAGGATGCCATTAGGCAACAACAGCGCCACATGCCTGCCCCCATCGTGACATTACCGTCCTCCCGATGCGATCGCATCGGGTCTCCATCTAATAATCACATAAAACAATTGCATGTAGTTGGTGGGTTGTTATGGCAAACAGAGGTGTAACCATGGCTTTGAGGCATAAAATACATAAGCTTTTTAGGCCCTACCAGAGGCATGGTTTAATAGTCTGCACGTCACAGATAGAATAATAATAAAAAATGCATTGCAATACAGAATTATTACTGAATAACATACCAGATATAATAACATCAGTTTTCAAGTTCCCTAGTAGCAACAACAAAAGTTAAAAGTAAAAATAAATTTCTTTATTCCTGGACAAAATACAAATAAACCCAGAGTCCACTACAATAGAAAAAATCTAAAAACGAAGCGCTCATCAAGCTCAAATGACTGAAAAGTTTTGAAAAAACTATGCTGTGACTCTCAGATTATAGAATATGGCAATGCAAAATCACACATACTGTAGATAAGGAACAGAATTAAAGCAGCACTGGTGAATAAAATGTGAGTGCAAGCCCCAGGACAAATACTCAAAAGTTTTGTCTAAGCCAGAAGAGGCAGCACTCCAACATAATTTAAGTGAAAAAAAAAAAAAAAGACTATTCACTAGTGATGAGCGAGTGTGCTCGTTACTCGAGTTTTCCGAGCATGCTCAGGTGTTCTCAGAGTATCTTGGGAGTGCTCGTGGATTATGTTTGCCTCTCCAGAGCTGCATGATTTGCAACTGATAGACAACCTGAACACATGCAGGGATTGCCTGTTTGGTAGGGAATCCCCACATGTATTCAGGCTGTCTAGCAGCTGCAAATCATGCAGCTGCGGGGACTCAAACATAATCTACGAGCACGCCCAAGATACTCGGAGAACTCCCGATCATGCTCGGAAAACTCGAGTAATGAGCACACTCGTTCATCACAAGTATTCATCAATTAATGTTAATACTCAGCTTTTCACCTTCTCATGCAATACTATGCCTTCTTCTTCATGCTTGAAGCCAAAACGTGGAGTATTAACACTAAGGCTTCTTTTACACTTGAAGTGTTTTTTGTGGGCCATGTCGCCGCATTTTTCACGGTCTGCCGCAGTAACGGACCACAAAATACTTGCGGACTGCCGTTTTCCAGGTTTCCAATACTATGGAAAAAGTATTGGGAAAAAGAAAACGGTGTTCCGCAAAATCGGAAGTCACTGTGCACTGCAAAAACAAGCGTCCATTGTTTTTGCGGCCCCATTGATTTTCAATGGGGGCTGAGTCCATAAGCCGTGAAAAAGAGCGAGCTGGCTTGATATTTTTTCACAGCCGTAAATACGGCTCTCACGGCCGTACGGCGCTCTGTGTAATTATTGCAACCCCATAGAAATCTATTGAAGTCGCAAAAAACGGGACGCAAAACCAAGGTAAGTGTAAAAGTCTAATGGGTGAATTCAAATAGTCCGTTTGTTTACTTGAATGGTGTTGGAGTGGTGCTTTTTCTTTGCAGCAGATTAAAACATTGAGTTCTTCGCTTTTTTTAATGTTGTGAGTATGCTTATTGTTTAGGGAATTAAAAATATTAATTTAGCTTTGCAGTAATCACACTGAACTGGAGTATAAATTTAACATATCTTTTGTATCAGAAGGTGAGCAATATGAAAGCTAGACCAAAAAACTGTGGCAAAATTCCTGTTTACTTTCCATCCCTCCCTCTTTAAACAAAACATTGTATGTATCCTAAAATGGTGCCATTAAAAATGAGACATGGGCTGAATGCTTACTACCGTTCTGGACGCAGCATATTTTTGCTACGTCGAAAACGCTGCCTTGTACAGTACAAGCACAGTGGATGGAAAATAGAAAAATCACGTGCCCACTGTGCTTCTTTTTTAAGCAAGACAATTTCTGTTGAGGAGTCGCTGAGTCTTCTCTGCAGAATTTCCCCATAGACTTGCATTAGATGTGGAAAATTCGCAGTTAAAAAAAAAAAACACATGCATTGTAAGTGCGGTTATGAGGTGTAAATAAAAAAAATAAAAAAACTCTTCTAAATAAAGATATCATAGGTACAAGCAAGAAAGTAAACAGGAAGTTGCCCAAAGCAAAGAGTTCAGTAAAGTAATGTCCTTCTCCCTCTTGCATATACACATGCATCCTTTAGCGGCTGTTCTTAACCTAATAAATAATTGTAAAAAATGATGTGGAGTCCCCCCCCCCCCCCCTCCCATTTTTGATAACCAGCCAAGGTAAAGCAGACAGGTGTGGGCTTGTTATCAGGCTGGCAAGGTCCATGGTTATTGGGCCCTTCCCAGCCAAAAAATACCAGCCTGCTGCTACCCCAAAAGTGACGAAGGACATTGGATAAGCCAGTTCTGGTGCTTCAAATCGGCTCTCCCTGATGGACCTGGTGCAGTGGCAATTGGGCTAATGGTTTTATGGAGTTGATATCAGCTGCGTAGTGTCAGCTGGCATCAAGCCCTGGTGTTGGAAATGGAGAGTCATCTATCAGACACCCCCATTACTAACCCAGTAAGTATAAAGATAAAAAAGAACATACGCACATATTAAACTTGAAATTACACTCCTCGACTCTTTCCGTGTTTCACAAATTTATTTAAAAGAAAAAAAAAAAAGCCATGCAGGTCCAACATAGTAAACAAATGGCAGCCTGCAAGACCTAAAAAGAGATGTCTATTTTCAGTAAGCCAGGAGGAATAGACTTATCTACATGTTGACTTTTGAATTCATGCATTTGTTCTTCAGTTGGTCAAGAATCATAAACTGTTGTCATGAGTCTTAAATGTTGATTTTTAATATTTTGAATGGCTAATGTTTGCTTCTTATATCAGCTCCTACAACTTATTGTCTGCTATCTTTGCAAGTCAGTGATGCGGAGTCATTGGACAATAGATGTTTGCTTAATACGTTGAATGACTATTGTATGGGTCCTGTGGCTTGACTTACAAAGGGTTAAAGACTACGCAAATTGATTAGATGGCAGGTTGATCTCATCACCTCTTCCTCTTGACTTCTGGGTGCTAACTTGAAGAACCAGGGCTGTGGAGTCAGAGTTGGTGTCATGGAAATTGAGGAGTTAGAGGTTTGGCTTAGACTCCACAGACCTGTGAAGAACACCAATTGTGAAAAATAAATGGGGGATATTTGCCTCTGTAAGAAGAAACATCCAGACCGCTAGGAGATCCAGACATCCAAAGACCCAGATACGCTTTGCAGAACCACAAGCAGGAACACTCTACAGGATAGCTGCCAGATCATGGCTCCATCACAAGGGACACACATTTGACATACTACAGGATGCCATCTTAGCGGGGACCATGGCCCTAGCTGAAAATACAGATCTGCTCCATTGACAATCATTGAACCATGGATACTTTTGGGCTCATCAGGATTTGGACCCAACAGTCACCTGAGCCCCATGGATACGTTTGGGAAAGCCAGGAATGTGATCTACCAGTCGCCTGGCTCCATGGAGCTGTTTGGAGAAGCCAGGTTGTGACCCTCTGGTCACCTGGCCTTGTACCTTAATGGACTGTCAGCTTCCTAAGCTTGTCGTTGCCTCCTCTCTGTGTGTGTCACAGGTGGGGGTAATCCACCCTGGAAGCTCTGAAGTCACATCTGCTCTTATCCCATTGAGTAAGCGGAAGGGTGAGACTCTGTAATTTTCACCATCTTGGGTATTTTGCTGGGACTGACTGTGTTATTTGCCTGTTTTGTGGTTCAATAAAGTATTGCCACACTGTTTTACCCTGACCCTGTGTCATGCCCGCGGTAAAACAAGAGCGGGCGTTCAATGGGATGATCCTTGGTCCATGTGGTTTCGGCTAGCGGACCCCCATGTCTCCAGAGGGCATAATAAATAAATATTTATTTGGCTTTAACAATTACAAATGTTGACGCTTCTACAAAGTTTTGTACGCTTTGTCTGCTGTTTTTCATGTTTACCTAAACCATCTGATACATATTACGATTCTCGAGCAACATAATTCCAGTTCTGTAGTCACACTTAAGGTACCGTCACACTAAACTATATCGCTAGCGATCCGTGACGTTGCAGCGTCCTGGCTAGCGATATCGTTCAGTTTGACACACAGCAGCGATCAGAATCCTGCTGTGATGTCGTTGGTCGCTGCAGAAAGTCCAGCACTTTATTTCGTCGCTGGACTTCCTGCTGATATCGCTGAATCGGCGTGTGTGATGCAGATTCAGAGATGTCTTCGCTGGTAACCAGGGTAAACATCGGGTTACTAAGCGCAGGGCCGCGCTTAGTAACCCGATGTTTACCCTGGTAACCAGCGTAAAAGTAAAAAACAAACACTACATACTTACCTTCCGCTGTCTGTCCCTCGGCGCTCTGCTTCTCTGCCCTGTGTAAGCACAGCGGCCGGAAAGCAGAGCGGTGACGTCACCGCTGTGCTTTCCGGCCGCTGTGCTTACACAGGGCAGAGAAGCAGAGCGCCGAGGGACAGACAGCGGAAGGTAAGTATGTAGTGTTTGTTTTTTACTTTTACGCTGGTAACCAGGGTAAACATCGGGTTACTAAGCGCGGCCCTGCGCTTAGTAACCCGATGTTTACCCTGGTTACCGGCATAGTTGGTCGCTGGAGAGCTGTCTGTGTGACAGCTCTCCAGCGACCAAACAGCGACGCTGTAGCGATCCGGATCATTGTCGGTATCGCTGCAGCGTCGCTTAGTGTGACGGTACCTTTAGTAATGCTCTGAAGATTGCTCCGATTTGGGTTGTTCAGATAAATTGTCTACAACAAATTGAGTTAATTAATTGTATTTCTTTGTTTACTCCCAGAATGGCTTTCTCTCTGCCCTCCCTTACTTTGGATGTTGGCTTTGTATGATCCTTACTGGTTATGTTGCAGATCTCATGAGGGAAAGGTTGAATTTCTCAACAGTTGTCGTCCGCAAGATATTTAACACTGTGGGTAAGTTCTGTGCAATTGTTCAGGTTAAATGAGGATTATGTTAGGATTCTGTAGTGCGTTTTTTAATCCCAGCAATCACATGATTGTTGGGTAACAGATCAGATAGATAAAATAAAAGATGTGTATTCATCAAATTATTTCTTAGCTTGCGTATTTCAAATCCGCTGTGATTTTTACCCCTTATTATTTTCTATTAGAACAGGGGCTGTCATATTAGTTACGAGTTCTGCTTGATGAAGATAAAGCACCAGGCTGGGTCTCTGGTTCTAGTATCAAAATGGTATTCTTGGAAAAGTGGTCTCCAGCACCATAACGCTTACACCTTATTATGACATAAGGTTTGAATTGTAGTCAGAAGGCGCTAATAGAGGCGCATTAGTGAAACAATCGCATAGCTTACACATTTCAGATACACTATGAGCCTTACTCCTACTAGTATGCCCAAAAACGCTTCTTGCATATAAATAATAGCTGGCGCTTTTTCATCCATTTTAAAATGCTGGACTTGTGGTCCAGAATGGGATTTCATAGGTCTTTGTTACTAAGTGTTACCATGTGGCACACAGATATTAGCAGCTGTTTTTTCCCTAGCATTGTCATATCCTAACCCTGTCTGACCAACAATGCCTTCTCATTTGTAGGAATGATTGGTCCTGCGGTCTTCCTGTTGGCGGCCGGTTACACGGGTTGTGATTATACTTTAGCTGTTGTATTTCTTACACTATCGACCACACTTGGAGGATTCAGCATGTCTGGATATAATATTAATCATTTAGACATCGCACCATCGTAAGTACTGTAACTTGGATGTGGTTTTCTAACTAGGAATCTTGCGTATTAAAACGAGCAATTCACAAAGTAATATAAATTGAGTGTGCACAAACTATAATCCTACTCAGAAGTATAAAATGTATAATCTTTATTAAAGTCGTTTAAAATACATATTATATCATATCCAAGTATTAAAAAAAAAAAAAATGCAGGCATCAATTGGTAAGTTTATTACAAAAGTGTAAAATAGGGGCTCAATGTCATTAATAAGTATTACAACTATATACACTGCTCAAAAAAATTAAGGGAGCACTAAAATACCACATCCTAGATATCACTGAATTAAATGTTCCATTTGCAAATCTTTATTCATTACATAGTAGAATGTGTTGAGAACAGTAATACATAAAAATGATCGCTGTAAACCAAAATTAATATCCCATGGAGGTATAGATTTGGAATGGTACTCAAAATCAAAGGGGAAAATCAAATTACAGGCTGAACCAACTTTAGTGGAAATGCCTCAAGACAAGGTTATGATGCTCGATAGTGTGTGTGGCCTTCATGTGCCTGTATGACCTCCCTACAATGCTTACGCATGGTCCTGATGAAGCTGCAGATGTTCTGCTGAGGGATCTCCGCCCAGACCTGGATTTAAAGCATCAGTCAACTCCTAGACAGTCTGTGGTACAACGTGGCTTTGGTAGATGGAACGAGACATGATGTCCCAGATGTGCTCGATAGGATTCTGGTCTGGGGAACAGGTGGGCCAGTCCATAGCATCAGTGCATTCATCATGCAGGAACTGCTGACAGACTTCAGCCCAATGAGGCCTAGTATTGTCATGCATCTGTAGGAACCTAGGGCTTACTGTACCTGCATATGGTCTCACAGTGCGTCTGAGGATCTCATCCCGGTACCTAATGTCAGTTAGCGTACTTCTGGCTAGCACATGAAGGGCTGTGCTTCCTTCCAAAGAGGTGCCTCCCCACACGATTACTGACCCTCTGCAAAACCGGTCATGCTGGATATGTTGCAGACACATGTGCTTAGTGTGAACCTTCTCTCATCCGTGATGAACACAGGTTGCCATTGTTAAATCTGCCATTCTTTGTGGTCTCTGGCAAATGCCAATCACCCTGCTTGGTATTAGGCTGTAAGCACAACACCCATGTGTGGATGTTGGGGCCTCGCACCTCCCCTGGAGGTTATTTTTCAGGACTCTGGCAATGTTACTTCTGTTCCTCCTTGCACAAAGGAGGAGGTAGCAGTCCTGCTGGTAGGCTGTTGCCTTCCTACAGCCCCCTCCATGTCTCCTGGTGTACTGGCCGGTCTCCTGGTATCCTCTCCATGCTCTGGACACTGTGCTGACAGACACTGCTTCACCTCTTGCCACAGCTCACATTGATGTGCCATCCTTGATGAGCTGCACTATCTGACCAACCTCTGCGGGTTGTACTGTAGACACCGCCTCATGTTACTGAACATACCTCCAGGGTTGTGAGCAATGACAAAATACAAATGTGACCAAAACAGACAAACAGGATGAGAACAGAGAAATTGTCTGTCACTACCTGCAGAACCACTCCTTTTATAGGGGTTGTCTTGCGAATTGCCTATCATTTTTACTTGTTGTATGGTCCATTTGCAGAACAGCAAGAGAAATTGATTCACAATCAGTGTTGCTTCATAACTGGACAAGTTGATTTCACAGAACTGTGATTGACTTGGATATCAAATCTTTGTAGAGGATGAAGATGGCACACCTAAGGATGAAGCAATACCAGCAAGCAAAAAAGAAAAGGGCACACAGCAACAAGTGACAGCAAAAAGTACAGCCAAGAAGCAACGAAGAGTGGTGGTGGTGGGAGACTCACTACTGAGAGGCACAGAAGCAGCCATCTGCAGACCGGACATAACTGCAAGAGAAGTATGCTGCCTTCCAGGTGCGATGATCAAGTATGTGACCGATAGGATACCAAAGCTCTTCAGCTCCAAGGACGTCCACCCATTTCTTCTGATACATGTTGGCACCAATGACACGGCAAGGAAGGACCTACCGACAATCTGCAAAGACTTTGAAGAGTTGGGGAAGAAAGTAAAGGAACTGGATGCACAGGTAGTTTTTTCTTCTATCCTTCCAGTAGACGGGCATGGCACCAGGAGATGGAACAGGATCCTTGATGCAAACAACTGGCTAAGACGATGGTGCAGACAACAAGGATTCGGATTCCTGGACCACGGTGTGAATTACTTGTACGATGGACTCCTCGCCAGAGACAGACTACACCTCAACAAACCTGGGAAACACACATTCGCCAGAAGACTCGCTACACTCATCAGGAGGGCGTTAAACTAGAAGAAGAGGGGACGGGAAGAAAAACATTAGACTTGAACAAAGAAGACCCAGGAAAACATACTCAGAAGGGAGGTAAGAACATTTCTAAAACAATCCACAGTGAGGAGATTGGAACAAAACAAAATCCTCTAAACTGCATGCTCGCAAACGCCAGAAGCCTGACAAACAAGATGGAAGAACTAGAAGCAGAAATATCTACAGGTAACTTTGACATAGTGGGAATAACCGAGACATGGTTAGATGAAAGCTATGACTGGGCAGTTAACTTACAGGGTTACTGTCTGTTTAGAAAGGATCGTAAAAATCGGAGAGGAGGAGGGGTTTGTCTCTATGTAAAGTCTTGTCTAAAGTCCACTTTAAGGGAGGATATTAGCGAAGGAAATGAGGATGTCGAGTCCATATGGGTCGAAATTCATGGAGGGAAAAATGGTAACAAAATTCTCATTGGGGTCTGTTACAAACCCCCAAATATAACAGAAACCATGGAAAGTCTACTTCTAAAGCAGATAGATGAAGCTGCAACTCATAATGAGGTCCTGGTTATGGGGGACTTTAACTACCCGGATATTAACTGGGAAACAGAAACCTGTGAAACCCATAAAGGCAACAGGTTTCTGCTAATAACCAAGAAAAATTATCTTTCACAATTGGTGCAGAATCCAACCAGAGGAGCAGCACTTTTAGACCTAATACTATCTAATAAACCTGACAGAATAACAAATCTGCAGGTGGTCGGGCAGCTAGGAAATAGCGACCACAATATTGTACAGTTTCACCTGTCTTTCACTAGGGGGACTTGTCAGGGAGTCACAAAAACACTGAACTTTAGGAAGGCAAAGTTTGACCAGCTTAGAGATGCCCTTAATCTGGTAGACTGGGACAATATCCTCAGAAATGAGAATACAGATAATAAATGGGAAATGTTTAAGAACATCCTAAATAGGCAGTGTAAGCGGTTTATACTTTGTGGGAATAAAAGGACTAGAAATAGGAAAAACCCAATGTGGCTAAACAAAGAAGTAAGACAGGCAATTAACAGTAAAAAGAAAGCATTTGCACTACTAAAGCAGGATGGCACCATTGAAGCTCTAAAAAACTATAGGGAGGAAAATACTTTATCTAAAAAACTAATTAAAGCTGCCAAAAAGGAAACAGAGAAGCACATTGCTAAGGAGAGTAAAACTAATCCCAAACTGTTCTTCAACTATATCAATAGTAAAAGAATAAAAACTGAAAATGTAGGCCCCTTAAAAAATAGTGAGGAAAGAATGGTTGTAGATGACGAGGAAAAAGCTAACATATTAAACACCTTCTTCTCCACGGTATTCACGGTGGAAAATGAAATGCTAGGTGAAATCCCAAGAAACAATGAAAACCCTATATTAAGGGTCACCAATCTAACCCAAGAAGAGGTGCGAAACCGGCTAAATAAGATTAAAATAGATAAATCTCCGGGTCCGGATGGCATACACCCACGAGTACTAAGAGAACTATGTAATGTAATAGATAAACCATTATTTCTTATTTTTAGGGACTCTATAGCGACAGGGTCTGTTCCGCAGGACTGGCGCATAGCAAATGTGGTGCCAATATTCAAAAAGGGCTCTAAAAGTGAACCTGGAAATTATAGGCCAGTAAGTCTAACCTCTATTGTTGGTAAAATATTTGAAGGGTTTCTGAGGGATGTTATTCTGGATTATCTCAATGAGAATAACTGTTTAACTCCATATCAGCATGGGTTTATGAGAAATCGCTCCTGTCAAACCAATCTAATCAGTTTTTATGAAGAGGTAAGCTATAGGCTGGACCACGGTGAGTCATTGGACGTGGTATATCTCGATTTTTCCAAAGCGTTTGATACCGTGCCGCACAAGAGGTTGGTACACAAAATGAGAATGCTTGGTCTGGGGGAAAATGTGTGTAAATGGGTTAGTAACTGGCTTAGTGATAGAAAGCAGTGGGTGGTTATAAATGGTATAGTCTCTAACTGGGTCGCTGTGACCAGTGGGGTACCGCAGGGGTCGGTATTGGGACCTGTTCTCTTCAACATATTCATTAATGATCTGGTAGAAGGTTTACACAGTAAAATATCGATATTTGCAGATGATACAAAACTATGTAAAGCAGTTAATACAAGAGAAGATAGTATTCTGCTACAGATGGATCTGGATAAGTTGGAAACTTGGGCTGAAAGGTGGCAGATGAGGTTTAACAATGATAAATGTAAGGTTATACACATGGGAAGAAGGAATCAATATCACCATTACACACTGAACGGGAAACCACTGGGTAAATCTGACAGGGAGAAGGACTTGGGGATCCTAGTTAATGATAAACTTACCTGGAGCAGCCAGTGCCAGGCAGCAGCTGCCAAGGCAAACAGGATCATGGGGTGCATTAAAAGAGGTCTGGATACACATGATGAGAGCATTATACTGCCTCTGTACAAATCCCTAGTTAGACTGCACATGGAGTACTGTGTCCAGTTTTGGGCACCGGTGCTCAGGAAGGATATAATGGAACTAGAGAGAGTACAAAGGAGGGCAACAAAATTAATAAAGGGGATGGGAGAACTACAATACCCAGATAGATTAGCGAAATTAGGATTATTTAGTCTAGAAAAAAGACGACTGAGGGGCGATCTAATAACCATGTATAAGTATATAAGGGGACAATACAAATATCTCGCTGAGGATCTGTTTATACCAAGGAAGGTGACGGGCACAAGGGGGCATTCTTTGCGTCTGGAGGAGAGAAGGTTTTTCCACCAACATAGAAGAGGATTCTTTACTGTTAGGGCAGTGAGAATCTGGAATTGCTTGCCTGAGGAGGTGGTGATGGCGAACTCAGTCGAGGGGTTCAAGAGAAGCCTGGATGTCTTCCTGGAGCAGAACAATATTGTATCATACAATTATTAGGTTCTGTAGAAGGACGTAGATCTGGGGATTTATTATGATGGAATATAGGCTGAACTGGATGGACAAATGTCTTTTTTCGGCCTTACTAACTATGAATTACATTGTGTTGTTTAAGTGTTTCCTTTATTTTTTTTTAAGCAATGCATATAAACCTATTGTATATAATAGGCCTAGTTCCACCCATTAGCAATGCATGTGCAAAAATTTACATGTATACATGATAGTATAGCAAGTAGAACATGATTACAGATGTAAATAATTAATCGTAATGCTGTGGGCGTGCATAATTTGAACAACACAGACTGATTTGTGACTAAAAAGATAAAAAGCGCACCCCTATAACTAAAATAAAAGGTATGTGAAGCATTCCCCTACTGATAAAGTGTTATTTAAACATAATACTGGGAGCTTTTATTTTAGAAAACCATGTACGTGATGCACATTGCAATAATAACAAAACAGTGGGGCCAGTTTAACCCCTTCCCGACCCATGACGCCACGTAGGCGTCATGAAAGTCGGTGCCAATCTGACCCATGACGCCTATGTGGCGTCATGGAAAGATCGCGTCCCTGCAGATCGGGTGAAAGGGTTAACTCCCATTTCACCCGATCTGCAGGGACAGGGGGAGTGGTAGTTTAGCCCAGGGGGGGTGGCTTCACCCCCTCGTGGCTACGATCGCTCTGATTGGCTGTTGAAAGTGAAACTGCCAATCAGAGCGATTTGTAATATTTCACCTATTATAACTGGTGAAATATTACAATCCAGCCATGGCCGATGCTGAAATATCATCGGCCATGGCTGGAAATACTAATGTGCCCCCACCCCACCGATCGCCCCCCCAGCCCCCCGATCTGGCCGGTACACTGCTCCGGCTCCCCTCCGTCCAGTGCTCCGCTCCCCCCCCCGTGCTCTTGTCCGCTCCCCCCGTGCTCCAATCACCCCCCCCCCCCGTGCTCCAATCACCCCCCCTGCACTCCGATCCACACACCCCGGTGCTCCGTTCCACCCCCCACCCCCCGTGCTCCATTCCAGCCCCCCCGTGCTCCGTTCCAGCCCCCCCCGTGCTCCGTTCCACGCCCCCCGTGCTCCGTTCCACCCCTCCCGCGCTCCGATTCCCCCCCGTGCTCCGATCCCCCCCCCCCGTGGTCCACCCCACCCCATCATACTTACCGATCCAGCCGGGGTCCCGTCCGTCTTCTCCCTGGGCGCCGCCATCTTCCAAAATGGCGGGCGCATGCGCAGTGCGCCCGCCGAATCTGCCGGCCGGCAGATTCGTTCCAAAGTGCATTTTGATCACTGAGATAGATTATATCTCAGTGATCAAAATAAAAAAAATAATAAATGACCCCCCCCCCCCCCCCCCTTTGTCACCCCCATAGGTAGGGACAATAAAAAAATAAAGAAATTTTTTTTTCCACTAATGTTAGAATAGGGTTAGGGGTAGGGTTAGGGTTAGGGGTAGGGTTAGGGCTAGGGTTAGGGCTAGGGTTAGGGTTAGGGTTTCGGTATGTGCACACGTATTCTGGTCCTCTGCGGATTTTTCCGCTGCGGATTTGATAAATCCGCAGTGCTAAACTGCTGCGGATTTATGGCGGATTTACCGCGTTTTTTTCTGCGCATTTCACTGCGGTTTTACAACTGCGATTTTCTATTGGAGCAGTTGTAAAACCGCTGCGGAATCCGCACAAAGAAGTGACATGCTGCGGAATGTAAACCGCTGCGTTTCCGTGCAGTTTTTCCGCAGCATGTGTACAGCGATTTTTGTTTCCCGTAGGTTTACATTGAACTGTAAACTCATGGGAAACTGCTGCGGATCCGCAGCGTTTTCCGCAGCGTGTGCACATACCTTTAGAATTAGGCTATGTGCACACTGTGCGGATTTGGCTGCGGATTGGCCGCTGCGGATTCGCAGCAGTGTTCCATCAGGTTTACAGTACCATGTAAACATATGAAAAACCAAATCCGCTGTGCCCATGGTGCGGAAAATACCGCGCGGAAACGCTGCGTTGTATTTTCCGCAGCATGTCAATTCTTTGTGCGGATTCCGCAGCGTTTTACACCTGTTCCTCAATAGGAATCCGCAGGTGAAATCCGCACAAAAAACACTGGAAATCCGCGGAAAATCCGCAGGTAAAACGCAGTGCCTTTTACCCGCGCATTTTTCAAAAATGGTGCGGAAATATCTCACACGAATCCGCAACGTGGGCACATAGCCTTAGGGTTAGGGTTGGAATTAGGGTTGTGGTTAGGGGTGTGTTGGGGTTAGGGGTGTGTTGCGGTTAGGGTTGTGATTAGGGTTATGGCTACAGTTGGGATTAGGGTTAGGGGTGTGTTGGGGTTAGTGTTGGAGGTAGAATTGAGGGGTTACCACTGTTTAGGCACATCAGGGGTCTCCAAACGCAACATGGTGCCACCATTGATTCCAGCCAATCTCGTATTCAAAAAGTCAAATGGTGCTCCCTCACTTCCGAGCACTGACGTGTGCCCAAACAGTGGTTTACCCCCACATATGGGGTACCAGCATACTCAGGACAAACTGCGCAACAATTACTGGGGTCCAATTTCTCCTGTTACCCTTGTGAATCTAAAAAAATGCTTGCTAAAACATAATTTTTGAGGAAAGAAAAATGATTTTTTATTTTCACGGCTCTGCGTTGTAAACGTCTGTGAAGCACTTGGGGGTTCAAAGTGCTCACCACATATCTAGATAAGTTCCTTGGGGGGTCTAGTTTCTAAAATGGGGTCACTTGTGGGGGTTTCTACTATTTAGGCACACCAGGGGCTCTGCAAACGCAACGTGACACCCGCAGACCATTCCATCAAAGTCTGCATTTCAAAAGTCACTACTTCCCTTCTGAGCCCCGGCATGTGCCCAAACAGTAGTTTACTCCCACATATGGGGTATCACCGTACTCAGGAGAAACTGGACAACAAATATTGGGGTCAAATTTCTCCTGTTACCCTTGGGAAAATTAAAAAATTCTGGGCTAAATAATTATTTTTGAGGAAAGAAAACGTATTTATTATTTTCACGGCTCTGCATTATAAACTTCTATGAAGCGCTTGGGGGTTCAAAGTGCTCACCACACATCTAGATAAGTTCCTTTCGGGGTCTAGTTTCCAAAATGGGGTCACTTGTGGGGGGTTTCTACTGTTAAGCCACATCAGAGGCTCTGCAAACGCAACGCATGTGCCCAAACAGTGGTTGACCCCCACATATGGGGTATCAGCGTACTCAGGAGAAACTGGACAACAACTTTTGGGGTCAAATTTCTCCTGTTACCCTTGGGAAAATAAAAAATTGCAGGCTAAAAGATCATTTTTGAGAAAATATTTTTTTTTTTTTTTTTTTCATGGCTCTGCGTTATAAACTTCTGTGAAGCACTTGGGGGTTCAAAGTCCTCACCGCACATCTAGATTAGTTCCTTTGGGGGTCTAGTTTCCAAAATGGTGTCATTTTTGGGGGATCTCCAATGTTTAGGCACACAGGGGCTCTCCAAACGTGACATGGTGTCCGCTAATGATTGGAGCTAACTTTCCATTTAAAAAGCCAAATGGCGTGCCATCCCTTCCGAGCCCTGCCGTGCGCCCAAACAGTGGTTTACCCCCACATATGGGGTATCAGCGTACTCAGGACAAACTGGACAACAATATTTGGGGTCCAATTTCTCCTATTATCCTTGGCAAAATAGGAAATTCCAGGCTAAAAAATCATTTTTGAGGAAAGAAAAATTATTTTTTATTTTCATGGCTCTGTGTTATAAACTTCTGTGAAGCACCTGGGGGTTTAAAGTGCTCAATATGCATCTAGATAAGTTCCTTGGGGGGGTCTAGTTTCCAAAATGGGGTCACTTGTGGGGGAGCGCCAATGTTTAGGCACACAGGAGCTATCCAAACGCGACATGGTGTCCGCTAACGATGGAAATAATTTTTCATTCAAAATGTCAAATGGCGCTCCTTCCTTTCCGAGCCTTACCATGTGCCTAAACAGTGGTTTTCCCCCATATGTGAGGTATTGGTGTACTCAGGAGAAATTGCTCAACACATTTTAGGATCCATTTTATCCTGTTGCCCATGTGAAAATGAAAAAATTGAGGCTAAAAGAATTTTTTTGTGAAAAAAAAAAGTACTTTTTCATTTTTACGGATCAATTTGTGAAGCACCTGGGGGTTCAAAGTGCTCACTATCCATCTAGATAAGTTCCTTCGGGCGTCTAGTTTCCAAAATGGGGTCACTTGTGGGGGAGCTCCAATTTTTAGGCACACGGGGGCTCTCCAAACGTGACATGGTGTCCGCTAAAGAGTGGAGCCAATTTTTGATTCAAAAAGTCAAATGGCGCTCCTTCCCTTCCAAGCCCTGTCGGGCGCCCAAACAGTGGTTTACCCCCACATATGAGGTATCAGCGTACTCAGGACAAATTGGACAACAACTTTCGTGGTTCAGTTTCTCCTTTTACCATTGGGAAAATAAAAAAATTGTTGCTAAAAGATAATTTTTGTGACTGAAAAGTTAAATGTTCATTTTTTCCTTCCATGTTGCTTCTGCTGCTGTGAAGCACCTGAAGGGTTAATAAACTTCTTGAATGTGGTTTTGAATACCTTGAGGGGTGCAGTTTTTAGAATGGTGTCACTTTTGGGTATTTTCAGCCATATAGACCCCTCAAACTGACTTCAAATGTGAGGTGGTCCCTAAAAAAAATGGTTTTGTAAATTTCGTTGTAAAAATGACAAATCGCTGGTCAAATTTTAACCCTTATAACTTCCTAACAAAAAAAAATTTTGTTTCCAAAATTGTGCTGATGTAAAGTAAACATGTGGGAAATGTTATTTATTAACTATTTTGTGTCACATATCTCTCTGGTTTAACAGAATAAAAATTCAAAATGTGAAAATTGCGAAATTTTCAAAATTTTCGCCAACTTTCCGTTTTTATCACAAATAAACGCAGAATTTATTGACCTAAATTTACCACTAACATGAAGCCCAATATGTCACGAAAAAACAATCTCAGAACTGCTAGGATCCATTGAAGCGTTCCTGAGTTATTACCTCATAAAGGGACACTGGTCAGAATTGCAAAAAACGGCAAGGTCTTTAAGGTCAAAATAGGCTGGGTCATGAAGGGGTTAATAACTAAAATCAACATGACTGGTTCTATTTAAGCATCAGTGATCAGAGCTAGCTCCAGTCACTACTGTTACAGGCAGATGCTGGATGCATAACCCTGCCGACATCTACCATATTTGGTGCGGGATTTGCTTCAATAACTTGTACTTTACTTAGGACATAGAACTTAATTTTATGTGGGAAAGGTGTTATTCTGTAAGTCGCCATTTGATGGTGGTCAGATTTATTAAAACTGTCTACACGGAACAATATCTTTATCTATAGCAATAAACCATAGTACAGCTTTCGTTTTGCCCAAGCGGTTTGAAAAAAAAAAAGAAAGCAGACAGTTTGCATTCATGAGGCGAGATGACTACAATATTATCCAAAAAATTGTCACTTAAGCAATGATATGATAGTCATCTTAAGACCCCCATACACAATCGATTAAAGTTGTTTGATCCTGCCAAAATTGGGGATTGGCTAACCTTCTATTAACCTGTTAATGACATATGATGTATATAGTACCAGCTCCCTGCCTTTGATGCAGGATCGCAAGCTGATCCCGCATTTTGGCTGCTGGCAGCTGTTAATCTGTCAAATGCCGGTCAATCTGTGACCGCAGCATTTACAGCTCACCGGCAAAGGGCATACAATTCTATACGCCCATGATGTGATCTCGGGTCACCAATGGGTTGCCATGACAGCCTTGTGTCTATTGAAGACCCCCTGTGACTGTCATGACAGTATTAGAAAGTGATTTTTCCTACATACAGTAATACTGTGGCGCTGCTATACACAGTACAGGTGATCAAATGATCGCAGGTTCAAGTCCTCTAAGGAGACTAAGGGTATGTTTCCACGTTCAGGAAACGCTGCGTGTTTGACTCTGCGTTCAGCCGCAGCGTCAAACACGCAGCGTCCAGATGTTACAGCATAATGGAGGGGATTTCATGAAATCCCGTCTCCACTATGCATTAAAAGACGCATGTGGCAGACCCGCGGAAACAGACATGCGGCACGTCTTTTAAGAACGCAGCAAGTCTGTTTACAATGCTGAAACAACGCAAGAACAACGCAGGTGACCTGCCAGTGACCTCAGGGGCAGATTTGGTCAGGATTTTACCTGCGTAAAGTCCTGACCAAATCCTGATGAAATCCTGAACGTGGACACATACCTTTACAAATATAGTGAAAAGTAAAAAAAAGTTATGAAAAAATTCAAATCTCCCCCTTTTCCCCCATTAAAAATTAAGAAATAAAAAAACATGCACACTTGATATCGCTGCGTTCTTAAGTGCAGCCTATCTATAATACAAAATCCATTTTTCCAATAGATAAATGCTGCAGCAAGAAAATAATTGCAGTTTTTCGGATGCAACAACAACAAAAAAACATTTTAATAAGTGGCAATTAAAACATTCATATTGACCCCCAAAATAGCAATAAAAACATAGGCTTAGGGTGCAAAAAAACCCAAGCCCTCACACAGCTCCATATCCACAAAATGTAATACATTACAGATTTCGGAAAATGGGGTCACAAACGTTTGTTCTTTTACAAATCTCTTGACTTTATTATCACCACTTGAAAACAAAAGCTGTGCATGCTTTGGTATCTTTGTAATCGGACTGACTTGGAGAAACATGTTGTCTGGTCATTTTTACTGTAAAATGAATGCTGTAAATTAGCAAAAAGCGCAATTCCACAATTTATTTTTTTTGCCACACTTGGAATATTTTTCCATTTTCTCCATACAACACATGATAAAATTGATGGTGTCATTCAAATTTACAACTTGTCCCGCAAGAAACAAGCCCTCAAGCGGCTATGTCGACAAAAAAAAAAGTTAATGGCTCAGGGAAGAAAAGGATTGACTTGTTTTGTATATAAGCACCTTTTCCTTTTCTTCTCGGGCAATAAGCCACTTCCAGAGCTGTCTGGCAGCGATTTTCTCCTCCCTCCGCACAGAAAACACATGAACGCTCAGCTAAGCTGAACAACTATCTTTGATGCATGGCCAGATGTAATTTACCTCCTTAAATTGTTTGTACAAAGACCGTAAACTAACTTATTTGTTATATGAAGCACAATCTTTAATGTCTTTTTAATTGGCTGCCAATTTCTGATATCCGCTGTCGGCTTGATTTTGTGTCCTTTCTTGATTTACAGTTTTGCTGGTCTTTTACTTGGAATCACAAACACATTTGCTACAATTCCTGGAATGGTTGGGCCAGTCATTGCCAAATCATTAACTCATGAAGTAAGTATATTAGAAAATATTTATTTAAAATGAGCCACGCGTGGAATCCACTTCTTAGTTTCCATATGGACAGTTCCATCTATTATGAGCTGTAGTCTTTTCTAGTTTTGTTGCTATTCCCCCCTTCCTACAGCTTCGAGTATGTTCAAAATCCATGGAAAAAACCTGGTGTGAAGGGGATCTGCTTGAAAATCCACATAAAATATTTTAGCGTACATACCCTTAAAGGGGACTATTTTGAAGTGTTGATTACTTTTAAGCAACAAGAACTCTAAGGGGGCTTTTACACTGATCAACTTGCAGCCATTAAACGACCACTGATTGGCTACATAGACGCCGATAAGTGGTTAATTAAGAGCCTGTTTAAATAGGCCAACTGCACTAACACTCACACAGAACGATCATTAATGAGATCGTTCTCTGCACATAGAACACCATGTTCTCGGCAGCAAAGGTCGGAACAATGCGCTGTCGAGGAATGATTGTTTGTAAGCCAACTTAAAAATTTCACCAACTGAATGATCATTAATCAGGTGTTTGGTAGGCTGTTTAGACTGGCTAATTATGGGGAAACGAGCGTTACTAGGAATGCTCACATTTGAAGATCAGCCAATGTAAATGTGCACCTGAGCAGTATACACACACAAAGAAAAGGGTAAGATATCAGGAAAGACTTCGGCCTGAAGTTTATTTATGGGTCAAAGCTGACTTAATCTAAGGTAATCAGAGAGGCATTTATTTGCTGTAACGCATCATGGAGAGCAAAGGTTTTGTATTGTGCGTCTTGGTGGAAAGAAATCCTTGACCTTTAGCATATAGTTAGAAAGGAATATGAATACCAATAGTTCACATGTTTTTCTAATCTGTCATCCCAATCCGGTTATTAAGCCAGTGTTATAATGTGTATATATTAGTTGACTTGTTGTCTTTTTACAGAACACTGTGGAACAATGGCAAATCGTCTTTTACATCGCAGCTGGCATTAATACTTTTGGAGCCATCTTCTTTGCAGCATTTGCCAGTGGTTCAGTTCAAGACTGGGCAATAAGGACTAATAAAGCACAAGGAAGCTAATGATGGCCTGCGTCAATGCTGGTTGCCTCAAAAGGCCTTACTTTGTGTTTTTTTTTTTTTTTTTATCATTGTCCCAGACAAAAGCCTATTTAGCTATAAACAAAATGTAAAAGACTTGGAAGTGTCTACGTGCTTGTCCTAAAATGGTGCTACATATGAATGTGGAAAAGGGAATCTGATACTGTGCAGCACAAGAAGCCTCTTACCTCACGTTTGGTTTAGAGTTCTGTTTATTATGGTAGTGTCTTAGGCGGCCTTTCAGCAATGCATTCCGTAGGGTAGTTATTTTATTTGTAGAAGTGCCTTATGAAGTATCATTAAAAAATACTGTACTACCTGAAGCTCTGTAATGAATTTCAGAAATAAAGGGAATCTGCTACCTGCTTGCAATTCAATGTTGCTTTGGGAAAACCTCTTTTTTTTTTTTTTTTTTTATACTATTGCAATTTCTATGCTACACTTTGGGCTAAAAGAATCGTGCTTCCAACATAGTCGTACCAAAGACCATCACAACAGAGAGTATTGCAATTATATAAATACAATGTGCATACACTACATTTGCATACATTTTGATGAGGTGCACCATATCAAATTGGCGGTCTTTATAACGAATCCCATACGTTACGTAAGTGACTCTGTATGTTATCCACTCATAGCACCTTATAGATTGCCTAATTTTTGCACTATATGCACTTTTTAGTGTTTTTTCTTACACTTGATTGATCATTAATGTATGCACATTGTATGCACTCTTCATGTATAAAAAAGCGTCTTTTTGCTTTTAGTTTATAGCACTTTTCACTCATATGCTATATAGGGTGCTTGTTACGATATATATGCAGGCCTTACGGGTATAATATATGATATGCCTGCCATGTGATATAATTTGATGTGTGCACAAACAGATTTTTAAGTATATACATATTAATATTATCTTGATTTTATATGTTTTATTCTGTATATTTATGGTTTGATATTTCACCACTAAATAAATAAACATTAATATAATTGCAATACTCTCTGTTGTGATGGTCTTTGGTATGACTATGTTGGAAGCACGATTCTTTTAGCCCTTTGTGGTGTTATCACCACACTATTGGCACATTTGGTGATTTCCTGGTATTGTAACATGATCATGTAATAATAATATTACTATATATATCAGTGATTTTATATGATGCCTTGGCATCACTAGTGTGTTTTACTAATTATGCTACACTTTGGAAGACTCGTAAGGCTTGTTTACGCTGACCGACTCATGGCCATAGATGACTGCTGTTCAGCTACAAATGTATGCGGCAGATCATTTGCCAGCTTTTAACCTATCTAAATATATATATATATATATATATATATATATATATATATATATATATATATATATATATATATATATATATATATATATATATATATATATACACATATATATATATATATATATATATATATATATATATATATATATACACATATATATATATATATATATATACAGTACAGACCAAAAGTTTGGACACACCTTCTCATTTAAAGCTTTTTCTGTATTTTCATGACTATGAAAATTGTAAATTCACACTGAAGGCATCAAAACTATGAATTAACACACGTGGAGTTATATACTTAACAAAAAAGTGTTAGACAACTGAAATTCTGTCTTATATTCTAGGTTCTTCAAAGTAGCCACCTTTTGCTTTGATGACTGCTTTGCACACTCTTGGCATTCTCTTAAAATAAAATAAAATAATCTTTATTTTTATATAGCGCTAACATATTCCGCAGCGCTTTACAGTTTGCACACATTATCATCACTGTCCCCGTTGGGGCTCACAATCTAAATTCCCTATCAGTATGTCTTGATGAGCTTCAAGAGCTAGTCACCGGGAATGGTCTTCCAACACTCTTGAAGGAGTTCCCAGAGATGCTTAGCACTTGGCCCTTTTGCCTTCACTGTGCGGTCCAGCTCACCCAAAACCATCTCGATTGGGTTCAGGTCTGGTGACTTTGGAGGCCAGGTCATCTGGCGTAGCACTCCATCACTCTCCTTCTTGGTGAAATAGCCCTTACACAGCTTGGACGTGTGTTTGGGGTCATTGTCCTGTTAAAAAATAAATGATGGTCCAACTAAACGCAAACCGGGTGGAATAGCATGCCGCTGCAAGATGCTGTGGTAGTTCAGTAAGCCTTCAATTTTGAATAAATCCCCACCAGTGTCACCAGCAAAGCACCCCCACACCATCTCACCTCCTCCTCCATGCTTCACGGTGGGAACCAGGCATGTAGAGTCCATCCGTTCACCTTTTGTGAGTCACACAAAGACACGGTGATTGGAACCAAAGATTTCCAATTTGGTCTCATCAGACGAAAGCACAGATTTCCACTGGTCTAATGTCCATTCCTTGTGTTCTTTAGCCCAAACAAGTCTCTTCTGCTTGTTGCCTGTCCTTAGCAGTTGTTTCCAAGCAGCTATTTTACCATGAAGGCCTGCTGCACAAAGTCTCCTCTTAACAGTTGTTGTAGAGATGTGTCTGTTGCTAGAACAAGTGTGTAGTATTGACCTGGTCTCTAATCTGAGCTGCTGTTAACCTGTGATTTCTGAGGCTGGTGACTCGGATAAACGTATCCTCAGAAGCAGAGGTGACACTTGGTCTTCCATTCCTGGGGTGGTCCTCATGTCAGCCAGTTTCTTTGTAGCGCTTGATGGTTTTTGCCACTGCACTGGGGACACTTTCAAAGTTTTCTCAATTTTTTTCGGACTGACTGACCTTCATTTCTTAAAGTAATGATGGCCACTCATTTTTCTTTACTTAGCTGCTTTTTTCTTGCCATAATACAAATTCTAACAGTCTATTCAGTAGGACTATCAGCTGTGTATCCACAAGACTTCTGCTCAACACAACTGATGGTCCCAACCCCATTTATAAGGCAAGAAATCCCACTTATTAAACCTGACAGGGCACACCTGTGAAGTGAAAACCATTCCGGTGACTACCTCTTGAAGCTCATCAAGAGAATGCCAAGAGTGTGCAAAGCAGTCATCAAAGCAAAAGGTGGCTACTTTGAAGAACCTAGAATATAAGACATATTTTTAGTTGTTTCACACTTTTTTGTTAAGTATATAATTCACATGTGTTAATTCATAGTTTTGATGCCTTCAGTGTGAATGTACAATTTTCATAGTCATGAAAATACAGAAAAATCTTTAAATGAGAAGGTGTGTCCAAACTTTTGGTCTGTACTATATATATATATATATATATATATATATATATATATATATATATACACAGTGCGATTTTAACATGAGCTTTTACATACAGAGAACTGCTGTATGTAAAAGCTCATGTTAAAATCGCATTGCGATCGGATATCAGTCGCAATGCACTCTGATGTAAATCGGATGCAAGTTGTGAAAATCGCATTGTACTCGCATGATACTCACATAGCACTCATCTGTTTTTTTTGGTCTGGAAATCGGAAATTTTTTTTCTCACATATGGGTATGAGCCCTTACACTGCGAGTGGTGCTCCGGTTCCTGAAGGCATCAAGGCTCACTCCACCAGAGCCGTGGCTATCTCCTTGGCAGAGAAATCGGAGGTATCAATTGATCATATTTGTAAGGCTGGTCCTCACCATCTACCTTCTTTAGGCACTACAGACTGAATCTGTCCTCCTCTGCTGACTTAACCTTGGGAGTGCTGTCATGGGTGAAGAGAAAACACTAAGATTACTTATCGGTATCTGGTTTTGAAGAAGCCATGACAGAAATCGTATATTCCCCCCCCCCCCCCCTTTTTCTCACCATATGGGTATGCACTATATTTATTTCAGTAGGTTTCCTGTCCTTGCTGGGCGGATCCATCTGTCAGATGTGCTGTTATGGGTTCTGGAAAAAATGGCTACCGGTAAATAACCTTAAAACCTACAAGAGAAAAAAGTAAATGAAAGCCCAGATGTAACTAAGTAAAAAAGCAAATGTGCATTTAAATAAAACAGAGTTTTTAGTAATACTGTTTTTTGATCAAAAAATAGCACAAAAGCCATCCCACCTCGTCACGGTAACTCTGATTGGGACAGTCCTAAACTATCTAATATTAAAACCTTACCATGTGTCAATGTTGACCTCAGTGTGAATAAGGGCAGACGAAAGGACTGAGCCCAAACAGTGAAACACTAGACTGGGGAAGCCTTATATAGTCTCTAGCTCAGAAACAGGGAGGCCACACCCCGGGTTGCACAGAATACAACAATACAGAAATAACCTTGGTGTTTTCAGATCCTCAGAGAGTGCCTTGCCAAGAGGTGCCATGTTGAACATACAGTGACCAGTATGAAGAACATGTGAGATCGAAATGGATAAGCAAGGGGGAGGTGTGTGTCTATATGTAAAATCATCCTTAAAACCCATCCTGCGTGATAATATAGGTGAATCTAATGAAAATGTAGAATCCCTGTGGGTGGAGATAAGGGGAGAGGGAAAAAATAATAAATTACCGATAGGGGTTTGTTATAAATCTCCAAAAATAATGGAAGCATCGGAGAATATCCTCGTAAAGCAAATAGATGAAGCTGCGACTCAAGGAGAAGTCATTATTATGGGGGACTTCAACTACCCTGAAATAGATTGGGGAACAGAAGCCTGCAGTTCCAGCAAAGGTAATCGGTTTCTGACAATTATGAGAGACAATTACCTTTCACAACTGGTTCAGGACCCAACAAGAAGGGGGGCACTGCTAGACTTAATATTAACCAACAGGCCAGACCGCATAGCAAATATAAGGGTTGGGGGTCACTTGGGGAATAGTGATCAGATCAAAAAATAATACGTTTTCATGTATCCTTTAATAAGATGTGTAGTAGAGGGGTTACAAGGACACTAAACTTCAGGAGGGCAAATTTCCAAAGGATGAGAGAGGATCTTGGTGCAATTAACTGGGACGATATCCTGAGACATAAAAATACACAAAGAAAATGGGAGACGTTTATTGGCGTCCTGAATAGGACCTGTGCACAGTATATACCGTATGGGAATAAACATACTAGAAATAGGAGGAAACAAATATGGCTAAATAGAGCTGTAAGGGGTGCAATAAGTGACAAAAAGAAAGCATTTAGAGAATTAAAGGAAGTAGGTAGTGATGAGGCATTAAATAAATATAGAAAATTAAATATATTCTGTAAAAAGCAAATCAAGGCAGCAAAGATTGAGACCGAGAGACTCATTGCCAGAGAGATTAAAAATAATCCCAAAATATTCTTTAACTACCTAAATAGTAAGACACTAAAAAATGATAGTGTTGGCCCCCTTAACCCCTTCCCGACCCATGACGCCACGTAGGCGTCATGAAAGTCTGTGCCAATCCGACCCATGACGCCTATGTGGCGTCATGGAAAGATCGCGTCCCTGCAGATCGGGTGAAAGGGTTAACTCCCATTTCACCCGATCTGCAGGGACAGGGGGAGTGATAGTTTAGCCCAGGGGGGTGCCTTCACCCCCCCCGTGGCTACGATCGCTCTGATTGGCAGTTTCACTTTCAACAGCCAATCAGCGATTTGTAATATTTCACCTATTATAACTGGTGAAATATTACAATCCAGCCATGGCCGATGCTGCAATATCATCGGCCATGGCTGGAAACACTAATGTGCCCCCACCCCACCAATTGCCCCCACAGCCCTCCGATCTGTCCAGTACACTGCTCCGGCTCCCCTCCGTCCTGTGCTCCGCTCCCCCCGTGCTCTTGTCCGCTCCCCCCGTGCTCCAATCGCCCTCCCCCGTGCTCCAACCACCCCCCCTGCACTCCAATCCACCCCCCTGCAGTCCGATCCACCCCCCCTGCAGTCCGATCCACCCCCCCTGCAGTCCGATCCACCCCCCGATGCTCCAATGCACCCCCCCGTGCTCCGTTCCACCCCTCCCGTGCTCCGATCCACCCCCCATGCTCCGATCCCCCCCCCCCCCCGTGCTCCCCCCCACCCCATCATACTTACCGATCCTGCCGGGGTCCGTCCGTCTTCTTCCTGGGCGCCGCCATCTTCCAAAATGGCGGGCGCATGCCGGCCGGCAGATTCGTTCCAAAGTGCATTTTGATCACTGAGATAGATTATATCTCAGTGATCAAAATAAAAAAAATAATAAATGACCCCCCTTTCCTTTGTCACCCCCATAGGTAGGGACAAGAAAAAAATAAAGAATTTTTTTTTTCCACTAATGTTAGAATAGGGGTAGGGTCAGGGGTAGGGTTAGGGCTAGGGTTACAGCAATTTTTGTTTCCCATAGGTTTACATTGAACTGTAAACTCATGGGAAACTGCTGCGAATCCGCCCCGTTTTCCGCAGCGTGTGCACATACCTTTAGAATTAGGCTATGTGCACACGGTGCGGATTTGGCTGCAGATCCGCAGCGGATTGGCCGCTGCGGATTCGCAGCAGTGTTCCATCAGGTTTACAGTACCATGGAAAACCAAATCCGCTGTGCCAATGGTGCGGAAAATACCGCGCGGAAACGCGCAGCATGTCAATTCTTTGTGCGGATTCCGCAGCGTTTTACACCTGTTCCTCAATAGGAATCCGCAGGTGAAATCCGCACAAAAAACACTGGAAATCCGCGGAAAATCCGCAGGTAAAACGCAGTGCCTTTTACCCGCGGATTTTTCAAAAATGATGCTGAAACATCTCACACGAATCCGCAACGTGGGCACATAGCCTTAGGGTTAGGGTTGGAATTAGGGTTGTGGTTAGGGTTGTGATTAGGGTTATGGCTACAGTTGGGATTAGGGTTAGGGGTGTGTTGGGATTAGTGTTGGAGGTAGAATTGAGGGGTTACCACTGTTTAGGCACATCAGGGGTCTCCAAACGCAACATGGCGCCACCATTGATTCCAGCCAATCTCGTATTCAAAAAGTCAAATGGTGCTCCCTCAATTCCGAGCCCCGACGTGTGCCCAAACAGTGGTTTACCCCCACATATTGGGTACCAGCATACTCAGGATAAACTGCGCAACAATTACTGGGGTCCAATTTCTCCTGTTACCCTTGTGAAAATAAAAAAATGCTTGCTAAAACATAATTTTTGAGGAAAGAAAAATGATTTTTTATTTTCACGGCTCTGCGTTGTAAACGTCTGTGAAGCACTTGGGGGTTCAAAGTGCTCACCACATATCTAGATAAGTTCCTTTGGGGGTCTAGTTTCTAAAATGGGGTCACTTGTGGGGGGTTTCTACTGTTTAGGCACACCAGGGGCTCTGCAAACGCAACGTGACGCCCGCAGACCATTTCATCAAAGTCTGCATTTCAAAAGTCACTACTTCCCTTCTGAGCCCCGACGTGTGCCCAAACAGTGGTTTACCTCCACACATGGGGTATCAGCGTACTCAGGAGAAACTGGACAACAACTTTTGGGGTCCAATTTCTCCTGATATATTTGGGGGATCTCTGGGTACCATATATTTTTATTCCTGCGGTTTTGTTATTAAATTTTTTATATATAGTTGAGAGTAATATGTTTTTTTAAAATTATTCTTTGATATATGTATTGCCAGTATATTTAATAAAGGCATATTATTGATCCTTATGTTGTGGTAATCTCTGGTGATTTCCTGTCTTGTGGTGGTTTGGTGATTTGGTTCTCCTTTATCAGTGGTTTCCACTGAAGCTCTCACAGTGCACTTTGATTTTACAAGAAATATTACGTCATATTTTCTCCTATTCAGGTTCTGATCTATGGTGTTTTTAGGTGCTTACTGTGTTTTTTAATTTAATTATTTTTGAGGAAAAAAAACGTATTTATTATTTTCACGGCTCTGCATTATAAACTTCTGTGAAGAACTTGGGGGTTCAAAGTGCTCACCACACATCTATATAAGTTCCTTTCGGGGTCTAGTTTCCAAAATGGGGTCACTTGTGGGGGGTTTCTACTGTTAAGCCACATCAGGGGCTCTGCAAACGCAACGTGACGCCCACAGAGCATTCCATCAAAGTCTGCATTTCAAAACGTCACTACTTCACTTCCGAGCCCCCGGCATGTGCCCAAACAGTGGTTTACCCCCACATATGGGGTATCTGCGTACTCAGGAGAAACTGGACAACAACTTTTGGGGTCAAATTTCTCCTGTTACCCTTGGGAAAATAAAAAAATGCAGGCTAAAAGATCATTTTTGAGAAAATATTTTTATTTTTTTATTTTCATGGCTCTGCGTTATAAACTTCTGTGAAGCACTTGGGGTTCAAAGTCCTCACCACACATCTAGATTAGTTCCTTTGGGGGTCTAGTTTCCAAAATGGGGTCATTTCTGGGGGATCTCCAATGTTTAGGCACACAGGGGCTCTCCAAACGTGACATGGTGTCCGCTAATGATTGGAGCTAATTTTCCATTTAAAAAGCCAAATGGCATGCCTTCCCTTCCGAGCCCTGCCGTGCGCCCAAACAGTGGTTTACCCCCACATATGGGGTATCAGCGTACTCAGGACAAACTGGACAACAACATTTGGGGTCCAATTTCTCCTATTACCCTTGGCAAAATAGGAAATTCCAGGCTAAAAAATCATTTTTGAGGAAAGAAAAATTATTTTTTATTTTCATGGCTCTGCGTTATAAACTTCTGTGAAGCACCTGGGGGTTTAAAGTGCTCAATATGCATCTAGATAAGTTCCTTGGGGGGTCTAGTTTCCAAAATGGGGTCACTTGTGGGGAAGCTCCAATGTTTAGGCACACGGGCTCTCCAAACGCGATATGGTGTCCGCTAACAATTGGAGCTAATTTTCCATTCAAAAAGTCAAATGGCGCGCCTTCCCTTCCGAGCCCTGCCGAGTGCCCAAACAGTGGTTTACCCCCACATATGAGGTATCGTCGTACTCGGGAGAAATTGCCCAACAAATTTTATGATCCATTTTATCCTATTGCCCATGTGAAAATGAAAAAATTGAGGCGAAAATAATTTTTTTGTGAAAAAGTACTTTTTCATTTTTACAGATCAATTTGTGAAGCACCTGAGGGTTTAAAGTGCTCACTAGGCATCTAGATAAGATCCTTGGGGGGTCTAGTTTCCAAAATGGGGTCACTTGTGGGCGAGCACCAATGTTTAGGCACACAGGGGCTCTCCAAACGCGACATGGTGTCCGCTAACGATGGAGATAATTTTTCATTCAAAAAGTCAAATGGCGCTCCTTCCCTTCCGAGCCTTACCATGTGCCCAAACAGTGGTTCACCCCCACATGTGAGGTATTGGTGTACTCAGGAGAAATTGCCCAACAAATTTTAGGATCCATTTTATCCTGTTGCCCATGTGAAAATGAAAAAATTGAGGCTAAAAGAATTTTTTTGTGAAAAAAAAGTACTTTTTCATTTTTACGGATCAATTTGTGAAGCACCTGGGGGTCCAAAGTGCTCACTGTGCATCTAGATAAGTTCCTTGGGGCGTCTAGTTTCCAAAATGGGGTCACTTGTGGGGGAGCTCCAATTTTTAGGCACACGGGGGCTCTCCAAACGTGACATGGTGTCCGCTAAAGAGTGGAGCCAATTTTTCATTCAAAAAGTCAAATGGCGCTCCTTCCCTTCCAAGCCCTGCCGTGCGCCCAAACAGTGGTTTACCCCAACATATGAGGTATCAGCGTACTCAGGGCAAATTGGACAACAACTTTCGTGGTTCAGTTTCTCCTTTTACCATTGGGAAAATAAAAAAATTGTTGCCAAAAGATAATTTTTGTGACTAAAAAGTTAAATGTTCATTTTTTCCTTCCATGTTGCTTCTGCTGCTGTGAAGCACCTGAAGGGTTAATAAACTTCTTGAATGTGGTTTTGAGTACCTTGAGGGGTGCAGTTTTTAGAATGGTGTCACTTTTGGGTATTTTCAGCCATATAGACCCCTCAAACTGACTTCAAATGTGAGGTGGTCCCTAAAAAAAATGGTTTTGTAAATTTCGTTGTAAAAATGAGAAATCGCTGGTCAAATTTTAACCTTTATAACTTCCTAGCAAAAAAAAATTTTGTTTCCAAAATTGTGCTGATGTAAAGTATACATGTGGGAAATGTTATTTATTAACTATTTTGTGTCACATAACTCTCTGGTTTAACAGAATAGAAATTCAAAATGTGAAAATTGCGAAATTTTCAAAATTTTCGCCAAATTTCCGTTTTTATCACAAATAAACGCAGAATTTATTGACCTAAATTTACCACTAACATGAAGCCCAATATGTCACGAAAAAACAATCTCAGAACCGCTAGGATCCGTTGAAGCGTTCCTTAGTTATTACCTCATAAAGGGACACTGGTCAGAATTGCAAAAAACGGCAAGGTCTTTAAGGTCAAAATAGGCTGGGTCATGAAGGGGTTAAAAATAGTCTGGGTGAAATGGTGGATAAGGATGAGGAAAAGGCCAATCTGCTAAATGACTTTCTTTCATCAGTATTTACACAAGAAAATTCCATGGCAGACAATATGATCAGTGATAACAAAAATTTCCCATTAAATGTCACCTGCTTAACCCCTTACCGGCATCGGACGTACTATACCGTCCGATGCCGGCTCCCCTGCTTTGATGCAGGGCTCCGCGGTGAGCCCGCACCAAAGCCGGGACATGTCAGCTGTTTTGAACAGCTGACATGTGCCCGTAATAGGCGCGGGCAGAATCGCGATCTGCCCGCACCTATTAACTAGTTAAATGCCGCTGTCAAACACAGACAGCGGCATTTAACTACCGCTTCCGGCCGGGCGGCCGGAAATGACGTCATCGCCGACCCCCGTCACATGATCGGGGGTCGGCGATGCTTGTGAATGGTAACCATAGAGGTCCTTGAGACCTCTATGGTTACTGATTGCCCGTCGCTGTGAGCGCCACCCTGTGGTCGGCGCTCACAGCACACGTGCAATTCTGCTACATAGCAGCGATCAGCAGATCGCTGCTATGTAGCAGAGCCGATCGTGCTATGCCTGCTTCTAGCCTCTCATGGAGGCTATTGAAGCATGGCAAAAGTTAAAAAAAAAATGTGAAAAAAATAAAAAAAACAAAAGTTTAAATCGCCCCAATCAAAATAAATCAATAAAAAAAATATCAAATCTACGCATATTTGGTATGGCCGCGCTCAGAATCGCCCGATCTATCAATTAAAAAAAAGTATTAACCTGATCGCTAAACAGCGTAGCGGGAAAAAAATTCGAAACTCCAGAATTACGTTTTTTTGGTCGCCGCGACATTGCATTAAAATGCAATAACGGGCGATCAAAAGAACGTATCTGCACCGAAATCCTATCATTAAAAACGTCATCTTGGCACGCAAAAAATAAGCCCTCAACCGACCCCAGATGATGAAAAATGGAGACGCTACGAGTATTGGAAAATGGCGCAATTTTTTTTTTTTTTTTTTAGCAAAGTTTGGAATTTTTTTTCACCACTTAGATAAAAAATAACCTAGTCATGTTTGGTGTCTATGAACTCGTAATGACCTGGAGAATCATAATGGCAGGTCAGTTTTAGCATTTAGTGAACCTAGCAAAAAAGCCAAACAAAAAACCAATGTGGGATTGCACTTTTTTTGCAATTTCACCGCACTTGGAATTTTTTTCCCGTTTTCTAGTACACGACATGCTAAAACCAATGATGTCGTTCAAAAGTACAACTCGTCCCGCAAAAAATAAGCCCTCACATGGCCAAATTGACAGAAAAATAAAAAAGTTATGGCTCTGGGAAGGAGGGGAGCGAAAAACGAACACGGAAAAACGAAAAATCCCCCGGTCATGAAGGGGTTAACCCAGCAGGAAGTACGGCGGCATCTAAAAATCACTAAAATTGACAAATCTCCGGGCCCGGATGGGATACACCCCCGAGTACCGCAGGAAATAAGTACAGTCATTGATAGACCATTATTTTTAATCTTCAAAGACTCCATTACAAGAGGGTCTGTACCACCGGACTGGCGTATAGCAAATCTGGTGCCAATATTCAAAAAGGGGACAAACTGAACTCGGAAATTATAGGCCAGTAAGCTTAACCTCTACTGTGGGTAAAATCCTGGAGGGCATTCTAAGGGATGCCATACTGGAGTATCTGAAGAGGAATAACCTCATGACATGATTTTTAGAAAACACCAGTGATTGTCTTACCGCTGTCTCTAACATCATGTCCTCCCTCTATCTGAACTAAACCTGTCAAAAACTGAACTCCTCGTGTTCTCTCCCTCTACTAACCCACCTTTGCCTGACATTGCCATCTCCGTGTGCGGTTCCACCATTACTCCAAAGCAACATGCCCGCTGCCTTGGGGTCATCCTTGATTCTGACCTTTCATTCACCCCCTACATCCGATCACTGGCTCGCTCTTCTTACCTGCATCTCAAAAACATTTCTAGAATTCGCCCTTTTCTTACTTTCGACTCTGCAAAAACTCTTACTGTTTCACTTATTCATTCTCGTCTGGACTATTGTAACTCTCTACTAATCTGCCTCCCTCTTGCAAAACTCTCCCCGCTCCAATCTGTCCTGAATGCTGCAGCCAGGATCATATTCCTCACCAACCGTTACACCGATGCCTCTACCCTGTGCCAGTCATTACACTGGCTACCCATCCACTCCAGAATCCAGTACAAAACTACTACCCTCATCCACAAAGCACTCCATGGCTCAGCACCACCCTACATCTCCTCCCTGGTCTCAGTCTACCACCCTACCCGTGCCCTCCGCTCCGCTAATGACCTCAGGTTAGCATCCTCAATAATCAGAACCTCCCACTCCCGTCTCCAAGACTTTACACGTGCTGCGCCGATTTTTTGGAATGCACTACCTAGGTTAATACGATTAATCCCCAATCCCCACAGTTTTAAGCGTACCCTAAAAACTCATTTGTTCAGACTGGCCTACCGCCTCAATGCATTAACCTAACGATCCCTGTGGGGCCTATTTATAATAAATAAAAAAAAAAAAAAAGACAAAAAGGTTCCTCGCATCATGTTCTCATACACTTTATGCAGTATTAGCCCTCTGTGTCTGTACTGCTACATACTGGTTCATGCAGCTTTACATGAACACCTGAGCCTTACACTATAGCTGGTCCGAATAACTAAAGCAATTGTTACCATCCACCTCTCGTGTCTCCCCTTTTCCCCATAGTTTGTAAGCTTGCGAGCAGGGCCCTCACTCCTCCTGGTATCTGTTTTGAACTGTATTTCTGTTATGCTGTAATGTCTATTGTCTGTACAAGTCCCCTCTATAACTTGTAAAGCGCTGCGGAATATGTTGGCGCTATATAAATAAAAATTATTATTATTATTATTATGACCCAATATCAACATGGGTTTACTAGTGACTGTTCCTGTCATACTAATCTCATCAATTTCTATGAAGTGGTAAGTTCCGGACTAGACCAAGGGAACCCAGTGGACGTATTGTATAGGGACTTTTCAAAAGCTTTTGATACGGTGCCACACAAAAGGTTGATACATAAAATGTGAATAATGGGGATAGGGGAAAATGTAAGTGGGTTGAGAGCTGGCTCAGGGATAGGAAACAAAGGGTGGTTATTAATGGAGCACACTTGGACTGGGTCACAGTTAGCAGTGGGGTACCACAGGGGTCAGTATTGGGCCCTCTTCTTTTTACCATATTAATGACCTTGTAGGGGGCATACAGAGTAGAATTTCAATATTTGCAGATGACACTAAAATCTGCAGGGTAATCAATACAGGGGAGGACAATTTTATATTACAGGATGATTTATGTAAACTAGAAGCTCGTGCTGATAAATGGCAAATGAGCTTTAATGGGGATAAATGTAAGGTCATGCACTTGGGTACAAGTAATAAGATGTATAACTATGTGCTTAATTCTAAAACTCTGGGCAAACCGTCAATGAAAAAGACCTGGGTGTATGGGTGGATGACAAACTCGCATTTAGTGGCCAGTGTCAGGCAGCTGCTACAAAGACAAAATAATGGGATGCATTAAAAGAGGCATAGATGCACATGAGGAGAACATAATTTTACCTCTATACAAGTCACTAGTTCGACCACACTTAGAATACTGTTATGTTTGCTAATGACAGGTGTTATGAAGGCAATCCAGAAACACAGTGTGCTTAGCGATCAGAGCGCACACAGTGATCTGACAAATACCCAAAAATACAAGAACGAGCTCTGAGACGTGGAAACTCTGTAGACTGCACACCTGATCCTATCCTAAACACAACTAAAAGCGGCTGTGGATTGCGCCTAACAACTACCTAGGCAACTCGGCACAGCCTAAGAAACTAGCTAGCCTGAAGATAGAAAAATAGGCCTGACTTGCCCCAGAGAAATTCCCCAAAGGAAAAGGCAGCCCCCCACATATAATGACTGTGAGTAAGATGAAAAGACAAAACGTAGGGATGAAATAGATTCAGCAAAGTGGGGCCCGATATTCTAGGACAGAGCGAGGACAGTAAAGCGAACTTTGCAGTCTACAAAAAACCCTAAAGCAAAACCACGCAAAGGGGGCAAAAAAAACCCACCGTGCCGAACTAACGGCACGGCGGTACACCCTTTGCGTCTCAGAGCTTCCAGCAAAACAAAAGACAAGCTGGACAGAAAAAAAGCAACAAAAAAGCAAAAAGCACTTAGCTATACAGAGCAGCAGGTCACAGGAACAATCAGGAGAAGCTCAGATCCAACACTGAAACATTGACAAGGAGCAAGGATAGCAGCATCAGGCGGAGTTAAGTAATGAAGCAGTTAACGAGCTCACCAGAACACCTGAGGGAGGAAGCTCAGAAGCTGCAGTACCACTTGTGACCACAGGAGTGAATTCAGCCACAGAATTCACAACAGTACCCCCCCCTTGAGGAGGGGTCACCGAACCCTCACCAGAGCCCCCAGGCCGACCAGGATGAGCCGCATGAAAGGCACGAACAAGATCGGAAGCATGAACATCAGAGGCAAAAACCCAGGAATTATCTTCCTGAGCATAACCCTTCCATTTAACCAGATACTGGAGTCTCCGTCTAGAAACACGAGAATCCAAAATCTTCTCCACAATATACTCCAATTCCCCCTCCACCAAAACCGGGGCAGGAGGCTCAACAGATGGAACCATAGGTGCCACGTATCTCCGCAACAACGACCTATGGAATACATTATGTATGGAAAAGGAGTCTGGGAGGGTCAAACGAAAAGACACAGGATTGAGAACCTCAGAAATCCTATACGGACCAATAAAACGAGGTTTAAATTTAGGAGAGGAAACCTTCATAGGAATATGACGAGAAGATAACCAAACCAGATCCCCAACACGAAGTCGGGGACCCACACGGCGTCTGCGATTAGCGAAAAGTTGAGCTTTCTCCTGGGACAAGATCAAATTGTCCACTACCTGAGTCCAGATCTGCTGCAACCTATCCACCACAGAATCCACACCAGGACAGTCCGAAGACTCAACCTGTCCTGAAGAGAAACGAGGATGGAACCCAGAATTGCAAAAAAATGGAGAAACCAAGGTAGCCGAGCTGGCCCGATTATTAAGGGCGAACTCAGCCAACGGCAAAAAGGACACCCAATCATCCTGGTCTGCAGAAACAAAACATCTCAGATATGTTTCCAAGGTCTGATTGGTTCGTTCGGTCTGGCCATTAGTCTGAGGATGGAAAGCCGAGGAAAAGGATAGGTCAATGCCCATCCTACCACAAAAGGCTCGCCAAAACCTTGAAACAAACTGGGAACCTCTGTCAGAAACAATATTCTCAGGAATGCCATGCAACCGAACCACATGCTGAAAGAACAAAGGTACCAAATCAGAGGAGGAAGGCAATTTAGCCAAGGGCACCAGATGGCCCATTTTAGAAAAGCGATCACAGACCACCCAAATGACTGACATCTTTTGAGAAACGGGAAGGTCAGAAATGAAATCCATCGAAATATGTGTCCAAGGCCTCTTTGGGACCGGCAAGGGCAAAAGCAACCCACTGGCACGAGAACAGCAGGGCTTAGCCCGAGCACAAATCCCACAGGACTGCACAAAAGTACGTACATCCCGTGACAGAGATGGCCACCAGAAGGATCTAGCCACTAACTCTCTGGTACCAAAGATTCCAGGATGACCAGCCAACACCGAACAATGAAGTTCAGAGATAAGTTTATTAGTCCACCTATCAGGGACGAACAGTTTCTCTGCTGGACAACGATCAGGTTTATTCGCCTGAAATTTTTGCAGCACCCGCCGCAAATCAGGGGAGATGGCAGACACAATGACTCCTTCCTTGAGGATACCCGCTGGCTCAGATAAACCCGGAGAGTCGGGCACAAAACTCCTAGACAGAGCATCCGCCTTCACATTTTTAGAGCCCGGAAGGTACGAAATCACAAAGTCGAAGCGGGCAAAAAATAACGACCAACGGGCCTGTCTAGGATTCAAGCGCTTGGCAGACTCGAGATAAGTCAAGTTCTTATGATCAGTCAATACCACCACGCGATGCTTAGCTCCTTCAAGCCAATGACGCCACTCCTCGAATGCCCACTTCATGGCCAGCAACTCTCGATTGCCCACATCATAATTACGCTCAGCGGGCGAAAACTTCCTGGAAAAGAAAGCACATGGTTTCATCACTGAGCAATCAGAACCTCTCTGTGACAAAACCGCCCCTGCTCCAATCTCAGAAGCATCAACCTCGACCTGGAACGGAAGAGAAACATCTGGCTGACACAACACAGGGGCAGAACAAAAACGACGCTTCAACTCCTGAAAAGCTTCCACAGCAGCAGAAGACCAATTAACCAAATCGGCACCCTTCTTGGTCAAATCGGTCAATGGTTTGGCAATGCTAGAAAAATTACAGATGAAGCGACGATAAAAATTAGCAAAGCCCAGGAACTTTTGCAGACTTTTCAGAGATGTCGGCTGAATCCAATCCTGGATGGCTTGGACCTTAACTGGATCCATCTCGATAGTAGAAGGGGTAAAGATGAACCCCAAAAATGAAACTTTCTGCACACCGAAGAGACACTTTGATCCCTTCACAAACAAAGAGTTAGCACGCAGGACCTGAAAAACCATTCTGACCTGCTTCACATGAGACTCCCAATCATCTGAGAAGATCAAAATGTCATCCAAGTAAACAATCAGGAATTTATCCAGATACTCACGGAAGATGTCATGCATAAAAGACTGAAACACAGATGGAGCATTGGCAAGTCCGAACGGCATCACTAGATACTCAAAATGACCCTCGGGCGTATTGAATGCAGTTTTCCATTCATCTCCTTGCCTGATTCTCACCAGATTATACGCACCACGAAGATCTATCTTAGTGAACCAACTAGCCCCCTTAATCCGAGCAAACAAGTCAGATAACAATGGCAAGGGATACTGAAATTTAACAGTGATCTTATTAAGAAGGCGGTAATCAATACACGGTCTCAGCGAACCATCCTTCTTGGCTACAAAGAAGAACCCTGCTCCCAGTGGTGATGACGATGGGCGAATATGTCCCTTCTCCAGGGATTCCTTCACATAACTGCGCATAGCGGCGTGTTCGGGCACGGATAAATTAAATAATCGACCTTTAGGGAATTTACTACCAGGAATCAAATTGATAGCACAATCACAATCCCTATGCGGAGGTAGAGCATCGGACTTGGGCTCTTCAAATACATCCTGATAATCAGACAAGAACTCTGGGACCTCAGAAGGGGTGGATGACGAAATCGACAAAAATGGAACATCACCATGTACCCCCTGACAACCCCAGCTGGATACCGACATGGAATTCCAATCCAATACTGGATTATGGGTTTGTAGCCATGGCAACCCCAACACGACCACATCATGCAGATTATGCAACACCAGAAAGCGAATAACTTCCTGATGTGCAGGAGCCATGCACATGGTCAGCTGGGCCCAGTATTGAGGTTTATTCTTGGCCAAAAGTGTAGCATCAATTCCTCTCAATGGAATAGGACACCGCAAAGGCTCCAAGAAAAACCCACAACGTTTAGCATAATCCAAATCCATCAGATTCAGGGCAGCGCCCGAATCCACAAACGCCATGACAGAAAACGACGACAAAGAGCATATCAAGGTAATGGACAGAAGGAATTTGGACTGTACAGTACCAATGACGGCAGACCTAGCGGACCGCTTAGTGCGCTTAGGACAATCAGAAATAGCATGAGTGGAATCACCACAGTAGAAACACAGACCATTCAGACGTCTGTATTCCTGCCGTTCAACTCTAGTCATAGTCCTATCGCACTGCATAGGCTCAGGTTTAACCTCAGGCAGTACCGCCAAATGGTGCACAGATTTACGCTCGCGCAAGCGTCGACCGATCTGAATGGCCAAAGACAAAGACTCATTCAAACCAGCAGGCATAGGAAATCCCACCATGACATCCTTAAGAGCCTCAGAGAGACCCTTTCTGAACAAAGCTGCCAGCGCAGATTCATTCCACTGAGTGAGTACTGACCATTTCCTAAATTTCTGACAATATACTTCTATATCATCCTGACCCTGGCACAAAGCCAGCAAATTTTTCTCAGCCTGATCCACTGAATTAGGCTCATCGTACAGCAATCCGAGCGCCAGGAAAAACGCATCGACACTACTCAACGCAGGGTCTCCTGGCGCAAGAGAAAATGCCCAGTCTTGAGGGTCGCCGCGCAAAAAAGAAATAATAATCAAAACCTGTTGAATAGGATTACCAGAAGAATGAGGTTTCAAGGCCAGAAATAGCTTACAATTATTTTTGAAACTTAGAAACTTAGTTCTATCTCCAAAAAACAAATCAGGAATAGGAATTCTTGGTTCTAACATAGATTTCTGATCAATAGTATCTTGAATTTTTTGTACATTTATAACGAGATTATCCATTGAAGAGCACAGACCCTGAATATCCATGTCCACACCTGTGTCCAGAATCACCCAAATTTCTAGGGGAAAAAAAAAAGTGAACACAGAGCAGAAAAAAAAAAAAAAAATGATGTCAGAACTTTCTTTCCCTCTATTGAGAATCATTAGTTTGGCTCCTTGTACTGTTATGTTTGCTAATGACAGGTGTTATGAAGGCAATCCAGAAACACAGTGTGCTTAGCGATCAGAGCGCACACAGTGATCTGACAAATACCCAAAAATACAAGAACGAGCTCTGAGACGTGGAAACTCTGTAGACTGCACACCTGATCCTATCCTAAACACAACTAAAAGCGGCTGTGGATTGCGCCTAACAACTACCTAGGCAACTCGGCACAGCCTAAGAAACTAGCTAGCCTGAAGATAGAAAAATAGGCCTAACTTGCCCCAGAGAAATTCCCCAAAGGAAAAGGCAGCCCCCCACATATAATGACTGTGAGTAAGATGAAAAGACAAAACGTAGGGATGAAATAGATTCAGCAAAGTGGGGCCCGATATTCTAGGACAGAGCGAGGACAGTAAAGCGAACTTTGCAGTCTACAAAAAACCCTAAAGCAAAACCACGCAAAGGGGGCAAAAAAAAACCCACCGTGCCGAACTAACGGCACGGCGGTACACCCTTTGCGTCTCAGAGCTTCCAGCAAAACAAAAGACAAGCTGGACAGAAAAAAAGCAACAAAAAAGCAAAAAGCACTTAGCTATACAGAGCAGCAGGTCACAGGAACAATCAGGAGAAGCTCAGATCCAACACTGAAACATTGACAAGGAGCAAGGATAGCAGCATCAGGCGGAGTTAAGTAATGAAGCAGTTAACGAGCTCACCAGAACACCTGAGGGAGGAAGCTCAGAAGCTGCAGTACCACTTGTGACCACAGGAGTGAATTCAGCCACAGAATTCACAACAGAATACTGTGCACAGTTCTGGTCTCCGGTGTATAAAAAAGACATAACTGAACTAGAGCGGGTGCAGAGAAGAGCGACCAAGGTTATTAGAGGACTGGGGGGTCTGCAATACCAAGATAGGTCATTACACTTAAGGCTATTTAGTTTGGAAAAACGAAGGCTAAGGGGTGATCTTATTTTAATGTATAAATATATGAGGGGACAGTACAAAGACCTTTCTGATGATCTTTTTAATCATAGACCTTAGACAGGGACAAGGGGGCATCCTCTACGTCTGGAGGAAAGAAGGTTTAAGCATAATAGCAGACGCGGATTCTTTACTGTAAGAGCAGTGAGACTATGGAACTCTCTGTTGTATGATGTTGTGATGAGTGATTCATTACTTAAATTTAAGAGGGGACTGGATACCTTTCTGGAAAAGTATAATGTTACAGGGTATATATACTAGATTCCTTGATAGGGCGTTGATCCAGGGAACTAGTCTGATTGCCGTATGTGGAGTCGGGAAGGAATTTTTTTCCCCAATGTGGAGCTTACTCTTTGCCACATGGGTTTTTTTTGCTTTCCTCTGGATCAACATGTTAGGGCATGTTAGGTTAGGCTATGGGTTGAACTAGATGGACTTAAAGTCTTCCTTCAACCTTAATAACTATGTTACTATGTTAAATGTAACACACCTGCTCCCCATTCACACCTGCGACCTTTTTTTCACCAATGAGTCACATGACCCCAAGAAAGTAAAATGGCTAATTGGGCACAATTTGGACATTTTCACTTAGGGCAAGACCATACAAGAAAGCCTGCAAACAGTTTGCTAAAGACAAGCAGATTAAGGACATGGCTTACTGAAACCACATCCTGTGGTCTGATGAGACTAAGAAACTTTATTTGGTTCAGATGGTGAGGAGTACAAAAACAATTTGGCTGCTGTCACACTAGCAGTATTTGGTCAGTATTTTACATCAGTATTTGTAAGCCAAAACCAGGAGTGGAACAATCAGAGGAAAAGTATAATAGAAACATATGCACCACTTCTGCATTTATCACCCACTCCTGGTTTTGACTTACAAATACTGAAGTAAAATACCGTATTTTTCGGACTAAAAGACGCACTTTTTCCCCCCCAAAAAAGGGGGGAAAACGGGGGGTGCGTCTAATAGTCGCAATGCAGGCTTACCTAGGTGGCAGAGGTCCGGTGGCAGAGGTGCGGTTGCGGGGATGTGGCGGCAGAGGAGGCGCAGTAAGCGGGGTCCCTTTCCCCGGTATGGTGATGCAGCAGGCCCGGTATGCAGCAGAGCCGGGTGAATCCTCTTGTTATCGGTGGTGGCGGCCATTTTCCGGAGGCCACGCGTGCGCAGATGGAGCGCTCTGCTTCCCGGGGCTTCAGGAAAATGGCCGCCGCGATCTCCATCTGCGCACGCGCGGCCTCCAGCGGCCATTTTCCTGAAGCCCCGGGAGCAGAGCGCTTCATCTGCACATGCGCGGCCTCAGGAAGATGGCCGCGCCCACCGATAACAAGAGGATTCACCCGGCTCTGCTGCATACCGGGCCTGCTGCATCACCATACCGGGGAAAGGGACCCCGCTTACTGCGCCTCCTCTGCCGCCACCCCCCCGCCACCGCACCTCTGCCACAGGACCTCTGCCACCGCACCTCTGCCACCTAGGTAAGCCTGCATGGTAAGCCAGGGACCCCTCTCACGCCATACCTCTCACTGCACCTCCTGATCCCAGCACCTCCTGATCCCAGCACCTCCTGATCCCAGCACCTTCTCGTCCCAGCACCTTCTCATCCCAGCACCTCCTCATCCCAGCATCACCCCACCTCTGCCGACACCTTGCCTCCTGTGACCCTGCTCTGCCACCGCCATCCCTCAGGTAAGATACTGTAAATTCGGACAATAAGACGGACCCCCATGTTATAAAAAATCTTTTTTTCTGCAATTTTCACCCCAAATTTGGGGTGCGTCTTATGGTCCGGTGCGTCTTATAGTCCGAAAAATACGGTACTGGCCAAATACTGCTAGTGTGACGGCAGCCTTATAGTCAATCAAGGAGTAGGGGTATGTTTGCACGTGCCGGATTACATCAGGATTTCCTGCGGATTGGACTCTGCGTATAGTGCAGCGTTCGACCCGCAGCTGGCAGATGTTACAGCATAGTGGAGGGGATTTTATGAAATCCCGTCTCCACTATGTATGCACGGCTGCATCCGGCGGCCCTGCATTTACGGACATGCGGCGCGTCTTTATAGACTGCTGCATGTCTATCTTGTGGAGACGATTTCAGCGGCAATCTGTGAAGCTTTAGTGAACTCCATGCCCAAGAGAGATAAGGTAGTGCCTGACAATAATGGTGACCACTAGTGATGAGCGAATATACTCGTTGCTCGGGTTTTCCTGAGCACGCTCGGGTGACCTCTGAGTATTTGACTGCTCAGAGATTTAGTTTTCATCGCCGCAGCTGAATGATTTACAGCTACTTGCCAGCTTGATTACATGTGGGGATATCCTAGCAACCAGGCAACTCCCACATGTACTCAGCCTGGCTAATAGCTGTAAATCATTCAGCTGCGGCGATGAAAACTAAATCTCCGAGCACTAACAAATACTCGGAGGACACCCGAGCGTGCTCAGGAAAACCCGAGCAACGAGTATACTCGCTCATCACTAGTGACCACGCAAAATATTGATACTTTGGGCACAATTTGGTTATTTTCACTTAGGGGTGTTGCCAGTGGTTTAGGCCGGTTTCACATTAGTGTATCTGTGTGCAGTGTATGATCGTCATGCGTATATATCTTTAACATGGCGTACGCATGGACATGCGTCTGCATGCGTTTGCATGCAGATGCGTACGCATGTGTCGTTTCCAGTGTGCGGCGGTGTTCGGCAAACTCAACATGTTGCATTTTTTTAGGCATCAAATATTGCACAATCATGCGTATGAGTGCGTAAAAAAAAAAAGCATTACTGTCTATGGGAACACATTGGTACGCCAGGACATGCATATGCAGGCTTTCGATACACGTGTACTTCAGACTGCGCATGTCCAGGAAATGATTCCACCCTGCACATAAACAACGCAAGCGCATGCCAAAACGCATGCACACGCAGCATTTGTTTTTTTAGCATCATGCGTAAGATGATGCGGAGGTGTAAGCGTGCGTTTCGGCATGCGTTTGCGCATGCAGATGATACGCTGCACACAGAAATGCTAATGTAAACCTAGTCTTAGACATTAATGGCTGTGTGCTGATTGTTTTATTTTTAGAGGGAACACCAAGTTACACTGTTATACAAGCTGTACATTGACTACATTGTATCAAAGTGTCATATCTCCCGATGGACACCGGGTCCTGACCCGTCTCGCTTCCAGTCTGCAGCAGCGTCTGCAGCCGCGTCTCTGACCAGGGACTTATATTTTCTAAGGGATCTCCCTGGAGTCTATTACGCTCATTGAAGCATTCCTTCATTTGTCCAGATACCACCTAGTACGTAACTGACGAAGGCCAGACCAGGCCGAAACGTTTTTTCGTACTACGAAATAAAAATCACCAGTTGAGTGCCGGGTTCTTCTTATCTATATGTACACGGTTTGGGAACCTACCCGTGCACCTGAGTAGCAGTGCCCACGTCTTTTGACTCACAATATCTTCAGTGTTGTCCCATAAAAAGGTGTAATAAAATATGTACAAAAATGTCAGGGGTGTACTCACTTTTCTGATATACTGTAGTTCTGGTAGAAAGATGACATTCTGACCAGGCACCACAAGATGGCACTGTTAGTCAGACTTATATATACAAACATATATTTATACATGCACAACACATAGTGCCTTCTATGTTGAATTTGTGATGGTTGGAGTTATGTACACCTCTAAAAGAAACTCCAAAATTATCCTCTATGCATAAGTGACCATAAAGCAAAAGAGAAGAACTCCAAGGAAAAAAAAAAGCTTTACACACGGCCAAATAACCAATTAAAATATAGATAATTTTATTAAATATATAGAATAAAAACAAGGTAAAATGTGAGAAAGAATACCACTGCTACATACAAATAGGTGGGTACACCCGGAAAAGTAGTTACCCTTGCAAACGGGTCTCCCTGGTATAGATAAATTCAGCTAACACAAGCAGTAAATGACAATAACCAGAATGCATATGTATGCATATATTCCTTACTAGCTATTGAACCCGTTCTACACCCGGGTGGCGAGCATTTATATTGGTATATGGTCTCCATCCTGGTATGTACTGCTTCCATCCTGCGCCCTAATCTTGTCATGTGCTGCTGCTATCTTGCACACCCTTTCTGACATGTGCAGCCCCCCATCCTGTTTTGTGCGCCTCCATCTTGTCATGTGCTACTCTTTCTGTGCCTTCATCCTGTCATGTGCTCCCATCCTGTGCCCCAATCCTGTCATGTGGTGCCCCCATCCTGCACCCCATGCTGTCATGTGCTGCTCCCATCCTGTGCCCCCATTCTGGTATGTGCTGCCCCCATCTGGTATGTGCTACTCCCATCCTGTGCCCCCATCCTGTCATGTGGTGCTCTCATCCTACGCCCCATCCTGTCATGTGTTCCCATCCTACTCCCCTATCCTGTCATGCTGCTCCCATCCTGCGCCCCCATTCTGTCATGTGCTGCTCCCATCCTGTGCCCCCATTCTGGTATGTGCTGCCCCCCCCCCATCATTCTGGTATGTGCTGCCCCATCCTGTCATGTGGTGCTCCCATCCTACGCCCCTATCCTGTCATGCTGCTCCCATCCTGCACTCCCATTCTGTCATGGGCTGCTCCCATCCTGCACCCCCCGTTCTGTCATGTGCTGCTCCCATCCTGCGCCCCCATTCTGTCATGGGCTGCTCCCATCCTGCGCCCCCATTCTGTCATGTGCTGCACTCATTCTGCGCCCCATTTCTGTCATGTGCTGCTCCCCCCCCCCCCCCCCATTCTGTCATGTGTAGTAAAAGGTCACTGGCTTGCTGCGCTGATGTATTATATATATATATATATATATATATATATATATATATATATTCAGTAGAAAGTGGCTGTATTGCTCCGTTGATGTATTCTATATATAGATTCAGTATAAAAATGGCGCCGGAAAGCGCGGACTGCGCAGGCGCCGATTCCGGCACCACAAACCTAATCCCCGGATGCGTAACTTACAAAATGGCACCTGAAGTGCGCTATACGCATGCGCCATTTCCAACAGAGGATTCATGTCCCAGCCTCCGGCCCAAAGAGACCTCGCGGCAATACCAGATACGTAAGTTGTTGTGCCAGAGATTTTGGTAAGCGTTCAGTGCTTACGCATACCGCGATCTCCTGGGCCACAATCCTCATCCCCGGATGCGTAACGATGTGGAGTCCAGACTGCGCAGGCGCGACGCTTGCGCAGTCTATAAAGGCTTCGGACATAGTGACGCTCCTAGCATTATATTTTAGATGTTAGTACAATACTTGTCAAGCATACATACATTCCATTGTGCAAATATCGCAATTGGAATGCCATCTCAAGGGGAAAGGGAGATTCCCTCAGTATGTAAAAATGCAAACAGGCAATTAGAGGAGCCAGCCACAGCAAATACACCATGCAATGTAAAAGCAAAGTTGCAACAGTAAGATAGTATAGGCTTATAGATTCATCAGACGTCCCTTTGTACACCTGATTGCTGTTTATTACCGCAGCCGCCAATGCTGTGAGAAATGTTTACGCCATTGCCCTGGAAATGGGATCACATGAGTCAGTGGAGAGGAAGTGGTTTAACGTCACTTCCGATTTTCGTGTTACCACGTGGTCATCGCTACGAGGTAATCATGTAAGGTGACCAAGTGAGGGTAAGATACGACACTTCCTGGTGCCGACGCAATGCAGTTGTGATGGTGCGCTATCATGATCGGAGAACAAATAATTCTGTGACGTCATTTCCTTGATATAGGGTAGTGTCGCCCATAGTATTCGTATACCGGAATACTGTCCAAGCGCCGGAGTTGATTTTCATCGCAGCTGTCATAGCATCCGATGGAAGGAGATCCTACTAATAACCCATATAGTACAAACATAATTTAGGGATTCTGTACAGGATCTCCTTATCCTGCTATAAGGACAGGATTGGAATCTTATACCTGCAACATAGTAGAACCAAAAATTTATGAATATACTGTATACATTAAATACTTTACCTAAACCACCAGCTTCATTTAATCCAGGATACTCTGAGTCACAGAATGAGTGAATGGGTAAATCAAGCAATGTGTATGTTATGTAGATAGTAAAAAAATCAAAATGTGGGTGCAATGAACAGTGCCGATCAGGCAATCATAAAGTGATAAAGGTGTGCAAATAACTCACAAGGCAAGGTCTTTGTTTATAAGAAGTTTTTCACCAATAGATAAGTGTAAACTAAAATCTAAAAAAAAACTGCCACAAATAAAAATGTAACAGTTAAATGAGCTAACAGCAGCTGCCTAAAAATGTAATATAAATGCTTATACCCAAAAATAACAAATTCCACCATAAATAGTGGCTTAGTGCACTTGTCACATCAGAAACATAGATTACTAAGAAAGTACTGTTATCTGTCAAAAGATAAAGTGCATTAGTGTTATATCCACAGATCATTTAATCAAGCCATAATGCTTTTCCTAGTCCTGGTTATGTGAGGAGTTTTTCAAACAGCAAACTGTTCTACAGGTCCTTCTCAAAAAATTAGCATATAGTGTTAAATTTCATTATTTACCATAATGTAATGATTACAATTAAACTTTCATATATTATAGATTCATTATCCACCAACTGAAATTTGTCACGTCTTTTATTGTTTTAATACTGATGATTTTGGCATACAACTCCTGATAACCCAAAAAACCTGTCTCAATAAATTAGCATATTTCACCCATCCAATCAAATAAAAGTGTTTTTTAATAACAAACAAAAAAACCAACAAATAATAATGTTCAGTTATGCACTCAATACTTGGTCGGGAATCCTTTGGCAGAAATGACTGCTTCAATGCGGCGTGGCATGGAGGCAATCAGCCTGTGACACTGCTGAGATGTTATGGAGGCCCAGGATGCTTCAATAGCGGCCTTAAGCTCATCCAGAGTGTTGGGTCTTGCGTCTCTCAACTTTCTCTTCACAATATCCCACAGATTCTCTATGGGGTTCAGGTCAGGAGAGTTGGCAAGCCAATTGAGCACAGTAATACCATGGTCAGTAAACCATTTACCAGTGGTTTTGGCACTGTGAGCAGGTGCCAGGTCGTGCTGAAAAATGAAATCTTCATCTCCATTAAGCATTTCAGCCGATGGAAGCATGAAGTGCTCCAAAATCTCCTGATAGCTAGCTGTATTGACCCTGCCCTTGATGAAACACAGTGGACCAACACCAGCAGCTGACATGGCACCCCACACCATCACTGACTGTGGGTACTTGACACTGGACTTCAGGCATTTTGGCATTTCCTTCTCCCCAGTCTTCCTCCAGACTCTGGCACCTTGATTTCCGAATGACATGCAAAATTTGCTTTCATCAGAAAAAAGTACTTGGGACCACTTAGCAACAGTCCAGTGCTGCTTCTCTGTAGCTCAAAAGTGGCTTTACCTGGGGAATGCGGCACCTGTAGCCCATTTCCTGCATACGCCTGTGCACGGTGGCTCTGGATGTTTCCACACCAGACTCAGTCCACTGCTTCCTCAGGTTCCCCAAGGTCTGGAATCGGTCCTTCTCCACAATCTTCCTCAGGGTCCGGTCTCCTCTTCTCGTTGTACAGCGTTTTCTGCCACATTGTTTCCTTCCAACAGACTTACCATTGAGGTGCCTTGATACAGCACTCTGGGAACAGCCTATTTGTTGAGAAATTTCTTTCTGGGTCTTACCCTCTTGCTTGAGGGTGTCAATGATGGCCTTCTTGTCATCTGTCAGGTCGCTAGTCTTACCCATGATGGGGGTTTTGAGTAATGAACCAGGCAGGGAGTTTATAAAAGCCTCAGGTATCTTTTGCATGTGTTTAGAGTTAATTAGTTGATTCAGAAGATTAGGGTAATAGGTCGTTTAGAGAACCTTTTCTTGATATGCTAATTTATTGAGACAGGTTTTTTGGGTTATCAGGAGTTGTATGCCAAAATCATCAGTATTAAAACAATAAAAGACCTGACAAATTTCAGTTGGTGGATAATGAATCTATAATATACGAAAGTTTAATTGTAATCATTACATTATGGTAAATAATGAAATTTAACACTATATGCTAATTTTTTGAGAAGGACCTGTATAATGGGAATGATGTTCCAGCAATATCGGGTAAGAGGAACCGGAGAAGGAGGGACATCCTATATGTAAAAGTAATTATGTAAAAGTAAAACCACAAAAATATAAAACATAAACCTGCATAAAAAGAGTCGGTCCAGAAGTCAACAGCAAAAATTACCTGCTCAGGAACAATTTCGCAAAAATGCTAACCCATAAAGAAGGGGGATCTTATTATTGGAGTAGCTTATATGGACAAAAAGGGGCACATAACTGTTCTGTTTGATGAATCCTGTCATAAATCACACTCTGTGAGTATCTCCAGGCTCTTTATTCACATCATGTCTCAACCTCCATTACATGAATTCCGAGTACAACAACATCCAACAAGTTCCAAACAAAGAATATAGAACACACATAAAAGTAGTGAGACCCCTAGAGGCCACGTGAACATATAACATATTGCTACATCCTTTCTCTTTTAACTAGAGGAACAATAAAAGATACTAAACTAATGTATACTATGACAAAGTTAGAAATTAACCTAGTATGTCCAGTTAGATATAATCTTTGAGGTGCGCCGGCTTTTTGCTAATTCTGCCAGCTCTGGTAATATAAGATGTGTCACTTTCTACATCTGGTACATCTGGTAGTTCTTCTGATATTGTCTGTCTCTGGCCAGAGTCCTCACCCTGATGGTCAGCTGTCACTGTTGGTGCCTGACTTGTACTTGCTGCCTCGTTGTCTTGGGTGTCTGGATACTGTTCAAAAGGCCATGAATCATCTCTTTCTTGCGTTTTCCTCAAATATCTTCGATTCCTCCTTAGTCTTCTTCCGTCGTCTGTTAGAATTTCGTAAGACCGAGGTCCCAGTTTCTGGACAACCTTTGCCTTTTGCCAGTGTTTGTCAAATGTGGTGCTTGGCTGCAGCCGAATGTTGTCATTTCTCTGGAGCTCAGGCAGATCCTTTGCAGATTTATTGTAATTGAAAGCTTGCCTAGCTTGATTCTTCTGTAATTTAGCTTCGATGTTTCCCAGCAGCTTTGGCTCTAACAGATGACACGCAGTTGGTACTAGTGTCTTTGTACGCCTACTCATGAGCCTCTGTGCCGGACTGCTGTCTAGGCCTTGGGTGGGTGTGTTTCTATGATCCAGTATAGACAGAAAACATCAGCACCCGCCTGGTTTGCTTTCTGCATGAGTCTTTTGGCCGTTTTTACTGCTGACTCTGCTTTCCCATTACTCTGAGGATATCTTGGAGAAGACGTCTGGTGTTCAAATTCCCATTTCTTACTGAAAGTTTTGAATTCTTCCGACGTAAACTGTGCCGCATTGTCAGAGAAAACGATATCTGGAATGCCATACCTGGCAAAATGGGCCTTGAGTTTTTTTAATCACTGTTCTCGCCCTTGTGTCCTGCACCAAATCAACCTCCCAGAAGTTAGAGAAATAGTCCACTGTAATCAGGTATTCTTTGTCATTCCATGTGAACAAGTCTGTTCCTATTTTTGACCAAGGCCTATGTGGAATTTCATGAGGTTGCAATGTCTCCTTTGGTTGCTTATCATTGCAGGATGCACATATTTCACATTGTGCTATGTAATTTTTTATGTGGTCATTCATTCCTGGCCAATAAACTGATTCTCGTGCACGACGTAGGCATCCTTCCATGCCTAAGTGAGAAGAGTGCAATGTCTTCAATATGCCTCTTCTGAGAACTTCAGGTATAACAGCCCTGTCTCCTTTAAAGATGATTCCTTGCTGCACTGACAATTCATCTCTTATGTGGAAGAATGGTGAGACTTCCCTCTGAGCATGCTGCTTGTATTTTGGCCAGCCCTGCAAGATGACAATTTTTAAACTCTGGAGACTTTTATCCTTCTCTGTAAAAGTCTGGATTTGCTTGACCTTTTCTTTTGACACTGCAAGGTAGTTACACATATTGATGGTTTCAATGTCTTCCTCCTCATCATTTGTGATAGGAAGGTAAGCTCTGCTTAGCGTATCTGCAATCAGTAAGTCTCTTCCTGGACAGTACCCGATGTCAACATCATATTTCTGAAGTCGCAACAGCATGCGCTGTAGTCTCTTTGGGGCATTTAGTAATGGTTTCTTTGTAATGCTCTCCAATGGTTTGTGATCCGACTGCACTGTTACCCGTCGACCATAGGTGTACTGGTGAAACTTCTCCATCCCAAATACCACAGCCAGTAGTTCCTTCTCAATCTGCGCATATCCCTGTTCTGTTGTTGTAAGGGCTCTGCTTGCAAATGTAATTGGCTGTTTGTTCTGCATTAATGTGGCTCCAAGGCCTTTTTCCGAAGCATCACATTGTACCACCACTTCTCGATCTGGATCGAAATACTTTAGGGTTGCTGTATCTGCAATGGCATTCTTTACTGCTCGGAAAGCAGTCTCCTGGCTTTCTGTCCATTCCCAGCGCACATCTTTGTGGGTTAGCTGTCTCAGTGGCTCACACATGTCTGACAGATGTCTGCAAAATTTTGAGAGATTATTCACCATGCCCAAAAATCGTTGTACTCCAGAAACATTAGTAGGGGTAGGCAAATCTTGTATTGCTCTCACCTTTTCAGGATCCACTTTGACCCCAGTTAATAATAATAATAATAATAATAATCTTTATTTATATAGCGCCAACATATTCCGCAGCGCTTTACAGTTTCAAACACAAAAGTCATAAGTAACAACGTTAACAATACGATAATTAAAGCAAAATAAGACGACCCTGCTCGTGAGAGCTTACAATCTACAATACCAGTTGAAGTCAGTCGATGACCAATATAGGCCACTTCTGTCATTTTTAATTTGAATTTGTCCAAATTCAGCTTTATGTTTTTTTCTCTGCATCTGTCCAAAAATTGTATCATCTTCTGATCGTGATCCTTGATTGCAGATTCCATATTTTCACCTTCTCCCACTACTAGGATATCATCCGCTATTGTCTTCACTCCAGTAAGTCCTTCCAAAGCCTGCATCAATTTCTGCTGGAATATCTCTGGAGCAGGTTTTAGTCCCATGGGCATTTTCAGCCATTTAAAGCGTCCAAATGGTGAAGAAAATGTTGTCAATAAACTTGAATCTTCAGTCAGGGCCACATGCCAGAATCCATTTTTTACATCACATACAGAAAATATTTTAGCCTTTGATAAATCTGGTAGAACATCATCTAATGTTGGCATTGGGTAATGATTTCGTTTCAACGCCTTGTTGAGTGGCTTAGGATCAATACATATTCTTAACTTGCCCGATGGTTTCTGCACTATGACAAAACTGCTGATCCAATCTGTGCTCTTATGGACTGGTGCTATCATGCCTATTCTCTGTAGATCTTGCAGTTCTACTTTCAGCGGTTGCATTAAAGCTACAGGCACTCTTCTTGTAGGTAATCTGGTGGGCTGCACTGTGTTGTCAATTTCTAGCCTATATTTACCTTCAAAGCATCCATCACCTTCAAATACATCAGCATACTCTGCTTTTATTTTCTGCATGTCCAAGTTGTGCTCTGCATTTAGTTTTGGATTTTGTATATCCTGGGCAACTTCAACAGACATAATGTTCTGAGACTGTACTTTTATTAAGTCCATTGCCTGAACTGCTTTTACTCCTAGTAATGGTACATGGTTACCACCCCGTAACACGGTAAAATCAACTCTATAACTCTTTCTGTTACATGGGTTTCGTATTTTTAGCTTACATGTCCCCATTGGTTTCAGAACACTTTTGTTGTACATCACCAGTACCTTGTCAGTTGGCTCAATAGAAACCTGTTTGTTTAGCAGATCAAATGAAATTACATTGCAGCTTGCTCCACAATCCAGCTGAAATCTAATGGGCTTCTCATCCAACAAGAATGTTGCATAAAGCTGCTTGGCATCCTTCACTACTGACTGCCCGACTACATTGACTTTCTCTGTTGTAGACTGCATTTGTAGCCATGTAATGTCCTCTGCACTGTCAGTGTCTGGTGTCACAGTGTGGAGCTGTCTGTACTGTTTGCCTCTTCCTTGCCTGCAGACAGCAGAGGAATGATTCTTCTTGTCACATGACCTCCAGGTTTCCCCATCTCATTCTTCTTTGGGTCACAGTGTTTATCAAATGCCTGCACAATGTCTGCTAGGAGGAGGTTGTCTGTGTCTGGGAGCAAGGTGTGGGCTAATTCTCTGCCATTTTCCCCAATTAGGTAATAAAACAGCTTTACTTTCCGTTTGTCATCAGTGGGGCCCACAGTCAGATCCACATACAGTGTAAACTCTTCCTTCCAATGTCTCCAAGTCTGGGACAGATTACATGAAGTGACATCCAGTCTCTGAGGGGGCTTCAGACCAGTCTCCATTTTTTCTGTACTGTCAGGGAATCTGTACTTACAGTTGCAGTGATCTGTGCAGTTCCAGCCTCATATAAGCTCTAAGAATTTGCAGGTTCTGTGCCCGGCTGCCACCATGTTCTGTTTGATGAATCCTGTCATAAATCACACTCTGTGAGTATCTCCAGGCTCTTTATTCACATCATGTCTCAACCTCCATTACATGAATTCCGAGTACAACAACATCCAACAAGTTCCAAACAAAGAATATAGAACACACATAAAAGTAGTGAGACCCCTAGAGGCCACATGAACATATAACATATTGCTACAATAACTATTATGGTAATTCAGTCCACAAGGTACTATAATATTTAGCTTGTATAACCATTTTGTTTCTTTTTGTGACAGTAGACATTTCCAATTTGCCCCCCCCCCCCCTCCTTCCCCCGGAGGCCAATAAAGACTCTATCAATGCCTTTAACCGCTAACCCTGTGGGATCACAATTATGTGTTAGTCCAAAATGACATTGGATAGGTTTGAGTTTCTGAGGGTCCGCTTTCAAATCAGCTTCTACTATGTCCCTCGAATTGAGCACGTCGGATGCTTGGACAGGCTCGACTCGAATAGTGAGCATAATGGAAGTAAATGGCAAGCTTGAGCATTTTTCTGGAGGACTGAAAAATTCTCTCTGTGTGTGTCTGCCTATACCGCTCCCTCCCTAGAATTTTTAAAGCACCAGCTGTCATCTCTTATCTCAGTAACAGGAAAGCCTGTATGCATTGATAGATTTTATCCCTGAATAGAAAGTGAAAGGTCAAGTCCAGTAGAAAAAAAAGCAAATTTCTCTAATAAGATATATTACAAAGTTGCTTATTTTCATGTGTGCTATGTTTTATTTCATAAAAATGATGGTTACTCGTTAAAGGGAAACTGTCAGGTCACCCGTGCCCCCCAAACAATCCAGCAGTTACGTCTGCATATGTAGACCCATTACTTAACAGTCTCTTTATTACATTACATACTTTTTCTAAAGATCTGTTTATGTATTTCTAAATACGGCGAATAAGCCTCCTTACCTTGACAAGCCAGCTGGTATGTCACTCTCCATAAGGAGAAACGTTACCCCTTAGACCCCAGTCCAGAGCCTCTCACCTAGCCAAATCAGTTCTCATGCTTCACACTGACAAGGGCCAACAGCCCGAAACACCGTGTCTGCGAATTGAGATACTGATTTGGCTTTTATCCTAAGTCATATTGCACGACTCGTTAAAGGGTTGATTGTAATTTGTAGGATCGCTACTCCCAACAGGTGGCGCTATAGAGTTTAAGTCCTCTTTTTCTCAGAAGAGGCAATTTGCATATTGTATTTCTAAAGTCTGTTTATGATATGTAATTGACTAGTCGATGAGGTGTTGGTGTCCCTAGACTAGTTGGCCCACTAAGCATGTTATTACTCCCCTGTGGCATGATAACATAACTTAAAAGCACCAGAGACATCACAATCGCTATACTTACCTCCCGTATGCGAGTGGCTTCTTTCCCGTTCATCATTGAATCCGAAACGCGTTGGTTTTGTGGACTCACTGGTTTGCCAATAATAACAGATTTTGAGGATTTGTAAATAAATGTGAAATTTTAAACTTACCTCACCTGTCATCGCTGGAGAAATCTTTTCTATTTTTATATTAAATTTATGGGATCAAATAACAAAAAATTGTCATGTGCATATGTATTCTCCCCTTTTGCTATGAAGTCACATGCTTAGTGAAAGGAAGTCCACCTGTGTGCAATCTAAGTGTCACATGGTCTGTCAGTATATACACACATTTTCTGAAAGTCCACAGAGGCTGCAACATCATTAAGCAAGAGGCACCACTAACCAAACACCATGAAGACCAGGGAGATCTCCAAACAAGTCACGGACAAAGTAATTGAGAAGTCCAAGTCAGAGTTGGGTTATAACAAAGTATTCCATTATCTGATGATCTGCCCCCCAGCACCTTCAAATCCATTATCATCAAATGGAAAGAACATGCTACCACAACAAACGTGCCAAGAGAGGGCCGGCCACCAAAATCTCAGCCTGGGCAATTAGGTGGACGCAAGCAACATTCTATCGGTTTTATAACAAAATGGATCGAATGCTTGCGCATAAATTAAAACATAAAGAATGACTAAATTCTGTCTTCTCTATAAAAGATTAACAGTCCCAAACTACTACTTTCCCAACAAAATCTATAAAACATTCCAAAACTACTACCAAAAATTGTACACTGATAGTACGAATTCCTCTTTCCCTAAACTAGATTACTTTTTGTCCAATATCCCTCTACCTTCATTAACCCCGACTTTCGCTGCAACATTACATTCTCCTATTTCTGAGGAAGAAATTAGTTCCACCATCAATCATCTAAAAATTGGGAAAGCCCCAGGTCCCGATGGACTGACTTTATTATATTATAAAAAATATTTGAATATCCTAACTAAACATATTCAAGCATACTGCAACAATATGTTAAAGAGTCAGGCAATGCCACCAGAATTCTATACAGAGCATATAGCCATTATTCCAAAGCCAAAAAGGGATCCTTCACTTAGGCTGGGTTCACACTGCGTTGTGTGAACCCGTTTAACAGACTACGTTACACCGCGGCATAACACGGTGTAGCGCAGTCCGTTAACGCCGCCATTACTTGCAATGGGCGTGCGCAAGCGATATGCCGTCATTGAGTGACGGACCCGAGACGCGGGCTGCAGCATTTCCGGGTCCGTCACTGCTACCGCAGATGGAGCTAGCAGATGCTCCATCTGCGCTAGCGCAGTGCCAAAGTCGGCACTTGCGTTAGTGCAGTCCGTTTAACAGATTTGTTGAACGGACTGCACAACGCAAGTGTGAACCTAGCCTTACAAAGCATTATAGGCCCCTATCTCTTTTAAATTTGGATCTTAAAATTTTCTCTTCTGCTATAGCCGATAATAAATGTCTACCTAACCTTATTCACAAAGATCAGGTTGGATTTATTCCTACAAGACAAGCTCCAGATAATACTCGCAAGAATCTCAACCTTATTCACACAGCAAATAAACATAAAACTCCCCTGATTTTGTTAGCCTTAGATATAGAGAAGGCATTTGACACAGTCATATGGCCTTATATGTTTAACATTATGCACAGAATGGGGATTCCACAACAGTTAATTGACTCACTTAAACTTCTCTACAATAACCCGGTGGCTTATCTAAAGTTATCGTCGACTTCTCCTGAACCAATAGTTATTGGTAGGGGAACTAGACAGGGGTGCCCTTTATCTCCTGCCTTGTTGGCTATGGTTATGGAGCTATTGGCTCAAAAGATACGTTTACACCCAGACATCGCGGGCCAAACTATAGGTAAACATGAGTATAAGGTCAGCTTGTTTGCTGATGATCTCCTACTATCATTAACAAACCCCCATGTATCCCTAACCTTATTAATACTCTTAAACACTTCGAGGAAATTTCTGGACTAAGGGTTAATGTTGATAAATCAGAGATAATGTTTCTGAATACCTCCTCCACAGTCCAAAACTCAATTTTAGGTAATTTCCAATTCTGACACGCAAAGCAATATATCACCTATTTAGGAATCAACCTTACATCATCCAAAACGACTTTATTCAAGCATAACTATACCCCTCTGCTACAAAAATTAACACAAATCCTATCAAAATGGTCCTCACCATCTCTTTCCTTCTTAGGAAAAGTTCACTCGGTAAAAATGGTAACATTACCCCAATTATTTACCCCTATATTTATTCCAATCTCTGCCAATTCCAATACCTCTAATGACATTTAAAACTATAAATTCACAAATATTCCGCTTTATTTCGAACAATAAAAAAATCACATATTTCTCAACAAACCTTGTTCAGTCACAAGCGACAAGTAGGAGTTTCACTACCAAACTTTGCACTCTATTATAAGGCGGCTCAGATCGCTCAGTTGGCAGCAGTGAACACTGAGCAACAAGCACCTATCTGGCCACAAATTAGAAAATTCCCATATAGCTCCTTGTTCCTTAGAAAGTCTGATTTGGGCCACTGGGCCTCAACCAAAAGATTTGGCTATACACTCGCCATATACATCCCACTCATTGCGAGTTTGGAGAGCCAACAGATTCCAATTCTCATTACAATCTCAACCCTCTCCACTTTTAGAACTATTCGAGAATCCCATGTTTCCTCCAGGTGTGACATCAAGGAATCACACATGGTGGAAACAAAATAGGTTATCTAATCTACAACGATTAACTACTCACTTTAAATTAATGTCAAAGCAAGAGTTCATCACAAAGTATCAAGTACCTAGGTCTGAAGATTTCAGATTAGAGCAAATTTTTCACTTCTTGCTAACTTTAATAACAAACTCACCAAATTCAAAACCTACAAACTATGAACTGAAGTGTCTACAGTATATGATCCATTGGGAAATGGCCTCATATCTCAATTGTACTCTATATTCAATCAATCTAGAGAGGGCACAAAACTAAAAGCTATGGAACAATGGGAAGAAGACTTACAAATCTCCTTACATCCCAAAGATGGTATAAATGTTATGAATATATATTTAAAGGAAGTAACCAAGCATCGCTCACTGTACCATCTCATAAAATGTTCCATAGAATCCACTATGTTCCTAGCTTCCTGCACAACATTTATCATGCAATTCCTAATAATTGTTTTAGGGGATGTACTGATGTAGGAGATACACTTCACATATGGTGGACATGCCCAATTGTGATATCTCTCTGGAAAGATGTCGTAAAAATAATCAACACAGTTCTAAATAGAGAATTGCTTTTGACACCGACAATATTACTCCTAGGTGACATACCAACCAATGCCAATAATAAAACTTGTCGTCTTATTGACTTTATTACTATGGCAACTAGAAACCACATAGCTGGACAATGGAAAACTAACACGCTGTCAATAACTCAGGTGAAAAAACAAATTCATTTAATAATGTTGTATGAAAAAGTCGAAGCCACTAGATGGAACTCTTTCAAAACTTTTCGTAATATATGGGATCCTTGGATCCAGGCACAAAATGACGATGACCTGTCTAGAATAATATCTTTATCCATGTAATACATGAATATAGCATTCCTGATCGATGGACATAACTTTTGAATCATATGTTCTGTTAATCCACATCAACTTATCTCTTATTATTAACACTTAATGTTATATATTCTCCCCTTTTCCTTCCCCTTTCCCATTAAGCCCAAAACAGTTAAGTTAAAACTGTTAGTTTTCGGTTCTATATCAATAAGAATATAAATTCAAGGATAATGTATTTCTCTTTTCTTACTCTGTCATATATTTCCTCCTGCGAGGGGATCCTTGCACTTTTATATCAGTGTTTTTCATGTCAAATGATACTTTTTTTTTCAAATAAAATTGTTGAAACTAAAATCTCAGCCCAGACAAGGATGGCATTAATCAGAGAGGCAGCACAGAGACAAAAGGTAACCCTGAAGGGGCTGCAGAGTATAAGTACTATTTATCCATATGACCACAATAAGCCGAACACTCCATTGAGGTGGCCTTTATGGAAAAGTGGACATAAACAAGCATTTACTTAGAAAAATTTTAAGGCTCGTTTTGAGATTGCCAAAAGACATGTGGGAAACTCCCCAAATGTATGGAGGAAGGAGCTGTGGTCAGGTTTTGGACAACTTTTTGGCCACTAAGGTAAACGCTATGTCTGGCACCAAACCAATAAAGCTCATCTTCCCAAGAACACCATCCCCACAGTACAACATGGTGGTGGCAGCATCAGGCTGTGGGATGTTTTTTGGCAGGAGAGACATGGAAAATAGTCCGAGTCAAGGAGTACATGGATGGGGCGATAGACAGGGATATTCTTGAGCAAAACTATTTCAGTCTGTCAGTAATTTGAGACTAAGACAGAGGTTCCTTCCTATAAGACAATGACCCAAACCATACCGCTAAAGCAACACTCATGTGGTTTAAGGGGAAACATGTAAATGTTTTGGAGTGGCGTAGTCAAATCCCAGACCTTATTCCAATTTACATACTGTGGTCAGACTTGAAAGATTGCTGTTCACTAGAGGAAACCATCTAACTTGAAGGAGGAGCAGTTTTGTCTTGAGGAATAGGCAAAAATCCAAGTAGCAAGATGTGGAAAGCTCATAGAGACTTATCCAAAGTGACTTGCAGCTGTAACTGCCGAAAAAGATGCTCTGTAAAGTACTGATTTTAGGTGGTAATAATTAGTTATGCACACTGAAGTTTTCAGTTATTTTGTCCTATTTCTTGTTTATTTGATTCACAAAAAATGTCCACAGTTGTAGGCATGAACTGATGCAAACCCTCAAAAAAACACAAAAACAGTGAAATTCCAGGTTGCGAGGTAGCAATACATGGTAAATGCTAAGGGGGGCATTTAAGTCAATTTACTGTTTTATTACTGTAAACTAAAGGTGCATTAACATAGAGACGATTGTAGTTAATACGTTTTCCTAGGAACATGCCACTAAACTCTTGACAAACAATCAAAACTCTAATTTGTCTAATGAAATGATCTATTGCTTTGCACAAAAGATAATCGTTCTCGGTAGCATATCGATCAGTATAAATAGAGCAGTGACAGCTTATGTGCATAGATTGACGTATTACTGATCATTCAGTGTATGACTGAAGTGGGGTCAGCTTATCTAAACAGGCTATTAAGCAACCGCCGACTGGCAAAGATGTAGGCAGCCATTAAACACCGCTTTATGGAATGTAAATGGACCTAGCTGTATACATATGATGACTGATAGCCAAGCACTCATTGGGCCATCAGCTTTCTCTCCTGATTCCACTGTACACAAATGGCCAAACCTTCACCTGTGAATTGCCTTATCCTTATCTCTTCTGACATCATTCGTTGGGAGGCTTTCATATAAATTAGACTGTTGGCCAATCAGAGCGTTCAGCTGGCTTTAGACCGTATTAAATTACACCAGATTTACAGTAGTGTTCAAAATAATAGCAGTCCAATATGACTAACCAGATTAATCACTGTTTTTGGTATAAATTATATTACCACATATCAAACAATTTACCAGTTGGTGCAGTAGATCCGAAGTAAACCATTGTTCAGAAGAACAGCGCATTTTGATTAAAAAGTTGATTGGAGAGGGTACTACTTATAAAAAAGTTCAGACAATGATAGACTGTTCAGCTAAAACGATCTCCAATGCTTTAATATTGAAAGCCAAACTAGAGAGACGTGGAAGAAAATGGAAGACTACCATTCGAATGATGGAAGAATAGCCAGAATGGCAAAGCCAATGGCTCAGCCAATGATCAGCTCCAAAATGATCAAAGACTGGTCATTTTACTATACATTATACTCCATTATACTCCAGTCCTCACGGACCCCAACAGGTCATGGTTTCAGGATTTCCATAGTGCTGCAGAAGTGAGAGAACTGATACTTCCATCACCTGTGCAATACTAAGGAAATCCTGAAAACATGACCAGTTGGGGTCCATGAGGACTGGAGTTTTGGAAACACTGATATAGAGGGTATTTTAGGGGCCATCATACAGTGTGGGATATATAATGTGGAGCCTTTGTACAGTGTGTGGGCCATCATAGTGTTAGAGCCATCAAACATTTTGGGGGCTTATAAGGGGACAGTAAACTGTGAGGGATACTGTAAAGTGAGGGGGCATTATACTGTGTATAAGAGAGCATTATACTGTGTATAGGGGAGCTATACTGGGGGGGGAGACTTGAGACATTATTAAATATTAAGTAGACACATATTGTTATAGGGGAATTCCGGTTATTGTGCCTGTCAAAGGGGCACACATTATTACTTTCTAGGGGGCAAAATGTGGGCACTGTTCTCTAAGGGCACGTGCACTAGGGGATTACTATATTCTAGAATTTGTGTTACTATCTAGAAGGCACACAGAACACACCGCAGGTGCAGTAATAAGGACATACGGCAGCAGAGGCTCAGTATCGGGGTATCAGGTGCAGTAATAGGGACACATATGGCAGCAGCATCTCAGTATTGGGGTATCAGGGGCAGTAATAGGGACACATACGGCAGCAGCATCTCAGTATTGGGGTATCAGGTGCAGTAATAGGGACACATACGGCAGCAGCGGCTCAGTATCGGGGTATCAGGTGCAGTAATAGGGACACATACGGCAGCAGCATCTCAGTATTGGGGTATCAGGTGCAGTAATAGGGACACATACAGCAGCGGCTCAGTATTGGAATATCAGGTGCAGTAATAGGGACACATACGGCAGCAGCGGCTCAGTATTGGGGTATCAGGTGCAGTAATAGGGACACATACGGCAGCAGCGGCTCAGTATCGGGGTATCAGGTGCAGTAATAGGGACACATACGGCAGCAGCATCTCAGTATTGGGGTATCGGGCAGTAATAGGGACACATACGGCAGCAGCATCTCAGTATTGGGGTATCAGGTGTAGTAATAGGGACACATACTGCAGCGGCTCAGTATTGGGGTATCAGGGGCAGTAATAGGGACACATAGGGCAGCAGCATCTCAGTATTGGGGTATCAGGTGCAGTAATAGGGACATATACGGCAGCAGCGGCTCAGTATCGGGGTATCAGGTGCAGTAATAGGGACACATACGGCAGCAGCATCTCAGTATTGGGGTATCAGGTGCAGTAATAGGGACACATACAGCAGCGGCTCAGTATTGGGATATCAGGTGCAGTAATAGGGACACATACGGCAGCAGCGGCTCAGTATTGGGGTATCAGGTGCAGTAATAGGGACACATACGGCAGCAGCGGCTCAGTATCGGGGTATCAGGTGCAGTAATAGGCACACATACGGCAGCAGCATCTCAGTATTGGGGTATCAGGTGCAGTAATAGGGACACATACTGCAGCGGCTCAGTATTGGGGTATCGGGCAGTAATAGGGACTCATACTACAGTGGCTCAGTATTGGGATATCAGGTGCAATAATAGGGACACATATGACAGCAGCGGCTCAGTATTGGGGTATCAGGTGCAGTAATAGGGACACATACGGCAGCAGCGGCTCAGTATTGGGGTATCAGGTGCAGTAATAGGGACACATACAGCAGCAGCATCTCAGTATTGGGGTATCGGGCAGTAATAGGGACACATACGGCAGCAGTGGCTCAGTATTGGGGTATCAGCAGGATAAGGAGTTTGTGCAGTTTGAGAATAGACGGGGCGGTGCAGGAAATGTGAACTTGCCTTTGTTGTAATCTCTGCAGCTTAATCCTGGCTGGAGAAGTTGTCATGTCAGTCTGAGCCAGATGGAAAAGACTGGAAAAGTGAACGACTCCACCAGAAAGAACATCAGCGGTAAGACACCATCTTTAACTGTAAATTCTGCAGGACTGGTATCTACGACTATATGACCACCATATGGCGGTAAAATCAGTGTTGGTCATTGTATAGAGATCTTTTTTAGAAATAGCTCTGACATCTGCTGAGGTTCCCCTATACCTAAAATTAGGGTGCTCCACCATAGTTGTAATCAAAGGTACCTTGTTACGACGAGCCCACTCAGAAGTTTCGCCCTCCCTCCCCCCCCCCCCCCCCCCCCCCGTAACCAAAACCTTAGTTACGCCTCTGATGCAGAGGTTTGGACCTGATTTCTACTGGAGAGTAGGGCCCTTTAAAAGCTGTGTAGTCCCAGTTTGTTCATTTTGATATATTTGTAGGTTTAGTTTGTGGCTGCTTATTGTTTTGGGCAGCCACCGACCGACAGGTGATAGCTACACATAAGAGGTTAAACATCTTTTTACATTGAGATAGAATAGCACACAGGCGCTGTAAGATCTATTCAGAACACACTTGTACTGCTAAATCGATTGCCAGTTGTGAAACAGTACTGCAACGCTGTGTGCGGAAAACAAGAACCCTCTGTGACGGTAAGCCTCTGCAGTTGTTATTCCTAGGACCCTCCTCTAGGATCTCATCAAGTATGTTTCTAAATGTAATTTTACAAACTCACCACTTGTTCCTCTGTGAGAAGTCAATGTTTGGGCAGCGCTGTCAAAGAGACTATTTAGTGTGTATTGGAAAGTGCAATGAATGATGCTTTAAAGCAATATTACATGGTAAATCACAGCCTTGTTACACTGAGAGCAGTCTAACCTGGTAACTTTATAAGGGTGGTAGGAAGGAGACACACATGGATTTATTGCCTTTCTTTCAGTAAATTGGTCAATCAATCAGTTAATTATTGATTTTTCCATAGAAACCTAGGGAGCATCTCTTAAGAAGGGATATCAGTTTATTTTAAAATTGATGGACTATAGATATCAGATTGGTGGGGATCAGACTTTCGCCCGGCATTGGTTAACTGTTTGAAGTGGTCTTAGTATTTGTCAATGTGCTGCAATTAGAGCTGAGCAGATCGATTTGAGGGGGATCGATTTGAAGTTGAATTTCCTGAAATTCACAGACCAAAAAAAACCTGGCGCCATTTTCAACACTACTGAAGACTCGGAGAGTGGGCTAATGGTATAAGACACAGTCAGAAGTGGGTCACCATATTGCCCTTCAGTTATTACTTCACATAGTCTAGTGTGACTAAACAGGGGGGGGCTACGATTGAAGTGATATACAGTTATACTGGTAGGTTCTGTATCTATAAAGTCGCTCAGTGTGATTTAGTTTTTTTTATCTGAGATATACTGCCATTACAACACCTCGAAAACATCCTGTTTTTTAATTCTTTCCACAATGCAAAAAGGAGGGTAGTATTAAAGGGACTCTGTCACCTGAATTTGGCGGGACTGGTTTTGGGTCATATGGGCGGAGTTTTCGGGTGTTTGATTCACCCTTTCCTTACCCGCTGGCTGCATGCTGGCTGCAATATTGGATTGAAGTTCATTCTCTGTCCTCCATAGTACACGCCTCCGCAAAGCAATCTTGCCTTGCGCAGGCGTGTACTATGGAGGACAGAGAATGAACTTCAATCCAATATTGCAGCCAGCATGCAGCCAGCGGGTAAGGAAAGGGTGAATCAAACACCCGAAAACTCCGCCCATATGACCCAAAACCAGTCCCGCCAAATTCAGGTGACAGGTTCCCTTTAAGCCCCACTGTTATTTTTATTTTTGCAACTGGAACAAAATCCAGAATCCAAGGCTGTCACAGAAATTATGCTTCCTAGATTGTAAAATGAGCAAGCTGGGATTTTTTGTTTGTTTGTTTGTTTGTTTTCTATTATATCCTAAAAAAAGGATCATCATAATCCAGAAACGTAAACCCAACTGTCTACTTCACAAAGTGTGTCTGTAAGGCTACTTTCACAATAGCGTTAACTGCAATCCGTCACAATGCGTCGTTTTGCAGAAAAAACGCATCCTGCAAAAGTGCTTGCAGGATGCGTTTTTTCCCCATAGACTTGTATTGACGACGGATTGCCACACGTCGCATCCGTCGTGCGATGGATGCGTCGTGCTTTGGCGGACCGTCGGGAGCAAAAAACGCTACATGTAACGTTTTTTGCTCCTGATGGATCGCTTTTTCCGATCGCACATGCGCGGCCGGAACTCCGCCCCCACTTCCCCGCACCTCACAATGGGGCAGCGGATGCGCCGGAGAAATGCATCCGCTGCCTCCGTTGTGCAGTGCGTTAAACGCTAGCGTCGGAATCTCTGCCCGACGCATTGCGAAGGGGAGATTCCGACGCTTGTGTGAAAGTAGCATAAGGCGTCACAGAGACTGTTTTATACCCCAGGCACGTCCCTTCCCGTTTAAACGTTGCTAAATGTGGCTAATTGTATATGTTTTAATATGCTACTATATATACACATTAGGAGGAGGTACCGTGCGCACAACTATATAGGAAGGTGCATGGGTAGGTTCCCACACCGTAAGCATATATTAAATAAACCCAGCACTCATCTTATGTGATCAAACTGAATTTAATATGATTCACTGTAGTGCAAAACATTTCGGTCTTGACCTCAGACCTTCATCAGTTACAGTGTATATGAGTACAGACTCGCTTGTGGGAGTCAGTAGATCACAAAGCTATAGTTACCTCAAAGCTGCTATTAGGAACGGAGTAGAATGACGAAGAAAGGTTGGCCTCTGTGCAGAGAAATGTGCAGCATGCTAGCGGCGGAGACCGCATCCATGACTGCCACAGCGGCATGCTGCACATTTCTCTGCACAGAGGCCAACCTTTCTTCATCATTCTACTCCGTTCCTAATAGCAGCTTCGAGGTAACTATAGTTTTGTGATCTACTGACTCCCACAAGCGAGTCTGTACTCATATACACTGTAACTGATGAAGGTCTGAGGTCAAGACCGAAACCTTTTGCACTACAGTAAATCATATTAAATTCAGTTTGATCACATAAGATGAGTGCTGGGTTTATTTAATATATACTATATATATACATGACGTGTGAGTAGGGTAAGTGCAATACCTCAAGGTGGACACAAGATGGGGTACATTAGTGTACATAGTTTACATAGGAGGCGTCACTGTGGGATAAGATAGTGAGCATTTCCTGTATTTAGAGAGTAGGGTCTGGGAGATCAGACAAGCCAGAATGGCCAGGGTGCCCAAGTCGTCCTGTAGGGCTTTATTGCGCAGGACAGAGCAGTGACTCCATAATGTTTTAAGGCTATGTGCACACGTTGCGGATTAGGCTTAAGAATTTCTTGTGCGGATTCTGCCTCTTTTGGCAGAAAACGCATCTGTGGATTTGTCGCGTTTATTGTGCGGTTCCGCAGCGTTTTTAGTGCGTTTTTGCTGCGGCTTTCTTGCGGATTTGCAGTGTTTTTTACCCCTGCGGTTTCCTATAATGGAATGGGTACAAAAACGCTGCAGATTCACAAAAAAGAAGTGACATGCTACGTCTTTTAACCCCTTCATGACCCAGCCTATTTTGACCTTAATGACCTGGCAGTTTTTTGCAATTCTGACCAGTGTCCCTTTATGAGGTAATAACTCAGGAACGCTTCAACGGATCCTAGCAGTTCTGAGATTGTTTTTTCGTGACATATTGGGCTTCATGTTAGTGGTAAATTTAGGTCAATAAATTCTGCGTTTATTTGTGATAAAAACGGAAATTTGGTGAAAATTTTGAAAATTCTGCAATTTTCACATTTTGAATTTTTATTCTGTTAAACCAGAGTTATGTGGCACAAAATAGTTAATAAATAACATTTCCCACATGTCTACTTTACATCAGCACAATTTTGGAAACATTTTTTTTTGCTAGGAAGTTATAAGGGTTAAAATTTGACCAGCGATTTCTCATTTTTACAACGAAATTTACAAAATAATTTTTTTTAGGGACCACCTCACATTTGAAGTCAGTTTGAGGGGTCTATATGGCTGAAAATACCCAAAAGTGACACCATTCTAAAAACTGCACCCCTCAAGGTGCACAAAACCACATTCAAGAAGTTTATTAACCCTTCAGGTGCTTCACAGCAGCAGAAGCAACATGGAAGGAAAAAAATTAACATTTAAATTTTTAGTCACAAAAATGATCTTTTAGCAACAATTTTTTTATTTTCCCAATGGTAAAAGGAGAAACTGAACCACGAAAATTGTTTTCCAATTTGTCCTGAGTACGCTGATACCTCATATGTGGGGGTAAACCACTGTTTGGGCGCACGGCAGGGCTTGGAAGGGAAGGAGCGCCATTTGACTTTTTGAATGAAAAATAATCTCCATCGTTAGCGGACACCATGTCGCGTTTGAAGAGCCCCTGTGTGCCTAAACATTGGAGCTCCCCCACAAGTGACCCCATTTTGGAAACTGGACCCCCCAAGGAACTTATCTAGATGCCTAGTGAGCACTTTAAACCCTCAGGTGCTTCACAAATTGATCCGTAAAAATGAAAAAGTACTTTTTTTTCACAAAAAAATTTTTTTCGCCTCAATTTTTTCATTTTCACAAGGGCAATAGGATAAAATGGATCCTAAAATTTGTTGGGCAGTTTCTCCCGAGTACGCCGATACCTCATATGTGGGGGTAAACCACTGTTTGGGCACACGGCAGGGCTCGGAAGGGAAGGCGTGCCATTTGACTTTTTGAATGGAAAATTAGCTCCAATTGTTAGCGGACACCATGTCGCGTTTGGAGAGCCCCTGTGTGCCTAAACATTAGAGCTCCCCCACAAGTGACCCCATTTTGGAAACTAGACCCCCCAAGGAACTTATCTAGATGCATATTGAGCACTTTAAACCCCCATGTGCTTCACAGAAGTTTATAACGCAGAGCCATGAAAATAAAAAATAATTTTTCTTTCATGAAAAATTATTTTTTAGCCTGGAATTTCCTATTTTGTCAAGGGTAATAGGAGAAATTGGACCCCAAATTTTGTTGTGCAGATTATCCTGAGTACGCTGATACCCCATATGTGGGGGTAAACCACTGTTTGGGCGCACGGCAGGGCTCAGAAGGGAAGGCACGCCATTTGGCTTTTTAAATGGAAAATTAGCTCCAATCATTAGCGGACACCATGTCGCGTTTGGAGAGCCCCTGTGTGCCTAAACATTGCAGATCCCCCACAAATGACCCCATTTTGGAAACTAGACCCCCAAAGGAACTAATCTAGATGTGTGGTGAGCACTTTGAACCCCCAAGTGCTTCACAGAAGTTTATAACGCAGAGCCATAAAAATAAAAAACTATTTTTCTTTTCTCAAAAATGATTTTTTATCCCCGCAATTTTTTATTTTCCCAAGGGAAATAGGAGAAATTTGACCCCAAAAGTTGTTGTCCAGTTTCTCCTGAGTACGCTGATACCCCATATGTGGGGTGTAAACCACTGTTTGGGCACACGTCGGGGTTTGGAAGGGAAGTAGTGATGTTTTGAAATGCAGACTTTGATGGAATGCTCTGTGGGCGTCACGTTGTGTTTGCAGAGCCCCTGATGTGGCTAAACAGTAGAAACCCCCCACAAGTGACCCCATTTTGGAAACTAGACCCCCAAAGGAACTTATCTAGATGTGTGGTGAGCACTTTTAACCCCCAAGTGCTTCACAGATATTTATAACGCAGAGCAGTGAAAATAATAAATACATTTTCTTTCCTCAAAAATAATTTTTTAGCCCAGAATTTTTTAATTTTCCCAAGGGTAACAGGAGAAATTTGACCCCAATTGTTATTGTCCAGTTTCTCGTGAGTACGGTGATACCCCATATGTGGGGGTAAACCACTGTTTGGGCACATGCCGGGGCTCGGAAATGAAGTAGTGACGTTTTGAAATGCAGACTTTGATGGAATGCTCTGCGGGCGTCACGTTGCGTTTGCAGAGACCCTGATGTGGCTAAACAGTAGAAACCCCCTACAAGTGACCACATTTTAGAAACTAGACCCCGAAAGGAACTTATCTAGATGTGTGGTGAGCACTTTGAACCCCCAAGTGCTTCACAGAAGTTTATAACGCAGAGCCGTGAAAATAATAAATACGTTTTCTTTCCTCAAAAATAATTTTTTAGCCCAGAATTTTTTATTTTCCCAAGGGTTACAGGAGAAATTGGACCCCAAAAGTTGTTGTCCAGTTTCTCCTGAGTACGCCAATACCCCATGTGTGGGGGTAAACCACTGTTTGGGCACACGTCGGGGCTCAGAAGGGAAGTAGTGACTTTTGAAATGCAGACTTTGATGGAATGGTCTGCGGGCGTCACATTGCGTTTGCAGAGCCCCTGGTGTGCCTAAACAGTAGAAACCCCGCACAAATGACCCCATTTTGTAAACTAGACCCCCCAAGGAACTTATCTAGATATGTGGTGAGCACTTTGAACCCCCAAGTGCTTCACAGACGTTTACAACGCAGAGCCGTGAAAATAAAAAATCATTTTTCTTTCCTCAAAAATTATGTTTTAGCAAGCAATTTTTTATATTCACAAGGGTAACAGGAGAAATTGGACCCCAATAATTGTTGTGCAGTTTGTCCTGAGTATGCTGGTACCCCATATGTGGGGGTAAACCACTGTTTGGGCACACGTCGGGGCTCGGAAGTGAGGGAGCACCATTTGACTTTTTGAATACAAGATTGGCTGGAATCAATGGTGGCGCCATGTTGCGTTTGGAGACCCCTGATGTGCCGTAACAGTGGAAACCCCTCAATTCTACCTCCAACACTAACCCCAACACACCCCTAACCCTAATCCCAACTGTAGCCATAACACTAATCACAACCCTAACCCCAACACACCCGTAACCCTAATCACACCCCTAACCACAACCCTAACCCTAACCCTAAGGCTATGTGCCCACGTTGCGGATTCGTGTGAGATTTTTCAGCACCATTTTTGAAAAATCCATGGGTAAAAGGCACTGCATTTTACCTGTGGATTTACCACGGATTTCCAGTGTTTTTTGTGCGGATTTCACCTGCGGATTCCTATTGAGGAACAGGTGTAAAACGCTGCGGAATCTGCACAAAGAATTGACATGCTGTGGAAAATACAACGCAGCGTTTCCGCGCGGTATTTTCCGCACCATGGGCACAGCGGATTTGGTTTTTCCATAAGTTTACTTGGTACTGTAAACCTGATGGAACACTGCTGCGAATCCGCAGCAGCCAATCCGCTGCAGATCCTCAGCCAAATCCGCACATAGCTTAATTCTAAAGGTATGTGCACACACTGCGGAAAACGCTGTGGATCCGCAGCAGTTTCCCATGAGTTGTAAACCTATGGGAAACAAAAATCGCTGTACACATGCTGCAGAAAAACTGCACGGAAACGCAGGGGTTTACATTCCGCAGCATGTCACTTCTTTCTGCAGATTCCGCAGTGGTTTTACAACTGCTCCAATAGTAAACTGCAGTTGTAAAACCGCATCGAAATGCGCAGAAAAACCACGGTAAATCCGCGATAAATCCGCAGCGGTTTAGCACTGTGGATTTATCAAATCCGCTGCGGAAAAATCCGCAGAGGACCAGAATACGTGTGCACATACCGAAACCCTAACCCTAACCCTAACCCTAGTTCTTACCCCAACCTTAGTGAAAGAATAAAAAATTTCTTTATTTTATTATTGTCCCTACCTATGGGGGTGACAAAGGGGGGGGAGGGTCATTTAGTATTTTTTTTATTTTGATCACTGTGATAGGTCACAGTGATCAAAATGCACTTGAAACGAATCTGCCGGCCGGCAGATTCGGCGGGCGCACTGCGCATGCGCCCGCCATTTTGGAAGATGGCGGCGCCCAGGAAAGAAGACGGGAGGCTCGGTAAGTATGATGGGGTGGGGGGGATCATGGGGGGGTGGATCGGAGCATGGGGGGGGTGGATCGGAGCGCGGGGGTGGATCGGAGCACAGGGGGGTGGATCGGAGCACGGGGGGGGTGGATCGGAGCACCGGGGGTGGATTGGAGCACCGGGGGGTGGATCGGAGTGCAGGGGGGTGGTTGGAGCACGGGGGTGGGATTGGAGCACGGGGGTGAGCAGACAAGAGCACGGGGGGAGCGGAGCTGTGTACCGGAGTGATCGGAGGACTGGGGGGGGGGATCGGTGGCGGTGGGGGGGTGCAGACCAGTGTTTCCAGCCATGGCCGATGATATTGCAGCATCGGCCATGGCTGGATTGTAATATTTCACCAGTTTTAATAGGTGAAATATTACAAATCGCTCTGGTTGGCAGTTTCACTTTCAACAGCCAATCAGAGCGATTGTAGCCACGGGGGGGTGAAGCCACCCCCCCTGGGCTGTACTACCACCCCCCCTGTTAACCCTTTCACCCGATCTGCAGGGACGCGATCATTCTGTGACACAGCATATGCGTCACAGGTCGGATTGGCACCGGCTTTCATGACGCATACGCTGTGTCACAGGTCGGGAAGGGGTTAAACAGCAGCGTTTCCGCAGCGGATTTTCCGCAAAGTGTGCACAGCATTTTTTTCTCATTGATTTACATTGCACTGTAAATCATTTGCGGATCTGCAGCATTTCTGCACTGCAAAAAACGCTGCGGATCCACAGAGAGTCCGCAACATGTGCACATACCCTAAGTGAGAAGCCCAGAAGGATCCTGGGCATCAGGCAAGTGAGACAGTGGGACTTTTTTTCTGTGTGAAGCGGGTGGCCAGGGCGCGCTTGAGCAAACATCTATGCGGGCCATGACTACAACCCCGGCAGACACTCACATGTCCATAGAGAAAAACATTTTTTTGCACACTTTGTTGTAGTAGTCCATTATTAGCCCCGCTCACACATTTTGAATACAAGGACCTATTGCACATGCTTGCTTTTGAGCCATGAATAGTCCTAGCTTGTTTTGTACCTTCCATGTTTTTTTTTATTCTTTTAAATAAAGGTCACATTTTAGTTTTTGAGTACCTGCATACCTATTTTAATTGTCCAATCTATCAACCATACAACGTACACCCCTCATGATCATTATGCATGCTGCTGCCACAATTTCAATTCTGGTTGTGTACCTACATAAAGCTACTTCGCAACGTAAAATTTTGGGTCAGCGTTTGTCAGAGGCATTTAACGGTTAACAGCCGCGGGAGGATCGTTAAATGCATCTGACAAACTCTGACAGTGGCATTTAACATGCGCTTCTGGCAAGCATGCTGGAGATCTGCCCATCGGTGACCCCCCTCTTGTGATCGCGGGTCACCAATGGGTTGGCATGACCTCCTGTAGACCTCTATGGTTGTCACTGCAGGTGGTTGGCGTTCATAGCAAGTGAGTAATTCTGTTACATACAGGTGATCTGATCATCGCCTGTATGCAGCAGAGGCGATCAGGTTATGGGAGCTTCTAGTCTCCCATGGAGACTATTGAAGCATGCAAAAAGTAAAAAAAAATGTTTTTAAAAATGTTAAAAAAATTAAAAAATATAAAAGTTGCTCAAATAATCCCCCTTTCGCCCCATTCAAAAGAAAACAAAAACAAAAAATACAACATACACATATTTGGTATCGACGGGTTCAGAATCGCCAGATCTATCAATAAAAAAAAATGGATTAACTCGATCACTAAAAGGCGTAGCCGTTCAGTGGTATCATTAAAAATGTCAGCTTGGCATGCAAAAAATAAGCCCTTACCCAACCCGAGATCACGAAAAATGGAGGCGCTATGGGTATTGGAAAATGTCCCAATTTTTTTTTTTAAACAAAGTTTGGAATTTTTTTTCAAAACAGCTGACATGTGCCAGAAAAGATGTGGGCTCACCGCCGGAGCCCACATCAAAGAGAGGGTGTCTGACATCAGCGTACTGTTATGCCCGATGTCGGAAAGGGGTTAAATTGTCAAGTTGAAGACACACACCACACCAATTTTATGGGAACACTGTTGTTGAATTATCCTTTTTGTTCTTCATGTGAACCCTGCCTAGAATTTCTGGTTGATTTCTGGTTGATTTCATATTTTCCAGGGTTGGCTAAATGTGGAAACCAAATTTTAGACACAAAATAAACATTATATTTGTGGCAAAAATGTAAGTTGAATGAAAAGGTGTCGAGGGAAATGGTAGCACTGGAGAGGGGCTATTAACATAAGGTCTCTGCACCTAGTCTTATACTTTTAGAAAAAAACTGAAATGAAAAATTGTTTCTTATATTTCTATTTGGATCTTCATTGCCTAACAGCAATGCAGATAAACCTCATTTGGTTCATGTTTTTTTCTTTTTCCGGGTCGCAAGACCCATGGATCTGCAGCAGCTGATTTCATGCGTATTCATGGTTGTGTGTTACATAACCTTATCATGTTAGCATATCTTTAATTTGCATAATGCATAATTTCTGGTTGATTTCATATTTTCCAGGGTTGGCTAACTGCAGAAGCAAAATTTTGGACACAAATTAAACATTATATTTGTGTCAAAAATGTAAGTTGAACTAAAATATGTCATGGGTGATGTACATGGTAGAGTGATAGAAAAACAAACTCATATTACAATAAATAAAAACAAAAATGGGTTGGCACAAAGTGTTCCAAACAGGTATCTGCAGCAACACAGAGGACAATACTACTAGATTGTCAAACAGAAATGGATAGAAACAAGTACATAGTGTGCGCAAAAGTCCTGGTGAAATTTTAATATAAATGTAGCAGCTATAAACAACTACTAAATGAGACAAACTGGTAAATCACATATAATAAAATACAAAGCGGGTCTCAAAAGGAAGCTAAAAGGCTCTGAAGTATATAAAATTGGAGCAACTGTTGTGCTCCTGACGAAGGAGACCGTGTTCTCCGAAATGCGTTGGAATTGGTCCTCATTGTGCATCGTACATCACCAGTCACGTGACTGCCTACGTCTGCCTACGTCATGTAAGGTCCTATTCCTACGGACTACAATCACGAGCATAATCACACTCCTACGCTGGCGGTCAGCAGGCTCAGGAAGCGTGTGTCACCGGCTGGGACCGCGCTCCTGTAAGGTATATTTTTTCTTTCCTCTTGTTTTTTTCGGCTACTATAAAGAAGAACTTAGACTGGCGAACTTCAACGCCTAAAGAGGTAAACCACCTGTAAGGTACTCTATGCATCAATCGCTCCATACTGTACGTGCTGTGGAGCCATTCAGCCAATTCTTGGGACTTGTCTGTTATCTATTTGTGATCTCTGATTATATGATGGTTTACAACAGTTGCTCCAATTTTACATACTATGGAGCCTTTTAGCTTCCTTTTGAGACCCGCTTTGTATTTTATTATATGTGATTTACCAGTCTTATTTAGTAGTTGCTTACAGCTGCGACATTTATATTAAAATTTCACCAGGTGCTTTTGCGCACACTATGTACTTGCTTCTATTCATATTATAAAAAAATGCAAAAGTATTCACCCCCTTGGCCTTTTTCATGTTTTGCTACCTCTCAACCTGGAATTTTACTGGTTTCTTTAAGGGTTTGCGTCAATTCAAGCAAAGCATATGCCTACAACTGTGAACATTAGGTTTTCTTTTTATGTGTGAAACAAATAGTACAAAATAACTGAAAATTACAGTGTGCATAACTATTCACCCTCTATAAACAGTACTTGGTAGAGCCTCCTTTTGCGGCAAATACAGCTGCAAGTTGCTTTGGATAAGTCTTTATGAGTTTTCAACATCTTCCCAATGGTATTTTTGCCCATTTCTCAAGGCAAAACTGCTCCAGCTCCTTCAAGTTGAATGGTTTTCTCTGGTGAACAGTAATCTTCATGTCCGACCACAGCAGCTCAGTTAGATTAAGGTCTGGGCTTTAACTAGGCCACACCAAAACATTTACATGTTTCATTTTAAACCACTTGAGTGTTACTTTAGCAGTATCCTTTGGGCAGGGCAGGACGGCCATCTGGTAATTCTGGCAAATGCCAGAAGGGCCTGTCTGGTTATGGGCTGCCTTGTCTGCTACGTTGTTAACAGAATCAGTGTTCTCAATACACCCATACTGTTAACAGTTGTGATGGAGCACAAAGTCGCTGACTCTGTCACTTACCCCAGCACACCACAGGCATTATTAGAAATACTGGTCTGGTAGTAAGTCTTGCTTTCCTCCATCCAGGGTAATTTTAGTAATATATCCCCATCTGGTGCTTGGAAACGGTGACAACATAGGCCTGTGTGATTGCAAATGCCAGGGCTGAATTTCAGTCCCAGTTCGTACCTGCCTTTGGGTCATTGTCTTGTTGGAAGGTGAACCTCCATCACAGTTTTAAATTACTGACACTCTGAAACAAGTTTTGCTCAAGAATATCCCTGTATTTCGCACCATCCATCTTCACCTTGACTCGTATCATTTTTTCCTATCCCTGCTGTCAAAAAAACATCACCTCAGTAAAACATGGTGGTGGCAGCATCATGCTGTAGGGGGTGGTGTTCTTAGGGTGAGGAGATTTATTGATTAGGAGCCAGACATGGCGTTTACTTTCACACTTCCGTCGTTTGGGCTACGTTGCAATGCGTCGTTTTGGAGAAAAAACACATCCTGCAAAGTTGCCCGCAGGATGCGTTTTTTCTCAATAGACTTGCATTAGCGATGCATTGCGACGTATGGCCACACGTCACATCCGTTGTGCGACTGATGCGTCGTGTTTCAACATAACTTTTTTTGTGCAACGTGTCCGCCATTATTGAGCGCGCATGCGCTGCCGAAACTCCGCCCCCTCCTCCCCGCTTATCACAATGGGTAGCGGATGCGTTGTAAAACTGCATCCACTGCCCACTTTTAGGGGCTTCATAGCAAAAGGAGTGAATATACTGTGTGTATATATATATATATATATATATATATATACCGTATATACTCGAGTATAAGCCGATCCGAGTATAAGCCGACCCCCCTAATTTTGCCACAAAAAAACTGGGAAAATTTATTGACTTGAGTATAAGCCTAGGGTAAGAAATGCAGCAGCTACCGGTGAATTTCAAAAATAAAAATAGATGCTCCATTCCGTTCATTATTGCCCCATAAGATGCTCCATATAAAGCTGTGCCACATATAATTCTCCATATCGTTCATTGTTGCCCCATAGATGCTCCATATAAAGCTGTGCCACATATAATGCTCTGCACCGTTCATTATGGCCCCATAGATGCTCCATATAAAGCTGTGCCCCATATAAAATGCTCTGCACCGTTCATTATGGCCCCATAGATGCTCCATAGAAAGCTGTGCCATATATAATGCTCTGCACCATTCATTATGGCCCCATAGATGTTCCTCATAAAGCTGTGCCATATATAATGCTCTGCACCATTCATTATGGCCCCATAGATGCTCCATATAAAGCTGTGCCATATATAATGCTCTGCACCGTTCATTATGGCCCCATAGATGCTCCATATAAAGCTGTGCCACATATAATGCTCTGCACCGTTCATTATGGCCCCATAGATGCTCCATATAAAGCTGTACCCCATATAGAATGCTCTGTACCGTTCATTATGGCCCCATAGATGCTCCATAGAAAGCTGTGCCATATATAATGCTCTGCACCATTCATTATGGCCCCATAGATGCTCCATATAAAGCTGTGCCATATATAATGCTCTGCACCGTTCATTATGGCCCCATAGATGCTCCATATAAAGCTGTGCCACATATAATGCTCTGCACCGTTCATTATGGCCCTATAGATGCTCCATATAAAGCTGTGCCATATATAATGCTCTGCACCATTCATTATGGCCCCATAGATGCTCCATATAAAGCTGTGCCATATAGAATGCTCTGCACCGTTGATTATGGCCCCATAGATGCTCCATAGAAAGCTGTGCCCCATATAGAATGCTCTGCACCGTTCATTATGGCCCCATAGATGCTCCATAGAAAGCTGTGCCCCATATAGAATGCTCTGCACCATTCTTTATTGCCCGAATATTTACCTGCTCCTCGTGCGGCTCCGTCTCCAGCACTGACGCTCAGCAGAGGGCGCGCACTGACTACGTCACCGCACCCTCTGATCTGAGCGTCACTGCCAGAGGACGCTGGAGACGGAGACGCACCGGAACGAGGAGCAGGTAAATATCGCGCAGCGCTCCCCTCCCCGTATACTTACCTGCTCCCGGCGCGGTCCCTGCAGTCCATGCTTCTCCGGCGCTGCATCTTCCTGTATTGAACGGTCACAGTTACCGATCATTACAGCAATGGGAGGTGGAGCCGCATATTCATGACTGTAATGAGCGGTACCATGTGACCGCTCAGCTTAGGAAGAATCTGCAGCGCTGGGGAAGCAGGGACGTGCAGGGACCGCGCCGGGAGTAGGTAAGTATAACTAGACAGCCCCCGCTGGATGAAAACCTCTTTTCGAGTGCTCTGGACCTTCGACTTGCAACAAGACAAGACCCTAAGCACACAGCTAAAATAACAAAGGAGTGGCTTCAGAACAAATCTGTGACCATTCTTGACTGGCCCAGCCAGAGCCTGACCTAAACCCTTTGGAGCATCTCTGGAGAGACCTGAAAATGGCTGTCCACCAACGTTCTCCATCCAACCTGACGGAACTGGAGAGGATCTGCGAGGAAGAATGCCAGAGGATCCCTAAATCCATGTGTGAAAAACTTATTGCATCATTCCCAAGAAGCAGGGCCGGCTCCAGGTTTTTGAGGGCCCCGGGCGAAAGAGTCTCAGTGGGCCCCCCCTTTACACACAACCCGATTCATGATCGCATATAAACACAGCCATGTAGTATATAACACTGCCCACGTAGTATATAGCAGCCCACGTAGCATATAGCAGCCCACGTAGTATATAGCAGCGCAGCCCACATAGTATATAGCAGCGCCACTCACTCATGCACTGGTAGGACTAGGAGCTCCTCCTGAATCTGCCTCATAAGTTCAGCAGCACGGCAGCCAGCCAGGGGCGGAGATCAGAGCAGAGAACGTGCTCTCTCCCCCCACAAACAATGTCACGCTGGCTGCCTTCTCTTAACCCCTATGTGTGCCTGCCTGGCTGCACTCACTGAGTGATAAGATGCTTGTGTCAGAGCTGGCACATAGGGGTTAAGAGAACGCAGCCAGCAGTGACTTTGTAGGCGGAGAGAGCATGTTATCTCCTGCTCTGCACTCCCAGCTGTATCTATCACAGCATGAGTGGGCCCCCCTCTCTCCCCAGGGCCCCGGCATTTGCCCGCTGTGCCAGGTGCTGACGCCGGCCCTGCCAAGAAGGCTGATGGCTGAACTAGCTCAAAAGGGAGGTCTGAGTACTTATGACCATGTGATATTTCAGTTTTTCATTTTTAATACATTTGCAAAAATTACTACATTTCTGTATTTTTTCAGGCCAGATGGAGTGCATAGAGTACATTAATGAGAAAAAAATGAACTTTTTTGAATTTACCAAATGGCCACAATGAAACAATGAGTGAAAACATTAAAGGGGTCTGAATAATATCCATACCCACTGTATAAGCTTGAGGAATTGGTTTGTAACTTTACAACTCACTAGAATTCAACGCTGTATATGTTGTATCATCGGTATGACCAGCGTAAAGCAGTGATGGACTATGTCCTGCAGCAGTCAACCTGGAGCATGGGTTACTGAGATCCAACATTAGAACCTGATGAGGGATGTGTGAGGCCTACTAAGTCCTTTGAAGAGGAAACAAAATTTGTCAGTAGGGACATGTGTGGAATCACCAATGTATGCCTCCTTATTTTTATCCTGGAAAAACAGCTGAATGAAATAGGGGATGGAAAAAAAAACAAGGGAATAGGCTGACAGTGAAAATGATGCTGATGATGCTGGCAATGTCAACCAACTGTGTCCAGCTGGCTTTGTACTGATGCACTGCAGAGCCAGTCATCAGAGCCAGGGTCTGGTTATAGCCACCACTCACTATGTACTGAGCAGTGACAGAAGCCAAGCCGGCCATGCCTTATTGGCCGAATTTAAGATATCTTCCTGAGGGCTGGCGGTGGTACAGCTCGGTCACAGAAGGCATGGTCCCTTCCTCAGGAAGCCTGCGGCGGCAGAAGTGGAGCAATGCTGCAGTCCCGGGGTGCGATCCAGTGTCGGCAGTGAATCAGAGCATGGAGTAGGGTCCTTTCCTCAGGATGCCGGCGGCAGAAATATGGCGACACCGCAGCCCGGTGTTCAAGGCGAGCAGAGCCGAGTGCATCACCGGGTTCCCTTTGGCCATCTTCCTGAACCCGTGTGCTGCCAGAGGCTTCAGGAAAATGGCCACAGGAGGCTGCGTGTGCGCAGATTGACATCTCGGCGCCACATTTCTGCTGGCGGCATCCTGAGGAAGCAACCCTGCTCAGGTGCACTCCGCACCGCCCACCGCCACAGCATCGCCCCACCTCTGCCACCGCCGATTCCGCTCCTACACCACTGCTGCAACCCCCCCAGTAAGCCTGCGTTCGCACTATAAGATGCACCCCCCATTTTCCTCCCAAGTTTTTTGGGGAAAAAGTGCTTCTTACAGTCCAAAAAATATGGTAATTTGATTTTCGGACGAACCGCTCATATCTAGCTGCAAACCCTTGTTTAGATCAAATTTTTTACTAGATTGTACTGGTACTAGTTGTGCTAGTGAAGAGGCTGCAGCGCTCCCTATCAGTCTCAGAGAGGGACTGTTATAGATAATCTTCTGTCTCATTTAGAAGTATATGATGGAGACTGATAGTACATAATTTACTAAAGATGCGTTGGTGTGTTGAGTTGGTGTCATATCTGTCAGAATGGCATTAGCGTCACACCTAAATTCATCTTCCAGTACACATTTTCGTTATCTGAACCATGATGGCAGTGTCTACCATGTTTCCAAACTCTCTTTATTATTATTATTATTATAATTTATTGTTATAGCGCCATTTATTCCATGGTGCTTTACATGTGAGGAGCGGTATACATAGTAAAAACATGTACAATAATCTTAAACAATACAAGTCATAACTGGTACAGGAGGAGTGAGGACCCTGCCCGCGAAGGCTCACAATCTACAAGGGATGGGTGAGAATACAGTAGGTGAGGATAGAGCTGGTCATGCAGCGATTTGGTCGATTGGTGGTCACTGCAGGTTGTAGGCTTGTCTAAAGAGATGGGTCTTCAGGTTCTTTTTGAAGGTTTCGATGGTAGGCGAGAGTCTGATGTGTTGTGGTAGAGGGTTCCAGAGTAGGGGTGATACGTGAGAGAAATCTTGTATACGATTGTGGGAAGAGGAGATAAGAGGGGAGTAGAGAAGGAGATCTTGTGAGGATCGGGGGTTGCGTGTAGGTAAGTACCGGGAGACGAGGTCACAGATGTATGGAGGAGACAGGTTTTGGATGGCTTTGTACGTCATGGTTAGGGTTTTGTACTGGAGTCTCTGGGCCATGGGGAGCCAGTGAAGGGATTGACAGAGGGGAGAGGCTGGGGAATAGCGGGGGGACAGGTGGAATAGTCGGGCAGCAGAGTTTAGAATAGATTGGAGTGATGCGAGAGTGTTAGAGGGGAGGCCACAGAGCAGGAGGTTACAGTAGTCAAGGCGAGAGATGATGAGGGCATGGACTAGGGTTGTTGCAGATTCTTGGTTGAGGAATGAACGGAATCGTGAAATATTGTTGAGTTGAAGTCGGCAGGAAGTGGAAAGGGCTTGGATATGTGGTTTGAAGAGAGATCAGCGTCAAGGATTACCCCGAGGCAGCGAGCTTGTGGGACTGGGGAGAGTGGGCAGCCATTTTCTGTAATGGATAGGTTCGTTGGGGGGGTCGCGTGAGATGGGGGAAAGATGATGAATTCTGTTTTGTCCATGTTAAGTTTCAGAAATCTAGCAGAGAAGAAGGATGAAATAGTGGACAGACATTGAGGGATTCTGGTTAGAAGGGAGGTGATATCTGGTCCAGAGATGTAGATCTGTGTGTCATCAGCATAGAGGTGATACTGAAAGCCATGAGGTTCTATGAGCTGTCCCAGGCCAAAGCTGTAAATTGAGAAGAGCAGGGGCCCAAGGACTGAACCTTGTGGGACTCCGACAGATAGGGGGCAAGGTGAGGAGGTGGTGTGTGAGTGGGAGACGCTGAATGTCCGGTCTGTTAGGTATGATGAGATCCAGGATAGGGCCAAGTCTGTGATGCCAAGGGATGAGAGGGTCTGTAGTAATAGGGAATGGACAACTGTGTCAAAGGCAGCCGACAGGTCGAGGAGGAGGAGGACAGAGTAGTGTCGCTTGCTCTTGGCGGTTAAGAGGTCATTGGTGACCTTAGTTAGGGCAGTTTCAGTGTAATGGTGTGACCGGAAGCCAGATTGTAAGCGGTCAAAGAGGGAGCAAGAAGAGAGATGGGAGGACAGTTCAAGGTAAACGTGTTGTTCCAGTAGTTTGGAGGCATAAGGGAGAAGTGATATAGGGCGATAGCTAGATACAGAGGATGGGTCAAGAGAGGGCTTTTTGAGGATAGGTGTGATGGAGGCATGTTTAAAACTTGAGGGGAAAACACCAGTTGTTAGTGATAGGTTGAAGAGATGGGTTAGGGTTGGGATGAAGACTGTGGTGAGGTTTGGGATGAGGTGGGATGGGAGCGGGTCAAGTGCACAGGTGGTGAGATGTGATTTTGAGAGTAGAGTGGAGAGTTGATCTTCTGTAATGGTGGAGAAGTTGGTTTTGGGGGTGGAGGGCTGGGAAGTCAGGAGGAAGGGCTCTGGGGGTTGTTGACCAAAACTGTCTCTGTTGCTATCAATCTTCTGCTTGAAAAATGAGGCAAAGTCTTCAGCGGAGATAAGTGGGGAGGGAGGAGGTGCTGGGGACGGAGGAGAGAATTGAAGGTGTTGAGTAACTGTTTAGGGTTGTGAGACAGGGAGGATATGAGAGATGAGAAGTAGGTTTGTTTAGCTGTGGCGAGTGTGGTCTTGAAAGTAGAGAGGGACTGTTTGAATGCGATGAAGTGCTCGTTGGAGTGGGATCTTTTCCATCTGTGCTCAGCAGCCCTGGAAGCTCGCCTCAGTTCTTTGGTCATGCTGGTGTGCCAGGGCTGTCTGTTTATTTTGCGAGCTTTGGTATGTGTAAGTGGGGCAGCAGGTTCCAAAGCTACAGCTATTGTGGTGTTATATGTGGTGTCTTTAGACATAACTTCCCTGTCGTGCTTCATCATAATCATTCGATCATTTCTTCTTTCATTCAGGCTATTAATTGCCTAGTAAAAGAAAAATGTCACTACTTTTGGCATGTTGCAGCTCCATTCATAACTTGCTATAACCTTTCACACAGATCATTGAATACTTATAATGTAGGCGATAATATCCACAGCTTGTCAACTGGCAAAACACCTCAGTCAGATGGTCATCATTTGTCACTGGCATTTTGCACTGGCAAAAGATATGTGCACCGCTAGCCAAGTGTCTGAGTAGATATTAACTGCTGAGGGGAACACATTAAGGTCTAGTTCATTCATGAATGTAGTGTCATTACCAGTGGCGTAACTTGAAACTCATGGGCCCTAATGCGAATGCTCCAATGGGGCCCCCAAATATATTAAATCTTTAATAGCAATAGTCTTTTTCTATAGGCCAAATGGACTTTTAGGGCCCCCTAGGCTCCAGGGCCCGGGTGCAATTGCAACCCCTGCACCTGTTGTAGTTACACCTCTTTTCATTACACTATTTTGTTCCAATGTTCTAAAACATTAAATATTCTATAAAAATATTTATTGCTACTTGGCTCCAGAAAACTGTATGATGTAGAAAGAATTGACTCATAAAAAATGCTCTGAAATTAGAGTGTGAAATAAGAAGGACAAGTAAAATAGCATGGTTTTCATGGACTTGGGGTCTGATTCAGAACTGTATTTGCACCTGGTTTTTTTTGTTGGAGTTTTTAGTGTTTTGCACTTTTTTTGTCTGCGCCATTTTCTTCTTTCCATTTACAGCTATTTTTTAAGTCTATTTTTTTAGTTCACAACTTTTCAAAAATTAATTTGTTAACCTTTTTGCAATTTGTCACAAATGTGCTCAAGTCCGACACTGTTGTGATTTGATGAACGCCAGATATTTTGGTGAGAATTTGGCATCAATTGTGAAACATAAGACTTTTTGCCCCAAAAAGTCACAAAAAATGCTAAAGACCATTTTTCACTTTGTGCAAAATTCATGAACCATGTGCACCATTTTGAAGAATTTTTCACAAAAAAATACAATGACAACTACAAGGAAAAAAAGTGACTTAAAACGAACCACATTTGCGGACACCACTATATGGTTCCCACTGCAGATGTCGTGGGCAAGACTGTGCTTGCCCATCCTTAGGACATAACACCATATCAGGACCAGGGTGCATACTGACACCAAAGAACTTGGCATCTTGGCTTTAATAGTTAAAATTATATCATGAAATTTGCTACTCATGGAACAGACAAGAACCTTCCAGAATGTGATGGAAAGAGAAAAATTTATGTCATAGACCCTATGAAAGTTGATTTGAAATGTAAAAGAGAGACCACACACAATATCCAAAGAGCTTTGTTGATGACTTCAGGGATTCAAATCATAGCATACTCTACACAAACAGATGAAACAAAATTAGGGCTCTATGGCAATGCATACCAGTAATCTATATATATAATCGTCTAAGGGTCACTTCCATCTGTTTGTCTGTCTGTAACGGAAGTCCCGCGTCGCTGATTGGTGCGGTCAGCAGGCTTAGTCCGACCGTGTAACATATGGGCCTCGGAATTCTGGGAGTCGTAGTTTGCTTACCCTCATAGGCCATGTAGTATTCTGCATTTTAACTACATTTCCCAGAGGCAGGGAGTACAGTGTGCAGAGAAAACAGAGAAGTGTCTGCATGGCTGCTATAGGGCAATAATGGTCTCCCTCTATGTTGCGGCTGTTTATGGTGGTCTTTGGCGGCTGGCACATGGCACTGAGGTAACTGGGCAGCGGAGTCTTGGAATAAGCCCCTGAGGCAGTGGACCCTCATCGTGTACCCACTGAGCAGCCTGCAGGTGAAGCTGCCATGTAATGTGCAGGTAAGACCCCAGGACCCGCTCACCTATCCGGACGCGGACCGGGTGTTCGTCATGGTGAGCGGGTGTCTTCCCTTCTCCCTGCAGAAGACACTGAGGCTCTGTATCTGTACTGAAGGTCCCTGCTGCGACCCAATGTCTGAGCTGAGGCTGGAAACACACAGCGAGGCTCAGAGTCCAGGAGGTCCAAGTGGGTGATAGGCGACCGCAGAGTACGGTGTGCAGGGTACGATGGGCAAAGTTCGGTGTGCAGGGTACGGTGGGAAAGGTACGGTGGGCAAAGTGCTGTGTGCAGGGTATGGTGTGCAGGGTACGGTGGGCAAGGTGCGGTGGGCAGGGTACGGTGGGCAGGGTACAGTGTGCCATTTCACGAGGATCTCATCTCCTGATGGTCCTACATGATAGGCTCTAGGAGAACTGATCTATGACTACAGCAGCAGTTGGCATCAATGTGGCTGTTTTTCTCATCTCCCTTTAGCACATTTGTGCCTGTCTGATGTTTTTGTGACCAGATGTACAATGTTAGTAAAAGAGGATTATTTTTAGGATATGCCGTGTGTATCAGATGGGTAAAGGCCATACCGCTGTGGTGTAAGGATGAGCAGATTCTCTCCAATCACCCTGGGAAATTTGGTGAATCAAATGTGCAGTGTTATTCTCCGAGGTCCAGTGCTATATATATTCTGTACACCCCTCACCTGCCGCCGTGGTCACAGAGGTTAGTAGGGTGATGGTGCCCTGGGGTCACACTATGATTACACTGAGGCTGCTATATAGTGTGATCGCTTTACATGCGGACTGTACTGTGGTTTGCGGTACGGGTTTCTCTAGAAACGACAGGCGCAGTCCAGCCGCAAATTAGCGCTGTATTTGAACCAAGCTTCGCTGATCAGCCAGCCGGGCGCGACCAATCAGCGATATATGCGTGAAATTTAACCCCCACTCACAGCGCAACGTACATACATACATACATATTCTAGAATACCCGATGCGTTAGAATCGGGCCACCATCTAGTATGTTTATAGATGGCAACATTACCCAACATTAAGCCTATAGAGAAACTGCACCATATCTACAGTGAAACAAAACGGAGGATCCATAATGCTGTTGAGCTGCTTCTTGCCTCCTAGACTTCAAGCCTTAATGATGCTATGGGGTTATTATAAAGGTATTTCTCAAGTTTTGGGACGCCAGCGAACCACAATGAGAGCTATTGTACACAAATGGCGAAAACATAGAACAGTGTTGAACCTTTCCAGGAGTGGCAGGCTGATTAAACTACAGCAAAAGCACAGTGATGACTCATCCAAGAGGTCACAAAAGACCCTACAACAACATCCAAACAACTGCAGGCCTCACTTGCCTCAGTTAAGGTCAGTGTTCATGACTCCACTATAAGAAATAGACTAGGAAAAAATGGCCTGCATGACAGAGTTTCAAGACGAAAACCACTGCTGAGCAATAAGAATATAAAGGCTTGTCTCAGTTTTGCCAGAAAACATCTTGATGATCCCCAAAACATTTGGAAGAATACTCTATGGACTGAGGAGAGAAAAGTTGAACTTTATGGAAGGTGTATGTCCCATTACATCTGCAATAGAAGTAACACCGTGTTTCAGAAAAGGAACATCATACCAAAAGTAAAATATGTTGGTGGTAGTGTGATGGTCTGGGGCTGTTTTTCTACTTCAGGACCTGGAAGACTTTCTGTGGTAAATGAAACCATGAATTCTGCTGTCTACCAAAAAAATCCTGAAAAAGGATGTCCAGCCATCTGTTTGTGACGTCATGCTGAAGCGTACCTGGGTTATGCAGCAGGACAATGATTAAAAACACACCAGCTAGTCCACCTCTGTATGGCTTAAGAAAAACAAAATTGAGACTTTGGAGTGAACTAGTCAAAGTCCTGACCTTAATGTGATTACAATGCTGTGGCATAACCTTAACCCCTTTCTGACATCGGACGTACTATCCCGTCGAGGTGGGGTGGGCCCCTATGACCACCGACGGGATAGTACATCCAGTGCGATCGGCGGCGCTCACGGGGGGAACGCGGCCGATCGCGGCCGGATGTCAGCTGCCTATCGCAGCTGACATCCGGCACTATGTGCCAGGAGCGGTCACGGACCACTCCCGGCACATTAACCCCTGGCACACCGCGATCAAACATGATCGCGATGTGCCGGCGGTGCAGGGAAGCATCGCGCAGGGAGGGGGCTCCCTGCAGGCTTCCCTGAGCCCCCCGCAGCAACGCGATGTGATCGCGTTGCTGCGAGGGTCTGCTCACCTCCCTCCCTGCTCCAGGCCCGGATCCAAGATGGCCGCGGCATCCGGGTCCTGCAGGGAGGGAGGTGGCTTCACAGAGCCTGCTCAGAGCAGGCACTGTGAAGCCTGCAGTGCTGTAAGTAAGATCAGTGATCTAACAGAGTGCTATGCAAACTGTCAGATCATTAATCTGTAATGTCCCCCCCCTGGGGCAAAGTAAAAAAAAAAATTTCCAAATGTGTAAAAAAAAAAAAAAAAATATTCCTAAATAAAGAAAAAAAAAATATATTATTCCCATAAATACATTTCTTTATCTAAATGAAAAAAAAAAAACAATAAAAGTACACATATGTAGTATCGCCACGTCCGTAACGGCCCAACCTATAAAACTGGCCCACTAGTTAACCCCTTCAGTAAACACCGTAAGAAAAAAAAAAAAAACGAGGCAAAAAACAACGCTTTATTATCATACCGCCAAACAAAAAGTGGAATAACACGCGATCAAAAAGACAGATATAAATAAACATGGTACCACTGAAAACTTCATCTTGTCCCGCAAAAAACGAGCTGCCATACAGCATCATCAGCAAAAAAATAAAAAAGTTATAGTCCTGAAAATAAAGCGATGCAAAAATATTTTTTCTATAAAATAGTTTTTATCGTATAAAAGTGCCAAAACATAAAAAAATGATATAAATGAGGTGTCGCTGTAATCGTACTGACCCGAAGAATAAAACTGCTTTATCAATTTTACCAAATGCGGAACGGTATAAACGCCTCCCCCAAAAGAAATTCATGAATAGCTGGTTTTTGGTCATTCTGCCTCACAAAAATCGGAATAAAAAGCGATCAAAAAATGTCACGTGCCCGAAAATGTTACAAATAAAAACATCAACTCGTCCCGCAAAAAACAAGACCTCACATGACTCTGTGGACCAAAATATGGAAAAATTATAGCTCTCAAAATGTGGTAACGCAAAAAATATTTTTTGCAATAAAAAGCGTCTTTCAGTGTGTGACAGCTGCCAATCATAAAAATCCGCTAAAAAACCCGCTATAAAAGAAAATCAACCCCCCCTTCATCACCCCCTTAGTTAGGGAAAAATTAAAAAAATATATTTATTTCCATTTTCCCATGGAAAATAGCTAGGGTTAGGGTTAGGGCTAGGGTTAGGGTTAGGGCTAGGGTTAGGGCTAGGGTTAGGGCTAGGGTTAGGGTTAGGGTTAGGGCTAGGGTTAGGGCTAGGGTTAGGGTTAGGGCTAGGGTTAGGGCTAGGGTTAGGGTTAGGGCTAGGGTTAGGGCTAGGGTTAGGGCTAGGGTTAGGGTTAGGGCTACAGTTTGGGTTGGGGCTAAAGTTAGGGTTGGGGCTAAAGTTACAGTTAGGGTTTAGATTACATTTACAGTTGGGAATAGGGCTGGGATTAGGGTTAGGGGTGTGTCAGGGTTAGAGGTGTGGTTAGGGTTACTGTTGGGATTAGGGTTAGGGGTGTGTTTGGATTAGGGTTTCAGTTATAATTGGGGGGTTTCCACTGTTTAGGCACATCAGGGTCTCTCCAAATGCGACATGGCGTCCGATCTCAATTCCAGCCAATTCAGCGTTGAAAAAGTAAAACAGTGCTTCTTCCCTTCCGAGCTCTCCCGTGTGCCCAAACAGGGGTTTACCCCAACATATGGGGTATTAGCGTACTCAGGACAAATAGGACAGCAACTTTTGGGGTCCAATTTCTTCTGTTACCCTTGGGAAAATACAAAACTGGGGGCTAAAAAATTATTTTTGTGGGGAAAAAATAGATTTTTTATTTTCACGGCTCTGCGTTATAAACTGTAGTGAAACACTTGGGGGTTCAAAGTTCTCACAGCACATCTAGATAAGTTCCCTGGGGGTCTAGTTTCCAATATGGGGTCACTTGTGGGGGGTTTCTACTGTTTAGGTACATTAGGGGTTCTGCAAACGCAATGTGACGCCTGCAGACCATTCCATCTAAGTTTGCATTCCAAATGGCACTCCTTCCCTTCCGAGCCCTCCCATGCGCCCAAACGGTGGTTCCCCCCCGCATATGGGGTATCAGTGTACTCAGGGCAAATTGGACAACAACTTTTGGGGTCGAATTTCTCCTCTTACCCTCGGGAAAATACAAAACTGGGGGCTAAAAAAAATTTTTTAGGGAAAGTTTTTTTTTTACATTTTCACGGCTCTGCGTTACAAACTGTAGTGAAACACTTGGGGATTCAAAGCTCTCATAACATATCTAGATGAGTTCCTTAGGGGGTCTAGTTTCCAAAATGGTGTCACTTGTGGGGGGTTTCTACTGTTTAGGTACATTAGGGGCTCTGCAAACGCAATGTGACACCTGCAGACCATTCCATCTAAGTCTGCATTCAAATGGCACTCCTTCCCTTCCAAGCCCTCCCATGCGCCCAAACAGTGGTTCCCCCCACATATGGTGTATCATCGCACTCAGGACAAATTGGGCAACAAATTTTGGGGTCCAATTTCTCCTGTTACCCTCGGGAAAATACAAAACTGGGGGCTAAAAAAATAATTTTTGTGGGAAAAAATGTTTGTTTTATTTTTACGGCTCTGCATTATAAACTTCTGTGAAGCAATTGGTGGGTCAAAGTGCTCACCACACCTCTAGATAAGTTCCTTAGGGGGTCTACTTTCCAAAATGGTGTCACTTGTGGGGGGTTTCAATGTTTAGGCACATCAGTGGCTCTCCAAACGCAACATGGCGTCCCATCTCAATTCCTGTCAATTTTGCATTTAAAAGTCAAACGGCGCTCTGTTGTGAATTCTGTTATCGAACTCCCTCCTGTGGTCATGAATGGTACTTCGGCGAGTTCTGTCCATGGACTCCCTCTGGTGGCTGTGAGTGGAGCTGCTGCTTCTGAGGTTCATTCCACAGGTGACGTGGTTTATTCTTTGGCTGGCTGCTCTATTTAACTCCACTCAGATCGTTACTCCATGCCAGCTGTCAATGTTCTTGTACTGGTTCAGTTCGCTCTTGGATCTTTCTGGTGACCTGTCTACTCCAGCAGAAGCTAAGTCCCTGCTAGTTAATTATTTGTTCATTGTTTCCTTGTCCAGCTGGCTATCATGATCTAGCCTTGCTAGCTGGAAGCTCTAGGATGCAGAGTGGCACCTCCGCACCGTGAGTCGGTGCGGAGGTCTTTTTGCACACTCTGTGTGGTCTTTTTGTAGTGTTTTGTGCTGACCGCAAAGATACCTTTCCTATCCTCAGTCTGTTTAGTAAGTCTGGCCTCCCTTTGCTGAAACCTGTTTCATTTCTGTGTTTGTGACTTTCATCTTAACTCACAGTCAATATATGTGGGGGGCTGCCTTTTCCTTTGGGGAATTTCTCTGAGGCAAGGTAGGCTTTATTTTCTATCTTTAGGGCTAGTTAGCTCTTAGGCTGTGAAGAGGCGTCTAGGTCGTGTTAGGTACGCTCCACGGCTATTTCTAGTTGTGTGATAGGACTAGGGGTTGCGGTCAGCAGAGCTCCCACTTCCCAGAGCTTGTCCTGTGTGAGTTTAACCATCAGGTCGTTCCGGGTGCTCCTAACCACCAGGTCCATAATAGTACAGCTGGCCAAAAGTATTAATGCATCTCAATAGAGGGATAAGAGAAGTTCTGAGACCATTTTTTTTTCTCTGCAGTGTTTTTTGTCTTTCTTTTCCCCTAAACCTCTGGGTGGTTCAGGACACAGGTGTAGATATGGACATTCAAGGTCTGTCCTCTTGTGTGGATCATCTCACTGCAAGGGTACAAAACATTCAAGATTTTGTGGTTCAGAATCCGATGTTAGAGCCTAGAATTCCTATTCCTGATTTGTTTTCTAGGGATAGATCTAAGTTCCTGAATTTCAAAAATAATTGTAAACTGTTTCTAGCTTTGAAACCCGCTCCTCTGGTGACCCCGTCCAACAAGTAAAAATCATTATTTCTTTGTTGCGTGGTGACCCTCAAGACTGGGCATTTTCTTTTGCGCCAGGAGATCCTGCATTGCGTGATGTAGATGCGTTTTTTCTGGCGCTTGGATTGCTTTATGATGAACCAAATTCAGTGGATCAGGCAGAGAAAATCTTGCTGGCTTTGTGTCAGGGTCAGGATGAAGCGGAGGTGTACTGTCAGAAGTTTAGAAAGTGGTCTGTGCTTACTCAGTGGAATGAGTGTGCCCTGACGGCAATTTTCAGAAAGGGTCTTTCTGAAGCCCTTAAGGATGTCATGGTGGGATTTCCCACGCCTGCTGGTCTGAATGAGTCTATGTCCTTGGCCATTCAGATCGATCGGCGCTTGCGTGAGCGCAAAGCTGTGCACCATTTGGCGGTATTCTCTGAGCATAGGCCTGAGCCTATGCAGTGTGATAGGACTTTGACCAGAGCTAAACGGCAAGAACACAGACGTCTGAATGGGCTGTGTTTTTACTGTGGTGATTCCACTCATGCTATCTCCGATTGTCCTAAGCGCACTAAGCGGTTCGCTAGGTCTGCCACCATTGGTATGGTACAGTCTAAATTTCTTTTGTCCGTTACTCTGATTTGCTCTCTGTCGTCCTATTCTGTTATGGCATTTGTGGATTCAGCCCTTGCAGTATCCTATTCCATTGAGAGGAATTGATGCTACGCCTTTGGCCAAGAATGAGCCTCAGTACTGGACTCAATTGACCATGTGCATGGCTCCTGTACATCAGGAGGATATTCGCTTTTTGGTGTTGCATAATCTGCATGATGTGGTCATTTTGGGGTTGCCATGGCTACAGGTCCATAATCCAGTATTGGATTGGAAATCTATGTCTGTGTCCGGCTGGTGGTAGTAGGCCCCAACCCAACTAGTAGCCCCGCTGCAGTTGTTCCATTAAAAAACTATTTAACAAGAGCCTGAAGATTGAAGCTCAGGAAAGGCAACCTGAAGAACACCTTGGAGCGGCATACACTCGTAGTAGGCCCCAACCCAACTAGTAGCCCCACTGCAGTTTTTCGATTAAAAAACTATGTAACGAGAGCCTGAAGATTGAAGCTCAGGAAAGGCAACCTGGAGAACACCTTGGAGCGGCAGACACCGTTAGTAGGCCTCAACCAAACTAGTAGCCCCACTGCAGTTGTTCGATTAAAAAACTATTTAACAAGAGCCTGAAGATTGAAGCTCAGGAAAGGCAACCTGGAGAACACCTTGGAGTGGCATACACCGTTAGTAGGCCCCAACCCAAATAGTAGCTCCACTGCAGTTGTTCGATTAAAAAACTATTTAACAAGAGCCTGGAGATTGAAGCTCAGGAAAGGCAACCTGGAGAACACTTTGGAGCGGCATACACTGTTAGTAGGCCCCAACCCAACTAGTAGGCCAAATGCAGTTGTTCCATTTAACAACTATTTAACAAGAGCCTGAAGATTGAAGCTAAGGAAAGGCATCCTGGAGAACACCTTGGAGCGGCAGACACTGGTAGTAGACCCCAACCCAACTAGTAGCCCCACTGCAGTTGTTCCATTAAAAAAACTATTTAACAAGAGCCTGAAGATTGAAGCTCAGGAAAGGCAACCAGGAGAACACCTTGGAGCGGCAGACACTGGTAGTAGGCCCCAACCCAACTAGTAGCCCCACTGCAGTTGTTCGATTAAAAAACTATTTAACAAGAGCCTGAAGATTGAAGCTCAGGAAAGGCAACCTGGAGAACACCTTGGAGCGGCATACACAATTAGTAGGCCCCAACCCAACTAGTAGCCCCACTGCAGTTGTTCCATTAAAAAACTATTTAACAAGAGCCTGAAGATTGAAGCTCAGGAAAGGCAACCAGGGGAACACCTTGGAGCGGCAGACACTGGTAGTAGGCCCCAACCCAACTAGTAGCCCCACTTCAGTTGTTCCAATAAAAAACTATTTAACAAGAGCCTGAAGATTGAAGCTCAGGAAAGGCAACCAGGGGAACACCTTGGAGCGGCATACACTGGTAGTAGGCCCCAACCCAACTAGTAGCCCCACTGCAGTTGTTCGATTAAAAAACTATTTAACAACAGCCTGAAGATTGAAGCTCAGGAAAGGCAACCTGGAGAACACCTTGGAGCGGCATACACCATTAGTAGGCCCCAACCCAACTAGTAGGCCAAATGCAGTTGTTCCATTAAAAAACTATTTAACAAGAGCCTGAAGATTGAAGCTCAGGAAAGGCAACCTTGAGAACACCTTGGAGCGGCATACACTGGTAGTAGGCCCCAACCCAACTAGTAGCCCAACTGCAGTTGTTCCATTAAAAAACTATTTAACGAGAGCCTGAAGATTGAAGCTCAGGAAAGGCAACCAGGAGAACACCTTGGAGCGGCATACACTGGTAGTAGGCCCCAACCCAACTAGTAGCCCCACTGCAGTTGTTCGATTAAAAAACTATTTAACGAGAGCCTGAAGATTGAAGTTCAGGAAAGGCAACCCGGAGAACACCTTGGAACGGCAGACACCGTTAGTAGGCCCAAACCAAACTACTAGCCTCACTGCAGTTGTTCGATTAAAAAACTATTTAACAAGAGCCTGAAGATTGAAGCTCAGGAAAGGCAACCTGGAGAACACCTTGGAGCGGCATACACCGTTAGTAGGCCCCAACCCAACTAGTAGCCCCACTGCAGTTGTTCGATTAAAAAACTATTTAACAAGAGCCTGAAGATTGAAGCTCAGGAAAGGCAACCTGGAGAACACCTTGGAGCGGCATACACCGTTAGTAGGCCCCAACCCAACTAGTAGGCCAAATGCAGTTGTTCCATTTAACAACTATTTAGCAAGAGCCTGAAGTTTGAAGGTCAGGAAAGGCAACCTGGAGAACACCTTGGAGCGGCAGACACTGGTAGTAGGCCCCAACCCAACTAGTAGCCCCACTGCAGATGTTCCATTAAAAAACTATTTAACAAGAGCCTGAAGATTGAAGCTCAGGAAAGGCAACCTGGAGAACACCTTGGAGCGGCAGACACTGGTAGTAGGCCCCAACCCAACTAGTAGCCCCGCTGCAGTTGTTCCATTAAAAAACTATTTAACAAGAGCCTGAAGATTGAAGCCCAGGAAAGGCAACCTGAAGAACACCTCGGAGCGGCATACACTCGTAGTAGGCCCCAACCCAACTAGTAGCCCCACTGCAGTTGTTCGATTAAAAAACTATTTAACGAGAGCCTGAAGATTGAAGCTCAGGAAAGGCAACCTGGAGAACACCTTGGAGCGGCAGACACCGTTAGTATGTCTCAACCAAACTAGTAGCCCCACTGCAGTTGTTCGATTAAAAAACTATTTAACAAGAGCCTGAAGATTGAAGCTCAGGAAAGGCAACCAGGAGAACACCTTGGAGCGGCATACACTGTTAGTAGGCCCCAACCCAACTAGTAGGCCAAATGCAGTTGTTCCATTTAATAAATATTTAACAAGAGCCAGAAGATTGAAGCTCAGGAAAGGCAACCTGGAGAACACCTTGGAGCGGCATACACCATTAGTAGGCCCCAACCCAACTAGTAGTCCAAATGCAGTTGTTCCATTAAAAAACTATTTAACAAGAGCCTTAAGATTGAAGCTCAGGAAAGGCAACCAGGGGAACACCTTGGAGCGGCAGACACTGGTAGTAGGCCCCAACCCAACTAGTAGCCCCACTTCAGTTGTTCCAATAAAAAACTATTTAACAAGAGCCTGAAGATTGAAGCTCAGGAAAGGCAACCAGGGGAACACCTTGGAGCGGCATACACTGGTAGTAGGCCCCAACCCAACTAGTAGCCCCACTGCAGTTGTTCGATTAAAAAACTATTTAACAACAGCCTGAAGATTGAAGCTCAGGAAAGGCAACCTGGAGAACACCTTGGAGCGGCATACACCATTAGTAGGCCCCAACCCAACTAGTAGGCCAAATGCAGTTGTTCCATTAAAAAACTATTTAACAAGAGCCTGAAGATTGAAGCTCAGGAAAGGCAACCTTGAGAACACCTTGGAGCGGCATACACTGGTAGTAGGCCCCAACCCAACTAGTAGCCCAACTGCAGTTGTTCCATTAAAAAACTATTTAACGAGAGCCTGAAGATTGAAGCTCAGGAAAGGCAACCAGGAGAACACCTTGGAGCGGCATACACTGGTAGTAGGCCCCAACCCAACTAGTAGCCCCACTGCAGTTGTTCAATTAAAAAACTATTTAACGAGAGCCTGAAGATTGAAGTTCAGGAAAGGCAACCCGGAGAACACCTTGGAGCGGCAGACACCGTTAGTAGGCCCAAACCAAACTACTAGCCTCACTGCAGTTGTTCGATTAAAAAACTATTTAACAAGAGCCTGAAGATTGAAGCTCAGGAAAGGCAACCTGGAGAACACCTTGGAGCGGCATACACCGTTAGTAGGCCCCAACCCAACTAGTAGCCCCACTGCAGTTGTTCGATTAAAAAACTATTTAACAAGAGCCTGAAGATTGAAGCTCAGGAAAGGCAACCTGGAGAACACCTTGGAGCGGCATACACCGTTAGTACGCCCCAACCCAACTAGTAGGCCAAATGCAGTTGTTCCATTTAACAACTATTTAGCAAGAGCCTGAAGTTTGAAGGTCAGGAAAGGCAACCTGGAGAACACCTTGGAGCGGCAGACACTGGTAGTAGGCCCCAACCCAACTAGTAGCCCCACTGCAGATGTTCCATTAAAAAACTATTTAACAAGAGCCTGAAGATTGAAGCTCAGGAAAGGCAACCTGGAGAACACCTTGGAGCGGCAGACACTGGTAGTAGGCCCCAACCCAACTAGTAGCCCCGCTGCAGTTGTTCCATTAAAAAACTATTTAACAAGAGCCTGAAGATTGAAGCCCAGGAAAGGCAACCTGAAGAACACCTCGGAGCGGCATACACTCGTAGTAGGCCCCAACCCAACTAGTAGCCCCACTGCAGTTGTTCGATTAAAAAACTATTTAACAAGAGCCTGAAGATTGAAGCTCAGGAAAGGCAACCTGGAGAACACCTTGGAGCGGCAGACACCGTTAGTATGCCTCAACCAAACTAGTAGCCCCACTGCAGTTGTTCGATTAAAAAACTATTTAACAAGAGCCTGAAGATTGAGGCTCAGGAAAGGCAACCAGGAGAACACCTTGGAGCGGCATACACTGTTAGTAGGCCCCAACCCAACTAGTAGGCCAAATGCAGTTGTTCCATTTAACAAATATTTAACAAGAGCCAGAAGATTGAAGCTCAGGAAAGGCAACCTGGAGAACACCTTGGAGCGGCATACACCATTAGTAGGCCCCAACCCAACTAGTAAGCCAAATGCAGTTGTTCCATTAAAAAACTATTTAACAAGAGCCTTAAGATTGAAGCTCAGGAAAGGCAACCTTGAGAACACCTTGGAGCGGCAGACACTGGTAGTAGGCCCCAACCCAACTAGTAGCCCAACTGCAGTTGTTCCATTAAAAATCTATTTAACAAGAGCCTGAAGATTGAAGCTCAGGAAAGGCAACCTGGAGAACACCTTGGAGCGGCATACACCGTTAGTAGGCACTGACCCAACTAGTAGGCCAAATACAGTTGTTCCATTTAACAACTATTTAGCAAGAGCCTGAAGTTTGAAGGTCAGGAAAGGCAACCTGGAGAACACCTTGGTGCGGCAGACACTGGTAGTAGGCCCCAACCCAACTAGTAGCCCCACTGCAGATGTTCCATTAAAAAACTATTTAACGAGAGCCTGAAGATTGAAGCTCAGGAAAGGCATTCTGGAGAACACCTTGGAGCGGCATACACTTGTAGTAGGCCCCAACCCATCTAGTAGCCCCACTGCAGTTGTTCGATTAAAAAACTATTTAACAAGAGCCTGAAGATTGAAGCTCAGGAAAGGCAACCTGGAGAACACCTTGGAGCGGCATACACCGTTAGTAGGCCTCAACCAAACTAGTAGCCCCACTGCAGTTGTTCGATTAAAAAACTATTTAACAAGAGCCTGAAGATTGAAGCTCAGGAAAGGCAACCTGGAGGACACCTTGGAGCGGCATACACCGTTAGTAGGCCCCAACCCAACTAGTAGCCCCACTGCAGTTGTTATATTAAAAAACTATTTAACAAGAGCCTGAAGATTGAAGCTCAGGAAAGGCAACCTGGAGAACACCTTGGAGCGGCATACACCGTTAGTAGGCCCCAACCCAACTAGTAGGTCAAATGCAGTTGTTCCATTTAACAACTATTTAACAAGAGCCTGAAGATTGAAGCTCAGGAAAGGCAACCTGGAGAACACCTTAGAGCGGCAGACACTGGTAGTAGGCCCCAACCCAACTAGTAGCCCCGCTGCAGTTGTTCCATTAAAAAACTATTTAACAAGAGCCTGAAGATTGAAGCTCAGGAAAGGCAACCTGAAGAACACCTCGGAGCGGCATACACTCGTAGTAGGCCCCAACCCAACTAGTAGCCCCACTGCAGTTGTTCGATTAAAAAACTATTTAACAAGAGCCTGAAGATTGAAGCTCAGGAAAGGCAACCTGGAGAACACCTTGGAGCGGCATACATCGTTAGTAGGCCTCAACCAAACTAGTAGTCCCACTGCAGTTGTTCGATTAAAAAACTATTTAACAAGAGCCTGAAGATTGAAGCTCAGGAAAGGCAACCTGGAGAACACCTTGGAGTGGCATACACCGTTAGTAGGCCCCAACCCAAATAGTAGCTCCACTGCAGTTGTTCGATTAAAAAACTATTTAATAAGAGCCTGAAGATTGAAGCTCAGGAAAGGCAACCTGGAGAACACCTTGGAGCGGCATACACCGTTAGTAGGCCCCAACCCAACTAGTAGGCCAAATTCAGTTGTTCCATTTAAAAACTATTTAACAAGAGCCTGAAGATTGAAGCTCAGGAAAGACAACCAGGAGAACACCTTGGAGCGGCAGACACTGGTAGTAGGCCCCAACCCAACTAGTAGACCCACTGCAGTTGTTCCATTAAAAAACTATTTAACAAGAGCCTGAAGATTGAAGCTCAGGAAAGGCAACCTGGAGAACACCTTGGAGCGGCATACACTGGTAGTAGACCCCAACCCAACTAGTAGCCCCACTGCAGTTGTTCGATTAAAAAACTATTTAACGAGAGCCTGAAGATTGAATCTCAGGAAAGGCAACCTAGAGAACACCTTGGAGCGGCATACACTAGTAGTAGGCCCCAACCCAACTAGTAGCCCAACTGCAGTTGTTCGATTAAAAAACTATTTAATGAGAGCCTGAAAATTGAAGCTCAGGAAAGGCAACCTGGAGAACACCTTGGAGCGGCATACACTGGTAGTAGGCCCCAACCCAACTAGTAGCCCCACTGCAGTTGTTCGATTAAAAAACTATTTAACGAGAGCCTGAAGATTGAAGCTCAGGAAAGGCAACCTGGAGAACACCTTGGAGCGGCAGACACCGTTAGTATGCCTCAACCAAACTAGTAGCCCCACTGCAGTTGTTCGATTAAAAAACTATTTAACAAGAGCCTGAAGATTGAAGCTCAGGAAAGGCAACCAGGAGAACACCTTGGAGCGGCATACACTGTTAGTAGGCCCCAACCCAACTAGTAGGCCAAATGCAGTTGTTCCATTTAACAAATATTTAACAAGAGCCAGAAGATTGAAGCTCAGGAAAGGCAACCTGGAGAACACCTTGGAGCGGCATACACCATTAGTAGGCCCCAACCCAACTAGTAGGCCAAATGCAGTTGTTCCATTAAAAAACTATTTAACAAGAGCCTTAAGATTGAAGCTCAGGAAAGGCAACCTTGAGAACACCTTGGAGCGGCAGACACTGGTAGTAGGCCCCAACCCAACTAGTAGCCCAACTGCAGTTGTTCCATTAAAAATCTATTTAACAAGAGCCTGAAGATTGAAGCTCAGGAAAGGCAACCTGGAGAACACCTTGGAGCGGCATACACCGTTAGTAGGCACTGACCCAACTAGTAGGCCAAATACAGTTGTCCCATTTAACAACTATTTAGCAAGAGCCTGAAGTTTGAAGGTCAGGAAAGGCAACCTGGAGAACACCTTGGTGCAGCAGACACTGGTAGTAGGCCCCAACCCAACTAGTAGCCCCACTGCAGATGTTCCATTAAAAAACTATTTAACGAGAGCCTGAAGATTGAAGCTCAGGAAAGGCAACCTGGAGAACACCTTGGAGCGGCATACACTCGTAGTAGGCCCCAACCCATCTAGTAGCCCCACTGCAGTTGTTCGATTAAAAAACTATTTAACAAGAGCCTGAAGATTGAAGCTCAGGAAAGGCAACCTGGAGAACACCTTGGAGCGGCATACACTGGTAGTAGGCCCCAACCCAACTAGTAGCCCAACTGCAGTTGTTCCATTAAAAAACTATTTAACGAGAGCCTGAAGATTGAAGCTCAGGAAAGGCAACCAGGAGAACACCTTGGAGCGGCATACACTGGTAGTAGGCCCCAACCCAACTAGTAGCCCCACTGCAGTTGTTCGATTAAAAAACTATTTAACGAGAGCCTGAAGATTGAAGTTCAGGAAAGGCAACCCGGAGAACACCTTGGAGCGGCAGACACCGTTAGTAGGCCCAAACCAAACTACTAGCCTCACTGCAGTTGTTCGATTAAAAAACTATTTAACAAGAGCCTGAAGATTGAAGCTCAGGAAAGGCAACCTGGAGAACACCTTGGAGCGGCATACACCGTTAGTAGGCCCCAACCCAACTAGTAGCCCCACTGCAGTTGTTCGATTAAAAAACTATTTAACAAGAGCCTGAAGATTGAAGCTCAGGAAAGGCAACCTGGAGAACACCTTGGAGCGGCATACACCGTTAGTACGCCCCAACCCAACTAGTAGGCCAAATGCAGTTGTTCCATTTAACAACTATTTAGCAAGAGCCTGAAGTTTGAAGGTCAGGAAAGGCAACCTGGAGAACACCTTGGAGCGGCAGACACTGGTAGTAGGCCCCAACCCAACTAGTAGCCCCACTGCAGATGTTCCATTAAAAAACTATTTAACAAGAGCCTGAAGATTGAAGCTCAGGAAAGGCAACCTGGAGAACACCTTGGAGCGGCAGACACTGGTAGTAGGCCCCAACCCAACTAGTAGCCCCGCTGCAGTTGTTCCATTAAAAAACTATTTAACAAGAGCCTGAAGATTGAAGCCCAGGAAAGGCAACCTGAAGAACACCTCGGAGCGGCATACACTCGTAGTAGGCCCCAACCCAACTAGTAGCCCCACTGCAGTTGTTCGATTAAAAAACTATTTAACAAGAGCCTGAAGATTGAAGCTCAGGAAAGGCAACCTGGAGAACACCTTGGAGCGGCAGACACCGTTAGTATGCCTCAACCAAACTAGTAGCCCCACTGCAGTTGTTCGATTAAAAAACTATTTAACAAGAGCCTGAAGATTGAGGCTCAGGAAAGGCAACCAGGAGAACACCTTGGAGCGGCATACACTGTTAGTAGGCCCCAACCCAACTAGTAGGCCAAATGCAGTTGTTCCATTTAACAAATATTTAACAAGAGCCAGAAGATTGAAGCTCAGGAAAGGCAACCTGGAGAACACCTTGGAGCGGCATACACCATTAGTAGGCCCCAACCCAACTAGTAGGCCAAATGCAGTTGTTCCATTAAAAAACTATTTAACAAGAGCCTTAAGATTGAAGCTCAGGAAAGGCAACCTTGAGAACACCTTGGAGCGGCAGACACTGGTAGTAGGCCCCAACCCAACTAGTAGCCCAACTGCAGTTGTTCCATTAAAAATCTATTTAACAAGAGCCTGAAGATTGAAGCTCAGGAAAGGCAACCTGGAGAACACCTTGGAGCGGCATACACCGTTAGTAGGCACTGACCCAACTAGTAGGCCAAATACAGTTGTTCCATTTAACAACTATTTAGCAAGAGCCTGAAGTTTGAAGGTCAGGAAAGGCAACCTGGAGAACACCTTGGTGCGGCAGACACTGGTAGTAGGCCCCAACCCAACTAGTAGCCCCACTGCAGATGTTCCATTAAAAAACTATTTAACGAGAGCCTGAAGATTGAAGCTCAGGAAAGGCATTCTGGAGAACACCTTGGAGCGGCATACACTCGTAGTAGGCCCCAACCCATCTAGTAGCCCCACTGCAGTTGTTCGATTAAAAAACTATTTAACAAGAGCCTGAAGATTGAAGCTCAGGAAAGGCAACCTGGAGAACACCTTGGAGCGGCATACACCGTTAGTATGCCTCAACCAAACTAGTAGCCCCACTGCAGTTGTTCGATTAAAAAACTATTTAACAAGAGCCTGAAGATTGAAGCTCAGGAAAGGCAACCTGGAGGACACCTTGGAGCGGCATACACCGTTAGTAGGCCCCAACCCAACTAGTAGCCCCACTGCAGTTGTTATATTAAAAAACTATTTAACAAGAGCCTGAAGATTGAAGCTCAGGAAAGGCAACCTGGAGAACACCTTGGAGCGGCATACACCGTTAGTAGGCCCCAACCCAACTAGTAGGCCAAATGCAGTTGTTCCATTTAACAACTATTTAACAAGAGCCTGAACATTGAAGCTCAGGAAAGGCAACCTGGAGAACACCTTAGAGCGGCAGACACTGGTAGTAGGCCCCAACCCAACTAGTAGCCCCGCTGCAGTTGTTCCATTAAAAAACTATTTAACAAGAGCCTGAAGATTGAAGCTCAGGAAAGGCAACCTGAAGAACACCTCGGAGCGGCATACACTCGTAGTAGGCCCCAACCCAACTAGTAGCCCCACTGCAGTTGTTCGATTAAAAAACTATTTAACAAGAGCCTGAAGATTGAAGCTCAGGAAAGGCAACCTGGAGAACACCTTGGAGCGGCATACATCGTTAGTAGGCCTCAACCAAACTAGTAGTCCCACTGCAGTTGTTCGATTAAAAAACTATTTAACAAGAGCCTGAAGATTGAAGCTCAGGAAAGGCAACCTGGAGAACACCTTGGAGTGGCATACACCGTTAGTAGGCCCCAACCCAAATAGTAGCTCCACTGCAGTTGTTCGATTAAAAAACTATTTAATAAGAGCCTGAAGATTGAAGCTCAGGAAAGGCAACCTGGAGAACACCTTGGAGCGGCATACACCGTTAGTAGGCCCCAACCCAACTAGTAGGCCAAATTCAGTTGTTCCATTTAAAAACTATTTAACAAGAGCCTGAAGATTGAAGCTCAGGAAAGACAACCAGGAGAACACCTTGGAGCGGCAGACACTGGTAGTAGGCCCCAACCCAACTAGTAGACCCACTGCAGTTGTTCCATTAAAAAACTATTTAACAAGAGCCTGAAGATTGAAGCTCAGGAAAGGCAACCTGGAGAACACCTTGGAGCGGCATACACTGGTAGTAGACCCCAACCCAACTAGTAGCCCCACTGCAGTTGTTCGATTAAAAAACTATTTAACGAGAGCCTGAAGATTGAATCTCAGGAAAGGCAACCTAGAGAACACCTTGGAGCGGCATACACTAGTAGTAGGCCCCAACCCAACTAGTAGCCCAACTGCAGTTGTTCGATTAAAAAACTATTTAATGAGAGCCTGAAAATTGAAGCTCAGGAAAGGCAACCTGGAGAACACCTTGGAGCGGCATACACTGGTAGTAGGCCCCAACCCAACTAGTAGCCCCACTGCAGTTGTTCGATTAAAAAACTATTTAACGAGAGCCTGAAGATTGAAGCTCAGGAAAGGCAACCTGGAGAACACCTTGGAGCGGCAGACACCGTTAGTATGCCTCAACCAAACTAGTAGCCCCACTGCAGTTGTTCGATTAAAAAACTATTTAACAAGAGCCTGAAGATTGAAGCTCAGGAAAGGCAACCAGGAGAACACCTTGGAGCGGCATACACTGTTAGTAGGCCCCAACCCAACTAGTAGGCCAAATGCAGTTGTTCCATTTAACAAATATTTAACAAGAGCCAGAAGATTGAAGCTCAGGAAAGGCAACCTGGAGAACACCTTGGAGCGGCATACACCATTAGTAGGCCCCAACCCAACTAGTAGGCCAAATGCAGTTGTTCCATTAAAAAACTATTTAACAAGAGCCTTAAGATTGAAGCTCAGGAAAGGCAACCTTGAGAACACCTTGGAGCGGCAGACACTGGTAGTAGGCCCCAACCCAACTAGTAGCCCAACTGCAGTTGTTCCATTAAAAATCTATTTAACAAGAGCCTGAAGATTGAAGCTCAGGAAAGGCAACCTGGAGAACACCTTGGAGCGGCATACACCGTTAGTAGGCACTGACCCAACTAGTAGGCCAAATACAGTTGTCCCATTTAACAACTATTTAGCAAGAGCCTGAAGTTTGAAGGTCAGGAAAGGCAACCTGGAGAACACCTTGGTGCAGCAGACACTGGTAGTAGGCCCCAACCCAACTAGTAGCCCCACTGCAGATGTTCCATTAAAAAACTATTTAACGAGAGCCTGAAGATTGAAGCTCAGGAAAGGCAACCTGGAGAACACCTTGGAGCGGCATACACTCGTAGTAGGCCCCAACCCATCTAGTAGCCCCACTGCAGTTGTTCGATTAAAAAACTATTTAACAAGAGCCTGAAGATTGAAGCTCAGGAAAGGCAACCTGGAGAACACCTTGGAGCGGCATACACCGTTAGTAGGCCTCAACCAAACTAGTAGCCCCACTGCAGTTGTTCGATTAAAAAACTATTTAACAAGAGCCTGAAGATTGAAGCTCAGGAAAGGCAACCTGGAGAACACCTTGGAGCGGCATACACCGTTAGTAGGCCCCAACCCAACTAGTAGCCCCACTGCAGTTGTTATATTAAAAAACTATTTAACAAGAGCCTGAAGATTGAAGCTCAGGAAAGGCAACCTGGAGAACACCTTGGAGCGGCATACACCGTTAGTAGGCCCCAACCCAACTAGTAGGCCAAATGCAGTTGTTCCATTTAACAACTATTTAACAAGAGCCTGAAGATTGAAGCTCAGGAAAGGCAACCTGGAGAACACCTTAGAGCGGCAGACCCTGGTAGTAGGCCCCAACCCAACTAGTAGCCCCGCTGCAGTTGTTCCATTAAAAAACTATTTAACAAGAGCCTGAAGATTGAAGCTCAGGAAAGGCAACCTGAAGAACACCTCGGAGCGGCATACACTCGTAGTAGGCCCCAACCCAACTAGTAGCCCCACTGCAGTTGTTCGATTAAAAAACTATTTAACAAGAGCCTGAAGATTGAAGCTCAGGAAAGGCAACCTGGAGAACACCTTGGAGCGGCATACATCGTTAGTAGGCCTCAACCAAACTAGTAGTCCCACTGCAGTTGTTCGATTAAAAAACTATTTAACAAGAGCCTGAAGATTGAAGCTCAGGAAAGGCAACCTGGAGAACACCTTGGAGTGGCATACACCGTTAGTAGGCCCCAACCCAAATAGTAGCTCCACTGCAGTTGTTCGATTAAAAAACTATTTAACAAGAGCCTGAAGATTGAAGCTCAGGAAAGGCAACCTGGAGAACACCTTGGAGCGGCATACACCGTTAGTAGGCCCCAACCCAACTAGTAGGCCAAATTCAGTTGTTCCATTTAAAAACTATTTAACAAGAGCCTGAAGATTGAAGCTCAGGAAAGACAACCAGGAGAACACCTTGGAGCGGCAGACACTGGTAGTAGGCCCCAACCCAACTAGTAGACCCACTGCAGTTGTTCCATTAAAAAACTATTTAACAAGAGCCTGAAGATTGAAGCTCAGGAAAGGCAACCTGGAGAACACCTTGGAGCGGCATACACTGGTAGTAGACCCCAACCCAACTAGTAGCCCCACTGCAGTTGTTCGATAAAAAAACTATTTAACGAGAGCCTGAAGATTGAAGCTCAGGAAAGGCAACCTAGAGAACACCTTGGAGCGGCATACACTAGTAGTAGGCCCCAACCCAACTAGTAGCCCAACTGCAGTTGTTCGATTAAAAAACTATTTAACGAGAGCCTGAAGATTGAAGCTCAGGAAAGGCAACCTGGAGAACACCTTGGAGCGGCATACACTGGTAGTAGGCCCCAACCCAACTAGTAGCCCCACTGCAGTTGTTCGATTAAAAAACTATTTAACGAGAGCCTGAATATTGAAGCTCAGGAAAGGCAACCTGGAGAACATCTTGGAGCGGAATACATCGTTAGTAGGCCCCAACTCAACTAGTAGGCCAAATGCAGTTGATCCATTTAACAACTATTTAACAAGAGCCTGAAGATTGAAGCTCAGGAAAGGCAACCTGGAGAACACCTTGGAGCGGCAGACACTGGTAGTAGGCCACAACCCAACTATTAGCCCCACTGCAGTTGTCCATTAAAATACTATTTAACAAGAGCCTGAAGATTGAAGCTCAGGAATGGCAACCAGGAGAACACCTTGGAGCGGCACACACTGGTAGTAGGCCCCAACCCAACTAGTAGCCCCACTGCAGTTGTTTGATTAAAAAACTATTTAACGAGAGCCTGAAGATTGAAGCTCAGGAAAGGCAACCTGGAGAACACCTTGGAGCGGCAGACACCGTTAGTAGGCCCCAACCAAATTAGTAGCCCCACTGCAGTTGTTCAATTAAAAAACTATTTACCAAGCGCCTGAAGATTGAAGCTCAGGAAAGGAAACCTGGAGAACACCATGGAGCAGCATACACCGTTAGTAGGCCCCAACCCAACTAGTAGCCCCACTGCAGTTGTTCGATTAAAAAACTATTTAACGAGAGCCTGAAGATTGAAGCTCAGGAAAGGCAACCTAGAGAACACCTTGGAGCAGCAGACACTGGTAGTAGGCCCCAACACAACTAGTAGCCCCACTGCAGTTGTTCGATTAAAAAACTATTTAACAAGAGCCTGAAGATTGAAGCTCAGGAAAGGCAACCTGGAGAACACCTTGGAGCGGCATACACCGTTAGTAGGCCCCAACCCAACTAGTAGGCCAAATGCAGTTGTTCCATTTAACAACTATTTAACAAGAGCCTGAAGATTGAAGCTCAGGAAAAGCAACCTGGAGAACACCTTAGAGCGGCAGACACTGGTAGTAGGCCCCAACCCAACTAGTAGCCCCGCTGCAGTTGTTCCATTAAAAAACTATTTAACAAGAGCCTGAAGATTGAAGCTCAGGAAAGGCAACCTGAAGAACACCTCGGAGCGGCATACACTCGTAGTAGGCCCCAACCCAACTAGTAGCCCCACTGCAGTTGTTCGATTAAAAAACTATTTAACAAGAGCCTGAAGATTGAAGCTCAGGAAAGGCAACCTGGAGAACACCTTGGAGCGGCATACATCGTTAGTAGGCCTCAACCAAACTAGTAGTCCCACTGCAGTTGTTCGATTAAAAAACTATTTAACAAGAGCCTGAAGATTGAAGCTCAGGAAAGGCAACCTGGAGAACACCTTGGAGTGGCATACACCGTTAGTAGGCCCCAACCCAAATAGTAGCTCCACTGCAGTTGTTCGATTAAAAAACTATTTAACAAGAGCCTGAAGATTGAAGCTCAGGAAAGGCAACCTGGAGAACACCTTGGAGCGGCATACACCGTTAGTAGGCCCCAACCCAACTAGTAGGCCAAATTCAGTTGTTCCATTTAAAAACTATTTAACAAGAGCCTGAAGATTGAAGCTCAGGAAAGACAACCAGTAGAACACCTTGGAGCGGCAGACACTGGTAGTAGGCCCCAACCCAACTAGTAGACCCACTGCAGTTGTTCCATTAAAAAACTATTTAACAAGAGCCTGAAGATTGAAGCTCAGGAAAGGCAACCTGGAGAACACCTTGGAGCGGCATACACTGGTAGTAGACCCCAACCCAACTAGTAGCCCCACTGCAGTTGTTCGTTTAAAAAACTATTTAACGAGAGCCTGAAGATTGAAGCTCAGGAAAGGCAACCTAGAGAACACCTTGGAGCGGCATACACTAGTAGTAGGCCCCAACCCAACTAGTAGCCCAACTGCAGTTGTTCGATTAAAAAACTATTTAACGAGAGCATGAAGATTGAAGCTCAGGAAAGGCAACCTGGAGAACACCTTGGAGCGGCATACACTGGTAGTAGGCCCCAACCCAACTAGTAGCCCCACTGCAGTTGTTCCATTAAAAAACTATTTAACAAGAGCCTGAAGATTGAAGCTCAGGAAAGGCAACCTGAAGAACACCTCGGAGCGGCATACACTCGTAGTAGGCCCCAACCCAACTAGTAGCCCCACTGCAGTTGTTCGATTAAAAAACTATTTAACAAGAGCCTGAAGATTGAAGCTCAGGAAAGGCAACCTGGAGAACACCTTGGAGCGGCATACATCGTTAGTAGGCCTCAACCAAACTAGTAGTCCCACTGCAGTTGTTCGATTAAAAAACTATTTAACAAGAGCCTGAAGATTGAAGCTCAGGAAAGGCAACCTGGAGAACACCTTGGAGTGGCATACACCGTTAGTAGGCCCCAACCCAAATAGTAGCTCCACTGCAGTTGTTCGATTAAAAAACTATTTAACAAGAGCCTGAAGATTGAAGCTCAGGAAAGGCAACCTGGAGAACACCTTGGAGCGGCATACACCGTTAGTAGGCCCCAACCCAACTAGTAGGCCAAATTCAGTTGTTCCATTTAAAAACTATTTAACAAGAGCCTGAAGATTGAAGCTCAGGAAAGACAACCAGGAGAACACCTTGGAGCGGCAGACACTGGTAGTAGGCCCCAACCCAACTAGTAGACCCACTGCAGTTGTTCCATTAAAAAACTATTTAACAAGAGCCTGAAGATTGAAGCTCAGGAAAGGCAACCTGGAGAACACCTTGGAGCGGCATACACTGGTAGTAGACCCCAACCCAACTAGTAGCCCCACTGCAGTTGTTCGATTAAAAAACTATTTAACGAGAGCCTGAAGATTGAAGCTCAGGAAAGGCAACCTAGAGAACACCTTGGAGCGGCATACACTAGTAGTAGGCCCCAACCCAAATAGTAGCCCAACTGCAGTTGTTCGATTAAAAAACTATTTAACGAGAGCCTGAAGATTGAAGCTCAGGAAAGGCAACCTGGAGAACACCTTGGAGCGGCATACACTGGTAGTAGGCCCCAACCCAACTAGTAGCCCCACTGCAGATGTTCGATTAAAAAACTATTTAACGAGAGCCTGAAGATTGAAGCTCAGGAAAGGCAACCTGGAGAACATCTTGGAGCGGCATACATCGTTAGTAGGCCCCAACTCAACTAGTAGGCCAAATGCAGTTGATCCATTTAACAACTATTTAACAAAAGCCTGAAGATTGAAGCTCAGGAAAGGCAACCTGGAGAACACCTTGGAGCGGCAGACACTGGTAGTAGGCCACAACCCAACTATTAGCCCCACTGCAGTTGTCCATTAAAATACTATTTAACAAGAGCCTGAAGATTGAAGCTCAGGAATGGCAACCAGGAGAACACCTTGGAGCAGCACACACTGGTAGTAGGCCCCAACCCAACTAGTAGCCCCACTGCAGTTGTTTGATTAAAAAACTATTTAACGAGAGCCTGAAGATTGAAGCTCAGGAAAGGCAACCTGGAGAACACCTTGGAGCGGCAGACACCGTTAGTAGGCCCCAACCAAATTAGTAGCCCCACTGCAGTTGTTCAATTAAAAAACTATTTAACAAGCGCCTGAAGATTGAAGCTCAGGAAAGGAAACCTGGAGAACACCATGGAGCAGCATACACCGTTAGTAGGCCCCAACCCAACTAGTAGCCCCACTGCAGTTGTTCGATTAAAAAACTATTTAACAAGAGCCTGAAGATTGAAGCTCAGGAAAGGCAACCTGGAGAACACCTTGGAGCGGCAGACACTGGTAGTAGGCCCCAACCCAACTAGTAGCCCCACTGCAGTTGTTCCAATAAAAAATTTTTTAACAAGAGCCTGAAGATTGAAGCTAAGGAAAGGCAACCAGGAGAACACCTTGTAGCGGCAGACACTGGTAGTAGGCCCCGACCCAACTATTAGCCCCACTGCAGTTGTTCGATTAAAAAACTTTTTAACGAAAGCCTGAAGATTGAAGCTCAGGAAAGGCAACCTGGAGAACACCTTGGAGCGGCACACACTGGTAGTCGGCCCCAACCCAACTAGTAGCCCCACTGCAGTTGTTCGATTAAAAAACTATTTAACGAGAGCCTGAAGATTGAAGCTCAGGAAAGGCAACCTAGAGAACACCTTGGAGCAGCAGACACTGGTAGTAGGCCCCAACCCAACTAGTAGCCCCACTGCAGTTGTTCGATTAAAAAACTATTTAACGAAAGCCTGAAGAATGAAGCTCAGGAAAGGCAACCTGGAGAACACCTTGGAGCGGCATACACTGGTAGTAGGCCCCGACCCAACTATTAGCCCCACTGCAGTTGTTCGATTAAAAAACTTTTTAACGAGAGCCTGAAGATTGAAGCTCAGGAAAGGCAACCTGGAGAACACCTTGGAGCAGCAGACACTGGTAGTAGGCCCCAACCCAACTAGTAGCCCCACTGCAGTTGTTCCAATAAAAAACTATTTAACAAGAGCCTGAAGATTGAAGCTCTGGAAAGGCAACCTGGAGAACACCTTGGAGCGGCATACACCGTTAGTAGGCCCCAACCCAACTAGTAGGCCAAATGCATTTGTTCCATTTAACAACTATTTAACAAGAGCCTGAAGATTGAAGTTCAGGAAAGGCAACCTGGAGAACACCTTGGAGCGGCAGACACTGGTAGTAGGCCCCAACCCAACTAGTAGCCCCACTGCAGTTGTTCCAATAAAAAACTATTTAACAAGAGCCTGAAGATTGAAGCTCAGGAAAGGCAACCAGGAGAACACTTTGGAGCAGCAGATACTGGTAGTAGGCCCCAACCTAACTAGTAGCCCCACTGCAGTTGTTCGATTAATAAAATATTTAACAAGAGCCTGAAGATTGAAGCTCAGGAAAGGCAACCTGGAGAACACCTTGGAGCGGCATACACTGGTAGTAGGCCCCAACCAAACTGGTAGCCCCACTGCAGTTGTTCGATTAAAAAGCTATTTAACGAGAGCCTGAAGATTGAAGCTCAGGAAAGGCAACCTGGAGAACACCTTGGAGCGGCATACACTGGTAGTAGGCACCGACCCAACAATTAGCCTCACTGCAGTTGTTCGATTAAAAAACTTTTTAACGAGAGCCTGAAGATTGAAGTTCAGGAAAGGCAACCTGGAGAACACCTTGGAGCGGCATACACTGGTAGTAGGCCCCAACCCAACTAGTAGCCCCACTGCAGTTGTTCGATTAAAAAACTATTTAACGAGAGCCTGAAGATTGAAGCTCAAGAAAGGCAGCCTAGAGAACACCTTGGAGCAGCAGACACTGGTAGTAGGTCCCAACCCAACTAGTAGCCCCACTGCAGTTGTTCCATTAAAAAAATATTTAACAAGAGCCTGAAGATTGAAGCTCAGGAAAGGCACCCTGGAGAACACCTTGGAGCGGCATACACCGTTAGTAGGCCCCAACCCAACTAGTAGGCCAAATGCAGTTGTTCCATTTAACAACTATTTAAAAAGGGCCTGAAGATTGAAGCTCAGGAAAGGCAACCTGGAGAACACCTTGGAGCGGCAGACACTGGTAGTAGGCCCCAACCCAACTAGTAGCCCCACTGCAATTGTTCCATTAAAATCTATTTAACAAGAGCCTGAAGATTGAAGCTCAGGAAAGGCAACCTGGAGAACACCTTGGAGCGGCATACACTGGTAGTAGGCCCCAACCCAACTAGTAGTCCCACTGCAGTTGTTCGATTAAAAAACTATTTAACGAGAGCCTGAAGATTGAAACTCATGAAAGACAACCTGGAGAACACCTTGGAGCGGCAGACACCGTTAGTAGGCCCCAACCCAACTAGTAGCCCCACTGCAGTTGTTCCATTAAAAAACTATTTAACAGGAGCCTGAAGATTGAAGCTCAGGAAAGGCAACCTGGAGAACACCTTGGAGCGGCATACACCATTAGTAGGCCCCAACCCAACTAGTAGGCCAAATGCAGTTGTTCCATTTAACAACTATTTAAAAAGGGCCTGAAGATTGAAGCTCAGGAAAGGCAACCTGGAGAACACCTTGGAGCGGCATATACTGGTAGTAGGCCCCAACCCACCTAGTAGCCCCACTGCAGTTGTTCGATTAAAAAACTATTTAACGAGAGCCTGAAGATTGAAGCTCAGGAAAGGCAACCAGGAGAACACCTTGGAGCGGCAGACACTGGTAGTAGGCCCCAACCCAACTATTAGCCCCAATGCAGTTGTTAGATTAAAAAACTATTTAACGAGAGCCTGAAGATTGAAGCTCAGGAAAGACAACCTGGAGAACACCTTGGAGTGGCCGACACCGTTAGTAGGCCCCAACCAAACTAGTAGCCCCACTGCAGTTGTTCGATTAAAAAACTATTTAACAAGAGCCTGAAGATTGAAGCTCAGGAAATGCAACCTGGAGAAAACCTTGGAGCGGCATACACCGTTAGTAGGCCCCAACCCAACTAGTAGCCCCACTGCAGTTGTTCGATTAAAAAACTATTTAACAAGAACCTGAAGATTGAAGCTCAGGAAAGGCAACCTGGAGAACATCTTGGAGCGGCATACACCGTTAGTAGGCCCCAACCCATCTAGTAGGCCAAATGCTGTTGTTCCATTTATCAACTATTTAACAAGAGCCTGAAGATTGAAGCTCAGGAAAGGCAACCTGGAGAACACCTTGGAGCGGCATACACTGGTAGTAGGCCCCAACCCAACTAGTAGCCCCACTGCAGTTGTTCCATTAAAAAACTATTTAACAAGAGCCTGAAGAGTGAAGCTCAGGAAAGGCAACCTGGAGAACACCTTGGAGCGGCAGACACTGGTAGTAGGCCCCAACCCAACTAGTAGCCCCACTGCAGTTGTTCCAATAAAAAACTATTTAACAAGAGCCTGAATATTGAAGCTCAGGAAAGGCAACCTGGAGAACACCTTGGAGTGGCAGACACTGGTAGTAGGCCCCAACCCAACTAGTAGCCCCACTGCAGTTGTTCGATTAACAAACTATTTAACGAGAGCCTGAAGATTGAAGCTCAGGAAAGGCAACCTGGAGAACACCTTGGAGCGGCATATACTAGTAGTAGGCCCCAACCCAACTAGTAGCCCCACTGCTTTTGTTCGATTAAAAAAACTATTTAACGAGAGCCTGAAGATTGAAGCTCAGGAAAGGCAACCAGGAGAACACCTTGGAGCGGAAGAATCAGTTTGTAGACCACATCGAAACTTGTGGCCCCAATGCAGTTTTATAATTCTGACAGGCTGAAAACCAGCCTTTTTTTTTTTTTTAGAGGAGAACAGCTGTATTAAGTGGCGTAGACAGACACTGCTAGTAGGCCTTACACCAGAAAGTTGGCTCACTGCAGGTTGAAAAAAAAGGTATATGGGTACATGGTCGGCATTGGTGTGCTCAGCGGAGGACAAATGGAAGGATGGACCGCAGACAGACTTAGTAGGCCTACAATAAAGAAAGTAGGCTCTATGCACTTTTAAATAGGTTCCAGGGGTACACAGGCAGCATTGGTGTGGTCAGCGGAGGATTATTGGAAGGAGGGACCGCAGACAGACTTAGTAGTCCTAAAATAAAAAAAATTAGGCTCAATGCAGTTCGAATTATCTTGCAGGGGTACACAGGCAGCATTGGTTTGTTCAGCGGAAGACGATTGGAAGGAGTGTCTGACACAGTTAGTACTCCCAAAAAATAAATAGATGTTAATGTCTCTCAAAACAACTAAACCAAAAAACAAAAGGGTGGCATACTTACGTACAGGGGTGGGTTCCTCTGCTGAGTTTCAGACATAGTAATTTGGCGCCGCTAAGTATTTACTGGTGTCAATATAGGACACTGACCCTGACTATTTTAACTAGCATCATACATGTCAACAAATTGGTATTGCCAGTGCCAGGCATTGAAGGATGTCAGCGCATAGAATAAACATTGGTGGAGCTGTGAGAGATAATTTTGCAAGTGGTAGAGCACTGTTTGAGCTGGGGGGGGGGGTGGGAAACTCTCTTGTGGCCGGCGGTACAGGCCCAGGGCCCTTCATGTTACAATGGTGTGTCTGACGTTGGTTGCGCGCCACCACCGCCAGAGACACTTTATTGTACTATGAGGGACCCAGTGGCAGTGCCATCGGCCAAAAGCGGGCACACCCACCTCTTCAGACAAACGGCACTCTCACGGGTGCTTGCGCCAAGTGGCGAGACCACGGCCCCGTGGGGGTGAGTTAGCGCATTTAGGGAGGTGTAAACATGTCGTATGCTGGACAAACAGCTGCTGCAGATTAAGAGATTGGAACAGTCAGTAAGACCAGTCCACAAGCAAGACCTTTTTATAGGAAAGCTAGGTGTCAGCCGGGAAAGGTGGGGCAAAATAATTCAAAATCCATGAGTGGTTCATTTTAATGAAGGTCAGATCATCAACATTTTGGGTAGCCAGACGAATCCTTTTTTCGGTCAATATTGAACCAGCAGCACTGAATACTCTTTCTGATAGCACACTAGCTGCTGGGCAAGCAAGCTCCTGCAATGCATATTCTGCCAATTCAGGCCAGGTGTCTATTTTGGATGCCCAGTAATCAAATGGGAATGACGGTTGAGGGAGAACATCGATAAGGGATGAAAAATACTTAGTAACCATACTGGACAAATGTTGTCTCCTGTCACTTTGAATTGATGCTGCAGTACCTGTCCTGTCTGCGGTCATTGTGAAATCACTCCACAACCTGGTCAGAAAACCCCTCTGTCCAACGCCACTTCTGATTTGTGCACCTCTAACACCTCTGCCCTGTTGCCCCCTGCACCTCGTGTGAGAACCATCACCGGCGCTGTGTGCTGGGAATGCCTGAATCAAACGGTCTATCAGAGTTGCTTGTTTGGTTGCTAATATTTGTTCGAGGTTCTCATGTGGCATGATATTTTGCAATTTGCCTTTATAGCGAGGATCAAGGAGGCAGGCCAACCAGTAATCGTCATCGGTCATCATTTTAATAATGCGTGGGTCCCTTTTGAGGATACATAAGGCATAATCTGCCATGTGGGCCAAAGTTCCTGTTGTGAAATCTGCGGTTGTGCTGGGTTGAGGGGCAGTTTCAGGCAAATCTATGTCACTTGTCTCCCTCAAAAAACCTGAACCCGGCCTTGCAACGCCAACAGTTTCTATTGGCCCCTGAGAAGCTTCCTCATTCAAAAAATAGTCATCCCCATCATCCTCCTCGTCCTCCTCCTCTTCGCCCGCTATCTTGTCCTGTAGACTACCCTGACCAGACAATGGCTGACTGTCATCAAGGCTTTCCTCTTCCTCGGCTGCAGACGCCTGCTCCTTTATGTGCGTCAAACTTTGCATCAGCAGACGCATTAGGGGGATGCTCATTGTTATTATGGCATTGTCTGCACTAACCAGCCGTGTGCATTCCTCAAAACACTGAAGGACTTGACACAGGTCTTGTACCTTCGACCACTGCACACCTGACAACTCCATGTCTGCCATCCAACTGCCTGCCCGTGTATGTGTATCCTCCCACAAATATATAACAGCATGCCTCTGTTCGCACAGTCTCTGAAGCATGTGCAGTGTGGAGTTCCACCTTGTTGCAGCGTCGATGATTAGGCGATGCTGGGGAAGGTTCAAAAACCGCTGATGGTTCTGCATACGGCTGGAGTGTACGGGCGAATGGCGGATATGCGCGCAAAGTCTGCGCACTTTGAGGAGCAGGTCGGGTAACCCCGGATAACTTTTCAGGAAGCACTGCTCCACCAGGTTTAAGGTGTGAGCCAGGCAAGGAATGTGTTTCAGTTGGGAAAGGGCTATGGCAGCCATAAAATTCCTTCCGTTATCACTCACTACCTTGCCTGCCTCAAGATGTACAGTGCCCAGCCATGATTGAGTTTCTTTCTGCAAGAACTCGGACAGAACTTCTGCGCTGTGTCTGTTGTTGCCCAAACATTTCATTGCTGACACTTGCCACTAGCTGTCCCATAATGGGACACCTCGTGTGCAACAGTGGCAGCTGCAGATGGAGTGGTCGTGCGACTGCGGTCTGTGGACGAGCTCTTGCTTCTGCAGGAGGACGAGGAGGAGGAGGTCGGGGATCGAACACCTACAGCCAACTGTTTCCTAGACCGTGGGCTAGGCAGAACTGTCCCAATATTGCTGTCCCCTGTGGACCCTGCATCCACCACATTAATCCAGTGTGCCGTGATGGACACGTAACGTCCCTGGCCATGCCTACTGGTCCATGCATCTGTTCTCAGGTGCACCTTTGTACTCACAGATTGCCTGAGTGCATGGACGATGCGGTCTTTTACATGCTGGTGGGGGGCTGGGATGGCTTTTCTCGAAAAGAAGTGTTGACTGGGTAGCTCGTAGCGTGGTACAGCGTAGTCCATCAGGGCTTTGAAAGCTTCGCTTTCAACTAACCGGTAGGGCATCATCTCTAATGAGATTAGTCTAGCAATGTGGGCGTTCAAACCCTGTGTACGCGGATGCGAGGATGAGTACTTCCTTTTCCTAACGAGAGTCTCATGTAGGGTGAGCTGGACTGGAGAGCTGCAGATGGTGGAACTAGCGGGGGTGCCGGTGGACATGGCAGACTGAGAGATGGTTGGAGATGGTATTCTTGCTGGTGCCCTACATGCAGTGTTTCCTACCACGAACCTGGTGATTCCCTGGCTGCTTTGGCCTGGCGACGAAACCTGCACATTTACTGCAGGTGGTGCGGTAAATGGTGGGCTTACAGTGAGGGAAGGGATGTAGTGTTGCTGACTAGCTTCATTGGCCGAGGATGCTACAACCTTAAGGGACGTTTGGTAGTTAGTCCAGGCTTGCAAATGCATGGTGGTTAAATGTCTACGCATGCAACTTGTATTTAGACTTTTAAGATTCTGACCTCTGCTTAAGGTAGTTGAACATTTTTGACAGATGACTTTGCGCTGATCATTTGGATGTTGTTTAAAAAAATGCCAGACTGCACTCTTTCTACTATCGGATACCATTTCAGGCATTGCAGACTGAGCTTCTTTAAACGGATGGTCTCATCAGGGTCTGATTCTGGATCAGTACACTGCGAGGGCAATGTTCTGGTCTGAGTCAAAGGAACAGCATAGTAATCTGGCTGTGGCTGTGCATCTGTGCACTCCATGTCCGCTTCAACTTGTAATGGGCATGGCCTGTTAACTGTTTTACTTTCTAACCCAGGAATGGTATGTGTAAAGAGCTCCATGGAGTAACCCGTTGTGTCGCCTGACGCATCCTTCTCTGTTGTTCTTGGTGAAGAAGACAAGTATAAATAGCAAAAAGGGAAACCTAAAATATAACATTTAATAAATACTAATTAAAAAACTATACGACACAACAATACATATAATGACAAACTCATGTATTGACCAACAGGTCAATCAGACAGAGAACTGATAAACAGTCCCTGTTAGGCAGGGTGGAGGTAGTATAGTATGTCATCAGGGCCTCATTTAGGCTTAACTCCCCCATCTGTCTTTCAACCTTTCCGTTTTCTGTCCCCTTTTCTATTATGGCCCTTATGGTTTGGATTCTCTTGTGGACCTGGTGCCCGGTTTGTCTCTCCCTCCTCATCATCCTTCCTCCCCTTGTATGCCCTTGTACCCTGGTGGGTCTTTTTGTTTGTCTGTCCGTGTTGTACTTTATGAAGCCAGCCAAAATACTCGTTATTCTATACTGATAGACATATCAGGTACTTTTGTGCCCCGGGTCATTATTAGTTCTAGACCTGGGAGCCCTAAGTTGAGAAGAGAGGAATTTTTAGTTTTTTTGAATTATTTTTTCTCTCTTTGGTAAGACACAACAGCCTAGTGCTTATTTCCCAAACTCAGTGGTCCGCCTTCCTTATAAAGTGAATCCCCCACGTAATAGTCACGACACTTTTTTTTTCTTATATTCCCCTTAGGTTAAAAGACATATAATAGGATGTTTCCAATTTTTTGTGCATGGCACTAAATGGTACGATGTGTCTTATATTATAAAATACTAAGGGAATAGAACTTTTTGCTAATGCCGTTTTTTATAATATTATGCTGGGTGGGCTCGAACTTAGAAGCGATGGGTGAGCTTTGCTTGCGTGGATCTCTACTGACTATTGATTTATGCAGTACCATCAGGGTGTTGATCACACCTTACGTCAGAACTGTGAACCTGGTATTTGCATTAGCCACAGTGTGATCCACGCCCCCCTCCTGTCTGTAGCACGGGCGGATGGCTGTGACTCACTCTGGTGAGTCATATGTGCGCGCCTGGGCAGAAATGTACTAGCCGCTGCTTGCGTTCCAGGCGCAGGGTTGTGACTCACTATGTTGAGGCGGATGCGCACGCTCCGACAACACTAATGCCGCTTGCGTTCCAGAGTCACTGCGCATGTCCATGACTCATTGTTTTGAGTCAGAGGTGCGTGCTCTTCACTGAGAGACAGAAGTGTACCTAACACACACCCTCATTGTTGTGTATCCCACGTGGAGTTCATGCCATCGCCATTAACCCTGATTCACCAATGAGGTTAGTTGGACCGCTGTATGTGGGTTATAGGCCCAGGATTGATTGGCTGAATCTCAGCTGTTCTGGAGGAATAGGCATTATCCCTGATAGGAGTACCATATAAAAGAGACGCCATTCTTGGGTGGTTTGTTGAGAGGCTCCCTGGAGATTTTTTGTCTCGGTTGAGCACTCCATCAAATCCTGACCACGTACTGACTGCCGTGTCCCCTGAGGATTCTTCCCTGAGATGAAACGCGTAGGGAGGTGGTCTTTTACGCAGGAAGTGGTCCGGGAGTCCAACGGATCTTAGATGGTCGGAACCTGATCCATAGGACTCTGATTTTGACATGGGGAGCACATTTCAATATGCTGCAGCATCACATCTGGGTGAGATTGTTCCAATAGCTTTATGTGTATCCCCATGTATTTGAAGGTTTCTTATTGGTGATAGATAGTGGTATTTTCCCCGTTCACCTTATATAGAACCTCAAGTTATATTTTTTTCACAGTAGTATATACTTGTTATGTTGGTTTCCTCTGCTTTACTTGACTGGGTGCATATTACGATAATAAGCCCTGAAGGTTGTGTAGGGTTCCAAATTTACTACTGTTTTTTTTTTTTGTTTTTTTTTTTTCTCTTTGGACTGTTTATCAGTTCTCTGTCTGATTGACCTGTTGGTCAATACATGAGTTTGTCATTATATGTATTGTTGTGTCGTATAGTTTTTTAATTAGTATTTATTAAATGTTATATTTTAGGTTTCCCTTTTTGCTATTTATACATAATTCTTTGGGCACCCATTTTTTTCAGTGAGTGGTTCATTACCCTCTTTTTGCTATATTGTGAAGAAGACAAGGAAGCGACTTGTCCCTGACCGTGAACATCCACTAACGACGTGCTGCTTTTACATTTAGCAGTCTCAGAAGAGGAGGCGAAAGAGCTAGAGGCTGAGTCAGCAAGGAAAGCCAAAACTTGTTCTTGCTGCTCCGGCTTTAAAAGCGGTTTTCCTACTCCCAGAAAAGGGAGCATTCGAGGCCTTGTGTAGCCAGACGACGAACCTGGCTCAACAACTCGAGACTTAGGTGCTATATTGCTTTTCCCACAACCACCTGATGCTCCACCACCACTACCATCATTACCAGCTGGCAATGACCACCCACGGCCACGACCTCTTCCACCAGACTTCCTCATTGTTTGAAAAACGTAACCAAACTAACGGTATTTGTTACTGTAAAACCAGTTACAAGGTGAACTCAAACTTATGTTGGATTTATATATCCCTTTATAGGTGGGTGAGACTGCAGAGAAAATCAGGCCCAATGTATAACAGTACACAGCTTCAGTGGCAGACAGATATGCCACTAACAGGACTGACGCTGATGCAGACACTAACAATTAAAATCTCCCCCTTTTTATTTTTTCTGGGAGAATATTGAAGAAATGTGGCCCACTCTTATACAGTATAGGTTCTGTGGCACAAAATTAGAGACAGATGCCACACACAGCACTGGCACTGAGGCAGAATTGCCAATCTTAATCTCCCACTATTTGCTTTTTTTTCAGGGAGAATTTAAAAGAAATCTGGCCCAGTGTTACACACTAGGTTTAATGTGGCACAAAATTAGAGACAGGTGGCACACACAGGAATGGCACCGAAGCAGTAATGCCAATCTTAATCTCCCACTATTTTTTTTTTCCAGGGAGAATTTAAAAGAAATCTGGCTCAGTATTACACACTAGGTTTAATATGGCACACAATTAGAGACACGTGGCACACACAGGAATGGCACCGAAGCAGAAATGCCAATCTTAATCTCCCACTATTTGTTTTTTTCCCAGGAGAATTTAAAAGAAATCTGGCCCAGTGTTATACACTAGGTTTAATGTGGCACAAAATTAGAGACAGGTGGCACACACAGGAATGGCACCGAAGCAGTAATGCCAATCTTAATCTCCCACTATTTTTTTTTCCAGGGAGAATTTAAAAGAAATCTGGCTCAGTATTACACACTAGGTTTAATATGGCACACAATTAGAGACACGTGGCACACACAGGAATGGCACCGAAGCAGAAATGCCAATCTTAATCTCCCACTATTTGTTTTTTTCCCAGGAGAATTTAAAAGAAATCTGGCCCAGTGTTATACACTAGGTTTAATGTGGCACAAAATTAGAGACAGGTGGCACACACAGGAATGGCACCGAAGCAGTAATGCCAATCTTAATCTCCCACTATTTTTTTTTTCCAGGGAGAATTTAAAAGAAATCTGGCTCAGTATTACACACTAGGTTTAATATGGCACACAATTAGAGACACGTGGCACACACAGGAATGGCACCGAAGCAGAAATGCCAATCTTAATCTCCCACTATTTGTTTTTTTCCCAGGAGAATTTAAAAGAAATCTGGCCCAGTGTTATACACTAGGTTTAATGTGGCACAAAATTAGAGACAGGTGGCACACACAGGAATGGCACCGAAGCAGAAATGCCAATCTTAATCTCCCACTATTTTTTTTTCCGGGAGAATTTAAAAGAAATCTGGCCCAGTGTTACACACTAGGTTTAATGTGGCACAAAATTAGAGACAGGTGGCACACACAGGAATGGCACCGAAGCAGTAATGGCAATCTTAATCTCTCACTATTTTTTTTTTCCAGGGAGAATTTGAAAAAAATCTGGCCCAGTATTACACACTAGGTTTAATGTGGCACAAAATGAGAGACAGGTGGCACACACAGGAATGGCACCGAAGCAGTAATGCCAATCTTAATCTCTCACTATTTTTTTTTCCAGGGAGAATTTAAAAGAAATCTGGCCCAGTGTTACACACTAGGTTTAATGTGGCACAAAATTAGAGACAGGTCGCACACACAGGACTGGCACCGAAGCAGAAATGCCAATCTTAATCTCCCACTATTTTTTTTTCCGGGAGAATTTAAAAGAAATCTGGCCCAGTGTTACACACTAGGTTTAATGTGGCACAAAATTAGAGACAGGTGGCACACACAGGAATGGCACCGAAGCAGTAATGCCAATCTTAATCTCCCACTATTTTTTTTTCCAGGGAGAATTTAAAAGAAATCTGGCCCAGTATTACACACTAGGTTTAATGTGGCACAAAATGAGAGACAGGTGGCACACACAGGAATGGCACCGAAGCAGTAATGCCAATCTTAATCTCTCACTATTTTTTTTCCATGGAGAATTTAAAAGAAATCTGGCCCAGTGTTACACACTAGGTTTAATGTGGCACAAAATTAGAGACAGGTGGCACACACAGGACTGGCACCAAAGCAGAAATGCCAATCTTAATCTCCCACTATTTTTTTTTCAGGGAGAATTTAAAAGAAATCTGGCCCAGTGTTACACACTAGGTTTAATGTGGCACAAAATTAGAGACAGGTGGCACACACAGGAATGGCACCGAAGCAGTTATGCCAATCTTAATCTCCCACTATTTTTTTTTCCAGGAAGAATTTAAAAGAAATCTGGCCCAGTATTACACACTAGGTTTAATGTGGCACAAAATTAGAGACAGGTGGCACACACAGGAATGGCACCGAAGCAGTAATGGCAATCTTAATCTCTCACTATTTTTTTTTTTCCAGGGAGAATTTGAAAAAAATCTGGCCCAGTATTACACACTAGGTTTAATGTGGCACAAAATTAGAGACAGGTGGCACACACAGGACTCTCACCGAAGCAGAAATGCCAATCTTAATCTCCCACTATTTGTTTTTTTTCCGGGAGAATTTAAAAGAAATCTGGCCCAGTGTTACACACTAGGTTTAATGTGGCACAAAATTTGAGACAGGTGGCACACACAGGACTGGCACCGAAGCAGAAATGCCAATCTTAATCTCCCACTATTTTTTTTTCAGGGAGAATTTAAAAGAAATCTGGCCCAGTGTTACACACTAGGTTTAATGTGGCACAAAATTAGAGACAGGTGGCACACACAGGAATGGCACCGAAGCAGTTATGCCAATCTTAATCTCCCACTATTTTTTTTTCCAGGAAGAATTTAAAAGAAATCTGGCCCAGTATTACACACTAGGTTTAATGTGGCACAAAATTAGAGACAGGTGGCACACACAGGAATGGCACCGAAGCAGTAATGGCAATCTTAATCTCTCACTATTTTTTTTTTTCCAGGGAGAATTTGAAAAAAATCTGGCCCAGTATTACACACTAGGTTTAATGTGGCACAAAATTAGAGACAGGTCGCACACACAGGACTCTCACCGAAGCAGAAATGCCAATCTTAATCTCCCACTATTTGTTTTTTTTCCGGGAGAATTTAAAAGAAATCTGGCCCAGTGTTACACACTAGGTTTAATGTGGCACAAAATTTGAGACAGGTGGCACACACAGGACTGGCACCGAAGCAGAAATGCCAATCTTAATCTCCCACTATTTTTTTTTTCAGGGAGAATTTAAAAGAAATATGGCCCAGTGTTACACACTAGGTTTAATGTGGCACAAAATTAGAGACAGGTGGCACACTGTTGTGAATTCCGCTCTTGGGCTCCCTCCGGTGGTTGTAAGTGGCACTTTTGTGAGTTCTGCTCTTGGGCTCCCTCTTGTGATTTCAAGTGGTATGGCTGCTCCTTGGAGTTAGCTGTCATCAGCTGCCTCCACTTATCATCTCTTCTGCTCGGCTATTTAGGCCTGGCTGTTCATTCAGCCAGTGCCACTTGTAAATGGTTCCTGGATTCACATCTATTTGGATTTCCCTGTTATCCTGACCAGTTCAGCAAAGCTAAGTTTTTGCTTGCGCTTTTCTGTTCACAGATTGTGGACTTATCAATTCAGTGCTTTCTATGTTTGTCCAGCTTATCAGTGTGAATTAATTCTGTCTTGCTGGAAGCTCTGGGAGGCAGATTTGCCCTCCACACCTTTAGTCAGGTGTGGAGATTTTTTTTGTAAACTCTGCGTGGATTTTTGTAGTGTTTTATACTGACCGCACAGTATTCCATCCTGTCCTATCTATCAAGCTAGACTGGCCTCCTGTGCTCATCCTGGTTTCATTCTGTGTATGTCTTTTTCCTCTCCACTCACAGCCATTATTTGTGGGGGGCTAATCTATCCTTTGGGGATTTTCTCTGAGGCAAGATAGTTTTCCTGCTTCTGTCTTTAGGGGTAGTTAGCTCTTAGGCCGCCGTCACACTTGCGAGTTTTACGGACCTATGAGCTCAGAAAATACGTCCGTAAAACTCGCAAAACAAATGGCACAATTATTCTCTATGCCCCTGCTCCTATCTGCCGTATTTTACTGATCCGTATTATACGGATTTCTACGGCCATAGAAAATCGCAGCATGCTGCGTATGTCACCGTACTGCGCAAGAAATACGCCAATGAAAGTCTATGGAAGCCAGAAAAATACGGATCACGCACGGACCAGCAGTGTGACTTGCGAGAAATACGCAGCGGTGTTAGATAGAAAAGCCGGTAATTCATTGCGGTGTACAGTAAAATCACACTGACAGCTTACAGAAGAATAGGTAGAATAAATGTGTACACATAGAATAGGTATATATATATATATATATATATACGTATATATATATATATATGTCAGTGAAACACATATATATATATATATATATATTAATATTTCTTCCAGCGCGAGATAGCTTTAAAGCCGGTAATTGAATTACTTTCCTAGAAAGCTCCCAGGCTCGAGTTCATATGAGGACAACCAGCAGAGGGCGCCTCTTATGAACTCGAGCCTGGGAGCTTTCTAGGAAAATTCCCACGATCTAGGAACAACCAGCAGAGGGCGCCTCACCGCAAATGAAGGTAAATATAGGTCATTGACCTACTTTACCTTCATTCCCCGGGGTTTTGCAGCCACGAAGAACGTTGCATTAGCAAAGCTCGTGGCTGCAAAATATTTTAACCCCTTCAGATGGATTTACATCGTTGGACTTTACAGATCTGCGGAAGGTAAGGATATTGTTGGTTTATTATGTTTTTTTGTTACAGAACGAGGGTCTTCAGTGATTGGATTGGGCGTTGAATAAAATATTACAACAACCTTTGTTTTTATTTCATTAAAATAATTTTTAATAATGTGTGTGTTTTTTTTAACCCTTTACTAGTATTGGATTAATAATGGATAGGTGTCACAATTGACACCTCTCCATTATTAATTTGGCTTAATGTCACCTTACAATAGCAAGGTGACATTAACCCTTCATTACCCCATATCTCACCGCTACACGGGAATGGGAAGAGAGTGGCCAAGTGCCAGAATAGGCGCATCTTCCAGATGTGCCTTTTCTGGGGTGGCTGGGGGCAGGTGTTTTTAGCCAGGGGGGGGGCAATAACCATGGACCCTCTCTAGGCTATTAATATCTGCCCTCAGTCACTGGCTTTACTACTCTGGCGGAGAAAATTGTGCGGGAGCCCACACCAATTTTTTCCGCCATTTAACCCTTTAATTTAGTAGATAGAACGGCCAAATTTTGCATATACACACTACTAACATTAGTAGTGTGGAATAGGCAAAAAAAGGGGGATATGAGATGGTTTACTGTATGTAAACCAGGTCTCAAATCATGTTGGGTTTAGGAAGGAGATAGCAAAAGCCGGCAATTGAATTACCGGCTTTAAAGCTATCTCGCGCTGGAAGAAATATTAATATATATATATGTGTCTACTGACATATATATCTATATATATAATTGCCTAAGGGTTTTTCCGTCTTTCTGTCTGTCGTTCTGTCTGTCTGTCTATCTGTCCTGGAAATCCCGAGTCTCTGATTGGTCGAGGCCGCCAGAAATCATCTGGCGGCCTTGACCAATCAGAGACGGGCACAGCGACGATGATGTCATAAAGGACGTAGACATCCCGCGTCCGCAAGGCCTCGACCAATCAGCAACGGGCACAGCGACGATGATGTAATAAAGGACATAGAAATCCCACGTTTCTGATTCAGCGACGGGCACAGTATCGACGTAGATGTCATAATGGTTGCCATGGCGACGATGATGTCATAAAGGTTGCCTCGACCAATCAGTCCATATTGTCCATATACTACAGGGACATGCATACTCTAGAATACCCGATGCGTTAGAATCGGGCCACAATCTAGTATATATATATATATATATATATATATAGACAGTATATATATATATATATATATATATATATATATATATATATATATATATATATATACACTAGATTGTGGCCCGATTCTAACGCATCGGGTATTCTAGAATATGCATGTCCCTGTAATATATGGACAATGATGATTCCAGAATTCGCGGCAGACTGTGCCCGTCGCTGATTGGTCGAGGCAACCTTTATGACATCATCGTCGCCATGGCAACCATTATGACATCATCGTCGCTGTGCCCATTGCTGATTGGTCGAGGCCTGGCGGCCTCGACCAATCAGAGACGCGGGATGTCTACATCCTTTATGACATCATCGTCGCCTGGCGGCCTCGACCAATCAGAGACGTGGGATTTCTACGTCGATGCTGGGCCGGTCTCTGATTGGTCGAAGCCTGGCGGCCTCGACCAATCAGAGAGCCGGGATTTCCAGGACAGACAGAAAGACAGACAGACAGACAGACAGACAGACAGACAGAAAAACCCTTAGACAATTATATATATAGATTTTTTTTTGGTGACACATGGATCCCTTCTATAGCGGTATGTTGGTTTTGCAAGCCTGCGAGAAAAACACGCAGTACGGATGCCATACAGATTACATACGGGGGATGCCATGCGCAAAAAACGCTGACACACCCTGGCTACGGAGGAGCTACGGACCACTATTTTGGGGACTTTTCAGCGTATTACGGACGTAATATACGGACCGTATTGTTTTACGCTGTGTGTGACGCCGGCCTTAGGCTGTGACGAGATGCCTAGGGAGAGTTAGGAGCATTCCACGGCTACTTCTATTGTTGTGTTGAGCTTAGGGACTGCGGTCAGTACAGTTACCACTTCCCTCAGAGCTCGTTCCATGTTGCTCCTAGACCACCGAATCATAACAGTACAAGTGGCCAAAAATGAATTGAATGCATCTCAAAAGAAGGAAAAGAAAGTTCTGAACCATTTTTTTTTCTGTGCTCTGGTTTGTCTTTTTTTTCCTCTTGATATCTGGGTGGTTCAGGATATATGCTTTGGCATGGATGTTCAGGGTTTGTTTTCTCGCATGGATCAACTTGCTGCAAGAGTACAGAGTATCCAGGACTATGTTGTCCAGACTCCGGCTTTAGAGCCTAGAATTCCTACTCCTAATTTGTTTTTTGGGGACAGATCCAAGTTTTTGAACTTTAAAAATAACTGCAGATTGTTTTTTGCTTTGAAACCCCGTTCTTCTGGTGATCCCATTCAGCAAGTAAAAATCATCATATCCTTGCTGCGTGGTGACCCTCAAGACTGGGCTTTTTCTCTTGAAACAGGGGATCCGGCATTATTGAATGTTGATGCATTTTTTCAAGCGCTCGGATTATTGTATGACGAATCAAATTCTGTGAATCATGCAGAAAAAACCCTGTTGGCCTTGTGTCAAGGTCAGGAAGCGGCAGAGTTATACTGCCAGAAATTTAGAAAATGGTCTGTGCTCACTAAATGGAATGAAGAGGCTCTGGCTGCTATTTTCAGAAAAGGTCTTTCTGAAGCCCTTAAAGATGTTATGGTGGGCTTTCCTACGCCTGCCGGTTTGAGCGAATCTATGTCTCTAGCCATTCAGATCGATCGGCGTCTGCGCGAGCGCAAAGCTGTGCACCATATGGCAGTATCCTCTGAGCAGAGTCCAGAACCTATGCAATGTGATAGGATTTTGACTAGAACAGAACGGCAGGAATTCAGACGTCAGAATAGGCTGTGTTTTTATTGTGGTGATTCTGCTCATGTTATCTCTGATGGCCCTAAGCGTACTAAGAGAGTCGCTAGGTCTGTTACCATTAGTACTATACAGCCTAAATTTCTCTTATCTGTGACCCTGATTTGCTCATTGTCGTCCTTTTCTGTCATGGCATTTGTGGATTCAGGCGCTGCCCTGAACTTAATGGACTTAGAATTCGCCAAGCGCTGTGGTTTTTCCTTGCAGCCTTTGCAGAGCCCTATTCCTTTGAGGGGTATTGATGCTACACCCTTGGCCAAGGATAAACCTCAGTACTGGACACAGATGACTATGTACATGGCTCCAGCACATCAGGAAGATTGCCGTTTTCTGGTGTTGCATAACCTGCATGATGTTGTTGTACTGGGTTTTCCATGGTTACAGGAACATAATCCGGTGCTGGATTGGAAAACTATGTCGGTGACTAGTTGGGGTTGTCAAGGGGTACATAGTGACGTTCCTTTGATGTCAATTTCCTCTTCCCCCTCTTCTGAGGTCCCTGAGTTTTTGTCGGATTTCCAGGATGTATTTGATGAGCCCAAGTCCAGTTCCCTTCCTCAGCACAGGGACTGTGATTGTGCTATTAACTTGATTCCTGGTTGCAAGTTCCCTAAGGGCCGACTTTTCAATCTGTCTGTGCCAGAGCATGCCGCCATGCGGAGTTATGTTAAGGAGTCTTTGGAGAAGGGGCATATTCGGCCCTCTTCGTCACCATTGGGAGCGGGTTTCTTTTTTGTTGCTAAGAAAGATGGCTCCTTGAGACCCTGTATTGATTATCGTCTTCTTAATAAGATCACGGTCAAATTCCAATACCCCTTGCCTTTGCTTACTGATTTATTTGCTCAGATTAAGGGGGCTAGTTGGTTTACTAAGATTGACCTCCGAGGGGCATATAATCTTGTTCGTATTAAACAGGGTGACGAATGGAAAACTGCATTTAATACGCCCGAAGGCCATTTTGAATATCTTGTGATGCCATTTGGGCTCTCTAATGCTCCATCTGTGTTCCAGTCTTTCATGCATGATATTTTCCGCAATTATCTTGATAAATTCATGGTCGTATATTTGGATGGTATTTTGATTTTTTCCGATGATGGGGAGTCTCATGTGAAGCAGGTCAGGATGGTGTTCCAGATCCTTCGTGATAATGCTTTGTTTGTGAAGGGGTCTAAGTGCCTATTCGGAGTTCAGAAGGTCTCTTTTTTGGGTTTTATTTTTTCTCCCTCATCTATAGAAATGGATCCTGTTAAGGTCCAAGCTATTCATGACTGGATCCAACCTACATCTGTGAAGGGCCTTCAAAAATTTTGGGGCTTTGCTAATTTCTATCGCCATTTCATTGCCAACTTTTCCAGTGTGGTTAAGCCCCTGATTTGACGAAGAAAGGCACTGAGGTGACGAATTGGTCCTCTGAGGCTGTTGAGGCCTTTCAGGAGCTTAAACGCCGATTTACTTCTGCCCCTGTGTTGCGTCAGCCGGATGTTTCTCTTCCTTTTCAGGTTGAGGTCGACGCTTCTGAGATTGGGGCAGGGGCCGTTTTGTCTCAGAGGGAGTCTGATGGTTCTTTGATGTGCTTTTTTTTCCAGAAAGATTTCGCCTGCGGAACGCAATTATGATGTCAGCAATCAGGAGTTGTTGGCTATGAAGTGGGCGTTTGAGGAGTGGCGACATTGGCTTGAGGGAGCTAAACACCGCGTTGTGGTCCTGACCGATCATAAGAATCTGATTTACCTCGAGTCGGCCAAGCGGCTGAATCCTAGACAGGCTCGATGGTCCCTGTTTTTCTCCTGTTTTGATTTTGTGGTCTCGTATTTTCCGGGATCTAAGAATGTTAAGGCTGATGCCCTCTCTAGGAGTTTTTCGCCTGATTCTCCTGGAGTCCTTGAGCCGGTTGGCATTCTTAAGGAGGGGGTGATTCTTTCTGCCATCTCCCTTGATTTGCGGCGGGTGCTTCGGGAATTTCAGGCTGATAGGCCTGACCGCTGTCCAGTGGGGAAGCTGTTTGTTCCTGATGGATGGACAAGTAAGGTGATTTCTGAGGTTCATTGTTCAGTGTTGGCTGGTCATCCTGGGATTTTTGGTACCAGAGATTTGGTTGCTAGGTCCTTTTGGTGGCCTTCCTTGTCGCGCGATGTGCGTGCTTTTGTGCAGTCCTGTGGGACTTGCGCCCGGGCCAAGCCTTGCTGTTCCCGCGCTAGTGGGTTGCTTTTGCCTTTGCCGGTCCCTGAGAGGCCCTGGACGCATATTTCCATGGATTTTATTTAGGATCTTCCTGTTTCCCAGAAGATGTCTGTTATCTGGGTTGTTTGTGACCGGTTCTCTAAAATGGTCCATCTGGTACCTTTGCCTAAGTTGCCTTCCTCCTCAGATCTGGTTCCATTATTTTTTCAGCATGTGGTTCGTTTGCATGGCATTCCGGAGAATATTGTCTCTGACAGAGGTTCTCAGTTTGTCTCTAGATTTTGGCGGGCCTTTTGTGCTAGGATGGGCAATGATTTGTCTTTTTCTTCGGCATTTCATCCTCAGACTAATGGCCAAACTGAGCGAACTAATCAGACCTTGGATACCTATTTGAGATGCTTTGTGTCTGCTGATCAGGATGATTGGGTGTCTTTCTTGCCGTTGGCCGAGTTTGCCTTTAATAATCGGGCTAGTTCGGCTACTTTGGTTTCACCTTTCTTTTGTAATTTTGGTTTTCATCCTCGTTTTTCTTCTGGGCAGGTTGAGCCTTCTGATTGTCCTGGTGTTGATTCTGTGGTGGACAGGCTGCAGCAGATTTGGACTCATGTGGTGGACAATTTGACGTTGTCTCAGGAAAGGGCTCAACGTTTTGCTAACCGCCGTCGGTGTGTTGGTCCCCGGCTTCGTGTGGGGGATTTGGTTTGGTTGTCTTCTCGTCATGTTTCTATGAAGGTTTCTTCCCCTAAGTTTAAGCCTCGGTTTATTGGTCCTTATAAAATTTCAGAAATTATTAATCCGGTGTCTTTTCGTTTGGCTCTTCCAGCCTCTTTTGCCATTCATAATGTTTTCCGTAGATCTTTATTGCGGAGATATGTGGTGCCCGTTGTTCCCTCGGTTGACCCTCCTGCCCCGGTGTTGGTTGAGGGAGAGTTGGAATATGAGGTTGAGAAGATATTGGATTCTCGTTTTTCGAGGCGGAGGCTTCAGTATCTTGTCAAGTGGAAGGGTTATGGCCAGGAGGATAATTCTTGGGTTGTTGCCTCCGATGTCCATGCCACCGATTTGGTTCGTTGTCATGATCCCAATGGCAAGGGATCACAAAAGGACAAGCACAAAAACAAAACAAGCTCTAGGGTGATGGAACCTGAGCTGACCGCGATCCTGAACCTAAACACACAACTAGCAGTAGCCGGGGAACGTGCCTACGATGATTCCTAGACGTCTCGCGCCAGCCGAAGGATTAACTTCCCCTATTAGAAGAAACACAGACCTCACTTGCCTCCAGAGAAACACCCCACAGAAATAGCAGCCCCCCACATGTAATAACGGTGAAATGAGAGGAAAGCACATACGTAGTTATGAAAATAGAATCAGCAAAAATGAGGCCCGCTAAAGCTAGATAGCAGAGGATACAAAAGTGAACTGCGCGGTCAGCGAAAAACCCTTCAAAAAACCATCCTGAAATTACTTGAACTCATGTGCCAACTCATGGAACATGAGGAGTAATTTCAGCCCACTAGAGCAACCAGCAGCAAGGAATCACATATCTGCAAGCTGGACAAAGACAAAAATAAAGCAAAACGTGGAACAGGAAAATCAAAACTTAGCTTGTCCTGAAGATAACAGACGCAGGGAGCAGAGGTAAAAAGACACGCTGATTACATTGATAGCCGGCGAGGAAATGACAAAAAAGCCAGGTTAAATGGGAAACTCCCATAACCTGATGGAACAGGTGGACACCAGAGACCGCAGAGAACACAAGTCACCCAGTACCATCAGTAACCACCAGAGGGAGCCCAAAAACAGAACTCACAACAGTACCCCCCCCTTGAGGAGAGGTCACCGAACCCTCACGAGAACCACCAGGGCGACCAGGATGAGCCCTATGAAAAGCACGGCCAAATCGGCAGCATGAACATCAGAGGCAATCACCCAAGAATTATCCTCCTGACCATAACCCTTCCACTTGACCAAATACTGGAGTTTCCATCTGGAAACACGAGAATCCAAGATCTTCTCCACAACATACTCCAATTCACCCTCCACCAGCACCGGAGCAGGAGGCTCAAGCGAAGGAACAACAGGTACCTCATACTTCCGCAACAACGACCGATGGAACACATTATGAATAGCAAACGATGCCGGGAGATCCAAACGAAACGACACAGGGTTAAGAATTTCCAAGATCCTATAGGGACCGATGAACCGAGGCTTGAACTTAGGAGAAGAGACCTTCATAGGAACAAAACGAGAAGACAACCACACCAAGTCCCCAACAAGAAGTCGAGGACCCACGCGGTGACGGCGATTAGCAAACTGCTGAGCCCTCTCCTGGGACAACTTCAAATTGTCCACCACATGACTCCAAATCTGATGCAACCTATCCACCACCATGTCCACTCCAGGACAATCAGAAGGCTCCACCTGACCAGAGGAAAAACGAGGATGAAACCCCGAATTACAAAAGAAAGGAGAAACCAAGGTAGCAGAACTAGCCCGATTATTAAGGGCAAACTCGGCAAGCGGCAAAAAGGAAACCCAGTCATCTTGATCAGCAGAAACAAAACACCTTAAATAAGTTTCTAAATTCTGATTAGTTCGTTCCGTCTGGCCATTCGTCTGGGGATGGAATGCAGACGAAAAGGACAAATCAATGCCCATCTTAGCACAGAACGTCCGCCAAAATCTAGACACAAACTGGGATCCCCTGTCAGAAACGATGTTCTCCGGAATGCCATGCAAACGGACCACGTTTTGAAAAAACAGAGGGACCAACTCAGAGGAGGAAGGTAACTTAGGCAAAGGTACCAGATGAACCATCTTAGAAAAGCGGTCACACACAACCCATATGACAGACATTTTTTGAGAGACAGGGAGATCCGAAATAAAGTCCATGGAAATGTGCGTCCAAGGCCTCTTCGGGATAGGCAAAGGTGACAACAATCCACTGGCCCGAGAACAGCAAGGCTTAGCCCGAGCGCAAACTCCACAAGACTGCACGAAAGAACGCACATCCCTCGACAAGGAAGGCCACCAAAAAGACCTGGCCACCAAGTCTCTAGTACCAAATATTCCAGGATGACCTGCCAACACAGAAGAATGGACCTCGGAGATGACTCTACTGGTCCAACTATCCGGAACAAACAGTCTTTCCGGCGGACAACGATCAGGTTTATCCGCCTGAAACTCCTGCAAAGCACGTCGCAAGTCTGGGGAGACAGCCGACAAAATCACCCCATCCCTAAGAATACCAGTGGGCTCAGAATTTCCAGGGGAGTCAGGCACAAAACTCCTAGAAAGAGCATCCGCCTTCACATTCTTTGAACCTGGCAGGTATGAAACCACAAAATTGAAACGGGAGAAAAACAGTGACCAACGAGCCTGTCTAGGATTCAGACGCTTGGCAGACTCAAGGTAAATCAGATTTTTGTGATCAGTCAAGACCAGCACACGATGTCTAGCACCCTCAAGCCAATGACGCCACTCCTCAAATGCCCACTTCATGGCCAAAAGCTCCCGATTACCAACATCATAATTCCGTTCAGCGGGCGAAAATTTTCTAGAAAAGAACGCACATGGCTTCATCACTGAGCCATCGGAGCTTCTCTGTGACAAAACCGCCCCCGCTCCGATCTCGGAAGCATCAACCTCAACCTTTTTTGTGCGTTTAGAGCATGCTGATATAACATGAGCTGAATCACCACAATAAAAACACAATCCATTTTTCCGCCTATAATTTTGCCGTTCACTTCTGGACTGAATTCTATCACATTGCATTATCTCAGGTGCCTGTTCAGAAGACACCGCCAAATGGTGCACAGGTTTGCGCTCCCATAAACGCCGATCAATCTGAATAGCCATAGTCATGGACTCATTCAGACCTGTAGGCGCCGGGAACCCCACCATAACATCTTTAATGGCCTCAGAAAGGCCATCTCTGAATTTTGCAGCCAGAGCGGACTCATTCCACTGAGTAAGCACCGACCATTTCCGAAATTTCTGACAATATATTTCTGCTTCATCTTGCCCCTGAGAGAGAGCCAATAAAGCTTTTTCAGCCTGAATCTCTAGGTTAGGTTCCTCATAGAGCAAACCCAATGCCAGAAAAAATGCATCCACATTGAGCAACGCAGGATCCCCTGGTGCCAATGCAAATGCCCAATTCTGAGGGTCACCCCGCAGGAAAGATATAACAATCTTGACCTGCTGAGCAGGGTCTCCAGAGGAGCGAGATTTCAAGGAAAGAAACAACTTGCAATTGTTCCTAAAATTCAGAAAACTAGATCTATCTCCAGAAAAAAACTCTGGGATAGGAATTCTAGGTTCAGACATAGGCGTATGTACAACAAAATCTTGTATATTTTGAACCTTAGCAGCAAGATTTTTCAGGCTGGAAGCCAAACTCTGGACGTCCATGATAAACAGCTGAGGTCAGAGCCATTCAAGGATTAAGAGGAGGAAAGAAGCAGCCAAACTGCAATTAAGGCTAGGCAGCAAACACTGAGGAGGGAAAAAAAAAAAAAAAAAAAACTTCCTCAGACTACTTTTCCTCCTACTTCAGCCAAAACGATGACCAATTTTTTTTTGGGGCCGGCTATACTGTCATGATCCCAATGGCAGGGGATCACAAAAGGACAAGCACAAAAACAAAACAAGCTCTAGGGTGATGGAACCTGAGCTGACCGCGATCCTGAACCTAAACACACAACTAGCAGTAGCCGGGGAACGTGCCTACGATGATTCCTAGACGTCTCGCGCCAGCCGAAGGATTAACTTCCCCTATTAGAAGAAACACAGACCTCACTTGCCTCCAGAGAAACACCCCACAGAAATAGCAGCCCCCCACATGTAATAATGGTGAAATGAGAGGAAAGCACATACGTAGTTATGAAAATAGAATCAGCAAAAATGAGGCCCGCTAAAGCTAGATAGCAGAGGATACAAAAGTGAACTGCGCGGTCAGCGAAAAACCCTTCAAAAAACCATCCTGAAAAAACTTGAACTCATGTGCCAACTCATGGAACATGAGGAGTAATTTCAGCCCACTAGAGCAACCAGCAGCAAGGAATCACATATCTGCAAGCTGGACAAAGACAAAAATAAAGCAAAACGTGGAACAGGAAAATCAAAACTTAGCTTGTCCTGAAGATAACAGACGCAGGGAGCAGAGGTAAAAAGACACGCTGATTACATTGATAGCCGGCGAGGAAATGACAAAAAAGCCAGGTTAAATGGGAAACTCCCATAACCTGATGGAACAGGTGGACACCAGAGACCGCAGAGAACACAAGTCACCCAGTACCATCAGTAACCACCAGAGGGAGCCCAAAAACAGAACTCACAACAGTTCGTGCTTTTCATTTGGCTCGTCCTGATCGGCCTGGGGGCTCTGGTGAGGGTTCGGTGACCTTTCCTCAAGGGGGGGTACTGTTGTGAATTCCGCTCTTGGGCTCCCTCCGGTGGTTGTAAGTGGCACTTTTGTGAGTTCTGCTCTTGGGCTCCCTCTTGTGGTTTCAAGTGGTATGGCTGCTCCTTGGAGTTAGCTGTCATAAGCTGCCTCCACTTATCGTCTCTTCTGCTCGGCTATTTAGGCCTGGCTGTTCCTTCAGCCAGTGCCACTTGTAAATGGTTCCTGGTTGGATTCACATATCTTTGGATTTCCCTGTTATCCTGACCAGTTCAGCAAAGCTAAGTTTTTGCTTGCGCTTTTCTGTTCACAGATTGTGGACTTATCCGTTCAGTGCTTTCTATGTTTGTCCAGCTTATCAGTGTGAATTAATTCTGTCTTGCTGAAAGCTCTGGGAGGCAGATTTGCCCTCCACACCTTTAGTCAGGTGTGGAGATTTTTTTTGTAAATTCTGCGTGGATTTTTGTAGTGTTGTATACTGACCGCACAGTATTCCATCCTGTCCTATCTATCAAGCTAGACTGGCCTCCTGTGCTCATCCTGGTTTCATTCTGTGTATGTCTTTTTCCTCTCCACTCACAGTCATTTTTTGTGGGGGGCTAATCTATCCTTTGGGGATTTTCTCTGAGGCAAGATAGTTTTCCTGCTTCTGTCTTTAGGGGTAGTTAGCTCTTAGGCTGTGACGAGATGCCTAGGGAGAGTTAGGAGCATTTCACGGCTACTTCTAGTGTTGTGTTGAGCTTAGGGACTGCGGTCAGTACAGTTACCACTTCCCTCAGAGCTCGTTCCATGTTGCTCCTAGACCACTGAATCATAACAGCACACACAGGACTGGCACCGAAGCAGCAATGCCAATCTTAATCTCCCACTATTTTTTTTTCCAGGGAGAATTTAAAAGAAATCTGGCCCAGTGTTACATACTAGGTTTAATGTGGCACAAAATTAGAGACAGGTGGCACACACAGGACTGGCACCAAAGCAGTAATGCCAATCTTAATCTCCCACTATTTTTTTTTCCAGGGAGAATTTGAAAAAAATCTGGTCCAGTGTTGCACACTAGGTTTAATGTGGCACAAAATTAGAGACAGGTGGCACACACAGGACTGGCACCGAAGCAGAAATGCCAATCTTAATCTCCCACTATTTTTTTTGTTTTCAGGGAGAATTTTAAAAAAAATCTGGCCCAGTATTACACACTAGGGTTTCTGTGGCACAAAATTAGAGACAGGTGGCACACACAGGACTGGCACCGAAGCAGAAATGCCAATCTCAATCTCCCACTATTTTTTTTTCCTGGGATAATTTAAAAAAATTCTGGCCCAGTATTACACACTAGGGTTTCTGTGGCACAAAATTAGAGACAGATGCCACACACAGCACTGGCACCGAAGCAGAAATGCCAATCTTAATCTCCCACTATTTTTTTTTATTTATGTGAGAATTGGCAAGAAATCAGGCCCACTGTGTTAGGAGTCGAGTTTCCTCTGCTGCACAGGGGGAATCTCGATCCGTGTCTGCTGCGGTCTCCCATTCGGTATCGGCCGCAGTGGGCTCTGCTCAGCGGAGACATCGCTCCCAGCGTCTCGCTGGGGCTGATTCGGTGCATAGGGTCACTACTGCCTTTTCTGGCTTTCCTATGGTATCCTGCACTGATCTGCGGCGAGCGAGCCTCTCTGGGACGAAGTCCTTGTTTACTCACACTGAGCATGCCCAGGGCAGGGTCTCCCATTGGAGGTTGAGGGCCACATGTTCGGTCACATGCTCTGGTGCTGCAGTACATTCCATTGGTCCTTCTGGAAGGTCCTGAAAGGGCAAAACATGCTCAGGTACTGCAGCACTTTCCATTGGTCCTTCTGGAAGGTCCTGAAAGGGCAAAAACTTCAGTAGCAGCTTCCTGTGCTGCAACTATATAAACTGCGCATGACCGCACGGCCATGCACTAGTATTGTCTTATGTTATGTGCTTTGCGCCAGTGTGGTCACATGTATGTGTGTTCAGGGACCCGGCTGAAATAAGACCCTAGAATGCTGGCTCCTCCAGCGAGGAGTTTTGTGTGTTTGTGTGACCACTGACTGCTCTCTGTTTGGGCAGTTAGCCTGTGCCTCTGTGGAGTCTAACAGGGCACAGTGCTTTCCTTTCACGGCTACTCAGTGAATTAACTGAGTTAGTCTATACTGCCATATAGCTCCGCCGTTTGCTAGCAGCAGGTACTCCTGCACGGTGGACCCCGGGCTGCGAACGCACCAATATCAATAAACATCTCTATTTACTCGGTGCGTTCCGCTAGCCCTAACAGAATACTAGCGCCAGGGTCTGGCTAGTAAATGGCGGACATTCAGCAATCTTTGCGGTATATCCAGCAGCTGGAGGGTAGGTTGGCGGCTCTCGAGAGCTCAACCTCAGCTGTGGATATTACCGCAGTTGCTGTACAGGCTGCTAGCGTGGCTGCAGCAACCTTGTCCACTGCCACCCCTGTTCCGACGTTATCTCGCCTCCCGCTGCCAGAAAAATTTTCTGGAAATAGCAAAACTTGTAGGGGATTTGTGAGTCAGTGCTCTATTCACCTCGAGCTCCTGGCTGCACGTTTTCCTACAGAGCGGGCTAAGGTGGGATTTATTGTGTCTCTTTTGTCGGACAGGGCGTTGGAGTGGGCTACGCCGCTGTGGGAGTGTGGTGATCATGTGGTGCAGAGTGCTCCGTTGTTCCTGAGCACTCTGAAAAAGGTCTTTTTAGGACCTCAAGTCACCCATGACACAGCGCTCCAACTACTGGCATTAACTCAGGGTGAGTCCTTGGTCAGCCAATTTTCCGTCCGCTTCCGTACTTTAGCTTCCGAGCTGGAGTGGTCGGATAAAGCCCTTATCCCCATATTTTGGAGGGGCCTGGCTGACCACATTAAGGACGCTCTGGCCACTAGGGAGATTCCTGCCACACTGGAGGAGTTAATAACTGTCTCTACTCGTATCGACCTCCGTTTTAACGAGCGGAGGTTGGAGCGAGCCCAGTGTAGGCAGAGGTTTCGGCTGGCTCCCACCTTCGCCAAACCTTTGGAATCTCCAGTCCAGGCATCCGAGTCACATGAGGCCTTAGAGGTGACACGAGCGGGATACAAGTCTCAGTCTGCCCGTTCACATAAGGTCCGTCATGTTTGCCAGCAGTCAGGACACCTTGCCTCCAAGGGCCCTCAGCGGTCGGGGAAACGTCAGCGTCTAGTGGCAGTTGGAGGAGGTACACTAGACACGGTGAAGTTTGCCTCAAAGTTGTCCTTCAAGGGGACAATTACCATAGGCCCATCCACTCTTATGGTCGAGCTATGCATGGATTCTGGGGCAGAGGGTAACTTTATGTCTTCCGCTTTTGCCCAGCGTCACGCAATACCCTTGGTGATGCTCGCCAAGCCGGTAACCGTTCGAGTGGTAAATGGGTCAACACTACCTTCACAGATTACCCACCAAACCATTCCTTTCACGCTATCTGTGTCTCCATCACATCAGGAGATAATCTCCCTATTAGTCACTCCTGAGGGAATTGATGAGGTCCTGTTGGGGATACCATGGCTTCGCTACCATTCTCCTCATATTGAGTGGTCCTCTGGGAGAATTTTGGGATGGAGTAAATCTTGCGAGGGTAGATGTCTGAGGGAGTGCGTTCAGGTTGCTACTACACAGGTACCCACAGATCTTTCCTCTCTCCCCAAGCACTATTGACCCTATGCAGACGTGTTCTCCAAAAGAGCTGCGGAGACCCTTCCGCCTCACCGCCCCTATGACTGTCCTATTGACCTCTTGCCTGGTGCTGAGCCTCCCCGGGGTCGAGTCTATCCGTTATCTCTCCCGGAGACGGAGGCAATGTCCCAGTACATCCAGGAGAATCTGGCAAGAGGATTCATTAGGAAGTCAGTGTCACCGGCAGGGGCAGGGTTCTTCTTCGTACAGAAGAAGACTGGAGACTTACGTCCATGCATAGACTACAGGGGTCTTAACGCCATCACCGTTAAGAACAAGTACCCACTACCCCTGATATCTGAGCTGTTTGATAGGCTACGGGGAGCGAGGGTATTTACAAAGTTAGATCTGCGGGGTGCTTACAACCTGATTCGCATCCGTGAGGGGGATGAATGGAAGACGGCTTTTAACACCAGGGATGGGCACTATGAATATCTGGTGATGCCCTTCAGGCTCTGTAATGCCCCAGCCGTTTTCCAAGACTTTGTGAACGACATCTTCCGGGATATGCTCACCACCTCGGTCGTAGTCTATCTGGATGATATTCTCATCTTCTCTCCAGATATTGACTCCCATCGGAGAGATGTTCGCAAAGTCTTCGACCTCTTACGGGCAAACTCCCTCTACGCCAAGTTGGAGAAGTGTGTGTTTGAGCAGGAGTCCTTGCCTTTCCTTGGTTATATCATCTCTGCCCAGGGTTTGGCTATGGATCCTGCCAAGCTACAGGCTGTAATGGACTGGCAGGAACCCCATTCTCTTAAAGCGGTGTAGCGCTTTATGGGGTTCATTAATTACTATCGCCAGTTCATTCCACACTTCTCAACTTTGGTAGCTCCCTTGGTTGCCCTCACCAAGAAGGGAGCAAATCCCAAGTTGTGGTCAGAGGAGGTCTCCAAAGCCTTTCTCTCGATCAAGTCACACTTCGCTAGCGCTCCCATCCTACATCGCCCCGATGTTGATAAGCCATTTATCTTGGAGGTGGATGCCTCATCCGTTGGTGCTGGAGCAGTCCTTTTCCAAAAGGATGCTCAAGGTCGGAAGCATCCTTGCTTCTTCTTCTCCAAGACCTTCACACCAGCGGAGAGGAATTATTCCATCGGGGACAGGGAGTTGCTGGCCATGAAGTTGGCTTTTTCGGAGTGGAGACATCTCTTGGAGGGAGCTCGCTTTCCCTTCCAAGTCTTCACTGACCACAAGAACTTGGTGTATCTGCAAACGGCCCAGCGGCTGAATTCTCGCCAGGCTAGATGGTCCCTGTTCTTCTCCCGGTTCCATTTTACTCTCCATTTCCTCTCCGGGGAGAAGAACGTTCGTGCTGACGCTCTCTCCCGCTCCGTGGTGTCATCGGAGGAGGAGGAGCCTCGGCTTATTGTCCCTTCTGAGAGCCTGAGAACTGTAGCTCCGGTTTTGCTAGAGTCTGTGCCCTCGGGCAAGACTTTCGTACCAGCTAACTTGCGACCAGAGGTTCTCTCTTGGGCTCACTCCTCCAGAGTGGGTGGGCATTTTGGGACCAAGAGGACATCTGAGCTTCTGGCGAGAACTTACTGGTGGCCGCATATGGCCCGAGATGTCAAGGACTATATTCAGGCATGCGTTTCTTGCGCCCAGAATCGGTCTTCTCGGCAATGGCCTGCTGGGTTGCTTTACCCTCTACCGGTGGCAGACAGGCCCTGGGAGATGGTCGGGATGGACTTTGTGGTGGGTCTACCCAAGTCGCGTGGCTGCTCCATTATTTGGGTTGTCACCGACCATTTCTCCAAGATGGTGCATTTGGTGCCGCTTCCTCGGTTACCCTCAGCACGGGCCTTGGCGGTGTTGTTAATTAAACATGTTTTCCATTTGCATGGTATGCCTGATAAGATTGTCAGCGATCGGGGTCCCCAGTTCGCATCTCGGTTTTGGAGAGAGCTCTGCCGTTTACTCAGCATAGAGTTAAACTTCTCCTCTGCATACCATCCCGAGACGAATGGGTTGGTGGAGAGAACCAACCAGACTCTGGTGACATATTTGCGACATTTCGTCTCTGCTAGGCAGGATGACTGGGCATCTTTGCTACCTTGGGCGGAATTTGCCCTGAACAACGCCGTAGCCGATTCCACTGGTCAAACTCCTTTTCTCCTTAATTACGGCCAGCATCCGCGTGTCCCTGTGCCCATGCCCGTGTCATCCACCGATTCTAGGGTGGCAGACTGGGCGGTGGAGGCACGTGACATCTGGGACCGCACACAGGATGCCATCCGGGCCTCCAAGGAGAGAATGAGGGTTTCGGCTGATACACACCGGCGCCCCGCTCCGGTCTTTGCTCCTGGCGACTTAGTGTGGCTCTCCGCCCGTAACATCAGGCTGCGAGTTGAGTCCACTAAGTTTGCTCCTCGCTACATTGGCCCGTTTAAGGTTCTGGAACAGGTCAACCCTGTGGTCTACCGTTTGGCTATTCCTCCACGCCTTGGTATCACCGATACTTTCCACGTTTCCCTCTTAAAGCCCGTTCATTTGTCCCGGTTTTCCGAGTCATCTGCTGGGACATCGGGTTCATCCACGGATGAGTTTGAGGTGAATGCTATTGTGGGGTGCAAGGTGGTACGTGGCAAGAAATTTTATCTGGTGGACTGGAAGGGTCACGGCCCAGAGGATAGAACCTGGGAGCCTGTGGAGCACATTCGGGCTCCGCTGCTTATCGCAGCTTTTGAGCGTAGTGAGGCTCAAGGGGGGGGCTGGGCCCTAGGGGGGGGTAACGTTAGGAGTCGAGTTTCCTCTGCTGCACAGGGGGAATCTCGATCCGAGTCTGCTGCGGTCTCCCATTCGGTATCGGCCGCAGTGGGCTCTGCTCAGCGGAGACGTCGCTCCCAGCGTCTCGCTGGGGCTGATTTTGTGCATAGGGTCACTACTGCCTTTTCTGGCTTTCCTATGGTACCCTGCACTGATCTGCGGCGAGCGAGCCTCTCTGGGACGAAGTCCTTGTTTACTCACACTGAGCATGCCCAGGGCAGGGTCTCCCATTGGAGGTCAAGGGCCACATGTTCGGTCACATGCTCAGGTGCTGCAGTACATTCCATTGGTCCTTCTGGAAGGTCCTGAAAGGGCAAAACATGCTCAGGTACTGCAGCACTTTCCATTGGTCCTTCTGGAAGGTCCTGAAAGGGCAAAAACTTCAGTAGCAGCTTCCTGTGCTGCAACTATATAAACTGCGCATGACCGCACGGCCATGCGCTAGTATTGTCTTATGTTATGTGCTTTGCGCCAGTGTGGTCACATGTATGTGTGTTCAGGGACCCGGCTGAAATAAGCCCCTAGAATGCTGGCTCCTCCGGCGAGGAGATTGAGTCTGAGTGTATTCAGGGACCCGGCTGAAATAAGCCCCTAGAATGCTGGCTCCTCCGGCGAGGAGTTTTGTGTGTTTGTGTGACCACTGACTGCTCTCTGTTTGGGCAGTTAGCCTGTGCCTCTGTGGAGTCTAACAGGGCACAGTGCTTTCCTTTCACGGCTACTCAGTGAATTAACTGAGTTAGTCTATACCGCCATATAGCTCCGCCGTTTGCTAGCAGCAGGTACTCCTGCACGGTGGACCCCGGGCTGCGAACGCACCAATATCAATAAACATCTCTATTTACTCGGTGCGTTCCGCTAGCCCTAACACACTGTAAGGCCATGTTCACACAGTGCGTTTTTTACCGCGGAACCGCGGCGGTTTTGCCGCTGCGGTTCCGCAGCTGTTTTCCATGCAGGGTACAGTACACTGTACCCTATGGAAAACAGGACACACTGTGCACATGGTCCGGAAATTGTAAAAAAAAAGCCGCGCTGAATAGCTCCCGGAAAAAAGAAGGAGCATGTCAATTCTTCTTCCTGAACCGCAGCGGTTCTGCACCCATAGACCTCCATTGTGAGGTCAAAATCGCAGTAAAACACGCAGATCAAAAATATATCTGCGTGTTTTACTGCGGTTTGATGTGCAGAACCGCTGCTGCAGGAAGTTCGGGGAAGCGGGAGGAAGTGCGTGGGCGGAAGTCCGTGGGCGGCGTGTGTTCTCCCGACTGTATCACGAAGAGACTGTCACTATGGAGGCATACCGTCGCATGGGGATCGATGTCGGGCGTCTGATTGATTTGGTAAGTCTGTGTGTCCGTCCCCATGCGACGATATGCCTCTATTGTGCTAAGTCGCCGTATCGGACTACTACTCCCATCCGGTATTTAGGATGGGAGAGTTGTCCCTGTGTCCGGCGACTTAGCACAATACTAAAGTTCACACCAAACACAAACACACAATACACAAACATGACACACAGTACAGTACATACAACACATAACATAGAGTATATACTCACCATACACCACACTTGTAGGCGAAGCCCTCGATCCTCAATGAAAAAATCCCAAAATAATAAAGCAAATCCATACTCCCTGTCCGCAGAATCCATAACCGAGTGTCCCACGCCGATCTCCTGCTCTCCGGTGATACACTGCCAGGAGCGAAGCTCCTAGCAGTGTATCGCGTACTGTCCCGGAGCTCAATGGCGCCGGCGTCTCGGTTAACGGCAGTACAGCTGCGTTGAACTTTCCCACGCAGCACTGCCGTTAAGCGAGAGTACCGGGGTCAATGACCGCCGGTAAACTCGCTCGCGCATGCGCAGTGACACACCGACAGGAACTATGGCTCCTGTCAGTGTGTTGCTGCAGCCGTGGAGAGCAGACACATCTCTGGATGTGTCTGTTCTCCATGGAAGATCTTCGTGGGACCCTCGATGGATTTCTGCGGACAGGGCCAGGGAGTATGAATTTGTTTTTTTGTTTTGCCTTTTTTTCAGGTCGAGGGTCTTCAGGATGGATTGAGCGTGCAATAAAAGAATTGTCAAAAAGTGTGTGTCTTTATTTCATTAAAATATTTTTTCTAGTGTTTGTGTTTTTTTTTAACCCTTTCATTGGCTTAATAATGGATAGGCGTCTCATTGACGCCTCTCCGTTATTAACCGGGCTTAATGCCACCTTACAATAGCAAGGTGGCATTAACCCCTCATTACCCCATATCCCACCGCTACACGGGAGTGGGAAGAGAGGGGCTAAGTGCCGGAATTGGCGCATCTTTTTGATGCGCCTTTTCCGGGGCGGCTGCGGGCTTATATTTGTAGCCAGGGGGGGGGCAAATATCCATGGCCCCTTTCCTAGGCTATGAATATAAGCCCACGGCTGTCTGCGTAGCCTTTCTGGCCTAAAAATATAGGGGGACCCCAACACGTTTTTTTTTCGGGGCCCCCTATATTTTAGTGCCAGAAAGGCTACGCAGACAGCCGTGGGCTTATATTCATAGCCTGGGAACAGCCATGGGTATTTTAACCCCTTCCCGGGCGTCAAATATTGGCCCACAGCTGTCTGCTTAGCCTTTCTGGCCTAAAAATATAGGGGGACCCCAACACATTTTTTTTTTTTAGGGGGGTCCACATATATTATAGTAAACCTTATTAGGATTAATAATTGATCGGCGTCTTATTGACGCCTCGCCATTACTAACCGTGCTTAATGCCACCTTACAATAGCTTTAGGGTTAGGGTTAGGGTTAGGATCCCTGTAGGGTTAGGGTTAGGATCCCTGTAGGGTTAGGGTTAGGATCCCTGTAGGGTTAGGGTTAGGGTTAGGATCCCTTTAGGGTTAGGGTTAGGGTTAGGATCCCTGTAGGGTTAGGGTTAGGGTTAGGATCCCTGTAGGGTTAGGGTTAGGGTTAGGATCCCTGTAGGGTTAGGGTTAGGATCCCTGTAGGGTTAGGGTTAGGGTTAGGATCCCTGTAGGGTTAGGGTTAGGATCCCTGTAGGGTTAGGGTTAGGATCCCTGTAGGGTTAGGGTTAGGGTTAGGATCCCTTTAGGGTTAGGGTTAGGATCCCTGTAGGGTTAGGGTTAGGATCCCTGTAGGGTTAGGGTTAGGATCCCTTTTGTGGTTGTGTTATGTTTAGGATCCCTTTTGGGGTAGAGTGCTTAGGGTTATGAGCCCTAACCCTACCCTAACTATTTCAGTTTATAGTGTGTTTTTTAATGAATGTTGTTGATTGTCGCACGAACCACTCAGGATTGACGGCGACAGAGCTAGTGGTAAAACAACTGCACACAAGCGTTTTTATTGGTGTTTGTGTTTTCAGTTTGTGCTTGTGTTCAGTTATTAGGGGTTACTTTGAAATATTTCCAGCAATTGTGTAACATTACTTGGTCGCGCTATAGATTATGAGATGACACTATTGTATTTATTGTAGGTTCGGGATTATCCGGCCTTGTGGGACCCAGCCGATGAATCCTACAAGGATAAATATTTCCGGGAACTAGCCTGGACCAAAATTGTACGAGACCTTATCCCAGATTGGGACAAGTATCCAGGGAGTACACAGCAGCAAATTGGTAATTTTAATTAAATTTATTTAGTAAACCTTGAGTATATTAAAAATATAATTTGTTTAGATCTCACAAAAAATGTTGTTGTATTTTGTAACCTTTTTTTGGTAGATAACGATGTGAAGAAACGTTGGCGCTCAATCAGAGACCGTTTCACGAAGTTCCTGAACGAATGTTCTAAGAGTGGCTCTTCGCCGAGCAAAAGTAAATTTCCATTTAGCGAAGAGCTGCAGTTTCTTGTGTCCAGTAGGACATTGAGAAAGTAAGTTAAAATCCACTCCACATGATTATTTAAATATAATATGTTGTGCGAAAAATTGATGTTTTTTTTTTCTCCAACAGGACGGAAGGAAACATGTCGGTAGCTGATTTGGAGGACAGCGACAAAGAGGATGGAGCAGGCAGTTCCTCTGGAGTGGGAGGGACCATCTCTACCTCCACTCCCACAGCTTCTGCTGAATCAGCATCCACTTCAGCAGCTGCTGCATCAACATCTAGTTCAGCAGCTGCTGAAGCATCTGATTCCGCAGAAGCTGTGAGAGTGGAGAAGAGAGCTGTCTATCCGGTGGCAGCAGAGAAAAAACAAAAAAAAACAAAGAAAAACCAAGATGACCAAACTGTCCAAATCGCTTGCGACACGTTAGATCTATTAAAAAAATCTAGTTCTGATGACCACTGCGACTCCTTCGCACTAACTGTGGCAAGAAAAACACGCTCCCTGCCACCGGATAGACAATCTCTTTTCATGTCCATGGTCCAGATGTCCCTCACTGCTCTGGAGGACCCTGCTCCGATATCTCCATACAATGAAGTTCTGATGGGGGTGTTGGGACTTTTCAGGCCCCGACACCGAACACCGGAAACACCAGCTACCAGACCCCAGTATTTGGCCCACAGCCAAGTTACTTCTGGAGATAGAGGAAGTTCGCAGCATATGGGGGGAGCACCATATCAATCAGAGGGATCAAATTTCCTCTATTCTCCAGAATATACTTTTCTGAATTGAACATGGGCAAAAATTTTCAGTGGCACCGAGTTTTTTTTGGTTTGTTTTTTAGCTCCAGTTGCCGTTGGCTTTGAAAGGGGCTTTTTTTTGGTTTTTTCTAATTGAAAAATCTTTTGTAAATATTGCAAAGAATTTGTGTTCTTTTAAATATATTATATTTCAAACATAATATTCTCTTCTTTATTACAATGCGGTCAAGGCCGCTATCCTGGGTTTATGGGCTATCAATTAGTGGTTTATGTGTTGATGTGTTAACAATTGTATACGTCATACTGCTATTATTTTCATAAAACACCAAATTTTTTGTAGCCAAAAAAAACAAAAAAAAACTAATTACACCCAAATAGATTTTTTATTGATATTACAATCAATTATTTAACACAGTTTTTTTGGTAACATGAAACAAAAAATTTTTTTTTCAAACTTTTGTGTTGGTTGCTGGCGTTTCTCATTCTTCGGGATGTTGTCAAAACTGTTATCAGCGATGTCGGCAACATTTCTGGGGGGGTCAGTGTAGATGCATCCTTCTCTGCTGGTCAGGCTGCTCAACACCAGCACAGGAGTATTGCCAGTGCACGGCACCTTCAGGACTCATAAAGTAGTCAGTGAAGGATTCTCTCACACGCACACCAGAGTTGGACGGCCTACCCAGACCCCCGTTGTCAACTGGATTAAATACTGGCTGCTGGTACTCCACATCAACGTCAGTGTTGTATTCACGAGCATAGTTGTGGAGTACACAGCAAGCCTTTATCACAGCATCAACGGTGTCTGTGTCCAACTGAATGGCAGTGTGAAAGATCCTCCACTGACTAGTCATGATCCCAAAGGTGCATTCCACATATCTGCGTGCACGACTCAGCCGATAATTAAAAATCCTCCGTCGGGCATCCAGTCCCCTTCGTGGGTATGGGCGCAGCAGGGTTGTCGTTAAGGGAAACGCCTCATCCGATACCATCACGAACGGCACTGGATGTGTGGAACCCGGCAAAGGTCGTGGGGCTGGGAGCGTGCCGCCATCTCGAAGAATTTGCATCCCAATCTGTGACGTTCGCAACACCCGAGAATCCCCAGTACTACCATAGGCACCAACGTCAATGGCAACAAATTTGTAATGGGCATCAGCCACCGCCATCAGGACCACTGAAAAATACTTCTTATAATTAAAGAAGCGTGATCCTGATCGTGGTGGCTGCTGAACCCGAACATGTTTACCATCGACTGCACCTATGCAGTTTGGGAAATTGGCCACAGACTGAAAGCCTGCTGCAACCTGCAGCCAAGTCTCCTCGGTTGGGGAAGGCATCACCATGGGCTGCAACTTCTGCCAGATGACGGTACATGTACACCTCACAATGTTAGAGATGGTAGATTTACCAACTCTAAATTGGAGGTGCAGGGATGTATAGCTCTCTCCTGTGGCCAAAAATCTGAAAAGAAACAAAAAAGAAAATTAGAAATGTCACACAAAAAGGTAATTACAACATGTCACAAGTTAAGGCCGCTATAATATGCGTCCAGCACCATTCAATAATGATGGCATTAACACCCAGCACAACACAAAGGGTGTAAAAAACATTAATAAAAGGCCTGATGGGACTTGTGCACACACGCATGCGAGATATGACCAAGTGTTGCATGGTAATCCCCGGACCTGCTGCATGCACTCCGTTGTGGAGCGTGCGGCTCCATGTATTGGTATGTGGGTGCAGACTCCGCTCCAGAGTGCAGGCGGCAGAGCCGGGGTTTACCATGCAACACTCGCCCGTATCTCACGTGTGTGTGTGTGTATGTGTGCCCCCTGTCCAACAAGAGGACTGGGTGGGTTTAATCACACATACTGGACACACACACACAAGTAAAATACAGACCTAACAACATTCCCCCAAAAAATTGTTACTTACCGCAAGGTGATGAGCAGCCTTTCTTCAGCAGAGATGGACTTCCTCATTACCGTGTCTTGCAGTGTTAAATGGGGTGCCAGGATGGTAAGCAGTCTGTCAAAGGCAATAATTGGTAACCGACAAAACGATATAAATTTTTCAGGATATCTGAAAATTGCAAAAGAACAACAAAAAAGGGTTACTTCACAAGTATTGCTAGCCAAAAAAGGTAAATTAGTCATTCTATATATTTCTACTTACCTCCTCAAATCATTGTACAGCACATGAAAGTGCCCCTTCTCAGTTCGGTCTTCTACAAGCGGGTGCACCCACAATCGTTTCTGCACACGTCTTCTCTGCCGCCGCTAAATAGAAAAATAAAAAAATATTTCGTAAACACAACAATTAGAAAAATATATCAAACATGCAAGGAAAACAATGTCGATTATGTAAGGATACGTGTCCACATTCAGGAAGGCCCACCCCATTCTAGTACGCAATGATGCCAGATGTGTTCATTGTACAAATCCAGCATCATCACACCCGACGTATAGGGTCCTCTTTTATTCATTGCGGAGCCGCAGTTTCACAACAAGGAACACAGACATGCTGTGATCATAAAAGACGCGCAGCATGTCCGGAGTCGCAGGGCTGACGGATGACACACAGTGGACACGTGATTTCATGACATCACCTCCAGTATGCTGACTTGTGGACGCTGCATGTTTGGCGCTGCGGCCACACGCAGCGCCAAACATACAACGTTTCCAGAATGTGGACAAGTACCCATAACCCAATATATAAAACAAACAGACATCTGCTTACCTGACATGCATGTCGATTCAAAATTAGAAGCATCAACCCCAGGATCGCAATCCGGTGTGGCGTGCGGAGCTGGATCCGTGGGCTGTCATCTGGACGACGCTATGCACGTCCACTCATTTTGATGTGTAAGTTCCAAAATGGAGGATGGAAGAAGAAAAGGGTTGGACAAGGAAATGACATCATTTTTTTTTTTTTTCCCCCCCCCACTGCAGTAAACTTTATTTCTGTCAAACACAGACAATCTGCAGACAAAACTGCATCAAAAAACGCACTAAAAAACGCACTAAAAAACGCACCAAAAAACGCACCTGCGTTTTCTGCAGAGACCTGCGGTTTCAGTCAGGAAAAAAAAAGGATGGAAATCCTGAACGTGTGAACATAGCCTTAGACTGTATGTTTTCTGTGCCGGAAAATGAGACACAGATGCCACACACAGGGCTGCCACTGATGCAGATTTGTCAATTTTAATCTGCACCCTTTATTTATTTTTTTTTTCTTTAGGGAGACTAGTGAATAAATCTGGGCCACTGTATTAGAGTATATTTTCTGTGGCAGAAAGTGGCTTGAAGAGATATAACGAAACAAAAAAAAAAAAAAGGGACTGTCCTACAATTACTATCTCCCTGCAGTAATCTCAGCAAAGTATGGCAGGCAGCAATAACAAGGAGTGGACTGCTGCACAAAAAAGTCAAAAGTGTGGAGAAACAAACAAGATAGCTGTACAGAAAGGAAGGAGCAACAGGATTTGTGCTTTGAAAAAAGCAGTTGGTTTGCACAGCGGCGTACAAACAGCAATGCAGCTATCAGGGAGCCTTCTAGGGCAGCCCAATGAGCTACAGCGCTGAGGAAAAAAAAACATTTGCCTCCACTGTCCCTGCAAATAAAAGGTGGTGTTGGACAGTGAAAATCGCTACAGCCAGGGCCGGCTCCAGGTTTTTGTGGGCCCCGGGCGAAAGAGTCTCAGTGGGCCCCCCTTTTAACACATACCACGATTCATGATCGCATATAAACACAGCCATGTAGTATATAACACAGCCCACGTAGTATATAGCACAGCCACGTAGCATATAACAGCCATGTAGTATATAACAGCCCACGTAGCATATAACACAGCCACGTAGTATATAGCACAGCCCACGTATCATATAACAGCCCATATAGTATATAGCACAGCCACATAGTATATAACACGGCCCACGTAGTTTATAGGACAGCCATATAGTATACAGCACAGCCCACATAGTAGTATACAGCACTACCCACACAGTAGTATAGAGCACAGCCCACACAGTAGTATATAGCACAGCCCACACAATAGTATATAGCACAGCCCACACAATAGTATATAGCACAGCCCACACAGTAGTATATAGCACAGCCCACACAGTAGTATACAGCACTGCCCACATAGTAGTATATAGCACAGCCACACAGTAGTATACAGCACTGCCCACATAGTAGTATACAGCACTGCCCACGTAGTATATAAAGACACAAAAGAGAATAGTAAAACCAAAAACACTCAGTTTGAAAAAATGTTGCAGTAATCCGCAAGTGCTAGTAAAAGATGTAAAAAACAGGGTATTTGGTTGATACGTTTTTTGCAAAAAATGTATACTAAGCTGCTCTACCAATCTTCACGGTATACCCTTATCAGAGCAGTCCTAACTAATGTATGCAATCCCTATCTGATGTATTTAAAAACCTGATCATCTGTATATAACCTGTGTGAACAGGGTTCAGAGAGGAAAAAATCCATGTGTGCATACAGGGTAGAACAGCTTTTGTGCAGATAGCCCAAGAGGAGTGGTGGAACTCCCCAGTCTTGTAGACACAAGAGAACAATTATGGAAACAGGAACACATGGGCTACTTGCACAGTGAACAAGTCTGTATGATCATGTTCACACACCACCAAGAAACCTGAAGACACAAAAGAGAATAGTAAAACCAAAAACACTCAGTTTGAAAAAATGTTGCAGTAATCCGCAAGTGCTAGTAAAAGATGTAAAAAACAGGGTATTTGGTTGATACGTTTTTTGCAAAAAATGTATACTAAGCTGCTCTACCAATCTTCACGGTATACCCTTATCAGAGCAGTCCTAACTAATGTATGCAATCCCTATCTGATGTATTTAAAAACCTGATCATCTGTATATAACCTGTGTGAACAGGGTTCAGAGAGGAAAAAATCCATGTGTGCATACAGGGTAGAACAGCTTTTGTGCAGATAGCCCAAGAGGAGTGGTGGAACTCCCCAGTCTTGTAGACACAAGAGAACAATTATGGAAACAGGAACACATGGGCTACTTGCACAGTGAACAAGTCTGTATGATCATGTTCACACACCACCAAGAAACCTGAAGACACAAAAGAGAATAGTAAAACCAAAAACACTCAGTTTGAAAAAATGTTGCAGTAATCCGCAAGTGCTAGTAAAAGATGTAAAAAACAGGGTATTTGGTTGATACGTTTTTTGCAAAAAATGTATACTAAGCTGCTCTACCAATCTTCACGGTATACCCTTATCAGAGCAGTCCTAACTAATGTATGCAATCCCTATCTGATGTATTTAAAAACCTGATCATCTGTATATAACCTGTGTGAACAGGGTTCAGAGAGGAAAAAATCCATGTGTGCATACAGGGTAGAACAGCTTTTGTGCAGATAGCCCAAGAGGAGTGGTGGAACTCCCCAGTCTTGTAGACACAAGAGAACAATTATGGAAACAGGAACACATGGGCTACTTGCACAGTGAACAAGTCTGTATGATCATGTTCACACACCACCAAGAAACCTGAAGACACAAAAGAGAATAGTAAAACCAAAAACACTCAGTTTGAAAAAATGTTGCAGTAATCCGCAAGTGCTAGTAAAAGATGTAAAAAACAGGGTATTTGGTTGATACGTTTTTTGCAAAAAATGTATACTAAGCTGCTCTACCAATCTTCACGGTATACCCTTATCAGAGCAGTCCTAACTAATGTATGCAATCCCTATCTGATGTATTTAAAAACCTGATCATCTGTATATAACCTGTGTGAACAGGGTTCAGAGAAAAAAAACGTATCAACCAAATACCCTGTTTTTTACATCTTTTACTAGCACTTGCGGATTACTGCAACATTTTTTCAAACTGAGTGTTTTTGGTTTTACTATTCTCTTTTGTGTCTTCAGGTTTCTTGGTGGTGTGTGAACATGATCATACAGACTTGTTCACTGTGCAAGTAGCCCATGTGTTCCTGTTTCCACGTAGTATATAGCAGCCCACGTAGTATATAACACTGCCAACGTAGTATATAACACTGCCACCGTAGTATATAACACTGCCCACGTAGTATATAGCAGCCCACGTAGTATATAGCAGCCCAGCCCACGTAGTATATAGCTGCCCATGTAGTATATAGCAGCCAACGTAGTATATAGCAGCCCACATAGCAGCCCATGTAGTATATAGCACAGCCCATGTAGTATATAGCAGCCCACATAGTATATAGCAGCCCAGCCCACGTATATAGCAGCGCAGCCCACGTAGTATATAGCAGCCCACGTAGTATATAGCAGTCCAGCCCACGTAGTATATAGCAGCGCAGCCCATGTAGTATATAGCAGCCCACGTAGTATATAGCAGCCCAGCCCACATAGTATATAGCAGCGCAGCCCATGTAGTATATAGCAGCCCACGTAGTATATAGCAGCCCAGCCCACGTAGTATATAGCAGCGCAGCCCACGTAGTATATAGCAGCCCACGTAGTATATAGCAGCCCAGCCCACATAGTATATAGCAGCCCAGCCCACGTAGTATATAGCAGCCCAGCCCACGTAGTATATAGCAGCCCAGCTGCCCATGTAGTATATAGCAGCCAACGTAGTATATAGCAGCCCACGTAGTATATAACACAGCCCAGCCACTATATAAGAGCCCATACCTTGTCCTCCCAGCCAGGCTTTGCATCCCCCCACAATCCTTTGTTCCAGCCAGGTAGCAGGTGCTGCACACTTCCTGCTTGGGGACACTCGGCTCATTCTCTGGGCACTGGACGGTCGGAAGTCACTCTGCTCTGCGTATCCATGGCGATGGATTGTGGGTGGCCCTCCAGCAGCTGCAAAAGTCCCAGAGCTCCGTGCTGCCTCCTCTCTTCAATCGTGTACCTCGGACCGCAGATGCCTGCCTCAGGGGCCGCATGTGGGCAGCCTGCCTCTAACGCCAGCCCTGAATGGGCCCCCCTGTCTCGCCAGGGCCCCGGCATTTGCCCGGGTACGCCTGGTGCTGACGCCGGCCCTGGCTACAGCACAAGCGGTTTGGGGGTTAATGTACCCTGCCTAACGCTATCCCTGCTTCTGATGAAGCGGCAGCAACCTCTCCCTATACTCAGATCAGCAGCAGTAAGATGGCGGTCGGCGTGCACGCCCCTTTATAGCCCCTGTGACGCCGCAGAAAGCAAGCCAATCACTGCAATGCCCTTCTCTAAGATGGTGGGGACTGAGACCTATGTCATCACGCTGCCCACACTCTGCGTCCACCTTCATTGGTTGAGAAATGGCGCTTTTCGCGTCATTGAAACGCAACTTTGGCGCGAAAGTCGCATACTGCATGGCCGACCCCACACAGGGATCGGGTCGGGTTTCATGAAACACGACTTTGCCAAAAGTCGGCGACTTATGAAAATGAACGATCCTTTTCACTCAACCCTAATCAGTAGTGCTAAATGGGTGTTGTTTGGGCGTGGATATGAGTGTGACTAGTTGTGAAATGGGTGTGGTCAGGGCTGTGTCCTAAAATTTGCTGCAGCGCGATGCGCGCACCACTACCTTTGTCCCTCTTTGCCTTCTTCAAAGGTTGGGAGGTATGCATGCACAGGTAGGAAAGTGATGCTCTGCAGATACATGCACACGTAGGGAAGTGATGCTCTGCAGTAACATGCGCAGGAAGGTAAGTGATGCTTTGAAGACTTTGCAGATACGTGCACAGGTAGGGAAGTGATGCTCTGCAGATACATGCACAGGTAGGGAAGTGATGCTCTGCAGATACACGTAGGAAAGTGATGCTCTGCATATACATGCACATGTAGGGAAGTGATGCTCTGCAGATAAATGCACAGGTAGTGAATTGATGCCCTGCAGATACATGCACACGTAGGGAAGTGATGTTCTGCAGATACATGCACAAGTAGAGAAGTGATGTTCTCTAGTTACATGCACATGTAGTGAAGTGATGCTCTGCAGATACATGCACAGGTAGGGAAGTGATGCTCTGCAGACTTTGCAGATACATGCACAGGTAAGGAAGTGATGCTCTACAGATATATGCACTGGTAGGAAAGTGATGCTCTGCAGATACATGCACACGTAGGGAAGTTTTGCTCTGCAGATACATGCACAGGTAGGGAAGTGATGCTCTGCAGATACTTGGACAAGTAGAGAAGCAATGCTCTGCAGACTGTCACCCTGCATGTCCCTGTGTGCAGTGAGGAGTGCAATGCTCTGCAGAAGCTGTTCACACATACCCCCACTCCCCTGACGACCCCTCACACTGTGGGTGCAGGACCTGCCATGGTGAGAGGAGAGAGGTCCTGGCTGCTCTCCTCCCTCCCTATTAGGCTGGCTCTTTCCCAGGGACACAATGATATCCCGGGGTCGAGCTCTCTGGTTACAGTATAGAGCTTAGGTTGTGTACCTACTGACTGAGCGTGCTCCTGAATGCGCGCCTTCCACCTTCTAAGCCTGCCCCATCCTGCCCTGATGCACCAATCAGCATCAGGCCAATTGCAGCCAGGCAGTCAATCAAAGCACTGAGCTGCACAGCCAATGAGCGGCTGCAGCTCCCAGAGACTGCCACGCCCACTACACAACCTCGAGGGCCCGCACTCAGTTTGCTTTGCATGGCCTTTAGGTGGCCGGCCCTGTACAGCTGATGGGGGAGCAGCCCGGGGGCATTTGCCTCACTGCCACCCGGTCCAGCCTGCCGCTGATGGAGCGCCCCCAGACACAGGGCCACGGGTCACCCGGTATCGGTCCTTTCTGTCTCAGTTCTGGGGTTGTCACGGTGGCTGGACCCGGTCCGGGACCCTGCTAAGGGGCGTCCAATAAAAGGTGATAAGAGTCTGTCAAGGTTTCGTGACGCCACCTGTGGTGTTCGGTCAGGGTGACCGATGCTGCTGTGGGGTCCGCTGGGGCGATGGAATGGCAGCTAGATGGTATACCTTCCCACAGGTGAAGTATGTCCCCAGGGCTTCCCAGTAGGGTGGATGGAGATGGTGTGAGGTGCAGACAATAACGAGGACACAGGGTTGCAGTCTCTTTACTGAAGACTTCAGGATCCGCAATCCAGAGCACAGTTAACAGGGCTGTCTGAGCCGGCCGGTCCGATGGCACATCCAGAGTTCCCTTTGCAGGTGGAAATCGTTGCCTACCAATAGCGCCTGTGTGTTGTAGTGCTACCCTGCTGAGCATTCGGTATAGTCCTCACAACTTCTGTTCTAGTTCGTTCTTTCGTTCGTTCTTTCTAGTTCTTTCTCTTTCTTTCTATTTCGTTCCAGATGTTACTAGTTTCTCGTCCCCCATGTATGTTATGGCTAGGACGCACCCGTATGATGGGAAGGCTTGGAGCTCTTCCGGGACCCTAGAGACGCCCCTCTCCACGCATTGCCCCCTATGTCTGCGTAGGAAATTTAAGGTAGACAGCCAACCTATAATGAACTGTCCTGCGGAGTTTGAAGTAAGGCATAGAGTCAGTTACTTCCTCGGTGTTCCGGCCACCGGCTACGCGCCTCAGTAGGATGTTGCCGCTCTTGGGGCACGACTCCTACTGGCTCTCCTTTGTGCTTGATCTCGTTTCTCACTGTTCCACAATATCCTTTGCTTCGTGTCTCTTTCTTATCGCCACAAGGTAGTGCAGGCGCGGTTCCGTAATGTTCTGTTCGCTAGGTACCTGCCAGGTTACCATGCCTGACAGAGACCGCCCGGAATCTTCTCCCTGCAACACCCCCTGCCACGGGATGTTGCCTGAATCCAACCCAGTCAGCTTCTGACTGACTTCCTATCCAACCCCTAGTTTTACCAGTGTGAGGAGTAGCCCAATAAATAAAGCCTTTTTCTCCCCCTAGTGGCCGGAGTGTGAAGTGTAATGTGTGCTGGTGATACCTGGTCAGAAGAATTCCTTCAGTGCCATCAGACGTACCATCACTCCCCTTAGCGGCAGAGTGTCATACTGCAATGACCAGATCTCTGTGGCGCTACACTGACATGGCTCCTGCAGCATGTCATGAAGGGGTTAATGTGCGTTACTCTCAATACTAGCCCTGTCACCGTTGTATTCTCTTTTAGCACCTTTGAATATTACTCTGGCCCAAACAGATAGGGTTCATCGATATTTCCTGCTAGGTCACAAATCCTAAATACAGTTAGGGCCAGAAATATTTGGACAGTGACACAAGTTTTGTTATTTTAGCTGTTTACAAAAACATGTTCAGAAATACAATTATATATATAATATGGGCTGAAAGTGCACACTCCCAGCTGCAATATGATAGTTTCCACATCCAAATCGGAGAAAGGGTTTAGGAATCATAGCTCTGTAATGCATAGCGTCCTCTTTTTCAAGGGACCAAAAGTAATTGGACAATGGACTCTAAGGGCTGCAATTAACTCTGAAGGCGTCTCCCTCGTTAACCTGTAATCAATGAAGTAGTTAAAAGGTCAGGGGTGGATTCCAGGTGTGTGGTTTTGCATTTGGAAGCTGTTGCTGTGAGCAGAGAACATGCGGTCAAAGGAACTCTCAATTGAGGTGAAGCAGAACATCCTGAGGCTGAAAAAAAAGAAAAAATCCATCAGAGAGCAGACATGCTTGGAGTAGCAAAATCAACAGTTGGGTACATTCTGAGAAAAAAGGAATTGACTGGTGAGCTTGGGAACTCAAAAAGGCCTGGGCGTCCACGGATGAAAACAGTGGTGGACGATCGCCGCATACTTAATTTGGTGAAGAAGAACCCGTTCACAACATCAACTGAAGTCCAGAACACTCTCAGTGAAGTAGGTGTATCTGTCTCTAAGTCAACAGTAAAGAGAAAACTCCATGGCAGTAAATACAAAGGGTTCACATCTAGATGCAAACCATTCATCAATAACAAAAATAGACAGGCCAGAGTTAAATTTGCAGAAAAACACCTCAAGAAGCCAGCTCAGTTCTGGAAAAGTATTCTATGGACAGATGAGACAAAGATCAACCTGTACCAGAATGATGGGAAGAAAAAAGTTTGGAGAAGAAAGGGAACGGCACATGATCCAAGGTACACCACATCCTCTGTAAAACATGGTTGAGGCAACGTGATGGCATGGGCATGCATGGCTTTCAATGGCACTGGGTCACTTGTGTTTATTGATGGCATAAGAGCAGACAAGAGTAGCCGGATGAATTCTGAAGTGTACCGGGATATACTTTCAGCCCAGATTCAGCCAAATGCTGCAAAGTTGATTGGACGGCGCTTCATAGTACAGATGGACAATGACCCCAAGCATACAGCCAAAGCTACCCAGGAGTTCATGAGTGCCAAAAAGTGGAACATTCTGCAATGGCCAAGTCAATCTCCAGATCTAAACCCAATTGAGCATGCATTTCACTTGCTCAAATCCAGACTTAAGACGGAAAGACCCACAAACAAGCAAGACCTGAAGGCTGCGGCTGTAAAGGCCTGGCAAAGCATTAAGAAGGAGGAAACCCAGCGTTTGGTGATGTCCATGGGTTCTAGACTTAAGGCAGTGATTGCCTCCAAAGGATTTGCAACAAAATATTGAAAATAAAAATATTTTGTTTGGGTTATGTTTATTTGTCCAATTACTTTTGACCTCCTAAAATGTGGAGTGTTTGTAAAGAAATGTGTACAATTCCTACATTTTCTATCAGATATTTTTGTTCAACCCTTCAAATTAAACGTTACAATCTGCACTTGAATTCTGTTGTAGAGGTTTCATTTCAAATCCAATGTGGTGGCATGCAGAGCCCAACTCGCGAAAAATTGTGTCACTGTCCAAATATTCCTGGCCCTAACTGTATGTGAGTGCCAAAACTGTAGAAAAAAAGACATAGACCACACATCCAAAATTTCATAAGTTGATTTAATTCTTCTAGGCATAGATTTACAAAACTAAACAGGAGGTTCTTAGTTTAACATTCTGATCAGACTTTATCAAGCCCACTACCATGTCACAGTGAACCTCTCAGTGGGTCCCTAGACTAAAAGGTGCAGCATGGTGTTCAAACTATCATCGCAGCAATGATACACCAGCAGGGCGGGCGACCTGGTGCCTCACAGCACCCATGCTGCGAGGCTGAGTCCCCATGGCTTCAGATCACAACACCCCACAAGCACAACACCACAGCAACAATGGCCACCACACGGCACAAACACCAGTGATAAATTGTAAAAAAAACTCACGTTCCACAAGCTCTCAGACTGTGGACTGAGAGCAAAAACAGGAGGAACTCCTCAGTCTCCTGCTAATTTAAAAACACCTACACTTTTGGCCCTAATATGTGAGTCACTTTGTACACAGCCCACTCCTCGCACTGGCCATCTTTCTTCCATTATGCATGGCCCCTGCTCACACCCTGTACCATATGTCTAAACTGGAAGTAACATCTCAGTTCACTCAGGGTCTTCTTTTAGGAATGACAGGTTTTTTTCTCTGGCCGGTGATCAACATCTGACTTTTATGGCTTGATCTGCGAAGTCAGTATTCAATGTTATACCTAAAAACTCCGTCTTTGGTGCTTGAACTACATAGTCGTGACGTCCCCAGGATCAGACTGCTCTGAGGAACAATGAGCACAATGTCTTCCACAAGCCCGTCCTTTTGCCCTGACTTGTGCTTCACCGTCCCGGCCTTTTATATTTAGCAACTGTGCCACAGATGTCACTTGACCCGATGTCCCCCTCAAATTATTACCTCTAGGGAACACACTCTCCATCCTTCAGTTCCTGTCTATCCAGTGCAATCAGCAGATGGTGGAATTTACTTGCAGGTGCTGTGCAATGTTGACTGAATGCAGCTTCCATTTGCCAACCCTTTTCAACTGAATACAGATTTGATAGAATTTTGATTGAATTGAGATTGAAAAGTCAGTCCAGGGGAAGAAGCACTTTTCTCTGATAAGATATATTCCATTTTCATTTGTTCTATTGATTAACAAAATTAAAATTAAAATGACGGTTACTCTTTGAATACTGTGCAATTTATGTTCTAGCAACATTGAAGTATATAATGCCACCTAGACTGATATACAACCAGTTCCACATTTGTGTGCCACTTTTAAGTCTTCTTTAATCATTTTCATTTTTTAACACAACACAAATGTACCCCAATTTACTTCTTTGTAAGGAAATATGCTTATAAGCAGCCATGTGTTCAGTGACTATAGAAATAATCCCTCCTCACAATGCAATGTATATTCTGTGTTATAAAGATCCATAGAGGCTCAGATACACTGCTACATATTATTCACTGACTTCTTTATTAACTATATTCAAGGTGTTTAATGTAAAAGTTCTCATAGAAGCCAATGTAATGTTTAAAATGTGGCCCTGATGATGATGACAAAGGGCCCTTGACTCACGAAAAGTGAACCTTCAGCAGGAAAGAAAAATCCCCAGTGCCCCAGTGGAGCAAACCATGGCTGATGGACTGCCTTTCATTTAGGCTTTGGGTGTTTTCATTGATGAGAACAGAGACCGAGCCCGGAATCTGCCTCGTTCTGCAGTAGGAAACTCACTTATTCAGTGAGTGCGTCTAGCTGCGGAATGTCCATTAATGTCGAATTCAGTGGTGGAGAACAGAGACCGAGCCCGGAATCTGCCTCGTTCTGCAGTAGGAAACTCACTGTTTTTGTGAGTGCATCTAGCTGCGGAATGTCCGGTTATGTCGTATCCAATGGTGGAGAACAGAGACCAAGCCTGGAATCTGCCTCGTTCTGCAGTAGGAAACTCACTGGTTTTGTGAGTGCGTCTAGCTGCTGAATGTCCAGTAATGTCATATCCAGTGGTGGAGAACAGAGACCGAGCCCGGAATCTGCCTCGTTCTGCAGTAGGAAACTCACTGGTTTTGTGAGTGCGTCTAGCTGCTGAATGTCCAGTAATGTCATATCCAGTAGTGGAAAACAGAGACCGAGCCCATTATCTGCCTCGTTCTGCAGTAGGAAACTCACTGGTTTTGTGAGTGCGTCTAGCTGCTGAATGTCCAGTAATGTCATATCCAGTGGTGGAGAACAGAGACCGAGTCCGGAATCTGCCTCGTTCTGCAGTAGGAAACTCACTGGTTTTGTGAGTGCGTCTAGCTGCTGAATGTCCAGTAATGTCATATCCAGTAGTGGAGAACAGAGACCGAGCCCGGAATCTGCCTCGTTCTGCAGTAGGAAGCTCACTGGTTTTGTGAGTGCGTCTAGCTGCTGAATGTCCAGTAATGTCATATCCAATGGTGGAGAACAGAGACCGAGCCCGGAATCTGCCTCGTTCTGCAGTAGGAAACTCACTGGTTTTGTGAGTGCTTCTAGCTGCTGAATGTCCAGTAATGTCATATCTAATGGTGGAGAACAGAGACCGAGCCCGGAATCTGCCTCGTTCTGCAGTAGGAAACTCACTGGTTTTGTAAGTGCTTCTAGCTGCTGAATGTCCAGTAATGTCATATCCAGTAGTGGAGAACACAGACCGAGCCCGGAATCTGCCTCGTTCTGCAGTAGGAAACTCACTGGTTTTGTGAGTGCGTCTAGCTGCTGAATGTCCAGTAATGTCATATCCAGTGGTGGAGAACAGAGACCGAGCCCGGAATCTGCCTCGTTCTGCAGTAGGAAACTCACTGGTTTTGTGAGTGCTTCTAGCTGCTGAATGTCCAGTAATGTCATATCCAGTGGTGGAGAACAGAGACCGAGCCCGGAATCTGCCTCGTTCTGCAGTAGGAAACTCACTGTTTTTGTGAGTGCTTCTAGCTGCTGAATGTCCAGTAATGTCATATCCAGTGGTGGAGCACAAAGACCGCGCCCGGAATCTGCCTCGTTCTGCAGTAGGAAACTCACTGGTTTTGTGAGTGCATCTAGCTGCGGAATGTCCGGTTATGTCGTATCCAATGGTGGAGAACAGAGACCAAGCCTGGAATCTGCCTCGTTCTGCAGTAGGAAACTCACTGGTTTTGTGAGTGCTTCTAGCTGCTGAATGTCCAGTAATGTCATATCCAGTGGTGGAGAACAGAGACCGAGCCCGGAATCTGCCTCGTTCTGCAGTAGGAAACTCACTGGTTTTGTGAGTGCTTCTAGCTGCTGAATGTCCAGTAATGTCATATCCAGTGGTGGAGAACAAAGACCGGGCCCGGAATCTGCCTCGTTCTGCAGTAGGAAACTCACTGGTTTTGTGAGTGCGTCTAGCTGCTGAATGTCCAGTAATGTCATATCCAGTGGTGGAGAACAGAGACCAAGCCCGGAATCTGCCTCGTTCTGCAGTAGGAAACTCACTGGTTTTGTGAGTGCTTCTAGCTGCTGAATGTCCAGTAATGTCATATCCAGTGGTGGGGAACAGAGACCGAGCCCGGAATCTGCCTCGTTCTGCAGTAGGAAACTCACTGGTTTTGTGAGTGCGTCTAGCTGCTGAATGTCCAGTAATGTCATATCCAGTGGTGTAGAATGTCCAGTAACGTCATATCCAGTGGTGAAGAACAGAGACCGAGCCCGGAATCTGCCTCTCTTTGCTGATGTAAGGTCGTCTCCAGCTGGATCCCTTGTTCTTTGTGGGTTCACAGCGAGACCCTGCCCTGCCTCACCTGCAATAGAAATGTCACAACATTAGCAAAACAGTAAAGATGACTATATGGATATGGAGACAGATTTTAACGAGCAAGACAGATGGAAAAGTTTATATGTCATTTATTATTTCCAGATTATATTGCTTGTGGAGAAAAACAAGTTGGCATATGGAGACTTAAAGGCCAGGCAATGCTTCCCAGGGAATTTGAATAATAGCCTATTCTGAGAGAAAGAGGACGAGAACTCTCTCAAATTGCCACGGAAGAATTGTCTACAAGGAGAAACCTAAACCCTTAAACCCCATGTCAGACATCTCTCACGCAGGAAAATCAGATCTGCTTTACACTGATGAGAAGCAAACACCCCGAAACACATATCTGCGATGGGAATTTCTGCTTTGGCTTCTTATCCTAAGTTATGTGGCAAGGTTTTTTAAAGAGTCGATATTGACTTTTAAGATTGCTACTTGGAATAGGTGTCCATGTCCCCTGCCTCTCTGAAGCGGCTTCTTACATTATATTGCAGCACTAGTCTTTACACACAATGAACTGATCCTAGCCTTACAGGCCATCCTCTGACAGATTGACTACTAGATTATTGATTAGTCTCTTATTGAAAGGAAATGGATTTTAGAAACATTAATAGAACCAGTATGGAAACTCCCCTCGGTATCAGTCTGTCATTGTTAGTTTCAGTTTGCTTACTGTATGTGATAGCTGTAATTTGTATATAACCCCTTCTCATGTACAGCACCATGGAATCAATGGTGCTATATAAATAATAATAATAATATGTTGCTGGTACCAGCTAGACTCCTTACAAAAAACCTGTCTTGGCTCCCAGCCTGAAGCTTTAGCTTGCACAAATAAAAATATTGCTTTCAACATTTAGGTCTCGAGTGATCAATTTCTAACTACCGTATATACTCGAGTATAAGCCGACCCCCCTCCCTAATTTTGCCACAAAAAACTGGGAAAACTTATTGACTCGAGTATAAGCCTAGGGTGGAAAATGCAGCAGCTACCGGTAAGTTTCAAAAGTAAAAATAGATACCAATAAAAGTAAAATTAATTGAGACATCAGAAGGTTAAGTGTTTTTGAATATCCATATTGAATCAGGAGCCCCATATAATGCTCCATAAAGTTTGATGGGCCCCTTTAGATGCTCCATATTAAAATATGTACCATATAATGCTGCATAAAGGGTAATAAGGGCGCCATAAGATGCTCCATAGAGATATTTGCCCTATATAATGCTGCACAAACGTTATGGCCCCATACAGATGTTCCGCACAGCTACTTGCCCCATATAATGCTACACAAGTGTTATGGCCTCATTATAGTGCTCCATACAGCCACTTGCCCCTTATAATGCTGCACAAGTATGGCCCCATAAGATGCTCTGGACAGCTACTTGCCCCATATAATGCTGCACAAGTATGGCCCCATAAGATGCTCTGCACAGCTACTTGCCCCATATAATGCTGCACAAGTATGGCCCCATAAGATGCTCTGCACAGTCACTTGCCCCATATAGTGCTGCACAAGTATGGCCCCATAAGATGCTCTGCACAGCTACTTGCCCTTTATAATGCTGCACAAGTATGGCCCCATAAGATGCTCTGCACAGCCACTTACCCCATATTGTGCTGCACAAGTATGGCCCCATAAGATGCTCTGCACCACTACTTGCCCCATATAATGATGCACAAGTATGGCCCCATAAGATGCTCTGCACAGCCACTTGCCCCATATAGTGCTGCACAAGTATGGCCCCATAAGATGCTCTGCACAGCTACTTGCCCCATATAATGCTGCACAAGTATGGCCCCATAAGATGCTCTGCACAGCCACTTGCCCCATATAGTGCTGCACAAGTATGGCCCCATAAGATGCTCTGCACAGCTACTTGCCCCATATAATGCTGCACAAGTATGGCCCCATAAGATGCTCTGCACAGCCACTTGCCCCATATAGTGCTGCACAAGTATGGCCCCATAAGATGCTCTGCACAGCTACTTGCCCCATATAGTGCTGCACAAGTATGGCCCCATAAGATGCTCTGCACAGCTACTTGCCCCATATAGTGCTGCACAAGTATGGCCCCATAAGATGCTCTGCACAGACACTTGCCCCATATAGTGCTGCACAAGTATGGCCCCATAAGATGCTCTGCACAGACACTTGCCCCATATAATGCTGCACAAGTATGGCCCCATAAGATGCTCTGCACAGCCACTTGCCCCATATAGTGCTGCACAAGTATGGCCCCATAAGATGCTCTGCACAGCTACTTGCCCCATATAGTGCTGCACAAGTATGGCCCCATAAGATGCTCTGCACAGCTACTTGCCCCATATAGTGCTGCACAAGTATGGCCCCATAAGATGCTCTGCACAGACACTTGCCCCATATAGTGCTGCACAAGTATGGCCCCATAAGATGCTCTGTACAGCCACTTGCCACATATAGTGCTGCACAAGTATGGCCCCATAAGATGCTCTGCACAGCTACTTGCCCCATATAGTGCTGCACAAGTGTTATGGTCCCATAAGATGCTCTGCACAGCTACTTGCCCCTTATAATGCTGCACAAGTATGGCCCCATAAGATGCTCTGCACAGCTACTTGCCCCATATAATGCTGCACAAGTATGGCCCCATAAGATGCTCTGCACAGACACTTGCCCCATATAATGCTGCACATGTGTTATGGCCCCATAAGATGCTCTGCACAGCTACTTGCCCCATATAATGCTGCACAAGTGTTATGGTCCCATAAGATGCTCTGCACAGCCACTTGCCCCATATAGTGCTGCACAAGTGTTATGGCCCCATAAGATGCTCTGCACAGTCACTTGCCCCTTATAGTGCTGCACAAGTATGGCCCCATAAGATGCTCTGCACAGACACTTGCCCCATATGCTGTGGCTGCCATAAAAAAAAAAATCACATACTCACCTCTCTTCGCTCAGGACCCCGGCACTGTCACCTGCTCCTCGTGCGGCTCCATCTTCGGCACTGACGCTCAGCAGAGGGCGCGCACTGACTACGTCACTGCGCCTTCTCACCTGAGCGTCACTGCTGAAGACTGAGCGACCCCCTACCCATATACTTACCTGGTCCTGGCGCTGCGTCCCTGCTTCTTCCCCGGCGCTGCATCTTCTTCCTGTATTGAGCGGGCAGCGTCACCGCTCATATACAGTAATGAATATGCGGCTCCACCTCTATGGGGGTGGAGCCGCATATTCATTTCTGTAATGAGCGGTGCCATGTGACTGCTCAATACAGGAAGAAGATGCAGCGCTGGAAGAAGCAGGGACGTGCAGGGACCGCGCCGGGAGCAGGTAAGTATAATTACACAGCCCCCGCTCCCCCTCCCGTGCCGACCCCTGGGTATGACTCGAGTATAGGTCGAGAGGGGGACTTTCAGCCCAAAAAAATGGGCTGAAAATCGCGGCATATACTCGAGTATATACGGTACTTATCCCACTGCATGTTAATGCTAGAACATAACATACTGTATATCATTAAACATATATTTAAGTCTTAAGAACTTACTGTTGGTTTTGGCTGAGGCGGGCTTTATGTCCCGTGAAGCAATTAGGATGTTCAGATGTTTTTCTTAAAACAGGCAGAGAATGTGAAATATGTTTTTCATGCTCTTGATGTTCTGTAAAATACACTGTTAGTGAGACTAGTTGATCATGAATAGGACATTGATTCTACTCTACAGTCATCCTGGGATTGGAGACCCCCAACAGACTAGGAAATTACTTAAAGGGAAACTGTCACTATGAATACACAGTTCAATCTGCAGACATCATATAATAGATCTGGGGGATGAGTAGATTAATATATAATGTAGTTGTGTGAGAAAACATTTAGTATTACCTGTGTTTTACTAATTGATTCCTTTGCTTTTTCTTGGATTTTCGGACCAGTTGGCGGTACTATCACTAACTGACACATTTCTTTGTACAAGTATGTATACAGAGGTAGCTGTCAACCACGGATAGGACTGCCCACTGGACCACAAATTCCAGAAAGGGCAGAAGTTTGACCTATGACATATATATATGTCATAGTTTATGCCCGGCATTACATGCAGGCTACTATTCTGAGCCCTCATGTTTTTAGGCACATGAGAGCTGATCTGATCAGCTGTCATGTGCCCCTAACAGCCGTGAGTGTAATCACGATCCACCCATAGCTGTTAACCTGTTAAATGCTGCTGTCAATCTTTAAAATGGCGGCATTTATCATGGTCACGGCAGAAGCGCATCACTAATCTTGCCCATCGTCGTGCCCGTCACATAAATACGAGGTGCTAATGGGATAGCATGACAACCCGAAGTCTGTAAAAGACCCCTGTGATTGTGATTGCTGATCTGCTATGAGCGCCGCCCTAAGGTCAGTGCTTATAGCAAATGATCAATTCTGCTACAGGTAGCAGGGCTGAAGCGAACAGATGATTGCAGCTTCAAGTCTCCTAAATAGACTATTGAAGCAAGTAAAAGTAGAAACAAAAAGGTTTTAAAAATATGAAGAGAATTAAAAAAATAAAAATTCAAATCACCCTCTTTTGCCCCGTTCAAAATAAAGTGATAAAACAAAAAAATAAAATACACACATATTTGGTATTGACGCGTTCAGAAACGCCTGAGCTATCAAAATATAAAAATAATTAATCTGATCAGTAAACGGCGTAATGAGAAAAAAAAAATCTAAATTTCAGAATTAAGTTTCTTTGGTCGCCGCAGCATTGCAATAACAGGCAATCAAAAGATCTTATCTGCATTAATATGGCATCAATAAAAACGTCAGCTCGGTGCGCAAAAAATAAGCCCTCACCCGGCCCAAGATCCTAAAAATTGGAGACGTTACTGGTCTAGGAAAATGGTGCCACTGGTTTTGTCTTTTCTTTTTTTTACAAACTTTAGATTTTTTTCACCACTTACTGTAAATAAAAAAGAAACTAGACATATTTGGCGTAAGAGAACTCATAATGAGCTGGAGAATCATAATGGCAGGTCAGTTTTAGAATTTAGTGAACATGGTAAAAAAAAAACACAGTTGTGGAATTGCACATTTTTTTGCAATTTCACCGCACTTTTAATTTTTGTCCTGTTTTACAGTACACAATATGGTGTCCTTTTGTTGTTGATCAAAAGGAAAACTTGTCCCACACAAAAAGAGCCCTCAGATGACCACATTGACTAAAAGATAAAAAAAATTACAGCTCTGGGTAGAAAGGGAGATAAAACAGAAACACAAAAACAGAAAGCCCTAATGTATTAAACAGATTAAAAAAATGTTTTTTTCTGAATCTTTCCTCACAAAACTATAAATCAATCTACTCCGCCTCCTCTCCTGTATTTTCTTGGTGACAGGTTCTCTTTAAAGGGAACCTGTCACCCCCAAAGCTAAGCCCACCGGCATCAGGGGCTTATCTACAGCATTCTGTAATCCTGTAGATAAATAAGCCCCCAATGTATCCTGAAAGATGAAAAATAGAGGTTATATTATACTCACCTGGGCGGGCGGTCCGATCCGATGGGCGTTGCGGTCCACTCCTGGACCTCCCATCTTCATAGGATGACGTCCTCTTCTGGTCTTCACGCTGCGTCTCTGTCGCAGGCGTACTTTGTCTGTCCTGTTGAGGGCAGAGCAAAGTACTGCAGTGCGCAGGCGTCGGGAAAGGTCAGAGAGGTCCGGCACCTGCGCACTGCAGTACTTTGATCTGCCCTCAACAGAACAGACAAAGTATACCGGAGCTGGAGCCGCAGCGTGAAGACCAGAAGAGGACGTCATCTGATGAAGATAGGAGGCGCCGGAGAGCGACGCCCATTGGACCGAACCGGGACCACCCCTGGGTGAGTATAATCTAACCTCTTTTTCTCATCTTTTATGTTACATCGGGGGCTTATCTACAGCATTCCAGAATGCTATAGATAAGCCACTGATGCTGATGGGCTTACCTCACCCTCAATTTAGGGGGTGACAGGTTCCCTTTAAAGAAGACTATTCACCAAAAAATTTTTATGTTGAACTGGACTTGAGATCAGTCAAGGTTCGGCAATGGTGGACAGGTTGGAGTGTGATTGATTGAGTGTGTGGACAGGTGTCTTTTATACAGATAACAAGTTCAAACAGGTGCAGTTAATACAGGTAATGAGTGTAGAGTAGGAGAAATTCTTAAAGAAAAAACAGTTCTCCAAGAGCCAGAATTCCTGCTGGTTGGTAGGTGATCAAATACTTATTTCATGCAATAAAATGCAAATCAATGATGTAAAAATCATGAATTAAATCCAGAAAATCACATTATAAGAATTTGTCTCTCACAGGTGAACTGTACCTATGATAAAAATTACAGACCTCTCCATTCTTTGTAGGTGAGAAAACGTGCAAAATAGTCATTGCATCAAATACTTATATTCCCCACTGTAAGTGAGATAAATATATAAAATAAACATCATATAAATGTTATAACCTCTAATTGGTGCAGTGATGTATAAAAAAGATGGACCAAACCACTAGAGTTACCTCTGTGTCTAGGGTTTATTCACTGACATTTTCCTTTAAGAGACTTTTTTTATGAAGGCGTTTTTCCATTAAATTTATGTCATAAAAGCCCTGAGTACTTACTGTCAGAGTTGTCGATCGCGTTGTGATGTGCCTTGAATTTGATGATTACATCACCAATCACAATGGGAGAGAATGTGATGTTTTTGAGGTTGTCCCTTTTTTCAGCCAGGGGTCCTCGAGGAGCTCCATGATTTCCAATATTCAGTTTATTATCATGTTTTCCTGCAACAGAAACCACAGAAATCAGTATTTTGATAATAAACACTTCTCTATGTTGTTTCCCATAGATTATTAACTCTACGTCTAGGGATCTTTTACCGACAAGATTCTTTAAGAGACGATTTTTACAAGGTTGCTTTTCTTTTCATTGTGTTTCTAATATATTTTCAGAAGGGGAGAAAAAACAGAAATGCAAAAAGAGAAAACCTCAATGTCGTGACGGGATTAAAAAATGGGTTTTACTGAATCTTTCCTTACAAAACTATATCTCAATGTACTCCTCTTCCTCTGCTCTCTAATATGGAACCTGCATTTTACACTGTATTTTCTCGATGACAGGTTCTCTTTAAAGAAGACTATTCACCACAAATGTTTCTTGTCGAACTGGACACATGATGGAACATTGGCAGTAAAGTGGAAAAAAACCTTTTTTAAAAAATTTGCCTCAGTTCAGTAGAATTTAATAATTAAAATACTTGTCGTTACTAAGGTAACTTTTGTGAAATCAGAGTGGGAATTGGCAGAGAGTTTTCACTGGGGGTGTACTTCTTTTCCCTCTATGATGCTGGCCACATCTAGAATATGGGATCCAGTTTAAGGCTGCACATTTAAAAAAGGATATTCAGAAATTAGAGTCAGTTCAAAGGTTGGAAACTAGATTATTACATGAGATGGAAGGCCACTCATAGGATGAGATGTGGAACAGTTGGGCTTCTTACATGAGATCTCATTAACATATATAAATATATGTGTCGTCAATACAAAGGTTTAGTACATTACTTATAAATATATGTGTCGTCAATACAAAGGTTTAGTACATTACTTATAAATATATGTGTCGTCAATACAAAGGTTTAGTACGTTACTTATAAATATATGTGTCGTCAATACAAAGGTTTAGTACATTACTTATAAATATATGTGTCGTCAATACAAAGGTTTAGTACCTTACTTATAAATATATGTGTCGTCAATACAAAGGTTTAGTACATTACTTATAAATATATGTGTTGTCAATACAAAGGTTTAGTACATTACTTATCCCTTGCAAGGACCATACTTAGGACTAGGAGGCACTTATTACTGATGGAAGAAAGATGATAACGGCAGCTAATTAGGAAAGTGTTCTTTACAGTTAGAGCAGTCAGACTTTGGAATGCCGACCACAAGAGGTAGTAATAGCAGACACTATTACCACTTTTAAAAAAGGGCTGGATGATTTCCTCAATACACATAACATTGTGGGTTATAGTTAATTTAGTGACAAAATACACAATTGGTGGAGAAAGGTTGAACTTGATGGACCTAAGTCTTTTTCAACCTATGAAAGAAAAAGCATAAGCAACAAGCAACACATCAGAAAATGAACACAGCCCCACAATAGCTTAGAGCAAGTTTCTCAATGTGTGAGGTGTGAGGATACAGCCCTAATCTCCTGGTCTAACCTTCTGTGTGAGTCAGTGTGGAGGCAGAGGCAGCGCAACTGAGTTTATCTGTGTCACATTACAAACCCTTCTATCAGCTTTCATCCTTCTTTGATAGCACAGTCACCGTCTCTGCTGTCCTGCCTCTTCTCCACACTGTCTGTCCAGAGATGCATCATTCATCACACTGTCTAATTCAAGAATAAAAAAAATAGCAAAATCATTTAACCCCTTAAGCCCCGAGGGTGGTTTGCACGTTAATGACCGGGCCAATTTTTACAATTCTGACCACTGTCCCTTTATGAGGTTATAACTCTGGAACGCTTCAACGGATCTTGGCGATTCTGACATTGTTTTCTCGTGACATATTGTACTTCATTTTAGTAGTAACATTTATTCGATATAACTTGCGTTTATTTGTGAAAAAAACGGAAATTTGGCGAAAATTTTGAAAATTTCGCAATTTTCCAACTTTAAATTTTTATGCCCTTAAATCACAGAGATATGTCACGCAAAATACTTAATAAGTAACATTTCCCACATGTCTACTTTACATCAGCACAATTTTGGAACCAAAATTTTTTTTTGTTAGGGAGTTATAAGGGTTCAAAGTTGACCAGCAATTTCTCATTTTTACAACACCATTTTTTTTTAGGGACCACATCTCATTTGATGTCATTTTGAGGGGTCTATATGATAGAAAATACCCAAGTGTGACACCATTCTAAAAACTGCACCCCTCAAGGTGCTCAAAACCACATTCAAGAAGTTTATTAACCCTTCAGGGGTTTCACAGGAATTTTTGGAATGTTTAAATAAAAATGAATATTTAACTTTTTTTCACACAAAATTTATTTCAGCTCCAATTTGTTTTATTTTACCAAGGGTAACAGGATAAAATGGATGCCAAACATTGTTGTACAATCTGTACTGAGTACGCTGATACCCCATATGTGGGGGTAAACCACTGTTTGGGCGCATGGCAGAGCTCGGAAGGGAAGGAGCGCCATTTGACTTTTAAATGCAAAATTGACAGGAATTGAGATGGGACACCATGTTGCGTTTGGAGAGCCACTGATGTGCCTAAACATTGAAACCCCCCACAAGTGACACCATTTTGGAAAGTAGACACCCTAAGGAACTTATCTAGATGTGTGGTGACCACTTTGACCCACCAATTGCTTCACAGAAGTTTATAATGCAGAGCCGTAAAAATAAAAAATCATATTTTTTCACAAAAATGATCTTTTCGCCCCCAATTTTTTATTTTCCCAAGAGTAAGAGAAGAAATTGAACCTCAAAAATTGTTGGCCAATTTGTCCTGAGTACGCTGATACCCCGTATATGGGTGTAAACCATTGTTTGGGCGTATGGCAGAGCTCGGAAGGGAAGGAGCGCCATTTTACTTTTCAATGCAAAATTGACTGGAATTGAGATGGGATGCCATGTTGCGTTTGGAGAGCCCCTGATGTGCCTAAACATTGAAATCCCCACAAGTGACACCATTTTGGAAAGTAGACCCCTTAAGGAACTTATCTAGAGGTGTGGTGAGCACTTTGACCCAACAAGTGCTTCACAGAAGTTTATAATGCAGAGCCGTAAAAATAAAAAATCTTATTTTTTCACAAAAATGATCTTTTCGCCCCCAATTTTTTATTTTCCCAAGGGTAAGAGAAGAAATTAGACCACAAAAGTTGTTGTGCAATTTGTCCTGAGTGCGACGATACCCCATATGTGGGGGTAAACCACTTTTTGGGTGCATAGCAGAGCTCGGAAGGGAAGGAGCGCCATTTGACTTTTCAATGCAAAATTGACTGGAATTAAGATGGGACGCCATGTTGGTTTGGAGAGCCCCTGATGTGCCTAAACATTAAAAACCCCCACAAGTGACACCATTTTGGAAACTAGACCCTCTAAGGAACTTATCTAGATGTGTTTTGAGAGCTTTGAACCCCCAAGTGTTTCACTACAGTTTATAACGCAGAGCCGTTAAAATAAATTTATTTTTTTTTCGCAAACATTTTTTAGCCCCCAGTTTTGTATTTTCACAAGGGTAACATAATAAATTGGACCCCAAAAGTTGTTGTCCAATTTGTCCTGAGTACGCTGATACCCCATATGTGGGGGGGAACCACTGTTTGGGCGCATGGCAGAGCTCGGAAGGGAAGGAGCGCCATTTGGAATGCAGACTTAGATGGATTGGTCTGCAGGAGTCACGTTGCATTTGCAGAGCCCCTGATGTACCCAAACAGTACAAACCCCCCACAAGTGACCCCATATTAGAAACTAGACCTCCCATGGAACTTATCTAGATGTGTTGTGAGAACTTTGAACCCCTAAGTGTTTCACTACAGTTTATAACGCAGACCCGTGAAAATAAAAATTCTTTTTTTTTTCACAAAAATGATTTTTTAGCCCCCAGCTTTGTATTTTTACAAGGGTAACAGAATAAATTGGACCCCAAAAGTTGTTGTTCAATTTGTCCTGAGTACGCTGATACCCCATATGTGGGGGGGAACCACTGTTTGGGCTCATGGCAGAGCTCGGAAGGGAAGGAGCGCCATTTGGAATGCAGACTTAGATGGATTGGTCTGCAGGCGTCACGTTGCATTTGCAGAGCCCCTGATGTACCCAAACAGTAGAAACCACCCACAAGTGACCCCATATTGGAAACTAGACCTCCCATGGAACTTATCTAGATGTGTTGTGAAAACTTTGAACCCCCAAGTGTTTCACTACAGTTTACAACGCAGAGCCGTGAAAATAAAAATCCTTTTTTTTCCCACAAAAATGATTTTTAGCCCCCCAAATTTTTATTTTCCCAAGGATAACAAGAGAACTTGGACCCAAAAAGTTGTTGTCCAATTTGTCTCGAGTACGCTGATACCCCATATGTTGGGGTAAACCCCTGTTTGGGCGCACGGGAGAGCTCGGAAGTGAAGGAGCACTGTTTTACTTTTTCAATGCAGAATTGGCTGGAATTGAGATCGGACGCCATGTCGCGTTTGGAGAGCCCCTGATGTGTCTAAACAGTGGAAACCCCCCAATTATAAATGAAACCCTAATCCAAACGCACCACTAACCCTAATCCCAACTGTAACCCTAACCACACACCTAACCCAGACACACCCCTAATTCTAATCCCAACCCTAATCCCAACCGTAAATGTAATCCAAACCCTAACCCTAGCCCCAACCCTAGCCCTAACCCTAACCCTAACCGGAAAATGGAAATAAATACATTTTTTTTAATTTTATTATTTTTCCCTAAGGCTAGGTTCACATTGCGTTAGGGAAATCCGTTTAGCACTAGCGGATTGCGCTAACACAATGTCTTTTTAGGTGTCGTGTTTAGTGGTCGCGTTAACGTCCCCGCTCTGGAAGATCGGGGATCGGACCTCGGGCGCGCCGCGGACGCTGCAAGCAGCGTCTGAGGCGCGCCACAAAAGAATGGCACCTTGCTAGCGCGAGCCGAAAATGGCACGCTCTAGCGATGCGCTACACCTGAAAATCACATTGCTGTCAATGGTTGTGCTAACGGACCCGTTGCACGGCGTTAATTGTGACATTTTCGCCGTGCAACGCTGTCCGTTAGCGTTAACCCATTAACGCAATGTGAACCTAGCCTAACTAAGGGGGTGATGAAGGGGGGTTTGATTTACTTTTATAGCGAGTTTTTTAGCGGATTTTTATGATTGGCAGCCGTCACACACTAAAAGACGCTTTTTATAGCAAAAAAGTTTTTGCGTCTCCACATTTTGAGACCTATAATTTTTCCATATTTTGGTCCACAGAGTCATGTGAGGTCTTGTTTTTTGCGGGACGAGTTGACGTTTTTATCGGTTACATTTTCGGACACGTGACAGTTTTTGATCGCTTTTTATTCCGATTTTTTTGTGAGGCAGAATGACCAAAAACCAGCTATTCATGAATTTCTTTTGGGGGAGGCGTTTATACCGTTCCGCGTTTGGTAAAATTGATGAAGCAGTTTTATTCTTCGGGTCAGTACGATTACAGCGACACCTCATTTATATCATTTTTTTTATGTTTTGGCGCTTTTATACGATAAAAGCTATTTTATAGAAAAAATAATTATTTTGGCATCGCTTTATTCAGAGGACTATAACTTTTTTATTTTTTTGGTTATGATGCTATATGGCGGCTCGTTTTTTGCGGGACAAGATGACGTTTTCAGAGGTAACATGGTTATTTATATCCGTCTTTTTGATCGCGTGTTATTCCACTCTTTGTTCAGCGTTATGATAATAAAGCGTTGTTTTTTGGCTCGTTTTTTTTTTTTTTTTCTTACGGTGTTCACTGAAGGGGTTAACTAGTGGGCCAGTTTTATAGGTCGGGTCGTTACGGACGCGGCGATACTAAATATGTGTACTTTTATTGTTTTTTTGTTTTTTTTTTATGTAAAGAAATGTATTTATGGGAATAATATTTTTTTTTTTCTGCTTTATTTAGGAATTTTTTTTTTATTTTTTTTTTTACAAGTGTGGAAATTTTTTTTTTTACTTTTTCACTTTGTCCCAGGGGGGGACATCACAGATCACCGATCTGACAGTGTGCACAGCACTCTGTTAGATCGGTGATCTAACATACAGCCGGGCAGGATTAGAGCTGCAGCTGCAGCCTGATCCTGACCCGGAAGTGCTCCCTGCAGGACCCGGATGCAGCCCGGCGGCCATTTTGGATCCGGGGACTGCAGGGAGAAGATGCTCGGTACACGGTGAGCACATCACCGTGTACCGATCGTCTCAGGGAAGCCCGCAGGGAGCCCCCTCCCTGCGCGATGCTTCCCTGCACCGCCGGCACACCGCGATCATCTTTGATCGCGGTGTGCCGGGGGTTAATGTGCCGGGAGCGGTCCGTGACCGCTCCTGGCACATAGTGCCGGATGTCAGCTGCGATAGGCAGCTGACACCCGGCCGCGATCGGCCGCGCTCCCCCCGTGAGCGCGGCCGATCGCATATGACGTACTATCCCGTCCATGGGAATTAAGTCCCAGGTCACCTGGACGGGATAGTACGTCATATGGGATTAAGGGGTTAATTTCACTCTGCAGTCACTCATCATATGACCAGTTCAACCACAAAACTTTGGTGAAAAGTCCTTTTTAAACTGCAAATTAATAACATATTGCTATAAAAGCCAAATGTTTATTTTATGCAAGCAAAAAAAATTAGAATAACAGCTGTTTTGGGATTTTTGGTTGGTAATGTCAGCAATCTTTTCTATCAGGGTCAAGGCAAAATTAACGTACTGTCAGGGGCGGTGACCGCGTCCTCATCTGGGCCCATGTTGATTACTTTATCACCTGCATCAGGCATAGGGATCATGGTGCTTTTAAGGCTTTCTCTCTTTTCCACCATGGGTCCGTGAGAAGCGACATCAGTCACAATATTTGTTTTGTCCTCATGTTTTCCTGTAAAGTAGAATATAGAAATTAGGTTAAAATCTCACCAAGAACAACATTTGCAAGGAGTTTGTGTGGGTTTCCTCCGGGTTCCTCCCACACTCCAAAGACATACTGAGGGGGAATTTTGATTGTAAGCCTCAATAGGGACAGAGATAACAATGTAAGTAAAATGTTGTGGAAATAATGGCGCTACATACAGTGGGGAAAGTAAGCTTTTGACACACTGCCAATTCTACAACTTTACCCACCTACAAAGAATGGAGAGGTCTGTAATTTTTATTGTAAGTACACTTCAACTGTGAGATAGAATTTTTTTAAAATCCAGAAAATCACATGGTATGGTTTTTGCACAATTAATTTGCATTTTATTGTATGAAAAAAGTGTTTGATACAATAGAAAAACAGTAAGTAATTTGGTACAGTAACCTTTATTTACAATCACAGAGGTCACATGTAGTAGTTCTTTCCCAAGTTTTCACACACTGCAGCAGGGATGTTGGCCCACTCCTCCATACAGATCTTCTCCAGATCTGTCAAGTTTCGGCAATGGTGGACAGGTTGGAGTGTGATTGATTGAGTGTGTGGACAGGTGTCTTTTATACAGATAACAAGTTCAAACAGGCGCAGTTAATACAGGTAATGAATGTAGAGTAGGAGAAATTCATAAAGAAAAAACAGTTCTCCGAGAGCCAGAATTCCTGCTGGTTGGTAGGTGATCAAATACTTATTTCATGCAATAAAATGCAAATCAGTGATGTGAAAATCATAAACTAAATCCAGAAAATCACATTATAAGAATCTGTCTCTCACAGGTGAAGTGTAGCTATGATAAAAATTACAGACCTCTCCATTCTTTGTAGGTGAGAAAACGTGCAAAATAGTCATTGCATCAAATACTTATATTCCCCACTGTGAGATAAATATATAAAATAAACATCATATAAATGTTATAACCTCTAACTGGTGCAGTGATGTATAAAAAAGATGGACCAAACCACTAGAGTTACCTCTGTGTCTAGGGTTTATTCACTGACATTTTCCTTTAAGATACTTTTTTATGAGGGCGTTTTCCCATTAAATTTATGTCATAAAAGCCCTGAGTACTTACTGTCAGAGTTGACAATCGCGTTCTGTTGTGCCTTGAATTTGGCGACTATATCACAAACCAGAACGGGAGGGAGGATTTTGATGTTTTTGAGGTTGTCCCTTTTTTCAGCCAGGGATCCGCGAGGAGCTTCATCATTTCCAATATTTAGTTTATTATCATGTTTTCCTGGAACAGAAACCACAGAAATCAGTATTTTGATAACAAACACTTCTCTATGTTGTTTCCCATAGATTATTAACTCTACGTCTAGGGATCTTTTACCGACAAGATTCTTTAAGAGACGATTTTTACAAGGTTGTTTTTCTTTTCATTCTGTTTCTAATATATTTTCAGAAGGGGAGAAGAAACAGAAACGCAAAAAGAGAAAACCTCAATGTCGTGACGGGATTAAAAAATGGGTTTTACTGAATCTTTCCTCACAAAACTATATCTCAATGTACTCCTCTTCCTCTGCTCTCTAATATGGAACCTGCATTTTACACTGTATTTTCTTAATGACAGGTTCTCTTTAAAGAAGACTATTCACCACAAATGTTTTTACTGGGGGTGTACTTCTTTTCCCTCTATGATGCTGGCCACATCTGGAATATGTGATCCAGTTTTAGGCTGCACATTTAAAAAAGGATATTCAGAAATTATTGTCAGTTCAAAGGTTGGAAACTAGATTATTACATGAGATGGAAGACCACTCATAGGATGAGATGTGGAAAAGTTGGGCTTCTTACATGAGATCTCATTAACATATATAAATATATGTGTGGTCAATACTAAGATTTAGCACATGACTTATTCATTGCAAGGACCATATTTGGGACAAGGAGGCACACATTACTGATGGAAGAAAGACGATAACTGCAGCTAATTAGGAAAGGGTTCTTTACAGTTAGAGCAGTCAGACTTTGGAATGCCGACCACAAGAGGTAGTAATGGCAGACAATATAGCAGCTTTTAAAAAAGATCTGGAGGATTTCCTCAATACACATAACATTGTGGGTTATAGTTAATTTAGTGACAGAATGCACAATTGGTGGAGAAAGGTTGAACTTGATGGACTTAAGTCTTTTTCAACCTATGAAAAAAAAAGCATAAGCAACAAGCAACACATCAGAAAAAGAACACAGCCCCACAATAGCTTAGAGCAAGTTTCTCAATGTGTGAGATGTGAGGATACAGCTCTAATCTCCTGGTCTAACCTTCTGCATGAGTCAGTGTGGAGGCAGAGGCAGCACAACTGAGTTTATCTGTGTCACATTACAAACCCTTCTATCAGCTTTCATCCTTCTTTGATAGCACAGTCACCATCTCTGCTGTCCTGCCTCTTCCCCATACTGTCTGTCCAGAGATGCATCATTCATCACACTAATGTCTAATGCAAAAATAAAAAAATAACAAAATCATTTTATTTCACTCTGCAGTCACTATTACATCATGTGATCAGTTCAACCAGAAAAATTTTGTGAAAAGTCTTCTTTAAACTGCAAATCAATAACATCTACTATATAAAGCTGAATGTGTGTGTGTGTGTGTGTGTATGTGTGTGTGTGTGTATGTCCGAGATTCGCATCTGCACCGTCGCAGCTACAGCCACAGAATTTTGCACAGTCACACGTCTGGACCCCGAGAGCGTCATAGGCTATATTGGGAGGCGAAATTTTAACCCCGCGCGTTCCAATTCACCAAACAATTTTGCCCCTATCTACATAATGGGGAAAAAAGTGAAAGGAAAAGTGTTGGAAGCGTCGCAGCTACAGCAACAAAATTTTGCACAGTCACACGTCTGGACCCTGAGAGCGTCATAGGCTACGTTGTGAGGTGAAATTTTAACCCCGCGCTTTCCAATTCACCAAACAATTTTGCCCCTATCTACATAATGGGGAAAAAAGTGAAAGGAAAAGTGTTGGAGGCGTCGCAGCTACAGAAAAAAAATTTTGGACAGTCACACGTCTGGACCCTGAGAGCGTCATAGGCTACGTTGTGAGGTGAAATTTTATCCCCGCGCTTTCCAATTCACCAAACAATTTTGCCCCTATCTACATAATGGGGAAAAAGTGAAATGAAAAGTGTTGGAGGCGTCGCAGCTACAGCCACAAAATTTTGCACAGTCACACGTCTGGACCCTGAGAGCGTCATAGGCTATGTTGTGAGGTGAAATTTTAACCCCGCGCTTTCCAATTCACCAAACAATTTTGCCCCTATCTACATAATGGGGAAAAAGTGAAATGAAAAGTGTTGGAGGCGTCGCAGCTACAGCCACAAAATTTTGCACAGTCACACGTCTGGACCCTGAGAGCGTCATAGGCTATGTTGTGAGGTGAAATTTTAACTCCGCGCTTTCCAATTCACCAAACTATTTTTCCCCTATCTACATAATGGGGAAAAGTGAAAGGAAAAGTGTTGGAGGCAAATTGACAGCTGCCAGATGTGAACAAGGGGGACTTAAAGAGTGAGAGCGATGGCGCCAAAGAGTATATACCGTACAGTTGCTAAGGTGGGACCCCGACATGGGATACTCACCACACACGGGGATATGAACACACACACAAAATGCGCCACACACTACCACGTGCTTGAACACATATACCACCCTCAGCACACATTTCACCACACATACACCAACCTCGCCACATAAAAGTCGAAACACAAAAGTCGCCACTCAAAACTCACCATGCGCAAAACTCGCCACATGCAAAAACTAGGCTCACGCAAAACTCGCCACAAGTGCAAAACTCACCTCATGGAAAACTCGCCACACGCAAAACTTGCACATGCGGAAAAATTGCCACATGCACAAAATTTGCAACACATGCAAAAGTTGCCTCACACAAAACTTGCACATACTCAAAAGGCACCAGACATAAAACTCACCACGCGCAAAACTCGCCATGCGCAAAACTTGCTGCACACAACTTGCTACACTAACCTGTCACATGCAACTCGACACACAAAAAGTTGCTACACGCATGTTGCCACACAAAACTCATCTCACAAAAGTCGCTACATGCATGTCGCCACACACAACTCAACACACACAACTTGACAAACGAAACTCGCCCTAAAACACACACAAGTCTCGTATTAGCCTTCAAAAATAAAAATCTGATTAATAAGCAGACAAACTACAAGAGCAACAAATGTACCATATAGGAAATACGGCAGCTGTCAGTCACATGACCTGTCTATTATGTGTATGTGTGAGCTAATATATACTACCAGGGGGAGGGCTTCCTGTTGGCTGGGGATTTATCAGGCTGCCAATTTATCTTACAAATACTGAGGTAAAAATACTGAGCAAATAACGTGTTAACGAGGTCTAATACAGGAGATCACACAGGTATATACTATATACAGGGGAGATGACACACAGATATATACTATATACAGGAGAGATGACACACAGGTATATACTATATAAAGGAGGAGATGACATACAGGTACATACTATATACAGGAGGAGATGACATACAGGTATATACTATATACAGGAGGAGATGACACACAGGTATATACTATATTCAGGAGCAGATTACCTACATGTATATACTATATACAGGAGGAGATGACATACAGGTATATGCTATATATAGAAGATGACATACACGTATATACTATATACAGGAGGAGATGACACACAAATATATACTATATACAGGGGAGATGACACACAGGTATATACTATATACAGGAGGAGATGACATACAGGTATATACTATATATAGAAGGAGATGACATACAGGTATATACTATATATAGGAGGAGATGACATACAGGTATATACTATATATAGGAGGAGATGACATACAGGTATATACTATATGTAGGAGGAGATGACATACAGGTATATACTATATACAGGGGAGATGACACACAGCAGGTATATACTATATACAGGGGAGATGACATACAGGTATATACTATATACAGGAGATGACATACAGGTGTATACTATATATAAGGGAGATGACAAACATGTATATACTGAGGTGAAAATGAGAGGTGTGAGGTGAAAATGAAAAGGTGTGAGTGCAAAATGAGAGGAGTGAGGGAAAATAGTGTAGTCGGAAAATGACAGATGTGAGGTCGAAATGACAAGTGTTAGGCGGGAATGAGAGGAGTGAGGGAGAAAATGAGAGGTGTGAGGGAGAAAATGAGAGATGTGAGGGGGAAAATTAAAGATGTGATTGGGAAAATGAGAGGCGTGATGGGAAAATAAGAGAAGTGACGTGCTATAACTAACCACAGATATTTACTATGCCCAGGCAACGCCGGGCTCTTCAGCTAGTCTACTATATAAAGCTGAATGTGTGTGTGTGTGTGTGTATGTGTGTGTGTGTGTATGTCCGGGATTGGCATCTGCACCGTCGCAGCTACAGCCACAAAATTTTGCACAGTCACACGTCTGGACCACGAGAGCGTCATAGGCTATGTTGTGAGGCAAAGTTTTAACCCCGTGCGTTCCAATTCACCAAACAATTTTGCCCCTATCTACATAATGGGGAAAAAGTGAAATGAAAAGTGTTGGAGGCGTCGCAGCTACAGCCACAAAATTTTGCACAGTCAGACGTCTGGACCCTGAGAGCGTCATAGGCTATGTTGTGAGGTTAAATTTTAACTCCGCGCTTTCCAATTCACCAAACTATTTTTCCCCTATCTACATAATGGGGAAAAGTGAAAGGAAAAGTGTAGGAGGCAAATTGACAGCTGCCAGATGTGAACAAGGAGGACTTAAAGAATGAGAGCGATGGCGTCAAAGAGTATATACCGTACAGTTGCTAAGGTGGGGCCCCGACATGAGATACTCACCACACACGGGGATGTGAACACACACACAAAATGCGCCACACACTACCACATGCTTGAACACATATACCACCCTCAGCACACATTTCACCACACATACACCAACCTCGCCACATAAAAGTCGAAACACAAAAGTCGCCACTCAAAACTCACCATGCGCAAAACTCGCCACATGCAAAAACTAGGCTCACGCAAAACTCGCCACAAGTGCAAAACTCACCTCATGGAAAACTCGCCACACGCAAAACTTGCACACGCGGAAAAATTGCCACATGCACAAAATTTGCAACACATGCAAAAGTTGCCTCACACAAAACTTGCACATACTCAAAAGGCACCAGACATAAAACTCACCACGCGCAAAACTCGCCATGCGCAAAACTTGCTGCACACAACTTGCTACACTAACCTGTCACATGCAACTCGACACACAAAAAGTTGCTACACGCATGTTGCCACACAAAACTCATCTCACAAAAGTCGCTACATGCATGTCGCCACACAAAACTCAACACACACAACTTGACAAACGAAACTCGCCCTAAAACACACACAAGTCTGGTATTAGCCTTCAAAAATAAAAATCTGATTAATAAGCACACAAACTACAAGAGCAACAAATGTACCATATAGGAAATACGGCAGCTGTCAGTCACATGACCTGTCTATTATGTGTATGTGTGAGCTAATATATACTGCCAGGGGGGAGGGCTTCCTGTTGGCTGGGGATTTATCAGGCTGCCAATTTATCTTACAAATACTGAGGTAAAAATACTGAGCAAATAACGTGTTAACGAGGTCTAATACAGGAGATCACACAGGTATATACTATATACAGGGGAGATGACACAGATATATACTATATACAGGAGAGATGACACACAGGTATATACTATATAGAGGAGGAGATGACATACAGGTACATACTATATACAGGAGGAGATGACATACAGGTATATACTATATACAGGAGGAGATGACACACAGGTATATACTATATACAGGAGCAGATTACCTACAGGTATATACTATATACAGGAGGAGATGACATACAGGTATATGCTATATATAGAAGATGACATACAGGTATATACTAATATACAGGAGGAGATGACACACAGATATATACTATATACAGGGGAGATGACACACAGGTATATACTATATACAGGAGGAGATGACATACAGGTATATACTATATATAGAAGGAGATGACATACAGGTATATACTATATATAGGAGGAGATGACATACAGGTATATACTATATATAGGAGGAGATGACATACAGGTATATACTATATATAGGAGGAGATGACATACAGGTATATACTATATACAGGGGAGATGACACACAGCAGGTATATGCTATATACAGGGGAGATGACATACAGGTATATACTATATACAGGAGATGACATACAGGTGTATACTATATATAAGGGAGATGACAAACATGTATATACTGAGGTGAAAATGAGAGGTGTGAGGTGAAAATGAAAAGGTGTGAGTGCAACATGAGAGGAGTGAGGGAAAATAGTGTAGTGATCGGAAAATGACAGATGTGAGGTCGAAATGACAAGTGTTAGGGGGGAATGAGAGTTGTGAGGGAGAAAATGAGAGGTGTGAGGGAGAAAATGAGAGATGTGAGGAGGAAAATGAGAGGCGTGATGGGAAAATAAGAGAAGTGACGTGCTATAACTAACCACAGATATCTACTATGCCCAGGCAACGCCGGGCTCTTCAGCTAGTATTGTTATAAAGTGTTAATTTATGCAAGCAAAAAAAGTTAGAATAACAGCTGTTTTGGTGTATTTTGGGTTGGTGATGTCAGCAATCTTTTCTATCAAGGTTAAAACAAATTTAACTTACTCTCAGAGGCGGTGATCGCGTCCCCATCTGGGCCCATATTGATTACTTCATCAGGCATAGGGATCATGGTGCTGTTGAGAATATCTATCTTTTCCACCATGGGTCCTTGTGGAGCGATATCAGTCACAATTTTTGTTTGTTCCTCATGCTTTCCTGTAATGCAGAATATTGAAATTAGTATTAAAAGCTTCCCAAGCTTCCAAATGTTTATTGAAAAAAAAATTAAACATTGGCTCAGTGGTTAGCACTACAGCCTTGCAGCAATGAGGTCCTTGTTTAAAATCCCACCAAGGACATCATTTGAAAGGGGTTTGTGTGGGTTTCCTCTGGGTTCTTCCCACACTCCAAAGACATACTGATGGGGAATCTTGATTGTGAGCCACAATGGGGACAGTGATGGCATTGTAAGTAAATAGGTAATACTGTTTTTATTAAGCTTTTTTATATTAAAAATATGTCAAAAAAGCCCTGAGAACTTACTGTCAGAGGAAATGGGCACATCCTTATCTGTTTCAATATTGATGACAACATCAACTGGACCTGGGGTAGAGATGTTGGCGTTCTCAAGGACATCTCTCTCTTTGACCATTGGTCCATCCTCATGTTTTCCTGTTAAAGAGATCAAAGAAATCATAATATTTTAAAATAAAATTTTCTCCATGTTTCTTATTACATCTACTGTTAGTGCTTATCTTTGGCAAGATACTTTAACAGTTTCACAACCGCCCACTGTAGATAAACGTTGGCGCTTGCTGGGCTCTGTGCAGCACCAAGGTTTGTAAAGACATAGTCGGTGGTCCCGCAGCACTCATGACCCCCAGGGTCCTGCAAGCACTGTAATTCCAGTGCAGAGTGATAGCTCTGACAGGTATCATCATTCCTGTGAAACACCTGAAGGATTGATAAACTTTTTGAATTTGGTTTTGAGCATTTTGAGGGGTGCAGTTTTTAGAATGGTGTCACTTTTGGGTATTTTCTGTATTAAAACCTCCTCAAAGTAACTTCAAATGTGAAGTGGTCCCTAAAAAAATAGTTTTTGCAAATTTATTTGGAAAAATGAGAGATCGCTGATCAACTTTTAACCCCTTTAACTTCCTAAGAAAAAAATTATGTTTCAAAAATTGTGCTGAGGATAGACGTGTGGGAAATATTATTTATTAACTATTTTGTGTGACAACACTCTAGTTTAAGGACTTAAAAATTAAAAATTGCAAAATTTTCAGAATTTTCCTTCACATTTCCGATATTTTCAGACATAAATGCAATTTATATTGAACACATTTTACCACTATAATGGAGTACAATATGTAACGAAAAAACTTTCTCAGAATCGGTGGGATCCGTTGAAGCATTCAAGAGTTATTATCACATAAAATGACACAGGTCAGAATGAAAAAATTGGCCTGGTCATGAAGGCGAAAAAAGCCTCTGGCGCAAAAGGGTTAAAAGACCATTTCTAAAAAGATGTTCTTCTATTAATTACATATCAAATGTCCCCAGAGTAAGTCATCCACGTCATAAAGCTGTTACCAAGTTATAAAAAAGCAAAACAATAACTATTTGCATATAGATTTTATAGTCTTGTCCAGGGATAGAAAAATATAATTGGTTTGTTTGAAAAATACGACCACCCCTGTCTCCAGGTTGTGCCTGGTACTGTAGCTCAGATCCAGTGAAGGGAATGCTACAGAGCTGCAATACCATGAACAAGCTGAAGATTTTGAAAGCACAGGGGTTTTTTTTGTTCTTTTTATGGCCGCCCTGTTTTTCTTATCCTGGAGAACTGCTTTAGGCTGGAGTCACACTACAGCGAGATACGGTCGAGTCTCGCAGGTTAAAACCAAGCTCTGGCACCGGCACTCCGGAGCGGAGCATGCGGCTCCATGTATTGCTGTGCGGCCGCATGCTCCTCTCCGGAGTGCAGGTGCTATCCCATCGAAGTAAAGTATTTGTACTGGTTGGTTTACGATAAATCCTGTTTTTCAAAAAAACATCCTTGCCTCTTTGAATACTAATATCAATAAATGGTAAGTTAGTCTTATCAAATTCACTAGGGAATTTCATAACAACAATGTTAGCATTCAGTTCACTGATGAATTCACCAAAAGTTGCCTCGATGCCCAGCCAGATAAGAAAGATATCGTTAATGAACCTATACCAGGTTCCGATATATTGATGCCACCACTGTGACTTATCAGAGAAGACAATGGTTTCCTCCCACCAACCCAGGAATAACCAGCATAAGATGGAGTACAGGGACTGCCCATAGCTGTGCCCCTGAGTTCGTGGAAGTACTTCCTGTCAAAAAAAATAAATTCCTGAGTGAGCGAATTGTAACAAATCCAGTACAAATTGACTGTGGGCCCTACATTGAACAGCCCTTGATTTAAAAAAAAAATTAACCGCTTTTAGGCCCAGGCTGTGTGATATATTACTATATAGGGCCTCAACATCAATAGAGGCCAATAAGGGACCCTCTGCAACATGGATATCCTCCAATTTGAAAAGGAGATCAGAGGTGTCCCTTATATAGGAAGGAAGGGCAAGAACAAAGGGACAAAGTATTTTATCAATATATATGCCACAATTTTAAATCAAAGAGTCAGAAGCTGAAACAATAGGATGACCCTTGATGGGATTAAGGCCCTTATGCACCTTGGGTAAGGTGTAAAAGGTGGCAATGAATGGCTGGGTTGGAAGTAGGAAATCATATTCATTTGTGGAAATCAGACCATCAATTTTTGCTGCCTCCAGCAGACACTTAAGGTACTGTCACACTAGACGATATCGCTAGCGATCCGTGACGTTGCAGCGTCCTCGCTAGCGATATCGTCCAGTGTGACAGGCAGCAGCGATCAGGCCCCTGCTGGGAGATCGCTGGTCGGGGAAGAAAGTCCAGAACTTTATTTCGTCGCTGGACTCCCCGTAGACATCGCTGAATCGGCGTGTGTGACACCGATTCAGCGATGTCTTTGCTGGTAACCAGGGTAAACATCGGGTAACTAAGCGCAGGGCCGCGCTTAGTAACCCGATGTTTACCCTGGTTACCATCCTAAAAGTAAAAAAACAAACACTACATACTTACCTACCGCTCTCTGTCCTCCAGCGCTGTGCTCTGCTCTCCTCCTGCTCTGGCTGTGAGCGTCGGTCAGCCGGAAAGCAGAGCGGTGACGTCACCGCTCTGCTTTCTGGCTGCCCGGCGCTCACAGCCAGACCAGAGAAGCAGAGCGCCGAGGACAGACAGCGGAAGGTAAGTATGTAGCGTTTGTTTTTTTACTTTTTAGGATGGTAACCAGGGTAAACATCGGGTTACTAAGCGCGGCCCTGCGCTTAGTTACCCGATGTTTACCCTGGTTACCGGGGACCTCGGGATCGTTGGTCGCTGGAGAGCTGTCTGTGTGACAGCTCTCCAGCGACCAAACAGCGACGCTGCAGCGATCCGGATCGTTGTCGGTATCGCTGCAGCGTCGCTATGTGTGACGGTACCTTTAAAGTCAGTCCTATACAGCCCAGATGGATCAGATCGATCGTAGGACCTCATATGTTTCAGAGTCTCTAAAGATGGTATAGCACATCTTAAGGAATTCTGATTCACCAATAACAACAAGGTTACCCCCCATAACAGAGGGTTTTATTATCAACTCATTAGTATTCATTAACCTGGTTAGTGCTTCCTGTTCACCCTGTGTTAAATTTGATTCTGAAATACCAGATGGATTTTTTTCAAATCTCTCTCAACAAATTTGAGAAAGATGTCTATGCTGGAGATGTCTGTCTGTGGTGGCATCTTGGTACTTTTATTCCTAAGATTCGTAAAAGGGACCCAATCCCTCCCTTGTGTTGTTTTTTGCCAACAAGCCAGCCAAGGCCCTATAGCCCTCAATCTCATCATCCTGTAACCTTAATCTTTCACATTCAATTTGATCATTACGTGCAAAAACTTTTTCCATTTAAGCTTCCTACAGAAGAGATTGATGTCTATAGTCCAACCAAAGCAATCATATTTATTGGTAGGAACATAATTTAGGCCTTTTTTCAAAACACTATAATCCTAAGTGGATAGGGTGTAGGTGGACAAATTAATTATCTGATACTGATTTAAACCACTTTAAGTCTCAGATAATACCAGGCCCTGGCATTCCTCTCTAAAAAAGAGGAATCGGAGGCTGAGAATAAAGTATTGTCTCCAACAATGGGTCCCCTCGTATTCTGTTGTGATAAACCACCTCTTTGGGGTCCTGTTGTGTTGTATTTCTCTCTGCCTACCCCTTATCTATGATTCTCCCACCCCTAAGGCAAATGCCTGGATTATTGCGTTCAGTATCAGATGTCTCAATATCTGATGAAGAGATATCAGAAACACTGTTTGGCTGGAAATTATAAGCCTGATTGTCCCCAAAGGTTTTAAGGTCCCTCTGGAACTGCGGTTGTTTCCTATCTTTTATAAAGGACTGGTATTTCTCAATTGAGGTTTGTAAAAGGCCCTCTCTTCTATTGAAATCAGGATCTGCCTTATGTTTCAAGATGTTATCTATTGACTTTTACAGATAAGTCAAAAAGCTTTCTATCTTCATCCAACAGTGTCTACATAAACCTCAATGATGAGTCTACTGACTAACCACTTAGTAAGCAACTCTGGAGATGCAGTTCTGGGTGATGGATTAAGATTAACCCTGAGACCTCTGGGCACCACTCTGTTTTTTATGTAATTTTCCAGTGCCTTTATTTCCCACCAGGATTTGATATGTTCTTTATAATCTATACATATATATAATTGTCTAAGGGGTACTTCCGTCTTTCCGTCTTTCTGTCGGCAACTTCCGTCTCGGAAATCCCGCGTCGCTGATTGGTCTCGCCAGCTGCCTGTCATGGCTGCTGCGACCAATCAGCGATGGGCACAGTCTGATTAGTCCCTCCATACTCCCCTGCAGTCAGTGCCCAGGGCCCGCATACTCCCCTCCAGTCACAGCTCACACAGGGTTAATGCCAGTGGTAACAGACTGCGTTATGCCACGGGTATCTCACTCCGTTACCACCGCTATTAACCCTGTGTGACCAAGTTTTTACTATTGATGCTGCCTATGCAGCATCAATAGTAAAAAGATCTAATGTTAAAAATAAAATAAAAAAACATAAAACCTGCTATCCTCACCTTCCGTAGTCCGACGATGCACTCGCGCCTGCCGCCAGCTTCTGTTCCCAGAGATGCATTGCGAAATTACCCAGAAGACTCGTGAGACCGGTAAGTCATCTGGGTAAGTTAACAATGCATCCTGGGAATGAAAGATGACGGCAGCCACACGCGCATCGCCAGAGCTTCGGTGGATCCCGGCGGTTGAGTATATAACTATTTTTTATTTTAATTACTTTTTTTTAACAGGGATATGGTGCCCACACTGCTAAATACTACGTGGGCTGTGTTAGATACCGCGTGGCTGCTATATACTACCTGGCCAGTGTTACATACTATGTGGGCTGTGTTCTATACTGCGTGGGCTGCGTTATATAGTACATGGCTGTTATATACTATGTGGGCTGTGTTCTATACTGTATGCTATATACTACATGGTCACTGTTAGATACTATGTGGGCTGGGCTATATATTACATGGGCTGTGTTATATATTACGTGGCCAGTGTTACATACTATGTGGGCTGTGTAATATACTGTGTGGCTGCTATATACTGTGTGGGTTGTGATCTATACTACATGGGCAGTGTTATTTACTGCGTGGCCTATGTTCACGCATCGGGTATTCTACAATGGTATATACCACAGGCCACGCAGTACTCTTATATACTACGTGGCCTGTGCTATATACTATGTGGCTGCTATATACTGTACATACATACATACATATTCTAGAATACCCGATGCGTTAGAATTGGGCCACCATCTGCTCAATATATAAATCACCAAATAGAGACTTAAGGGACCGATTGGTATTAACAGTTCATAAACAGTTTGCATAAATGGGTGGGTGACGTCAGCAATCTTTTCTATCAGGGTTAAGACAAAATTAACTTACTGTCAGGGGTGGTGACAGCATACTCATCTGGGCCCATATTGATTGCTTCATCACTGGCATCAGGCATAGGGATCATGGTGCTGTTGAGAATATCTCTCTTTTCCACCATGGGTCCGTGAGGAGCGACATCAGTCACAATTTTGGTTTGTTCCTCATGCTTTCCTGTAAAGTAGAATATTGAAATTAGTATTAAAATCTTCCCAAACAAAAGCTTCCATATGTTTATTGATAAAAACATTAAAACATTGGCTCAGTGGATAGCACTACAGCCTTGCAGCACTGAGGTCCTTGGTTAAAATCCCACCAAGGACAACATTTGCAAGGAGTTTGTGTGGGTTTCCTCTGGGTTCTTCCCACACTCCAAAGACATACTAATGGGGAATCTTGATTGTGAGCCACAATGCGAACAGTGATGGCATTGTAAGTAAATCGTTAATACTGTTTTTATTAAGCTCTTTTTTATATAAAAAATATGTCATAAAAGCCCTGAGAACTTACTGTCAGACGAAATGGGCACATCCTTATCTGTTTCAATATTGATGACGTCAACTGGCCTGGGAGTAGAGATGTTGGCGTTCTCAAGGACATCACTCTCATTGACCATTGGCCAATCCTCATGTTTTCCTGTTAAAGAGATCAAAGAAATCATAATTTTGTTTAAATAAAATTTTCTCCATGTTTCTTATAGATTATTACGTCTACTGTTAGTGCTTATCTTTGACAAGATACTTTAACAGTTTCACAACCGCCCACTGCAGATAAACGTTGGCGCTTGCTGGGCTCTGTGCAGCACCGACATTTGTAAAGACATAGTCGGTGGTCCCGCAGCACTAATGACCCCAAGGGTCCTGCAAGCACTGTAATTCCAGTGCAGAGCGATAGCTCTGACAGGTATCATCATTCCTGTGAAACACCTGAAGGGTTGATAAACTTTTTGAATTTGGTTTTGAGCATTTTGAGGGGTGCAGTTTTTAGAATGGTGTCACTTTTGGATATTTTCTGTATTAAAATCTCCTCAAAGTAACTTCAAATGTGAAGTGGTCCCTAAAAAAATTGTTTTTGCAAATTTAGTTGGGAAAATGAGAAATCGCTGATCAACTTTAAACCCCTTTAACTTCCTAAGAAAAAAGATTATGTTTCAAAAATTGTTCTGATGATAAACATGTGGGAAATATTATTCATTAACTATTTTGTGTGACAACACTCTGGTTTAAGGACTTAAAAATTAAAAAATTGCAAAATTTTCAGAATTTTCTTCACATTTTGAATATTTTCAGACATAAAAGCAAATTATATTGATCAAATTTTACCACTATAATGGAGTACAATATGTACCTAAAAAACTCTCTCAGAATCGGTGGGACCCGTTGAAGCGTTCAAGAGTTATTACCACATAAAGTGACACAGGTCAGAATGAAAAAAATTGGCCTGGTCATGAAGGCAAAAAAGGGCTCTGGCGCCAAAGGGTTAAGAGACCATTTTTAAAAAGATGTTCTTCTATTAATTACATATCAAATGTCCCCAGAGTAAGTCATCCACGTCATAAAGCTGTTACCAAGTTATAAAAAAGCAAAACAATAACTATTTGCATATAGATTTTATAGTCTTGTCCAGGGTTAGAAAAATATAATTGGTTTGTTTGAAAAATACGACCACCCCTGTCTCCAGGTTGTGCCTGGTACTGTAGCTCAGATCCAGTGAAGGGAATGCTACAGAGCTGCAATACCATGAACAAGCTGAAGATTTTGAAAGCACAGGTTTTTTTTGTTCTTTTTATGGCAGCCATGTTTTTCTTATCCTGGAGAACGGCTTTAGTGTCAGATTGGTTAGGCTGTACTTACCAAGAGGATTAGCAGTAGTCTCTCTATCGTCATCAGTAGAACATTGAGACTCATCATTTCTCCTGGATTTATCCTTTTTCAGATGTCTTTAAAATAGTAAAATATAAGGTATATTGTGAATTACAAAGTAACATATCTTTATTCTGCAGAATGAAACATAGACTCATATGTTTCTTCAGTCATTTTGTCTGTTACATTCTGCAGAAATATCGGAAATAAGTAAAATTTTGGTATTTATCAACCATTTTTCATGTGCATGAAAGTTCAATATGTGTGGATCATACTGGATTGTAAAGTCATATGAAGATTAGACATGAGTGGATTTATTTGCGTGGAACTGAATTCTGCTCATATTTACAAAACTCAGAATTTTGGAGAACACAGATTTTTTGTAATTCACTCCACGCGAATAAGGTAAAGTGGAAGCTATCTGCAGCCGCCAGCTTGCGGAACAGTAGAGCGCTGCTCTCCTCTCTGACCGACTTCTGCGCTTTATTCTCGATGGCCAGTTTTCCACACTACCATTGTACCGCGCCTCTGGCCAAGTGTTCCCTTTGGATTGGAACTTTGGCTACAAGTGGGCCCCGAAAGGTCTTTGCAATAGAAAGTCCCAACCAAGAGTGAACACTGGGCCGGAGTTGCGTGCAGAGAGCAGTGGGGACTTCCGGAGAGGGGCTTGGTGATGTATGAACTTTATTTTCTTCTTACATCCTTCATTTATTATGATCTGGGACTGGGGAGACCCCAGAGCATAATAGGGAACAATCAATTTGTGAAGAATAATTTTGCTGTGAATCGAATCTCTAAATAAAATCTGCATGATTTGGCAGAATTTTGTCAGAGCCTCTCATCTGTAATAAAGATGTAATTTTTTTTACAGACTCCCATGTACAATATAAATCATCCTCTACAATACTCACCTATATGTGATACTACAGATGACACCAATGAATATTCCAAGGAGGAATATGCTGATGGAAACTACAATATAAATGATGTATTTATTATTCCAATCGATCTTTGTAGGAACAATACCATCCACTGAAAAAGAAGAAAGAATATGTATGTTATATATATTCAATAACTTGTCTGTATTACACTATGCCATTATTATCAAAGCAGTCCTATAAAGGGAATCTGTCACCAGGCTTTTGCCATGTTATCTGAGAGAACCATAATGTGGAAGCATAGACCTTTATCATAGCGATGTGTCAATTACTGGACTGTTTCAAGAGAATCACTGTTTTACCAGCAATTGATTATGACCACAGGACAACTGGTCTTGTGCTTCCTAGTCCAGCCAGGCCTCCAGCACTGATTAGCCACTTTCTGTCAATATACAATGTAAACACAAAGCTGTGGCAAGGTAAAGGTACCGTCACACTCAGCAACTTTACAACGAGAATGACAGCGATCCGTGACGTTGCAGCGTCCTGGATAGCAATCTCGTTGTGTTTGACACGCAGCAGCGATCTGGATCCCGCTGTGCCATCGCTGGTTGGAGCTAGAAGGCCAGAACTTTATTTGGTCGTCAGGTCGGCGTGTATCGTCATGTTTGACATCAAAAGCAACAATGCCAGCAATGTTTTACATGGAGCTAACAACCAGCGAGAACGATAAGTGAGTCGCTGTTACTTCACTGGATCGCTCCTGCATCGTTTTGGAGTAATTGTGTTTGACGTCTCTACAGCGACCTAAACAGCAACGCTGCAGCGATCGGCTCGTTGTCTATATCGCTGCAGCGTCGCTGAGTGTGACGGTACCTCTATACACAGCTCAAAAACTGAGATCTGCTCAATCTGCAGCAGAGAAATCTGTGACTCTATTATATATTCTATTGGACTGTAGGACCCGGCAAGACGATTAAAAATATGGGACTTTAGTTTTGCAAAACTATGTCTCAGGGATGATGCCATATTAATATATAATAGATATAATGGACAATATAGAAATTTATCCAGTTGCTTAGGTAGAGGCCGATGTGTCCCGGTGAAAAAATTTGACCTGGGCCCCCATCTGCATATTTGTCAGATGTATGGTCCCTTGTAACATTCCAGATCCTGTGAAGACATACGTGTTTGCCCCCTCATGTACAGTGTCCCCATCCTGTAATAAAGTCCCAATTCTTCATATAATAATACCACCCATCCTGGCTCTTGACATAATAATGTCCCCATCCTAACCCATTCCTGTAATAATGTTCTCTATCCTGGACCTCATTCAGTAATAATATCCCGAAGAAAAAGAAGACTGACAGCACTCACTTATTGGGGCGCCAGGTCCGCATCCAGGGAACCTTCCTGGATCATCCACATAGTCCAAAGAGAAACAAAAGACCAGCGCTCCATCCGGATGTAGTATTCCAACGTGCAAACTTTATTGAGCCATGTAACAGCGACGTTTCGACCCGGAGGTCTTTATCAAGCATGCTTGATAAAGACCTCCGGGTCGAAACGTCGCTGTTACATGGCTCAATAAAGTTTGCACATTGGAATACTACATCCGGATGGAGCGCTGGTCTTTTGTTTCTCTTTGGACTCAGTAATAATATCCATCATCTTCATATAAAGTCTATATCCTTCGCCTCTTCCAGGTATAATGTCCTCCGTCCTGGGCCCTTTCCTGGTAAAAGTCCCCCTTTCCTGGTATAATGTCCTCAATCTTTTGTCTCTTCCTGGTATAATGTCATCCATCCTGGGCCCTTTCCTGGTATAATGTCCTCAATACCAATATAGAAAAATCATCCGCACTCTTATGGTATATCTTTGCAAAAATGTGATGTATTTATTCACATGTGTTGAGACAAAATTTTCATATATATACACACACACACAGCAGGGAGTATAAACGGAGTAGTAACGTTTCGACCCTGCCTCGGGTCTTTCTCAAACTGCATTTTCTAGGTAGTGTGAAAAATAAGAAGTGTGGTCCCTTTAAGGGCTCCTATTGTTGTGGTGTCAGGTCGTCCTGCTTCTGTGGGCGTGTCCTCAATACTTTGACTCTTCCTGGTATAATGTCCTAAACCATTCCTGTAATAATGTTCCCCATCCTAGACCTCATTCAGTAATAATATCCACCATCTTGATATAAACTTTTTATCCTTGGCCCCTTCCTGGTATAATGTCCTCCATCCTGGGCCTCCTCCAGGTATAATGGTCCTCCATCCTGGGCCTTTTCCTTGTATAATGTCTCCCTTTCCTGGTATAATGTCCCCGATCCTTTAATTCTTCCTGGTATAATGTCCTCCATCCTGGGCCTTTCCTGATAAAATATCTCCCTTTCCTGGTATAATGTCCCCGATCCTTTGCTTCTTCCTGGTATAATGTCCTCCATCCTGGGCCTTTCCTGATATAATGTCTCCCTTTCCTGGTATAATGTCCCCGATCCTTTGCTTCTTCCTGGCATAATGTCCTCCATCCTGTGCCCTTTCCTGGTATAATGTCCTCAATCTTTTGTCTTTTCCTGGTATAATGTCATCCATCCTGGGCCCTTTCCTGGTATAATGTCTCCCTTTCCTGGTATAATGTCCTCAATCCTTTGACTCTTCCTGGTATAATGTACTAAACCATTCCTGTAATAATGTTCCCCATCCTAGACCTCATTCAGTAATAATATCCACCATCTTGATATAAAGTCTTTATCCTTGGCCTCTTCCAGGTATAATGTCCTCCATCCTGGGTCTCCCCCAGATATAATGGTCCTCCATCCTGGGCCTTTTCCTTGTATAATGTCTCCCTTTCCTGGTATAATGTCCCCGATCCTTTGCTTCTTCCTGGTATAATGGTCCTCCATCCTGGGCCCTTCCTGGTATAATGTCTCCCTTTCCTGGTATAATGTCCCCGATCCTTTGCTTCTTCCTGGTATAATGTCCTCCATCCTGGGCCCTTCCTGGTATATTGTCTCCCTTTCCTGGTATAATATCCTCAATCCTTTGCCTCTTCCTGGTATAATGCCCCCCATTCTGGGCTCCTTCCAGTCATTTATATCCCCCATCCCGGCATATTTTTCCAGTAATAATGTCCCTGTTCTACAGCTCTTCTCTAACAAAAGTAAAAAATGAAATAATTCTATTTAAATTCCCCCACTCCCACTACTTGTGACATCTTCCATAGCCGGAGCAGAAGGCGGCAGCTGACTTTAGCGCGAAAGTGACGGGAAGCGCATGACATCACTAGTATGCGTCATTCTGTGAAAATTTGTGCCGCAGTGAATCTCAGCTCAATGTATGTCTGCAGGGCCCACCTACCCAGGCCTGGTCGCACTCACTGTGACCTCGATCGTTAGGCCCCCGGATCTATCTTTCTATATCCAGGCATGTAAACATATCAAAAGGACCTGTCTGTCTAGAGGAAAAAAGTTTAAAAGACATCTGGAGGCTTTTCCATAAATAGATAATATTACTAGATATCTGCTCTAGATTACTGGAGAAGAGGGATGGATCCAGGAGTGGAGTCTAATTGCAGCATTTATTAGGAAGGAACATTGGCTGCAGAACATTGGGTTTACTACAAATAGATAATAGATAACCTATCCACGTAACTATGTGACTTACATCCACAGTCCTCAGGTCCTTTGCACTGTTCCGTGCGGAGAAAACACTTGTCCTGTCCGTTTTGGCAGCCTCTGGTGTTATAGACCACCCTGGTACCAATGCCTGAAAAGAATGAGACATGAATTAGTTGTAGGAAAACACTGCAGGAACTTTTCTCAGTAGTCTTCTAGTGGAGGAGAACATCAGATGTCTACAGCTACTAATATATACATTATTCACGGCACCTAATTTACGTATCCAGACCTAGGACCATTTCTTACAAGTAACTCTAGGACTGCACAGATCACAATTATAGGAAACCCCAACATGTTGGACAAATTAGTCCCCGCTAGTCATAAAACTGTTATTTCCCTTGTGGTAATGATGAAATCACACGACTGACGATCACAGACACAAGTGACTCCATTATTCCATACGGGAAGATCTACATTTACTCTTACAATTAGTTTGAGAGCCAAGAATAGGCAATACAGGATGGGAGGGGGTAACACATGAAGACTCCGCCATGAAATGTATCATGTGACTTAATAACAATCTCAGCCACTCAATAAAAGTTATATAAGAGCAAATATTCGGTATCTCTAATGAAGCAGAGTCCGACACCCATCATATTACACTGGGTCCTATTAGTGATTGTCAGAAGGTTCTGGTGCCAGATGTGAAATGTTGTATGTGAAGGTTAGATCTTAATTGTGAGTTACTTACCGCATGTTTTTGAGCACGGACCAAAGATCAGGTGATTAGTGTTACCTAGAAATGAAAAGTAGACATTAAAGAAGATATCTGCTGACAAAATCAGAAGTGAGATGTATTTCCTATACCTCCCTTTTATTACATGTAGAAGTTATTGTATCCAGCCCGCAGTATTACACCTCTATGTCTTATCTACATATTATTTGATTAAACGCCTGTATCAGTCCTGGCCATGCATTTAGCATTAGTTCCTTCATGACCTTTGACGTACATGTACGTCAAAGGTCGTGTCCTTGTCTTTAATGCCCTTCCCATGTCAAGCCTGCATGTCTCCCAGTAGTTAATGGCTGATTCATGTGACTTTAACAGTTGCGGGAGGATTAGAGCTCCGCCGATGGGTGTTAACCTGTTTAATGCCACTATGAATCTCTGACATTTGCATTTAACACGTGCCGTGGGGGGGTCATATCAGAAGCTGATCGGCGTACCCGTGACATGATTGTGGGGTGACGATGGGTTGTCATGACAGCCGAGGGTCTGCTGAAGATGCCGTGCTTGTTGTGAGGATCCTCTTGTGAAAGTCAGCCTGTAGCTGGCGTTCATAGGAGAACGTGGTTTTAGCTTTACATGGCAGTGTTTATCCACTGTTATATATATCACAATCAACCAGACAATCGCAGCTTCAAGTCCCTAAAGAGGACTATTGAGTAGAGTAAAAATGCAGTAAAAAATGAAAAAAGGTCATTAAAAATTAAACACTTAAAAAAAATAATTCTAAATACACTTTTGTTATCGCTGCATTTGTAAAAGTTCAATCTATCAAAATCTAAAATAAATTCATCTGATTAGTAAACAGCATAATGAGAAAAAAAATCAAAATCACCAGAATACAAATTTTTGGCAGCCGCAACATTGCAATAAAAAGTGACCAAAACATTGAATCAACCCCAAAAGGGAATCTGTAAAAATGTCAACTCAAGGGGGCAAAAACTAAGCCTTCACCCAGCCTAATGGGGTAAAAGCACTTACCTGCTGGGATCGTATGCTTGGGCCAGGAATCATGGCGGCGGATGATGACAGGCGCGCCTTCCACAGATGCTAATAGCACACTCACGATTAAAAGAAATCGAAAGAGCATTTCAGCCTGGAGAAATATCGCTTAATGTGTAATACACAGGGAGCTTCTCCAGACAAAGCCTCTTCCTGCAGCGTCGCTGCCTTATAACCACACATTCCGTGATGTCACAATGGACAACACAAGGAGCGGAACACGAGGAGCGGAACACGGGTCAGATATCTGCAACCACTAAACATGGAGCAGCTCCATCAATCTATATATGATTAGTATAATATTAATGGACAAGGACCAAGCCGCGTTAGAGGGTATTATGAATGTATGGGGGCCGCATAGAGAGACATTATTCATGTGTTGGAGCACAGGGAGACATTACTACTACTGGGCCACCTAGGGTGACAATATTAACTCATGATGAACACATGGGGCACAGATTTACCAGATGAGGGCCACATAGGGGCCAATATTAATATATGGGGGCAGCATAGGGGAACATTATTACTATATGGGGGCCAAAAAACCAAAAAAAGGGACAAAATTACTGTATATGGGTAACATAGGAGGAAATGATTAAAAATTAAAATCGCCAAAGTAAAATTTTTGGCAGCCGCAACATTACAATAAAAGGCAATCAAAACATTGAATCGACCCCAAAATGGTATCAGTAAGGCTATGTGCACACGTTCAGGATTTCTCGCAGAAAATTCCTGAGAAAAACCTGAAATTTTCTGCAAGAAATCCGCATGCGCTTTTGCCGCGTTTTTGGTGCGTTTTTGATGCGTTTTTTTCTGGACATTTCCCAATGAATTTTGTAGTGGGAAATCCGCAAAAAAAACGCAAAATTAATGAACATGCTGCGTTTTTTACCGCGATGCGTTTTTTTCAGCGAAAAAAACGCATCTTGTGCACAAAACATGCGGAATTCATTCCAAATGATGGGATGCTTATTGTATGCTGTTTTTTGCGGTTTTATAGCGTTTTTATCGGGAAAAAACGAAAAAACAGCAACGTGTGCACACAGCCTAACAATGTCAACTCAGGGCGCAAAAAGTAAGCCTTGACCCAGCCTAATGAGGTTTACCCCATAATATGTGAATATTTGGAAAAGTACTTACCTGCTGGGATTGTAGGCTTTGGCCAGGAATCATGGCGGCGGATGTTGATAGGCGCCATATGCTTTGGCCAGGAATCATGGCGGCGGATGATGACAGGCACGCCTTCCACAGATGCTAATAGCACACTCGCGATTAAAAGAAATCGAAAGAGCATTTCAGCCTGGAGAAATATCACTTAATGTGTAATACACAGTGAGCTTCTTCAGACAAAGCCTCTTCCTGCAGCGTCGCTGCCTTATAACCACACATTCCGTGATGTCACAATGGACAACACAAGGAGCGGATGATGTCATCAATCTATATATGATTAATATAATATTAATGGACAAGGACCTAGCCGCGTTAGAGGGTATTATGAATGTATGGGGGCCGCATAGAGAGACATTATTCATGTGTTGGGGCACAGGGAGACATTACTACTACTGGGCCACCTAGGGTGACAATATTAGCTCATGATGAACACATGAGGGACAGTTTTACCAGATGAGTGCCACATAGGGGCCAATATTAATGTATGGGGGCAGCATAAGGGGACATTATTACTATATGGGGGCCAGATAAGGGGACAATATTACTGTACATGGGTCACATAGGAGGAAATAATTAATATATTAGAGGCACATAGAGGGACATTATTTTTTTTAATTTAATTGTTTCTTGCATGTGGTAGTATTGGTACACTGTGTGCAAAACTATTAAAGGGGTTGTCTGGGACTTTAACACTGATGGGATATCCTTACCTAGTAACATAGTTATTAAGGTTGAAGGAAGACTTTAAGTTCATCTAGTTCAACCCATATCCTAACCTAACATGCCCTAACATGTTGACCCAGAGGAAGGCAAAAAAATCCCATGTGGCAAAGAGTAAGATCCACATTGGGGAAAAAAATTCCTTCCCAACTCCACATACAGCAATCCATAGTCTCACTGCTCTTACAGTAAAGAATCCACGTCTGTTATTATGCTTAAACCTTCTTTCCTCCAGACGCAGAGGATGCCCCCTTGTCCCTGTCTCAGGTCTATGATTAAAAAGATCATTAGAAAGGTCTTTGTACTCTCCCCTCATATATTTATACATTAAAATAAGATCACCACTTAGCCTTCGTTTTTCCAAACTAAATAGCCCCAAGTGTAATAATCTAGGTATTGCAGACCCCCAAGTCCTCTAATAACCTTGGTCGCTCTTCTCTGCACCCGCTCCAGTTCAGCTATGTCTTTCTTATACACAGGAGGCCAGAACTGTACACAATATTCTAAGTGTGGTCGCACTAGTGACTTGTATAGAGGTAAAATTATGTTCTCATAAGCATCTATGCCTCTTTTAATGCATCCCATTATTTTATTTGTCTTTGTAGCAGCTACCTGACACTGGCCACTAATTGTGAGTTTGTCATCCACCCATACAGCCAGGTCTTTTTCATTGACGGTTTTTGTCATGATTCCAATGGCAGGGAATCACAAAAGGACAAGCACCAACGAGCTCTAGGGTGATGGAACCTGAGCTGACCGCGACCCTAAACCTGAACACACAAATAACAATAGCCGAGGAACGTGCCTACGTTGATCCTAGACGTCTCGCACCAGCCGAAGATCTAACTTCCCCTATTAAAAGAAACACAGACCTCTCTTGCCTCCAGAGAAATACCCCACAGAAATAGCAGCCCCCCACATATAATGACGGTGAAATGAGAGGAAGGCACATACACAGTATGAAATCAGATTCAGCAAAATGAGGCCCGCTAAAACTAGATAGCAGAGGATACAAAAGTAAACTGCGCGGTCAGCAAAAAACCCTTCAAAAAACCATCCTGTAATTACTTGAACTCATGTTCCAACTCATGGAACATGAGGAGCAATTACAGCCCGCTAGAGCAACCAGCAGCAAAGAAACAATTATATGCAAGCTGGACAAGACAAAAATAAATCAAAACGTGGAACAAGAAAATCAAAAACTTAGCTTGTCCTGAAGATTACTGAAGCCAGAAGCTGAGGTAACAAAACACTCTGATAACCTTGATAGCCAGCGGGGAAATGACAAGAAAGCCCGGTTAAATAGGAAACTCCCAAATCCTAATAGAACAGGTGGACACCAGAGACAGCAGAACACAAATCACCCAGTACCATCAGTAACCACCAGAGGGAGCCCAAAAACAGAACTCACAACATTACCCCCCCTTGAGGAGGGGTCACCGAACCCTCACGAGAACCACCAGGGCGACCAGGATGAGCCCTATGAAAAGCGCGGACCAAATCATCAGCATGAACATCAGAGGCAATCACCCAAGAATTATCCTCCTGACCATAACCCTTCCACTTGACCAAATACTGGAGTTTCCGTCTGGAAACACGAGAATCCAAGATCTTCTCCACAACATACTCCAATTCTCCCTCCACCAGCACCGGAGCAGGAGGCTCAGGCGAAGGAACAACAGGTACCTCATACCTCCGCAACAACGACCGATGGAACACATTATGAATAGCAAACGATGCCGGGAGATCCAAACGAAACGACACAGGGTTAAGAATTTCCAAGATCCTATAAGGACCGATGAACCGAGGCTTGAACTTAGGAGAAGAGACCTTCATAGGAACAAAACGAGAAGACAACCACACCAAGTCCCCAACACGAAGTCGAGGACCCACGCGGCGACGGCGATTAGCAAACTGCTGAGCCTTCTCCTGGGACAACCTCAAATTGTCCACCACATGACTCCAAATCTGATGCAACCTATCCACCACCATGTCCACTCCAGGACAATCAGAAGGCTCCACCTGACCAGAGGAAAAACGAGGATGAAACCCCGAATTACAAAAGAAAGGAGAAACCAAGGTAGCAGAACTAGCCCGATTATTAAGGGCAAACTCGGCCAGTGGCAAAAAGGTAACCCAGTCATCCTGATCAGCAGAAACAAAACACCTCAAATAAGTTTCCAAGGTCTGATTAGTTCGCTCCGTCTGGCCATTCGTCTGAGGGTGGAATGCAGACGAAAAGGACAAATCAATGCCCATCTTAGCACAGAACGTCCGCCAAAATCTAGACACAAACTGGGATCCCCTGTCAGAAACGATGCTCTCCGGAATCCCATGCAAACGAACCACGTTCTGGAAAAACAGAGGGACCAACTCAGAGGAGGAAGGCAACTTAGGCAAGGGTACAAGATGAACCATTTTAGAAAAGCGGTCACACACAACCCAGATGACGGACATTTTTTGAGAGACAGGGAGATCCGAAATAAAGTCCATGGAAATGTGCGTCCAAGGCCTCTTCGGGATAGGCAAAGGTGACAACAATCCACTGGCTCGAGAACAGCAAGGCTTAGCCCGAGCACAAACCTCACAAGACTGCACAAAAGAACGCACATCCCTAGACAAGGAAGGCCACCAAAAAGACCTGGCCACCAAGTCTCTAGTACCAAATATTCCAGGATGACCTGGAATGGACCTCAGAGATGACTCTACTGGTCCAGCTATCCGGAACAAACAGTCTCTCAGGCGGACAACGATCAGGTTTACCCACCTGAAACTCCTACAAAGCACGTCGCAAGTCTGGGAATACGGCCGACAAAATCACCCCATCCCTAAGGATACCAGTGGGCTCAGAATTTCCAGGGGAGTCAGGCACAAAACTCCTAGAAAGAGCATCCGCCTTCACATTCTTTGAACCTGGCAGGTACGAAACCACAAAATTGAAACGAGAGAAAAACAGTGACCAACGAGCCTGTCTAGGATTCAGACGCCTGGCAGACTCAAGATAAATCAGATTTTTGTGATCAGTCAAGACCACCACACGATGTCTAGCACCCTCCAGCCAATGACGCCACTCCTCAAATGCCCACTTCATGGCCAAAAGTTCCCGATTACCCACATCATAATTCCGCTCAGCGGGCGAAAATTTTCTAGAAAAGAACGCACATGGCTTCATCACCGAGCAATCGGAGCTTCTCTGTGACAAAACCGCCCCCGCTCCAATCTCGGAAGCATCAACCTCAACTTGGAAAGGAAGCGAAACATCAGGCTGACGCAACACAGGAGCAGAAGAAAACCGGCGTTTAAGTTCCTGAAAGGCCTCCACAGCCGCAGGAGACCAATCAGCAACATCAGCACCCTTCTTAGTCAAATCCGTCAAAGGCTTAACAACACTACAAAAATTAGTTATAAAACGACGATAGAAATTAGCAAAGCCCAAGAACTTCTGCAAACTCTTAAGAGATGCAGGCTGCGTCCAGTCACAAATAGCCCGAACCTTGACGGGATCCATCTCAATAGTAGAAGGGGAAAAAATATACCCCAAGAAAGAAATCTTCTGGACTCCAAAGAGACACTTTGAGCCCTTTACAAACAAGGAATTAGCCCGCAGGACCTGAAACACCTTCCTAACCTGCTGAACATGAGACTCCCAGTCATCAGAAAAAACCAAAATATCATCCAAATACACAATCATAAATTTATCCAGATATTCACGGAAAATATCGTGCATAAAGGACTGGAAGACTGAAGGAGCATTAGAAAGTCCGAAAGGCATTACCAAATACTCAAAATGGCCCTCAGGCGTATTAAATGCGGTTTTCCACTCATCACCTTGCTTTATTCGTATAAGATTATACGCACCCCGGAGATCAATCTTAGTGAACCATTTAGCCCCCTTAATGCGAGCAAACAAATCAGTCAACAAAGGCAAAGGATACTGATATTTTACGGTAATCTTATTCAAAAGACGATAATCTATACAAGGTCTCAAGGACCCATCTTTCTTGGCCACGAAAAAAAAACCTGCTCCCAAAGGGGACGAAGATGGACGGATATGTCCCTTTTCCAAGGACTCCTTAACATAATCCCGCATAGCAGTATGCTCTGGCACTGACAGATTGAACAAACGACCTTTAGGAAATTTACTACCAGGAATTAAATCTATAGCACAATCGCAATCCCTGTGAGGAGGAAGCGAACTGAGCTTAGGCTCCTCAAAAACATCCCGATAATCCGACAAAAATACAGGAACCTCAGAAGGAGTAGATGAAGCGATAGAAATCAGAGGTGCATCATCATGAACCCCCTGACATCCCCAGCTTAACACAGACATTGTTTTCCAGTCAAGGACTGGATTATGAGTTTGTAACCATGGCAGACCAAGTACTAGAACATCATGTAAATTATACAACACCAGGAAGCGAATCACCTCCTGATGAACGGGAGTCATACGCATGGTCACTTGTGTCCAGTACTGAGGTTTATTCATAGCTAAATGTGTAGAGTCAATTCCCTTCAAAGGAATAGGGACTTCCAGAGGCTCAAGACTAAACCCACATCGCTTGGCAAATGACCAATCCATAAGACTCAGGGCAGCGCCTGAATCTACATAGGCATCGACGGAAATGGATGATAATGAGCAAATCAGAGTCACAGACAGAATGAACTTAGACTGTAACGTACTAATGGCAACAGACTTATCAACCTTTTTTGTGCGTTTAGAGCATGCTGATATAACATGAGCTGAATCACCACAATAAAAGCACAACCCATTTTTCCACCTATAGTTTTGCCGTTCACTTCTAGACTGAACTCTATCACATTGCATTGTCTCAAGTGCCTGTTCAGAAGACACCGCCAAATGGTGCACAGGTTTGCGCTCCCGTAAACGCCGATCAATCTGAATAGCCATAGTCATAGACTCATTCAGACCCGTAGGCGCAGGGAACCCCACCATAACATCTTTAATGGCCTCAGAAAGGCCATCTCTGAACTTTGCAGCCAGGGCTGTTATGGCTGGCAATCAGGCAACACAGCGTGCAGTAATCAGCGCACATACAGAGATCTGGCAATAACCAAAAACAATAGGACGAGCTCTGAGACGTGGAATCTCTGTAGACTGCAGTACCTGATCTATCCTCACACAACTATAAGCAGCAGTGGATTGCGCCTATCACTACCTATGCAACTCGACACTGCCTGAGGAGCTGACTAGCCTGAAGATAGAAATACAAGCCTGACTTACCTCAGAGAAATACCCCAAAGGAATAGGCAGCCCCCCACATATAATGACTGTTAGCAAGATGAAAAGACAAACGTAGGAATGAAATAGATTCAGCAAAGTGAGGCCCGATATTCTAGACAGAGCGAGGATAGCAAAGAGAACTATGCAGTCTACAAAAAACCCTAAAACGAAAACCACGCAAAGGGGCAAAAAGACCCACCGTGCCGAACTAACAGCACGGCGGTGCACTCCTTTGCTTCTCAGAGCTTCCAGCAAAAGTTAATAGCAAGCTGGACAGAAAAAACAGAAAACAAACTAGAAGCACTTATCTAGCAGAGCAGCAGGCCCAAGGAAAGATGCAGTAGCTCAGATCCAACACTGGAACATTGACAAGGAGCAAGGAAGACAGACTCAGGTGGAGCTAAATAGCAAGGCAGCCAACGAGCTCACCAAAACACCTGAGGGAGGAAGCCCAGAGACTGCAATACCACTTGTGACCACAGAAGTGAATTCAGCCACAGAATTCACAACAGTACCCCCCCCCTTGAGGAGGGGTCACCGAACCCTCACCAGAACCCCCAGGCCGACCAGGATGAGCCACATGAAAGGCACGAACAAGATCTGGGGCATGGACATCAGAGGCAAAAACCCAGGAATTATCTTCCTGAGCATAACCCTTCCATTTGACCAGATACTGGAGTTTCCGTCTAGAGACACGAGAATCCAAAATCTTCTCCACAATATACTCCAATTCCCCCTCCACCAAAACAGGGGCTGGAGGCTCCACAGATGGAACCATAGGTGCCACGTATCTCCTCAACAACGACCTATGGAATACATTATGTATGGAAAAGGAGTCTGGGAGGATCAGACGAAAAGACACCGGATTGAGAATCTCAGAAATCCTATACGGACCAATAAAACGAGGTTTAAATTTAGGAGAGGAAACCTTCATAGGAATATGACGAGAAGATAACCAAACCAGATCCCCAACACGAAGTCGGGGTCCCACACGGCGTCTGCGATTAGCGAAAAGCTGAGCCTTCTCCTGGGACAAGGTCAAATTGTCCACTACCTGAGTCCAGATCTGCTGCAACCTGTCCACCACAGAATCCACACCAGGACAGTCCGAAGACTCAACCTGTCCTGAAGAGAAACGAGGATGGAACCCAGAATTGCAGAAAAATGGAGAGACTAAGGTAGCCGAGCTGGCCCGATTATTAAGGGCGAACTCAGCCAACGGCAAAAATGACACCCAATCATCCTGGTCAGCGGAAACAAAACATCTCAGATATGTTTCCAAGGTCTGATTGGTTCGTTCGGTCTGGCCATTAGTCTGAGGATGGAAGGCCGAGGAGAAAGATAGGTCAATGCCCATCCTACCACAAAAGGCTCGCCAGAACCTCGAGACAAACTGGGAACCTCTGTCAGAAACAATATTCTCAGGAATGCCATGTAAACGAACCACATGCTGGAAGAACAAAGGCACCAAATCAGAGGAGGAAGGCAATTTAACCAAGGGCACCAGATGGACCATTTTAGAAAAGCGATCACAGACCACCCAAATGACCGACATTTTTTGAGAAACGGGAAGGTCAGAAATGAAATCCATCGAAATATGTGTCCAAGGCCTCTTCGGGACCGGCAAGGGCAAAAGCAACCCACTGGCACGTGAACAGCAGGGCTTAGCCCTAGCACAAATTCCACAGGACTGCACAAAAGCACGCACATCCCGCGACAGAGATGGCCACCAGAAGGATCTAGCAACCAACTCCCTGGTACCAAAGATTCCTGGATGACCGGCCAGCACCGAACAATGAAGTTCAGAGATAACTTTACTAGTCCACCTATCAGGGACGAACAGTTTCTCGGCCGGACAACGATCAGGTTTATTAGCCTGAAATTTCTGCAACACTCTCCGCAAATCAGGGGAGATGGCAGACACAATGACTCCTTCCTTGAGGATACTCGCCGGCTCAGATAACCCCGGAGAGTCGGGCACAAAACTCCTAGACAGAGCATCCGCCTTCACATTTTTAGAGCCCGGAAGGTATGAAATCACAAAATCAAAACGAGCAAAAAATAACGACCAACGGGCCTGTCTAGGATTCAAGCGCTTGGCAGACTCAAGATAAGTAAGGTTCTTATGATCAGTCAAAACCACCACGCGATGCTTAGCACCCTCAAGCCAATGACGCCACTCCTCGAATGCCCACTTCATGGCCAGCAACTCTCGGTTGCCCACATCATAATTACGCTCAGCAGCAGAAAATTTCCTGGAAAAGAAAGCACATGGTTTGAACACTGAGCAACCAGAACCTCTCTGTGACAAAACCGCCCCTGCACCAATCTCAGAAGCATCAACCTCGACCTGGAACGGAAGAGAAACATCAGGTTGACACAACACAGGGGCACAGCAAAAACGACGCTTCAACTCCTGAAAAGCTTCCACGGCAGCAGAAGACCAATTAACCAAATCAGCACCCTTCTTGGTCAAATCGGTCAATGGTCTGGCAATGCTAGAAAAATTACAGATGAAGCGACGATAAAAATTAGCAAAGCCCAGGAATTTCTGCAGACTTTTTAGAGATGTCGGCTGAGTCCAATCCTGGATGGCCTGAACCTTAACCGGATCCATCTCGATAGTAGAAGGGGAAAAGATGAACCCCAAAAATGAAACTTTCTGCACACCGAAGAGACACTTTGATCCCTTCACGAACAAGGAATTAGCACGCAGTACCTGGAAAACCATTCTGACTTGCTTCACATGAGACTCCCAATCATCTGAGAAGATCAAAATGTCATCCAAGTAAACAATCAAGAATTTATCCAGATACTCACGGAAAATGTCATGCATAAAAGACTGAAAAACAGATGGAGCATTGGCAAGTCCGAACGGCATCACCAGATACTCAAAATGACCCTCGGGCGTATTAAATGCCGTTTTCCATTCATCTCCCTGCCTGATTCTCACCAGATTATACGCACCACGAAGATCAATCTTAGTAAACCAACTAGCCCCCTTAATCCGAGCAAACAAGTCAGAAATCAATGGCAAGGGATACTGAAACTTAACAGTGATCTTATTAAGAAGGCGGTAATCAATACACGGTCTTAGCGAACCATCCTTCTTGGCTACAAAAAAGAACCCTGCTCCCAATGGTGACGACGATGGGCGAATATGTCCCTTCTCCAGGGACTCCTTCACATAACTGCGCATAGCGGTGTGTTCAGGTACGGACAAATTAAATAAACGACCCTTAGGGAATTTACTACCAGGAATCAAATCGATAGCACAATCACAATTCCTATGCGGAGGTAGGGCATCAGACTTGGACTCTTCAAATACATCCTGAAAGTCCGACAAGAACTCTGGGATGTCAGAAGGAATGGATGACGAAATAGACAAAAATGGAACATCACCATGTACTCCCTGACAACCCCAGCTGGTTACCGACATAGAGTTCCAATCCAATACTGGATTATGGGTTTGTAGCCATGGCAACCCCAACACGACCACATCATGCAAATTATGCAGTACCAGAAAGCGAATAACTTCCTGATGTGCAGGAGCAATGCACATGGTCAGCTGGGCCCAGTACTGAGGCTTATTCTTGGCCAAAGGTGTAGCATCAATTCCTCTCAACGGAATAGGACACCGCAAAGGCTCCAAGAAAAATCCACAACGTTTAGCATAATCCAAATCCATCAGATTCAGGGCAGCGCCTGAATCCACAAACGCCATGACAGAATACGATGACAAAGAGCACATTAAGGTAATGGACAAAAGGAATTTGGACTGTACAGTACCAATAACGGCAGAGCTATCGAACCGCCTAGTGCGTTTAGGACAATTAGAAATAGCATGAGTAGAATCACCACAATAGAAACACAGTCTGTTCAGACGTCTGTGTTCTTGCCGTTCTACTTTAGTCATAGTCCTGTCGCACTGCATAGGCTCAGGTTTACTCTCAGACAATACCGCCAGATGGTGCACAGATTTACGCTCGCGCAAGCGACGACCGATCTGAATGGCCAAGGACATAGACTCATTCAAACCAGCAGGCATAGGAAATCCCACCATTACATCCTTAAGAGCTTCAGAGAGACCCTTTCTGAACAAAGCCGCTAGTGCAGATTCATTCCACAGAGTGAGTACTGACCACTTCCTAAATTTCTGACAATATACTTCTACATCATCCTGACCCTGGCATAAAGCCAGCAGATTTTTCTCAGCCTGATCCACTGAATTAGGCTCATCGTAAAGCAATCCCAGCGCCTGGAAAAATGCATCAACATTACTCAATGCAGAATCTCCTGGTGCAAGAGAAAACGCCCAGTCCTGTGGGTCGCCGCGCAAAAAAGAAATAATAATCAAAACCTGTTGAATAGGATTACCAGAAGAATGAGGTTTCAAGGCCAAAAATAGCTTACAATTATTTCTGAAGCTCAGGAACTTAGTTCTGTCACCAAAAAACAAATCAGGAATCGGAATTCTTGGTTCTAGCATCGATTTCTGATCAATAGTATCTTGAATCTTTTGTACATTTACAACGAGATTATCCATTGAGGAGCACAGAGCCTGAATATCCATGTCCACAGCTGTGTCCTGAAGCACTCTAATGTCTAGGGGAAAAAAAAGACTGAAGACAGAGCTAAGAAAAAAAAAATGATGTCAGGATTTCTTTTTTCCCTCTATTGGGAATCATTGGTGTGGCTCCTTGTACTGTTATGGCTGGCAATCAGGCAACACAGCGTGCAGTAATCAGCGCACATACAGAGATCTGGCAATAACCAAAAACAATAGGACGAGCTCTGAGACGTGGAATCTCTGTAGACTGCAGTACCTGATCTATCCTCACACAACTATAAGCAGCAGTGGATTGCGCCTATCACTACCTATGCAACTCGGCACTGCCTGAGGAGCTGACTAGCCTGAAGATAGAAATACAAGCCTGACTTACCTCAGAGAAATACCCCAAAGGAATAGGCAGCCCCCCACATATAATGACTGTTAGCAAGATGAAAAGACAAACGTAGGAATGAAATAGATTCAGCAAAGTGAGGCCCGATATTCTAGACAGAGCGAGGATAGCAAAGAGAACTATGCAGTCTACAAAAAACCCTAAAACGAAAACCACGCAAAGGGGCAAAAAGACCCACCGTGCCGAACTAACAGCACGGCGGTGCACTCCTTTGCTTCTCAGAGCTTCCAGCAAAAGTTAATAGCAAGCTGGACAGAAAAAACAGAAAACAAACTAGAAGCACTTATCTAGCAGAGCAGCAGGCCCAAGGAAAGATGCAGTAGCTCAGATCCAACACTGGAACATTGACAAGGAGCAAGGAAGACAGACTCAGGTGGAGCTAAATAGCAAGGCAGCCAACGAGCTCACCAAAACACCTGAGGGAGGAAGCCCAGAGACTGCAATACCACTTGTGACCACAGAAGTGAATTCAGCCACAGAATTCACAACACAGGGCGCACTCATTCCACTGAGTAAGCACTGACCATTTCCGAAATTTTTGACAATATATTTCTGCTTCATCTTGCCCCTGAGAGAGCTAATAAAGCTTTTTCAGCCTGAATCTCTTGGTTAGGTTCCTCATAGAGCAAACCCAATGCCAGAAAAAACGCATCCACATTAAGCAATGCAGGATCCCCTGGTGCCAATGCAAATGCCCAATTTTGAGGGTCACCCCGCAGGAAAGATATAATAATCTTAACCTGCTGAGCAGGGTCTCCAGAAGAGCGAGATTTCAAAGAAAGGAACAGCTTGCAATTGTTCCTAAAATTCAGAAAACTAGATCTATCTCCAGCAAAGAACTCTGGAATAGGAAATCTAGGTTCAGACATAGGAGCATGTACAACAAAATCTTGTATATTTTGAACCTTAGCAGCAAGATTATTCAAGCTGGAAGCTAAACTCTGGACGTCCATGATAAACAGCTAAGGTCAGAGCCATTCAAGGATTAAGAGGAGGAAGAAGAAAAAAAAAAAAAAAATCAGCCAGGCTGCAATTAGGGCTAGGCAGCAACCTCAGAGGAGAAAAAAAAAAAAAAAAAAAACTTCCTCAGACTACTTTTCCTCCTACTTCAGCCCAAACATTTTGTGGCCGGCTATACTGTCATGATTCCAATGGCAGGGAATCACAAAAGGACAAGCACCAACGAGCTCTAGGGTGATGGAACCTGAGCTGACCGCGACCCTAAACCTGAACACACAAATAACAATAGCCGGGGAACGTGCCTACGTTGATCCTAGACGTCTCGCACCAGCCGAAGATCTAACTTCCCCTATTAGAAGAAACACAGACCTCTCTTGCCTCCAGAGAAATACCCCACAGAAATAGCAGCCCCCCACATATAATGACGGTGAAATGAGAGGAAGGCACATACACAGTATGAAATCAGATTCAGCAAAATGAGGCCCGCTAAAACTAGATAGCAGAGGATACAAAAGTAAACTGCGCGGTCAGCAAAAAACCCTTCAAAAAACCATCCTGTAATTACTTGAACTCATGTTCCAACTCATGGAACATGAGGAGCAATTACAGCCCGCTAGAGCAACCAGCAGCAAAGAAACAATTATATGCAAGCTGGACAAGACAAAAATAAATCAAAACGTGGAACAAGAAAATCAAAAACTTAGCTTGTCCTGAAGATTACTGAAGCCAGAAGCTGAGGTAACAAAACACTCTGATAACCTTGATAGCCGGCGGGGAAATGACAAGAAAGCCCGGTTAAATAGGAAACTCCCAAATCCTAATAGAACAGGTGGACACCAGAGACAGCAGAACACAAATCACCCAGTACCATCAGTAACCACCAGAGGGAGCCCAAAAACAGAACTCACAACAGATTTTGCCCTGAGGTATAGAATTAAGCACATAATTATACATCTTATTACTTCTACCCAAGTGCATGACCTTAAATTTATCCCCATTAAAGCTCATTTGCCACTTATCAGCCCAAGCTTCCAGTTTACATAAATCATCCTGTAATATAAAATTGTCCTCCTCTGTATTGATTACCCTGCAGAGTTTAGTGTCATCTGCAAATATTGAAATTCTGCTCTGTATGCCCCCTACAAGGTCATTAATAAATATGTTAAAAAGAAGAGGTCCCAATACTGACCCCTGTTGTACCCCACTACTAACCGTGACCCAGTCCGAGTGTGCTCCATCAATAACCACCCTTTGTTTCCTATCCCTGAGCCAGCTCTTAACCCACTTACACATATTTTCCCCTATCCCCATTATTCTCATTTTATGTATCAACCTTTTGTGTGGCACCGTATCAAAAGCTTTTGAAAAGTCCATATACACTACGTCCTCTGGGTTCCCTTGGTCCAATCCGGAACTTACCTCTTCATAGAAGCTGATCAGATTAGTCTGACATGAACGGTCCCTAGTAAACCCGTGCTGATACTGGGTCATGAGGTTATTCCTCTTCAGATACTCCAGTATAGCATCCCTTAGAATGCCCTCCAGGATTTTACCCACAGTAGAGGTTAAGCTTACTGGCCTATAATTACCGAGTTCAGTTTTTGACCCCTTTTTGAATATTGGCACCACATTTGCTATATGCCAGTCCTGTGGTACAGACCCTGTTATTATGGAGTCTTTAAAGATTAAAAATAATGGTCTATCAATGACTGTACTTAGTTCCTACAGTACTCGGGGGTGTATCCCATCTGGGCCCGGAGATTTGTCAATGTTAGTGATTTTTAGACGCCGCCGCACTTCCTGCTGGGTTAAGCAGGTGACATTTAATGGGGAATTTTCGTTATCACTAGTCATTTTGTCTGCCATAGGATTTTCTTGTGTAAATACTAGTGTTGAGCATTCCGATACCGCAAGTATCGGGTATCGGCCGATACTTGCGGTATCGGAATTCCGAAACCGAGATCCGATACTTTTGTGGTATCGGGTATCGGTATCGGATCCATAGGGATGTGTAAAATAAAGAATTAAAATAAAAAATATTGATATATTCACCTCTCCGGCGGCCCCTGGACATCACGCTGGTAACCGGCAGGCTTCTTTGTTTAAAATGAGAGCGTTTAGGACCTGCGAATGACGTCGCGGCTTCTGATTGGTCGCGTGCCGCCCATGTGACCGCCACGCGACCAATCAGAAGCCGTGACGTCATTCACAGGTCCTAAATTCCTAGAATTAGGAGTTCAGTGAATGAGAATGACATCGCGGCTTCTGATTGGTCGCGTGCCGCTCATGTGACCGCCACGCGACCAATCGGAAGCCGCGACGTCATTCTCATTCACTGAACTCCTAATTCTAGGAATTTAGGACCTGCGAATGACGTCACGGCTTCTGATTGGTCGCGTGGCGGTCACATGGGCAGCACGCGACCAATCAGAAGCCGCGACGTCATTCCTCAGGTCCTAAACGCGCGCATTTTAAAAAAAAAAGCCTGCCGGTTACCAGCGTGATGTCCAGGGGCCGCCGGAGAGGTGAATATATCAATATTTTTTATTTTAATTCTTTATTTTACACATTAATATGGATCCCAGGGCCTGAAGGAGAGTTTCCTCTCCTTCAGACCCTGGGAACCATCAGGATACCTTCCGATACTTGGTGTCCCATTGACTTGTATTGGTATCGGATATCGGTATCGGCGATATCCGATATTTTTCGGGTATCGGCCGATACTATCCGATACCGATACTTTCAAGTATCGGACGGTATCGCTCAACACTAGTAAATACTGATGAAAAAAAGCCATTTTGCATATTGGCCTTTTCCTCATCTTTATCCACCATTTCACCCAGACTATTTTTAAGGGGGCCAACACTATCATTTTTTAGTTTCTTACTATTTATGTAGTTAAAGAATATTTTGGGATTATTTTTACTCTCTCTGGCAATGAGTCTTTCTGTCTCAGTTTTTGCTGCCTTGACTTGCGTTTTACAGAATTTATTTAGTTTTCTGTCTTTATTTAATGCCTCATCACTACCTACTTCCTTTAATTCTCTTAATGCTTTCTTTTTGTCACTTATTGCATCCCTTACAGCTCTATTTAGCCATATTGGTTTCCTCCTATTTCTAGTATGTGTATTCCCATATGGTATATACTGTGCACAGGTCCTATCCAGGATGCTAATAAACGTCTCCCATTTTCCCCTATTGGACAAACAATCAGTAGATTTGGGTTCCAGTACCATCTCTATGCTGACGACACCCAATTATACACTTCTTCTCCTGATATCACGCCGGCCTTTTTAGAAAAGACCAGTGATTGTCTTACCGCTGTCTCTAACATCATGTCCTCCCTCTATCTGAAACTGAACCTGTCAAAAACTGAACTCGTGTTCGCTCCCTCTACTAACCTACCTTTACCTGACATTGCCATCTCCGTGTGTGGTTCCACCATTACTCCAAAGCATCATGCTCGCTGCCTTGGTGTCATACTTGATTCCGAGCTTTCATTCACCCCCCATATCCGATCACTGGCTCGCTCTTCTTATCTGCATCTCAAAAACATTTCTAGAATTTTCCCTTTTCTTACTTTCGACTCTGCAAAAACTCTCACTGTTTCATTCATTCATTCTCATCTGGACTATTGTAACTCTCTACTATTCGGCCTCCTTCTTACCAAACTCTCCCCGCTCCAATCTGTCCTGAATGCTGCTGCCAGGTTCATATTCCTCACCAACCGTTACACCGATGTCTCTACCTTGTGCCAATCATTACACTGGTTACCCATCCACTCCAGAATCCAGTACAAAACTTGTCAGGGGGTACATGGTGATGTTCCATTGCTGTCAATTTCGCCTTCCACTCCTTCTGAAGTCCCTGAGTTTTTGTCAGATTACCGGGATGTATTTGAAGAGCCCAAATCCGGTGCCTTACCTCCTCATAGGGATTGCGATTGTGCTATTAATTTGATTCCTGTTAGTAAGTTTCCTAAGGGCCGACTGTTTAATTTATCTGTGCCAGAGCACGCCGCTATGCGGAGTTATATAAAGGAATCCTTGGAGAAAGGTCATATTCGCCCGTCGTCATCACCGTTGGGAGCAGGGTTCTTTTTTGTGGCCAAGAAGGATGGCTCTTTGAGACGTTGTATTGATTACCGCCTTCTTAATAAGATCACAGTCAAATTTCAGTACCCTTTGCCGCTGCTGTCTGATTTGTTTGCTTGGATTAAGGTGGCTAGTTGGTTCACCAAGATAGATCTTCGAGGGGCGTATAATCTTGTGCGAATTAAACAGGGCGATGAATGGAAAACAGCATTTAATACGCCCGAGGGCCATTTTGAGTACCTGGTTATGCCATTCGGGCTTTCTAATGCTCCATCTGTGTTTCAGTCCTTTATGCATGACATCTTCCGAAAGTACCTAGATAGATTCATGATTGTATATTTGGATGATATTTTGGTCTTTTCGGATGATTGGGAGTCTCATGTGAAGCAGGTCAGAATGGTGTTCCAGGTCCTTCGTGCAAATTCCTTGTTTGTGAAGGGGTCGAAATGTCTCTTTGGGGTTCAGAAGGTTTAATTTTTGGGTTTCATTTTTTCCCCTTCTACTATCGAGATGGACCCTGTTAAAGTTCAGGCCATTTATAATTGGACTCAGCCGACATCTGTGAAGAGCCTGCAGAAGTTCCTGGGCTTTGCTAATTTTTACCGTCGCTTCATCGCTAATTTTTCTAGTGTTGCTAAACCGTTGACTGATTTGACCAAGAAAGGTGCTGATGTGGTCAATTGGTCCTCTGCGGCTGTAGAGGCTTTTCAGGAGTTGAAGCGTCGTTTTTCTTCTGCCCCTGTGTTGTGCCAGCCAGATGTTTCGCTCCCGTTTCAGGTCGAGGTTGATGCTTCTGAGATTGGAGCAGGGGCTGTTTTGTCGCAAAGAAGTTCTGATGGCTCGGTGATGAAACCATGTGCCTTCTTTTCTAGAAAATTCTCGCCTGCTGAGCGCAATTATGATATTGGCAATCGAGAGTTGTTGGCCATGAAGTGGGCATTCGAGGAGTGGCGACATTGGCTTGAAGGAGCCAAGCATCGCGTGGTGGTCTTGACGGATCACAAGAATTTGATTTATCTCGAGTCTGCCAAACGGTTGAATCCTAGACAGGCTCGATGGTCGCTGTTTTTCTCCCGTTTTGATTTTGTGGTTTCGTACCTTCCGGGCTCTAAGAATGTGAAGGCTGATGCCCTGTCAAGGAGTTTTGTGCCTGACTCTCCGGGTGTTCCTGAGCCGGCGGGTATTCTCAAAGAGGGGGTCATTTTGTCTGCCATCTCCCCTGATTTGCGGCGCGTGCTGCAGAAGTTTCAGGCTGATAGACCTGACCGTTGTCCAGCGGAGAAACTGTTTGTCCCTGATAGATGGACTAGTAGAGTTATCTCTGAGGTTCATTGTTCGGTGTTGGCGGGTCATCCTGGAATCTTTGGTACCAGAGATTTGGTGGCTAGATCCTTTTGGTGGCCTTCTTTGTCATGGGATGTGCGTTCTTTTGTGCAGGCCTGTGGGATTTGTGCTCGGGCTAAGCCCTGCTGTTCTCATGCCAGTGGGTTGCTTTTGCCCTTGCCGGTCCCGAAGAGGCCCTGGACGCATATTTCCATGGATTTTATTTCAGATCTCCCTGTCTCTCAAAGGATGTCGGTCATTTGGGTGGTTTGTGATCGCTTCTCTAAGATGGTCCATTTGGTACCCTTGTCTAAATTGCCTTCCTCCTCTGATTTGGTGCCATTGTTTTTCCAGCATGTGGTTCGTTTGCATGGCATTCCGGAGAACATCGTCTCGGACAGAGGTTCCCAGTTTGTTTCGAGGTTTTGGCGGTCCTTTTGTGCTAAGATGGGCATTGATTTGTCTTTTTCTTCGGCTTTCCATCCTCAGACAAATGGCCAAACCGAACGAACTAATCAGACTTTGGAAACATATCTGAGATGCTTTGTTTCTGCTGATCAGGATGATTGGGTGTCCTTCTTGCCTTTGGCTGAGTTCGCCCTTAATAATCGGGCCAGCTCGGCTACTTTGGTTTCGCCTTTTTTCTGTAATTCTGGTTTCCATCCTCGTTTCTCTTCAGGGCAGGTTGAGCCTTCGGACTGTCCTGGTGTGGATACGGTGGTGGACAGGTTGCAGCAGATTTGGACTCATGTGGTGGACAATTTGACATTGTCCCAGGAGAAGGCTCAACGTTTCGCTAACCGCCGGCGCTGTGTTGGTCCCCGACTTCATGTTGGGGATTTGGTTTAGTTGTCATCTCGTCATGTTCCTATGAAGGTTTCCTCTCCTAAGTTTAAGCCTCGTTTCATTGGTCCGTATAAGATTTCTGAAGTTCTCAATCCTGTGTCATTTCGTTTGGCCCTTCCAGCTTCTTTTGCCATCCATAATGTGTTCCATAGGTCGTTATTGCGGAGATACGTGGCGCCTATGGTTCCCTCCGTTGATCCTCCTGCCCCGGTGTTGGTTGAGGAGGAGTTGGAGTATGTGGTGGAGAAGATTTTGGATTCTCGTATTTCGAGACGGAAACTCCAGTACCTGGTCAAGTGGAAGGGTTATGGTCAGGAAGATAATTCCTGGGTTTTTGCCTCTGATGTTCATGCTGCCGATCTAGTTCGTGCCTTTCATTTGGCTCATCCTGATCGGCCTGGGGGCTCTGGTGAGGGTTCGGTGACCCCTCCTCAAGGGGGGGGGTACTGTTGTGAATTCTGTTATCGAACTCCCTCCTGTGGTCACGAATGGTACTTCGGCGAGTTCTGTCCATGGACTCCCTCTGGTGGCTGTGAGTGGAGCTGCTGCTTCTGAGGTTCCTTCCACAGGTGACATGGTTTATTGTTTGGCTGGCTGCTCTATTTAACTCCACTCAGATCGTTACTCCATGCCAGCTGTCAATGTTCTTGTACTGGTCCAGTTCGCTCTTGGATCTTTCTGGTGACCTGTCTACTCCAGCAGAAGCTAAGTCCCTGCTAGTTAATTATTTGTTCATTGTTTCCTTGTCCAGCTGGCTATCATGATCTAGTCTTGCTAGCTGGAAGCTCTGGGATGCAGAGTGGCACCTCCGCACCGTGAGTCGGTGTGGAGGTCTTTTTGCACACTCTGCGTGGTCTTTTTGTAGTGTTTTGTGCTGACCGCAAAGATACCTTTCCTATCCTCAGTCTGTTTAGTAAGTCTGGCCTCCCTTTGCTGAAACCTGTTTCATTTCTGTGTTTGTGACTTTCATGTTAACTCACAGTCAATATATGTGGGGGGCTGCCTTTTCCTTTGGGGAATTTCTCTGAGGCAAGGTAGGCTTTATTTTCTATCTTTAGGCCTAGTTAGCTCTTAGGCTGTGAAGAGGCGTCTAGGTCGTGTTAGGTACGCTCCACGGCTATTTCTAGTTGTGTGATAGGATTAGGGGTTGCGGTCAGCAGAGCTCCCACTTCCCAGAGCTTGTCCTGTGTGAGTTTAACCATCAGGTCGTTCCGGGTGCTCCTAACCACCAGGTCCATAACAGCGCTCCTTCTCTTCCGAGCTCTCCCATCCGCCCAAACAGTGGTTTACCCCCACATATGGGGTATCAGCGTACTCAGGACAAATTGTACAACAACTTTTGGGGTCCAATATCTTCTCTTACCCTTGGGAAAATAAAAAATTGGGGGCGAAAAGATAATTTTTGTGAAAAAATATGATTTTTTATTTTTACGGTTCTACATTATAAACTTCTGTGAAGCACTTGGTGGGTCAAAGTGCTCACCACACCTCTAGATAAGTTCCTTAGGGGGTCTACTTTCCAAAATGGTGTCACTTGTGGGGGGTTTCAATGTTTAGGCACATCAGGGGATCTCCAAACGAAACATGGCGTCCCATCTCAATTCCAGTCAATTTTGCATTGAAAACTCAAATGGCGCTCCTTCGCTTCCGAGCTCTGCCATGCGCCCAAACAGTGGTTTACCCCCTTATGTGGGGTATCTGCGTACTCAGGACAAATTGTACAACAATGTTTGTGGTCCATTTTCTCCTGTTACCCTTGGTAAAATAAAACAAATTGGAGCTGAATTAAATTTTTTGTGAAAAAAAGTTAAATGTTCATTTTTATTTAAACATTCAAAAAATTCCTGTGAAGCACCAGAAGGGTTAATAAACTTCTGGAATACGGTTTTGAGCACCTTGAGGGGTGTAGTTTTTAGAATGGTGTCACACGGGTATTTTCCATCATATAGACCCCTCAAAATGACTTCAAATGAGATGTGGTCCCTAAAAATAAATGGTGTTGTAAAAATTAGAAATTGCTGGTCAACTTTTAACCCTTATAACTCCCTAACAAAAAAAAATTTTGGTTCCAAAATTGTGCTGGTGTAAAGTAGACATGTGGGAAATGTTACTTATTAAGTATCTTGTGTGACATATCTCTGTGATTTAATTGCATAAAAATTCAAAGTTGGAAAATTGCGAAATTTTCATAATTTTCGCCAAATTTCCGTTTTTTTCACAAATAAACGCAGGTACTATCAAAGAATTTTTACCATTGTCATGAAGTACAATATGTCACGAGAAAACAATGTCAGAATCACTGGGATCCGTTGAAGCGTTCCAGAGTTATAACCTCATAAAGGGACAGTGGTCAGAATTGTAAAAATTGGCCCGGTCATTAACGTGCAAACCACCCTTGGGGGTAAAGGGGTTAAAAAGGTGGTTCTTGCTCGGAAACACTCCAATATGACTGAATTACAACAATTCTGCAAAGGTGAGTGGGCTAAAATTCCTCCAGAGCATTGTACAATACTCATTTGCCAATTATCCCAATCGCTTGATTGTAGTTGTTGCTAATAAGGGTGGCCCAACCAGTTATTAGGTGTAGGGGTCAATCACTTTCTCACACAGCACCCTCTACATTTGGATTTCTTTTTCCCTCAATAATAAAGACGTTTTCCTTGTGTTATCTTTGTCTAATATTTACATTTGTTTGGTGATCTGAAACATTTAAGTGTGACAAACATGCAAAAGAATAGGAAATCAGGAAAGGTTCAAACACTTTTTCAAACAGCAATATCTAAAATATACTAATGATACACAGTTGCATATACTGTATCTTCTTATTTCTGAAGCTACTGGCCATTTTCTGCAATGTGTAATAATAAACAATCAAAGGTGCCAATAATGTAGACCACAACTGTAGCTAATACTATTGTACCTAATTCATATTATACAGTGTATTTTTGTACATCATTGTACATCTATAATTATCTCATATTAGCTACGGTAATATGTCTATGACCTGACTAAATTAATAGTACCAAGGAGTTAATTGCTGTTGCCTGAATGATAAAGAGAAATTCTGGCTCTGATAGGATCAGAGCAGCTGTCCTCAGCTCAGGAAAACAAAAAAGCGATTTAGGATGTCCGAGTACACTGTGCTGAGCTGTCGCATGTTTGTGGAACAATGATAGACTGCAACATATCTGAGCCAGTGCAACAAATAGAATGAGTCAAACGTCTGCCTAGATCAACTGCACTCATGTCATCCACACATCATAGCTGGATGTCATATCTGACATGCAACTAAAGACATTTGTGAAACTATTATTATCCCTCTATTTGATAGCCTTATTCCCAAATATTGAAGAGAATATAAGAATTGAAAAAGAATAGACATTAACTTCAACTTCAAACACAACCCTAAACAGTTATTCAAGACTTTCAATTTTCTCCTCCGTCCCCCAGCACCCCCTCCCTCTCCACTCATCTCGGTGGAAGACTTTGCCTCATTTTTCAAGCAGAAGATTGATAACATCAGAGACAGTTTTGGTCGACAACTCCCAGAGCCCTTCCTCCTAACTGCCCAGCCCTCCTCCTCCAAAACAAACTTCTCCACCATTACAGAAGATCGACTCTCCACTCTACTTTCAAGATCATATCTCACCACCTGTGCACTTGACCTGATCCCATCCCACTTCATCCCAAACCTCACCACAGTCCTCATTCCAACCCTAACCCATCTCTTTTACCTATCACTAACAACTGGCGTTTTGCTCTCAAGCTTTAAACATACCTCAATCACACCTATCCTCACAAAGCTCTTTCTTGACTCATCCTCTGCATCTAGCTATCCCCCATATCACTTGTCCCTTATGCCTCAAAACTACTGGAACAACACGTCCGTCTTGAACTGTCCTCCCACCTCTCTTCCTGCTCCCTCTTTGACTGCTTTGAATCTGGCTTCCGGCCCCATCACTCCACTGAAACTGTCCTAACTAAAGTCACCAATGACCTATTAATGCCCATAGCCAAGCAGCATTACTCTGTCCGCCTCCTCCTAGACATGTCCTCTGCCTTTGACACAGTGGACCATTCCCTACTATTACAGACCCTCTCATCTCTTGGCATCACAGACTTGGCCCTATCTTGGATTTCGTCATACCTAACAGACCAGACGTTCAGCGTCTCCCACTCGCACATCACCTCCTCACCTCACCCCCTATTTGTTGGAGTCCCGCAAGGTTCAGTCCTAGGGCCTCTGCTCTTCTCCATCTATACCTTTGGCCTTGGACAGCTCATAGAGTCTGATGGTTTTCAGTATCATCTCTATGCCGACGACACACAGATCTACATCTCTGGACCAGATATCACCACCCTACTAACCGGAATCGCACAGTCTCTGTCTGCTATTTCATCCTTCTTCTCTGCTAGATTTCTAAAACAATATGAACAAAACAGAATTCATCATCTTTCCCCCATCTCACTTGACTCCCCCAAAAGACCTATCCATTAAAGTAAATGACTGCCCACTCTTCCCAGTCCCACAAGTTTGCTGCCTTGGGGTAATCCTTGACACTGATCTCTCATTCAAACCACACATCCAAGCTCTATCCACTTCCTGCCGACTCCAACTCAAAAATATTTCCTGGATACGTGCATTCCTCAACCAGGAATCTGCAAAAACCCTAGTCCATGCCCTCATCATCTCCCTCCTTGACTACTGCAACCTCCTTCTCTGTGGCCTCCCTTCTAACACTCTCATACCCCTCCAATCTATTCTAAACTCTGCTGCCCAACTAATCCACCTGTCCCCCCACTATTCCCCAGCCTCTCCCATCTGTCAATCCCTGCACTGTCTCACCATTACCAATCAACTCCAGTTCAAAACCCTAACCATGACATACAAAGCCATCCACAACCTGTCTCCTCAATACACCTGTGACCTTGTCTCCCGTTACTTACCTGAACGCAACCTTTGTTCCTCACAAGATCTACTTCTCTACTCTCCTCTTATCTCCTCTTCCCACAATTGCATACAAGATTTCTCCTGCGCATCCCCCATACTCTGGAACTCTCTACCCCAACATATAAGACTCTCGCCTACCGTGGAAACCTTAAAAAAAAAACCTGAAGGCCTACCTCTGCCGAAAAACCTACAACCTGCAGTAACCACCGATAGACCAAACAACTGCATGACCAGCTCTACCCTCGCCTACTGTATTCTCACCCATCCCTTGTAGATTGTGAGCCCTCGAGGGCAGGGTCCTCTTTCCTTATGTACCAGTTGTGACTTGTATTGATTAAGATTATTGTACTTGTCTTTTATTATGTATACCCCTCCTCACATGTAAAGCGCTATGGAATAAATGGCGCTATAATAATACATTTATGTAATGTTTATTTAAAGGGAACCGAAAGCTAATTTTTGCTGTTTGAACCACAGACAGAATGAGTAATGTTAGGGTCACATGACGGTATGAAAAATTAGTCCCATTCTCATCCAGAAGAGTGGGATACATTTTTTTCTCACTTGCCATCCGTGTGCTGTCCGTCTTTTTACTCAGCAGCTATTAATAATCATTTACAATTTCCCATTTTCCTTTTTGTAATTTAAAATGTAAATGATGAAAATATATGTATTTTTTGACTAAAATACACAGGAAATTGTGCCATCTTTAACTTTAGGCCTTTTAGAGATTATTTCATCTTCAACTTGCTCAACTGGGTGCCCAAACTTTTACATGCCACTGTACTTCTCACCTCCGAATACTTGTGTGGTTCTGATAAAGCAAATTTCGATCACATTCTGATTCCAGTTCAGCAGCCATATTATGACTGAATGAAATCGGCCTAAGATATTTTGAAATTTACATTCAGGGATTTCCTTTCTAAACTTTAGTTTTAAAATGTCAAAAATTACATGACTATTATCATTTTGTAATTGGCAAAGATACAAAGTTCGTTACAAAAGGGAATTTATCTTGTATTTAAACATGGGGATTCTCTTACATAGCATTTAAAATGTGTTTCAAGCACTGAAATACAAACATGGAATATTTGCTAAAAAATTTGGGGGCACGTCCTTTCACCCCTCTCTCCCAGATGCTGCAAGCTCAGCAACATCTGAACAAGACTCTGAAGGAATGCCCAGTTGGACAGGAATGATTTCACATAGTGCACACCAGAAGAAACAGATATGGGCAGCACGGTGGCGCAGTGGATAGCACAGCAGCCTTGCAGCGCTGGGGTCCTGGGTTCTAATCCCACCCAGGACAACATCTGCAAAGAGTTTGTATGTTCTCTCCGTGTTTGCGTGGGTTTTCTCCGGGCACTCCGGTTTCCTCTCACATTCCAAAGACATACTGATAGGAATTCTAGATTGTGAGCCCAATCGGGGACAGTGATGATAATGTGTGCAAACTGTAAAGCGCTGCGGAATATGTTAGCGCTATATAAAAATAAAAGATTATTATTATTATATGAAAATCTCTACAATGAAGCAGAGTAGTGCAAAATGGAATAAAGCAATAAAATCAGGGGAGCGCAGGAACTTTTACAAGATATTTATCTCAATTTTTTAAGCTAGTGACAGATCCTCTTTAAAATCTAAAATATCAGATCAACTTTTCCACAGATACTTGTTTTACTGTTAATGATTTCTATAGGAGTAACAGGATGTGCCTTTAAAGGGAACCTGTCATGTCATATGATGCATTGTAGAGCTGGTTGTCAATCAGTGCTTACAGCTACTGCTCTTAGTGCTGTGAGCAGTGATTGTAATTGTCCTGGTTAGAAATATAGTTCATTATGTCCCGGGAGATACATTTTCAGTACCAGTGCCAGTCACCTTCATAATGCTCTTAACCTGCATATTAACCCTATATCTGCATGTTAGTAGCATTATTGGACATGACAGGTTTACTTTAAAATGGCAACTTGAGGATCAAGATTGCAAAGATCAAAAGGCAATGTCAGTTGCAGGGAAGTGAATATGTTTGTCAGACTCCGAAAGGAGTAGTCATGTGTAAATAGTCGGTGACTACCTGCTCATGTATAAGTGCAGAAGAATAATGTGGGATTCGGAACACTGACCTAGGAGACACTACTAGGACGTGCTTTGGATGTCATATAACTATGGAATATATTTGCGATGGCTGTGCTATAAATGCTAGTACTCAGGGGTGTTTTTGAGTGGGCATGCAAGACATTTACCCCAGGCACCGTTTTCAGGAAGAACGCTATTGAGCACCTAATGCAGCAATCTGAGGTGTCTCCCTGGTGGCATTTTGTCACCTCCTGGTAGTGGGATTTGGCCACTTTTCCTGCTCGTTGTCAAACTGACAGGTGGCTCAGAGAAACAGTCAAGCACTGGAAGTCTGAATTCAAGTGTGCTCTGGTCTTTAAGACACAATTACAATTGAAGCACTGACCACCAGCACTCCCTGGTCAGGGAGACGTTAGCAGTGTGATCAGGTTAGCTGAAGTGGACGGCAGCAAGGTAGGTGCTCCAATATAGTTGAAGATGTAGGAAATTTTATTGAAGGAGAATGTGAGGAGACGACAAGATCGGGGAAGTGGGTAAATGTGCAAGGAGATGACAGTATGGAAGGGAGTTGGGTAAATCTGTAAGGAAATAACAGTATGGGGGAGGGGTAAATGTGTGAGGAGGCAACATAATGGGAGGAGTGGGTAACTGTATGAGCAAACGATAATATGAGGAGTAGGTCGTAAATGTGTGAGGAGATGACAGGGTCGGGAAATGTGTGAGGAAACAAAAGTATGGTGGGGAAGAGGCAATTGAGTGAGGAGTTGACAGTATGGTAGGGAGGGGGTAAATGTGTGAGTAGATGACAGTATGGAGTGTAGGAGATAAATGTGTGCGGAGACAGTATGGGGAAAAGAAATAAATGTATGAGGAGACAGTATGGGGAAAGGGGGTAAATGTATGTAGAGGTAGTATGGGGAGGAAAATGTGTGAGGAGGCATTATGGGGAGAATTGTGTGAGGGAACTATATGGGAGGAGATATGTGCAAGGGGACAGTGTGGGGGCAATATACAGTATAGAGACTAGGCAGCATAGCGTGAACAAAGTGTGAAGAAGGGCCAGTATGTAAAGAAGAGAACAGTTTTGAGGGCATTAACCATAAAAGGAACAGTGTGGGAGTCATATTTTCTGCAGGGAGAAAATGGGGGCAATTATTCAGGTGCACGGTGTAGGGAAAATATTTTTATTCAGTAGAATTATAATTAAACTGTTATTTTTAAGGGCATCATTTCAGAATGTGCTGCAAAAGACTAGAGAAGATGTAAATATCCAGAGACGAGCAGTGCATGTCTAAAGTCATCACAGCATCTGGACTAAATGGATAATACATGAAAAAGAATGGCTTGAATCAGTCAACACATTATTATTATTAATAATAATATAGCACCATTAATTCCATGGTGCTGTACATGAGAAGGGGTTACATCAAAAAACAAATATCACTTACAGTAAACAAACTAACAATGATAGACTGGTAGAGAGGGAAGAGGACCCTGCCCTTGTGGGCTTATATTCTACAGGATTATGGGGAAGGAGACAGTAAGTCAGGGGTTGCCGTAGATCTAATGGTGTTGAGGTGGCCGTGTGGTCATTACAGGTTGTAAGCTTTCTTGAAGAGGTAGGTTTTCAGATTTCTTTTGAAGGATCGAAACGTGGTGGATAACCGGACATGTTGGGGCACAGAATTCCAGAGGATGGGGGATATTCAGGAGAAGTCTTGGATGTACTTGGGTGAGAAGCGAATAAGCGTGGAGGAGAGGAGGCGGTCTTGGGAGGACCGGAGATTAGGGCATGCACAAGCATTTTGGTAGAGTGAGGGTTGAGGAAAGGACAGATTCTGGAAATATTTTTGAGCTGGAGGCGACAGGGGGTGGCGAGAGCTTGGATGTGCGGTTTGAAGCACAGGGCAGAGTCAAGGGTTACTCTGAGGCAACGGCAGCGGATTTTGGGGACAGGGAAAAGTGTGATTTCATTTATTTTAATAGATAGATCAGGTAGAGAAGATATGCAAGATGGAGGAAGATATTTAGTTCAGATTTGTCCACATTGAGCTTGAGGAAGTGAGAGGAGAAGACGGAGGATATGGCTGATAGACACTATGGAATTCTGGAGAGTAGAGAGGTGACATCTGGGCCAGAGAGGTAGATCTGAGTCTGAGTGTTATCAGCATATAAATGGTACTGAAAGCCATTGAACTTAATGAGTTGTCCCAGCCCAAGTATTTAGATCACCAATAATATTCATTGTTGTAAATGTTTATTTGTAGTACTATGTCTCATTAGTACTGTCACTCCTATATGGTTCATAGGCTGATGATGGTTGGGAACAACAACTCCCTGTATCTCCTTACCATTGTTGAATTTTAGGCTCATGTGATACGATTGTGTATGGGGCTGACACGACAATAAAATTGATCACTGTCTGCATGTACTGACGTTGGTTTTGGTTATGAATTTACAGTATATACTGATAGTGGTTCTGGTGATATACTTCTGTTCTGTTGGTAAATCTGGTGAAGTACTCCTATACCGATGGTGCTTCTGCTGATGTATTACTGTACGGAGAGAGGTTGTGATGCTGAAATCATGTACCGATGGTGATTGTGGTGATGTATTACTGTACTGATGGTGGTTGTGGTGATGTATTCCTGTGTTTGGTTCTGATCCTGTACACATGTATCAACCCATAATGTGTCAGATAGCGTGATACATAGCTATGGTAATAAAGTATTGTGCCATCTGACAAGATAAAAATGACTACGTCTATATTTATGCAAGGAGCACTAATTATAAAATTAAGCACTGTTGCCTGCCACATGCTAACAGTGTTTATTATACTCACTTTCAGGATCTGGATCTACAGTACTTTCTGTTTCCAGAGGTCATCATCACATGACCACCACTAATATGTATTTTGAGACTTACGGTCACATGCCAACTAGCCTCTCTTCTAGCTGTCGTTTTTCGCTGAACATTGAGAGAATTAGGAGAATTAGGAAGAGCAAGTAGTGATTGTAAGCCCAGGGTGTAGGAAAACCTAGATTCTCCTCTGAAGCACTACAACCACTGTGCCTTAAATATAGTGTAAAGGCTCACTTCACATATTTTATGTATTGTGAAATAATATGTTTGCACTATATTACAAGGTGGTGGTTACTGCACTTTGGACTATTTATGTACCCTGCCCAAAAAAATAAAGGGAACACTAAAATACCACATCCTTGATATCACTGAATGAAATATTTCAGTTGCAAATCTTTATTCATTACAGAATGTGTTGAGAACAATAAAACATAAAAATTATTAATGTAAATCAAAATGAATATCCCATGGAGGTCTGGATTTGGAATGATACTCAAAATCAAAGTGGAAAATAAAATTACAGACTGATCCAACTTCAGTGGAAATGACTAAACACAAGGAAATGATGTTCAGTTGTGTGTGTTGCCTCCATGTGCCTGTATGACCTCCCTACAATGCCTGGGCATGCTCCTGATGAGGACTCCTGGACAGTCTGTGATTCAACGTGACATTGGTGGATGGTGCGAGACATGATGTCCCAGATGTGTTAAATCGGATTTAGGTCTGGGGAACGGGCGGGCCAGTCCATAGCTTCAATGCCTTCATCTTGCAGGAACTGCTGACACACTCCAGCCACATGAGGTCTGGCATTGCCCTGCATTAGGAGGAACCCAGGGCCAACCGCACCAGCATATGGTCTCACAAGGTGTCTGAGGATCTCATCTCGGTACCTAATGGCAGTCAGGCTACCTCTGGCGAGCACATGGAGGGCTGTGTGGCCCTCCAAAGAAATGCAACCCCACACCAGTACTGACCCACTGCCAAACCGGTCATGCTGAAATATGTTGCAGGCAGCAAATCGCTCTCCACAGCGTCTCCAGACTCTGTCACGTCTGTCACATGTGCTCAGTGTGAACCTGCTTTCATCTGTGAAGAGCACAGGGTGCCAGTGGCGAATTTGCCAATCCTAGTGTTCTGTGGAAAATGCCAAGTATCCTGCACGGTGTTGGGCTGTGAGCACAACCCCCATCTGTGGACGTTGGGCACTCAGACCATCCTCATGGAGTCAGTTTCTAACCCTTTGTGCAGACACATGCATATTTGTGGCCTGCTGGAGGTCATTTTGCAGGGCTCTGACAGTGCGCCTCCTGTTCCTCCTTGCACAAAGGCTGAGGTAGCAGTCCTGCTGCTGGGTTGTTGCCCTCCTACGGCCCCCTCCACATCTCCTGGTGTACTGGCCTTTCTCCTGGTAGCGCCTCCAGCCTCTGGACACTACGCTGACAGACACAGCAAACCTTCTTGTCACAGCTGGCATTGATGTGCCATCCTGGATGAGCTGCACTACCAGAGCCACTTGTGTGGGTTGTAGAGTCCATCTCATGCAACCACGAGTGTGAACGCATAACCAACATTCAAAAGTGACCAAAACATCAGCCAGAAAGCATTGATACTGAGATGTGGTCTGTGCTCCCCACCTGCAGAACCACTCCTTTATTGAGTGCACAACAGCATGTGAAATTGATTGTCAAACACTGTTGCTTCCTCCTAAGTGAACAGTTTGGTTTCACAGAAGTTTGATTTACTTGGAGTTGTATTCTGTTGTTTAAGTGTTCCCTTTATTTTTTTGAGCAGTGTATTTGTATTTGCAGAACTGAATTATAATGGTGTTATGTCAATGCACTCTAGCTGTCTGCAGATCTCATAAGTTGTAAATTGACACTGATATTGTAGTTTTACTTACTTTTTTGGTAAATGTAAGACAATATTAGATGGAAGTATGTTTGTATGTAATTGTTATATTGTACTATTGGTCATTAATCCCTTCACCCCCGGAGCTTTTTTCTTTTTTCCTTTTCGTTTTTCGCTCCCCTTATTTCTAGAGGCATTACTTTTTTATTTTTCGGTTAATATGGCCATGTGAGGGCTTATTTTTTGCGGGACGAGATGTACTTTTGAACAAGACCATTGGTTTTACCATGTCATGTAACAGAAAACGGGAAAAAAAATTCCAAGTGCGATGAAATTGCAAAAAAGTGCAATCTCACACTTGTTTTTTGTTTGGCTTTTTTGCTAGGTTCACCAAATGCTAAAACTGACCTGCCATTATGATTCTCCAGGTCATTACGAGGATATATGAGCGAGAAAACAGCCGCACTCTCTCGGGTTATAGCTTGCAAAGTGGTGTATTTATTCACATGTGTTTGACATTCAAATATATGTACACATACAGCAGGATAAGAAAAAAAGTGACGTTTCAACCCAATTCCGGGTCTTTCTCAAGCTGAGTAGCTGATACTGTTTGAAAATTTGAAATTAGGTCCCAAAAAGGGCTCCTCTCGGTGTGGTGCTGGGGTATCCTGCTTCCTGGAAACACACTTCCATGTAAATCAGGTTTTTACATGTATTTTTTCATATTACAGTCTGTATTAAGAAGAAGAAAAATAGAAATCACCAATTTTCACCTGGCCACTGGGGCTATTCTTGAATAGCAGAAATAGACAAACTCAGAAACTTTGTTTTGTATTGAAACTTCTAACATAAATGATTACACCCTTTTTGAAAAGTAAAATTTTAATTTAAAATTTAAATCAGTAGCTCACTAAACACGAGAACAAATTTCAAAAGTCATTACAAAATCTCAAATAATACTAATACTGAAATGAGTTGATGCAAAATTAAACACACCCCCACCTCAAAAACTATTCATGATTTTAAGGATATCAAGTCTTCTAGGCAGGGAATTAACCCTCCGTCACATACAACTGATCTGACAGGCGCTTCTCTTTTACTTTCATTTCTCCTTCCTCACCAGATTGTGAGGAAACCCCCTCCCTCCAGGTAGTCTCCTGTCTCTTGAAGGTCTGTGAAACCTGATATCACAGTTGGATTTCAGAGCTTCAGGGGAGAGGATATAGCTGCACAGATCTCTCAGGCTCATTGTATGTGAATACGTCACATTCAGTAAGGTTGGTATTTTATGTTTTTATTCATCACAATAGTTTATTTAGCTTGTGTTATGAATGTATAGCACAAAATGTGAGGATATTTCATAGAAATAAGGGAGATTTTATAAAAGAAAGTGTGCTGCTCAGGCATATACAGTAGTTCCCTAACATATTCCTTCTCTTGCTTCAGATTATCTGCTGAAATGGAGAGGAAAATGTACAATTTATCCAAACAACTTGATGTTGAGGAAGTAACAAACATGCTGTTAGATGATAGAGACCTCACACTGAATGAGGATTTAGGAGAGGAAAGTGAGATTGATTCTCATGATGAGGTGGAAGAATGTGTCCTGGATTCTGAAACAGAGCAAGATGGTGACAGTGGTGAGGATGAAGAAGTTGGATCATATTATATTGGAAAAGATAAAAATACTAAATGGAACAAGAAGCCATTCCAGAAAAAATGTAGGGAACCTTTAAACATTATTACTCACCTTCCTGCAGTAATAGGAACTGCACGTAATGCAAAAACTGCAGTTGAATGCTGGAACAGTATATTTACAGATGACATTCTGGACTCTATTGTCACATATACCAACCAATATATAGACATTATAAAGGACAAGTACATCTGCAACAGAACCATCAAGCCCACAGATGAAATAGAACTGCGTGCTTTTTTTGGATTACTGTACCTTGCAGGAGCTTATAGGGCAAATAGACAAAGTTTGGAGGAACTTTGGGGTAAAGATGGGGATAGAGTTGAAAAATTTAGCCTTGTTATGTCCATAAACAGATTCAAGATTCTAATTCGTTGCCTTCGGTTTGATGACAGAACTACCCGAACCGAACGCAAAACACATGACCGACTTGCTCCAATTCGTGATATATTTCAAAGATTTGTTGTAAACTGTAAACAAAGTTATTACCCTGGAGAGAATCTCACTATTGACGAAATGCTCCCTGGTTTTCGTGGTGGATGTGCCTTTCGTCAATATATTCCATCAAAGCCAAACAAATATGGAATAAAAATGTATGCCCTTGTTGATGCCAGTAAGACCTACACTTACAACCTGGAAGTTTATGCAGGAAAACAACCAGAAGGTCCTTACTGTGTGAGCAACAAACCCATTGATGTTGTAAAAAGACTGGCTGAACCCTTATTTGGATCGGGTCGCAATATTACAGCTGACAATTGGTTTACAGTTGTGATCTGATTGATTATCTGAAAATTCAGAAGCTGTCATATGTGGGAACTGTAAGAAAAAACAAAAGGGAATTGCCGCCACAGTTTGTAAGTGTGAAAGAGAGACAACAGTACAGCAGTATGTTTGCATTCCATAATGGAAAGGCTTTAGTTTCCTATGTACCACATGCCAAAAAAATCGTACTTCTTCTATCAACACTTCATGATGATGCTTCCATCGATCCTGGGACTGGGGCAGAAAAAAAACCGGAGATAATTACATTTTACAATGCCACCAAAGGGGGTGTGGATACAGCAGATCAGATGTGCTCCACTTTCAACGTCAGCAGAAACATCAAACGCTGGCCAATGGTCATATTTTTTGCTATGTTGAATTTGGGTGGTATAAATTCACAAGTAATTTATCTTGAAAACAAGCTTGAACCACTCCGTAGATGATTGTATCTGAAAAAATTGGCCCATGAACTAGTACTTGGAGAGCTACGTAGGAGAAGCGTGAAAACAATCGGTATCCCCTCTCGCCTTCAAGTTCAGCTCAAAAGGTTCCGCCCAGAAGATGATGGTGAAAAGTCACCATCTGCACCACCTCACAAAAGAAGGAGATGCACCACCTGCCAAACGGAAAGCGGAACCAGAAGGCTTTCAAATTATGAATGTCTCAAATGTCATAAAGCAATTTGCCTGACACATGCAAAAATGGTGTGTAATTCTTGCTATTTGCTCTGCAAGTGTGACTTTTCTGGGGAAACCTCAGCATCTACTTCTGATTGAATATGTTTTTAATAGTACTTAAGGTACCTTAAAATTAAGTTTGTGTTCAAAAATTTTCTTTGTACATTTTTTTGAGAGAGTCGAACTGGGGACTATTTGGCGGGAGTTTTGAAAAGTTTGTATTTCATAGTTATTAGTTTTATGTTAAATAAATGTTTTTTTTTGCAACTGATTATGTGTAGTCTCTTTTACTACATCCCTATGAAGGTCACTGATCACTTTTAGAGCACTGAAATTGCAAACATTAGATATTATAGGTATTTTTCCAGCAGGCGCCTGACAGACACATTGTATGTGAACTCGTTAGTCCGAATATTGTATGTGACGGAGGGTTAACAAGTTGGAGACATATTGCAACATCTGTCTTTTTACATTTTTCAAGAATGACCTCTTTTACAGCCTGGATGCTGGATGGAGAGTGATGCTCAACTTGTCTCTTCAGAATTCCCTATAGATGTTAAGTTGTTAAGTCAAATCATAAGACATACTTGGCCACTGTTGTCGATTCTTATGTTCTTGGAGATATTTTCTATTCCTGAGCCTGACATGTATGACCTTGCTGGAATGTGACCGCTATCTCTATAGTGATGTGTAGTGAGATGACCGCGATCACGATAGTACCGGTGAAGCTTCGTCTGTGATTGGGCAGTATCGGCCCATGCGCAGTCAGATTTGTCATGTGACTGGAGTATATTAGTATATATTAGTCCAGGATTGGAAAGTGTCAGCGCGCATGCCATTTTATCACATCATGTGACTCTCTGAATTGACTGTCTTGTTGCCTGGACAACAAAGAAGTAGACACACTGTGAGGAAACATCATGATACGGTACTCAGGATTTGTGATCCATGTGTCTACGGAATGCTATGATCTATATGTAAAGTTCTCATTCGCAATTTATTTTTATATTTCGTATTTACAAAGGTTGAAATGTAAAGTGTTTGCTGATGAGTGGTCTGTTGCTAATGGGGAGGATTCATGGGCTCTCATAAGTGTTTTTCTGATCATCTGAATTATTTAAACCTGCTGTTTGCACTATGTTTGTATGCTTGACAAATACATGTACAGTATCTGGTAGAAACGTTGCCCTGTATTGAGCAAAATAAAAGAAGATTTAGTTGCTTCACCCAAACTTGGATGCTGTCTTTCATTTAGTTTAGATCAATTTTTCCAAGTGAGCTCCATGGAGTTTTGGACGTTGCGTCTGCTTGTGGATATAATGACCCGGTATCCTGAGTTTCCAAGATGAGTGTTGCGGGCCAATATCTGGTTGTTGATACTTGACCACTGAATCACTTTCACACTGTTCTTCTTGAGAATTGCCCCAAACAAATGTATTTTTGATCATTATCATGTTGGAAAAGTGCATGTCTACCAGGGGTACAAAGTCATGGTAGCATCTCTTTTTTCAATATAGAGCAGTACATCTGTGAATACATGATACCGTCAATGAAATGTAGCTCCCCGACAGCAGCAGAACTCATGGAGCCCCAAATAAGGACTCTGCCACTGTCACGACTCATCTGTCAGGTGACCCAGAACCAGGGGCTCCTTCGATGTCCCTAACACTAGGGGTGCCCTAGCTCACCCTATTCCCCGGGATACTTCTGAAGGTGATGATGCTGGGGCCTCCACCCTTGCCTTATCTCCTGAATCAGCCCTCCGTCTGTTTCCTTTCCCTATCTAGGGAAGAGGGAAGCTGCTGTGCACTATAGTACACTAACCAGATGAAAAAAGTAACATGAACAAGGGTAAATGAAAATACCAGGCATACAAATATTCACTCAAATATAACAGAGGAATTCACCGGGGAGTGGATGATGGGGATAAACCAAAATAAGAGAAGAGAAGGGAATTATAACACTTACAAGCCCATGCAACAGTCACAGATAACTCCTCCAAACTCCCCACATAAACACCTCTCCTCCAAGCCATGCAGCATAAGCTAGCTCTGACATGGGTTTCAATCAGGACCCAGATTATAAAGGGGATGGGAGTGGCTAACCGAGCTCAGCTGAGAGCTCAGACTCCCAGAGCTTCCAACATGGCCGATTAAGCCCCTGTTCTGCTAAACGAAATTAACACCATTTAAAAAGAAGGTGAAGTGCTTCTTTTCAGGAACAATCAGACACTATGGTATTCTGACTCCTCACTGTTTCGGTAAACAATGTTTCACTTTAGGCACCAGACATTTTTTAAATAAATTTATTTAAATGCATGGTGCTTACGCTGCGGCATGGTGGTGCCAGTGTCTTCATCTGGGGCTGCATGAGAGCTCCCGGTGTCGGTCAGATATATTTCATTGATAGTGTCATGAATTCACAAATGTAGTGCTCTATACTGAAGAAGATGCTACCATCACTCTGTTCCCTTGGCAGACGTGTACTTTTCCAACATCACAATGATCCAAAACATGCATATGTTATCAGTGGCGTAACGACCACAGTTGCAATGGTCACCGCTGCAACCGGGCTTAGCGGGTGAGAGGCCCATTAACGCCAGTCCCTACTTCAGCTGAATGTGTGGATGCACATCCAGCTGAAGTGTATTGCAGTGCAAAAGCTTGCCGGATTCATGCACTGCAATACACACTGTCGGCCAATCAGATGCCAGCAGCTGATGTTGGCGTGCATGTGACTGGGGGAGCGCTCTCATAACCTGGATGCTGAAGTCAGCTACCGGCTTCAGAAGATGGCCCTGCATGGCATGAGAGTGCAGGGAAGGTGAGTAGGAGCATTTATTTATTTATTTTTCTTTGCAATAAACAACAGTGGTGCCGGCAGAATGGGGGAACATATACAAGGATTGGGGAACATATACCAGAATGGGGACATATACCAGGATGGGGTGCATATATTAGGATGGGGATCATATACCAGGATTGAGGGACATACACCAGGATAGAGGGACATATACCAGGATGGGGAACATATACCAGGATGAAGGACTTATAGCAGAAAGGGGGCCATATACCATTATGAGGAGTATATATCAAGATGGGAACATATGCCAGGATGGGGGACACATACCACGATGGGGTGCATATACCAGGATGGGGGAACATATATCAGGATGGGGGACATATACTAGGATGGGGAGCATACACCCGGATGGGGGACATGTACTAGGATAGGGTGTATATACCAGGATGGGAGACATATATCAGGATGGGGAATATATACCAGGATGGGGAACATATACCAGGATGAGGGACTTATACTAGAAAGTGGACATATACCATGATGAGGAGCAGATATCAGAATGGAAACATGTGCTAGGATGGAAGAACATATGCCAGGATGGGGAAACATATACAAAGATAGGGGACATACCGTATATACCAGGATGGGGAACATATACCAGGATGGGGGACATATATACCAGGATGGGGACCATGATGGGGACATATGAACCTGGAAAGGCCCAGGCTGACATTATTTTATAATGAGGGGGTAACGGGTATATCCTTATAGGAATTAGAACACTACAGGGGCCCATACATCTAACCAATATGCGGAGGGTGGGGATCCTGTGCAGCGGGCCCATCAGACTCTAGTTACACCTCTGTCTGTTACATTTCTGACAAGGATCGCACACCTATGGGGAATTCTGAGGAAAAAATTGAGCATCATTCTCTATTCAGCATCCAGAGTCTAAGAGAGTTTGGTCTTGAAAAATAAACAAAAATGTAGGTGCTGCAATATGTCCCCAATTTGTTCATTTCATGCCTAGAAGACTTGGTGCTATCCTAAAAATCATTGCGGTCAAACACAATACCAGATGTAGATAAATCAGATGTTTGTCCCTGGATATGGTACCAAATCTATATATGTACGTTCAAACTAATGATTATATACCAAGTACCTATATGTGGGACGAATCTAACAAACCGTTCAGTGCCACAGGGAACATATAAGAGAGAAGCGCACACAGAACTAAATAAAGAAAAAAAAATCTTTATTTCGTTATTTAATCACTAAATATTAAAAAAGATGGGCACATAATATGTTTTAGTTAGCCAAAGTGGCACCACAGATTGGCAAGATACAAATATTGGCATAGAATAAGTAAGCACAACCAATAACATAGCATGAATGCAAATAAGGTGTATAGAGCAACCTAAAACTTGCCGTTAATAAATGCTAAAGTGCTCTGTGCAGTATAATCTTGAGCCAGGAGGTAAGTGACGCAAATTCAGTTATTCCAAAGACATGCTAGAAAGGTAAGACAAAATGTTTCTACATGAGACAAACGATGGTGCCAGTTCCCCAACGTGCGTTTCTGCGGCGTGACTTCTTCAGAACTTTTACTAAGTTATGTGTGTGCTTCTCGCTTATATGTTCCAACAATACGAGATGTAGTAGTTTTTCTGTGGGGAGTACTAATCAACTAATTTGCGTAAAACTGAAGATTTTGTAATGAAAATATATTATTAAACTTACTTACTTTCTACGAAACTCAAATTTTGGAATTTGATTTTGTATTCAGTGAAATATTGATAAAAAAAAATACTTCTTGCAGGGGGTGTATAATTTATGCTAATCACTGAATATAGCTCTGAATACTAATATGCCGCCAAGAAAAAGTTCTTCCTGCTGTTCCGTGTCATTATATGTATGAGAGTTTCTTGTATTTATCAAGAACAGGTTACTGATATTCACGCTGCAGTTGTTAAGCAACAGGTAGTAACACTTACTATAGAAACAGATGCTTCCAAGATCGCAATGATGTTCTTTAATCAATTATGAATTGTAGTGTACTGTAGGTTCACATGTCCACAATGCCAGGGTTACCATAAAAACAGAATCCTGATCACCGGCAAGTAAAGGAATTGTGGTTGTCCGAGTACCTATACACTTTATACAAATGTATAGAATTTACTGGGGCTTTCACAATCTAATATCTATGGGGCTGCAGGATAAAGAAGAACAAAGTATGAATAATCATCTTGCTAACATGCCAAGCAATCCATTTCATATAGCTTCCAGAAATTACTAATATTAATAATTTCATAGAGTCATATTGATAAGTTTCTAATGCACCTATACATTGTAAGATACCCATATAAAGGGAATATTTGCACTTTTTTTTGTTTCTGGCCTGTGCCACTTTACATTTAAGATCCTCAATGTACAGGGAACAGAAAAAAACACCCGAATTAAAGATATTTGTTGTACAAACTGACACTTTTCATACTACTGATTACTTATTAAAGGGAACCTGTCACCAGGTTTTTCCAATTTAAACTATGGCCACCAGTTGAATGCCTCTTTAACAGAATTCTAATAAGCTGTATATAAATCCCCATCACCTCTGTATAGCCCCAAAGATACCTTTTATAATCCCGCCATACGGCTCATTCCGGACCGATGGGAGTCAGTGGTCTTGCATTGGGTATTCCTGTCTCATCGTAATTGTCGTCATCCTACCTGCTTTATATGGATGATCGCGATTACGCACAATGTCCCCCAATCACGTTCCAGGGCAGGCATACTTCGCTCTGTCCTGCTGAGGACAGTGCAAAGTACTGTGCCGGGAGAAGCCAAAGGGCGGAAGTAAAGCCATCATGTAAGTGGCTGTCATATAACTTACCTTGAAGACAACAATTGTAGTGTGATACTAATATGTGTTTTTATTATATAATGTAAAATGCATAGCGTATTATAGGTACTGATGGTGCTGTGTGATTACTGTATTGGTAATGGCTAAGGTAGCTCGGGGGTAAGGATAGTTTAGGACATAATATAGAGTATAGAGCTTAGTTAGTGATAGATAGGAACATTAGGACAGAGAGGCAGTGGTGGGTCTATTAGTGCATAATATATAGTACACAGTATTGGAACAAGATAGATTACAGTTAGATGTTTGGGACTAGCCCAGAATGGGAGGGGTCTGGCCAAGCAAAAAGGGAGGCAATTCCTGATTTAGTTAGTTAGAGAAAATGTGAGGTTTGTGTGAAGATCAAGCCCAAAGCGTAGTGGGCTGAAAGCACGTGGAGTAGATATTGTTCTTTTCATGATTAATCCAACCTCAAAAGGACAAAGTTACACATAATTGTACATCACCAATATATGATGAATACGATATAGAAAAAGAAAAAAAGATAACGTGTAACTAAAATGTAACTTTTATTCCATGCATATTAAAATAATGTGTATAATCATAATCATTAGAGACAGAAAATATATCTCTTTCAGTGCTGATAAACAATTTATACATGCACTTAAAAGTCCTAACCATATAATTTACAAATGATATAACCACATTTAGAACAGTACAGCGCTAATTAGTTAGAGCCTGCAATAGAGCTACTGACTGGTTAATAATGATCACTGTTATCCCCTTAGAAAAAGTCAGTATACCGTCGAAACGCGCGTTGGGACACATGCCCTATAGTTAGTAACAATGTGAGGCAGTCAGGAGCATTAATATTAACATAGTAGGCAGATTGGAGCATCTGAGTGATAGTACAGCTCACCCTGCATTGAACGGAACAACCGACACTTCACACAGTATCCAGCGTGTGTCTATCCCTGCTGCTAGCACTCCTCGTGTCATGTCATGCTCGGGAAGAGATCGCGCCTGAGTGGTACATATTCATTACCGATGCCGCAGAACAGGGTTATCAGTAGAGGCTTTCAGGCAGCGATCACCCCCTTTGATTGTGCGCCAAAACTGACACAATCTCTGGTAACAATCCCTTAGGCCTCTTTCACACATCAGTGTCTCCGGTATGTGTAGTGACAGTTTTCTCACATACCGGAGACACTGACACACGTAGACCCATTCAAATGAATGGGTCTATGCGCATATCTCCGTGTTTTCACGGACCGTGTGTCCGTGTGCAAAACAGAGAAACATGTCCGCTTTCCGCCGGCAGCACGTTACCGCAATACGTGCCACACACGTGCACACGGAGAACAGTGTGCACTCTCCTCCGTGTGCACATACCACCCGCAGGAGAGACAGCGCTACAGTAAGCGCTGTACCCCCTGCGTGTGGTGCTGAAGCCGGCATTCATTCCTTCTCCCCAGCAGCGTTCGCTGGAGAGAAGGAATGAAAAATTAAGGTTTGGGGGTTTTTTCCCTTAAAAATAAAGTTTGTGAGCCACCACCCACCTCCCATCCCCTGTGCGCCCCCCCGCTTGCCAGGAAATACTCACTCAGCTCCTGCGATGTATGCTCTCAGCGCCGGCAGCAGGTCCTGTGTGAACGGTCACGTGGTACCGCTCATTACAGTGATGAATATGCGCATATTCATCACTAATGAGCGGTACCGTGTGACCGCGCCCAGGGGATGGTTGGCGGGTGGTGACTCACAAACTTTATTTTTAAGGGGAACAAAAAATCCTTGATTTTTCATTCCTTCTCTCCAGCGAACGCTGCTGGGGAGAAGGAATGAATGCCGGATTCAGCACCACACTCAGGGGACAGCGCTTAACTGTAGCGCTGTCTCCTGCACGGTCCGTGTGGTCCTCAGTCGGCACACGGGCGGCACACGGCTGCCACACTGATGGGCTACGTGAGCACATGGACACACGGACACAGATAATTCCGGTACCGATTTCTCCGGTACCGGAATTATCTGGACGTGTGAAAGAGGCCTCAACGGGATAACAGTGATGTTTGTTAACTTCAATATACCAGCCCAGGGTGATTTCGCAATCAGTAGCTGTTCCATTGCAGGCTCTAATTAATGAGCGCTGCACTGTGCTAAATGTGCTTATATCATTTCTAAATTATATAGTTAGGACTTTTAAGTGCATGTATAAATTGTTTATCAGCACTGCCTCTAATGATCCTGATAAATAATTAGTTGATTAGTTTGACTGTCAATTTATGGGAACAACAGTCATAATCCCTTTTATTTTTTATACATCTCCCACATCCTTTCACCTATAGGAATCAGTGGGTCACCTTACAAATTGCTCTCGTGACCCAATATACATCTGTTTTGGATGTATGTACAGTAATATTATACACATTATTTTAATATACATTGAATAAAAGTTAAATTTTAGCTACATATTATCTTTTTTTCTTTTTCTATATTGTGTACATATTGTTCTGACAGCATGAGGTCATACCAAGTTTCATGCGGACCCTCCTATAATGTCCAGAGCCTGAGGAGTGTGCCTTAATCCCTTCTATACAGAGGAAGCCGGATGGGGACGCCCGAGAGGGAGATGTAACGGATCTCGGGAATGCTGTAGGGCTGGACAGGGAATCCATGGGACTGACAAGAGGATCAAGCATAGGAATAATCCAAGGTGAACATAAAGCTTGAAATGTACTGTGTTAATGGAACTGGAATCGGAGGGTGCTGTGCCTGATACTGCGTGTTAAAGACTGATGTACTTGAACTGTCCAGTAAAGTTGATCTTCTTAAAATGAACTGGAGGTCCCCTGATTTATGTGTGACTGGTCCTGGTACCATGGACGCGGCTGCAGTGAAGACCTATGGCCTAAAAGTGAATGTAAAGCAAACTTCACCAGCGGCCACGACCAATCAGCGATGGGCAGAGTCCGGCCGTGAAATGGCCGCCCCTCTGCAGTCAGTGCCCCCTCCATACTCCTCCTCCAGTCAGCGCCCGCCGCCCACATAGCGTGTTAGCAGTCCGTTACACCGCGGTGTAACGCAGTCGGTTTAACACAGTCTGTTAACGCTGCTATTAACACTGTGTGACAAACTTTTTACTATTGATGCTGCCTATGCAGCATCAATAGTAAAAAGATATAATGTTAAAAATAATTTAAAAAAAAAATGGTGCTACCTACCGACATCCACCGATGTGCACGAGCGGCGAGGTCTCGCAAGACCGCTAAGTCATCTGGGTAATTTCGCAATGCATCTCAGGGAATGGAAGCTGGCGGCAGCCGTGCCGCTCGCGCTCATCGGTGGACGCCGGAGGGTGAGTATATAACTTTTTTTTTTTTTTTTTTTTAGCCGAGATATGGTGCCCAAACTGCTGTATACTTCGTGGGCTATGTTATATACTGTGTGACTGATATATATATACTACATGGGCAGTGTTACATACTGTGTGTGCTGTGTTATTTACTGCGTGGGCTGTGTTATATACTACGTGGCTGCTATATACTACGTGGCTGCTATATACCATGTGGCTGTCCTATATACTATGTGGCTGCTATATGCTATGTGACTGCTATATACTACGTGGCTGTGCTATATACTAGGTGGCTGTGCTTTATACTACGTGGCTGTGCTATATACTACGTGGCTCTGCTATATACTACGTGACTGTCTGTGTTATATAGTACATGGGCTGTGCTTCGGTCATTGGTCGTGCCCGGCCGGCTGCACAGGGTAATATTAGTAATATATCCCATCCCATCTGGTTCATGGGGACAGGGACATGGACCTGTGTGATTTCACATGCCAGGGCTGAATTCCAGCCCCAGTCCATAGCTGCATACAACTAACTCGACTGCTGTAAAAGAGGCATTAGGCTATGTGCACACGATGCGGATTTAGTGCGGATCCACAGCAGATTTTTCCGCACAGAAACGCTGCAGATCTGCACTGTGATTTACAGTACAATGTAAATCAATGGGTAAAAAAAAAGCTGTGCAGAAATGCTGCGGATTTAAAAGAAGTGCATCTCACTTCTTTTGTGCAGATCTGCAGCGTTTCTGCACCCTTCCATTATAGAAATCCGCAGTGGGAAAAAAAGCAGAAAATCCGCAGAAAATCTGCATCAATTGCATTAAAAAAGCGGCAAATCCGCAGCTGCGGATTCTGCCAGGAGATGCGGATTTTGTGCATAAAATTCTGCACCCCATTCCCTACGTGTGCACATAGCCTAAAGGTGGTGACAGATGGTGTGATTCTGTACAGCCTCCTCACACAGCTCTGTGCGTGAGGCCGTAGAGGATGCAGAATAGGTTTCAGTTGGGCCTTTACAGAGAGAAGATAGTCACAGGTAATGTGATCCTACTGCCTTGTTTGCAGTCGTACTTCCTGTCCTCTGACACAGTAAGAGCTCACGATACACTACAACGACATGAGATTAGGTCCCTTAAGTTTCCATGGTTAGATATACCATCTGGAGAGGCCAAATTCCATATTATACTGCTTTATTACAGAAATGGTAATTTATGACTCAGCAATATAGTCAGGTAGTAGTGTAATAATAATATAATAATAATCTTTATTTTTATATAGCGCTAACACATTCCGCAGCGCTTTACAGTTTTGCACACATTATCATCACTGTCCCCAATTGGGCTCACAATCTAGAATTCCTATCAGTATGTCTTTGGAATGTGGGAGGAAACCGGAGTGCCCGGAGGAAACCCACGCAAACACGGAGAGAACATACAAACTCTTTGCAGATGTTGTCCTGGGTGGGATTAGAACCCAGGACCCCAGCGCTGCAAGGCTGTAGTGCTAACCACTGCGCCACCGTGCTGCCCCTAGTGTATGTAACATACCTCTAGATGGCGGTAAAGATGATGTGCAGCAGGCTTGTCATTTCCTAATATAGCTCAGCGCACAGAATCAAAGTACAGGTGACGTATACAGCCAGGACTAAACGTCATTGGTTTTTGCTTCCTGGGTAGGAAAGAAATCAATACGGTAATCATGTAAGAGAACAAAGTTGGCATATGACACAACTTGTTATATAATTTGTCAGTGGATTCCCACAATATTATTATTATTATTATTATTTATATAGCACCATTAATTCCATGGTGCTGTACATGAGAAGGGGTTACATACAAGTTACAAATATCACATACAGTAAGCAAACTAACAACTACAGACTGATACAGAAGGGCGAGGACCCTGTCCTTGCGGACTTACATTCTACAGGATTATGGGGAAGGAGACAGTAGGTCGAGGGTTGCGGTAGCTCCAAAGGTGTTGAGGTGGCCGTGTGCTTATTACAGGCTGTAAGCTTCTTTGAAGAGGTGGGTTTTCAGGTTTCTTTTGAAGGATCCAAAAGTAGTGGATAACTGGTTGTGTTGGGGCACTGAATTCCAGAGGATGGGTGATATTCGGGAGAAGTCTTGGAGGCGATTGGGTGAGGAGTGAATAAGCGTGGAGCAGAGGAGGAGGTCTTGGGAGGACCGGAGATTACGTGAGGGAAGATAGTGAGAAATTAGCTTGGAAATATACGGAGGAGAAAGGTTATGGATGGCTTTGTAGGTCAGTGTTAGTAGTTTAAACTGGAAGCCAGTGAAGGGATTTGCAAAGAGGGGCAGCAGGAGTGTAGCGAGGAGAGAGATTAATTAGTCGGGCAGCAGAGTTAAGGCCCCTTCACATTAAGCGACGCTGCAGCGATACCGACAACGATCCGGATCGCTGCAGCGTCGCTGTTTGGTCGCTGGAGAGCTGTCACTCTGCACTCCTCCTGCACTGACTGTGAGCACAGCGGCCGGAAAGCAGAGCGCTGACGTCACCGCTCTGCTTTCCGGCTGACCGACGCTCACAGCCAGTGCAGGAGGAGTGCAGAGCACAGCGCTGGAGGACAGACGGCGTTAGGTAAGTATGTACTGTTTGTTTTTTTTACTTTTAGGATGGTAACCAGGGTAAACATCGGGTTACTAAGCGCGGCCCTGCGCTTAGTTACCCGATGTTTACCCTGGTTACCAGTGAAGACATCGCTGGATCGGTGTCACACACGCCGATCCAGCGATGTCCACGGGAGATCCAGCGACAAAATAAAGTTCTTGACTTTCTTCAGCGACCAACGATCTCCCAGCAGGGGCCTGATCGTTGGTCGCTGTCACACAGAACGATTTTATTAACGATATCGTTGCTACGTCACAAAAAGCAACGATATCGTTAACAATATCGTTATGTGTGAAGGTACCTTTAAGGACAGACAGTAGGGGTGCGAGAGTGTTAGAAGGTAGGCCACAGAGGAGGATGCTGCAGTAGTTGAGGCGGGAGATGATTAGGGCATGCACGAGCATTTTAGTAGGTTGAGGGTTGAGGAAAGGACGGATTCTGTAAATATTTTTGTGCTGGAGGAGACAGGAGGTGGCGAGAGCTTTGATGTGCGGTTTTAAGGACAAGGCAGAGTCAAGGGTTACTGCAAGGCAGCGGATATGGGGGACAGGGGAAAGTGTGATTTCATTTGGTATTTTTAGTAAAAAATATTATCTGAGAACCCAAAAAACTTGCAATATGTGAATGTTACTTATTAGGGAAAAGAAAGGGGCCCCCGTAATGCCATATACCCCTCTTACACGTGCATGCTCATATATCTGTATGAAGTCACTTTGTATATACTGTTCCGGTATGATCCACCAATCCACAACAATTACAGATAGACGCCATTTGTTTTTCATGTTCATTATCTCCTCTCTAGGAGAAAATGAGACAACAGCAGATTTTCAGGCTGATAAATAAAACCTCTGCATAACTGTGGTGGGATGAGAGCAGACAAGAAAAATGAGAAACAGAAAAAAATATCAACTATTCTATCAGGAAACCGTTCTATAGGACAAGATTCAATGAGATCAGATTTGCGGTCACTTGATTCGTTGCAGAAATTTCCTAAACTGAATGTTACACATAAAACAGAAGAGACCATGGCTACATGCAGAATAATGTTTCTAGTTATGTTATGACTCTAGTTTTATTGTTGGATGAATACTTTAAATGGTTTCTTAAAATCATCTCTTATTATTCAGACTGTCTTTGAAGAGGTAAAGCAAACTGTGCGAGGGACGTCACTAAGGTGCTGGAGACCCCGGCATGTGCCCCATACGCTTTCTGTATAAGCTGGTCCTATCTAAACATAGCTGCTAATATGTCCTGGCAGCCTGATGATGGCACTTCGCTGGTGTTATTTGCTAAGCAGCAGGACAAGTATAGCCCCGATATGTATACTTCTGCACCGCCAGTTCGTCTACACAACAAGAGGGAATAATGTCATCCAGTCCCAGCAACGCCGCATGTAATGATTATTCATTATGGAAGGAGGAGGTTTCCACAACTGGGCTTAGGAACCAGACTTTTTTGTATTTGTTAATATATATTTTTAATTATTAGCATTATTATTATTATTAGTTACTCTGTAGTGTAAATAGGATTCAGTTCACACCATTAACACATTTTATTTCCAGCATATTTACTGAACTTAAAAAAAAGGCTGCAAATGTGAGAGAAGAGGGAGAAGCGTCACATTTGTCTGTTTATCACTACTGTAATGCAGACTACCCAGAGGTATTACTTATATTGCCATGCTTCAATACTAGAAAATACTTGTCAAACTGTTATCACTTATTTAATGCTGTACTGGGCACAGAATTCTAACAATACTTTTTGCATATGTACTATAAGTATAATTAGATGTCTGCAAATGCTGTCCAGCCAAATAAAAGGGAATCTGTCACCAAGTTTTTTCCACCTAATCTGAGAGCAGCATAATGTTGAGACAAACCACGATTCCAGGGATGTATCACTTACTGAGCTGCTCGCTGTAATTTGTAGTTTTGATAAAATCACTGTTTTATCAGCATGAGATTATCACTAGACGACTAGAAAACCTGCTCCAGGTAGTCCTCCAAATTCATGAGCTCTGTATAACCCCACCCCACCACTGATTGGCAGCTTTCTGCCTATACACAGTGTATACAGAAAACTGTCAATGGTGTGGTTAAACAGAGCTCAGCATTCAGAGAACTGATAGATCTACAATATTGTCCAGCAGGTTTGACTGAACAGTTACAAAAAGTTCGGGTTCGGTTACCAGAACAGTCCCCAGATCCGAACCAGAACCACCTTCACTTGAATGGGGGGCCTCGACACCCAGTGTTTGCCACGCTGTCATGTGCATGACAGCATGGCAAATACCGCTTCCGATCGGCAGTAAATCCCCGCCGATCAGAGAGTTGAGTTTCCCACACTGTCAAAAGACAGCTTGAGCATGCAGCTGTGATCAAAGGTGGAAAGTTTGTCACTGGCGTCAGCTGATGGGACTACTGCTCCCATCAGCTGACACCAGCTGTTGCAAATAAGAGTGAGAGCAACCGACAGCTGATGGGAGTATTCATCAGCTGGCTCCTGCGCTGTGAATAAATAATTTAAAAAAAAATTGTCGTGGGTTCCCTTGTATTTTTGATAACCAGCCAGGCAAAACACACAGCTGGGGGCTGCAACCCTCAGCTGTCAGCAGAAGCAAGGCTGATTATCAAGAATAGAGAGCTCACCGCTCTGTTTTTTTTAAATGATTTAAATTACAAAATGTTAAAAATGGTGTGGGGTCCCCCACATTTTTTAGCCTTGCTAAAAACAGACAGCTGGGAGCTGGTATTCTCAGGCTGGTAAGGGGCCATGGATATTGACCCCCCCCAGTCTAAAAATAGCAGCCTGCAGCTGCCCAGAAAAGGCACATCTATTAGATGTGCCAATTCTGGCACTTTGCCCGACTCTTCCCATTTGCCCTGTTGCAGTGGCAAGTAGGATTCATATTTGTGGGGTTGATGTCACCTTTGTATTGTATTGTGACATCAAGCCCACCACTTAGTAATGGAGAGGCGTCTATAAGACACCTCTCCATTACTAATCCTGTAGTTACATTACAAATAAAGACACAGCCAGAATAAAGTCTTTCATTTGAAATAAAACAAAATACAGTTTTACTTTTTAATTAAAAGTAACAAACACAGTTATACTCACCTAACACCTAATTCCACCAAAGCCCTTCTGTAATAAATCAAAAATAAAAAAACATCAATATCCCTCACCTGTCCGTCGTTCTTTCACACGCCGTAATCCATGTCTGTGGGATCATTACCATATTTTTCGGACTATAAGACGCACTTTTTCCCAAAAGAATTTGGGATTAAAAAGAGGAGTGCGTCTTATGGTTCGAAAGCAGGCTTACTGGGTGGTTGTGTCAGAGGTGTGCCCATGCTGCGGCGGTGGGTGGTGTGAAGTGCACATGACCAGGGTCCCTTCTTCAGGATGCTGGCAGCAAAAATGTGGCGCCTGGTGTCTGCGGTGAACCGACTGCATCACCGGTTTTCCTGCAGCCATCTTCCTGAAGCCATGGGCCGCCGGAGGCTTCATGAAAATGGCCACCGGAGGCCATGCGTGCACAGATTGAAATCTCGGCGGCACTCAGCTTCAGGAAAATGGCCGCCAAGATCTCAACTTGTGCATGTACGGCCTCCGGCAGCAATTTTCCTGAAGCCTTTGGTGTTTTTTATTTTTGTTTTATTACAGGAGACGAGGGATTCAGTGGAATTAGGCGATAGGTGAGTATAACTGTGTTTGTTATTTTTAAATAAAGATGGAAAAGTGTTTAGTTGTATTTCCAATAAAGACTTTATTCTGGCTGTGTCTTTATTTACCATAGAACTATAGAATTAGAAATATAACTATAGGATTAGTCGTCTTATAGATGCCTCTCCATTACTAATCTGTGGGCTTAACCCCTTACCGGCATCGGACGTACTATACCGTCCGATGCCGGCTCCCCTGCTTTGATGCAGGGCTCCGCGGTGAGCCCGCATCAAAGCCGGGACATGTCAGCTGTTTTGAACAGCTGACATGTGCCCGCAATAGGTGCGGGCAGAATCGCGATCTGCCCGCACCTATTAACTAGTTAAATGCCGCTGTCAAACGCAGACAGCGGCATTTAACTACCGCTTCCGGCCGGGCGGCCGGAAATGACGTCATCGCCGACCCCGTCACATGATCGGGGGTCGGCGATGCTTGTATATTGTAGCCTGATGAGCGGTGGCTGTGAGCGCCACCCTGTGGTCGGCGCTCACAGCACACCTCCATTTCTGCTACATAGCAGCGATCAGCAGATCGCTGCTATGTAGCAGAGCCGATCGTGCTGTGCCAGCTTCTAGCCTCCCATGGAGGCTATTGAAGCATGGCAAAAGTTAAGAAAAAAAGTTTAAAAAAATGTGAAAAAAATAAAAAAAACAAAAGTTTAAATCACCCCCCTTTCGCCCCAATCAAAATAAATCAATAAAAAAAATATCAAATCTACACATATTTGGTATCGCCGCGCTCAGAATCGCCCGATCTATCAATTAAAAAAAAGTATTAACCTGATCGCTAAACAGCGTAGCGGGAAAAAAATTCGAAACGCCAGAATTACGTTTTTTTGGTCGCCGCGACATTGCATTAAAATGCAATAACGGGCGATCAAAAGAACGTATCTGCACCAAAATGCTATCATTAAAAACGTCATCTCGGCACGCAAAAAATAAGCCCTCAACCGACCCCAGATCATGAAAAATCGAGACGCTACGAGTATCGGAAAATGGCGCAATTTTTTTTTTTTTTTTTTAGCAAAGTTTGGAATTTTTTTTCACCACTTAGATAAAAAATAACCTAGTCATGTTAGGTGTCTATGAACTCGTACTGACCTGGAGAATCATAATGGCAGGTCATTTTTAGCATTTAGTGAACCTAGCAAAAAAGCCAAACAAAAAACCAATGTGGGATTGCACTTTTTTTGCAATTTCACCGCACTTGGAATTTTTTTCCCGTTTTCTAGTACACGACATGCTAAAACCAATGATGTCGTTCAAAAGTACAACTCGTCCTGCAAAAAATAAGCCCTCACATGGCCAAATTGACGGAAAAATAAAAAAGTTATGGCTCTGGGAAGGAGGGGAGCGAAAAATGAACACGGAAAAACGAAAAATCCCCCGGTCATGAAGGGGTTAATGTCACCAGGCAATACAATGGTGACATCAACCCCACAAATATTACCCCACTTGCCACCGCTATATGGCAAGTGGGAAGAGCTGAGCAAAGTGCCAGAATTGGCGCATCTTTGCTATGGGGCTGTGGGCTGCTATTTTTAAGCCTGGGGGTTAGTATCCATGGCCCCTTACCAGCCTAAGAATACCAGCCCCAGCTGTCTACTTTAGCAAGGCTGGTTTTCAAAAATGTTTTTTAAAATTATTTATTGAAATAATTTAAAAATACAGCCTGGGGACTCCCCTATTCTTGATAAACAGCGTTGATGAAGCTGACAGCTGAGGGTTGCATCCACCAGCTATAAGGCTTGCCTTGCTGGTTATCAAAAATACAGGGGAATTCACACTAATTTTTTTTATTATTTATTTACAGAGCAGGAGCTGGCTTATGAATACTCCCATCAGCTGCTCCTGCTCTCACTGTTATTAGCAGCAGCTGGCATAGACTGAAGGGAGCAGTAGTCCTTTCAGCTGACACCAGTGACCTGAGGTAAACTTTATAACTCCAATCACAGCTGAGCACTCACGCTATCTTTTCACAGCGTGGGAACCACGGCACTCTCACTGGCAGGGATGATTTCAACGCCGATTAGAAGCGGTGTTTGCCACACTGTCATGCACATGACAGCATGATAAACACCCGGTGTTCGGGGGCTGAACCCGAACAGTAACACGGAATTCCTGGAGAAGTCCGTGTTCAGTGTCCGTGCCCGAACAGTACGTGTTTGGTACGAACTATTTGTTAGGCATCCCCTGCATGGGTTGCAGATGTCAAACAGCCCCAAGACATGCAGCCACGGCAACTCTAACATATTATTTGAACACGCCAAAGATGCTCTGTTAGCACTCAAGCATGGTAAGATAACACCTTATTCGAGCAACTTCGCTGAACACTAATCTACAACAAATAAAACAGTGATATCAAAACTTCAGTAAGCAGCGCAGTAAGTGATGCATCTCTGAAATAAGTGTCTCTGAACCTACATTATGCTGCTCTCAGATGGAGTAGCAAACCTGGTAATAGATCCCCTTTAATGACTGATGGAATAAACAGTGGGTATACAAACATAGACTATGGGCCAAGGATGCGTGTTTACTTCAATAAACCGAATGGTAATGGCTTTCTTCCTGCATGAGCAATGCACATAGTCCTTTTAAGAAATCTTCCACTGGGGGAAAGCTCAGAACACCCTGATGCACAATAGATTGCTGCAAATAGATCAATGGCTGCACTCAATTGTACTAAAGCAAGGGAATGTGCGATACATGAAATGTGAATAGCATAATGGCTTGCGAAATCTATGAAAAAAACACATGAGATGTTTAGCACAAAATTTGGCCAAAAAATGTGAGCCCATCCACCAACGTCAAGCTAGTCTCGTGGATCGGATGGGTACCTGACCTGTCTGCCTAGTGTGAACACTTACCTCTGGCTAATAACATGGTAAAGCCTGCATTTATAGGAAGGTCGGAACCAACTGTGTTTGGATGTAATTAAAATCACACTATGGTGAAGGCAGGGTGTTCAAGTCAGAAAAAAATAGTACAGAGGTAAGTGTTCACACTAGGCAGTCAGGTCAGGGACCCATCCGATCCATGAGATTACCTTGACGTTGGTGGATGGGCTCACATTTTTTGGCCAAATTTTGTGCAAAGCATCTCATGTGTTTTTTCATAGATTTCACAAGCCATTATGCTGTTCACATTTAATGTATCGCACATTTCCTTTCTTTAGTACAGTTGTGTGCAGCCATTGATCTATTTGCTATGTAAGTTGTTTTTGGTTACGCACCAGTTCAGACTAGTTCTCTATTCAGTCAGTTTACCATTACTTGCACAATAGATCATTGGCTGGACTTGGCGTGTTAGGCTAATGTGTATAGCCTATCTACAGATTTGTCCACATTGCAGCGTCCTCTTCACAGTCTCCATACATCCTGCACTGCTGTATAGGACCTGCTGGACCCCATCAGTACTGAGATCTTCTTCCTTGGAAACAATGTTTTAGGTGAGTATAGCTCCATAAATGCAAAGTATGAAGGGGCATGCCACAATAGCAATACAGTAGAGAGATTACGCACCTAGTGGACATGGAAGCCATTTTACAGATAAATGTGCAGTGTACACAGGGTGCTCTGTCTTCACCCGACGAATGAGCAAAATACTAGTTCATCAGGTGAAATGATCTTTTGATTTACTTAAAAATCAATGTACTCAGCAGCACATCATTCTCTGTAAACATGTGGTGCCAAAAACAATGACAGCCTATGGACACAGAGAGATCTATATCAGTTTTTGCATGTGAGATGCAGTCAGCCTGAGTAAACAAGCTATCTATTAAATGGCCGTAAGTATGTCATTAATCGGCGGTCGTTTAATGCTGCAAGTTGGCCAATAAAAAAACAACCAGGATACTCTACAAATGTTTTACATGAAAGGGTCAGTCTGCTGCTATATGCTGTTAGTGGTTGTTGATGCAAGGCTGTGTGTCTTATCTGTCTGGTATTTATATTGGATTTATTTCAAATATTGCAACACTAAGGACAAACAAAAATTTGCTGTAATTGTTTATTTTCATGTCTGGGGTTAAAGAGACTGGAAGAGCTCACAATGGAAATGTGCAAGAAACTCGCCATGCTGTGCCCAACTTGGTGCATAGGCAAAATGACCAAAGATTCAGAGTGACATAAGTGTTTGGCCACATGTCAGGGCTGAGAAGGAAGGAGCACCATTTCACTTTTGGGGTACAGATTTTGCTAGAATAATTTGTGGTCAACATTTACATAGCTCCGAAGGAGCCAGAACAGCAGAAAACCCCCCAAAGTGACCCCATTTTGGAAATTGCATCTCTCACTGTCATCTACAGCTGCAGTGACTATTTTGGCCCCAGCTGTTTTCACTTTGTGACATCCACACAATTTTTTTTTTGTTTCCTGCATATATGCCAGTTTAATGAACATACATTGCTCCAAGCTTGTGCTTCTGGAGATGCGCACTCCATAAATTGTTAAGTGGCCTGTCTCCGCTACAGTAATTCCAAAAATGGGGCCACTTACTGCAATTTAGGCACATTGGTCGTGAGAAGTAGAAATGCATTTGGGAGTAAAGATTTCACTGGATTTTTTTTAAGGTGGTGGGAGCCATGTCACTTTTCCAGAGTCTTTGCTCTACTTGTAATATGGGAATCCCTATACAGTGGCTTCTAAAAGTATTTACCCCCTTGGCTTTTTATCTATTTTGTTACATTACAACTTGTATTTAAATATTTTTGAAATCTCATTTTTGTGCTATGCATCACCACTAAATAGTGTAAGTTGGTGAAGTGAGAAAAATATAGGCATAAATTAAATTTTCGGGATCAAATAACTAAATATTGGCAAGTGCATATGTATTTACCCTTTTGCAATGAAGACCTTAAACATTTATGGTGCAATCCATAACCTTCAGAAGTCATATGCTTAATGAAAGAAAGTCACCTTGTGTCTAATCTAAAGGTACCGTCACATTAAGCGACGCTGCAGCGATATAGGCAACGATGCCGATCGCTGCAGCGTCGCTGTTTCGTCGCTGTGTGGTCGCTGGAGAGCTGTCACACAGACAGCTCTCCAGCGACCAATGATGCCGAAGTCCCCTGGTAACCAGGGTAAACATCGGGTTACTAAGCGCAGGGCCGCGCTTAGTAACCCAATGTTTACCCTGGTTACCATTGTAAATGTAAAAAAAAAAAAAACAGTACATACTTACATTCCAGTGTCTGTCCCGTGCCATCAGCTTCTCTGCACTGTGTCAGCGCCGGACGGCCGTAAAGCAGAGCGGTGAAGTCACCGCTGTGCTTTACGGCCAGCCGGCGCTCACAGTCAGTGCGGGAAGCTGAGGCCGGGGGACAGACACAGGAATGTGAGTATGTACTGTTTGTTTTTTTTTGCATTTACAATGGTAACAAGCGTGGCCCTGCACTTAGTAACCCGATGTTTACCCTGGTTACCAGTGAAGACATCGCTGAATCGGCGTCACACACGCCGATTCAGCGATATCTGCGGGAGATCCAGCGACGAAATAAAGTTCTGGATTTTCCCCAGCGACCAACGATCTCCCAGCTACGTCACAAAAAGCAACGATATCGTTAACGATATCGTTATGTGTGTCGGTACCTTAAGTGTCACATGGTCTGTCAATATATACTTACCTTTTCTGAAAGGCCACTGAGGCTGCAACACCTATAAGAGGCACCACTACCCAAACAACACCATGAAGACCAAGCAGATCTCCAAACAAGTCAGGGACCACATTTTTGAGCAGTACAAGTCAGGCTTTGGTTATAAAAAAATATCCCAATCTCTGATGATCCACTGGAGCACCATCAAATCCATTATCATCAAATGAAAAGGACATGGTACCAAAATAAATCTGCCAATAGAGGGCCGCCCACCAAATCTCTCAGCCCATGACAGGAGGGCATTAATCAGAGAAGCAGCACAGAGACCAAAGGGAACCCTGAAGGAGCTACAGAGTTCCAAAGCAGAGACTGGAGTATCTGTCTATACGACCACAATAACCCGTACACTCCATAAGGGTGGCCTTTATGGAAGGAAGGGCGAAGCTTTTAGTTACACACAAAAATTGTAAAGCTTGTTTTGAGTTTGCTAAAAGACGTGGGAGATTCCTCAAATGTATGAAGGAAGGTGCTGTGGTCAGATGAGACCAAAATGTAACTTTTTGGCCAACAAGGTAAGGCTGGTTTCACATTTGCAGTTGTGTCCGCATCATTTCTGACGCATACATCCGCATGCGTCTTTATTTCCTATCTTTAACATTGTAAACGCAGGTGCATGCGTTTGCATGCGTTCGCCCTCGTTTGCTTACGCATGCGTATTTTCGCGGTGTGTGGCTGGGCGCGGCTAACGCACCATGTTAGAATTTTTTGCCGTCAAATTTCCGCCACCATACGCATGCGGACTCTTGCAGAAGGAGTGCGTCCAAACAACACATTACAGTTTATGGGAACGCATAGGAACGCAAGTACATGCGTTCGCTTGCGTTTGCACAAGGGTCTATATACAGAAATCCCATGAGCCACGTCCATTGGCTTGTGTCAATGAAATTCTCCTTGAAACATTTTTTCATAATGCATGCCCATAAACAACCCGTACGCATGCAAAAACGCGTGCAAACAATGCGTTTTATAATCCGTCATGCGTAGGTTGATGTGGATAAAAAACGCAGCATTATCATGCGTTTGCATGCGTTTTGCCAAGCGTTTGCGGTTGCGTATGAAATGCTGCGGACTCAACCGCAAATGTGAACCTAGCCTAATTGCTATGTCTGGCGCCAAACCAACACAGCTCATCACCCAAAGAGCACCATACCCACAGTGAAACATGGCGGTGGCAACATCATGCTTTGGGGATTAAAGATGAGCAAACTTGTTTGGAAAACGTTCACAAATCTCAAATTCAGCACGAATGTTGCACTTTCAGAATCGTGTTTGGATTCCTGAGCTTTTTTCCTAAAAATCGGCATAGTCAGCCAAAGTACTGTATATGACCGAGTTCACTAAGGGCTCTTTCAGACGTCAGTGCCTCTGGTAGCAGCACGGGCAACAAAATGTCCCACACAAGTGCACCACTGATGACACATCAGTGTGACACTAACAGGCGCCTGGGAATCAGCGGCACTGTTTTTGCTGAAGAAGACAGCTCTCATCACTTGGATGCATACAGCATAGATCTCGGCCAAGGGGATATTGAAGCCCTCAACCCTGGATTCCCTGATGAACCCTTGCATCTCTTAAGGGGGAAATGAATCAGGAACAAGAGGGAGCTAATGGCTGATAAGTACCACAACTTTGTGGGATACCTCTTTATGGCTATTTGTATCCATACCTATCATTGTACCCACATTATTGCTCTTCTATTTTTGGAAACAAGAGGGAACTATTTTTGGTGCTTATATATACTACAGGGTTATGGGATTGCTATTGTATACAGTAGATATCTGCAATACATCTATTCTCTTCCCTAGTTCATCTAAAGGTTGTTTGAACGTCGGTGAGAAGTGGCCTTAATCTTCAGACAAGTATGACTTATTTTTTTTCTAGGCTATTGAACTATATATACATCTGTATATATACATCTGCCCAAGTCCATTATTTTTGTTACATCAGTGATGATAAAAGCCAATTGCTATTTACCTGATTGTACACCTTGGCTACATCCCATTTAGATGACCTATAGCAATACAGGACTCTGAGATATTTATTCACTTCCCTATTAAGTCTCCATACTAGAGGTATTTTGTGTGAAAAAAATGTCTATGTATGTGTGTGATTTTTGTGTATTTTTTTTGTATGTGTATATATAAAAGTTAATTCCTAGAGTTCTATTTCTTTTTTGGTTCTAAATAATATCAAGACCATATTATTCCTTAACCCCTTCATGACCCAGCCTATTTTGACCTTAATGACCTGGCCGTTTTTTGCAATTCTGACCAGTGTCCCTTTATGAGGTAATAACTCGGGAACGCTTCAACGGATCCTAACAGTTCTGAGATTGTTTTTTCGTGACATATTGGGCTTCATGTTAGTGGTAAATTTAGGTCAATAATTTTTGCGTTTATTTGTGAAAAAAATGGAAATTTGGCTAAAATTTTGAAAATTTCGCAATTTTCAAATTTTGAATTTTTATTCTGTTAAGCCAGAGAGTTATGTGACACAAAATAGTTAATAAATAACATTTCCCACATGTCTACTTTACATATGCACAATTTTGGAAACAACATTTTTTTTTGCTAGGAAGTTATAAGGGTTAAAATTTTACCAGTGATTTCTCATTTTTACAACGAAATTTACAAAACCATTTTTTTTAGGCACCACCTCACATTTTAAGTCAATTTGAGGGTTCTATATGGCTAAAAATACCCAAAAGTGACACCATTCTAAAAACTGCACCCCTCAAGGTGCTCAAAACCACATTCAAGAAGTTTATTAACCCTTCAGGTTCTTCACAGCAGCAGAAGCAACATGGAAGGAAAAAATGAACATTTAACTTTTTAGTCACAAAAATGATCTTTTAGCAACAATTTTTTTATTTTCCCAAGGGTAAAGAGAGAAACTGGACCCCAAACGTTATTGTACAATTTGTCCTGAGTATGCCGATACCCCATATGTGGGGGGGAACTACTGTTTGGGCGCACGACAGGGCTCGGAAGGGAAGGAGCGCCATTTGACTTTTTCAATGAAAAATTGGCTCCAATCTTTAGCGGACACCATGTCACGTTTGGAGAGCCCCTGTATGCCTAAACATTGGAGCTCCCCCACATGTGACCCCATTTTGGAAACTAGACCCCCCAAGGAACTTATCTAGATGCATAGTGAGCGCTTTGAACCCCCAGGTGCTTCACAAATTGATCCGTAAAAATGAAAAAGTACTTTTTTTTCACAAAAATTTATTTTAGCCTCAATTTGTTCATTTCCACATGGGCAACAGGATAAGATGGATCCTAAAATTTATTAGAGCAAAAGAGGGGAGAAGCCAGCGCAGCCTAAGGTTAAGACGCAATACATAAAGTGCTAATGCACATATTAATTTCTAACTGTATTTTCAAAATGAGACATTTAGCAAACAATTGATCAATTCTTTGAGCCACCCCGCCTCTTCACGGCATTCTCATATTGGGGCAGTCCTACACTACGTTTTTGATATTCGCTGTGCCATAAAGGCCTCCTAAATGAACTAAAAGCAAGACCACATTAAATGCAAGCTGTACCTGGAGCATTACTGAGTCACCCCCATGGCGCCAGAGGGGCAAGCGAGGATAAAGGTTGACCAGGTGGTTCTGGATGGGCAGTGTGGAGATTGGATCTGAAACGTCTGTCTGGACCTGGTCAACCTTTGCCTACTCTGGCGCCATGGGGGTGACTCAGTAATGCCCCAGGTACAGCATGCTTTTAATGTGGTCAATTGTTTGCTAAATGTCTCATTTTGAAAATACAGTTAGAAATTAATATGTGCATTTGCACTTTATGTATTGCGTCTTAACCTTAGGCTGCGCTGGCTTCTCCCTTCTTTTGCTCCCTAAAATTTATTGGGCAATTTCTCCTGAGTACACTGATACCTCACATGTGGGGGTAAACCACTGTTTGGGCACACGGCAGGGCTCGGAAGGGAAGGAGCGCCATTTGACTCTTTGAATGAAAAATTAGCTCCAATCGTTAGCGGTCACCATGTCGCGTTTGGAGAGCCCCTGTGTGCCTAAACATTGGAGCTCCCCCGCATGTGACCCCATTTTGGAAACTAGACCCCCCAAGGAAGATATCTAGATGCATAGTGAGCACATTGAACCCCCAGGTGCTTCACAAATTGATCCCTAACAATGAAAAAGTACTTTTTTTTCACAAAAAATTTATTTTGGCCTCAATTTGTTCATTTCCACATGGGCAACAGGATAAACTGGATCCTAAAATTTATTGGGCAATTTCTCCTGAGTACAGTGATACCTCACATGTGGGGGTAAACCACACACGGCCGGGCTTGGAAGGGAAGGAGCGCCATTTTACTTTTTGAATGAAAAATTAGCTCCAATCGTTAGCTGACACTATGTCGCGTTTGCAGAGCCACTGATGTGATCAAAATGTACATGGAACGAATCTGCCGGCCGGCAGATTCGGCGGGCACACTGCGCATGCGCCCGCCATTTTGGAAGATGGCGGCGCCCATGAAGAAGACGGACGGTCCCCGGGAGCTTCGGTAAGTATAAGGGGGGGAGATCGGGGCACAGGGGGTCGTTGGAGCACGGGGGGGTGGCATAGGAGCACGGGGGGAGCGGACAGGAGGACGGGGGAGCGGAGCACTGGACGGAGGGGAGTGGACCACAGATCGGTAGCTTGGGGGGGGTGATCGATGGGGTGGGGGGGGGCACATCAGTGTTTCCAGCCATGACCGATGATATTGCAGCTTTGGCCACGGCTGGATTGTAATATTTCACCAGTTTTTTAGGTGAAATATTACAAATCGCTCTGATTGGCAGTTTCACTTTCAACAGCCAATCAGAGCAATCATAGCCATGGAGGGGTGAAGCCACCCCCCCTGGGCTAAAGTACCACTCTCCCTGTCCCTGCAGATCGGGTGAAATTGGAGTTAACCCTTTCACCGGATCTGCAGGGACGCGATCTTTCCATGACGGCACATAGGCGTCATGGGTCGGATTGGCACCAACTTTCATGACGCCTACGTGGCGTTATGGGTCGGGAAGGGGTTAAAGATTCAGCTCTCATCACTGTCATCACTGTCCCCTGCTCGTGCTGCAATCAACGCTAGCAGGGGACAATGTTGAGAATTGTATTCAACTGTTAGCTAGAGAGCAGGCGGCAGCTGATGGGAGTATTTATCAGCCGCCACCCGTGCTATAAATAAATAAATATTTAAAAAGATTATGCAGCACCCCAGGTGACCAGTTGCTGCAGTGATGTTGCTTTTCCTTCGGGGAAGGTAATATCATGCTCAGAGGCAATGGAGTTCTCTTCACCAGGTAAGACACACACATGCAACACATTCTGAATCCAGGCCAGGAGGGGGAGCTCAAGACCTGGATTTAGGGGAGATTCCCTAGGCTTTATGTATCCTGACCTGGAGGAGGAGCTAGTTAATTTAGTCTGGGAGAGACACAGAAGTAGCAGGAAGTCTGGGAGTGGGAGCAGATAGAGAGGCCTGGCATTCATGAGGGAGCTGCAGCCTCTGGAAGGACAGATACCCTGAAGGGTTGGATGTGGAGTAGCCGGAAGGGAAGGAGCACAGGAGAGTAACAGAGCTCAGAGTGGAACTGTGGCAGGGCACCCTCAGAGCTGAAGCGCAGTAGCCGGGAACCGGGAGCCCAAGGCTTTTGTTGGACTCTAGGACACAGAGCAGAACCGGATGGCACGACACTACACGTTACCTGCCCACACCATGCCTGAGATGCAGCAGCACCTGGGGAGCCCCTGTAAAAAGGCTCAATCTGCCCGTCGTGCAGGTACCTGTCCCAGGACAGGGGGAAACTGGAGGACCCTATAGGAAGCTTCAGGCAGCAGGGACCTCACCTTTAATGGCGCTAGTTGGAAAGGCTCATGGACCTCTACTGGAGAAGGGAACCCTCTATTGCCTCTGAGCCGGCCGGACCACCATCATCCGAGCCTGGTACCCTGGACTGTGGCCAGCAACATGCAGTAAACCAGGTAAAGACTTGCAACTTGTCTCCTCCACTTATTTACCGGCTATATCATCTACTGCACACACCATAGGACCCCTGGGGAGCCCGCTTCTCCTGTGGGAAGTGTAACATCTGTGCTCCCGCAACATCCCCCAGGGGACCCCTTTAATGCAGCGTCGGTCCTACTACTGACCGAACTCCACAGGTGGCAACACGACAAAATTTGAACATTTTCCCCTTTAAAGACCATTCCCATTTAACGTTGAGGCCCAGGGCCATGGACCGGGTCGCAGCCACCGTGACATCCCCCTTGAGACCGGACCCGGTACTGAGTACCGCACTGCCCTGGGGGTGACTTATTTATGTGGGGTTCTCCTGTATTTTTGATAACCAGCCAGGCAAAACTGACAGCTGTCAGAGTTAACAGGTCTGGTTATCAAGAAAAGAGGGTTCCCCATTTAATGATTTAAATAATTTAAACAATGGCATAGAGTCCCCTCAACTTTTGACAATCAGCCAAGCTAAAACAGACAGCTGGGGGATGGTATTCTCAGGCTGGTAAGGGGCCATGGATATTGCCCCACCCTCAGCCTAAAAAGAGCAGCCCCCAGCTGCCCCAGAAAAGGCACATCTATTAGATACTCCCATTCTTTGCCTGGCTCATCCCACTTGCCCTGTGGCGGTGGCAAGTGGGATTCATATATGTCGGGTTGATGTCACCTTTGTATTGTCCTGTGAAATCAAGCCCATGGCTTAGTAATGTAGAGGTGTCTATTAGACTATTTACTAATCCTATAGTTGTATTGTAAATAAATCCCACTGATTCTGAGAATGTTTTCTCGTGACATATTGTACGACATGATAGTGGTAAAATTTATTTGATATGACTTGCATTTATTTGTGAAAAAAGATGGAAATTTGGCGAAAATGTCGCTGTCACTACTGACAGTGGCATCAGAGGAGATAAATGGCGTGATAGGTGCTAGCACTGATCATGGGCATTGCTTTGGGGGGGCCAACTCTCACACAGAGCTGACACCTGCACCTGATGGAAACCCTGATGTAAATCCTCAGCAGAGAGTGCAGGAGGTCATCTGAGCCTTATTCCGATTCTTGGCAGGTAGAATGAACAAATAAACAGCAAAACAAGAATACTTCTTATTTTTATGCCATTTTCTGTGCAGTAGAAGTCTGCTTTGTTCTTTGGGTCAGTGCAATTACAGTGATACCAGATTTATATTGTTCCTTTTATGTTTCGCTAGTATCACACAGTGAAATGCATTTTTATGATAGTTTTTTATAAGTATTCTTCAGATGCAGAAACAACAAAAATCAGCAATTTACTTATTGTTTTTATTTTTTTGTGTGATTCATTGTGCGATTACGATAATAATAGTAATCGTGCGATTACTATGATTATAGCGACATCAGATTTGTACAGGTTTTTTACGATTTACTACTTTTGCATAATAAAAACAATCTTTTACAAAAATGAATTTGTTTTTTTTGCATCACAATCAGGGCCGTATTTAGAGTTTCTGCTGCCCTAGGCACTTTTAGTGCTGCCTCCCACTTTGGTGAGTAAGACACTATCAGCAGTCGCCTTTTGCATCAGATCGGCAACACTGCATTCAACCTCATTCATTCCCTATGGGATTTGCGGCACTTGCCATGATCTGGCAAATGTGGTACCATACCTCCCAACTTTTGAAAAAGGGAATGAGTTATGAAGTTTGCGGCGCACTACGTGCGCCGCGGCAAATTTTAGGCCACACCTCTGACCACACCCATTTCACAACTAGTCACACCCATATCCATGTCCCAACCACAGCCATTTAGCACTGCTGATCACACTGTTTTATATACAATAATTATAAACAAAAAAAATATGGCCACACAGTGCTCCATACTGTATAATGGCCACACATGATGCTCCATCCTGTATAACGGCCACACATGATGCTCCATCCTGTATAACGGCCACACATGATGCTCCATCCTGTATAACAGCCACACATGATGCTCCATCCTGTATAACGGCCACACATGATGCTCCATACTGTATAATGGCCGCACGTGATGCTCCATACTGTATAATGACCACACATGATGCTCAATACTGTATAATGACCGCACATGATGCTCAATACTGTATAATGACCGCACATGATGCTCAATACTGTATAATGACCGCACATGATGCTCCATACTGTATAACGGCCACACATGATGCTCCATCCTGTATAACGGCCACACATGATGCTCCATCCTGTATAACGGCCACACATGATGCTCCATCCTGTATAACGGCCACACATGATGCTCCATCCTGTATAACGGCCACACATGATGCTCCATCCTGTATAACGGCCACACATGATGCTCCATCCTGTATAACGGCCACACATGATGCTCCATCCTGTATAACGGCCACACATGATGCTCCATCCTGTATAACGGCTACACATGATGCTCCATCCTGTATAACGGCCACACATGATGCTCCATCCTGTATAACGGCCACACATGATGCTCCATCCTGTATAACGGCCACACATGATGCTCCATCCTGTATAACGGCCACACATGATGCTCCATCCTGTATAACGGCCACACATGATGCTCCATCCTGTATAACGGCCACACATGATGCTCCATACTGTATAACGGCCACACATGATGCTCCATACTGTATAACGGCCACACATGATGCTCCATACTGTATAATGGCCACACATGATGCTCCATACTGTATAATGGCCACACATGATGCTCAATACTGTATTATGGCCACACATGATGCTCAATACTGTATTATGGCCACACACAGTTCTCCATACTGTATAATGACCCCCCCTCTTGTATTCATGGCTCATATTCCCCACCCCCCTGTATGCATGGCTCATATTCCCCACCCCCCTGTATGAATGGCTCATATTCCACCCCCCCTGTATGCATGGCTCATATTCCACCCCCCCGTATGCATGGCTCATATTCCACTCCCCCCCCGTATGCATGGCTCATATTCCACTCCCCCCCCGTATGCATGGCTCACATTCCACCCCCCCCCCCGTATGCATGGCTCACATTCCACCCCCCCCTATGCATGGCTCACATTCCACCCCCCCCGTATGCATGGCTCATATTCCACTCCCTCCGTATGCATGGCTCACATTCCACCCCCCCCCTGTATGCATGGCTCATATTCCTCCACCCCCTGTATGCATGGCTCATATTCCACCCCCCCCTGTATGCATGGCTCATATTCCACCCCCCCCCGTATGCATGGCTCATATTCCACTCCCCCCCGTATGCATGGCTCACATTCCACCCCCCTGTATGCATGGCTCATATTCCTCCACCCCCCGTGTGCATGGCTCATATTCCTCCACCCCCTGTATGCATGGCTCATATTCCACCCCCCCTGTATGCATGGCTCATATTCCCCCCCCCCCGTATGCATGGCTCATATTCCACTCCCCCCCGTATGCATGGCTCACATTCCACCCCCCCCCCCTGTATGCATGGCTCATATTCCTCCACCCCCACACCTGTATGCATGGCTCATATTCCTCCACCCCCCATCTTGAATGGCGCGGCTTACCGTCCTCCTTCTTCCCCCCTCCCTTGTCCCCCCATCCCTCATACTCACCTGCCCCTCACCGCGCGGCCGCGACGTCCCTCTGGCTGTCCCGACTCCCGGCGCGCTGCACCTTCTTCCTGCGTGAGCGGTCAGGTGATGCCGCTCTGCTCATTAAGGTCATGAATATGCGCATATTCATGACCTTAATTAGCGGTACCACGTGACCGCTCATTAAGGACGAGCTCCAGACGCCGAGACCAGGCATCGCTGGAGCAGCAGGGTGAGTATTGTCTTCAAGGAGGGCGGGTGGGAGGCGGGAGGGAGGGAGGGTGGGCGGCCAGTTGGGGCGGGGTCGTTCGGGAGGTGACCCAGCTTTAAAAAAAAAACAAAAAAAAAACCTTGCTCAGGTGCCGCCCCCTGCATTGTCCCCGCCCTAGGCACGTGCCCTCACGTGCCTAGTGGCAAATACGGCCCTGATCACAATATTCTGAGAGCTTTAACTTTCTTATTTTTTTGCCTAATGAGCCATATTAGCTTGTTTTTTTGAAGGAAGGCTTGGCATTTTCATTCATACCATTTTTTCTTACACATGACTTTTTGATCGCTTGTTATTCAATTTTTTTATGTCAGTATGATGAAAAAGCTAAATTTTTGGAGTGTATTTTATTTATTTAAATTTTTTACAGTCTTCGCCATATAGGAAAAATAACATAACAGTTTTATAGTTGGGGTCCTTTCGGACACGGCGATACCAATTATGTGTATGGTTTATGTATTTCAACAAAAAAGCTACGTCTTTAGTGGCAAAACGGGTTTTCGTGATATTTTGTATGCTTTTGTGTTTTTTTTTTAAGTTTTTCAATATTTTATTTCATTTTTTTTACTTTTTCACTTAGTCCCACTGTGGTAAATGAATATTTTCCACTTTATTGTTTGTCTCATGCATTGCTGTACTCATGCACTAGAGTAGGAATCGTTCCCAATCGGTTCCAAAATCAGTTGGGGTTGATGCCGCAGGGTGTCAGCTATCATAAACAGTTTTCACTCACAAATTGTCACCCCCTAGTCCCCCGGGGTTGCTATAGCACAATAGACTTAATCCTCAGTGCTGTAAAAAAGCCATACTGTGGATTAAAGCCCCTTATTTATCACCATGAAAGGGCTAATTGACAGTCGTTAGTAGACTGCATCTGGATGTCAACATCCAGTAGGCATATACGCCTAAAAATAATGCACAGCAGAGTGCATGTTCTCTCTGTCAGCACCATTATAGTCTATGGCCCCATCAGCATATACGTGCAAATTTTGTTCTGCGAGTGGGAGGTGTGGACATAAGCTCCGACGGGGCCACTGAATGGGTGCCTAAACCCAACGTGAAAACACTGTAAAGAGATCCTGCAGTTTGTAGAGGGTAAGGGTAGATCATTCTCAAAGGGATAATGAGCATAAATTAAAGGATAGGGCTGGACAATTACGGTACTTCAGTTGCACAATTTTAGCCAGAGGCAGTTCCTGTAGCGGGAGTTGGAAGTTTTTTCAGTAATCATTTGTTGCGGGTCCCCTCAAAAAAAAGCAAACCTGAAATACAGGTCAAAAAAACCTTGACTCTTAACTATTACATTCTGTTACGTAGTGACCATGAACTGTGGGCACCTACCTGATCTGTCGAGCTAGGGGCACCCTAGGCTATCCCTGTTCCCCGGATTACCCCGAATGGTGGAGATGTCTTGGTCTCATACCTTGCTATGCTCCTATATTGCCTTTATCTGTTCCCTCCCCCACCCAGGGAGATGTGAGGTTGAATTGTATAGGCAAACACTAACCAGACAGTGGAAAACAGACAGGGATAAAAGAAAACTGCAATCATACAAAAACAGTTTCAAACAACAGAGTAGAAAACAGGGGAGGAATAGCAAAGAAGAAACCAAATGGGAGAGGATAAGAATAAACATGCAAATCAACTCCATGCAGCAATCTCATGAAAATCTCTCCAACCGCCTATTCCAAACACTGAACTCTCTCCTTCAACTCCAAACCAGGTGATGGTAACTAGCACTGGCAAGGTCAGAAGCAAAGAGGAAGGTTCTTATACTTGCTGGGACTGACGAACTCAGAACAGCTGATCCAACCCAAGACAGAGAACTCCAGTAATCCAACTAAGCAGTTTAACCCTTGCAGCACCAGAGCACAGAAAGCCAGAACTGCTAATGGGACTGTGAATCCATTTTAACTACCGCAGATGTACAGTTAGGGCCAGAAATATTTGGACAGTGACACAATTTTCGCGAGTTGGGCTCTGCATGCCACCACATTGGATTTGAAATGAAACCTCTACAACAGAATTCAAGTGCAGATTGTAACGTTTAATTTGAAGGGTTGAACAAAAATATCTGATAGAAAATGTAGGAATTGTACACATTTCTTTACAAACACTCCACATTTTAGGAGGTCAAAAGTAATTGGACAAATAAACATAAACCAAACAAAATATTTTTATTTTCAATATTTTGTTGCAAATCCTTTGGAGGCAATCACTGCCTTAAGTCTGGAACCCATGGACATCACCAAACGCTGGGTTTCCTCCTTCTTAATGCTTTGCCAGGCCTTTACAGCCGCAGCCTTCAGGTCTTGCTTGTTTGTGGGTCTTTCCGTCTTAAGTCTGGATTTGAGCAAGTGAAATGCATGCTCAATTGGGTTTAGATCTGGAGATTGACTTGGCCATTGCAGAATGTTCCACTTTTTGGCACTCATGAACTCCTGGGTAGCTTTGGCTGTATGCTTGGGGTCATTGTCCATCTGTACTATGAAGCGCCGTCCAATCAACTTTGCAGCATTTGGCTGAATCTGGGCTGAAAGTATATCCCGGTACACTTCAGAATTCATCCAGCTACTCTTGTCTGCTCTTATGTCATCAATAAACACAAGAGACCCAGTGCCATTGAAAGCCATGCATGCCCATGCCATCACGTTGCCTCCACCATGTTTTACAGAGGATGTGGTGTGCCTTGGATCATGTGCCGTTCCCTTTCTTCTCCAAACTTTTTTCTTCCCATCATTCTGGTACAGGTTGATCTTTGTCTCATCTGTCCATAGAATACTTTTCCAGAACTGAGCTGGCTTCTTGAGGTGTTTTTCTGCAAATTTAACTCTGGCCTGTCTATTTTTGTTATTGATGAATGGTTTGCATCTAGATGTGAACCCTTTGTATTTACTGTCATGGAGTCTTCTCTTTACTGTTGACTTAGAGACAGATACACCTACTTCACTGAGAGTGTTCTGGACTTCAGTTGATGTTGTGAACGGGTTCTTCTTCACCAAATTAAGTATGCGGCGATCATCCACCACTGTTGTCATCCGTGGACGCCCAGGCCTTTTTGAGTTCCCAAGCTCACCAGTCAATTCCTTTTTTCTCAGAATGTACCCAACTGTTGATTTTGCTACTCCAAGCATGTCTGCTATCTCTCTGATGGATTTTTTCTTTTTTTTCAGCCTCAGGATGTTCTGCTTCACCTCAATTGAGAGTTCCTTTGACCGCATGTTGTCTCCTCACAGAACAGCTTCCAAATGCAAAACCACACACCTGGAATCCACCCCTGACCTTTTAACTACTTCATTGATTACAAGTTAACGAGGGAGACGCCTTCAGAGTTAATTGCAGCCCTTAGAGTCCATTGTCCAATTACTTTTGGTCCCTTGAAAAAGAGGACGCTATGCATTACAGAGCTATGATTCCTAAACCCTTTCTCCGATTTGGATGTGGAAACTATCATATTGCAGCTGGGAGTGTGCACTTTGAGCCCATATTATATATATAATTGTATTTCTGAACATGTTTTTGTAAACAGCTAAAATAACAAAACTTGTGTCACTGTCCAAATATTTCTGGCCCTAACTGTATGTGTCACCAGACCACACTGTTGCGGTATTCCCGTAATACATTCTAATGAAAAACAACGTTCTGTTTATTTGACCATCTGTCTGATCATTTTTAATTAGCTTCAGTTTTTTTAAAACCACCAATCACTTAAAAAAGTGACCTGTCAAAAAGTTTCACTATGAAGCTGCTTTTATACTTTTCATTAGAAGTCAATGGGAAGTCTACAAAAATGCTAAAAAGATGCCTGGGCATCCCTTTTAGCATTTTGTACAAGTTTTTAGATGTGTTTATTTCAGAAAATAATAGTATTTTATTAACTGTTTAATGGATTTAAAAATACCTGAGAAAATGTCCAAATAATCTAGTTATAAACTGTTTACAAAATGTTAATAGAAAATTATTCAAAAAATGTTTACAAACCGCTAACAAAATGTTTCATGACAAAAAAATTACCGCCTGTAAATTCTTACATATAAAGAGCATTTCCTAAAGCGATTTTCACTTGAAAAACTTGTAATTGTTTACTGTTTTAGGCTGTGTTCACACGTTCCGGTTTTTTCGCGGTTTTTTCGCGGTTTTTCCCGATAAAAACGCTATAAAACCGCAAAAAAACGCATACAAGAAGCATCCCATCATTTAGAATGAATTCCGCATGTTTTGTGCACATGATGCGTTTTTTCCGCATAAAAAACGCATCAGGCACAAAATCCGGACATGCTCTATCTTTTTGCGTTTTTTTTGCGGATTTCCCACTGCAAAATGCATTGCGAAGTGTCCGGAAAAAAACGCGGAAAAAACGCGTCAAAAACGCGGCAAAAACGCGTCAAAAACGCGGCAAAAAACGCATGCGGTTTTCTTCCGGATTTCATGCAGAAAATGTCCGGTTTTTCACAGGAATTTTCTGCATGAATTCCTGAACGTGTGCACATAGCCTAAAAAAAAAAACTCCACGTGTACATACCCTGATGATAAAAATATTGAAAGTTTGAAGAGATGCAACTTAAAGGGATCTATCACCAGGTTTATGCTGTCCAAACCATGGACAGCATGAATCAGAGCCTGGCAGCACGATTGCAACCAAGTATGTTTTTTTTCTAAAAGTCTCACATGATTAGTGGCAAATGTGCAGTATCTGGCTGCAGCCATTATACAGATGATGGCGCTGTGTAATTCCACTCCACAACTGATCACTTTGAGCTCCGACTACACCAAGAACAGCTGATCAGCAAGAGTGCTAGGTGTCGCTCCACCATCAATCTGATATTGATGAGTAGTCATAACCCCTTTAACCCCTTAACGACTGCCAATACGCCTTTTATCGATGGCAGTTATGGAGCCTTATTCCTAAGCGCCGCTTTTTTAACGGAGCTGAGAAATAAGTGTATAGCGCCCCCAGCGTCGGAAAATCTCCAGGGGTAGCTGCAACCCCAGAAAACATGATTTGGGACGGTTTTTACTGACCCCAATCTTGTAATCGCCATTATTCAATGAATAACGGTGATCGCAAAAAAAAAAAATCAGATTTTAAATACATTTCTCTCTCCCCTGATATGATCTAGCACATTAGAGGAGAGAGAAATGGCATCCCCTGATCCCCCCGTACCTCAACCATACCCAGACCCTCCTGCTCTCTCACACAGCCCTCCGTGTCTTCTTACTGGAAGAAAATGGTGGGTACATATGCAGTGCGCCCGCCGAGATCTGGCGGCCGGTACCCTGGAACAATAGATTTTTCCTATTGGTTAATTTTGATCACTGTGATAGGCCTAATCACAGTGATCAAAATAAAAAAATAGTAAATTAAACCCCCCTTTGTCACCCCTTTATTTAGGTAAAAATGATAAAATAAAAAAATGTTTTTTTTTTTCCATTCTTTGCAGTTAGGGTTAGGGTTGGAGCTAGGGTTAGGGCTAGGTTTAGGGTTGGAGATAGGGTTTGGGCTAGGGTTAGGGTTATGTTGGGGTTGTGTTGGGGTTACGGTTGTGTTGGCATTATGGTTGTGTTGGTGTTATGGTTGTGATGTTGGGATTAGGTTGGGGTTGGGGTTAGGGTTGTGGTTAGGGTTGTGTTGGGGTTATGGTTGTGGTTAGGGTTGGGATTAGGGTTAGGGGTGTGTTAGGGTTGGAGTTAGAATTGGGGGGTTTACGCTGTTTAGGCATATCAGGGGCTCTCCAAATGTGACATCTTGCCCACCATTGATTCCATCCAATTTTGCGTTCAAAAATTCAAACGGTGCACCCTCCCTTCTGAGCCCTGCCATGTGCCCAAACCGTGGCTTTCCCCCACATACATCCATTTTCTCCTGATACTCTTTGTGAAAATAAAAAAGTTTGAGTCTAAAGTACATTTTTTTGTGAAAAAAGTTAAATGTTAATTTTTTTCCTTCCACATTGCCTTAGTTCTTGTGAAGTACCTGAAGGGTTAATAAAATGGTGTCACTTTTGGGTATTTTCTGTCATATTGACCCCCCAAGGTCACTTCAAATGTGAGGTGTTCCTTAAAAAAATGGTTTTGTCAATTTTGTTGGAAAAATTAGAAATCGCTGGTCAACTTTTTTAACCTTAATAACATTCTGACAAAAAAATTATGTTTCCAAAATTGTGCTCATGTAAAGTTGACATGTGAGAAATGTTATTTATTAACTATTTTGTGTGACATGGGCACAAAATTTTTTTTTTAAAAATTGCTAAATTTTCTAAATATTTGCCAAATTTCCGTTTTTTTCATATATAAACTCAAGTCATATTGCAGAAATTTTACCACTAACATGAAGTACAATATGTCATGAGAAAACACTCTCAGAATCAGTGGGATACGTTAAAGCGTTCCAGTTCTATATCCCCATAAAGTGACAGTGATCAGAATGATAAAAATTGGCTTGGTCATTAAGGTCAAAATTTGCTCAGTCGCTAAGGGGTTAAAGTATTACAGGCTCACATATATACTTTGTTATATCATGTTATTGTTTTATTAAAAAGTTTCATTTTGAGAATAACACCCAAACCAGAATAGATATATTACTGTGAATAAATAATTCATAATTTGACCTTGGAAAGTACAGAGCAATGACATATTTTATTGAATATAAACAAATGATCTCATCCCTTTCAGATTGTTGTACAATAAACTATTATTTCTAAATGATTATTTGTAATAATATTAAGCATCAATTTATAATATGCCTTGTAGTGAAATTCCTGAATAACATAAAAGCTTTTTGATTTGTAGTTTCCAATTATTTTTTATGCCATATTTTCCCATGTAACTGCAGTTCAGCTCCTAATGAAGTGAATAGGAGTTATGCTACATTACCTGGGACCGGCTACTATGCACTGATCAGAGCTCTGATGTTCCTTTCTGTTCACTGCTTTTACAGGAGCCCCAAAGTTGAAAACAGCTGGTCGTATTCCCTGGTCATTTTATCGCATAATGAACGCCGTAAAAAAAATTATGCTGTTGAATTGTGTTCTGTTTTTTTCTTCAACATTTCACCACATTTTTATTTTCCTGTACATTATATAGTAAAATTAATAGTGTCATTCAAAATTACAAATCGTCCCTCATAAAAAAACAACAACAAACAAACAAGGTCTCATGCAACTATGCTGGCTGACAAATAAAAACAAATATGGCTAATGGAAAAAGGAGGTAAAAATAAAAGCCCAAAAAAAGAAAAATGGAAGGGATGCAGTGGCAAGCTATGTCACATTATTGGGTAGGGTAATATCAATATTGGGAACAAAGCAATACAGCTGGATTGTGTAGGTACGTACACTACATTTCTCATGATCTGGCACCATTTTCTTAATATGGAGAAGTAAAAAAAACTCATTAACTTGTATTTTAAAGTAAATCTCATTTAATATCGAACAAGAGAGTACTATGTAATAAAGAGAGGGAACTGTGACTAACACAAGTAACAAGAATATGTAATGTAAGGGATTGTGTTATATATAACAATACCCCACCATATATAAATAGAGAGGATCATACATAAGATATGCCTCTTCCAGTAACAATGTCCCCTATACTGGGCCCCTTCCTGGGATAGTATATCACAACCTGGCCTCCTTCTTGGTATAATGTCCCTCATCCTGGTCGTCTTTTTGGTATAATGTCCCATATCCTGATCCCCTTCTTTGTACAATGTCCCTCATCCTGGTCTCCTTCCTGGTATAGTGTGCCCTATCCTGGTCCAGTTCAAGGAATAATGTGCCCCAGCCTGGTATAAATGCCCCTCATCCTGGTATAGTGTGCCCCATCCAGGTATACATGTCCCCCATCCTACTATATAGTGACACATCCTAGTATAAGGTCCCCCATCCTGGTATAATATGCCTCATCCAGGTATACATGTCACCCATGCTGGTATACATGTCCCCTATTCCGGTATACATGTCCCACATCCTCATATATATGTCCCCCATTCTGGTATAATGTGCGCCGTCCAGGTATATAAGTGCCCCATCCTCATGTACATGTCCCCCATGCTGGAATGCATGTCACCCATCCTCATATATATGTCCCCCATACTGGTATATATGCTCCACATCCTGGTATGTGTCCCATCCAGGTCTATATGTGCCCCTTCCTTGTATATATGTCCCCCATACATCCTGGTTTAATATGCCCCATCTTTGTATATATGTGCTTCAACCAGGTATATATGTGCCCCATCCTCATATATATATGTCCCCCATACTGGTATGATGTACCCATCCTTGTATATGTCCACATTCTGCTATAATGTGCCCTGTTTTGTAATACAAAAAAAGCAAACTATATTACCCACCTTCTACCTCACTCCCATGCCTGGGATGTCCTCTTCTTCGTCCGCCACGAAGGCTGGCAGCTGACTTCGGCTTCCCCGTCAAGGCGCATGATGTCACTGCCATGAGCCCCCCCTCATGGGCACACCGGTGGCATGTATTGTAGTGCAGGCGGCTGATGGGTTCCCCGCCCCACAATACATCAGCTGTCCTAGGACGCACATTTAGCTGAAGTAGTCACTGGTGGTGGTGGGCCTCCATCCACCACCGGGCCCTGATGCAGCAATATCTCTGCCCCTGGTCAGTAGCACAACCTCTGTTTTCAAGAGGGATACGTTGCCACGCTATAAGGATTTTTAGATCCACATAAAAGATGCAATCAAGCAACAAACAAGCTTTTTGGTCTTTTGTCGGTGGTTTGCTGCATATATACACAGGTCAATGATAGGGTATTGATTGATTGTTATGAGTGATCTTTCAGCAAATTACTGACCAATGTAAATGCGCTCAAAAATCCTGTCAACAGCAGAAAATACAGCTACAATAAGGTCAACCTACATGAACTAACCACTGATCAGCTACGTTGCTGATTGATGGTCATTTATTAGCCTGTTTACACAGGCAAACTGCTCTTCAGATATGCAGTGAATGATCTGTAATAGATGGTTCAGTGCACATAGACTGCCATTGTTCTCGGCAGCACAAGGCCTGATTTACACAGGATGATGTGCAGCCGAGAACAATGATGTATCATGCAGTACAAAAGATCATTTCACTCCATGAATAAGTGTTTTGCTTGTTTGGCGGATGATCGGCAGCCTGTTTACACTGCACGATTACCGTGAAACAAAGCTTCCGTGGAATGCTCACTCACTATAATCGTGCAGCGTAAATAAATGTGCCTAAACTTTTAGTGTAGCCACAGGCATTAGGTATCTGTGGACTGAACGATGTCAAGTCCCAAGTGTATAATTTCCAATATTTCTATGGAAGTAGATAAGTGACTGCCTTATACAATGCTTATCTTAGGAGAAGCAAAAGAATACACAAGTAAAAACTGAATTTGATTATCAATTTCATAAAGCTGCCTATACATATACAGTAAGATAAGGGTTAGACACAGTGATCAATGTATGCAGTTTTAGCTGACCATGATTTGTAAACTTTGTAAGATTGATTTTTTGTGATGGCCAATGGCAGACTTCTGTCTGGCAAAACTGTGATTTGCTGAGGTAGAATATTTTGTTTGTAGTCACTATATCACCTGACTGATCCTCCTCTCCACGTATCACCCTTGACTGACTTAGTAAATGAGGCCCTTCATAAAAAGTTAAGGCCTTATTAGTGGTAGAGAGATTTCTGTAAAAAGTGTATGGGGTGTATGTGTGAGGGAACACTCATTTTTGATATCAGTAATAATGCCATGCATAAATTATGTAGGGCTCCCACCACTATTAGTGTGTACATTCACCTAGCCAAATTAGTTCTCATGCTTCGCCCTTACGAGGGCCAACAGCCCGAAACACTATGTCTGCAAATTGAGATACTGATTTACTACTATGCAATTATGCAATGGTGTACCTTGCCACTTACTTGATGCTTGATATTGCAAATGATGAAATTGGTGGTGAATATCTGCAGCATGAATTGACTCATTGTTCATGTCAAATCTGCAGCGCCGGTCAATTCACACAGTGTATGAATGAGATGTCATAAAATCTGATCCACTACATTGATGCTACAAAATATTGGTTTAGTAGTTAATACAAATCAGGGGGCATTTATCATTGAGTTTGAACCAAAATGTGGAACCACTTCTTTCTATAACATTAGGAAGAGGGCTACCTTATATTATAGGTACCCCAAAAAAAAACTGGTCTAATAGTAAATGCTCTTCCAAACAAATATAATACCCAAAAAGAAAAGGAAGTAGAAGCATCTGAGTAAAATATACCAAACTTTATTGAAAATCCATATTAATGATTAAAAAAAACATAAAAAGGATAATATATAGGGAGAAAGTGATTACAAGTGCCACATCAAATCAGGAAGTACACTGTAACAGGATAAATGGATGGTTAAAAAAAGACAGATGATGTCAACTAGATGTCAAGTTTGCAGTTGCACAATCTGAATAAAAACTGTACACCCCTCAGTGGCTATGTAGCTATCAGCAGGCTCCAAGAATGATTTTCTCTGATGGGGTCAGGATACTCTAGTCCAACGCTGATCACATGGCATAACACATCCAATCAGGAGAAATTATAGCTGATTAGATATAGCCTGTATAAAACCAGAAGCAGGAAATGCATCAGCCATTTTCTGGAAGATGGTAATAGGAGATAGGTGTTAGGGGTTTATATTGTAACTCAGTCACAGCGCTTGATAAAAAACAGACATAACATGCAGAAAATACTATACAAACAGTGTGTGATAGTAATGAGGGTTTGGAGTGGGAGAAATAGAGAATGTTATAGATTTAATTGTGGGAAAGAGATAGGAGAGCAGATCTACATCTGTTACTCGGTTAGGCAACCAGTGTTTGCACATGTCAGATACAGACATATGTGATTTTCATATTTGTTTTAAAAGGGTTTTAACACTCTAAAAAAAGGGGATCCCTGTGGAGATACGGTTGATCAGTGGGTGCTCGTCTGCTGGTCCGAAACGGCATAGACCAGGGCTCATACCACTCCTTTTCCTGTGGGTATAATACTACTCAGACAACACAGGGTGAAAGTAGAACAGTGTGGCAATACTTTATTGAACCACCAACAGACCATAACATATAGAACAGTCCCAGCAACATACCCAAGATTGTGCAAAATTACAGAGTCTCACCCTTCCACTAACTCGCTGGTATTAGAGAAGTTGGAATTCCGGGGCTTTTAGGGATGAATTCCCCCCTAAGGGAAACCCTGCTTTTAGTGTGCACCCACAGAGAGGAGATGACATCGAACTTAGGAAGCTGATATTCCTTTGAGGTACATGGTCAGGTGAATGGTAGGTCCCAATCCTGGCTTTCCCAAAGGTATCCATGGGATTCAGTATTGGTCAATGAAGCAGATATGTATTCTGTCAGCTGTTGCCTTGCCATGGTCCCCTAAACTGACATCCTGTAGAATGCCAAATCTGTGTCTCTCTTGATGGAGGCATGTTGTCCTGGTAGAGTGTTCCTTTAGGAAGTCATGGAGTCCTGGCTGTTGTTCTGTGAAATCACATAATTATTCTTGCAGAATGACAGAAATCCCTTTTTATGTCCACATCTGTGGCTCAGGTCATCATCCATAGGTCAGAGGGGAGGTGGGATGAGTTTAACTCTCATTGTTTGAGTATTGAGTCAATCTGCATAATTCGTCCATCTCTGTTTTGCAGGTCAACAAACTAGCTATCCTGGTACAATATGTAATCAACATATTAACACACATCTATTGTTTAATTACCCTGTGTCTCTGTCATCCAAGATAACAGACAAAAAGTTACAACAAACATGAACTCAAAAGTCAATGTTAAAGGCTCATATGGACAATAGTGTTTCTTGACCAACCAAAGAAAAACCACATAAATTCAGAAGTCAACATAAACATAATAGTCTATGCCTCAGTGGTGACATTGGGACTATAGTGCACATGAATACTGCAGTTAGTCACTGAGTTTGGTGGTTGTTGTCATCTTCATTATCAGACTTGCGGAGCTCAGTAATTAACGGCAGGGGGAATCTGGTGCTGGAGAGGGAAGTGTGAGTGGTATCTGTGTTTGATACTTTGCAAATATCCAGTAGTTTGAGGATCATTTTTTTAAGGTGAGAAAACCCCATTTAAAAATCATAAGGAGTTTGAAAGTACAGTGTGTTACTGTCACGGACGTGGTTTGTGGAACCACTGTGCCACGGACCATGGAGAGCCTGGAGGGGCATCACTAAGCGAACAACTGACTGTTCACTAGAGCCTCTAATGGTGAGGTTAAACTTGGTTACTGATGAATGCAGGTGTCACTCCAGGACAGACCAACAGACACGCAGCAGCTGGACCCAGAGGATAGACTGGAGGGAGCAGCTGGCAGAGTTTGATTTAGAGTTCACATCAGAGTACAGCAGAGTTCGCATCAGAGTGCAGCAGGCAGTGTTTGTATCAGAGTGCAGCAGGCAGGATCTGCATCAGAGTGCAGCAGGCAGGATCTGCATCAGAGTGCAACAGGCAGGATGTGCACCAGAGTGCAGCAGGGACAGGTATGCAACCTTACACAACTCAGACTGCAGAACATGAAGGTTGCTCAGGCACCTCCCCAGTGAGGAGGAAGCAATATATACATAATGTCCCACAGCTATTGGCTGGGGAGGAAATAGCAAGTGTATGCGCTGACCCTTTAAGAGGGCGGGAGAGCACGTGCGCTTGCCCTAAGGACATGGCTAGAGGTCCAGCTGGAAGCATGCAGAGCATGGGGGAGGGAAGAACTTACCACAGCATGGGATGAGTGAATTGACATGCCGGAGACCCTGTCTGTCAGAGCAGGACTCCTGCGTTGTGCTAACAGTTACTAAATAAGCCATTGGTTACCATTGGTTTACTGATAGCCATATATGTGGAGGTCACTTTGATCTTACTAAGGTAGTGTCAGCGTTTAATAGCCCGAAAGGAGTTGGATACAGTCTTAGCAGACTTCTGAGAGTGATACATGTCTTTTCATGGCAATTGGAAGCTTTGGAGGAGTACTTTCGAATGCAGCAAATCAATTCATCACAAATCGACTTTCCTGGTTGAATTTGAGCAAGTTGGTTGAATTTGTATTCCAGGCAATTAAATCAGTCTTAGTTAACACATAGTACAAAGAAAGAAAAAAGCCAGCTCACCGATATGTGCAAGGAGCACGGAACTTCGTCCTGACTCGACGTAGTGCAGATCCAAGTAAAAGAGAAAAATGTTCCAGCTTCTTGATAAAATGTAAAACTGTAATCCATCATATAAAATAGTAGAAAACACACTCCTGGGACAATGCCATATCACAAGTGAAGAAAGCTACGTGACAAAGACCGTATGGTCAAAACGCGTAGCTTTCTTCACTTGTGATATGGCAAGATGCTGGAACATTTTTCTCTTTTAGTTAACACATCACAAGGCAATGTTTTTTGGCTCAAAGTAGCCTTTATTTTGTCAGACAAGACAACCTCACTTCTATAGTCAGCTCCTCGAATAAGATGGAATCAAGCCAATGAGCTAATATGTATGGGAGAAACTCAACTATTAGGCTATGTGCACACGTTGCGGATTAGGCTTAGGAATTTCTGGTGCGGATTCTGCCTCTCCTGGCAGAAAACGTACCTTCGGATTTGTCACGTTTTTGTGCGGTTCCGCAGCGTTTTTTGTGCGTTTTTGCTGCGATTTTCTTCCGGATTTGCTGCGTTTTTTACTCCTGAGGTTTTCTATAATGTAATGGGTATAAAAACGCTGCAGATTCACAAAAAAGAAGTGACATGCTACTTCTTTTAAACCGCAGCGTTTCAGCAGCGGATTTTCCGCAAAGTGTGCCCAGCATTTTTTTTTTCTCCTCGATTTACATTGTACTGTAAATCAAATGCGGATCTGCAGCGTTTCTGCACTGCAAAAAACGCTGCGGATCCGCAGAGAATCCGCAACGTGTGCACATACCCTTACACAACTTTTAATGTCAAAGAGTAACATTCAGCATTTTTTCTTCATTAATAATAGGCATTTAAAATGCCTGCAGATCGAGCTGCTGAAACCACCACCAATCACTCAAATGAGCTCCAAAACGTGCACAGTTCAGGTGCATAGAGAGCGTAGTTCGGATGCTTTCTTATTGCTTCTTTAGAGCGATCGTTGGGGGTTTCAGGATCCAAACCTCCATTGATCTGCAGGCAATTAAAATGCCTGCAAAATATAATAAAAAAACACTTCTGAAAGTTTAATTATTAATTGAAGTTTAACATGTCTGATTTGGTTTGCTTTGGAAAAGAGCACTAATATAGTTGCCTAGAAATGGGGAGAATTTTTAATTGACCTTAACTATTGTATGCTCAATGAACAAGCTTTTTCGGACAAATTGTTCAGTTGCTCAACCCACTCACATTTCACAATTATCGTGAACGATTGGTTGTTGTCGTTAGGATCTTACGATTATCGGCCAGTGCAAAGTGGAACTTTATTACTCCATTCTTATAGAAATAAGTCTAGAAAATAATTCATAGATAAAATTACATTACTTGAACAATATTACTATATTTTGATATATAATTTTAAGGCCATAAGCAAAAATAGAAAAAAGATCCTGGGTTTGTTTTGGATAATCTAACTTACAATTACATTAGAGTGTTTGACACTTGGGTGTGGAATAACAGCAATCCCCAGTGGGAAGATTTCATTACCTTTAACTCAAGACACTGACATGAGCACTATCTACCATGAGCCAGCATTTAGCAGATCAAAGTCTTTCATGCATTTCAATTATAAAACACTTGTGACAGGCACAATACAGTCTCCTCCATTTCTAGCACAGGAAGGGAAAAGTCCACCGTCCAGGAGACTCTTCCAGCGTGGGAAGAAGTCTTAAGCTAGTTAAAAAAACAATAACTGAGGATATTATCCCATAACATAGGATATTCCCAATCAAACCTGGGTGTATTGTAACCTGATGTGTTTTTCCTCTCTTTATTTGGATTTTAGGAGGGGTTAAATGTGTAAAGTGCTACAGAGCAGTAGATGGGACGTATTCGCTATCCGGTTGCGCTCTGGCACCTCGCAGACAATAGTGTCCCAGTCCTAGTGTGCTGTAGGGTGCATCACAGTCACTAGTAGGCCTCCGCTCCCAGGAGCCACCACACACAATGCATTGGACACCAGGTTCTTTGAAACAGTCAAACTTTTACTAAACAGTTCATCAAGTGTGTACAAGTGGGGTAGGGCACAGCTATACAGACTTCCTTCCTCCTTAGCGCAACTCCTCTTCTGTTCTGCCACACGTTCATTCTGGACTACCACAAAGTTGCTGGCTCAATCAGCCCCAGGGATTCGTTTTCCGCTCCGACAGTGCACATGGGTCCAGCCACCTGCTCCTCGTATCTCCATGTCCAGCAAAGTCTGGGCTGTAGCTCATACCAGACTACCTCTTCATGTTCAGTTTGTCTGAAGGCAGAGACAGTGACACCAGCGCTGACTGGGTACCGCACATCATTTCACCGCATTATAGCCCCCTTATATAGCGACATTATTTCTACAGCGTTTTACAAACAGCATTTGATTGGTTGAAAGTCTCACGTATGTGGGCACCATACAACTCCTACATTACATTGGAGGAAAGAAAGGCTGGCACTTCAGATTTCCAAAGTTTGATCCTTTTGTTCTCTAGGAGATAAAACACTGTCAGATGAATTTGGCTGTGTGCCGTTCCTAAGAATGCTTGTTTCACAATAATCATGCAGTCTAACCAGACTGCGGATCTCCCGATGACTGATGAAAACACTTCTTCTTTGGGTAAAATAATTTTTAGTGTTGCCCAAAAGATTTGACAGTGCATAGTCCTGTGTAAACAGGAAATGTGCTGCAGAAAACAATGGCAGGATATACACACTGAATGATTGGTGACTGATCATTCTGTGTAAGGTGTGGTCGGCCAGTGTAAGAAGGCTATTAAACTACGAACAACCGGTAGGCATGTTCCCAGCCTGTGGTCGTGTAAAGCTGCGCATCGGGCAGTGTAATTTATCCTAAAGTTACATACTTTGTAGAGCACGTAAGACAGGAAGATGATGCCTATACGATCTAGTTTAATCAACTAGATTGTGAAATAATTGCTGAAGCCGACAATTTGCTAAAACTAGCCATACACATAAGAGAACTATTAGAACATCCTGCTGATTGTGATGGGATGCACTTACAATTGAATGCATATAGTAGTATATCAACTGCCCACCCCATGATCCCAACATCATCATTATGGGGTAACATTGATAGCAATGTAAAATTTAGGTCCATCTTTATGTTAAGTTTCATGTTACTGTACTGACCATAGAGTAGCTGAAGAGTGACATATACCATAGCTGATGATAAATCTATTTTTAGGTAACAAATGCTAAAGGTTGATTACAGCAAAGAAGATATTTCTATGCACAGCAACATACCCAGTGTGCATCAGTATACATCATGCAACAATACGGTTGTCCACCCTTCAAAGAGAACCTGTCACCTTGGAAACACTAATGATTTGCAGATACAGGGTTAATTACCATGCTGTCCAGCCATCTTATTGGAACTGTGACTGACAAAAGAAAATGAACTTATTTCCTACAGGGAGCCGTTCACAGCACAGATCATTATAGGAGTGGAGGCTGCAAACACACCCTGGCACTTTGATTGACAGTTCACTCTGCACAGAGGCACTGCAGTGCCGGTTGTCAATCAAACTGCTGGGGGGGTTACAGCGGCTGTTCACAGAACAGTTATAGTGAGAGGTGCTGTGGCTTAGTCGCTGCGTGCACACCCTAAGTACTGAAAGCCAGTGCCACGCGGAAGGCAATATGTTCATTTTCTCCCAGTAGCCGCACTTTTAATAAGATGGCAGTAACAGAATGCTACAGTATTTATCTGCAGATAAATAGAGTTTTCCAAGGTGACAGGTTCTCTTTAAAAATGTCGTCCCTATTTTGGCAACACTGGAGGGGATCAAAGGTTACAGTCCTTAAATGAATGAAGCTCAGCTGCAGCACAAGGCACAGCCATACCATAGGTATTACTCATTTGTGCGCTATTCCTGTGACGTAATGTTAATGCCCTTTGGCTGCACTAACACTATAGAAAACTTATTTACCTTATTATACAATGGTCCAGGGCAGAACTTCACCTCTATGTCTCTACATGCTCTTTTACCTACTACATAATTGGTTGTCTGCAGGTATACAGCAAGTAGTACATATTTTTAATATCTCATTACTTCTGATAAGTCTGCTAGTATACTCATATCTATTCATTCTACTTTTTTCCTATAATAGAATTTCATTGCCATTGAAGAATCGATGTGCGAAACTTTATTAAGCAATATCGACATAATCTGTTTGGCAGCATAGTCTGTAATGCAGAATGGTGAAGTCTGAAAGCATTTGTCCAAACCCATTGAACTGAATTTCCAACTACGGTAATTAACAATAGCATACATATGTGAAATGCATGGATAATTTCTGGAGGATCTTTACATTTATTCCCATTCACCCATACAATACACCCCGTTATTGTGGCAGGGGTAATAAAAAACTACTCTTAGCTGAGGTTCACAAATGTTGGACATGTAACAATAATGGTACAGCTGCGAACTACACCATATCATGCAAAAAAAGCAGTAAAATCTTGCTAAACTGACGTTTTTCTCGCACTTGCGATTTGTACACATGTGGTCGTGTGCTCACTAGACAAGCTCGCCCTCTCTCACTTATATTAGAAATCAGGCACGTCTAGTCAGAATGTGACTAGAAATACATAAACCGCATGCATGTGAACACATGACAGCCGCTCTCACGGCCAGCACCAGGGAATCCTGACAGTGTGCGCACTGAGCTCGCGGCAGAGTGTTCAGGAGAGATAGCTTAGAGCCAAACCATTATTTGTCCAACAACTTTGTAAGATCAATGGGCGTCTGTACACGGTTTTTTTTCAATATTAGACATTACATATGTCTAAAGTGGGCATAAATGTTCTATGACACAGGACAAATGATCTTTCTGGAAATGTTCTTGCATTATTCTTTGACAAACAGATCTTTAATGGACTAGCGACTCGCTATGACGATTGTCTGTCATTGGCTGGTTAAAACACTTAAACCACAGCATTTTTCCCTAAAAACACATGTAGCCACCCATACTTTTCACTATTGATGGCACTGTAAATAAACTGCTACAGAATCACTACTACTACAGTAAAAAAATAATAATTAATCATCTAAAATTGAAACTAAGTCACAGAGAGATAGCTCAATTTGTAAGAAATCATAATAAAGCACATCTGGATTCTGTAGTACAAAAGCAAAAGGAAAGATCCTGGCCCTCCCTCCAAACAATGTCTTGTGGAAATGAATGCAATCAACTCTTGCTCCAAAATGTAACTGCAGCATTTTATCCTGACATTCTCTACAAACATGTTTTAGAAAAGGGGTGGGGAGCCTAATTTCCTCCGACCCCCGAGCAGATTGTCGGGGACCAGAGAACACCTTGCAATGCAGAATTCACTTATGAAAACTGCAGCGCATGCAATAAAGTATTACTTACTCACGCTAACCAGTGCCAGCGTGAGGACATACTTTGTGGGCAGAATTAGCGCACTCTGCACTCCCATCCCACCAACAAAGACCACAGCGACAGCCAACAGCGTCTCCTGTAATGTATTTGGCCCAGGACCAGCCCCAGCCACTCCTGAGATGTATATACCCCCAATCCTCCTGTGATATGGATGTCCTCAGTCCCTCCTGTGATGAATATGCTCTCAGCCCCTCCTGTGATGTATATGCCCCATGTTTCCTGTGACATACACCCACGAGTACTAAGAGAACTAAGTAATGTAATAGATAAACCATTATTTCTTATTTTTAGGGACTCTATAGCGACGGGGTCTGTTCCGCAGGATTGGCGCATAGCAAATGTGGTGCCAATATTCAAAAAGGGCTCTAAAAGTGAACCTGGAAATTATAGGCCAGTAAGTCTAACCTCTATTGTTGGTAAAATATTTGAAGGGTTTCTGAGAGATGTTATTCTGGATTATCTCAATGAGAATAACTGTTTAACTCCATATCAGCATGGGTTTATGAGAAATCGCTCCTGTCAAACCAATCTAATCAGTTTTTATGAAGAGGTAAGCTATAGGCTGGACCACGGTGAGTCATTGGACGTGGTATATCTCGATTTTTCCAAAGCGTTTGATACCGTGCCACACAAGAGGTTGGTACACAAAATGAGAATGCTTGGTCTGGGGGAAAATGTGTGTAAATGGGTTAGTAACTGGCTTAGTGATAGAAAGCAGAGGGTGGTTATAAATGGTATAGTCTCTAACTGGGTCGCTGTGACCAGTGGGGTACCGCAGGGGTCGGTATTGGGACCTGTTCTCTTCAACATATTCATTAATGATCTGGTAGAAGGTTTACACAGTAAAATATCGATATTTGCAGATGATACAAAACTATATAAAGCAGTTAATACAAGAGAAGATAGTATTCTGCTACAGATGGATCTGGATAAGTTGGAAACTTGGGCTGAAAGGTGGCAGATGAGGTTTAACAATGATAAATGTAAGGTTATACACATGGGAAAAAGGAATCAATATCACCATTACACACTGAACGGGAAACCACTGGGTAAATCTGACAGGGAGAAGGACTTGGGGATCCTAGTTAATGATAAACTTACCTGGAGCAGCCAGTGCCAGGCAGCAGCTGCCAAGGCAAACAGGATCATGGGGTGCATTAAGAGAGGTCTGGATACACATGATGAGAGCATTATACTGCCTCTGTACAAATCCCTAGTTAGACCGCACATGGAGTACTGTGTCCAGTTTTGGGCACCGGTGCTCAGGAAGGATATAATGGAACTACAGAGAGTACAAAGGAGGGCAACAAAATTAATAAAGGGGATGGGAGAACTACAATGCCCAGATAGATTAGCGAAATTAGGATTATTTAGTCTAGAAAAAAGACGACTGAGGGGCGATCTAATAACCATGTATAAGTATGTAAGGGGACAATACAAATATCTCGCTGAGGATCTGATTATACCAAGGAAGGTGACGGGCACAAGGGGGCATTCTTTGCGTCTGGAGGAGAGAAGGTTTTTCCACCAACATAGAAGAGGATTCTTTACTGTTAGGGCAGTGAGAATTTGGAATTGCTTGCCTGAGGAGGTGGTGATGGCGAACTCAGTCGAGGGGTTCAAGAGAGGCCTGGATGTCTTCCTGGAGCAGAACAATATTGTATCATACAATTATTAGGTTCTGTAGAAGGACGTAGATCTGGGGATTTATTATGATGGAATATAGGCTGAACTGGATGGACAAATGTCTTTTTTCGGCCTTACTAACTATGTTACTATGTTACATGTATGCCCCCAGCCCCTACTGTAGCATGTATGCCCCAACACCTCCTATGATGTGTGTGACTCCAGTTCCTCCTGTGACGTATATGCCCCAGCTCCTTCTGTGACGTACATGCCCCAGCGTTTCCAGTGATGTACATGCTCCAGCATCTCCTGTGACGTGTATGCCCCCAGCCCCTCCTGTATTGTATATGCCCCAGTGTCACCTGTGACGTGTTTGCCCTCAGCCCCTCCTGTGACCATTATGCTCCCAGTCCCTCCTGTGATGCATATGCCCCAGCATCTCCTGTGACGTATATATGCCCCCACCCCTCTTGTCACGTGAATGCCCCAAGCCCCTCCTGTCACATCTATCTCCCCAGCCCCTCATCACGTGTATGCCCCCAGCCCCTCATCATTCTACTGTTTCTAGCACATTGCTATCTACAACACAATTAGCATTACAAGAGACCAAAAACTCCTTTATCCGTTTATCTACTGTTGCCATATGGACAATTGCTGATAACATCTACATCTGTATTATAGCTACAAGAAGCAAAATGAGCAAAAACCCTGCTGTATCTAAATAAGTAAAAAGCAAAAGTGCATTTAAATAACACAGGGTGCTTAGTAATACTGTTTTTGCTCAAAAATAGCATAAAAGCCATCCCACCCTCCCTCGACAAGGGACCTTGATCGGGACGGTCCTACGCTGTCTAGTATTATTATTATTTATTTATATAGCACCATTTTATGGTGCTGTACATGAGTAAGGGCTTACATACAGACTTATAGATATCGTTTACAGTAAACGAATTTACAATGACAGACTGGTACAGAGGGAAGAGGACCCTGTCCTTGCGGACTTACATTCTACGGATTTAAAAACCTTACCATGTATCAGAGTTGACCTCAGTGTGTGAATAAGGGCAGACAAAAGGACCGGGTCCCGACCTGTGGACGCCAGTCTGGGGAAGCCTTTAACTGTACTTTCCAACTCAGGAGAGGGAGGCCACACACTGGCTTGCACAGAATGGACCGTCCTGATCAGAATCACCTTGTCAACGGTAGGATGGCTTTTATGCTATATTTGATTAAAAACAGTATTACTAAGAACCCTGTGTTATTTAAATGCACTTTTGATTTTTACTTATTTGGTTACAGCAAGGTTTTTGCTCATTTTGCTTCTTGTAGGTTTTGTATGCTTTATGGCCAATGTGAACATGCGTTTCTGTGCTGCATGTATACCACCTTAAACCAAGCTCTATTTTTGTGTTTTTTCTTTGTATTTTTGCATTCTATGCAAGCCGGGGTATGTCTCGCTCTTCTGAGTTGGAAATTACACTTAAAGGCTTCCCCATACTGGTGTCCACAGGTCAGGACCCGTTCCTTTTGTTTGCCCTTATTCACACACTGAGGTCAACTCTGACACATGGTAAGGTTTTTAATATTAGACAGCGTAGGACCGTCCCGATCACGATCATCTTGTCGACGGTGGGATGGCTTATATGCTATTTTTGATCAAAAACAGTATTACTAAGAATCCTGGGTTATTTAAATGCACTTTTTACTTATTTAGCTACAGCAGGGTTTTACTTATTTTGCTTCTTATAGGTTTTGTATGCCTTGAGGCCAATGTGAACATGCGTTTATGTGCCGCAGGTATACCAACTTAAACCAAGCTCAATTTTTGTGTTTTTTTAAATCTGTATTATATCTGTATACCCAAACAGTGCTCTCATTGTGCCTACACAAATGTAAGTGATATACCATGTATTCTCAAACTTTTACTTATGCATTATTTATTCTTAGCTCCTGTTGATGCTATGTTAGCTACAGGAAATAAAACACCTATCATGGCTGTGTTATGATGCTATAATGATAGTGTGACCAGACCGTATGGTAATTTATCACATGATGCAATAATCAATTCCACGAAAATGTAAAATTGAATATGATGTGAGTTCAGGTTAAGAGGTTGATGGCGAGTCTGTATATTGCGGTCCATACTCAGACTGCTAATGTCGAGTGTGAAACCAGCCTAAACCACCAATCAGCAATCATTGATTACTTAAAATGATTGTACCTACAGGTACAGTGTCATGTAAACATTTCAGCACCCATAGTCAAAATTCCTTTTATTGTGAACAGTTAAGCAAATTAAAGATGAATGAATTGATCTCTAAAAGGCCTAAAGTTAAAGATGACATTTCCTTTGTATTTTAGGCAAATAAAAAGACATATATTGTAATTATTTACATTAAAAAAGAACAAAAAGGAAAATAGGCAGATGAAAAAGTTTGGGCACCCTTGGAGATTTGTTTGCTCAGATATCTTTGACCAAGGCTTCAGACCTTAATTAACCCATTAGGGTTATGTCTTGTTCACTAACATCACCATATAAATTCAACAAATAAAGTAGCACTCTGTAGTGCTATAACATGCAAATATGAAATATATGAAGTTGAATTGCAATACTGCACTAGAAAATAGGAAAAATTGAGAAGACTTATCACATAAATTGGCCAATTCATGTATACCCGGCAGCCACGATAATGTGATTCTCGTTACTGGGAACCTATCAAAAGTGAATCATCTCTTAGACTGAAGTCTACACTTATATGGAAAGGTAGGATCATGCTGTAATTAAATACAGAAGTTTGGAAGTGACAGTCTTTTCATATTTGTATACTTTATTTGTTGGTTATATATGGAGATGGCTACTCTTAGTAAGTACCTGTTCACACCTGATTTCTGTTTGGACGTGAGGTCAGTCTTTTTAACTTTGCATACATAGGATCTCTGATTGAGCACTCCACCCCTCAGCATCAGTCATATTTAATTACAGCAGGATCTTACCTTCCCATATAAATATAGACTTCAGTCTATGAGATGTTTCACATTAGATTGGTTCCCAGCCATGAGAATTGCCTTACTGTGGCTGCCGGGTACAAATGAACTAGCTCCATTAAAGCAAAATCAGCGCAAAATGATCGTTGTCATCCTGTTCTCCACACTTCTCCCCAGCTCCGTGTTTTTCATAGAATCATAGAATGTTAGAGTTGGAAGGGATCTCCTTGGTCATCTCGTCTAACCCCCTGCTCAAAGCAGGATTCACTAAATCATCCCAGACAGGTGACTGTCCAGCCTCTCTTTGAAGACTTCCATTAAAGGAGAACTCACCACCTCTTATGGCAGCCTGTTCCACTCAATGATCACCCTGTCAAAAAGTTTTTTCTAATATCTAATCTGTGTCTTCTCCCATTCAGTTTCATCCCATTGCTTTTAGTATTTCCTTGTGCCAATGAGAATAAAGATGATCCTTCTACAATGTGACAGCCCTTGAGATATTTGTAGACAGCTATTAAGTCTCCTCTCAGTCTTTTATTTTGCAAGCTAAACATTCCCAAATCCTGTAAATGTTCCTCATAGGACATGGTTTGAAGACAAGTCACCATTCTGTTTGCTCTTCTCTGAACTTGCTCCAGTTTGTTGATGTCTTTTTTTTTAAAAATGTGGTGCCCAAAACTGGACACAGTATTCCAGATGAAGTCTGACCAAAGAGGAGGCCAATAACGACTTCACGTGATCTAGACTATATGCTTCTGTTAATACATCCCAGAATTGTATTTGCCCTTTTTGCTGCTGAATCACACTGTTGACTCTTGTTCTGTCTGTGATCTATTAGTATACCCAAGTCTTTTTTACATGTGCTGTTGCTTAGCCCTATTCCTCCCATTCTGTATATGTTTTTTCATTTTTATTGCCCAGATGTAGCATTTTGCATTTTTCCCTGTTAAAAATCATTCTGTTAGTTGCTGCCCACTCCTTCAGTTTAATTATATCTTTTTGAATCCTCTCTCTCTTCTCTAGTATTAGCTGTCCCTCCCAGCTTTGTGTCATCAGAAAATTTAATCAGTTTACCTTCAATTCCTTCATCTAACTCATTGATAAAGATGTTGAACAATACAGGGCCCAGGACAGAGCCCTGTGGTACCCCACTTGAGACATTCTTCCAACTGGATGTGCAGCCATTTACGACCACTCTTTTTGGTCCGATCACTAAGCCAGTTATGAATGCACCTAACAGTTGCCTTGTCCAATCCATACTTAGTCATTTTTTCAATAAGGATTGTGTGAGATACTTTGTCAAATGCTTTGCTGAAGTCAAGATATACCGTATATACTTGAGTATAAGCCGACCCGAGTATAAGCCGACCCCCCTAATTTTGCCACAAAAAACTGGGAAAACTTATTGACTCGAGTATAAGCCTAGGGTGGAAATGCAGCATTTACCGGTGAATTTCAAAAATAAAAATAGATCATTATTTCCCCATAGCTGTGCCATATAGTGCTCTACACCATTCATATTTCCCCATAGCTGTGCCCCATATAGTGCTCTGCACCGTTCACTGTGCCCCCTAGCTGTGCCATATACAGTGCTCTGCACCGTTCACTGTGCCCCATAGCTGTGCCATATACGGTGCTCTGCACCGTTCATTGTGCCCCCTAGCTGTGCCATATACGGTGCTCTGCACCGTTCACTGTGCCCCCTAGCTGTGCCTTATACGGTGCTCTGCACCGTTCATTGTGCCCCCTAGCTGTGCCTTATACGGTGCTCTGCACCGTTCATTGTGCCCCCTAGCTGTGCCTTATACGGTGCTCTGCACCGTTCATTGTGCCCCCTAGCTGTGCCTTATACGGTGCTCTGCACCGTTCATTGTGCCCCCTAGCTGTGCCTTATACGGTGCTCTGCACCGTTCATTGTGCCCCCTAGCTGTGCCTTATACGGTGCTCTGCACCGTTCATTGTGCCCCCTAGCTGTGCCTTATACGGTGCTCTGCACCGTTCATTGTGCCCCCTAGCTGTGCCTTATACGGTGCTCTGCACCGTTCATTGTGCCCCCTAGCTGTGCCTTATACGGTGCTCTGCACCGTTCACTGTGCCCCCTAGCTGTGCCTTATACAGTGCTCTGCACCGTTCATTGTGCCCCCTAGCTGTGCCTTATACGGTGCTCTGCACCGTTCATTGTGCCCCCTAGCTGTGCCTTATACGGTGCTCTGCACCGTTCATTGTGCCCCCTAGCTGTGCCTTATACGGTGCTCTGCACCGTTCATTGTGCCCCCTAGCTGTGCCTTATACGGTGCTCTGCACCGTTCACTGTGCCCCATAGATGCTCCACATTAATCTGTGCTGCCGCTGCTACTGCTGCAATAAAAAAAAAAAAACACATACTCACCTCCCTTGATTGCAGCTCCCAGCGTCTCGTTCCGGCGCCTCCATCTTCCCGGCGTCTCTGCTCTGACTGATCAGGCAGAGGGCGCCGCGCACACTATATGCGTCATCGCGCCCTCTGCCTGATCAGTCAGAGAGCGCAGACGCCGGGAAGATGGAGGCGCCGGCCGGGAAGATGGATCGGCGCCCGGCGGCTGGAACGAGGACAGGTGAATATAACATACTCACCTAGTCCTGGCGATCCTCGCGCTGTCCCCTCCTGTCTTCGGCGCTGCAGCTTCTTTCTCTATCAGCGGTCACCGGCACCGCTGATTAGAGAAATGAATAAGCGGCTCCGCCCCTATGGGAGGTGGAGCCGCTTATTCATTTCTGTAATGAGCGGTCCCACGTGACCGCTGAAGAGAGGAAGAAGCTGCAGCGCCGAAGCCCGTGGGACGGCAGGGACAGCGCGAGGATCGCTGGGACTAGGTAAGTATACCCCAGCGCCCTCAGCCCCTCACCTGCCGACCCCACCGCTACCGTGACTCGAGTATAAGCCGAGGGGGGCACTTTCAGCCCTAAAATTTGGGCTGAAAATCTCGGCTTATACTCGAGTATATACGGTACTATGTCTCCAGCATTTCTCTGATCCACCCAGTCAGTGATACTGTCATAGAAGGAAATTAAGTTAGTCTGACATTACTTATTAGTTACAAACCCATGCTGACTCTGGTTAATCACTTCAATCTCATCCAGGTACTTACTTACATGTTGTTTAATAATTTGATCAAAGATCTTTCCTGGTATAGACATCAGACTCACCGGCCTATAGTTCCCTGGGTCCACCTTCTTCCCCTTTTTGAAGATAGGAACAACATTTGCTCTTCTCAAGTCTTCTGGGACCTATAACAGTACAGAACACGTTAACCCTGGTCATCCAGTGGCAGGTAAGGAAGAGACATTGCAGGAAACCAAGTTAAGAAGTAGGCCCAATGTAGGGGTGTGGGCCTCTGAGACTTGTAATGGAGTGCATGAGCTGACAATTCCCCAATGGGGGGTATATTTTTTAATAAATAAACTAGCGCCATCTTAACCCCCTTGCCCAAAATTCAGTGGCCTATAACAACACAGAGTACTTTAACCCTGGTGATCTAGTGGCAGGTAAGGAAGAGACATTGCAGGAAACCAAGTTAAGAAGTAGGCCCAATGTAGGGGTGTGGGTCTCTGAGACTTGTAATGGAGTGCATGGCCTGACAAGCATTTGCCCATGGGGGGGAAATTTGTTTAAAAATTTTTCATGGGAATCATAGACCCCCTTGCCCCAAAATTAGACTGCCTGTAGCAGCACAGAAGATGTTAAGTCTGGTGATCTAGTGGTGGAGAATGAGGAGACATAAAGATAAATCATAATGAAATAAAACAAATACTTAAAAATGTGAATCCACCGATGAAAGTAAATAACAAAAGGGAGGGGCAAACACAGGTTCATAGGTTTGAAGCCAGAATGTGTCCAACGAGATATGTTTGTCCCTAGCAACAGCTCAGAGACAGGGCTATAAATAAAAATATAATATAAAAGTCTTTGAATTATTTTCTATTGTAGAGGTATACGCTACCTCATTAGAGGACTGTCCAGAGATAGGGAAAATGGAAAATATAAGAATAAATTGGAATAATAGACGTACATCTCTTTTTTATGACATTTCCCCTTGTGGGATTAACAATTGTTTTGGTTTCCAATTAGTAACGGGCATCATAAAAACACCCTTGCACAAAAAATTGTGACTTTGGCATCACGGAATCCGTTCTCCCTGGTGTTCTACTGGTTGTGGATGATGAGGATAAGGAGGAGGATAACAACAAACAGACCAAATCTGGAAGCGTATACCCATGTGTGGTTGTGAAGAGGTGCATGAGAATACATCTCCCCAAGAAAGAGAATGTGTTAGAGGTTATGTTTCGCTGTTTTCACTTGGTGGTGTACAGAAGTCTTTCCCAATCCAGCCCTTGTTCATTTTTATAAGAGTCAACCTGTCAGCATTATCAGTTGACAGGCAGATGCACTTATCTGTTATAATTCCACCAGCAGCACTAAAAACCCGCTCGGACAGAACGCTAGCAGCAGGGCAGGCCAGGACCTTCAAGGCGTAGAGAGCACAGAGGAATCCCGGAGGACGTTTGTACGATCTGCTAAGTGCACCCTCAGCATCTTCTCAAACATTACACTTCTTGTGACAGCACCCTTTGCCTCTGTCCCGGGACGATGGGAGTGTCTGAGAAAACTGTCCCAGAACTTTGCCATTGTTCCCCTGCCTGAGCTGGATTGTACTTCTGTCTCTCTCGCTTGGACTCCTTGGTTGTACAACAAACTCTGACATCTGTTGCCAGCATTCTCACATGGGAATTTTCTAAGTAATTCCACTACAAGGGCCCTCTGGTACTGCAACATTTTAGTACACCTCTCTGCCTCTGGCAGAAGACATTGAAAGTTCTCCTTGTAGTGTGGGTCTAGAAGTGTCACCAACCAGTAATGAGTGTCACCCAAAATTTTGAAAATGCGAGGGTCACGTGAAACACAGCGCAACATAAAGTCAGCCATGCGTGCCAGACTGCTAACAGGCAAGACGTCCGTGTCCTCACCAACAGGATGATTGACCATGCTGTCATCCTCCTCCTCATCCTACCTGTCCTCAGGCCATCCCCGCTGAACAGACGGTATGACAGCTGTGCTTGTAGTACCGTCTATAGCGCACGAAAGTAGCTCCTGTTCTTTCTCCTCCTCATTGCCTACCAATCCATTTTGGGAAGACATGAGGCTGGGCTGAGTGCAATCCACCTGTATGGTTCCTTGATGCATGTCCTCATGCTCTGCCTGCAATGCATCCTCTTTAATTGTGAGCAGAGCGGTTTTCAGAACATTGAGAAGCGGGATGGTGACGCTAATTATGGCGTCAACACCGCTCACCATCTTGGTGCAGTCCTCAACGTTTTGTAGGATGGTAAATATGTATGACATCCATGTCCACTCCTGAGGTCTTATGTGTGGAGACTGAACTGAATATCGATGGCCTTGTTGATGTTGGTAGTCAAAAACTGCCCTCTTCTGTTCACAAACCGTTTCCAACATATGCAGTATAGAGTTCCAGCGAGTGGGGACATTACGCACTAGTCGGTGAGCTGGAAGCTGCGAACGCTGCTGAAGCACGGCAAGGGCGGCTGAAGCTGTAGCTGTAGCTGACTTTCTAAAATGGGCAGACAGACGGCGTACTTTCACTAGCAGATCCAGCAGCTCCAGGTAGCTTTTCAGAAAATGTTGAACCACAAGGTTAAGCACATGGGCCAAGCAAGGTACGTGTGTGAGCTCACCTTGCCTCAGAGCCAACACCAGGCTCCGGCCATTGTCACACATGACCATGCCTGGCTGCAGGTTCAGCGGTGTAACCCAAATATCCGACTGCCCTTTCAGCACTGTCCACAATTCTGCCGCAGTATGCGGTTTTTCACCTATGCAGATTAGCTTCCAGCTTCTGACTGATGTGTGGATTTCAGAGATGGAGGATGAAGAGGAGGAAGTGCAGGAGCTGTAGACTGTGAGGGCAACCCCGACTGATGTAGGGCCCACAATCCTCGGCGTGGGGAGGATGTGTTCCATCCCAAGGTCCGAATGGGTCCCAGCTTCCACTATGATAACCCAGTGTGCCGTCAGTGAGATGTACCATCCCTGGCCACAAGCACTTGTCCATTTGTGAGTGATTAGGTGGACTTTCCCTGTAACAGCATTGTTGTGGGCACAGGTAATGTTGTGGGACACATGCTCATGTATTGCCGGTACGGCACACCGGGAGAAATAGTGGCGACTGGGGACCGAGTACCTTGGTTGCGGAAAGCTTCCATCTCAATGAGCCTAAAAGGCAACATTTCGAGTGCAAACAGAAGAGAAATGTTAGAATTTAGGACTATGGCCTGTGGGGCATTGGCTGGGTATTTACGCTTGCGTTCCAATGACTGTGGTATAGACAACTGAAGGCTGTGCTGGGACAAGGAAGTGGATGAGCTTGATGATGGTGCTGCTTGACTGTGAGCAACAACAGGTATAGGGCTTGAGGCATCTTCACATGCACAGTGGGCTGGGGATTGGCTTCTACGCAAAACAGTGGAAGAAGCAGTGGTGTCACCTGCAGACAGTGTTCCTGGAGCCTGGGATTCTTCCCACAAAATAAGGTGCTTTGCTGCCATGTGCCTGATTATGCTGGTGGTGGTCAGGCTGGTAGTTTTGCTATCCCTGCTGATGCAGGCATGGCAGGTGCTACAAATGGCCTGTTTGGGGTTATCGGCAGAGTCTTTAAAAAATAACTAGACTCGGGAAGATCTAACAGTTGGAATGGCAACTTCACTCATGTTGGTGTTACGGGGAATGGATGCACGCCTTCTGTCTGTGGCCACCACACTGCTTCTTCCTGCCTGTTGGGGTGATATGCCTCCTTCCCCATGTGTGCTGCTGTCCTCGCTCTGCATGTCCTCCTGCCAGGTTGGGCCAAACACTATGTCATCCACCACCTCATCTTCCACATCCTCACCCTCCTCCTCCTGACTTTCTGGCTATTGTGTCTCATTATCGTCCACCTCTTGAGACACATTTCCACCATCGCCTTCGAATGACCGGGGCTGGTCAAAACTTTGGTCATCGCTACATGTGATCTCATCTGTCCTTACTTCAAGTTGACCGGCCGAGAGTCCGGAATCTTGAAATGGAAAACTGAACAGCCCTTCAGAGTGTCCAAGTGTGGGATCAGTTGTGTCAGGGCACTCGGCATGGTGGGAGGAAGGAGGATCAGGGTGAGGAATATCCAGGCCACACTCACGGCTACTCAGACTTGACCGTGTGGAAGACATGGTGGTGGTGGTGGTGGTGGCTAAGTGACTGGAAGCATTATCTGCTATCCAACCAACAACCATTTCACACTGCTCTGGCATCAATAGTGGTGTGCTGCGGTCCCCTAGAAACTGGGACAGGAAGGTCGAGCGAGAAGATGTGGGTCATGGCCTCGTCCTCTGCATGCACCATCAGCATCACGTCCACTTCCCCATCCCTTGCCCCTTGCCTTGTCCATTTTAAATGGACTACTGCACTATTTCAAAAGCTCAACACAAATGTTTTTATTTGGAGCAAAATTATATCGGATCAGTATGCCTGCAAAGCTACGATTTTTAAAATACAAACACCAGGACTCAGCCTGACATAACAGACTGTATTACATTTTTTTTAGGGTTTTGTTGAATTTTTGAAATAAAAAAGAGTGGAACAAGGCTAGCAGACAGAACTATGAAACTTATGCCTGTCAAGCTACGATTTTTCCAACACAGATACAACAGGCCTCAGCCTGACATAACAGACTGTACTATCATTTTTTTAGGGGTTTGTAGAATTTAAAAAAAAAAAAAAAAGAACAAGGCTAGCAGACAGAAACTTATGCCTGTCAAGCTACGATTTTTCCACCACAGATACAACAGGCTTTAGCCTGACATAACAGACTGTATTAACTTTTTGGGGGGATTTTGTAGAATTTTGAAAATAAAAAAAAGAACATGGGTAGCAGACAAAACTATGAAACTTATGCCTGTCAAGCTATGATTTTTCCACCACAGATACAACAGGCCTCCGCCTGATATAACAGACTGTATTAACTTTTTTGGAAAATAAAATAAAAAAAAGAGTGGAACAAGGCTAGCAGACAGAACTATGCTACGTATGCCTGCAGAAATACGATTTTTCAAAAACAGAAACACCAGCCCTCAGCCTTACATAACAGACTGTATTAAAAAAATTTTTGCCCAAGTGTTTTATTTCCTATCTTCCTGATTCCTGAGCTGCTAGGAGTTGCAGGAGAGGGAGAGAATAGTGTAGCAGCTGATAATTAGCTGCTCTCCCTCCAGTTTGACTTTAAGCTGTGATCCAGCAGTTGTGGGGTTAAAAGGACACAGCTCTGCTGGTCTTCATTTAGGCTATGTGCACACGTACAGGTTTTTTCGCGTTTTTTCGCATTTTTTCGCGCTAAAAACGCTATAAAAACTCATTAAAAATGCATACATTATGCATTCTATCATTTAGAATGCATTCTGCATGTTTTGTGCACATGGATGCGTTTTTTTCCGCGAAAAAATGCATCGCGGTAAAAAAATGAGCATGTTCATTATTTTTGTGGATTTTTTGCGTTTTTCCCGCAATTCTATGCATTTGGGAAAAAACGCACAAAAAACGCATCAAAATCGTGGTAAAAACGCATGCGGATTTCTGGCAGAAATGTCCGGTTTTTGTCAGGAAAATTTCTGCAAGAAATCCTGACATGTGCACATACCCTGACACAGCACAGACCCAACACAATTGCCTCCTAGTTCTAATCTCAAACAACCTCCCTCCTCTCAGCTTACAAGGTGACTAATTACCAGGTAGGTATGTGCAGAAGCTGCTGGGCACTGCAGTCAGGACTTTTCAGTGACAGAGCTCCTCTGTTGAATTTGTGAGTGATCTCAGCAGAGCCTGGCTTCCTCCAGCAGAAGCTGCTTCACCAATAGTAAGACAGCAGGACAGGGCTAATATCAAGCTGTGAGTTCCTGCACTTTTGGGGTTTCTGTCTGTGGGCTGGTCAGACAGGAACAACCAGGGCCGTATTTGCCACTAGGCACGCGAGGGCACGTGCCTAGGGCGGCGACATTGCGGGGGGCGGCACCTGAGCAAGGTGTTTTGTTTTTTTTATGTCCCGGGTCAAAAACGCGACCGACGAAGCCCCGACCCCCCGCCTGCCGCCCCCCGCCTCCGAGTCCCACCCACCCTCCTTGAAGACGATACTCACCTGCTCCAGCCTCCAGCGATGCCTGGTCTCAGCGTCTGTAGCGCGTCGTGAGTGAGCGGTCACGTGGTACGTGGTGATGTCACCGCTGTGCACTGCTTTGCGGCCGGCCGGCACTCACACAGTCAGTGTGGGAAGCTGACGCCGGGGGACGTGACAGACATCGGAATGTGAGTATGTACTGTTTTTTTTTTTTTACTTTTACAATGGTTACCAGGATAAATATCGGGTTACTAAACGTGGCCCTGCACTTAGTAACCCGATATTTACCCTGGTTACCAGTGAACACATCGCTGGATTGGCGTCACACACGCCGATTCAGCGATGACAGCGGGTGATCAGCGACCAAAAAAAGGTCCTGATCATTCCCAGCGACCAACGATCTCCCAGCAGGGGCCTGATCGTTGGTCACTGTCACGCATAACGATTTCGTTAACGATATCGTTGCTACGTCACAAAAAGCGTGACGTTGCAACGCTATCGTTAACAAAATCGTTATGTGTGAAGGTACCTTTAGATCGGGTGGTCAGGGTCTTGTTTACAGAAGAAGATAATTGGGAAAGAGAATTATTATGAATGCCCATTTGCTGATTATCAGCCTGTGTAAATATGCGTTAAAGGAAAGCTGTCACATGAAAAAAGCTATTAACCTGCAGATATGGTGTTAATCTGCAAGTTAATAGCGTCCTTCACCTACCCGGCGCTAGCACTTAGACTCACACTGCTGAGAGGAAATAAACTTTATTCCTCGCGCTCAGGTTTTAATCAAAGGGGTGGCGCAGGTACGGATTCAGTCACCGCTCTGCGTATAGAGAACAGTAGCGGTAACTGCGCCCCCAGCACTGATTGACAGCAGGATCAGTTAAAACTGGCGTTCTCTATATATAGAGCTGTGAATTAACTCTCTCCAGTGTCACCCCTATGACGTAAGGGGTACACGTGACTCATGACCGCCTTTACTGACTTAAACGTCTAACCTTAATTACTTACTGCATCGGATCTCTTGTAAACTGCCTTATCGTAAGATCCCCTCCTGAATAACAACATTACACCAGATTTGGATTAAATGGCCACAGCAGCATTTTATTAAACATAAATACAACATGTAAACAATATCCCCCCAGGGAGTGGTGGTCCTCGAAGCCTTTACTGACTTAAACGCCTAACCTTAATTACTTACTGCATCGGATCTCTCGTAAACTGCCTTATCGTAAGATCCCCTCCTGAATAACGACATTACACCAGATTTGGATTAAATGGCCACAGCAGCCTTTTATTAAACATAAATACAACATGTAAACAATATCCGCCCAGGGAGTGGTGGTTCTCGAAGCCTCAAAAATAACCTTGCAGAAATTCAAATTGTGTACCTTGGCCTCCAGGCTTAGTCTTGCCTTCAGCCGCTAAGCACCAGCTCGGAGGCAGATAATGACCAACCCGGCCAAACCAACCGATTACCAAATCCTTTAATCAGCCCCTCCACGGGCTGATCTACCACATCCACTCGCAATCCACTCCGGGGAGTCTAGGACCCTAGAATCCGCCATTCCCCTCTTTCCACCAACTTCGAGGACCTCCCTCCCCCGCCACAAACATAAATGTTTTGACACCTCAAACATTTGTGTCCCTCCAAACCTTCAAACCCGTCTCAATTCCTTCCTGAACAGCGAGACACCACATGTCAACCCCGATTGCATTTAAATGCACGCCATCTGCCCTCCAATATTCACCCTTTCCGGATTCCAAATTTACATGACGCACTACCAATGCCCCATTCCGCACCATGAACCGAGATACCACCCTATTTACTTTTATTCTGGCCTTATTTATCCCCTCAATTGAGCGAGCACCTCGCCACAACTTCCTCGGGATAATATCGGTTCAGACAACTAACAACTTTGGAAACGCCGCCCAAAGTCTTAAAATGTCGACCTTTATGTCCTTTATCAATTCCCTACAGGTCCTTTTGCCCAAGTCATTCCCGCCCAAATGAATTACTACCTCATCCGGAGCTCCATCCAAACGAACAAACCGGTGGAACTCCGGCAAAAGCTGGCTCCATATCATTCCGCGTTTCCCGATCCACCACAGAATCGCTGTCTCTCTTGAGAACCCCAGTTGCCGCCCGTCCGGCCGAATTGCAGCCTGCAAAGCCGCCCAAAAAACGAAAGAGTGGCCCATGATCCACAACAGCCAGTGCTCGCAGCCTGAAATAGATAACACAACAATAAGAAAAAAACAATTCAACTATTAAACCATTAGACCAAGTTTGGGCGGATATAGGAAATTAATCTCGACTCCCACTGACCGATCTTTTTTACCACCTCCTCGCCCAGGCCCCTCCTGGCAGCTTCCGTCGCTGCGCCAATTCTAAATGAGTGCCCACTGTAATCCCCCGGTGAAATTCCCCCTGAAATCAAACATTTCTTAAAAACCGCTATGAACTGAAATCGAGATAAAAAGGAACAGTCCTCATGGACCAAAAGGGGGTTGGACAATCCTCCGCCCATCCCCATGAAAGCATTGACACATAAGAACGGGCATAATGGGGAACCGGCCACCCTAAATAACACCACTTTACAGCCTTTACCTTGACTGTCTGTCTTAGAAAATCAAAGCCGAATGACTACCCTATCATTATACACGTCCACGTCGTCCCTCAACAAACCACCTTTGGTTCTTTTAGAGCGGCTGACCAACTCCCCTAACCGAAAGGCTCCAAAGAATGCTAATGCGAAGGCCGCCTTAAAAAGAATTATTTCCCATTGCGATGAACAGACCGAAGCTAACTGATTGCCCAAAATTAACAATACCTCATATGATACCGGGTGTCTTTTATCGCTCACCGCCCAACTTTTTCTCCATCCCTTTAATGTCTGAACTACCAAAAAGACTTTGTGACGTCCTTAAGGCCCCGAGCCTTGAAACCGAATGCAATGCCCGCCAACAACTTGTTCAGTCTAGACACGGACCAATCTGACTCTTTAAAATGCCCAATCAACAACAATAATCTGCTCTCATCCTGTAGTCCCGCCCCTAGAGAAACACCCCACTCTTCCCAAGTACCCCATGCCTGCTGATACTGACTCCACGACCTAGCCGATAAAGAGTTCTGAAACAGATCATCTACTTGTAACGCCCACAGGGTGAGACAAGGTATAGTAGACTCACTAGACCAGAGGTGTCAAACTGCATTCCTCGAGGGCTGCAAACAGGTCATGTTTTCAGGATTTCCTTGTGTTGCACAGGTGATAATTTAATCACCTGCACAGAATGATTCCATCACCTGTGCAATACTAAGGAAATCCTGAAAACATGACCTGTTTGCAGCCCTCGAGGAATGCAGCTTGACACCTCTGCACTAGACCACTGATGGTGCAGTGGCGGCTGTATACCCGATACTCAAAAGACAGGAGAGTGGATCTCATAAACCAAAAGCTATTTATTAACAAAGTAAAAACAAAAAGGAAAACTGAGTCAGAGGGAAAGAACCTCTGGATCATAACACTGTACCACGTAGTGGAGCACCAGGCTAGGTGTACCCCTATACAGGGATTCCCCCGTCACAACACCAGGTGGCCTGAATGCCACGAAACCAGGACCAGAGGACGACCCGTACTGACAATCTGGCAACACAGTAGAATACTTGAGCCTGCTGGTGGAGAGAATCCCAGGAGCTCCATGAAGTCCAGAAAGGTTGATCCCACCGGTAGCTGGGTCAGGAGGGTTCCGTTAGAAGAGGCAAGACAACGTGAAGTGGGAACCGGAGAGACCAGAGGAGTCCAGAATGGGAATCGCCAGAAGAGGACTCTGTGAAAATAGAGGTATCATTAAGGTGCAGAGCACAGCAGAGTGTGGCCTGAAGCTGGGGCAACTATCCAGAGAATGAACACCTTGCCCAGGCACCTCCCATAAGGGGAGGGTGCTTTTTATGCACAGAGCATCATGACACAGACAGCCCTAATAGCGAACAGGTGTCCTGCTGTTTTAAGTATGTGCAGGAAGCGGGGTGCGGCTCCTAAGAGCATTTCCAGGATACCTGCCAAGAGGATGCAGGTTCTCAGCAGAGAAAGGAGCCGCTGAGCGTCTGAAGCCATGGACAGGGTGAGCAAAGCTGTGTAATAGGCGCCGGCCTCCCTGCGCAGCGGAGACCGGACCTGCAGCTGAGGGCATGACACTACTGCCCGCCAGGAAGCTTCCATAACTCCGCTGGGCACTCCCGGCCTGTCGACTCCGCCTGAGGTACCACTTCTCGAAAACGATCTCCCTGCAAGTGAGAAAGAGCAACAGAGACAGGGTTAGAAGCCATCGATCTGACCTCTGCCACAATCCACAAATTCAAAGATAAGCCCAAAAACACCAAACACGGCAAAATTTTTACTACCGCCGGTGAATCAGCCGACAGTGAATTTATCGCCATGGCAACCGCATCGGACCCACATGGAAAACTAATCTTCCTGTCTCGCACACTGTTACCCCATGACGACAACGCAACAACGATAGGGAACAAATGAGGAAGAACCTGATTTTGTAGCCAACCTTGCTCCCGCCAGAAACCAGGCCATTCAGCCAACAACCAACTGCCTCGAAAAAAACAAACCAAAACCACGATCACCCACCACGGCAATGATGAAACCCAAATCATCTGAATTCACAACCGGTTTTATCCAGATAGACTTTCCGTTGTAATTCTCCAAATTTGCCCATACTGCCAAATCTTCACGCAATTCCTTCTTTAGTCTGATAAAATGAACCGGAGTTCGAACGCCCCTGGTCCCCAACAACAACCTGCGGCAGAATGCCCTTCCCATCGGCATAATACGGCAAGCGAAGTTCAATTTGCCAAGCAAAGATTGCACCTCTCTCAGCTTCAATTTTTAGCACTACATGCCCTAGACACCTCTTCACTCAGAGCGCTAACCTTTCTATACCCAGAAAACTCAGAACAGTGACTGGACCCACAGTTTTGTCCGGAGCTAAAGGAACCCCGAAAATCTTGCACTCTCTCCATAGTGTGCAATGGCACCGAGCAATCGGTACTTTGAGCCGGGCCTATAAACAGGAAGTCATCCAGATAGTGAATGCAGGATTTCAAGCCCGACACGTCTTTCACCACTGACTCCAAAAAGGTGCTAAAAGTTTCGAAGTACGCGCAGGAAAGGGAACAACCCATGGGGAGACAGCAATCGACGTAAAAACCTCCATCCCAATAGCAACCCAGGAGATGCATACTCTCCGGGTGAACCGGTAGTAGCCTGAAAGCCGCTTCGATATCCGTTTTCGCCAACAGTGCGCCACCCACACATACCCGCACCCAATCCATAGCCGCATCAAATGAAGTGTAAATCACCGAACATAACTGAGGGTCAATTCCGTCATTTACGGAGGACCCTTTCTCAAAGGACAGATGATGAATCAATCTGAATTTATTGAGTTCCTTTTTTGGTACCACACCCAACGGGGAAACCCTCAGATTGCATATAGGCGCCACTGGAAAAGGGCCGGCCATCCTACCCAATTTAACTTCGCTTTCCAGCCTTTTAGCAACCACGTCAGGAAATTGCAGAGCCTATTTCAAATTTTTTGTGGAAAATTTATGTTCCGCATCCACGAATGGCATACGGAAACCATCCCGAAAACCTCTTTCTAACAAAGCTGCAGCTGGTTAATCTGGGTACCTGGCACCATCACGTCCAGACAAATTGGCGTAATTCCTTTTTTCAGAACCGTCTCCGCTTCTCTGTTTGCCACCCTTAAAACATTTGGATGACCCGTGCGGTCCCCCGCAAGTTGCACATTTATGCTTGAATTTGCATTTTCCCCCAAATTTACGTGACCCTTCATTGAATGCAAAGCACAGTCCTCTCTGCATTGCCGCTGAGTGTCCCGACTGCCCTGAACCCCCAGCGCTTCCAGGAAATTCTCTGGCTGCCTGACCCGAAGCGTGACGGGACCATAACCTTCATCCACAAAGCTATATCTTTGTGATCTCACCGAATACTGGGCCTAATGGCCTTCCGTTGCCGGAATTGCTCATCGTATCTGAGCCAACCTTGGCCCCCGTAAGACCGATAAGCTTCCCCAATCGCATCCATGTAACAAAAAAGCCCCGAGCAGTTCTTGGGGGACCTCTCACCAATCACACTCGCCAAAATGGCGAATGCCTGTAACCAATTAGAAAACGTCCTGGGAATCAGCCTAAAATGCCTTTTTTCTTCCTCCTCTTTTTTTTAAATCATCTTTGCGCATCCTGTCCAATTGAAAACGCTCTAGTGGTAATAAGGAGACTATTTCCACGTATTCCCCTTTCCAAATTTTTTCCCTAGTTTCACTTTTTAAGTGTGCCCCCAACGGTCCCTCGAAACAAACGTATACCTCCCCACGGGCCGCGTCATCCAAACGCACTGAGGTATCTTTTTCCGCTTCCCCTGCCTGACTGGCAACAGACATGCTAACTGAAGGTACGGCGGCACTCGTCGCCACAGCATCATTCCCCACGTTATCTGATGACATACTCCTAGAACTCATATCAGTGAACCCCCCAGAGAAGCCCTCAAACCCGAAACTTCCCCCGGATTCCCAAGCCATGCCGCAGAAGGAGAAGACCCCAGGTTTGAACCCACCGATCCCCATAGCGCCACCAGATCTCTAAGCCCGTGCATGATAAATCCTAACCCCCCCGACTCCCCCCATAAATACATCCCTACTAACACTGACAGAGGGAGCTAACACAGGGGTACATGAAAGAAAAGGATTGTCCTCACCTAGCTGCCCGAGTGCTGTGGACCCAGCAGCCGAAGATCCTGAAGCCAGACGTACATGCTCCTCTCCTGAGCTCTCTATCCGTTGGTCCCCGGGTAAGTCAGACGGCCGACTGCCGTCCTGTGACACCCCATCCGAAGGTGCAGGGTCCCTTGCTGCTGACGCCACCACTGTGGAGATGCCTGAGCCAGCGTAACGCTGCCCGTGCTGAGAAGTGCTCCTATCTGCAGCTGTGACATGGCCAGACCCTCTGGATGGACTCAGCCCCGGCCTGCGCTGGCTAGAGGAAGTCAGCCCTCCAGCTCCCTGCCCCGTCCCAGGCAAAGCGCTGCTGACAGGGCCGGCAGAACGCCGCCCGTTAGATGCCACACTGTTATGATAAGGTAATTCAGTACCACGATGGACATAGAGGTCAGAGCACATTCAGTGACCTGACAATAACCCAAAAACATAGAACGAGCTCTGAGACGTAGGAACTCTGCTGACCGCAATCCCTAATCCTCTCCAACCACATTAGAGGCAGCCGTGGATTGCGCCTAACGCTCCCTATGCAACTCGGCACAGCCTGAGAAACTAGCTAGCCTGAAGATAGAAAATAAGCCTACCTTGCCTCAGAGAAATACCCCAAAGGAAAAGGCAGCCCCCACATATAATGACTGTGAGTTAAGATGAAAAGACAAACGCAGAGATGAAATAGATTTAGCAAAGTGAGGCCTGACTTTCTGAACAGAGCGAGGATAGGAAAGGTAACTTTGCGGTCAACACAAAACCCTACAAAAACCACGCAAAGGGGGCAAAAAGACCCTCCGTACCGAACTAACGGCACGGAGGTACACCCTCTGCGTCCCAGAGCTTCCAGCAAGCAGGAAAAAACAAATAGACAAGCTGGACAGAAAAAACAGCAAACAAAATAGCAAAGCGGAACTTAGCTATACAGAGCAGCAGGCCACAGGAACGATCCAGGAGGAAACAGGTCCAATACTAGAACATTGACTGGAGGCCAGGATCAAAGCACTAGGTGGAGTTAAATAGAGCAGCACCTAACGACTTCACCACATAACCTGAGGAAGGAAACTCAGAAGCCGCAGTACCACTTTCCTCCACCAACGGAAGCTCACAGAGAGAATCAGCCGAAGTACCACTTGTGACCACAGGAGGGAGCTCTGCCACAGAATTCACAACACCACACGCTGAGAGGCCTGGGAATAAGGCCCCCGCCTCCTGGAATCGCCCGCTGCTCTGTGCCGAGCAGGCTCACCTGACCTGGCGCAGCCCGCCGCTCCTGGTCCCGACACCTGGTGAGTCACACGCGCCGAGGAGGAGGCCGACACCTCCCCTTGCTGCAGGCCCCGCCGTGCTGCCGGATTCATCCCGGCTCTGCCGCGGGCCGCTGCTGCACCGCCGCTCACGTCTCCTGCCGGAGGGTCCCTAGATACGGCGCCGGGCCAGAGGGGTGACGTCAGGGCTCAAGCGCGCCGGAAGCCTGGACCTCCGCGGCCAGCGTCCCTCTGCAGATACCTGGGCTGGTCCTGTCACCGCTCCGTCCAGAAGGCTGCTTATGGACTGCTGCAGCCATTCGGTGCCCTGTGTGCTGGACTGTTCACGCAGTCTCTGCAATAAGGCCTCCACGTCCATCACTGGGGATTTCAGCCACCGCCGGACCAGCAGGTGAGCGTGGCAGTTGCTGAGGTGAAATTGTCGGTTTCTTATCCAAATCACCCCCTCAGTAAGCTCCCCCCGCTTGCTCCTCCCTGCCTCATCCAAACCCTGCCCCCCCTCTGTCCAAATTCAAAAGTACACAGCCCAAGCAAACTATTTAACCCCGACTCACCCTTGCCCACCCTGAGGCTCTGCCATTCCCTGTGACCCCGTCATACTGGCCTCCTTTGAGGGCCAGGGGCCCAGTACGGCCTTTCCTTGACTGAAACCGGAACACTACCGGGAGCAATAAAATGAAGAAAAGCAGACAATCCGGGATCATTCATATGCATTCATCTCTTCAATAGTAGTGTCAAATCTCTTACTTTGCTATGTTACATAAATCACAGGACACTAAACAAAATGTTTCTTGGTAGAAATGAAGATCTTAATGACACAGTTGCGTATGATTTCTGCATATTATGTAGGAAGATGAAGGGGCACCAATTTTAAAGCTTTTCCATAAAGCAGCACTCACTCTGGGTGGATTGCTGCTTTGTCACTTATCTTTTCTGGTCTTTTGTGCGTATATTTGTTGGTATGTGGCATGTTCGCATTTGGGGAGCCTTTTACCTCTTTGATGTTTATTCAGATCTGGCCAGAAGGCTATGTTCCACATCTCTACTTTCAGCCATATTCACCTAATAGGCAAGCTCAGACGGAAGCTGCTATACTAGAAAAACCTGTTGTTCTAATAATGTGACAGTCACTCTTCCCCTCCCAAATAAACAGGAAAAGCTAAATGTGCTGTCAGTCATGAAAGCCTTGAACTGCTCCTACTGAAAACACCTGCTCAACAATGATACCTATGTCTGTATCTCTATATTACCTATACATAAAGAAAGTGGGAATAAATAGTGGAAGTGAGCATGCTCCAGTTCAGTTAAAGGGTGAAATTCAGTCATGCTGATCTTATCAGCCAGTGCTTTTCAGATTGAAAAGGCTCAGTAAATCCATGCAGTGTTCACAAAGGGTGCATTTGTGCCATATATTTGTGATATTCATAGTGCACATTACCACCATGGAGGCCAGACTTAAAAAGGAATTCCAGCAGCATTTGTGTATGGCCAAATAACACAGAGGACAATCGTATCGCAATGCTTGGACTGGTCATCGGCTCTCCTGACAAAAGCATGACAGCATGTATTTCTATGCAGCTGTCACACTCGGGTCAGGACAGCCGATGGTCAGTCCAAGCATTGTGAGTGATGCAATTGTTGTCCATGTTGTACAGCCATCTGACTGCGTCCTACAACGAATGACAGTAGCTTATCATAATGAGGCCTTTCAATAGATGTTCTCCAAAGGTATTCTAGTTATAAGTGTTTACACCTGTCGATTAGATAAGATATAAAGGCTAGATCGATGCTAACACAACAATAACCAAAATGGTGGACCTGGTCCTCCCATCCACAAGACCACAGCTTGGAGAAGTTTGATCAGAGGGGTAAAGCATAGCACTTATGGAAATAGCTGAATGCTGCGCAAGAGTTTCAAGATCATATACTCCACATGTAATCTTAGATGTTTCTATCACAATGGGGATCTATTTGTTGAGTTAATGGACATACACGTGCTTCTCACAAAATTAGAATATCATCAAAGAGGTAATTTATTTTGGTTCTTCAATACAAAAAGTGAAACTCATATAGAGTCATTACAAAGTGATTTATTTCAAGTGTTTATTTCTGTTAATGTTGATGATTATGTCTTACAGCCAATGAAAATCCCAAAAGTCATTATCTCAGTAAATCTCAGTAAATTAGAATACCTTATAACACCAGCTTGAAAAATGATTTTAAAATCTGAAATGTTGGCCTACTGAATTGTATGTTCAGTAAATGCACTCAATACTTGGCGGGGCTCCTTTCGCATCAATTACTGCATCAATACGGAGTGGCATGGAGGCAATTAACCTGTGGCACTGCTGAGTTGTTATGGAAGCACAGGTTGCTTTGACTTGTCTGGTGTCTTATCTCCCTCTTCACAATATCCCATAGATTATCTATGGGGTTAAGGTAAGGCGAGTTTGCTGGCCAATCAAGCACAGCAATACTGTGTGTTTAAGCCTGGTATTGAAAAATGAAAATAGTCAGCTCACCTTCGTTTAGGCCATTCATCATCTGTTCCTGCATGGATTGAGCAGTCAGTTCCAAGAAGGGAAAAAAAGGAGTATATCCAGCAGGAATGATGACTAAAATTTAAATTTATTGGTGCATATTAAAAAAATGTAATATTCTTATGGTAAACCACATAAAAAATCTAAAGTCCATTACAGCATATGCACATATACTGTAGCAGCGTTTTGCCAACGCATTTCGACTACTGTCTTAATTATGGCATGCATGAAATGAAACTGAATGTCTCTTTTGTTTCACTCTTGGGAGTTATCACAGCTGATTCTGCTCCTGTTAATTACCTCCGTATAACACCCCATGCTTGCTGCACTTATCTACTCTAAATGAAACTTATAGAAAAAAACACGTATTTAATGAACAAAAAACAACCTTTATTAAATGGTATAAAAACAGACAAGTTTAAAAATAGCCAACAGTGCTACTAGTGAGCCAAGAAAAACAGACAGGCATCACCAATGGATAGGCGGATAAATCACTAAGTGTGACAGATTAAATAATACATCCCTCAATGCATGACCTAAGTATACCAGGGTATAGAAAAATACTAGCCAAGGCTAATAGATTAATGGTACAAAAACCCCACAAAACAGGGCCAACGATCCCCTAATGCAAAGACTAAAACGATGTATATGTAACTGTGGGGTTAGGGTCAGTAATAAACTGAACTCCAGAAAAAATACCAGGGCCAAGGCTACAAAAAGTACATAATAATACAATCCCTGGAATCCTAAAGGTCAATAAAAGATAGTATACATGAGGAGATAATTACCAAATACAAAGTTAATCAGCATCCAAATGGTGATGTCAGGACCCCAATGCGCATTTCGGCGCTGTGCCTTCGTCAGGGGGAGTGGCATCACAACAAAAACATGACCTTTTTATACAGACAGTGGCCAATCAAAATACACGGTGTCAGAATTGTGCGACCGGAAGTTGGATCAAGGAGGATCATGGACCTTGTATTCATATGTGAAACAGAAAAGTGGACAAGGAGTATATTAGTGCAGAGGAAATATATAAATATCATGAAAATGATATATTAATAAGTACGAGTGAACATAAAAAAGAAAAACATATGAATAGGCAGCATGCATCCCTGTTTTACAATATATTTCTTTATATTCAGTACACATATACTATTAATGCGATTTATGTCATTAGCCTACCTGACTCTTATTTATATTTAATATTAGAGATGGCCGGCTTTGTAACTCGGTGGGCTGTGCGCACGCACATTGGTGTCCCGGGAGGTGTTGCCGGCGACGGCGTCTTTCTCTGGCTGTGGGCGGGTGTCATGGGGCGGTTACCTGCTCGCGCTTGTTTGCGCGTTGCTGGGCGCCGCTCTCTGACATCCCGCCCCCGGTCATGACGCTCTCTCCGACGTCAGTCTCCTTGGAGATGCCGGGCGCTGTGCGCCGCTAGTTACCACGCGAGTCCGGCGTCTCACTACAAGGTCCATGATCCTCCTTGATCCAACTTCCGGTCGTACAATTCTGACACCGTGTATTTTGATTGGCCACTGTCTGTATAAAAAGGTCATGTTTTTGTTGTGATGCCACTCCCCCTGACGAAGGCACAGCGCCGAAATGCGCATTGGGGTCCTGACATCACCATTTGGATGCTGATTAACTTTATATTTGGTAATTATCTCCTCATGTATACTATCTTTATTGACCTTTAGGATTCCAGGGATTGTATTATTATGTACTTTTTGTAGCCTTGGCCCTGGTATTTTTTCTGGAGTTCAGTTTATTACTGACCCTAAAGGTACCGTCACACTTAGCGACGCTGCAGCGATACCGACAACGATCCGGATCGCTGCAGCGTCGCTGTTTGGTCGCTGGAGAGCTGTCACACAGACAGCTCTCCAGCGACCAACGATGCCGGTAACCAGGGTAAACATCGGGTAACTAAGCGCAGGGCCGCGCTTAGTAACCCGATGTTTACCCTGGTTACCATCCTAAAAGTAAAAAAAAACAAACACTACATACTTACCTACAGCCGTCTGTCCTCCAGCGCTGTGCTCTGCACTCCTCCTGTACTGGCTGTGAGCACAGCGGCCGGAAAGCAGAGCGGTGACGTCACCGCTCTGCTTTCCGGCTGACCGACGCTCACAGCCAGTACAGGAGGAGTGCAGAGCACAGCGCTGGAGGACAGACGGCTGTAGGTAAGTATGTAGTGTTTGTTTTTTTTTACTTTTAGGATGGTAACCAGGGTAAACATCGGGTTACTAAGCGCGGCCCTGCGCTTAGTTACCCGATGTTTACCCTGGTTACCAGTGAAGACATCGCTGAATCGGTGTCACACACGCCGATTCAGCGATGTCTGCGGGGAGTCCAGCGACCAAATAAAGTTCTGGACTTTCTTCCCCGACCAGCGACAGCACAGCAGGGGCCTGATCGCTGCTGTGTGTCACACTGGACGATATCGCTAGCGAGGACGCTGCAACGTCACGGATCGCTAGCGATATCGTCTAGTGTGACGGTACCTTTACCCCACAGTTACATATACATCGTTTTAGTCTTTGCATTAGGGGATCGTTGGCCCTGTTTTGTGGGGTTTTTGTACCATTAATCTATTAGCCTTGGCTAGTATTTTTCTATACCCTGGTATACTTAGGTCATGCATTGAGGGATGTATTATTTAATCTGTCACACTTAGTGATTTATCCGCCTATCCATTGGTGATGCCTGTCTGTTTTTCTTGGCTCACTAGTAGCACTGTTGGCTATTTTTAAACTTGTCTGTTTTATACCATTTAATAAAGGTTGTTTTTTGTTCATTAAATACGTGTCTTTTTCTATAAGTTTCATCTCACATTCCACGTAGAACGATATTTTATCCATTTATTTGGACACACTTAGATATATATTATATATAACTTATATATACGGTATATTTTTATATAATTCTGTTACTATCACATGATATATTTTTTTCGGTGTGTCTTATAGCAAGGATTATCATCTGTTACTCTACTCTAAACTAGACTGCAAGAAAGAATAAATACAAAAGATGTGTAACCACACGTGCATTAAAAACATTGAGAAAAAATATATGTATGTATATGGACGTGCACGCAAATAATTTTTTAATTAATACTGCAAGATCAAGTCTTGTCTATGGTTCAGACCATGTGGATTTCACCCTGGAAATGAGAAATTCGCATGGTCTGAACCATAGACAAGACTAACAAAAAGAGAAAAATATGCGGCACTCACCCGTCTTTGTGCTGAGCATTCGTGTTCTTTATTGGAATAAAGTCGTAGAATGATTATACATCCATTAAAACATCAGGTACATGTGAGGGTGCGGTATTGGAGAAAGGACGACGGCCGTTTCGCACACTGAGTGCTTTATTCCAATAAAGAACACAAATGCTCAGCACAAAGACGGGTGAGTGCCGCATATTTTTCTCTTTTTGCTTGGACTTATATTCAGCTTATATGCTTGGTATGCAGAGCACCTTATACCCACCAGCTTCGTGGCACCTGCAGTTCGGCTTCTCATCAGAGTCTTATTCCATTAGAACTAGTTTGCCTCTAGTGCCGTTCATTTCATTCACCGTTTATCTGCATAGACAAGACTTGACCTCAAGCAGCTTGGATTGTGTGCCTCTCCACTCTTCCTCCAGACTCTGGGACCTTGATTTCCAAATGAAATGCAAAATTTAGTTTAATCTGAAAAAAAAACTTGACCACCGAGCAACAGTCCAGTTCTCTTTCTCCTAGCCCCAAGTAAGACGCTTCTGGCATTGTCTATTGGTCAAGAGTGGCTTGACATAAGAAATGTGACACTTGTAGCTCATGGTCTGGATTCGCCTGTGTGTTGTGGCTCTTGAAGAAATGACTCAAGCAGCAGTCCACTCCTTGTGTTGTGAATCTCCCCACAATTTTTAATGGCCTTTTTTTCTTAACAATCCTTTCAAGGCTGCGGTTATCCCTGTTGCTTGTTCATCTTTTTCTACCACACTTTTTCCTTCCACTCAACGCTCCATTAATATGCTTGGAAACAGCAGTCTATGAATAGCCAGCTTTTTTTAGCCTACAGAAACAGACTAAGGAACCTTTTTAAATGCTTAGGAAGCCTTTGTTTTTGTTAATTATTCTAATTTACTGAGATAATGACTTTTGGGTTTTCATTGGCTGTAAGCCATAATCATCAACATAAACTGAAATAAACACTTGCAATAGATCACTTTGTAATGACTCTATATAATATATGAGTTTCACTTTTTGTATTGAAGAACTGAAATAAATTAACTTTTTGATGATATTCTAATTTTGTGAGAAACACCTGTATGTTCTCATTCTTATTGTTCCATAACATTGATTTCAATGGAGAAGGTAATCACATCTGCGAATGACTTATTAGTTTATTTTGGGAAAGGTGGTACTGTAATAGGAAAGCCCAGTGATAAATTATTGGAAATGTCCAAACATAAATTCAGAGTATGCCCTGGTCTAGTCTGTTTTGAGGACATGACAGTGCTGGTTCCAATGACAGCCAGTTCCTGCACCCATCCATGATGCAGATGAGAATATGGACCCCCACATGTGCACAATCGTGTCTGCAATGGCAGCACTTTTTTGAATGTAGCCTACCTCATATCATAGCACAAGACAGTGGGACCATAGTCCACTTTTTAACAATAAAAACAAAAAATACGGTACATTTTTTAAAACAAAAGTGTGTCTATCATTGGATGAGGAACTGCAATTGTATCTGAGTATTTCCGGCATGTGCAATATTTGATTCCAGCTCAAACATTGTTGAGTTACAACCTGCAGGTAGAATAACATTTCAGGCAAATAAATGTACAAACAGAAGCTCACCAAAATAATGTAATGTTAAAAGATAATTTTATAGAATGCAGTTTAAAAATATTAGTAAAATCACATATACAACATAGACAATCTCAAGCAAAATAAGATAGCCTACCTACAAGGGTTAATTATGAATCCCATATATCAACCATGTGTAGGATTGACTCAACCTACTGAATCCCTGCCTTGCCGTGGAGGTTAGCACCCTAGGTTTGCAAATGGTTCCCCAGCTTACCGAATGCTAGTTTTGGGGTTCCATATTAGGCCCTTACCACCTCACACCACAAAAACAAGCCTACCTACATTAAGTGTCACATATCAAATGTAACACTATGGTCAAATTCTCTGTGAATTCTGAACTGGAAAGGGAATTGGCAGTGGTCCACATATATATATAGTACTAATTCAAACCTTTACTAGTACATGCAATATATAATGGTATCATGGTAACCAGTATTCACTAAAGTGTCATATAATAGGTCTCTAGTGCCGAACAAACTGTATCCCCAAGGTAATAATTATATAACAAGAGATCACCAGGAGTGGTCCATAGTATCCAAGCCTCGTAATGGTACTCAGCACTCCGTAGTAAGATACTACAAAGGTTCACAGTGTTTTTGACTAATAATCAGCACTCCAGGAGTCCATACTAAATGCGCTGGAAATAAATAATGGTAAACAGCACTCCGTGAAATAAGTATATGTACACAGTATCCAAAACTCATAATAAGTAGTATCCAGAACTTGAAGTGTTTCCGCCTCACAAGAAGGTTCTTCAGGAGTAATATAGTGGACATAATAATGATAAATGCGTTTCAGTTATGCGTGTCAAGCAAAACGCGCAGGTGCAAAAACTATTAAAAACAAAACTGAATGATGAGTCTCTTCCCGAAGTATGTACATTGCATTTCAGTTATGTGCATCATACAAAGTGCGCATGCGCATTAGGTAAGAAAGATAAAGATGACAAACTGGGTATCCAGCATGACATGCATGCACAGAAAGGTGTCAACACACAGAAAAAGTGATGAATGAACAAAAGAGTTTGAATGGGAACTGTTGTAACTATATAATGAAATCATATATGTACCCCCATGGTAAATGGGAACTGCAATAACTATATAATGAAATAATACTATATATACTCGATAGTCAGGTGGAGGGGCGATAGGAATAATTAGCTTATGTTAAGATAATAAAGACAAAGTTCTAAGATAATCAGTAAATGAAGATGTTACCATCACAATTAAACATTTGCTGATTCATAGTCCAGCTGAGGTAGCCCTGTATATGACAGTATACGCTCTCACAGATAAAGGAGAGGTAGGCAAGACAAAAATAAATATGGTACCTATTTCAGTCAATGTATTTTGGTCAGGCCTCTTTACTAGGAATCCAGTAAGGTAGGTATATTTATCCGCAAACATAAAAGAAAAAAAACGAAAAAAAAACCCACATCCTTATGGGATGCGAGAGTCAACTAGATAAAGCATTCAAAATGCAGCTGTTCATGTAGACCTTTGGGGGTGACCAAATCCCTGAAATATGTCTATTGTGAGACACCCAATGTGAGACTAATAGCAGAGTTGTTGGAAGAGAGCTCCAGGGATATTGGTGCAGGACCCTTCACTGACCTTAGACGTGCGAGTAGTAGGAGGTCACCAGGAGATGAAATTACGACTGTCAAAATTTTATCCAAATTGGTTATTAAAGACCTAAGGAAATTAAGTTCTAAAAACAGGGGATTTTCATCCACTTTACAGCCCCAGTAAAGGGCCTCAGACTAATTAGTAAGCAATGATAGCTTTAACCCTTTAGTGACCAAGCCAATTTTGACCTTAATGACCAAGTCAAATTTTTGAACTCTAACTAGTGTCACTTTATGTGGTTATAACTCTGGAATGCTTTTTTTGTGACACATTGTAGTTTGTTAGTGGTAAATTTATTTGTGAAAATTTCTGAATTCTGGCAAAAATGTAGAAAATGTTGCAATTTTCAAACTTTCAATCTTTATATCCTTAAACTAGTTAGTCATGCTGTACAAAATAATTCATAAATAAAATTTCCCATATAACTACTTAACATCTGAATTATTATATACATATTAAAGATTGCCTTGCGCAGCCGTGTACTACGGAGGACAGATAATGAACTTCAATCCAATATTGCGGCCAGAATGCAGCCAGCGGGTAAGGAAAGGGTGAATCAAACACCTGAAAACTCCGCAAATATGACCGAAAACCGGACCCGCCAAATTCAGGTGACAGGTTCCCTTTAAATATCAGAAACCTTCCACAAGTGGGAGCATTTTGGAAACTACAACCCTCCAGGATTTTATCCAAGAGTATAGTAAGCATTTTGAACCCACCGGTACTACACAGAATTTGATAGCATTAGGATGTCATATTGAATATTTTCATTTTTTTTTTAACTAAAATGTTTTAGCCCCAAAGTTGTAATTTTCACAATGGGTATAGGAGAAAACGCAACCCATAATTTGTTACACAATTTCTGCCGAATGCGATTATACCCCATATGTTGCTAAAAACGTCTGTTTGGTCACATGGCAGGGCTAGGATAGGAAAGAGTGCTATTTGTCTAGAATAGAATGTGAATGCCTTGCTGCATTTGGGGAGCCCCTGACAACATTTATGGAGCATGGTGTAGTGCCCCATACATTGTGCCCAGCTTGTGCTTCAGGTGATAGGCACTCCGTAAATTAAGTGCTAAGTATAATAATGTAAAACATGTGGTCGCTTACTACACTTTAGGCACAATTGGAGATTTTGGATTTATGCATTTGGGAGACTTCACTGGATTTTATTTGAGGTGCATGTCGCTTTTCCAGTGTCTTTGTTCTACCAGTAACGTGGGAAATCCCTATAGTTCCAGTGACATGACAGACCTGTGTGGCCATTGGTTTTGAGAGGGATAAATTAGAGTTTTTATTGGTAACATTTTGTGGTACATAATAATTTTTGATCACTTCCAGAATAAGGCTGAGCACCTATGTCGTGGTTACAGTGTAAATCCCTCAAAAAAGTGATTCAGACAAAATCTCTAACGGAATCACTCACCATAATGAGGCATATAGACACACTTTGTACTCGTTTTGGTGTCTGTTGCAGTAGTATCCATCTTTTTTGGCATGCACAGAACTGTGGTCACCCACACTTGTGCACTAAAAAAATGCCTAAAATGATGGAACACTGCCAGAACAGAGAGGAGGCGGAATCCAAACTGAATCCATCTGCCTCAGAAGAAAGTAGTTCCGTCGGGGGTTTTGGCTGAAAAGCGGATTTTGGGGAATTTACATGGAAACACCGATGTAAGCGCTCAGCAGAGAGCGCAAGATAATTATGAACCTTATTCCAATTTTTGGGAACTATAATGAACAAATAGACAGCAGTACAGGAATAGTTCTTATTTTTAGTTTTGCGTGGTTCACCGAGCAGTATAAGTGATAAGGTGGATTTATTCTTTGGAGTGGCGTGATTACAGTGGAAATCAGATTTATATAGTTTTTTATGTTTTGCTGCTATCACACATTAAAAATGCTTTTTTATAAAAAGTAGGTTTTTTGGTACCATTATGGGGTACATAGTATTTTTTTATCAAATTTTCAGACACAGAATGAACAAAAACCAGCAATTCAGTTATTGGTTTTCTTTTTGTTGTTCACCATACAGTAAGGCTATGTGCACACGTTCAGGATTTCTCGCAGAAAATTCCTGAGAAAAACCGGACATTTTCTGTAAGAAATCCGGAAGAAATCTGCATGCGGTTTTGACGCGTTTTTTTCCGGACACTTCCCAATGCATTTTGTAGTGGGAAATCCGCAAAAAAACGTAATGAACATGCAGCGGTTTTTACCGCGATGCGGTTTTGTCGTGGAAAAAACCACATCATGTGCACAAAACATGCAGAATTCATTCTAAATGATGGGATGCTTATTGTATGCGTTTTTTTTTGCGGTTTTATAAAAACCGCGAAAAAAACGCAATGTGTGCACACAGCCTAAAAGTGATAACACCAATTTGGTCGTTGGCTCAGTAGGATTATAGCTATACCAGATTAATTAAGGTTATGTGCACACGTTGAGGATTTCCTGCAGAAACGCTGCAGATCCGCAAGTGATTTACAGTACAATGTAAATCAATGGTAAAAAAAAATGCTGTGCTAATGGTGCGGAAAATTCCGTGCGGAAACTCTGCGGATTAAAAGATGTAGCATGTCACTTCTTTTTTGCGGATCTGCAGCATTTTTGTACCCATTCCATTATAGAAATCCGCATGGGGTAAAAAACACAGTAAATCCGCAGAAAATCCTCACAAAATCCGCAGCAAAACCGCACAAAAAACGCGTCAAATCCGCACCTGCGTTTTCTGCCAAGGGTTGCAGAATCCGCACCAGAAATTCCTAAGCCTAATCTGCAACGTGTGCACATAGCCAGGGGCGGATTATCAGAGGGTCAATGTGGGCGGTAGCCCAGGGCCCAGTGGGGTGGGGGGGGGGGCCCTTGGCTACTGTACAGATTGACCCTCTGATAATCCGCCCGAGTGTGACTGTGAATGCCCGCCTGCATTTATGTGCCCCCGGACCCGGTGGGCAGAGAGAGAGGGCCTGCATCGGGCCCCGTCTCATCTGCTCACCGGGCCCCTTCCGGCGCTGCGGCAGTTTCCTATTGACGTGCGGGCGCGCGCCCGCACATCAATAGTTAACAACAGCCGCCAACCAATTGGAGGCTGGCAGCTGAAGTCGGCCGCAGCACACACGTCGCCGGCGTCTGACGTCATTGTCAGTCGCCGGCGAGTGTGCGCTGCTGGAGGGAGCTCACCACCTGGAGCGCTGGTCAGGTGAGGAGACTGTTTGTTTTTTGATAACCTAACGGTGGACACATTGGGGGCAATGCTGGAGGACACACTGGAGCGATGCTGGAGACACTGGGGCAGATTGCTGGACACACTGGGGGCAATGCTGGAGGACACACTGGGGCAGATGATTGCTGGAGACACTGGGGCAATGCTGGAGACACTGGGGCAGATTGCTGGACACACTGGGGCAATGCTGGAGGACACTGGGGCAGATTGCTGGAGACACTGGGCAAGATTGCTGGAGACACTGGGGCAGATTGCTGGAGACACTGGGGCAATGCTGGAGACACTGGGGCAGATTGCTGGACACACTGGGGCAATGCTGGAGGACACACTGGGGCATATAGCTGGAGACACTGGGGCAGATTGCTGGAGACACTGGGGCAATGCTGGAGACACTGGGGCAATGCTGGAGACACTGGGGCAATGCTGGAGACACTGGGGCAGACTGCTGGACACACTGGGGCAATGCTGGAGGACACACTGGGGCAGACTGCTGGACACACTGGAGCAGATGATTGCTGGAGACACTGGGGCAATGCTGGAGACACTGGAGCAATGCTGGAGACACTGGGGAAGATTGCTGGACACACTGACGGCAATGCTGGACATACTGGGGCAGATTGCTGGACACACTGGGGGTAATATACTGGAGACACTGGGGCAGATTGCTGGACACACTGGGGGCAATGCTGGATACTCTGGGGCAATATGCTGGACATACTGGGGAAGATTGTTGAACACACTGTGTGGGGGCAATGCTGGATACACTGGGGCAATACTGGATACACTGGGGCAATGCTGGAGACACTGGGACAGATTGCTGGACACACTGGGACAGATTGCTGGACACACGGACAGATTGCTGGACACACTGGGCAATGCTGGACAATTGGACATACTGGGGCAGATTTGTTGTGAATTCTGTGGCAGAGCTCCCTCCTGTGGTCACAAGTGGTACTTCGGCTGATTCTCTCTGGGAGCTTCCGTTTGTGGAGGAAAGTGGTACTGCGGCTTCTGAGTTTCCTCCCTCAGGTGATCTGGTGAGGTCGTTAGGTGCTTCTATACTTAACTCCACCTAATGCTTTGATCCATGCTTCCTGTCAATGTTCCAGTGTTGGACTTGTTTTTCCCTGGATCATTCCTGTGGCCTGCTGCTCTGCATAGCTAAGTTCTTCTTTGCTATTTGTTTGCTAATTTTTCTGTCCAGCTTGTCTAATTGTTTTGCTGGAAGCTCTGGGACGCAAAGGGTGTACCTCCGTGCCGTTAGTTCAGTACGGAGGGTCTTTTTGCCCCCTTTGCGTGGTTTTATTTAGGGTTTTGTGTAGACCGCAAAGTTATCTTTCCTATCCTCGCTCTGTTAAGAAAGTCGGGCCTCACTTTGCTGAATCTATTTCATCCCTACGTTTGTCTTTTCATCTTAACTCACAGTCATTATATGTGGGGGGCTGCCTTTTCCTTTGGGGTATTTCTCTGAGGCAAGGTAGGCTTATTTTCTATCTTCAGGCTAGTTAGTTTCTCAGGCTGTGCCGAGTTGCATAGGCAGAGTTAGGCGCAATCCACGGCTGCCTCTAGTGTTGTTTGGAGAGGATTAGGGATTGCGGTCTGCAGAGTTCCCACGTCTCAGAGCTCGTTCTATTATTTTGGGTTATTGTCAGATCACTGTATGTGCTCTGACCGCTATGTCCATTGTGATACTGAATTGCCTATCACAACACAGATTACTGGACACACTGGGGGCAATGCTGGACATACTAGGGCAGATTGCTGGACACTGGTGGTAATATGCTGGACACACTGGGGCAGATTGCTGGACACACTGTCTGGGGGCAATGCTGGACACACTGGGGCAATATGCTGGACATACTGGGGCAGATTGCTGGATACACTGGGGGTAATATGCTGGACACACTGGGGCAGATTGCTGGACACACTGTCTGGGGGCAATGTTGGACACACTGGGGCAGATTGCTGGACACACTGGGGGCAATATGCTTTAGTCAGACACTGGGGCAGATTGCTGGAGACACTGTCTGGGGGCAATGCTGGACACACTGGGGCAGATTGATGGACACTGGGGCAATATGCTGGACATACTGGGGCAGATTGCTGGACACACGGGGGTAATATGCTGGACACACTGGGGGCAGGACTGGAAGCATGGGCAGAATGTAGACACGGGGCATGATTGGAGACATGGGGCAGAATGAAAGACATGGGGCAGGATTGGATCATGGGGCAGGATGGATACGATGGAGACAGATGGAGCAGGATGGGGAGATCATATGGTGTAGAATGGATACTCATGAGTGCAGGATGGGAGAACATATGGCTGGAGCCAGGAATGAGACACAAGGGGCCAGGATGGGGAATATTATTACCATAGGGGCTCATTAAGGGATATTATTACTGCAGTGATATTTATTTTATTTTTTGAGTATACTGTTTTAAATGGGGGGCGGTCCTGTTACTGTGCAGAGTGACACTATATCACCTTTTTTTCTTCATGTGGTGTAATGTAGAAGTTGTGAAAAATTAAGTAATGTGTTCTGCAAGCGGAGCACGAGATAACTGTTATTTCCTGCAGCAACGAGTCCTGGCTGGAAGAAATGATGGCGGTCTGTGCTGAATGAAAGATGAAGGACTTCACCTAGAGACGTCACTGGTGAGTCAGTGTTACCTATACACTGACACTATACACTGTATACTATATACAGAGGTCCTGTGTACAATGTCACCAGTGATCACTGTATTACCTATACATTATATACAGAGCTCCTGTGTATAATACCACCAGTGATCTCTGTATTACCTCTACACAGACACTGCAAACTAAGTACAGATCTCCTGTGAATACTGGCACTTATTGTGATACTATTGTGTTTTTTTTATTTTTTATTACTGATCAGTATTATAGTATTCAGTCACTATGTGGTGGTAATATGTGATCTGGAAACGGTGTTGTGGTATTTGTCCCTTGTATGGGCTATTTAGTCACAAAGTGGTGGTAATATGTGGTCTTGACATGGTGTGGTGGTATTTGTTCCTTGTATGTGATATTATACGATCACTGTGGTTGTAATTTGTGGTCTGGTCATGGTGTGGTGGTATTTGTTCCTTGTATGTGATATTATTGGTCAAAATATACCTAAATTGTATTGCAGATTTTAACAAATATTTAATAGGTTACAGTAGAGTAGGGCCCGGCCATTTTTCTGGAATAATCTGGTTCGGGTATATCATGACCCCCGTCACATGACCCCCGTCACATGACCGGGGGGGCCCACAGTGTCTGAACAGCCAGGGGCTCTGGCTACCCTTAATCCACCCCTGCACATAACCTAAGTGTTTTTTAAAGCTTTGCTAATTTTACACAGTAAAAACATTATTTTACCAACATTAATTTGTGTTTGTATTGCCATATTCTGAAAGCTGTAACTTTTGTTTTTTCAATAGGCCATTTTAGGTATTGTTTTTTACGAACAGTTCAGCGGTTTCATTTATACAATTTATTTCTATATGTGACTTTTTGATCACGTTTTATTCACTTTTTTGTGAGTCCGTATGATGAAAAAGCAACATTTTTTGTCATGGTTTTTTTTACGGCGTTCGCCATACAGAATATATAACGTGACTATTTTAAAGATCTGGACATTCCAGATGTGGCAATATCAAATTATGTGTACATTTTATTTATTTTTGTTTTAACACAATAGCTACATTTTGCATGGCGAAATAGCTTTTCATGATTTGTGTGTGCTTTTTTGTGGGTTTTTTAAAACTTTTTTACATATTTTATGTAACTTTTTTTTTAACTTTTCCACTTAGTCCCATTGTGAGATATGTATATCTTTCATTTTGATCTCAGGTCTCATACACTGCAGTGCTCATGTATTTCAGTGCAAGAGACTTGTCAGTGACTCACTGGCTGTGCCTGTAAGACAATTCCAAATTCGGGTCAGGCAGCACAGGATCAGAAGATGAAGCTGAGGTCAGAGTCAGAGATGTCAGACAGGATGGGTAAAAAAGCTGGGGCAGTAATGGTAAGTGGAATAAGGCTAGGTTCAGATTGCGTTAGTGCAATCCGTTTAGCGCCTAGCGCTAGCGGATTGCGCTAACGCAATGTGTTGTAAAGGGGTCACGTTAAACGTCCCTGATCTCCGATCTGCGCGAGCGGGGAACGGACCGCGGGTGCGCCTCGGACGCTGAAAGCAGCATCCGCGGTGCGCCACAAAACACCGACACATCGCTAGCGTGTGCCGAAAATGGCACGCGCCAGAGATGCGCGTCCCCGTTGCTGTTAATGGGCGCGCTAACGGACGTGTTGCACGGCATTAATTTCGCCGTGCAACGCTGTCTGTTAGCGCGGTCCCATTAACGCAATGGGAACCTAGCGTAAGGAGGAACGCATTAACTAAGAGAGCTAAGAAGATAGGAATCAATGTCGGAGTGGGATGAGGGGGAGTGGTAGGCATCACCTACAGAAAATGTAGAGTAATCTGGGTCTAGTTAATACATAGCGCCTTTACTTCCCTCTGATGTGCTGGAACATGGCTAGACAATAGACGTATAGGCACATTTGAGTGTGTTGGATGCTCTTCTAGCTGCAACCCAGGCTCGGGAAGCCGAACCAGTCGCGGGAGGAATGACTGCGGACCACCGAGTTGCTCAGACTCGTCAGGAGACCTTGAGTCCCACCCGTTCTCGGCCGAGAAGGGTGGTGTGCGAGGTAAAGCCGTTACAGTCACAGAAGTAAACCTCGAAACCCCGAACATGTAAATAGTTAACTGTTGGTTTCCTGCTCTTTTTGCTGCTTCAACCCGTAGGGGTTAATGAGTCCTCCTGAGAGCCATAGAGAGATGGTTGATAGGTCTCATGTTGTGAACTGAAGAAGAGATGCAGTAGGCCCAGACAAGTAGCTAGGCGGTCCTGCATATGTGAAGTCAGAGAAATAAAGAAAAAGTTAGATTTGTACTATAGCGTTTTATAGTAAGCCTTTAGTGGGTTCAGCCTATACACCCTTAAAGGAAAAGTTAAATTATTGTTCAAAATTTGCACTTAGTAGGTAGAATACCCGGCTGGGTAATAGAAATTATTTATAGTCAGTAGATTAGAATGTTATTTAAAATATTTACATATGTTTCTGTTTGTAACGTTCACGTGACCTCACCTCCCATAAAGGGAAGCATTGTTATATTTACTTGTTCAAAGCATTCCAAAATTTTGTATGTCTTTTTCTAACATGTATTGTTGTTCTTCTTTTCCCAGTCCGGGAGCACTGGATTTAACAGGGGGGAGTGCAGCGCCCCAGAGTCCTGGTCGTTGCAGTAATGTCGCTCTGCCACTAAGGGGAGTGATGTTATGTCTAATTGCACTAAAGGAGTTCACCTGACCAGGTATCACAGTCACACATTACACTTCACACTCTGGCCACCAGGGGGAGCAAAAGGCACTATGTATTAGGCCACTCCTCACACTTTGGTAAAACTGGGGGTTGGATAGGAAGTTAGTTAGAACGCAGCCTGGGAGTGCTCCAGGGAGGACCTGTCAGGGGTGGGTTCCTGGCAGGTTCCTAGCAGAAAGGACAGAACGTTACGGAGCCGCGCCTGCACTACCTTGCGGCAGCATCCTAAGGAAGGACACGAAGCGAAGGATATTGTGGAGAAGTGAGAAACAAGATCACAGCACAAAGGAGAACCAGTAGGAGTCGTGCCCCGAGATCGGCAACATCCTACCGAGGCGCGTAGACGGAATGCCAAGGAAGTAACTGACTCCAAGCATTACTTCAAACAGCGGCAGGACAGTTGATTATAGGTTGGCTGTCTACCTTACATCACCTAAGCAGACATAGGGGGCAAACATGGAGAGGGGCGTCTCTAGGGTCCCAGAATAGCTCCGAGCCTTCCCGTCAAAAAGGTGCGTCCTAGCCAGATATACTTGGGGACGGAGAGAGAAAGAACGAATACGAAAGTTGTGAGGACTATCCCGAATGCTCAGCAGGGAAGAACTACAACACACAGGCGCTAGTTGGTAGGCACTGATTTCCACCTGCAAAGGGAACTCTGGATGTGCCTCCGGACCGGCCGGTCTCAGGCAGCGCTGTTAGCAGTGCTCTGGATTGCGGACCCCGAAGTCTTCAGTAAAAAGGTAAAGAGACTGCAACCCTGTGTCCTCGTTATTAACGGCAACTCGCATCATCACCACCTACACTACTGGGAAGCCCTGGGGATATACTTCACCTGTGGGAAGGTATACCATCTAGCTGCCATAACACCACCCCTGTGGGCCCCAAGCAGCGTCGGTCACCCTGACCAAATACCACAGGTAGCATCACGAAACCTTGACCGTCTTTCATCACCCTTTCATTGGACGCCCCTTAGCAGGGTCACGGACCGGGTCCAGCCACCATGACAACCCTAGAACCGAGACAGAGAGGACCGGTACCGAGTACCCTGCGGCTCTGCGTCTGGGGGCGATCCAACTTGGCATCACAAACAGAATCGTACTTAAGCCTGAAGAATCAAGTCATGTGTGCTTTGGAACGGTGTTGGAATTGTGCTTGAACTGTGACTTATTGCAAAGACTGTGCATTGCTAACTACCGTAAAGATTCCCGCCAAAACTGCCGCCATTACAGCGCCACGAGGAGCGCAGGAGAAGGGCGTGGAGTTGTGGGCGAAAACGAACCGAGAAGCGTGAAAAGTAATGGCCGCCCAGTCTATTTTTGCATCTTGGAGACGTGTCCGTAAGCAGCAGAGACTCGCCTCCTGCTTCTCTATGGAGGGCGGGAGCTATGAAGACGGGGCCGCCCCCGAAAAAGGGCGTGGGAGGAATATGAAGAAGACGAGACTGACATGGCGACCCCCAGGCGTCCACGTGGAAATACCCCAGCCCGGTATGATCCCTCATCGGGGGGAGAGGACCCCGGTCCACTAGCGCAAGAAGGACCTGGTGCGCAACCGCTGGGAAGCGGGATGGACATGATCAGGGTCCGGCGGCTGGTCACCCGCAGGAGGAATGCTCGGGAGGAAGCACAGTCCGCCTCACTGACGACCCCGGCCTCCCCGTCCGAATCGTGGATCGGCCGAGGTCGGCGCGGTCCCCATACAGGTACCGAAACCAAATGGGCCCCTGGGGTCCGTCTATCCCCTTTAGCTCATCCATTGCATGCTGCGGCTGCGGGGGGTCCAGTTGCATCGCTGCCCCATCATGGATCGAGGGGACCGGACCTTAGGATCCTCACATGAGAGGAGTACCAGCAGCACCGATTGGTGGAGTGGAAGGAGGAAACCAAACCCGGGGCCCTGCTCGACTTGTGGGAAGACCCTCTACCACAGTGGGGAATTGCAGTCCTCTTCAACCCCCAGGAGGGGAGGGGAGTCATCCAAGAGATCGGGACGCCATTGACGGTGCGTGTCACCCGGGATGAGGTGGAACCCTGCTACGGACAAGCTGACCGTGACTTACGACATGGAGATGCGGTAACCTACACCCGATGGCAGAGAGGAGCTGGCTGGTGGGCCCACGGCGTCCAAAGGTGCGCAGCTCTTCTAGCTGCAACCCAGGCTCGGGAAGCCAAACCAGTCGCGGGAGGAACGACTGCAGACCACCGAGTTGCTCAGACTCGTCAGGTGACCTTGAGTCCCACCTGTTCTCGGCCGAGAAGGGTGGTGTGCGAGGTAAAGCCGTTACAGTCACAGAAGTAAACCTCGAAACCCCGAACATGTAAATAGTTAACTGTTGGTTTCCTGCTCTTTTTGCTGCTTCAACCCGTAGGGGTTAATGAGTCCTCCTGAGAGCCATAGAGAGATGGTTGATAGGTCTCATGTTGTGAACTGAGAAGAAGAGATGCAGTAGGCCCAGACAAGTAGCTAGGCGGTCCTGCATATGTGAAGTCAGAGAAATAAAGAAAAAGTTAGATTTGTACTTTAGCGTTTTATAGTAAGCCTTTAGTGGGTTCAGCCTATACGCCCTTAAAGGAAAAGTTAAATTATTGTTCAAAATTTGCACTTAGTAGGTAGAATACCCGGCTGGGTAATATAAATTATTTATAGTCCGTAGATTAGAATGTTATTTAAAATATTTACATATGTTTCTGTTTGTAACGTTCACGTGACCTCACCTCCCATAAAGGGAAGCATTGTTATATTTACTTGTTCAAAGCATTCCAAAATTTTGTATGTCTTTTTCTAACATGTATTGTTGTTCTTCTTTTCCCAGTCCGGGAGCACTGGATTTAACAGGGGGGAGTGCAGCGCCCCAGAGTCCTGGTCGTTGCAGTAATGTCGCTCTGCCACTAAGGGAAGTGATGTTATGTCTAATTGCACTAAAGGAGTTCACCTGACCAGGTATCACAGTCACACATTACACTTCACACTCCGGCCACCAGGGGGAGCAAAAGGCACTATGTATTAGGCCACTCCTCACACTTTGGTAAAACTGGGGGTTGGATAGGAAGTTAGTTAGAACGCAGCCTGGGAGAGCTCCAGGGAGGACCTGTCAGGGGTGGGTTCCTGGCAGGTACCTAGCAGAAAGGACAGAACGTGACGGAGCCGCGCCTGCACTACCTTGCGGTGGCATCCTAAGGAAGGACACGAAGCGAAGGATATTGTGGAAAAGTGAGAAACAAGATCACAGCACAAAGGAGAACCAGTAGGAGTCGTGCCCCGAGATCGGCAACATCCTACCGAGGCGCGTAGCCGGAACGCCGAGGAAGTAACTGACTCCAAGCATTACTTCAAACAGCGGCAGGACAGTTGATTATAGGTTGGCTGTCTGCCTTACATCACCTAAGCAGACATAGGGGGCAATCGTGGAGAGGAGCGTCTCTAGGGTCCCAGAATAGCTCCGAGCCTTCCCATTAAACGGGTGCGTCCTAGCCAGATATACTTGGGGACGGAGAGAGAAAGAACGAATACGAAAGTTGTGAGGACTATCCCGAATGCTCAGCAGGGAAGAACTACAACACACAGGCGCTAGTTGGTAGGCACTGATTTCCACCTGCAAAGGGAACTCTGGATGTGCCTTCGGACCGGCCGGTCTCAGACAGCCCTGTTAGCTGTGCTCTGGATTGCGGACCCCGAAGTCTTCAGTAAAAAGGTAAAGAGACTGCAACCCTGTGTCCTCGTTATTAACGGCAACTCGCATCATCACCACCTACACTACTGGGAAGCCCTGGGGATATACTTCACCTGTGGGAAGGTATACCATCTAGCTGCCATAACACCACCCCAGTGGGCCCCAAGCAGCGTCGGTCACCCTGACCAAATACCACAGGTGGCATCACGAAACCTTGACCTTCTTTCATCACCCTTTCATTGGACGCCCCTTAGCAGGGTCATGGACCGGGTCCAGCCACTGTGACAACCCTAGAACCGAGACAGAGAGGACCGGTACCGAGTACCCCATGGCCCTGCGTCTGGGGGCGATCCATAAGCATTTTGCCAATTGCAAAACCAAGGGTGCAGACTATTCAAATGCTCTTGCCCTCTGGACTACATTGGTAAAACCAAGCGAGCACTCTGAAAAAGAACTGGGAGGCACTTAGGTAACATCAGACATGCTAGGGACACTCCCATGGTGCATGGTGGCGATTTAAAATGTTTCTCTTTTAGTGTCATTGAAGTTATTGTACTTTCACCTCGGAGGGCAAATGGGACAGTAGAATCTTACAAAAAGCTTAAATGGATATATCGCAGAGGGTTGGTTGCCCCTTAAGGGTTTAAAATTTTAACTTTAAATTAACAGCTGCATTTTGGGTGCTTTATCTAGCTGACTCTTGCATCCCATCAGGATGTGGCTTCTCTTTTGTTATCTTTGCATCTAAATAGACCTACCGTACCTTACTGGATTCCTGGTAAAGAGGCCTGAATTGAAACGGATTGTACATACTTCCGGAATAGACACAACATAGCGATTCTGCACATGCATGCTTTGCTTGACAAGCATAATTGGAACGCATGGTGCGTGCTTCCAAAAATAGGGCTATATTCGGGATTGTAATAATCACGGTGCACTGACTTCCTCTATTTGGTTTACGTCTATTTCAACTGGATGCACATTACATTTAGTGCACAGTACTTCAGATTACATTATTCCCCCATGTGCCCTGTGGTGCCTTATTGCCTGGCAAATCCAGATCATTGTTTTGACAGCTAAGTACACTAGTTATCTTTATTTATTCCTTGTCAATTAAACTACTCCTGAAGAACATTCTTGTGAAAGGGAAACGTGTCGAGCTCTTAGTACTGCTTATTATGAGTTTTGGATACTGTGTACGTATACTTTTTTAATGTTGTGCTGTTGACCATAGTTTATTCCCAGCGCATTTAGTATGGAGTGCTGATTATTCCTAAGAAACACTGTGAACTTTCGTAGTATCTTACTATGGAGTGCTGAGTACCATTTCGACTCTTTGATACTATGGACCACTCCTTGTGACCTATTGTTATATAATTACTACCTTGAGGATACAGTTTGTTGGGTACTAGAGACCTATTATATTACATTTTAGTGAATACTGGTTACCATTATTCCTTTATATATATATTGCATATACTAGTAAAGTTTTGAATTATCTACTATATAATTGTCTAAGGGTCACTTCCGTCTGTCTGTCTTTCTGTCTGTCACGGATATTCATTAATCGCGGCCTCTGTCTATCATGGAAATCCAAGTCTCTGATTGGTCATAGCAAAACAGCCACGACCAATCAGCGACGGGCACAGTCAGGCAGAAAAATGGCAGCTCCTTCCTCCCTGCAGTCAGTGCCCGCTACGTGCTCCCCTCCAGTCAGCGCTCACACAGGGTTAATTGCAGCGTTGACCGCGGTGTAACGCACTTGGTTAACGCTGCTATTAACCCTGTGTGACCAACTTTTTACTATTCATGCGGCCTATGCAGCATCAATAGTAAAAAGATCTAATGTTAAAAATAATAAAAAAAATAAAAAATAGTTATATACTCACCGTCCGTCGGATCAGGAACAGGCCTTTCCCGCTCCTCGCCATGTCCCGGTGACCACTCCATGCATTGCAGTCTCGCGAGATGATGACGTGCGGTCTCGCGAGACCGCTACGTCATCATCTCGCGAGACCGCAATGCACTCTTCAGACCGGAGTGCGCGAGGATCGTCGGTAACCGCTTTGATCCGGGGGCCAACGGAGGATGAGTGTTATGACCTGGTGGTCAGGACAATAATGGACCTGGAGGTTAAGAGCACACGGAATGACCTGATAGTTACTGATAATATAGGACGAGCTCTGGGACGTGGGAACTCTGCTGAACGCAATCCCTAATCCTATCAACCACACTAGAAATAGCCGTGGATTGCTCCTAACGCTCCCTATGCAACTCGGCACAGCCTAAGGAACTAGCTAGCCCTAAAGATAGAAAAATAAAGCCTACCTTGCCTCAGAGAAATTCCCCAAAGGAAAAGGCAGCCCCCCACATATAATGACTGTGAGTAAAGATGAAAATACAAACACAGAGATGAAATAGATTAAGCAAAGTGAGGCCCGACTTACTGAACAGACTGAGGATAGGAAAGGTAGCTTTGCGGTCAGCACAAAAACCTACAAAAAGACCACGCAGAGGGCGCAAAAAGACCCTCCGCACCGACTCACGGTGCGGAGGCGTTCCCTCTGCGTCCCAGAGCTTCCAGCAAGCAAGACAACAATCCAAATAGCAAGCTGGACAGAAAAATAGCAAACCAGAGAAAAATAAGCAGTCACTTAGCTTCTGCTGGGAAGACAGGTCACAAGAACAATCCAGGAGTGAACTAGACCAATACTGGAACATTGACAGGTGGCATGGAGCAAAGATCTAAGTGGAGTTAAATAGAGGAGCCAGCTAATGAATTAACCTCGTCACCTGTGGAAGGAAACTCAGAAACACCCACAGCCACCAGAGAAAGTCCATGGACAGAACCAGCCGAAGTACCATTCATGACCACAGGAAGGAGCCCGACAACAGAATTCACAACAGTACCCCCCCTTGAGGAGGGGTCACCGAACCCTCACCAGAGCCCCCAGGCCGACCAGGACGAGCCAAATGAAAGGCACGATCCAGATCGGCAGCATGAACATCAGAGGCAAAAACCCAGGAATTATCTTCCTGACCATAACCCTTCCACTTGACCAGGTACTGGAGTTTCCGTCTCGAAATACGAGAATCCAAAATCTTCTCCACCACATACTCCAACTCCCCCTCAACCAACACCGGGGCAGGAGGATCAACGGATGGAACCACAGGCGCCACGTATCTCCGCAACAACGACCTATGGAACACATTATGGATGGCAAAAGAAGCAGGAAGGGCCAAACGAAATGACACAGGATTGATGACCTCAGAAATCTTATACGGACCAATGAAACGAGGCTTAAACTTAGGAGAGGAAACCTTCATAGGAACATAACGAGACGACAACCAAACCAAATCCCCAACACGAAGTTGGGGACCCACACAACGCCGGCGGTTAGCGAAACGTTGAGCCGTCTCCTGAGACAATGTCAAATTGTCCACCACATGAGTCCAAATCTGCTGCAACCTATCCAAAACAGTATCTACACCAGGACAGTCCGAAGACTCAACCTGCCCTGAAGAGAAACGCGGATGGAAACCAGAATTGCAGAAAAACGTCGAAACCAAAGTAGCCGAGCTGGCCCGAATATTAAGGGCGAACTCAGCCAACGGCAAAAAGGACACCCAATCATCCTGATCAGCAGAAACAAAGCATCTCAGATATGTTTCCAAAGTCTGATTAGTTTGTTCAGTTTGGCCATTTGTCTGAGGATGGAAAGCCGAGGAAAAAGACAAATCAATGCCCATCCTAGCACAAAAAGATTGCCAAAACCTCGAAACAAACTGGGAACCTCTGTCAGAAACGATGTTCTCCGGGATACCATGTAAACGAACCACATGCTGGAAAAATAATGGCACCAAATCAGAGGAGGAAGGCAATTTAGACAAAGGTACCAAATGGACCATCTTAGAAAAGCGATCACAAACCACCCAAATGACCGACATCTTTTGAGAGATGGGGAGATCCGAAATAAAATCCATAGAAATATGCGTCCAGGGCCTCTTCGGGACCGGCAAGGGCAAAAGCAACCCACTGGCACGAGAACAGCAGGGCTTAGCCCGAGCACAAGTCCCACAGGACTGCACAAAAGAACGCACATCCCGTGACAAAGACGGCCACCAAAAGGATCTAGCCACCAAATCTCTGGTAGCAAAGATTCCAGGATGCCCAGCCAACACTGAACAATGAATCTCAGAGATAACTCTACTAGTCCATCTATCAGGGACAAACAGTTTCTCTGCTGGGCAACGGTCAGGTCTATCAGCCTGAAATTTTTGCAGCACCCGCCGCAAATCAGGGGAGATGGCAGACAAAATTACCCCCTCTTTGAGAATACCCGCCGGCTCAGGAACACCCGGAGAGTCAGGCACAAAACTCCTTGACAGGGCATCAGCCTTCACATTCTTAGAGCCCGGAAGGTACGAAACCACAAAATCAAAACGGGAGAAAAATAACGACCATCGAGCCTGTCTCGGATTCAACCGTTTGGCAGACTGAAGATAAGTCAAATTCTTGTGATCTGTCAAGACCACCACGCGATGCTTGGCTCCGTCAAGCCAATGACGCCACTCCTCGAATGCCCACTTCATGGCCAACAACTCTCGATTACCAACATCATAATTGCGCTCAGCAGGCGAAAACTTTCTAGAAAAGAAAGCACATGGCTTCATCACCGAGCCATCAGAACTTCTTTGCGACAAAACAGCCCCAGCTCCAATCTCAGAAGCATCAACCTCAACCTGAAATGGGAGCGAAACATCTGGCTGGCACAACACAGGGGCAGAAGAAAAACGACACTTCAACTCCTGAAAAGCCTCTACAGCTGCAGAAGACCAATTGACCACATCAGCACCCTTCTTGGTCAAATCAGTCAACAGTTTAGCAACACTAGAAAAATTAGCGATGAAGCGCCGATAAAAATTAGCAAAGCCCAGGAACTTTTGCAGGCTCTTCACAGATGTCGGCTGAGTCCAATCGTAAATGGCTTGGACTTTAACACGGTCCATCTCGATAGTAGAAGGGGAAAAATGAACCCTAAAAATGAAGCCTTCTGAACTCCAAAGAGACACTTTGACCCCTTCACAAACAAGGAATTCGCACGAAGGACCTGGAACACCATTCTGACCTGCTTCACATGAGACTCCCAATCATCCGAAAAGACCAAAATATCATCCAAATACACAATCAGGAATTTATCCAGGTACTCTCGGAAGATGTCATGCATAAAGGACTGAAATACTGATGGAGCATTGGAAAGCCCGAATGGCATAACCAGGTACTCAAAATGGCCCTCGGGCGTATTAAATGCTGTTTTCCATTCATCACCTTGTTTAATACGCACAAGATTATACGCCCCTCGAAGATCTATCTTGGTGAACCAACTAGCCCCTTTAATACGAGCAAACAAATCAGACAGCAACGGCAAAGGATACTGAAATTTGACTGTAATTTTATTGAGAAGGCGGTAATCAATACAAGGTCTCAAAGAACCATCCTTCTTGGCCACAAAAAAAGAACCCTGCTCCTAACGGTGATGACGACGGGCGAATATGGCCTTTCTCCAAGGATTCCTTTATATAACTCCGCATAGCGGCGTGTTCTGGCACAGATAAATTGAACAATCGGCCCTTAGGAAACTTACTACCAGGAATCAAATTAATAGCACAATCGCAATCCCTATGAGGAGGTAGGGCACTGGCTTTGGGCTCATCAAATACATCCCGATAATCCGACAAAAACTCTGGAACTTCAGAAGGAGTGGAAGACGAAATAGACAAAAATGGAACATCACCATGTACCCCCTGGCAACCCCAGCTGGACACAGACATAAATTTCCAGTCCAATACTGGATTATGAACCTGTAGCCATGGCAACCCCAAAACGACCACATCATGCAGATTATGCAACACCAGAAAGCGGATATCCTCCTGATGTGCAGGAGCCATGCACATGGTCAATTGGGTCCAGTACTGAGGCTTATTCTTGGCCAAAGGCGTAGCATCAATTCCTCTCAATGGAATAGGATACTGCAAGGGCTCCAAGAAAAAACCACAGCGCCTAGCATACTCCAAGTCCATCAAATTCAGGGCAGCGCCTGAATCCACAAATGCCATAACAGAATAGGATGACAAAGAACAAATCAGAGTAACGGACAATAGAAATTTAGACTGTACCGTACCAATGGTGTCAGACCTAGCGAACTGCTTAGTGCGCTTAGGACAATCGGAGATAGCATGAGTGGATTCACCACAGTAAAAACATAGCCCATTCCGACGTCTGTGTTCTTGCCGTTCAGCTCTGGTCAAAGTCCTATCACATTGCATAGGCTCAGGCCCATGCTCAGATAGTACCGCCAAATGGTGCACAGCTTTACGCTCACGCAAGCGTCGATCGATCTGAATGGCCAAAGACATAGACTCATTCAGACCAGCAGGCATGGGAAATCCCACCATGACATCCTTAAGGGCTTCAGAGAGACCCTTTCTGAAGATTGCTGCCAGGGCACATTCATTCCACTGAGTGAGCACAGACCACTTTCTAAACTTCTGACAATATATCTCCGCTTCATCCTGACCCTGACACAGAGCCAGCAAGATTTTCTCTGCCTGATCCACTGAATTAGGTTCGTCATAAAGCAATCCAAGCGCCAGGAAAAACGCATCAACATCACGCAATGCCGGATCTCCTGGCGCAAGGGAAAATGCCCAGTCTTGAGGGTCACCACGTAACAAAGAAATAATGATCTTTACTTGTTGAACAGGGTCACCTGAGGAGCGAGGTTTCAAGGCAAGAAATAATTTACAATTATTTTTGAAATTCAAGAACTTAGATCTATCACCAAAAAACAAATCAGGAATTGGAATCCTAGGCTCTGACATCGGATTCTGAACCACAAAATCTTGAATGTTTTGTACACTTATAGTGAGATTATCCATCAAACAGGACAGACCTTGAATGTCCATGTCTACACCTGTGTTCTGAACCACCCAGATGTAAAGGGGAAAAGAGAGACAAAACACACTGCAAAGGAAAAAAAAAAAAAGGTCTCAGAACTTCTCTTATCCCTCTATTGAGATGCATTAGTACTTTGGGCCACCTGTACTGTTATGACCTGGTGGTCAGGACAATAATGGACCTGGAGGTTAAGAGCACACGGAATGACCTGATAGTTACTGATAATATAGGACGAGCTCTGGGACGTGGGAACTCTGCTGATCGCAATCCCTAATCCTATCAACCACACTAGAAATAGCCGTGGATTGCTCCTAACGCTCCCTATGCAACTCGGCACAGCATAAGGAACTAGCTAGCCCTAAAGATAGAAAAATAAAGCCTACCTTGCCTCAGAGAAATTCCCCAAAGGAAAAGGCAGCCCCCCACATATAATGACTGTGAGTAAAGATGAAAATACAAACACAGAGATGAAATAGATTAAGCAAAGTGAGGCCCGACTTACTGAACAGACTGAGGATAGGAAAGGTAGCTTTGCGGTCAGCACAAAAACCTACAAAAAGACCACGCAGAGGGCGCAAAAAGACCCTCCGCACCGACTCACGGTGCGGAGGCGCTCCCTCTGCGTCCCAGAGCTTCCAGCAAGCAAGACAACAATCCAAATAGCAAGCTGGACAGAAAAATAGCAAACCAGAGAAAAATAAGCAGTCACTTAGCTTCTGCTGGGAAGACAGGTCACAAGAACGATCCAGGAGTGAACTAGACCAGTACTGGAACATTGACAGGTGGCATGGAGCAAAGATCTAAGTGGAGTTAAATAGAGGAGCCAGCTAACGAATTAACCTCGTCACCTGTGGAAGGAAACTCAGAAACACCCACAGCCACCAGAGAAAGTCCATGGACAGAACCAGCCGAAGTACCATTCATGACCACAGGAGGGAGCCCGACAACAGAATTCACAACAGGTGAGTATATAACTATTTTTTATTTTAATTCTTTTTTTTTAACAGGGATATGGTGCCCACATTGCTATATACGGCGTGGGCTGTGCTATATACTGCGTGGGCTGTGCAATATACTACGTGGGCTGTGCAATGTACTATGTGACTGGGCAATATACTACGTGACTGGGCAATATAATACGTGACTGGGCAGTATACTAAGTGACTGGGCAATATACTACGTGGCTGGGCAATATACTACGTGGCTGGGCAATATACTACGTGGCTGGGCAATATACTACGTGGCTGGGCAATATACTACGTGGCTGGGCAATATACTACGTGATTGGGCAATATACTACGTGATTGGGCAATATACTACGTGACTGGGCAGTATACTACGTGACTGGGCAATATACTACGTGGCTAGGCAATATACTACGGGACTGGGCAATATACTACGTGGCTGGGCAATGTACTGCGCGGGTTGTGCAATGTACTGCGTGGGCTGTGCAATGTACTACGCGGGCTGGGCAATATAGTACATGGCTGGGCAATATACTACGTGGCTGGGCAATATACTACGTGACTGGGCAATATACTACGTGGCTGGGCAATATAATACGTGACTGGGCAACATACTACGTGGCTGGGCAATGTACTGCGCGGGCTGTGCAATGTACTGCGCGGGCTGTGCAATGTACTGTTCGGGCTGTGCAATGTACTAAGCGGGCTGTGCAATATAGTACGCAGGCTGTGCAATGTACTACGCGGGCTGTGCAATGTACTACGCGGGCTGTGCAATGTACTGCGTGGCCTGTGTTATACACTATGTGGCCTGTGTTATATACTATGTGGCCTGTGTTATACACTACGTGGCCTGTGTTATATACTGCGTGCGTGGTACTGCGCGGGCTGCGCAATATACTACGCGGGCTGTGCAATATACTACGTGGCTGGGCAAAATACTACGTGGCTGGGCAATATACTACGTGACTGGCCAATATACTACGTGACTGGGCAGAATACTATGTGACTGGGCAGTATACTATGTGTCTGTGCTGTATACTACGTGGCTCTGTGCTGTATACTACGTGGCTGGGCAATATACTACGTGACTGGCCAACATACTACGTGACTGGGCAGTATACTACGTGTCCGTGATGTATACTACGTGGCTCTGTGCTGTATACTATGTGACTGGGCAATATACTATGTGGCTGGGCAATATACTATGTCGCTGGGCTATATACTACGTGGCTGGGCTATATACTACGTGGCTGGGCAATATACTACGTGGCTGGGCAATATACTATGTGGCTGGGCAATATACTACGTGGCTGGGCAATATACTACGTGGCTGGGCAATGTAATGCGCGGGCTGTGGAATATAGTACGCGGGCTGTGCAATGTATGAGGCGGGCTGTGGCTGGGCAATATACTATGTGGCTGGGCAATATACTACATGGCTGGGCAATATACTACGTGACTGGCCAACATACTACGTAACTGGCCAGTATATTATGTGTCTCTGCTGTATACTACGTGGCTCTGTGCTGTATACTACGTGGCTGGGCAATATACTATGTCACTGGGCAATATACTACGTGGCTGGGCAATATACGACGTGGCTGGGCAATATACGACGTGGCTGGGCAATATACGACGTGGACATGCATATTCTAGAATACCCAATGCGTTAGAATCGGGCCACCATCTAGTTACTATATATTTACCGTGGACCACCGCCAATTCCCTTTCCAGTACGGAATTCACAAAGAATTTGTCCACAGTACTTTCTATTGTGAATTTACTTGAGGACATTTTTGCCCTAGTGATACTTCATTTGATTTATGGCATTCAGTGTTGGTTTGTTTCTTGTGGTTTGGCTTGTTAAGAACCTAATAGGGGACACCAAGGCCAGCATTCGGTGAGCAGAGGTGCCGTTTAAGAATGTAAGGTGCCAACCTCCATGTCAAGGCAGGGAGAAGTCAGGGATACAGTAGGGCATCCTAGGCTGTGGTATTTTTGGTCCCAACAACTAACACATAGTTGATATCTGGGATTTACTATTAACCCTTTTAGGTAGCCTAACTTATTATGTTTGAAATTGTCTATGTTCTATATGTGATTTTACCAATATTATTTTTAAGTGGATTCAATAAAATTATCATTTTAAAAGTACATTATTTTCAGGAGTCTTCTATAAGTAGTATGTACTTATTCATTGTTTCAGTGACTCAGAGGCTGGAGTTGCAAATGGTTTATTTTAACTTTTCTTATTAGTGTAGGACTGAGGAATAACTTCAGGTGATTCCAGGCAGGCTGATGTACTGCTATACTGAAAGTATGCATTGGTCTCTGCTGACATGTGGAAGCCATGCACATGGTAATGGCAATGTATCCCAAGAGGCCCCCTGCCCCCATCGGCATTGTGACCATTGTATATATGGCTCAATGGTTACAACTGTTGATTTGCATCACATGGAGTCCAAGATGGCCGCGGATCCGGGTCCTGCAGGGAGGGAGGTGGCTTACCAAGTGCCTGCTTAGAGCAGACACTTGGTAACGCTGCAGCACTCTGAGACAGATCGGTGATCTGTCAGAGTGCTGTGCAAACTGGCAGATCACCGATCTGTATTGTCCCCCCCCTGGGACAAAGTAAAAAAGTAAAAAAAAAAATTTCCAAGTGTGTAAAAAAAAAAAATCCTAAATAATGAAAAAAAAAAATATATTATTCCCATAAATACATTTCTTTATCTAAATAAAAAAAACAAAACAATAAAAGTACACATATTTAGTATCGCCGCGTCCGTAACGACCCGACCTATAAAACTGGGCCATTAGTTAACCCCTTCAGTAAACACCGTAAGAAAAAAAAAAAAAAAAAAAACTAGGCAAAAAACAACGCTTTATTATCATACCGCCAAACAAAAAGTGGAATAACACGCGATCAAAAATACGGATATAAATAACCATGGTACCGCTGAAAGCGTCATCTTGTCCCGCAAAAAATGAGCCGCCATACAGCAACATCAGCAAAAAAATAAAAAAGTTATAGTCCTCAGAATAAAGCGTTGCAAAAATAATTATTTTTTTCTATAAAATAGTTTTTATCGTATAAAAGCGCCAAAACATAAAAAAAATGATATAAATGAGGTATCGCTGTAATCGTACTGAACCGAAGAATAAAACTGCTTTATCAATTTTACCAAACGCGGAACGGTATAAACGCCTCCCCCAAAAGAAATTCATGAATAGCTGGTTTTTGGTCATTCTGCCTCACAAAAATCGGAATAAAAAGCGATCAAAAAATGTCACGTGCCCGAAAATGTTACCAATAAAAACGTCAACTCGTCCCGCAAATAACAAGACCTCACATGACTCTGTGGACTCAAATATGGAAAAATTATAGCTCTCAAAATGTGGTAACGCAAAAAATATTTTTTGCAATAAAAAGCGTCTTTCAGTGTGTGACGGCTGCCAATCATAAAAATCCGCTAAAAAACCCGCTATAAAAGTAAATGAAAAAAATGTATTTATTTCCATTTTCCCATTAGGGTTAGGGCTAGGGTTAGGGCTAGGGTTAGGGCTAGGGTTAGGGCTAGGGCTAGGGTTAGGGTTAGGGTTAGGGCTAGGGCTAGGGTTAGGGTTAGGGCTAGGGCTAGGGTTAGGGCTAGGGTTAGGGTTAGGGCTAGGGTTAGGGCTAGGGTTAGGGCTAGGGTTAGGGCTAGGGCTAGGGTTGGGACTAGGGTTAGGGTTAGGGCTAGGGCTAGGGTTAGGGTTGGGGCTAGGGTTAGGGCTAGGGTTAGGGCTAGGGTTAGGGTTAAGGCTACAGTTAGGGTTGGGGCTAAAGTTAGGGTTAGGGTTTGGATTACATTTACGGTTGGGAATAGGGTTGGGATTAGGGTTAGGGGTGTGTCTGGGTTAGAGGTGTGGTTAGGGTTACCGTTGGGATTAGGGTTAGGGGTGTGTTTGGATTAGGATTTCATATAATTGGGGGGTTTCCACTGTTTAGACACATCAGGGGGATCTCCAAACGCGACATGGCGACCGATCTCAATTCCATCCAATTCTGCATTGAAAAAGTAAAACAGTGCTCCTTCCCTTCCGAGCTCTCCCGTGTGCCCAAACAGGAGTTTACCCCAACATATGGGGTATCAGCGTACTCAGGACAAATTGGGCAACAACTTTTGGGGACCAATTTCTCCTGTTACCCTTGGGAAAATACAAAACTGGGGGCTAAAAAATAATTTTTGTGGGAAAAAAAGAGATTTTTTATTTTCACGGCTCTGCGTTATAAACTGTAGCGAAACACTTGGGGGCTCAAAGTTCTCACAACACATCTAGATAAGTTCGTGGGGGGGTCTAGTTTCCAATATGGGGTCACTTGTGGGGGTTTCTACTGTTTAGGTATATTAGGGGCTCTGCAAACGCAATGTGACGCCTGCAGACCATTCCATCTAAGTCTGCATTCCAAATGGCGCTCCTTCCCTTCCGAGCCCTCCCATGCGCCCAAACGCTGGTTCACCCCACATATGGGGTATCAACGCACTCAGGACAAATTGGACAACAACTTTTGGGGTCCAATTTCTCCTTTTACCCTCGAGAAAATACAAAACTGGGGGCTAAAAAATAATTTTGAGGGGAAATATTTTTTGTTTTTCACGGCTCTGCGTTATAAACTGTAGTGAAATATTTGGGGGCTCAAAGTTCTCACAACACATCTAGATAAGTTCCTTGGGGGGTCTAGTTTCCAATATGGGGTCACTTGTGGGGGGTTTCTACTGTTTAGGTACATTAGGGGCTCTGCAAACACAATGTGACGCCTGCAGACCATTCCATCTAAGTCTGTATTCCAAATGGCGCTCCTTCCCTTCCGAGCCCTCCCATGCGCCCAAACGCTGGTTCTCCCCCACATATAGGGTATCAGCGCACTCAGGACAAATTGCACAACATTTTTTGGGGTCCAATTTCTCCTGCTACCCTCAGGAAAATACAAAACTGGGGGCTAAAAAATTATCTTTGTGGGAAAAAATTTTTGTTTTATTTTTACGGCTCTGCATTATAAACTTCTGTGAAGCTCTTATTGGGTCAAAGTGCTCACCACACATCTAGATAAGTTCCTTAGGGGGTCTACTTTTCAAAATGGTGTCACTTGTGGGGGGTTTCAATGTTTAGGTACATCAGTGGCTCTCCAAACGCAACATGGCGTCCCATCTCAATTCCTGTCAATTTTGCACTGAAAGGTCAAACGGCGCTCCTTCCCTTGCGAGCTCTCCCATGCGCCCAAACAATGGTTTACCCCCACATATGGGGTATCAGAGTACTCAGGACAAATTGTGCCACAACTTTTGTGGTCCAATTTCTTCTCTTACCATTGGGAAAATAAAAAATTGGGGGCGAAAAGATAATTTTTGTGAAAAAAAATGATTTTTTATTTTTACGGTTCTACATTATAAACTTCTGTGAAGCACTTGGTGGGTCAAAGTGCTCACCACACCTCTAGATAAGTTCCTTAGGGGGTCTACTTTCCAAAATGGTGTCACTTGTGGGGGGTTTCAATGTTTAGGCACATCAGTGGCTCTCCAAACGCAACATGGCGTCCCATCTCAATTCCAGTCAATTTTGCATTGAAAAGTCAAATGGCGCTCCTTCCCTTCCGAGCTCTGCCATGCGCCCAAACTGTGGTTAACCCCCACATATGGGGTATCAGCGTACTCAGGACAAATTGTACAACAACGTTTGGGGTCCATTTTCTCCTGTAACCCTTGGTAAAATAAAACAAATTGGAGCTGAAGTAAATTTTTTGTGAAAAAAAGTTAAATGTTAATTTTTATATAAACATTCCAAAAATTCCTGTGAAGCACCTGAAGGGTTAATAAACTTCTTGAATGTGGTTTTGAGAACCTTGAGGGGTGCAGTTTTTAGAATGGTGTCACACTTGGGTATTTTCTATCATATAGACCCCTCAAAATGACTTCAAATGAGATGTGGTCCCTAAAATAAAATGGTGTTGTAAAAATGAGAAATTGCTGGTCAACTTTTAACCCTTATAACTCCCTAACAAAAAAAAATTTTGGTTCCAAAATTGTGCTGATGTAAAGTAGACATGTGGGAAATGTTACTTATTAAGTATTTTGTGTGACATATCTCTGTGATTTAATTGCATAAAAATTCAAAGTTGGAAAATTGCAAAATTTTCAAAATTTTCGCCAAATTTCCGTTTTTTTCACAAATAAACGCAGGTAATATCAAAGAAATTTTACCACTATCATGAAGTACAATATGTCACGAGAAAACAATGTCAGAATCACCGGGATCCGTTGAAGCGTTCCAGAGTTATAACCTCATAAAGGGACAGTGGTCAGCATTGTAAAAATTGGCCCGGTCCATAACGTGCAAACCACCCTTGGGGGTAAAGGGGTTAAAATCTGCAACATGTCAATTTCTTGTGTTTATTTTCTCCATAGAATAACATTAGATGTGGAAAATGTTTAGGAAAAAGAACACGTGTTTTTAGCGAATGCTGCGGAAACACACTAAGGCCAGTCTCACACGTCCAGATAATTCCGGTACCGGAGTTATCCGTGTCCGTGTGCTCACGTAGGCCATCCGTATGGGATCTGTGAGTACGGTTTTAGGGTCCGTGTGCTGTCCGTGCGCTGTCCGTTTGCTGTACGTGTGTCCGTGTCCGTGTATTGCATCCATGTGCGGTACGTATTTACACGGACCCATTGACTTTAATGGGTCCGTGTGATCCGTGCGCTCCCACGAACACTGACATGTCTCCGTGTTTTGCAAACAGACACACGGTCCGTGAAAACACGCTGACATGTGCAGAGACAGTGTCTCCGGTACGTGAGGAAACTGTCACCACACGTACCGGAGCCACTGACATGTGAAAACGGCCTAAAACACATGTAATCTGCACAGGACTGTATCATTAACGTTTTCTCACAGCCAAACACCAGGAAGAATGAAGAGCAAAGCAGTTTTTAAAAACAAGACATACCAAAAAGAGACAAAAACCGCAGTGTAAAAAAACAAAATAAAAATGCATGTAAAAAAATGCACTAAAAAATGGATTTAAAAAAGAAACCGAATTTATCAAATAGATGCACAAATTCTGCAGAAAATCTGCAACATCAAAAACTCACCAAATACTCATTGTGAGAACTCAGTTTAACAAGTATCTGTACACAGATAAAAGACTCACAAATGGATTTCTCACCAGTATATGTCAGGCCAGGGTCAGACTAGAGAGAAATACGAACGAGTAAGAGGCGCAAAAACAACGCATTGCACACGGACCAAGTTTCTCTATGGGGCAGCTTCCATCAACCGTATATTTCTAGGCCGTATTTTACGGGCTGATAAAATCGTAGCATGCTGCGTTTGTCAGCGTATTGTGCAAAAAAATTCACCAATGAAAGTCTATGGGGGCGAGAAAAATACGGATTACACACGGACCATGCGTGTGACTTGCAAGAAATACGCACCGGTGTTCTATAGAAAATTCGGTAATTCAGTGCGGTGTACAGTAAAATCACACTGACAGGTTAGAATAGAATAGATAAAATAAATGTGTACACATAGACTAGGCATATCTATAATATAAGGCTGGGAGCGTCACTCTGTCCGAAGCCTTTATAGACTGCGCAAGCGCCGGCGCAGTCTGGACCACACAGAGTGACGCTCCCAGGACATCGCGGTATGCGTAAGCACTGAACGCACACCGCGATCTCCAACGGAGAGGCAGGGACGTGCCAGGAGGGTAAATATAAGCTATATTCACCTGTCTGTCCCGTTCCAGCGCTGCGGGCCGCTCTCTTCCGGGTCCTCTGCCTGTGACGTTCACAGTTCAGAGGGCGTGATGACGCACTTAATGCGCACCGCCCTCTGACTGAACAGTCACAGCCAGAGGACCCGGAACACGGAGCGGCACGCAGGGATGGAATGGGACAGGTGAATATAGCAAGTGTCGGGGGCCTGAGCTAGTGGCGATACCGGCACCTGACCCCCACAGCGCGCCGGTGTCCCCGCCTGCTCAGGCCCCCCAGCACTCGGCGCCCAGCGACGATAGGTGAGTATGTTTTTTTTTATATATATATCGCAGCAGCATACGGGCATATAATACTATGGAACATCTTATGGGGCCATCAACATTTATGGAGCAGCATACGGGGCATACAATATGGAGCATCTTATGGGGGCCATAAACCTTTATGGAGCACTGTACGGGGCATATACTATGGAGCATCTTATGGGGGCCATAAACCTTTATGGAGCAGCATACGGGGCATATACTATGGAGCATCTTATGGGGGCCATAAACCTTTATGGAGCAGTGTACTGGGCATATACTATGGAGCATCTTATGGGGGCCATAAACCTTTATGGAGCAGTGTACGGGGCATATACTATGGAGCAGGGCCGGCGTCAGCACCCGGCGCACCCGGGCAAATGCCGGGGCCCTGGCAAGACGGGGGGGCCCATTTGGTATGTACAACACACTCGTCGGTCAGCCGCCAGCGCGCGTCACTCAGTCACTACATCCCGACCACGTCCCCCGGCGGCACCTTCGCCTTGGCTGCAGGGGGCCGGCCGCCGGGCGGGGCACAGTCAGCTGCTGTGTCCCTGAGGACTGAGTCACTGAGCTGAGGCCATTTCGCTGGCGCTGCGCAGCTGCAATACTCACCGCCGCCCGGCCCTGGCCTCACCATTGGATAGAGAAGAGAGAAGACACTTCCGGTTCCGGGTCGCGACGCTGGTGCTGGGTCTGGGTCATCTCTCCTCCTCACATCCGGTCGGCGGGCGGAGAGGAGAGAGATAGAGAGCTGCGGTTCGGAGTTGAACTTGGACGTCCAGGCTGCGTCCACTCCACGGTCCACCATCCAGATGATCCAGCACAGCCAGGAGGAGACTAGGACAGATCCGGACCGGCAGCCGCAGCGCCAAGCAGGAGGAGAAGAAGAGGACGAGGGAATCTTCCAGACCTCAGGCTTCCCACCCACCACCTGGGACAAAGTGTAAGTGTTCAATGTAAGAAGTACTGCCCTCATCATGTATCGATTCGACTACATATCTCAGCTGCACAGTGCCTTGTTGATGCCTCACCCCAAAGCTAGGAGCAGATGTCCCGATTGCCCACCCGTTCCCAGCACCCCTTTGCCCTTGCACTCCCAGGCTAGGGCACCCGCACCTTTGCTGGGTGCTGCTGAATGCTCCACTTTGCTTTCCACTTATGGTGCAGGCTCTTTTCCAGCAGTACAATGGCTCCATCCTGTTTTTCCAGCATTTGCATATGATCTGACCCATAAAACAGAGACCTTCAGGGCAGCCGCAGTGCCAACGAACGTATTTTCTGATATTACATTGCATCGCGCCCGGACCAATCTTATTCTATGGCGGAATCATTGTATCAGATATTCTGATCTCACGTGACGCGGCCATGCAAGTAGTCCATGGGAAAAAAATCAGACTGAACTCGGGTGACATCTGACTGCAGAATGGAGATGCTGGAGACATTTTTTCTCATCTTCTTGTCAGCCAAGAAAATGAGATCACACTGCTGAGAAAATACAGAAGTGTGACCCCGGCCTAAGGCTGTTATCAAAGCAACAATGGCCACGACGGCCATTCTTATCTGTGCATCATGAATCGTGGTATAAATGTGTTAAAGGGGGGTTGGGGGGGCCCACTGAGACTCGTTCGCCCGGGGCCCTCAAAAACCTGGAGCCGGCCCTGCTATGGAGCATCTTATGGGGGCCCTAAACCTTCATGGAGCAGCGTACGGGGCATATACTATTGAGCATCTTATGGGGGCCATCAACCATAATGCAGCAGCATACGGGGCATATACTATGGAGCATCTTATGGGGGCCATCAACCATAATGGAGCAGCATATGAGGCATATACTATGGAGCATCTTATGGGGCCATCAACCTTTATGGAGCAGCGTATGGGGCATATGGATGGGAGCAGCAAATTACAGAACGGTGGCGCAGGATGGGAGCAGCACATGACAGAATAGGGCAGCACATGACAGAACGGGGGTGCAGGATGGCAGCAGCACATGACAGAACGGGGGTGCAGGATGGAAGCAGCACATGACAGGATGGGGCGCAGGATGGGAGCAGCAAATGATAGAATGGAGGCGCAGGATGGGTGCAGCACATGTCAGAATGGAGGCGCAGGATGGGTGCAGCACATGTGAGAATGGAGGCGCAGGATGGGTGCAGCACATGTCAGAATGGAGGCGCATGATGGGTGCAGCACATGTGAGAATGGGGGCGCAGGATGGGAGCAGCACATGTCAGAATGGGGGCGCAGGATGGGAGCAGCACATGACAGAATGGGGACGCAGGATGGAGCAGCACATGACAGGATGGGGGCGCAGGATGGAGCAGCTCATGACAGGATGGGGACGCAGGATGGAGCAGCACATGACAGGATGGGGACGCAGGATGGAGCAGCACATGACAGGATGGAGACGCAGGATGGAGCAGCACATACCAGGATGGAGACCATATCCCAATATAAATGCTCGCCACCCGGGCGTAGAACGGGTTCAATAGCTAGTATATATATATATACACTGTATATGTCATTGACACACACACTCGGCTCATGTGTTCCTGTTCTACATATACCGTATATACTCGAGTATAAGCTGACCCAAACTATATTTTGCCACAAAAAACTGGGAAAAGTTAATGACTCGAGTATAAGCCTAGGGTGGAAAATGCAGCAGCTACCGGTAAATGTCAAAAGAAAAATAGGCACCAATAAAAGTAAAATTAATTCAGACATCAGTAGGTTAAGTGTTTTTGAATATCCATATTGAATCAGGAGCCCCATATAATGCTCCATAAAGTTTATGATGGCCCCATAAGATGCTCCATATTAAAATGTGCCCCATATAATCCTGCATAAAGGTTAATAATGGCCCTATAAGATGCTCCATAGACACATTTGCCCAATATAATGCTGCACAAATGTTGATTTTGGCCCCATAAGATGCTCCATAAAGATATTTGCCCCATACAGTGCTGCACAAACGTTGATTATGGCCCCATAAGATGCTCCATACAGACACTTGCCCCATATAGTGCTGCACAAACGTTGATTATGGCCCCATACAGACACTTGCCCCATATAGTGCTGCACAAACGTTATGGTCCCATACCGACACTAGCCCCATATAGTGCTGCACAAACGTTATGGCCCCATACAGACACTAGCCCCATATAGTGCTGCACAAACGTTATGGCCTCATAAAGACACTTGCCTCATATAGTGCTGCACAAAGGTTATGGCCCCATACAGACACTTGCCCCATATAGTGCTGCACAAACGTTATGGCCCCATTAATACACTAGCCCCATATAGTGCTGCACAAACGTTTTGGCCCCATACAGACACTTGCCCCATATAGTGCTGCACAAACGTTATGGCCCCATACAGACACTTGACCCATATAGTGCTGCACAAACTTTATGGCCCCATACAGACACTTGCCCCATATAGTGCTGCACAAATGTTATGGCCTCATACAGACACTGGCCACATATAGTGCTGCTCAAACGTTACGGCCCGATAGATGCTCCATACAGACACTTGCCCCATTTGCTGTTGCTGCGATAAAAAAACAAAAATAACATACTCACCTCTCCATCACTCACGCCCCCGTCACTTTCAATATTCACCTGAATTTGTTCTGGTGCCGCTCCATCTAAAGCGTCTTCTGCACTGACGTTCAGACAGAGGGCGCGCACTAACCACGTCACCGCACCCTCTGACCTGAGCGTCACTGCAGAAGACGCTAAAGACGGAGCGGCGCCGGAACTGGGAGCAGGTGAATATCGCGCAGCGCTCCCCTCCCCAGACCTCACCTGCTCCTGGCGCGGTGCAGTCCCTGCTTCCCCGCAGCTTCTTCCTGTATTGAGCGATCACCATTACCGCTCATTACAGTAATGAATATGCGGCTCCACCCCTATGGGAGGTGGAGCCACATATTCATAACTGTAATGAGTGGTACCATGTGACCGCTCAGTACAGGAAGAAGCTGGGGCGCTGGGAAGCCAGGGATGTGCAGGGACAGCGCCAGGAGTAGGTGAGTATAATTAGACATCCCCCGCTCCCCCTCCCCTGCCGACCCCTGGGTATGACTCGAGTATAAGCCCAAAAAAGTGGGCTGAAAATCTCGGCTTCTGCACGAGTATATACAGTATATATATATAGCTTAAAAGCCGGTAATTAAATTGCTGGCTTTTGCTATCTCCTTATCAAACCTTACAGGATACGAGACATGGTTTACATACAGTAAACCATTTCATATCCCCTATTTTTTTACATATTCCTCTCTAATAATGTTAGTAGTGTGTGTGCAAAATTTGGGAGCTCTAGGTGTTAAAATAAAGAGGTTAAATCACGGAAAAAACTGGTGTGGGCTCCCGCGCAATTTTCTCCGCTAGAGAGGGAAAGCCAGTGACTGAGGGCAGATATTAATAGCCTAGAGAAGAACCATGAATATTGCCCCCCCCCCCACCGGCTAAAAAACATCTGCCCCCAGCCACCCCAGAAAAGGCGCATCTATAAGATACGCCTATTCTGGCACTTAGCCACTCTCTTCCCACTCCCGAGTTGCGGTGGGATATGGGGTAATTCTAACATAGTTATTAAGGTTGAAGAAAGACTTTAAGTCCATCTAGTTCAACCCATAGCCTAACCTAACATGCCCTAACATGTTGATCCAGAGGAAGGCAAGAAAAACCCATGTGGCAAAGAGTAAGCTCCACACTGGAGAAAAAAATTCCTTCCTGACTCCACATGTGGCAATCAGACTAGTTCCCTGGATCAACACCCTATCAAGGAATCTAATATATATAACCTGTAACATTATACTTTTCAAGAAAGGCATCCAGTCCAGTCCAGTCTTAAATTTAAGTAATGAATCACTCATTACAACATCACACGGCAGAGAGTTCCATAGTCTCACTGCTCTTACAGTAAAGAATCCGCGTCTGTTATTATGCTTAATCCTTCTTTCCTCCAGACGTAGAGGATGCCCCCTTGTTCCTGTCTCAGGTCTATGATTAAAAAGATCATCAGAAAGGTCTTTGTACTTTTCCCTCATATATTTATACATTAACATAAGATCACCCCTTAGCCTTCGTTTTTCCAAACTAAATAGCCCCAAGCGTAATAACCTGTCTTGGTATTGCAGACCCCCAGTCCTCTAATAACCTTGGTCGCTCTTCTCTGCACCCGCTCCAGTTCAGCTATGTCTTTCTTATACACCGGAGACCAGAACTGTGCACAGTATTCTAAGTGTGGTCGAACTAGTGACTTGTATAGAGGTAAAATTATGTTCTCCTCATGAGCATCTATGCCTCTTTTAATGCATCCCATTATTTTATTTGCCTTTGTAGCAGCTGCCTGACACTGGCCACTGAATATGAGTTTGTCATCCACCCATACACCCAGGTCTTTTTCATTGACGGTTTTGCCCAGAGTTTTAGAATTAAGCACATAATTATACATCTTATTACTTCTACCCAAGTGCATGACCTTACATTTATCCCCATTAAAGCTCATTTGCCATTTATCAGCCCAAGCTTCTAGTTTACATAAATCATCCTGTAATATAAAATTGTCCTCCTCTGTATTGATTACCCTGCAGAGTTTAGTGTCATCTGCAAATATTGAAATTCTACTCTGAATGCCCCCTACAAGGTCATTAATAAATGTTAAAAAGAAGAGGGCCCAATACTGACCCCTGTGGTACCCTACTGCTAACCGCTACCCAGTCCGAGTGTGCTCCATTAATAACTACCCTTTGTTTCCTATCCCTGAGCCAGCTCTCAACCCACTTACACATATTTTCCCCTATCCCCATTATTCTCATTTTATGTATCAACCTTTTGTGTGGCACCGTATCAAAAGCTTTTGAAAAGTCCATATACACTACATCCACTGGGTTCCCTTGTTCCAGTCCGTAACTTACCTCTTCATAGAAACTGATCAAATTAGTCTGACATGAACGGTCCCTAGTAAACCCATGCTGAGACTGGGTCATGAGGTTATTCCTCTTCAGATAATCCAGTATAGCATCCCTTAGAATGCCCTCCAGGATTTTACCCACAGTAGAGGTTAAGCTTACTGGCCTATAATTTCCGAGTTCAGTTTTTGTCCCCTTTTTGAATATTGGCACCACATTTGCTATATGCCAGTCCTGTGGTACAGACCCTGTTGTTATGGAGTCTTTAAAGATTAAAAATAATGGTCTATCAATGACTGTACTTAATTCCTGCAGTACTCAAGGGTGTATCCCATCCGGGCCCGGAGATTTGTCAATTTTAGTGGTTTTTAGATGTCGCCGCCGCACTTCCTGCTGGGTTAAGCAGGTGACATTTAATTGGTAATTTTTATCACTAGTCATTTTGTCTGCCATGGGATTTTGTGTAAATACTGATGAAAAAAAAGTCATTTAGCATATTGGCTTTTTCCTCATCCTCCATTTCACCCAGACTATTTTTAAGGGGGCCAACACTATCATTTTTTAGTTTCTTACTATTTATGTAGTTAAAGAATATTTTAGGATTATTTTTACTCTCTCTGGCAATGAGTCTCTCTCTGTCTCAATCTTTGCTGCCTTGATTTGCTTTTTACTGAATTTATTTAATTTTTTGTATTTATTTAATGCCTCCTCACTACCTACTTCCTTTAATTCTCTAAATGCTTTCTTTTTGTCACTTATTGCACCCCTTACAGCTCTATTTCGCCATATTGGTTTCCTCCTATTTCTAGTATGTTTATTCCCATACGGTATATACTGTGCACAGGTCCTATCCAGGATGCTAATAAATGTCTCCCATTTTCTTTGTGTATTTTTGTGTCTCAGGATATCGTCCCAGTAATTGCACCAAGATCCTCTCTCATCTGTTGGAAATTTGCCCTCCTGAAGTTTAGTGTCCTTGTAACCCCTCTATTACACATCTTTTTAAAGGATACATGAAAACGTATTATTTTGTGATCGCTATTTCCCAAGTGACCCCCAACCCTTATATTTGCTATGCGGTCTGGCCTGTTGGTTAATATTATGTCTAGCAGTGCCCCCCTTCTTGTTGGGTCCTGAACCAGTTGTGAAAGGTAATTGTCTCTCATACCTCCTCCTCCTTTTTCTCCTCTCGCTTCCTCAAACTCAATGTGGACAAATCTGAACTCATCATCTTTCCTCCATCCCACAAATCTTCCTTACCTGACCTATCTATCGCAGTCAATGACATCATGCTTTCCCCTGTACCCGAAGTCCGCTGCCTCGGAGTAACCTTCGACTCTGCCCTGTCCTTCACACCGCACATCCAAGCTCTTTCCACCTCCTGTCGCCTCCAGCTCAAAAATATCTCCAGGATCCGTCCTTTCCTCAACCCCCAATCTACTAAAATGCTTGTGCATGCCCTCATCATCTCCCGCCTTGACTACTGCAACATCCTTTTCTGTGGCCTCCCTGCTAACACCCTTGCACCTCTCCAGTCCATCCTTAACTCTGCTGCCCGACTAATCCATCTCTCTCCTCGCTACTCCTCCGCTTCCTCCCTCTGCAAATCTCTTCACTGGCTCCCATTCCCTCAGCGTATCCAGTTCAAATTACTAATACTGACCTACAAAGCCATCCATAACCTGTCTCCTCCATATATCTCTAAACTATTCTCCCGATATCTTCCCTCACGTGATCTCCGGTCCTCCCAAGACCTCCTTCTCTCCTCCACACTTATTCGCGCCTCATCCAATCGCCTCCAATACTTCTCCCGAATATCCCCCATCCTCTGGAACTCTCTGCCCCAACACGTCCAACTATCAACCACAGTCGGATCCTTCAGACGGAACCTGAAAACTCATCTCTTCAGGAAAGCATACAGCCTGCACTGACACCGCTGCCGCCTCATCACTATCGAAGCTACCGCCTCACCAACACCGGAGCACCTGCAACCCCCAACCTACTGTCTCCTTCCCCATAATCCTGTAGAATGTAAGCCCGCAAGGGCAGGGTCCTCGCCCCTCTGTATCAGTCCGTCATTGTTAGTTTGTTTACTGTAAGTGATATCTGTAACTTGTATGTAACCCCATGGAATCAATGGTGCTATATAAATAAATAATAATAATATAATAATAATAATAGTTTTCAAAAACCGATTACCTTTGCTGGAACTGCAGGTTTCTGTTCCCCAATCTATTTCAGGGTAGTCGAAGTCCCCCATAATAATGACTTCTCCTTGAGTCGCAGCTTCATCTATTTGCTTTACGAGGATATTCTCTATTGCTTCCATTATTTTTGGAGATTTATAACAAACCCCTATCAGTAATTTATTATTTTTCCCCCTCTCCTTATCTCCACCCACAGGGATTCTACATTTTCATTAAATTCACCTATATTATCACGCAGGATGGGTTTTAAGGATGATTTTACATATAGACACACCCCACCCCCTCGCTTATCTGTACGGTCATTTCTGAACAGGCTATAGCCCTGCAAGTTAACAGCCCAGTCATGGCTCTCATCCAGCCATGTTTCAGATATCCCCACCATGTCATAATTATGCTCCAACAACATTAGTTCTATTTCATCCATTTTGTTGGCGAGGCTTCTGGCATTAGTATGCATGCACTTGATGTTCCTCTCTGTACCTCTATTTCTTAAATTATTAACTGTTCTAACCCCACCCTCCATGCCACCGCCACCCCCAACTTCCTTACGTGTGCCCAGGTCTCTATCTGCACTATCTTCCCCTCCTATAAAATGAATACCCTCCCCCCAATTCCTAGTTTAAACACTCCTCCAACCTTCTAGCCATTTTCTCCCCCACACACAGCTGCACCTTCCCCATTGAGATGCAGCCCGTCCCTAGCATAGAGCCTGTAGCCAACTGAGAAGTCGGCCCAGTTCTGCAGGAACCTAAACCCCTCCTTCCTACACCAATTCTTGAGCCACTTATTAACCTCCCTAATCTCCCGTTGCCTCTCTGGCGTGGCACGTGGTACAGGCAGTATTTCTGTGTGTGATGAAAGAAACTCCTGAGAGTTTTTCTCATCACACACAGTTGTGTGATCACGGCCAAGGTCACTGCTGCATCACACTGCATTGCAATACTTACAAAATGCATTTCAGACCCGAGTCGGGGCGTTGACCCAGCCATCCCACATCGCTTTGGCCACCTCATTCCATAGCTGCCGGATCGTCACGTTGTCCGAGTGCTGCGGAACCCAGATGTCCCACAACCGGACTCGCCCATGGACCAGGGAGATAAGGAGGTAATTTTCAATTAGGTCCTCATCCCGTTTTGGAACCTAAAAAATAAATAAAGACTGTTGTGAATTCTGTGGCAGAGCTCCCTCCTGTGGTCACAAGTGGTACTTCGGCTGATTCTCTCTGTGAGCTTCCGTTGGTGGAGGAAAGTGGTACTGCGGCTTCTGAGTTTCCTTCCTCAGGTGATGTGGTGAAGTCGTTAGGTGCTGCTCTATTTAACTCCACCTAGTGCTTTGATCCTGGCCTCCAGTCAATGTTCTAGTATTGGACCGGTTTCCTCCTGGATCGTTCCTGTGGCCTGCTGTTCTGCATAGCTAAGTTCTGCTTTGCTATTTTGTTTGCTGTTTTTTCTGTCCAGCTTGTCTATGTGTTTTTTCCTGCTTGCTGGAAGCTCTGGGACGCAGAGGGTGTACCTCCGTGCCGTTAGTTCGGTACGGAGGGTCTTTTTGCCCCCTTTGCGTGGTTTTTGTAGGGTTTTGTGTTGACCGCAAAGTTACCTTTCCTATCCTCGCTCTGTTCAGAAAGTCGGGCCTCACTTTGCTAAATCTATTTCATCTCTACGTTTGTCTTTTCATCGTAACTCACAGTCATTATATGTGGGGGCTGCCTTTTCCTTTGGGGTATTTCTCTGAGGCAAGGTAGGCTTATTTTCTATCTTCAGGCTAGCTAGTTTCTCAGGCTGTGCCGAGTTGCATAGGGAGCGTTAGGCGCAATCCACGGCTGCCTCTAGTGTTGTTGGAGAGGATTAGGAATTGCGGTCAGCAGAGTTCCCACGTCTCAGAGCTCGTTCTATGTTTTTGGGTTATTGTCAGGTCACTGTATGTGCTCTGACCTCTATGTCCATTGTGGTACTGAATTTTCTTATCATAACAGTACTGGAGGCCGAAAGTACTAATGATTCTCAATAGAGGGAAAAAAGAAGTTCTGAGACCATTTTTTTTTCTCTGCACTGTGTTTTGCCTTTTTTTTCCCCTAGACATTTGGGTGGTTCAGGACACAGGTGTAGCGATGGACATTAAAGGTCTGTCTTCATGTGTGGATCAGCTCACGGCAAGAGTACAAAATATTCAAGACTTTGTGGTTCAGAATTCTATGTTAGAACCGAGAATTCCTATTCCTGATTTGTTTTTTGGAGTTAGAACTAAATTTCTGAGTTTCAAAAATAATTGTAAACTATTTCTGGCTTTGAAACCTCGCTCCTCTGGTGACCCAGTTCAACAAGTTAGGATCATTATTTCTTTTTTACGTGGCGACCCTCAGGACTGGGCATTTTCTCTTGCGTCAGGAGATCCTGCATTAAATAATATCGATGCGTTTTTCCTGGCGCTCGGATTGCTGTACGATGAACCTAATTCAGTGGATCAGGCAGAGAAAAATTTTCTGGCTCTGTGTCAGGGTCAGGATGAGATAGAGGTATATTGTCAGAAATTTAGAAAGTGGTCCGTACTCACTCAATGGAATGAAGGTGCGCTTGCAGCTATTTTCAGAAAAGGTCTCTCTGAAGCCCTTAAGGATGTCATGGTGGGATTTCCTATGCCTGCTGGTCTGAATGAGTCTATGTCTTTGGCCATTCAGATCGGTCGACGCTTGCGTGAGCGTAAATCTGTGCACCATTTGGCGGTATTACCTGAGCTTAAACCTGAGCCTATGCAGTGCGATAGGACTTTGACCAGAGTTGAACGGCAAGAACACAGACGTCTGAATGGGCTGTGTTTCTACTGTGGTGATTCCACTCATGCTATCTCTGATTGTCCTAAGCGCACTAAGCGGTTTGCTAGGTCTGCCACCATTGGTACGGTACAGTCAAAATTTCTTCTGTCCGTTACCTTGATCTGCTCTTTGTCATCATATTCTGTCATGGCATTTGTGGATTCAGGCGCTGCCCTGAATTTGATGGACTTGGAGTATGCTAGGCGTTGTGGGTTTTTCTTGGAGCCCTTGCAGTGTCATATTCCATTGAGAGGAATTGATGCTACGCCTTTGGCCAAGAAAAAGCCTCAGTACTGGACCCAGCTGACCATGTGCATGGCTCCTGCACATCAGGAGGTTATTCGCTTTCTGGTGTTGCATAATCTGCATGATGTGGTCGTGTTGGGGTTGCCATGGCTACAAGTCCATAATCCAGTATTAGATTGGAAATCCATGTCTGTGTCCAGCTGGGGTTGTCAGGGGGTACATGGTGATGTCCCATTTCTGACTATTTCGTCATCCACCCCTTCTGAGGTTCCAGAGTTCTTGTCTGATTACCGGGATGTATTTGATGAGCCCAAGTCCGATACCCTACCTCCGCATAGGGATTGTGATTGTGCTATCGATTTGATTCCTGGTAGTAAATTCCCAAAAGGTCGACTGTTTAATTTATCTGTGCCTGAGCACACCGCTATGCGGAGTTATGTGAAGGAGTCCTTGGAGAAGGGGCATATTCGCCCGTCATCATCGCCATTAGGAGCAGGGTTCTTTTTTGTAGCCAAGAAGGATGGTTCACTGAGACCTTGTATAGATTACCTCCTTCTAAATAAGATCACGGTTAAATTTCAGTACCCCTTGCCGTTGTTATCTAATTTGTTTGCTCGGATTAAGGGGGCTAGTTGGTTCACCAAGATAGATCTTCGTGGTGCGTATAATCTTGTGCGTATTAAGCGAGGCGATGAATGGAAAACTGCATTTAATACGCCCGAGGGCCATTTTGAGTATCTAGTAATGCCATTCGGACTTGCGAATGCTCCATCAGTGTTTTAGTCCTTTATGCATGACATCTTCCGAGAGTACCTGGATAAATTCCTGATTGTGTACTTGGATGACATTTTGATCTTCTCGGATGATTGGGAGTCTCATGTGAAGCAGGTCAGAACGGTGTTTCAGGTCCTGCGTGCTAATTCTTTGTTTGTGAAGGGATCAAAGTGTCTCTTTGGTGTTCAGAAGGTTTCATTTTTGGGGTTCATCTTTTCCCCTTCTACTATCGAGATGGACCCTGTTAAGGTCCAAGCCATCCATGATTGGACTCAGCCGACATCTCTGAAAAGTCTGCAAAAGTTCCTGGGCTTTGCTAATTTTTATCGTCGCTTCATCTGCAATTTTTCTAGTATTGCTAAACCATTGACCGATTTGACCAAGAAAGGTGCTGATGTGGTCAATTGGTCTTCTGCTGCTGAGGAAGCTTTTCAAGAGTTGAAGCATCGTTTTTCTTCTGCCCCTGTGTTGTGTCAACCAGATGTTTCGCTTCCGTTCCAGGTCGAGGTTGATGCTTCTGAGATTGGAGCAGGGGCTGTTTTGTCGCAGAGAAGTTCTGATTGCTCGGTGATGAAACCATGCGCCTTCTTTTCCAGGAAGTTTTCGCCTGCTGAGCGAAATTATGATGTGGGCAATCGAGAGTTGCTGGCCATGAAGTGGGCATTCGAGGAGTGGCGTCATTGGCTTGAAGGAGCTAAGCATCGCGTGGTGGTATTGACTGATCATAAGAACTTGACTTATCTCGAGTCTGCCAAGCGGTTGAATCCTAGACAGGCTCGTTGGTCGTTATTTTTTGCCCGTTTTGACTTTGTGATTTCGTGCCTTCCAGGCTCTAAAAATGTGAAGGCGGATGCTCTGTCTAGGAGTTTTGTGCCCGACTCTCCGGGTTTGTCTGAGCCAGCGGGTATCCTCAAAGAGGGAGTAATTGTGTCTGCCATCTCCCCTGATTTGCGGCGGGTGCTGCAAAAATTTCAGGCTAATAAACCTGATCGTTGCCCAGCGGAGAAACTGTTTGTCCCTGATACGTGGACGAATAAAGTTATCTCTGAGGTTCATTGTTCGGTGTTGGCTGGTCATCCTGGAATCTTTGGTACCAGAGAGTTAGTCGCTAGATCCTTTTGGTGGCCATCTCTGTCGCGGGATGTGCGTACTTTTGTGCAGTCCTGTGGGATTTGTGCTCGGGCTAAGCCCTGCTGTTCTCGTGCCAGTGGGTTGCTTTTGCCCTTGCCGGTCCCGAAAAGGCCTTGGACACATATCTCTATGGATTTTATTTCAGATCTTCTCGTCTCTCAAAAGATGTCAGTCATTTGGGTGGTCTGTGATCGCTTCTCTAAGATAGTCCATTTGGTACCCTTGTCTAAATTACCTTCCTCCTCTGATTTGGTGCCATTGTTCTTCCAGCATGTGGTTCGTTTACATGGCATTCCAGAGAATATCGTGTCTGACAGAGGTTCCCAGTTTGTTTCGAGGTTTTGGCGAGCCTTTTGTGGTAGGATGGGCATTGACTTGTCTTTTTCCTCGGCTTTCCATCCTCAGACTAATGGCCAGACCGAACGAACCAATCAGACCTTGGAAACATATCTGAGATGCTTTGTTTCCGCTGATCAGGATGACTGGGTGTCCTTTTTGCCTTTGGCTGAGTTCGCCCTTAATAATCGGGCCAGCTCGGCTACCTTGGTTTCGCCGTTTTTCTGCAACTCTGGGTTCCATCCTCGTTTCTCTTCAGGGCAGGTTGAGTCTTCGGACTGTCCTGGTGTGGATACTGTGGTGGACAGGTTGCAGCAGATTTGGACTCATGTAGTGGACAATTTGACCTTGTCCCAGGAGAAGGCTCAACGTTTCGCTAATCGCAGACGCTGTGTGGGTCCCCGACTTCGTGTTGGGGATTTGGTTTGGTTATCTTCTCGTCATATTCATATGAAGGTTTCCTCTCCTAAGTTTAAACCTCGTTTCATTGGTCCGTATAGGATTTCTGAGGTTCTTAATCCTGTGTCTTTTCGTCTGACCCTTCCAGATTCTTTTTCCATACATAACGTATTCCATAGGTCATTGTTGCGGAGATACGTGGCACCTATGGTTCCATCTGTTGAGCCTCCTGCCCCGGTTTTGGTGGAGGGGGAGTTGGAGTATATTGTGGAGAAGATTTTGGATTCTCGTGTTTCAAGACGGAAACTCCAGTATCTGGTTAAGTGGAAGGGTTATGCTCAGGAAGATAATTCCTGGGTCTTTGCCTCTGATGTCCATGCTCCCAATCTTGTTCGTGCCTTTCATATGGCTCATCCTGGTCGTCCTGGGGGCTCTGGTGAGGGTTCGGTGACCCCTCCTCAAGGGGGGGTACTGTTGTGAATTCTGTGGCGGAGCTCCCTCCTGTGGTCACAAGTGGTACTTCGGCTGATTCTCTCTGTGAGCTTCCGTTGGTGGAGGAAAGTGGTACTGCGGCTTCTGAGTTTCCTTCCTCAGGTGATGTGGTGAAGTCGTTAGGTGCTGCTCTATTTAACTCCACCTAGTGCTTTGATCCTGGCCTCCAGTCAATGTTCTAGTATTGGACCGGTTTCCTCCTGGATCGTTCCTGTGGCCTGCTGTTCTGCATAGCTAAGTTCTGCTTTGCTATTTTGTTTGCTGTTTTTTCTGTCCAGCTTGTCTATGTGTTTTTTCCTGCTTGCTGGAAGCTCTGGGACGCAGAGGGTGTACCTCCGTGCCGTTAGTTCGGTACGGAGGGTCTTTTTGCCCCCTTTGTGTGGTTTTTGTAGGGTTTTGTGTTGACCGCAAAGTTACCTTTCCTATCCTCGCTCTGTTCAGAAAGTCGGGCCTCACTTTGCTAAATCTATTTCATCTCTACGTTTGTCTTTTCATCTTAACTCACAGTCATTATATGTGGGGGCTGCCTTTTCCTTTGGGGTATTTCTCTGAGGCAAGGTAGGCTTATTTTCTATCTTCAGGCTAGCTAGTTTCTCAGGCTGTGCCGAGTTGCATAGGGAGCATTAGGCGCAATCCACGGCTGCCTCTAGTGTTGTTGGAGAGGATTAGGAATTGCGGTCAGCAGAGTTCCCACGTCTCAGAGCTCGTTCTATGTTTTTGGGTTATTGTCAGGTCACTGTATGTGCTCTGACCTCTATGTCCATTGTGGTACTGAATTATCTTATCATAACAAAAGACATTAATGTTGGATACATTAACATAAGGAAAAGAAAGAAAACAGAGACAGAAAACTGGCATGAATATTGAAAGTCAAGAAACAAAAGGAGTCAAGAAGAAAAAGGAAAAAAAGAGGAAAGTAAAGAAATGAACATCCAAAAGAAAAGTGAGGATACAATAAACAGTCAGCCACGTATACATACACACTGCCGCCTTGCCAGCTGACCATGACCCCGCTGCTCCTGCTCAGCCTCTGCCACAGTGGAAGTGCTCTAAAAAAAGGGAAAAAAAATTGTCATATGTGTAGATGTCACAGTGAATACTTACCAATCTGAGGAGGTGAGTACTCACTTCACTGACATGTTCGGCTTGTGCAGGCCCAGGCCGTTGCTCCTCCTCAGAAGATGACATTCTGATGCACGCAGAAAGAAAGAAATGGCAGAAATTAGAGCATATAGAGACAGAAAATAGAAAATAAAGACATTGGCTAGGATATACTCACATTGTTCAGAGTGTAGATTCCTTCCTGTGTCTGGTCTGCTGCGTCTGCTCTTGTCCCGTCTGCTGAGTAGTGACCTGCAAATGCCCACTCCCTCCCTTTATCATTTTTTATGTGGGGGGTGGCTAATCAGTGTCTAGACATGTTTTCCTGTGGTGCAACGCATGCGTTCACAAATGCAAGCAAACGCATGTGCTAGCGAACGCATGCGTTCACATAGACAGCAATGCGGGTTTTTTTTGCCGCATTCCTTCCGCTAACAACCGCATACGTTTCTAGGCGGCAAATTGATGCCTCTAAAATAACTACATGTAGTGCTTACTGCGCCAAACCGCAGACGACGAAACGATGCATGCGTCGTCAAACGCGGCAAAACGCAACCGATCGCAGACACATGCGTCCCTAATGTTAAATATAGGAATACACGACGCATGCGGATAATTGCAGAAGAAACGCTGCGTACACAACCGCAAATGTGAAACCAGCCTTAATGCACCCCATGATCCTGTTTGCGTTGGCAGCTGCTGCCTGGCACCGGCTGCTCCAGGTAAGTTTATCATTAACTAGGATCCCCAAGTCCTTCTCCATGTCAGATTTACCCAGTGGTTTCCCGTTCAGTGTGTAATGGTGATATTGATTCCTTCTTCCCATGTGCATAACCTTACATTTATCATTGTTAAACCACATCTGCCACCTCTCGGCCCAAGTTTCCAACTTATCCAGATCCATCTGTAGCAGAATACTATCTTCTCTTTTACTGACTACTTTACATAGTGTTGTATCATCTGCAAAAATATCGATATTTTACTGTGAAAACCTTCTACCAGATCGTTAATAAATATGTTAAAGAGAATAGGTCCAAACACCGACCCCTGCGGTACACCACTGGTCACAGCAATTCAGCTAGAGAATATACCATTTATAACCACCCTCTGCTTTCTATCACTAAGCCAGTTATTTACCCATTTACACACATTTTTCCCCAGACCCAGCATTCTCATTTTGTGTACCAACCTCTTGTGTAACACGGTATCAAACGCTTTGGAAAAATCAAAATATACCACATCCAATGACTCACCTTGGTCCAGTCTATAGCTTACCTCTTCATAAAAACTGATTAGTTGGTTTGACAGGAGCGATTCCTCATAAACCCATGCTGATATGGAGTTAAAGTTATTCTCATAGGGATAATCCAGAATAACATCCCTCAGAAACCCTTCATATACTTTACCAACAATAGAAGTTAGACTTACTGGCCTATAATTTCCAGGTTCACTTTTAGAGCCCTTTTTGAATATTGGTACCACATTGGCTATGCACCGCTCCTGTGGAACAGACCCCGTTGCTATAGAGTCCCTAAATATAAGAAATAATGGTTTGTCTATTACATTACTTAGTTCTGTTAGTACTCGTGGGTGTTTGCCATCCGGACCCGGAGAGTTATCTATTTTAATCTTATTTAGCCGGTTTCGTACCTCTTCTTGGGTTAGGTTAGGTTCACATTGCCTTAGTGCAATCCGTTTAGCTGATACGCTAACGGATTGCGCTAACACAATGTCCAAAAAGGGATTGCGTTCGGCAATCCTGCTAGCGCAGATGCCCAATCTGCGCTAGCGAGGAACGGACCCTGAACGCTGCAAGCAGCGTTCGAGGTCCGTCCGAAACTAACGGCACATCGCAGACGCATGCCAAAAATGGCAGTCGTTTGCGATGCGTTAGGGATCCGTTAGCACATTGCAGTCAATGGGTGCACTAACAGATCCGTTACATAGTGTTAACTGCGACAATTGCGCCATGTAACGGAGTCCGTTAGCGGACACCCACTAACGCAATGTGAACCTAGCCAGATTGGTGCCCCTTAATATAGGGTTTTCTTTGTCTCTCTGCATTTCACCAAGCATTTCATTTTCCACTGTGAATACCGTGGAGGTGTTTTAATATATTAACTTTTTCCTCGTCATCTACAACCATTCTTTCCTCACAATTTTTTTAAGGGGCCTACACTTTCACTTATGATTCTTTTACTATTGATATAGTTGAAGAACAGTTTGAGATTAGTTTTACTCTCCTTAGCAATGTGCTTCTCTGTTTCCTTTTTGCCAGCTTTAATTAGTTTTTTAGATAAAGTATTTTTTTTCCCTATAGTTTTTTAGAGCTTCAATGGTACCATCCTGCATTAGTAGTTTAAACGCTTTCTTTTTACTGTTAATTGCCCCTTACTTCTTTGTTTAGCCACACTGGGTTTTTCCTATTTCTTGACCTTTTATTGCCACAAGGTATAAACCGCTTAGAGTGCCTATTTAGGATGTTCTTAAACATTTCCCATTTATTATCTATGTTCTTATTTCTGAGAACATTGTTGCAGTCAACCAGATTAAGGGCATCTCTAAGCTGGTCAAACTTTGCCTTCCTAAAGTTCAGTGTTTTTGTGACTCCCTGACAAGTCCCCCTAGCGAAAGGCAAGTGAACATTATTGTGGTTGCTCTTTCCTAGATGCCCGACGACCTTCAGATTTGTTATTCTGTCAGGTCTATTAGATAGTATTAGGTCTAAAAGTGCTGCTTCTCTGGTTGGATTCTGCACTAATTGTAAAAGATAATTTTTCTTGGTTATTAGCAGAAACCTGTTGCCTTTATTGGTTTCATAGGTCTCTGTTTCCCAGTTAATATCCGGGTAAAGTCCCCCATAACAAGGACCTCATTATGGGTTGCAGCTTCATCTATCTGTCTTAGTAGCAGACTTTCCATGATTTCTGTTATATTTATTATTATTTATTGTTATAGCGCCATTTATTCCATGGCGCTTTACATGTGAGGAGGGGTATACATAATAAAAACAAGTACAATAATCTTAAACAATACAAGTCATAACTGGTACAGGAGGAGTGAGGACCCTGCCCGCGAAGGCTCACAATCTACAAGGGATGGGTGAGAATACAGTAGGTGAGGATAGAGCTGGTCATGCAGCGGTTTGGTCGATCGGTGGTTACTGCAGGTTGTAGGCTTGTCGGAAGAGGTGGGTCTTCAGGTTCTTTTTGAAGGTTTCAATGGTAGGCGAGAGTCTGATGTGTTGTGGTAGAGGGTTCCAGAGTAGGGGTGATACGCGAGAGAAATCTTGTATACGATTGTGGGAAGAAGAGATAAGAGAGGAGTAGAGAAGGAGATCTTGTGAGGATCAGAGGTTGCGTGTAGGTAAGTACCGGGAGACGAAGTCACAGATGTATGGAGACAGGTTGTGGATGGCTTTGTACGTCATGGTTAGGGTTTTGTAGTGGAGTCTCTGGGCAATGGGGAGCCAGTGAAGGGATTGACAGAGGGGAGAGGCTGGGGAGTAGCGGGGGGACAGGTGGATTAGTCGAGAGTGTTAGAGGCGAGAGTGTTAGAGGGGAGGCCACAGAGCAGGAGGTTGCATTAGTCAAGGCGAGAGATGATGAGGGCATGGACTAGGGTTTTTGCAGATTCTTGGTTGAGGAATGAACGGATTCGTGAAATATTTTTGAGTTGAAGTGGAAAGGGCTTGGATATGTGGTTTGAGAGATCAGCGTCAAGGATTACCCCGATATTTGGGGGTTTGTAACAGACCCCAATGAAAAGCCGGATTACGTACCGGTAATGCTCTTTTAATGAGTCCACGACAGCACCCCACATGAGAGAGAGGGATCCGCCCATAGGAACAGGAAACCTACAGAATAAAAGGAGGCGGTCCCCCCTCCTCCTCAGTTTAGTTTACAGAGTATAAAAAGGGATCCGCAAAAGTGTTAGTATTCATTCTTATTCAGTAACATAAAATTCTTAACTCTATACAACCATTACTTTTGAACTTAAAGGAAAGAACTGTGCAGAATTTAGGGAGGGTAATACATGGGTGCTGTCGTGGACTCATTAAAAGAGCATTACCGGTACGTAATCCGGCTTTTTACCCTTCTCCACGACAGCACCCCACATGAGAGATTTTCAGAGAGTCATTATTTGGGTGGGATTACTGTACTAAGGACAGCTCTACCAAAAGTCAGATCAGAGGAAGCAGAAAGGTCAAGTCTGTAATGGTTGTAGAAGGTAGAAGGTGTGGACCAGGTTGCGGCCTTACATATTAGGTGGATCGGTACATCCGCTTGCTCTGCCCAAGAGGAAGCCATGGCTCGCATGGAATGCGTCTTTACCCCCACTGGCGGGATTTCGCCCTTCGATGTGTAGGCCAGACAGATAGCTTCTCTGATCCATCAAGAAATGGTAGCTTTTGTGACCCCATGTCCTTTCTTGCGGCCCTGAAAAGAGACAAGCAGAGCCCTACTCTGCCTCCATGTCTGAGACCTCTCTATATACGTCAGGATGGCTCTTCTGACATCTAAGGTGTGCAACTTATGTTGTTCTGGGGTTACAGGTGTATCAAAAAAGGAAGGCAGAAATATCTCCTGAGATCTGTGATAGATGGATGCTACCTTAGGGAGGTATGAGGGGTCAGGTTTTAAGACAATTCTATCCTGAAATACCATTAAGAAAGGCGGGTCTACCGATAGGGCCTGGATGTCACTAACCCTTCTAGCTGAGGTTAGGGCTACCAATAGGGCGACTTTGTATGTTAGGATCTTTAGAGGTATGGCATCTAGTGGCTCAATTGGGGAGCCAGTTAAGGCTTCTAAGACTAAATTCAAATCCCACGGAGGTAGACGGGGAATATGGACCGGATTACAACGTTCACAAGATTTAACAAATCTGGAGACCCACTTGTTAGCTGCTATGTTGTCTCCATACAAGGCTCCTAAAGCTGAGACTTGAACCTTTAGGGTGTTTACCGATAGACCTAATTCTCTACCCTTTTGTAGGAACTCTAGAATCGGAACTATCGGGATTTGTCTAGTGAATGGTCTTGTATGAAAATTTAAGAATTTTTTCCATACCCTACTGTATAATAGGGTGGTAGATCTTTTCCTACTTAACAACAGGGTGTTAACTAGTTGTTCTGAGAACCCCCTTGACTTTAATAACTGCCTCTCAAATTCCAAGCCGTCAAGTGAAGACCTTTCACTTGCGGGTGGAAAAATGGGCCCTGAGACAGCAGTTCCTTGTGTAAAGGAAGGATCCATGGATAGCATAGAGACATGCTCTGGAGACACGAGAACCATGGCCTTTTTGGCCAGAAGGGCGCAATCAGGATTACTCTGGCTTGGTCCCTCCTGATCTTCCTGATCACTAGAGGTATCAGAGACATCGGAGGAAAGGCGTACGCTAGTTTGAAGCTCCAAGGATGGTGAAGAGAGTCCAACATGTCTGGGTGATCCATGAGGTTCAGGGAAGCAAACCTTTTTACATGTCTGTTGCCTCTTGTGGCGAACAGATCTATTTGGGGTACGCCCCATGCTTTTGTTATCATCCTGAATATGTCCCTGTTTAAAGTCCATTCTCCTTGGCGTAGCCTGTTTCGACTGAGGTAGTCTGCCTTGGTGTTTTCTGCCCCCTTGATGTGCAGGGCTGTTAAGGATGGAAGATGAAACTCTGCCAACAGGAGGATGTTTGCTGCTACGTTCATCAGGGTTCCTGATCGCGTACCTCCCTGACGGTTTATGTACGCCACTGTGGTGGAATTGTCCAACAGAACTCTCACATGCATTCCCTGAACCTGTGGAAGAAAATGACTTAGGGCATATTCTACCGCTTTTAATTCTTTCCAATTTGAAGAACACATTAGCTCTGCCTGATTCCAGGTGTTTTGGACCAGACTATCCTCCATATGTACACCCCAACCCACAGGGCTGGCGTCAGTGATAATTGTTTTAGAGGGATTTATCATCCATGGTACGCCCCTTGAAAGGTGATCCATGTCTAACCACCAGCTTAGGGATTCAATCACGTCTCTGGAAAGAGTAATTTTACTCTCTAAATGTTGTACTTTCTCTTGGATAGACAATATTTCATACTGCAATTGACGGGTATGATATTGAGCCCACGGCACAGCTGGTATACATGAGGACAATGATACTAGCAAGGACATGGCCTTCCTCAGGGTCATGCAGGGTTTTGACATTGCCTCTGACACCTTTGATTGTATAATTATTCTCTTTGACTGCGGAAGAGAACTTTTCTGACTTACTGAATCTAGTTCAATTCCCAGAAATATCTGGATGGTGTCTGGATTCAACCTGGATTTTTCGTAATTCACGATCCAACCTAGATCCTGCAGAGATGAGATCGCTTTAGATAACCGCATTTCACATTGGGTTATGGAATTTCCTATAACAAGAAAATCATCCAGGTAGGGTATTATGAGAGTGTTCTGCTGGCGTAAGTGAGCCATCACTTCTAGGATCACCTTTGTAAAGATGCGGGGAGCCATAGAAAGCCCAAAGGGCATTGCTACATACTGAAAGTGACGAACCTGTCCTGCCAGGATGACCGCTACCCTTAGGTACTGCTGGTGTTCGGCATGTATGGGAAGATGATAATAGGCATCTTTTAGGTCTATTCTGGCCATGACACACCTAGGGAACAAAAGCTTGATGGCAGAACTAATGGATTCCATTTTAAAAGTATGATTACGCAAAAAGGAATTTAATTTTTTGAGATTTATGATGGTTCTGAATGAACCATCTGGTTTTTTGATCAAAAACAAAGGGGAGTAGAATCCCCTTCCTTTTTGATCTTGGAGAACCTCCACCAACACTTTTTTAGATAGAAGAGATAGGATCTCAGACTCTAGAGCCTCTTGTTGTTCTTGTAACCTTTGTTGATGTTATTAAAAAAGAATCCCAAGGGATTCTAATAAATTCTAATTTTAGACCATCTCTTATAATGTCCAGAATCCAACGGCTGGATGTTATATGTTCCCATTTGGACAGAAAAATTTTTAGCCTGCCGCCCACTTCAAGGTTAGTGGTACTTGCCACGTTTCAAATTGTAGGATCCGCTAAACAGAGCTCCTTTTTGCTTAGGATCTTTCGCTTCCCAGCGATCCCTTTGCTCAAACGGTTTCCTGGTAAAGGGTCGTCTCTTGAATGCTCTCCCTGGCAGGGGAGCGCACAAAGTTTTGCCTTTGCCGGTGCGTCCCCTTTACAGTTCTTCAACCAGAGTGCTCGCCGGGCTGTATTCACTAGGCCGGCTGACCTGGCTGCTAGGCGTAGCGAATTCACTGAGGCGTCCGCTAGGAATGCTACAGCCTCCTTCATTAGAGGGATCTTTGGTAGAATGGAGTCTCTTACAGTTCTACCTTTGATCTGCTCCTCCAGTTGTTCCATCCATACCAGCAGCGATCTCGCCGTACAGGTAGCAGAGATGGCTGGCCGGAATGCCCCTGTATTGGCCTCCCAAGATTTTTTAAGCAAGGCCTCTGCTTTTCGGTCCAATGGGTCAGTTAGCATCCCCGAATCCTCAACTGGCAAGACCGATTGCCTGGAGGTTGAGGCTACAGCTGCATCTACTTTTGGCACTTTTGACCAAGAATTCAGCTCCTCGTCACTGAAGGGATATCGCCTTTTAGAGGATGATGGCAAAAATCCTCTTGTGCTCTGTCTATCCCACTCCTTCTTAATTAACTCTTTAATGGTGGTAACTACGGGGAAGGACCTACGTTTCCTTTGTCCTAACCCCACGAACATGATGTCCTGAGCTGATTTTTTCCCTTTTTCGTCTGGGCACCCCATCGTGTTTCTGACCGCTTTCACCAAGTTGTCCACGCTGCTGTTAGGCAGACACAGCCCCCCTTCATCTTCGGATGAACTCGGACGAGAATCCGATTCATCTGAGGACTTATGTATCCCCTCTGACTCTGGACTTTCTGGAGATGGAGACTTGCTAGGTTGGCGGGAACTGGTGCTACTAGCCTGCGCCAACCCCTGCCTCTCTTCCCGAATCATGGCTCTGACGTCAGATGGTGTCATTATGTTTTCCTGACGTAAGGTTAGCAAGATGCAATCCGAGCATAACCTCTTCATATAAGAATCCGGTAGGGGTTGTATACATAAAGCACATTCTTTGTGCTTGGATTTGTGTGCCTTTTTCCTGGACTAAAGGAAGGGGACATAGGAGGAACATATATCAGCATATAGGTAGAGGATTCTTTAAACTCACCCAGAGAAGCTGACAGGTACCGGATCTGGAGGCGGATTCTTTGAGGGATCTTTTTGTTTGGTGGAAGATTGCTCTTGTCGACCACCATCTTTAGTGCTGCTTCTGGCGCTTTTCTCCTTACTAGGAGAGTGCTCTGTCACAGCAAGTTGCGCCTCTTCGGCCGGTGAAGCCATACTCACATCCACACACCGGCCGACACTAGCGCTGCAGTTTTTGAACCGGAAGTGCTCAAGCGACTTCCGGGTTAGACGCGCCGCTCCTCTCTCCATGCGGCGGCTGTGTTCATTTAGCCGGCCGCTTGAGCGCGCGAGCCCTCATGGAGCCGGGCGGACCAGCGGTGACCGGACCCGGACCATGGCGACTGACCAGACGAGGGGGGAGGCTGAACACAGTGGCTCCCCCGCCGCTGCTTCTGGACCGCAGCCCCTGCCGTTCCCACAGAGACCGACGCAGGCGGGTGCATGGCCCAGGGATCCTTCACCTGTAGGGTAAACTGGGATTCCTATAGGAACAGGAAACCTAAACTGAGGAGAGGGGACCGCCTCCTTTTATTCTGTAGGTTTCCTGTTCCTATGGGCGGATCCCTCTCTCTCATGTGGGGTGCTGTCGTGGCGAAGGGTAAAAATTTTGTTACTATTTTTCCCTCCATGTATTTTGACCCATGTGGACTCGACATCCTCATTCTCTTCGCCAATATCCTCCCTTAAAGTGGACTTTATACAAGACTTTACAAAGACAAACCCCTCCTCCTCTCTGATTTTTACAATCCTTTCTAAACAGACTGCAACCCTGTAAGTTAACTGCCCAGTCATAGCTTTCATCTAACCATGTCTAGGTTATTCCCACTATGTCATAGTTACCTGTAGATATTTCTGCTTCTAGTTCTTCTGTCTTGTTTGTCAGGCTTCTGGCATTTGCGAGCATGCAGCTTAGAGGATTTTGGTTTGTTCCAATCTCCTCCCTGTGGATTGTTTTAGAAATTTTCTTACCTCCCTTCCGAGTATGTTGTCTAGGGTCTTCTTTGCCGCACCTCATATACTTCATCAATATATTCTCTGGCTTCATGCTCATGTCCAACATTTTTCTTCTAGTCCCCTCTTCTTCTAGTTTAATGCCCTCCTGATGAGTGTAGCGAATCTTCTAGCGAATGTGTGTTTCCCAGGTTTGTTGATGTGTAGTCCGTCTCTGTCGAGAAGTCCTTCGTACAGGTAATTCACACCGTGGTCCAGGAATCCGAATCCTTGTTGTCTGCACTATCATCTTATCCAGTTGTTCGCATCTAGGATCCTGTTCCATCTCCTGGTGACATGCCCATCTACTGGAAGGATAGAAGAAAAAGCTACCTGTGCATGCAGATCCTTTACTTTCTTCCCCAACTCTTCAAAGTCCTTGCAGATTGTCCTTCATTGCCGTGTTATTGGTACCAACATGTATCAGAAGAAATGGGTGGACATCCTTGGAACTGATGAGCTTTGGTATCCTATTGGTCACATACTTGATTTTCGCACCTGGGAGGCAGCATACTTCTCTTGCAGTTATGTCCGGTCTGCAGATGGCTGCTTCTGTGTCTCTCAGTAGTTTGTCTCCCACCACTACCACTCTTCTTCGCTTCTTGGCTGTACTTTTTGTTGTCACTTCTGGGTGTTGCTGTGTGCCCTTTTTTTCTTTGCTTGCTGGTAGTGCTCATTCTTAGGTGTGCCATCTTCGTCCTCCACAAGGCCTCGGTATCGGTTTCTCAGTTGCGTGGTTGGTGATACTTTATCTAAAAAACTAATTAAAGTTGCCAAAAAGGAAACAGAGAAGCACATTGCTAAGGAGAGTAAAACGAATCCAAAACTATTCTTCAACTACCGTACATACTCGAGTATAAGCCGAGAATTTCAGCCCATTTTTTTAGGCTGAAATTGCCTCTCGGCTTATACTCGAGTCATTCCCAGGGGTCGGCAGGGGAGGGGGAGCGGCAGCATTCTGTAATGCTGTAGATGAACCCCGATGTATCCTGAAAGATAAGAAAAACAGGTTATATTATACTCACCCAGGGGCAGTCCCGCTGCGGTCCGGTCTGATGTGTGTCGCGGTCCGGGTCCAGCACCTCCCATCTTCATACGATGTCGTCCTCTTCTTGTCTTAATGCCGCAGCTCCTAAGCAGGCATACTTTGTCTGCCCTGACCTTTCCCGGCGCTTTGTAGCGCAAAACAATCATCGTCTCATAAGAGTTCCACTGTTTTACCCGCCTGCTGTGGCTTTTATGTCTCCACAATAAAGTAATTTTTTGTATGGAACTGTGAGTGCCTGTCCACTCTCTTCACATGGACTTCTTTTATGTTTTTTGGATAACGGCACCCGTATCCTTTGGGGTGTGTGTTTATGGCCTTTTTATTCCGAAGTTTAGCAGCTGTGCTGGCTTTTCATTCTCTGTTGTGATGCACATTTGTTACTACCTAGTGATGAGCGAATATACTCGTTGCTCGGGTTTTCCCGAGCACGCTGGGGTGACCTCCGAGTATTTGTTATTGCTCGGAGATATACAGTTAGGGCCAGAAATATTTGGACAGTGACACAAGTTTTGTTATTTTAGCTGTTTACAAAAACATGTTCAGAAATACAATTATATATATAATATGGGCTGAAAGTGCACGCTCCCAGCTGCAATATGATAGTTTCCACATTCAAATCGGAGAAAGGGTTTAGGAATCATAGCTCTGTAATGCATAGCGTCCTCTTTTTCAAGGGACCAAAAGTAATTGGACAATGGACTCTAAGGGCTGCAATTAACTCTGAAGGCGTCTCCCTCGTTAACCTGTAATCAATGAAGTAGTTAAAAGGTCAGGGGTGGATTCCAGGTGTGTGGTTTTGCATTTGGAAGCTGTTGCTGTGAGCAGACAACATGCGGTCAAAGGAACTCTCAATTGAGGTGAAGCAGAACATCCTGAGGCTGAAAAAAAAGAAAAAATCCATCAGAGAGATAGCAGACATGCTTGGAGTAGCAAAATCAACAGTTGGGTACATTCTGAGAAAAAAGGAATTGACTGGTGAGCTTGGGAACTCAAAAAGGCCTGGGCGTCCACGGATGACAACAGTGGTGGATGATCGCCGCATACTTAATTTGGTGAAGAAGAACCCGTTCACAACATCAACTGAAGTCCAGAACACTCTCAGTGAAGTAGGTGTATCTGTCTCTAAGTCAACAGTAAAGAGAAGACTCCATGACAGTAAATACAAAGGGTTCACATCTAGATGCAAACCATTCATCAATACCAAAAATAGACAGGCCAGAGTTAAATTTGCAGAAAAACACCTCAAGAAGCCAGCTCAGTTCTGGAAAAGTATTCTATGGACAGATGAGACAAAGATCAACCTGTACCAGAATGATGGGAAGAAAAAAGTTTGGAGAAGAAAGGGAACGGCACATGATCCAAGGCACACCACATCCTCTGTAAAACATGGTGGAGGCAACGTGATGGCATGGGCATGCATGGCTTTCAATGGCACTGGGTCACTTGTGTTTATTGATGACATAAGAGCAGACAAGAGTAGCCGGATGAATTCTGAAGTGTACCGGGATATACTTTCAGCCCAGATTCAGCCAAATGCTGCAAAGTTGATTGGACGGCGCTTCATAGTACAGATGGACAATGACCCCAAGCATACAGCCAAAGCTACCCAGGAGTTCATGAGTGCCAAAAAGTGGAAAATTCTGCAATGGCCAAGTCAATCTCCAGATCTAAACCCAATTGAGCATGCATTTCACTTGCTCAAATCCAGACTTAAGACGGAAAGACCCACAAACAAGCAAGACCTGAAGGCTGCGGCTGTAAAGGCCTGGCAAAGCATTAAGAAGGAGGAAACCCAGCGTTTGGTGATGTCCATGGGTTCCAGACTTAAGGCAGTGATTGCCTCCAAAGGATTTGCAACAAAATATTGAAAATAAAAATATTTTGTTTGGGTTATGTTTATTTGTCCAATTACTTTTGACCTCCTAAAATGTGGAGTGTTTGTAAAGAAATGTGTACAATTCCTACATTTTCTATCAGATATTTTTGTTCAACCCTTCAAATTAAACGTTACAATCTGCACTTGAATTCTGTTGTAGAGGTTTCATTTCAAATCCAATGTGGTGGCATGCAGAGCCCAACTCGTGAAAACTGTGTCACTGTCCAAATATTTCTGGCCCTAACTGTAGTTTTTATCGCCTCAGTTGCATGACTTACGGCTTCCAGGTAAGCTGAACACGTGGGAATTCCCTAACAAACGGGCATTCCTCACATGTATTCAGCATATCTGGAAGCTATAAATCATGCAACTGAGGCGATGAAAACTATATCTCCGAGCAATAACAAATGGAGTTCACCCGAGCAACGAGTACACTCGCTCATCACTATTTATCATCCATTATGCCACTGCTACAGGGCAGTGGGAAGAAAGGCTAAGTGCTGGAATTGGCGCATCTTAGAGATGCACCACTTCTGGGGAGGCTGTGAGCTTCTGTTTGTAGCCGGGGGGTCCAATAACCATGGCCCCTTCCTAGGCTATTAATATCAGCCTGCAGCTGTCTGCATAGACTTTTCTGGCAATTAATTATAGGGGGACCCTACATCTTTTTTTTTGGGGGGTCCCAATTTAGTAGCCAGTAAAGGCTAAATATACAGCTGCGGGCTGATATTCATAGCCTGTGAAGATCCATAGGTATTAACCCCTTCCTAGGCTATAAACATCGGTTGCTGGCTTTCCTTCTCTGGCACAGAAAATTGCACAGGAGCCCACACCATTTTTTTTAAATTAAACCGAAATTGCATTTAAGGCCGGGGTCACACTTGCAAGAGACTCGCATGAGTCTTACACCTCAATACCCGGCACTGCCGCCGGCACTCGGGACCAGAGTGTGCGGCTGCATGTTTTTCTATGCAGCTTTAAGCTCTGGTCTGAGTGTCGGCGGCAGTGCCAAGTATTTAGGTGCGAGACACGCGAGAGCTTCTCACAAGTGTGACCCCGGCCTAACACAGATTTTGTGTGTGTCTTTACTTAAAGGGAACCTGTCACCTCCAAAATCGATGGTGAGGTAAGCTCACCGTCATCAGGGGCTTATCTACTGCATTCTGTAATGCTGTAGATAAGCCCCCGATGTAACCTGAAAGAGGAGAAAATAGAATTATTCTTACCGTTAATTCGGTTTCTAGGAACCTTCCATGACAGCCACTTCAGAGGTTGTCTTCCCCGCCCTAATAGGGGACAGGAACACAGAGGTAAAATACCCCTCCCCTTCCTGCACCGCCAGTGTTTTCCTGGACACAGTAGTATGTATACTTACCACAAAAGTGCAGGAATCATCCAATAAGAATATCAGGTAGGGAGGGAAATTAGTGCTGTCGTGGAAGGTTCCTAGAAACCGAATTAACGGTAAGAATAATTCTATTTCCTCCAGTCACCTTCCACGACAGCCACTTTGGAGTAGTACCAACAGCTAATTTCTCTAGGGAGGGACCACGGCCTGCAGAACACGTCTGCCAAATGTTAAACCCCTATTGAAATTTAGCCGGTAATGTCTGGTGAACGTATGGATGGACGACCAGGTGGCGGCTCTGCATATCTGCTCTGATGAGGCATTCCCCCTCTCTGCCCACGATGTTGCCATTTCTCGGGTAGAGTGTGCTTTCAGAGAGGCAGGTGGATCCAGTCCCTGTGATGAATATGCCAGAGAAATAGACTGTTTGATCCAGTTTGCGATGGTGTTTTTTACCGCCTTCTTTCCCTTGTTTCGTCCCGATAACTGGATGAATAAATTTTGATCAATTCGCCAGGCTTCAGTCTGTTGTAAGTAAGATAGGACCACCCTGCGAACATCCAAGGTGTGGAAGGTCTGTTATTTAGGGTTGGAGGGGTTTGGGCAAAAAGAAGGTAGTAGAATGTCCTGATCTCTGTGGAAATTCGAGACCACTTTAGGTAAAATGGATCGGTCTAGTTTTAGTATAATGCTATCCGTAGTGATCGTTAGATATGGTTCCTGTATTGACAGGGCCTGTAATTCACCAATACGTCTAGCCATAGTGATTGCGACTAGAAAGACTGTTTTCAAAGTTAAGATCTTTATGGATATAGCATCCAGGGGTTCAAATGGATCCTGGGTTAGTGCGTTAAGTACTGTATTGAGGTCCCAGGAAGGTACCCTATTACGGAGTGTAGGACGAATTCTGGATGCTGCTGTCATAAATTGCTTGATCCAGCGATGATTGGCTAAATTCGAATCAAAAAAGCTACTAAGAGCCGATACTTGCACTTTGAGTGTGCTAGGGGTAAGGCCTATTTCCAAGCCCTTCTGTAAAAATTGTAAGATCATTGCTATATCAGGATTGAAGGGGTCTGGAACTTCTGGGGAGCATCAGGACGTAAATTTTTTCCAGACCTTAGTATAGATGGCATTGGTTACCGCCTTTCTGCTTTTTTGAAGGGTCTGAATTACGTCAACTGAGAGTCCTTTAGCTTTTAAGATTGTCGTTCAGTAGCCATGCCGCCAAGTTCAATCTGTTTAGGTCCGGATGTAGTAGGGGACCCTGGTGTAGGAGATCAGTCTTTTGAGGTAGAAGGCAGGGACCTTCCAGGGCCATATCTAATAGGGCGCTTTACCAACCCCTCCCGGGCCATAATGGGGCAATCAAGATTGTGGTCACTCCATCTGTCCTGATTTTTTGCAGTTTTTGCCAGCATGGGAATGGGAGGAAAGGCATATGCAAGGTTGAACTTCCACTGCTGTGAAAAGGGATCTATTCCCTGTGCCTTGTCTCTGTGATGAAGGGAGAAAAATGTTTCTACCTTCGCATTTTACCTGTTGGCGAATAAATCCACCTCTGGAGTACCCCATTTTGCGGTTAGGGACTGAAACACTGCCTGGTCTAGGGACCACTCTCCTGGATGAACGTCTTTCCTGCTGAGGAAATCCGCCTGAGTGTTGTCCAATCCTCTCAGATGTACTGCTGTGACCGATAGAAGGTTTTTCTCTGCCCAGAAAAATATTCTTGCAGCTACCTCCTTTAGAGAGGCATACTTTGTTCCCCCCTGGTGTCGTAGATAGACTACTGTGGTCATATTGTCCGAGTAAATACGAACGTGATGATTTTTGATCAGTGCAGATGATGCCTTTAGGGCTTCCTCCACAGCTTTCAATTCTCTTAGATTCGAGGAGCTGCTGCTGATGTTCGATGTCCATTGTCCCTGAAAGTGGAAACCCTCTACCACCGCACCCCAGCCTCTTTTGCTGGCATCTGAGCGGAGTGTTTTTAGGGGAAGGTGGTCCCAGCTGACCCCTCTCTGGAGATTTTGGTAATCTAGCCACCATTTTAGCGCTGATTTCACATGGCCAGGGAGAAGTATTTTTTGACTCAATGGAGTCTGTCATCTCCTGGAATGTAGGAGCACGTAAGTCTGGAGAGCTCGTGTGTGAGCCTGGGCCCAGGAAACCGATTGTATACATGCGGTCAGGGACCCTAGTACAGACATCGATTCTCTGAGGGTCGGTGCACGCTGGCCTCTGAACTTTGCTACCTTGCGGACAAGGTTGATTTGATGATCTTTGGGTAGAAAATATGTTCTTACATCCGAGTCCAGTAGCACCCCCAGAAATTTCCTTCTTGTGGAGGGATGGACCTCTGATTTTTCCAGATTTGGGATCCAACCCAGGGTTTGTAATATCTCTAGGGACTTTGATAAGTCTGTTTCCAGACAGGAGGCAGATGGAGCCATGATAAGGAGGTCGTCTAAATACGGGACTACATAAATTCTTATGTACTGGAAACCCTTTTTGATCTTTGGGTTTCAGACCCTCAAAAATCTCATCATGTACTGTGAGTGTAACTTCTTCATCCTCTACCCCCATAGTGCCTCTTACTAAACTAATTAGGTCACTCATGTCCTCAGAATTAAAATATTTTTTGTTTTCTGATTTACAGGTGGGGGTAGAAGTGAAGCCTTCATTTTCCCAGTTATCCTCTGAACCCGAGGACTGGATCTCTCCCGAGTCTGGGTCGGATTCTACTGGGGCTTTTTTCCTCCTTTTTGGAGGGGGTGGCTGAGGCACCGACATTTGTGAGAAGGTGGCCATAGAAGAGTGGACCTCATCTTCAATGAGGGATCTGATGCTATCCAGGAGCGAGGGTTGTTCAGCGCGTAGGGCCTCATCCGTACAGGATTGGCAGAGCTTTTTCCCGTATGTTGATGGGAGTTTGGCGTACACACTTTACATTTGCGGCTTGACTTTTTAGGATCAGAAACCTTTTCTCCCTATAAGGCCGGGGACACACACAACGTATAAAAAAAGGTCAGTTTTTGACGGACGAGAATCGCACAAATGTTACCAAAACAGTGATCTGTGTGCAGTGTGAGGATGCGATTTTCTCGCATCAAATGATCTGTTTGACATCCGTGTGACATCCGTATTGCATCCGTATGGCGAGATTTTCTTGCAGGCTTGCAAAATGGACATATAACTGTTTTTCCACCTGAAAAAATTTAAATCATCAACAAGAACATTATTTAATGGCCCTAAAACAGGTGCCACCCACCAATCTATGCAGTAGAGTCCCTGCTTGTGTTGGCGCACTTCGGATTGATGAGCAACATGTCTGATCTACTGACTTTTAACACCACAGAGTGTGTGCTTTACAACTGGGTACTTTCCCAACGTTTTGGCCAGCCATACCCAGTTATTGTAGATCCGAGGAGGCGGAGACGGATGTGGGTACATCCACTTCTGAAGCAACAGATCAATAAAGGCCATTTCAGCCATCTGTATGCTGCTCTGAGGACAAATCCTGACAATTTCTTCAACTATTGTCGGATGAGGATTCAAACCTTTGATATTTTGTTGGAGATTTTGCGACCAGGGATCACGAAGGACACCAGGATGCGCAAATCTATTTCAGCAGAGGAGCGCCTTATCCTTACCTTACGGTATGTATAAATACTCTTTGTCCAAAATAAATTAACACTTTAAGGTTGTTACCCCTTTTTCCAATTAGCTAATTAAATGGTTATGTAACTTCCACATCATTTGGCCTTCTTTTAAAATATTTAATTTTGGCAAAGATCAAAGACATCACATGTCCTTAATGTTTGAATAATCATGCCATCTTAGTTATATATTTTTTTGGCCCATATAACACTGTATTGTGTTCATTTTATATTTTTAAATAATACTCTGTTTTCTTTTAGCTTCCTTGCCACTGGCCTATCATATGCGGCACTGCATTTAGAGTTTTTACTGGGCAAATCTACAATTGTGCGGGATACATGCACGGAAATCTGGAGAAGACTCCATCAAGAGGTGATGCCTGAACCCAAAATGGCAGACTGGTTACGTATTGCACAAGGATTTCAGGACACCTGCCAGTTTCCGCACTGTATTAGGGCACTTGACGGAAAGCACATCCGTGTGCGTAAGCCGCCAGGTTCAGGGACCCAATTCTATAATTATAAACAGTTTTTCTCTGTAGTGCTGTTGGCCCTAGTCGACAGCAACTACAGGTTTATAATTGTAGATATTGGGGCCTATGGGAGAACTGGAGACTCTAGAGTCTTCAGTTCTTCCATTATGGGTCGGCGGCTGCGCAACAATGAATTGGATCTCCCACCCCTAAGTCACATACCAGGGGCTAATTTGGATGCGGTGCCTTACATGATGGTAGCAGATGAGGCGTTTCAATTATCAAGGATTTTAATTCTTTTTGTGTGTGTTTATGTTATTTTAGAATTTATCTTACACGTATCTATTACCATCTGTATGTTTCTGGGTCTTTCTGAGACATCTGGTGTATGTGGCGGCTGTGTCCTGGAAGAAGAAAAAGATCGAAAGAAAACAGAATATCGATCCATCACGAACAGTGCATAATACAAGAAGCCTTGATGTCCATTCTTCCTTGGGATATATGTAAAAGATTTTTTTGATATATAGGGCAGTAGTATATGTTTTTATTTTTATTATTTATTTTTTGTATCCTTTGTATAAGTTGTGTTTTCACATTTATTATGTTTTTCATTGTCATCTCTTTATATGGGATTGTATATTATCTTTGTAATATGCGATATGCACGGAGCACAGGATAATTTGGGAGTGCTCAATAGTTGAAACTTTGGATTCGTCACACCTTATGACTGACGGCACTTACTATCCAGACCCCACTTATTCCTTGATGTGATCGCCGTTTTAGTGATCATATCCTAACAGGTATCAGCACTTTCTTGTCACTTAATGTAGATTGGGTACAGAATTTTATCTCTGTCCGTAGCTCTTATACTATATACGTACTGCCCGTAGTTGTTCCCTGGAGCAAGATGGCGTTCTCGGCACGCACGCATGCGCGCCACAGCGGGGACTGGCCGACCATTTCTCCCGGCATCCGGAAGTGACATAGCGGGAAGTGACGTCCAGAGTATTTTTCCTCGCCCCGCTCTGTACGCTGGGAGAGCCGGCGGGGATGTGCCGGATGTCCCCATACTGGCAGTACGCATGCGCCAATTATGTTGCCGGCGAACAGTCACAGCTGCTACCTCCCTTTATAAGAAAGCCAGGTAATACACAAAAACACGCCCCCCGAGGAAGCAAACGCGAAACGTGCGTCGGGGCTACCTGGACGGACACTGGCACCTATTAATGGGTAAGATAGGGTGGGGGGTTTTGGAATCCTGTGTGCCCATTTGGGCGAGCTGAATGGCATCACGCAATTAAGAGGAGCATTTTACTAAGCACTTTCTATGACACATTAGTTACCTTAGGGTTCCTATTCAGAGGTGTCTGGCCCCCTATAGGTCTATCTACTCATGGTGTTACTTTTCAGTGTCCTTGGTCCATTGTACATTGGCTCTGCGTGTACCTTGTCTTTATTGTGTTTGTATATATGTTGTGCTATATATTCATAATAAAATTTTTTACTTTATATACCATATATGGAGATGGGCTGTATTTACTCCTTTTCGTTGTAGGATATATCCATCAAGAGGTGATGACTGAACCCAAAATGGCAGACTGGTTACGTATTGCACAAGGATTTCAGGACACCTGCCAGTTTCCGCACTGTATTAGGGCACTTGACGGAAAGCACATCCGTGTGCGTAAGCCGCCAGGTTCAGGGACCCAATTCTATAATTATAAACAGCTTTTCTTTGTAGTGCTGTTGGCCCTAGTCGACAGCAACTACAGGTTTATAATTGTAGATATTGGGGCCTATGGGAGAACTGGAGACTCTAGAGTCTTCAGTTCTTCCATTATGGGTCGGCGGCTGCGCAACAATGAATTGGATCTCCCACCCCTAAGTCACATACCAGGGGCTAATTTGGATGCGGTGCCTTACATGATGGTAGCAGATGAGGCGTTTCAATTATCAAGGAACGTCATGAGGCCCTATCCACGGAGAGGCCTGGACTACCGGCGCAGAATTTTTAATTTGCGTCTTTCCCATGCCCGCCGTCTGGTAGTGTTCATTCGGCATTCTCAGTGCAAAATGGCGGGTACTTCAGTCTGCAATCCAACTGAGTGAAGGCAATGTCAATGGCGTGATAAAAGCATGTGTTGTTCTTCACAACTTTACAAGATACCATGATTGCCCATCATCTGCTGCAGATGAAATTGATTCTGCAAATAATGTCTTGTCAACTACACGTGTTCTTCCTTCACGTCATCAGCCCTCAGGCCTAAAAGTTCATGATGTTTTAACCAATTTTTTTGTGTCACCAGAGGGATCGACTGTTTGGCAAGACCATGCTGTTTTGCTGTAAAGTTAAGTTATATTGTAAGTTAATAAATACCATAATTTTCCTGTTTGAATTGTGTAGTATGTTTCTCCTTCTGAAATTAGCTAAGTGTGTAAAGTTGTCACATCATGTATGTAGTTGGACCAATACATAACACTCAGATTTGTTAACCAATTTTTACTGCTCAAAGCATATATAAATTTTCAAAAAACATATTCTCAGCATATGTAATTTGAGCCATATAAACCAGAGGAAACCAGACAGATGAACATGCCAAGGTCACAAATAACTTAGCCCATACAAAAGCCTAAATGACAGGCCAAAAAAATGTCCAAACAAATCACAGGTCCTGGTAGGTTGGGGGTGGTGATGGTGATGGCGGGTGTCCAGCATGTGCGGAACTTTGCCTAGGTGGTTGACCAACCAGACTGTCAACCTGTGGTATTGCAGATATATGTGAATGAGGTAACACTTGATGTTGAGGGTAGAAGGGCATCAAGTCCTGGGTACTGGATTGTCCCATTTGGTCAGACCCCCCAATATGGCCATGTCGAGCAGACACATGTTGGGGCCAGCCTCCAAACATGTGTCTGTTCAAGTGGTCATATTGGGCAGTTGCAGGATAATCATAAATTGGCCTGTTTTGGGGTTGTTGGGTGCTTTGAGCAGGCTGTTGTTGTGGAGCTATACGTGGCGGGGGTGGTGCTGCAACTGTTTGGGTTTGGTCCTGTGGAAGGTCTTGCACCGCCAGAAGGTTGGTAGCTGACATTTGCCACCGTTCGAGGTAATTAAAAACATGAGTCGGGTTGTTTGGGGGTGTGGCCGCATCTAGAACAATTTGGATACAACCTCTGGTCCGCAGCCTGAGCAAGCGTGGAATGGGCCGTAAATAGCGGGCAAGACTGCGGAAGTACGCTTCCTCCCCATCGTCATGGGCAGCCCTGGACAAATAGTCCAACACCCCTGTATCCACTTGCCTCCTGGTGCCAATGTTAGAAGCCACCCTCCTGCGCCGACCACGGTTTGGTCTTGTTGTAGGCTGTGGTGATGTATCCAGAGCCAAGGTTGGACTGCTGCTCTGGGCTCCTTCCTCCACCTCTGGATTTGCCTCCTGTGTGGCAGAAGACGCTGCTGCTGGTTGTGGTGGTGGTTGGTTGCTGCCTGTTGCTTGGCCAGATGGTCCAGCCATTTCGGCACCTTCACCAACGGGGTCAATCACCAACTCAGAGTCAGATGCAGACTCCCTTCCTGTCAGATTGGACTCTGTTCTGTATTTCACAAATGATTTTTTTTTTTAAAAAATACATATTCACGTAATAAGATGTGACATGCATGCACTTACGGTCTGAGCTCCATCACCGATGCAAGAAAATTAAGCCGATCAAAATAAAGATATTTTCTTTTTTTTGTTGCTGCATCACCACTCCGCCCAGAAACTTGCCGTTCACGTTGGTATTGGTCCCGGCAACTCCGCCAGCGTCTAGTGACATCATTGACTGCAAAGATCACAAATTTTTTTTTATTAAATATCAAGCACATAACTCAAACCGTTACAGGGTTTGCAATCACACACGGGCCCTGGAGCGTAGGGGGACCTAAAATTCCTTTGGGCCTATGTTAATGGACTATAGCTACTACATTTCATCCATATTTGTGTGTCTTGGTAATGTTTTTGCATCCTCAACCAAGAGCTTGGATCATTTACTTCACTCATAAACACACCACATATGATGTGTTCATGCTTATTTTTATCAGGAACCCAATATAAAACCCCATTTTTTGTTAAAGGATGGTACTTACAAATTTCTTGCTGAACCTCTTGAGGTCGCTCATCAAAATCGAGGAACATGTGGTGACAGATTGACCTCCATGCTGCGTCTTTACGTGCACGGTCCACATAATGTGCGTTGCATTGGTCCCATAATTCTGGTCTATCATGGACCAAAGCAATCAGCATCTCCACATTTATATGCCTGGCCATGCTGCTACACAGTACACTCCGTGGAGGCGTGCTTCCTGCTTTTCAATCCAGCGTGGGCCAGAAATTAGCATGCCAAAGCTTCCTGATAATGGATGATTCAATTTCCTGTCACCTGGAGAAGTCTTCCGTATTTCTCGCAATGCACATGCATGGTCCGTATGTAATCCGATTTTTTATCGCACCCATAGACTTGCATTGGCGATTCTTGGCCGAGATACGCTGACAATCGCAGCATGCTGCGATTTCACTCGGATCCGTAATACGGCCGAGAAAAAAAAAATCGGATGATGGGAGTTGCACCGTAGATTAACATTGGGACGAGCGCAATGCGATTTTTTAGCGCATTGCACTCGTCCGTATTACGGTCTAGTGTGACCCTGGCCTAAGAGAGAGAGAGGGTTTGCTAAGCCATTTAGGGGTATATAGATATATATACATATACACATGCATGCATATACGTACAGTGGGGCAAAAAAGTATTTAGTCAGTCAGCAATAGTGCAAGTTCCACCACTTAAAAAGATGAGAGGCGTCTGTAATTTACATCATAGGTAGACCTCAACTATGGGAGACAAACTGAGAAAAAAAAATCCAGAAAATCACATTGTCTGTTTTTTTTTAACAATTTATTTGCATATTATGGTGGAAAATAAGTATTTGGTCAGAAACAATCAATCAAGATTTCTGGCTCTCACAGACCTGTAACTTCTTCTTTAAGAGTCTCCTCTTTCCTCCACTTATTACCTGTAGTAATGGCACCTGTTTAAACTTGTTATCAGTATAAAAAGACACCTGTGCACACCCTCAAACAGTCTGACTCCAAACTCCACTATGGTGAAGACCAAAGAGCTGTCAAAGGACACCAGAAACAAAATTGTAGCCCTGCACCAGGCTGGGAAAACTGAATCTGCAATAGCCAACCAGCTTGGAGTGAAGAAATCAACAGTGGGAGCAAAAATTAGAAAATGGAAGACATACAAGACCACTGATAATCTCCCTCGATCTGGGGCTCTACGCAAAATCCCACCCCGTGGGGTCAGAATGATCACAAGAACGGTGAGCAAAAATCCCAGAACCACGCGGGGGGACCTAGTGAATGAACTGCAGAGAGCTGGGACCAATGTAACAAGTCCTACCATAAGTAACACACTACGCCACCATGGACTCAGATCCTGCAGTGCCAGACGTGTCCCACTGCTTAAGCCAGTACATGTCCGGGCCCGTCTGAAGTTTGCTAGAGAGCATTTGGATGATCCAGAGGAGTTTTGGGAGAATGTCCTATGGTCTGATGAAACCAAACTGGAACTGTTTGGTAGAAACACAACTTGTCGTGTTTGGAGGAAAAAGAATACTGAGTTGCATCCATCAAACACCATACCTACTGTAAAGCATGGTGGTGGAAACATCATGCTTTGGGGCTGTTTCTCTGCAAAGGGGCCAGGACAACTGATCCGGGTACATGAAAGAATGAATGGGGCCATGTATCGTGAGATTTTGAGTGCAAACCTCCTTCCATCAGCAAGAGCATTGAAGATGAAACGTGGCTGGGTCTTTCAACATGACAATGATCCAAAGCACACCGCCAGGGCAACGAAGGAGTGGCTTCGTAAGAAGCATTTCAAGGTCCTGGAGTGGCCTAGGCAGTCTCCAGATCTCAACCCTATAGAAAACCTTTGGAGGGAGTTGAAAGTCCGTGTTGCCAAGCGAAAAGCCAAAAACATCACTGCTCTAGAGGAGATCTGCATGGAGGAACGGGCCAACATACCAACAACAGTGTGTGGCAACCTTGTGAAGACTTACAGAAAACGTTTGACCTCTGTCATTGCCAACAAAGGATATATTACAAAGTATTGAGATGAAATTTTGTTTCTGACCAAATACTTATTTTCCACCATAATATGCAAATAAATTGTTAAAAAAAACAGACAATGTGATTTTCTGGATTTTTTTTTCTCAGTGTGTCTCCCATAGTTGAGGTCTACCTATGATGTAAATTACAGACGCCTCTCATCTTTTTAAGTGGTGGAACTTGCACTATCGCTGACTGACTAAATACTTTTTTGCCCCACTGTATATACGGGATAGCTGGGCCCGACACCTGCTACTTACTTTGGTAGGAGGGGGAACGCTGGCATCTGCAGATGCAGAGCAAGGGGGTCTGTCACCGTCCATGTCCGTCAGTGTAACAGTCAGACAGCTTACCTTGCTACCCAGATCTCTTTATGAAGGATCGGTGGCCCCAGTGTGATAGTGCTCCTCCCCCCACGTGTTGCCCGATTGGGGTAGGTCCTGGAATGCCCCCGAAAACGCTGCTGTATGGCATGCCTGCTGCTCGGACGCCATTGCCGGCCGGCGTGTGCTCCATGGAACGCACCTGAGTGAACCGGAACTGACGCGCGTTAACCCGGAAGTAATCAGGCCTCCGGCCACAGTCCGGGACGCATGCCACCTTCAGCGCTGCAGCCATGGGAGGGAACCGGGGGGCTGCAGGAGGCCCCCGGTAAGCATGTCACCGCCCCACATTACTCCACGAAGGGAACGCCGGAGGGGCAGGAAGATCCTGAGTCCTTCCGAAGAGAGGAGACGGGAGCAGCATTATTTGAGGAGGGAATGCCCGACCTCCATGCCGCCCAACTTTCATCCGGTAAGTGGAGCTCCATCGCCAGCCCCTTCAGAATCTCCTCATGCCCCATAGGGGACAGGAAAACACGGCGGTGCAGGAAGGGGAGGGGTATTTAACCTCTGTGTTCCTGTCCCCTATTAGCGCGGGGACAACAATCTCCGAAGTGGTTGTTGTGGAAGGTGACTGGAGAAAAAGAGGTTAGATTATACTCACCCAGGGGCGGTCCCGCTGCGGTCCGGTCAAATAGGTGTCTCAGGTCCGCTCCGACACCTCCTATCTTCATTCCATGATGTCCTCTTCTGGTCTTCACGCCGCGGCTCCGGTGCAGGCATACTTTGTCTGCCCTGTTGAGGGCAGAGCAAAGTACTGCAGTGCGCAGGCGCCGGGCCTTTGACCTTTCCGGCGTGAAGACCAGAAGAGGACATCATGGAATGAAGATGGGAGGCGCTGTTCCGGACCTAAGACACCCATCGGAGCAGGACCGCCCCTGGGTGAGTATAATCCAACCTATTTTTCTCCTCTTTCAGGTAACATCGGCGGCTTAGCTACAGCATTACAGAATGCTGTAGATAAGCCCCTGATGACGGTGAGCTTACCTCACCATTGATTTTGGGGGTGACAGGTTCCCTTTAACTCTATGTACCATTTTATTACTAAACATCGTGCTTTGTATTATCTATCGATTTATCTATAGACCAACTATCTATAGATTATCGATCGATAAATCTAATCTGTGTGTGCAAACATTATTCTTCAATGGAGTATGTAAAAGAGGAGATCGGACAAGGAAATTACATCAAATTTTTTTTTTCTTGTTAAATAATAGATCTTTATTTAGCCTACAAAAAACGCATACAAACACATGGATTTTTACCTACGTTTTCAGCCAAGAGATGCAGAATCTGCTCAGTAAATTCCACAGGCAAATCTGCTAGGAAAGTGAGAATCTGGAATTGCTTGCCTGAGGAGGTGGTGATGGCCAACTCAGTGGAGGCGTTCAAGATGCCCGGATGTCTTCCTGGAGCGTAACAATATTGTATCTTACAGTTATTAGGTTCTTTAGAAGGACATAGATCTAGGGATTTATTCTGACAGAATATAGACTGAACTGGATGGACAAATGTCTTTTTTCGGTCTTGCTAACTATGAGACACCACCTGGCAATATGGAGTGAGGTAATACTGTGGGGAGACACCACACGGCAATACGGACTGAGGTAATACCATGGGGAGACACCACCTGGCAATAGCACTGAGGTAATACCATGGGGAGACACCACCCGGCAATATGGAGTAAGGTAATACCGTGGGGAGACACCACCCGGCAATATGGACTGAGGTAATACCGTGGGAGACACAAGGCAATACAGACTGAGGTAATACCGTGGGGAGACACCACCCAGCAATAGCACTGAGGTAATACCATGGGGAGACACCACCCGGCAATAGCACTGAGGTAATACCATGGGGAGACACCACCCGGTAATACGGACTGAGGTAATACCATGGGGAGACACCACCCGGCAATATGGACTGAGGTAATACCGTAAGGAGACACCACCAGGCAATACGGACTGAGGTAATACCATGGGTAGACACCACCCGGCAATATGGACTGAGGTAATACCGTGGGGAGACACCACCCGGCAATACGGACTGAGGTAATTCCATGGGGAGAAACCATCCGGCAATAGCACTGAGGTAATACCGTTGGGAGACACCACCTGGCAATATGGACTGAGGTAATACCGTGGGGAGACACCATCCAGCAATAGCACTGAGGTAATACAGTGGGAAGACACCTGCCAGCAATACGGACTGAGGTAATACTGTGGTGAGCCACTACTCGGCAGTATGGACTGAGGTAATACTGTGGGGAGACACCACCCAGGCAGTACAACTGAGGTAATACAGTGTGGAGACACCACCCGGCGGTACTGTCTGAGGTAATAGTGTGGAGACACCACCCGGCGGTACTGAGGTAATACAGTGGGGAGGCACCACCCGGCAGCAGTACTGTCTGAAGTAAGACCGTGTAGAGACACCACCCGGAGGTACTGTCTGAGGTAATAGTGGGGAGACACCACCCAGCGGTACTGTCTGAGGTAATACAGTGGGGAGACACCACCCGGCAGCAGTACTGTCTGAAGACCGTGTAGAGACACCACCCTGCGGTACTGTCTAAGGTAATAGTGGGGAGACACCACCCAGCGGTACTGTCTGAGGTAATACAGTGGGGAGACACCACCCAGCGGTGCCGCGGTACTGTCTGAGGTAATAGTGGGATAACACCACCCGGCAGCATTGTCTGAGGTAATACAGTGGGGAAACACCACCCGGCTGTAGTGTCTGAGGTAATACACCACCGGCAGCAGTACTGTCTGAAGGGAGACCGTGGAGAGACCCCACCAGCGGTAGTGTCTGAGGTAATAGTAGGGAGACACCACCCGGCGGTAGTCTGAGGTAATAATGGGGAGACACCACCCGGCAGTGACTCATGACACGTCAGTCCGGTGTCTGCCAATATGAACGCCGTGAATCCGGTCAGCCTGAGCTAGAAGCCTCCATGTGCGCCATGCCTGGCAGCTTCTCCTCATGCAGCGTGCCAGCTGTGGAGCCGTTAACATGAGCCCCACACCGGTCCTTGCTGTACAGTGTGGGCCCGCACTGCTGGTAACACATGGACTATGACAGCTTCACGCTGTGTGACAAGAGCGGCCATCACAGTGCCCAGCCCGGCTTCCCACCCCCACAGGTGTAATGGCGGCTGGGTCGGTGAGGCCATGTCACAAGCTCCCGTAACATGTGGGTCCCCTCAGAAGAGCGGCGGGAGCCACTCCGGATCTTACACGTGATACCAGGCTTTTACTGAATGGCGGCTCCCGGGACTAGGTACGTCGGTAGTGATACGTGAACATTCCCCACCGCCGCTGATTAGGCCGCTTCCACCCCTCCCCCACCACCACGGGCCACTCCAATTCTCCGCCTCAAACACTCGGGAATTCTGGGCAGGATGACGTCATTAGCATGGCCCGCCCTTCTGGCTATATAAGAGTGACGCCCGATAAGTTCGCTCTCTTCCTCACCGGGTCTGCGGCGAATTTACAAGGTAAGTGTACGTGGAGTGGCGGCTGCGGGACTAGGCCGCAGTGTGGGAACTGAGCCTAGCTGGCTCTATCAATGTTATTGTCCCTGCTGGGAATCGCACAGTGGTGTGTGGACGATGAGAAGCCGGCGGCTCTGTGGAGCGAGGTCTGGCCTGCGCGCTGCTGTGCGGCCTAGGTGCAATCCGCCGGGGATCTTCTTACCGGGGAGCCATCCGATGTGGCGGGGCTGCTGTACTCACTTGTACGGGCCCGCCGTATGCCTGCAAGGTGCTATTTACAGTGTGTTACTGCCGGGGCGCTGGAGAATAATGGCCGTGTGCCGGCATGCTGCCTGTGAGGGGTGTGATGGCGGGGCTGGCCGAGCCCACCAGCGTGAGAACCATGATCGGCGGGAGCTGTATGACTGCCGGGGCTCCGCTCGGCGGCGATGTCTGGGTGCAGCGCGGGCTCCATGTGTCTGCACCGGCGGTGTAGGTGGATGATGGGAGTGATGACCACGCTACACACTACCGGTCTGATCTGTACAAGGGCGTCTGTTCCGGAGCGCTCCACACTATAAAGATGGCGGCCGCTGCTGAGCGGGGTTTCCTCTTCCACAAGATGGAGGATGATGAGTCACAGCTCGCAAGACAAAGGAGCCGCGTGTGGCCTGAGCGCCTGGCCTGTGGTGCCGGCCGGGTCCTGCCGCTCCTCTCACTCTGCTGGGGTTCGTTGTGCCCCTCCATGGGCGCACGGGTGTGGCGCTTTGTGGCAGAGCTGCTGTAAATGGCGTGAGGTAATGGGGTTACTATAACTCCTGCCTCGCTGCTGGCCGGCTGCATGCCTTCACTGCCTGTGTGGTTCTAACTGCTCATCTTATTAATAGGTTACTATAACTCCTGCCTTGCTGTGAATAGGAGGTTACTATAACTCCTGCCTTGCTGTTGGCCGTCTGCTTGCTTTCACTGCCTGTACTTGTGTGCCTGTTTAGTTTTGCCCCCGGTATCAATGTTATCTAACTTCTTTCTGTCTTATTAATAGGTGTCCATCGCCAAACATCTAAACACTCAAAATGGGAAAGGAGAAGACGCACATCAACATTGTCGTCATTGGACACGTAGATTCTGGCAAGTCCACCACAACCGGACATCTTATCTACAAATGCGGTGGTATTGACAAGCGTACCATTGAGAAGTTCGAGAAGGAAGCCGCTGAGGTAAGCACGCCTGGTCATGGTGGCCCCACTGCTTTTTATACCCCGCTGTAATGCTAGTAATGCCCAGGTCCTGTGATAAGTGTTAGGAATGTAGCACATAGTATGCCCAGGCCAGCGCCTGTGCCAGGTCTAGTAACTGAGCCCCTTAGAACTGTACAAGTGTCACTGACCTCCTGTCTCTTTCCGTACAGATGGGCAAGGGCTCCTTCAAGTACGCCTGGGTTTTGGACAAACTGAAGGCTGAACGTGAGCGTGGTATCACCATTGATATCTCCCTGTGGAAATTTGAGACCAGCAAGTACTATGTCACCATTATTGATGCCCCTGGACACAGAGACTTCATCAAGAACATGATCACTGGTACCTCTCAGGTAAGAACGTTACATTTGTAAGGCATAGCATTTACAGCAGACACTAACTGTATGGTTTAGCAGCACTGCCTTTTGGAAGTTGTTGTCCTCCAGGGTAAGATTATATGTACATGCTGCAGAAATTGCTATACGTCAGTATTAACAAGCCTATTGTGTCCTCTTTATAGGCTGACTGCGCTGTCCTGATCGTTGCTGCTGGTGTGGGAGAGTTTGAGGCTGGTATCTCTAAGAATGGACAAACCCGTGAGCATGCTCTCCTGGCCTACACCCTGGGTGTGAAGCAACTCATTGTTGGCGTCAACAAGATGGATTCCACTGAACCCCCATACAGCCAGAAGAGATACGAAGAAATTGTAAAGGAAGTCAGCACTTACATTAAGAAGATTGGCTACAACCCCGATACAGTTGCCTTTGTGCCCATTTCTGGATGGAACGGTGACAACATGCTTGAGCCAAGTGCTAACGTAAGTGGCTGTGGGACTCCCACCCGATTGAGGTAATTGTCATGCTATATGAATCTTATAATATGTTCCCTCCCAATAGATGCCCTGGTTCAAGGGATGGAGCATCACCCGCAAAGAAGGAAAAGGCAGCGGAACTACCCTGCTTGAAGCTCTTGACTGCATTCTGCCACCAAGCCGCCCCACTGACAAGCCTCTTCGTCTGCCCCTTCAGGATGTCTACAAGATTGGTGGTAAGTAGTCAATGGGACACAACAGCAGTTCTGACATGAGCTTGGTAAGAAATTAAATGTGGACTAGATACCTAAAATCTCTTGCTTTTCAGGTATTGGCACAGTACCCGTTGGTCGTGTGGAAACTGGTGTTCTGAAACCAGGCATGGTGGTCACTTTTGCCCCAGTCAATGTAACAACTGAGGTTAAGTCTGTGGAAATGCATCATGAAGCTCTGACCGAGGCTATGCCCGGTGACAACGTTGGTTTCAACGTAAAGAACGTTTCCGTGAAGGACATCCGTCGTGGCAACGTTGCTGGTGACAGCAAGAACGACCCTCCTCTTGAGGCTGGTGGATTCACCGCACAGGTAATAATGATTGATAATAATCTTCATATAGCACTAACATATCCGCAGCACTTTACAGTTTGCACACATTATCATCGTTGCCCCCGATGGGGAATTCGGATTGTGTACCCCATCCGTATGTAATGTGGGAGAAAACCAGAGTACCTGGGGAAACCCATGCAAACACAGGGAGGACACACAAACTCTTTTGCAGATGTTGTCCTTGGTGGGATTTGAACCCAGGACTGCAGTGCTAACCACTGAGCCACCGTGCTGCCCACAGTTGATTTGTTAACCTGTATTGCAGCAGTGTTCATCTGTAGCCAGTTGTACAATAGTACATCTGTGCTTGGACTTTACCACTAATGTGCTTTTTCTTTGCTCTAGGTTATTATCCTGAACCACCCTGGCCAGATCAGTGCTGGGTATGCACCTGTGTTGGATTGCCACACTGCTCACATTGCTTGCAAGTTTGCTGAGCTGAAAGAGAAGATTGACCGTCGTTCTGGTAAGAAACTGGAAGAAAACCCCAAGTCCCTGAAGTCCGGTGATGCCGCCATTGTTGAAATGGTCCCAGGCAAACCCATGTGTGTGGAGAGCTTCTCTGACTATCCTCCTCTTGGTGAGTACATCATTTGGTGCATGACCTCTGATTCCACTTCCATTGCATTTCCTAACTTGGCCATTTTCCCTTCCAGGACGTTTTGCCGTGCGTGACATGAGACAGACCGTTGCTGTTGGTGTCATCAAGGCCGTTGAAAAGAAAGCTGCTGGTGCTGGCAAAGTCACAAAGTCCGCTCAGAAGGCCCAGAAATCCAAATGAATATTCCAAAAATTTAGCGCCACCTCAGTCTTAACCAGCGGTGGAAGATCGGTCTCAGAACTGTTTGTTTTAATTGGCCATTTCAGTTTAATAGTAAAAGACTGGTTAATGATTACAATGCATCGTAAATGCTTCAGAAGGAAAGGAATGTCTGTGGACCATTTTGTTTGTGGCAGTTTTTAAGTTATTAGTGTTTTTAAAACAGTAATTTTTAAGTGGAAACAACTTGACCAAAATCTGTCACCAAATTTGAGACCATTAAAAAAAGTTAATGCGAAACGTTGTGTGATCTGTATTAGTCTGGTATTGTGCACTGGTAACTACAAGTATCCCCAAAATGTGGTTGGGGCAAAAGTGTAAAGGGCACTTGAAGTTAAAGGTTGCAATGAACTCCCTTCTGCTATATCTATGCCTTAGAGATGGTGAAAGCCTGGCATTGCCAACAAACCTAATATTAGAAAGGTTGGGACTTCATTGGAAACTCTAAATTAATTGCTCCCATTTATGGTGGGACTTGAGTAATGTGGGTACACTGGAGAGGTGTTCTGGTAGGGATACAGATGGGGAAGATGCAGTAGCTCCTGTACACTAATTTAGTAATGGCTAGAAGTCTAAACTTTTGAATCTGGCCAGTTTAGAAGAGTTCTCAACTGGACCATATATTGTGGGTCTTTACATTTCTGCTATAGGGAAAGTCTTGTTCTGGTGCAGCTGCTGTGAATAGGCAGTATAATCTTAACTTTATGCGGACCTAAGGGTGAAACCATACATTCTTCATGCACAATGTGGTGATAATGGATTAGGCTATGTGGTCAACTTAAGTCCTGGTTTTGCCCAAATACTCCAGTTTTTCCCAGTTTACAAGATGAGGGAGAAAAAACCTCTAGTAAAGAGATGTTTTTGATCTTCCTGGCCTAGTCTAGTGGGGATAACCATTGAAACCTGACTTCTAGAACATGAAACTTTTATTATAAACTGAATGCTATTAATGCTTCACAGAACTGCTGTGGGGTAAGACTCTATAAAAAAAAAAAAAAAAAATATATATATATATATATATATATATATATATATATATATATATATATATATATATATATATATATATATATATATATATATATATATATATACATACAAGCACCGCTAGTTTCATTCCAGCTACAATTTTGGAGACCTATAAAGATACCAGTAACAAATTACCATATACCCATGTAACTGGTGACTCAAAAATTCAACTGTCTATGAGAACACAGTCAAAAGTACCAAAACGTACAAAAAACAAACTGAAAATAATGATCACAAGAATGTCGTGTATGTGTGTATATATATATATATATATATATATATATATATATATATATATATATATATATATATTTATATTCCCCCCCAAAGAAAAGTCATGCTATAATGTACAAATGCAAACGGAAGACAAAGGGCATCTGTAAGTATATTGTTTCTCCTATATTTGAGTATATATGCCTTTGAATATCGTGAACTAGCATATAATACATAGATTTTTATGATGTGCCATCAGTATGAGGAAGCGACACTTGAATGCAAAACGCACGTGGCTGAGGTCTAGGTGGGATACATCAGAGATTAATTATCCCTTATTACACTAACATGTTTGTTTCTTTTTGAATGGCATGCATATATAGCAGTGCAGTGGCTATACTAATGACACTTTGTCTAAATAGAAGTATATGCATTATATGCTGGTTCACTATTAAAAGGCATATATACTCAATATAGGGGAAACTATATACTTGCGCATTCCTTTTTGTCTTCTATTTGTACACTATATCCTGACCTTTTCTTCAGCCGTTTTTTTTTTTTTTTTTTAACACCCATGGCTGTAATCGCTTATCCATGATTTTGAACCCATGTAATACGTTAATTGTATATAAGTGTTTACTTTTTTTTTTTTTCTTTTAACTTGACATTCTTGTGATTATTTTTCACAAAATGTTTGTTTTGTTTTTTGTACTTCTAACTGTCTTTTCATTGACAAATTTGGAGACCTGTCTAGAGGAAGTAAACTATGAATTCTCGGAGCGGCATGAGGTTGGGTACAGAAACACTGTTGCAGAGCTGTCGTGTACTGGCTGCTGCATGTGTATTTTTGAGAATTGTGAGTTGCTGCAGACCTACCAGTTGCCTGAATGCTCAGCCTTGTATAACCCTCTCCCCACCACTGGTAGGCAGCTTTCTGTGTGCATATGCAGAAAGCTGCCAATCAGTGGTGAGGGCCATTGTTGGGCTATCTGGCAACAGGTCTTCCAGTGGTAAACTGTTTAATTGATTTAAAGGGAACCTGTCAACAAATAACGCTATGAACCTGCAGGTTGATAGTTATTATGCTGCTCGGCACCCACGCACAGATTAATGCAGTGGGGAGAACAATTTTTATTCTCCCACCAGCATTTGGTTTGTTTTTGGGCACTGCTGGTTGTCGCCACTCTGAGAATACATAGCAGCTGCTGTAACTGTGCCCCTGTCTAACCCTCCCCTCTGCACTGAGGTTAGCTGTCAGTCAGGGCCAGGGTTGGGGTTACAGCGGCTGCTGTGTAGTCTCGGGTGACTGAACTGGCGGCGCCACCGCCTCTTGACTAAAATCGAATGGTGACTGTGCCATTAACCTGCAAGTTGATAGCATTACTTCTCTTTAACCCTTCAATCCCATATGATGTACTATCCTGTCAAGGTGACTTGGGACTTAATTCACAGGGACTGGATCGTCCGTGCTCACTGGGCGAGCGTGGCCGGGTGTCGGCTGACATCCGGCACTATATACCAGGAGCGGTCATGGACCGCCCCCAGCACACTGGTCAAACATGATTGCAGCGTTCCAGGGGCATAGGGAAGCATCGTGCAGGGAGGGGGCTTCCTGCGTGCTTCCCTGAGACTCTGTACAAGGCGATGTGCTCACCTCGTACCGAGTGTCTCCTCCCTGCAGGCTCTGGATCCAAAAATGGCCACGGCACTGCATCCAGATCCTGCAGGGAGGTGGCTTACCAAGCGCTTGGAGCAGGTGCCTGTAAGCCAGGAGCAGCACACGTCAGATCAGAGGTCCTCTATCTAAATAAAAAAAAAAATACACATTTAGTATCGCCGTGTCGTAACAACCCAACCTATAAAACTCCCACTAGTGAACACCGTAAAGAAAAAAAAAAAAATACCGTGAAACAAAGTGGAATAGCACGCGATGAAAAAGATGGATATAAATAACCATGGTACCACTGAACATGTCAACTTGTCCCGCATTAAACGAGCCGCCATACACTATAAAAAAAAAAAAAAAATTAATGAATAGCTGGTTTTTGGTCATACTGCCTCACAAAAATCAGAATAAAAAGCGATCAAAAAATGTTACCAATAAAAACGTCAACTCGTCCTGCAAAAAAACAAGACCTCACATGACTCTGGACCAAAATATGGAAAAACTATAGCTCTCAAAATGTGGTAATGCAAAAAAATATTTTTGTAATAAAAAGCGTCTTGGTGCGTGACAGCTGCCAATCATTAAAAAAACGCTATTAAAGTAAATCAACCACCCCTTCATCACCCCCCTTAGTTAGGGGAAAAAAAAAAAAAATGTATTTCCATTTTCCTGCTAGGGTTGGGGTTAGGGGTGTGTCAGGGTTTGAGTTTCAGTTAGATTTGGGGGGTTTCCACAGTTTAGGCACATCAGGGGCTCTCCAAACGCGACATGGCGTCCGATCTTCCAGCCAATTCTGCGTTGAAAAAGTAAAACGGTGCTCCTTCCCTTCTGAGCTCTCCTGTGCGCCCAAACGGGTTTACCCCAACATATGGGGTATCGGCGTACTCAGGACAAATTGGACAACAACTTCTGGTGTCCAATTTCTCTTGTTACCCTTGGGAAAATAAAAACTTGGGGCTAAAAAAAACATTTTTGTGGGGAAAAAAATGATTTTTTTATTTTCACGGCTCTTCGTTATAAACTGTAGTGAAACACACATCTAGATAAGTTCCTTGGGGGGGTCTAGTTTCCAATATGGAGTCACTTGTGGGGGTCTATATGATAAACAATTACGAAGTGTACCACCATTCTAAAAACTGCACCCCTCAAGGTGCTCAAAAAACATTCAAGAAGTTTATTAACCCTTCAGGTGTTTCACAGGAATTTTTGGAATGTTTAAAAAAAAAAAAAAGATTTTTTTTTCACAAAAAATACTTCAGCTCCAATTTGTTTTATTTTGCCAAGGGTAACAGGAGAAAATGGACCTCAAAAGTTGTTGTACAATTTGTCCTGAAGTACCCCATTACTCCATATATTGGGGTAAACCACTGGGTGCATGGCAGAGCTCGGACGGGAAGGAGCGCCGTTTGACTTTTCAATGCAAAATTGGCTGGAATTGAGATCGGACGCCATGTTGTTTGGAGAGCCCCTGATGTGCCTAAACATTAAAACCCCCCACAAATGATACCATTTTGGAAAGTAAACCTCCAGGAACTCATCTTGCAGGAACTACAAACCCACAGAGAGGTGATTACCAACCAAGCTATGAGACTGGAGGACATGGCAACGGGGTTGGAGGATCTGGAGAACCGTAACAGACGTACCGTATTTTTCGGACTATAAGACGCACCCCAAATTTGGGGTGAAAATTGCAGAAAAAAAGATTTTTTTATAAGATGGGGGTCCGTCTTATTGTCCGAATTTACAGTATCTTACCTGAGGGCTGGCGGTGGCAGAGCAGGGTCACAGGAGGCAAGGTGTCGGCAGAGGTGGGGTGATGCTGGGATCTGGAGGTGCTGGGATCAGGAGGTGCAGTGAGAGGTATGGCGTGAGAGGGGTCCCAGGCTTACCGTGCAGGCAATGCAGGCTTACCGTGGCGGCAGAGGAGGCGCAGTAAGCGGGGTCCCTTTCCCCGGTATGGTGATGCAGCAGCCCGGTAAGCAGCAGAGCCGGGTGAATCCTATTATTGGTGGGCGCGGCCATCTTCCTGAGGCCGCGCGTGTGCAGATGAAGCGCTCTGCTTCCCGGGGCTTCAGGAAAATGGCCGTGGGAGGCCGCGCGTGCGCAGATGGAGATCGCGGTGGCCATTTTCCTGAAGCCCCGGGAAGCAGAGCGCTCCATCTGCGCACGCGCGGCCTCAGGAAGATGGCCGCCACCACCAATAACAGGATTCATCCGGCTCTGCTGCATACCGGGCTGCTGCATCACCTCACCGGAGAAAGGGACCCCGCTTATTGCGCCTCCTCTGCCACCGCACCTCTGCCGCCACGGTAACCCTGTATTGCGACTATTAGACCCACCCCCCATTTCCCTCCCTTTTTTGGGGGGGAAAAAGTGCGTCTTGTAGTCCGAAAAATACGGTAACAAGAGAATACGTGGCCTCCCTGAATCTGTGAGCCCGTCTGAGCTGGATACTACAGTACAAAAACTGTTCCTTGAGATTTTAAATGACAAGAAAGGATCCATAGAATTCGACCGGATCCACAGATCCCTCGGACCTAAACCGTCATCAGAATTAAGGCCTAGAGACGTCATCTGCAGAATACATTATTATAAAGTTAAAGAATCTATTATGATAGCAGCCAGGCAAAAAGGTACCATCACCTTTTGTGGAGCCCAGATTCTAATACTCTCGGACCTGTCTAGACGGAACTTGCAGCTAAGAAGAGCCCTGAGACCACTTTTATCTCTTCTAAAGGAAAAAGACATTCTTTACAAGTGGGGATTTCTATTCCAGCTAATAGCCTTCAAGGGAGGGAAAACAGCAATTTTTCGTAATTTGGCCACTTTCCTGGGAACCTTCGATTCACTACTAACTGATCTTCCTGATTGGTCGAGATCTCCCCAGCTCCCAGACATCCCACCGAGATGGTTGAAAGCTCAACATGCCAAACAACACAAGAAAAATGGTTCCGCTTCTTGCCAGACCTGAGGGGATTCTCTTCCTCCTTTTCTCAGAGTATAATATCTTGCATATATACCTCCCGACGGGTTTCCCTTGACCCGGTATACGTCGGGTTTGCCCGCGTTCAATAATAAGGGCATTTTTCAACCAAGTGGACTTCATGACTTGTGTTTTGTTAAGGAATAGAAGGTCTAATTACCCCAGTAACAGTTTGCATTTTTAGTTAGAGCTTAAAGTTATTTCTAGTGGGGTCAGATGTTGGATAACTTTGATAGACCTTAATGTTTTTTTGATGGTCATTACTTTGCTTAGGCCGCGGGGGTGGCGGGCTGGACCTCACCTTCGGCTGTTTCTCACCCCAAATGATGTGTCTGGTGGACTCCCGATACACCATCACATCACGATTTCCGCTTATATATGTATATTTACTATGCACTAAATTTTCCTTTTTTTTCTTCTCAATCTGTTTGTTTCCTGTTCTTTTCCCGTTTCTTTACTGTCCCTTCCCCAATTCCTCCACCTATTTCCAACCCTGGAACTGCATATGAAAATCTGAGGAATCCGGTGTCCGTTGTCATATAACCAACCACTCAAACAACATCTTGATTATCGCTGGAGTTAAATTTTGTTCCTTTAATGCTAAAGGGATCCCAGAAAAAAAGAAAACATCCTGTACTCCAACCATAAGCAATTTGTCTCAATTTTGTTACTTCAGGAGACTCACTTTAAAACTGGAGTGACCCCTGATTGTACATCTTTTTACTATCCGAAGTGGTACCATAGTATCAGTGGGTTTTCATAAGTCCTTTCTCCCAGAGGTCCTAGACTTGGTGATTGAAACGGAGGGGAGATTTATTTTCTTGAAGTTGGCTTGGAGATCTCGTGAACTAATGTTTATTTCCCTAACCAGAATCAGCAGAAATTTGGCTATTCGTGCAAAAAGCTTCTGGAGAAGTTTGCAGGTGGCTCGCTGATTATTCTTGGAGGTGACTTTAACCTTTCAATGAATCCTCTAGTTGACGTGTCAACGGGTAAGTCCTCTTATTCTCTGTCCTCTATTAAAAAAGTAAGAAAGCAGATGAGTGATCTCTGTCTGGTTGATGTGTGGTGGGCTCTCTATCCAGATGTGAGGGATTATAGCTTCTACTCACGGGTACATTCCACTTATAGTAGGATCGACTATTTTTTTGTGTCCCATTCCTTACTGGACCTTGGGGTGGGGGCGGTGTTGTGGTCCGACCACGCTCCCATTTATTTTTCAATGCAACTAGACCCTTCTGCGAAATCTAAGTTTTCTTGGCAACTAAACGAGAATTTATTACAAGACCCGATATGTGTTTCAGAGATTAAACGATGTATCGAAGGTTTTGTGGTGGATCATGCTGCGGACCCTACGTCTCCTTCAATATAATGGAAGGTCCTGAAGAGTGTCCTGAGGGGTGTCCTTATCTCACAGGGTGCCCGCCTTAAGAAGATTTGCATTGCAGAAATAGCTGACCTCCCAGATTTCTAAACTCGAGACACAGCATAAACAAGACCTCTCCCCGCTCACCCTGTCCAATCTATCCACAGCTAGACATAAGTTACTCACAATACTAGATCAGAAATCTCGTTGCCTTAGGGAGAGAATTAAGGGCCATTTCTATCACCTAAGTAACAAAAGTGGCAAATTTCTGGCAAAAGCTCTGCATCCTCGGGGCCCACACATTTATACCCTCCATAAGAAATGCCAAGGGCAAACTTGCCCATAGTACACAGGATATATTATCCAGCTTTTACGACTACTATAATTCCCTATATAACATAAAGAATCACTTCAAGGATCTCCCAGCCCACTCATTCCATGATAAAATCAAAACTTATATACAATTAAACAAGTTGCCCGCTGTTTCGGAGGAGCGCCTGGCGAGTCTGGAGGAGGACTTTTCTTTGGAGGAGGTTACCTCTGTAATTGGGGACCTGAAGCCGGGCAAGAGTCCTGGTCCCGATGGTTATACAGCGGGATTTTACAGTTTTCAGATCTGTTGGGCGCTCCATTCCTGGCCGCGTGTAATTATGTGGCATCGGGGGGATCCTCCCCTCCACAAGCTCTAGCAACCCATATAACGGTTATCCCGAAGCCAGAGAAGGATCCCTCACTCTGTAGCAGTTATCGCCCTATCTCACTCATCAATATCGATGTTAAAATTTATGCCAAAATGATCGCTAAAAGATTGGGGGGTCTCTTGCCCCAACGGATCAATCAGGACCAGGTGGGTTTTGTTCCAGGGAGGGAGGCAAGGGACAACACCATAAGAGCTATTTCTCTGATAGAGCAAACAGGATGGGGGATCCCATGTGTATATTCTCAGTCGATGCCGAAAAGGCTTTCGATAGGGTGGGTTGGGAGTTTATTTACCAAACTCTGGAGGGTATCGGATTAAGAAAGAAAACTCTGAGGAGTATTATGGCCCTTTATGAATCTCCTGCACAGATTAAAGTCAATGGCTCCTTTTCAGATCCCTTATACAAAACTGCACGAGATAGGGGAGTCCTCTTTCTCCCTTGCTATATGTATTGACTATGGAACATTTGGCTAACGCGATCCGTTACAACCCATCTATAAAAGGGGTGAAGATCCTTTCAGAAGAGCACAAGTTGGCACTTTTTGCTGACGACGTGCTCATGTTCATTACCTCCCCCATAACCACTTTGCCCAATATTTTATCGGAACTGCATCGCTTTGGTCAACTGAGCAATTTTAAAATTAACGCCGATAAATCCGAAATATTAAATATCTCTTTGCCATCCTCCCTTGCTTCTCAACTACACTCTTTCTCGTTTAAATGGCGTGTGGATTCCCTTAGATACCTGGGCATAAACCTAACCTCTAAGACGTCAGTTATACGAGGCCAATCATAAAATAGCCCTTCGTAGAGCAGAACTTGATCTGGAGAAATGGAATAAATTGCATATATCCTGGCTTGGGAGGATCAATACTGTAAAGATGGACTTATTACCACGTCTCCTTTATTTTTTCCAGAATATTACTATGGTCCTACCCGCCTCCTTTTTCTCCAGACTCAAGACAATGATTACAAGATATGTATGGTCGGGCAGACGCCCTCGCTTGTCATATCAGCTATTAAGCAGACCTAAACAAAAGGGAGGTTTGAGTCTTCCCAATTTTTTACTTTACAATTATGCTTCTCTCGGAACCTGCCTCTTAGATCTTTATCGCCATATTCATAAAAAAAAATGGGTGGATTTAGAATCAGAAATATTAATAACTAATCCCAAGGCAAACATTTGGCGGGAAGGAAATACGAAGGATCAGAGGGAGGGCCTGCCCTATCTCACAAGAAACTTGACCCTTTTTGTTAAACATAACAATCAAAAGCTAAATATCTCATCCGTACCGGGCCCCTTGACCCCGATTTTTGACAACCCAGACTTTCCAGCGGGCCTGGATAAAGTTATATTCCTACATAAACACAGGGATAGTCATCCGATAGTCTATGACTACATAACCCAATTTGCTATTAAATCCGTGCAGTCTTTCTTTGGAGGGATGGGACCTCCCCCCGGGCCGTGGCTCTTTTATGAACATATTAGAAGCTATATAACTAAAATATTAAGACAGGTTGATTTGTTTAGACCTCTTACTCCCTTCAAGTCGGCTTGCCTGGATGGGGACCCTCCGACACACGGTATCACTCCTCTATAAAATGTTTCAGGAGCACCAGATGTCTACGTCTGATCCTCCAGCTTCTCGAAGTGGGAAAATGATTTGCATAAACCATTAACATTGGAGGACAGGAATGAGTCTCCTCCACACGTTCCGATCTTCATTATGTGCAAACTTCCAAGAGAGGAGTTATAAATTGTTGACTCGTTGGTACAGATGCCCAGACAGCATTCACATTACGTTTCCTACTACCCCAGATACATGTTGGAGGGAGAAGGGTTCGTATGCACATATCTGGTTGTCCTGTCCACCCATTAGGGGGTTCTGGGAGGCTGTTTTTGATCTCTACAACAAATTATCCCTTCATAAGGTCCGACCTACGATGGAGGTGGCTCTGCTGTCTATCTGTGATCTTTCTATAGCCAAATTTAAGAAAAGCCTTCTAAGGGTATGTTCACACGTTCCTGATTTCCATCCTTTTTTTTTCAGGACTGTTTTTTAAAAAAACTGCAGCTCTTGGCAGAAAACGCAGGTCCTTTTTTTGGTCCTTTTTTGATCCTTTTTTTGATCCTTTTTTTTATGCAGTTTTCTATGCAGTTAAAATGGCTGAAAATACCCTAACCCTACCCCTAACCTTAGTGGAAAAAAAAAAAATTCTTAATTTTTTTTTATTGTCCCTACCTATGGGGGTGACAAAGGGGGGGGGGGTGTCATTTACAATTTTTTTTTATTTTGATCAAAATGCACTTTGGAACGAATCTGCCGGCCGGCAGATTCGGCGGGCGCACTGCGCATGCGCCCGCCATTTTGCAAGATGGCGGCGCCCAGGGAGAAGACGGCCGGACGGACACCGGGACTCCGGGTAAGTATAAGGGGGGGGGAGATTAGGGCACGGGGGGGGCATCGGAGCACTGGGGGGGGGGGGCATCGGAGCACGGGGCGGTGGGATTGGAGCACGGGGGGCGGGATCGGCGCACGGGGGGGCAGCCACACTCCGCCCACGCACTTCCGCCCGCTTCCCCGCACTTCCTGCTGCAGCGGTTCGGCACCACAAACCGCAGTAAAACCCGCAGATATTTTTTTCATCTGCGGGTTTTACTGCGGGTTTGACCTCACAATGGAGGTCAATGGGTGCAGAACCGCTGCGGCTCCGAAAAAAGAAGTGACATGGTACTTCTTTTTTCCCGCAGCTATTCAGCGCGGTTTTTTTTTTTATTTTCCGCATTGTGGGCACAGCAGTTCCTGTTTTCCATAGGATACAATGTAATGTACCCTGCATGGAAAACAGCTGCGGACCCGCAGCGGGAAAATCGCGGCAATTCCGCATGTAAAAAAGGATCGTGTGAACATGGCCTTAGACATTTTTTGACAGCTGCGCGCAATCTAATACCTCGCTATTGTAAACAATCAAACTCCCCTTCAAAATCTGAATTTGTAGCAGAATTAAACCATCTCCTTCGTATGGAACAATTGGTTGGTCAGGATACCGGAACCTCGGATAAAGTATTAAATATCTGGACTCCCTGGATAGTGTTTAGAGAGACTGAGGAGCTTATTACCTGGCTTGGTTGACCTACTAATGTGCTATTGGTTTTCTCATGTATGTTTGTTTCAGGTAGTGGAACATATATGCTTTAATACTAACTAACAATGGAGTTGGACGAGACACCGAAAACCATACCTTTCCTCCCCACCCCATCTTCTCTTTCTTTCCCTTTGTTCCATTCGTTTTCTATTCTATTAATCATAAAGTTGGTATAAATTACACCAAAGTTTATATAATGAAACATCCTGGTTACTCTTATCCCAGCATTAATTAACTTTAGTCAACAGAACGGGTCATGGAGAATTAGATCTATATTGGTCAGGACTCCCATTGCCAAAAGCAATGGACCACTTCATAGTCAACGGGAAGATGTCCCTGGGCCCGATTTCTAGAAAGTGATTATTGTTCGCAGATTCTCCCTTGAAAAGTTTCTAGAATAGCATTCTGCATATTCAAGGAGACAAAGAGGCTATTTCACAGGCTGATCCTGAATGCTTTATTATTTCTCTCCCGAATCCCAATGCTTGATAGTGTTAAAAGTACCTGATATGTTTCTGTTTGTTATTACTTTAATTTGCAAAGTATTGTTACATGCAACTTATCTTAATAAACTTGATTTACACAAAAAATGGAAAAGTGCTTCATTTTACTTCAAATAAATGACTTTATTCTGGGTGTGCGTTTATTTACAATATAACTATAGGATTAGTTATGGATAGCTGCCTTTTTGACGCCTCTCCATTACTAATCCGCGGGCTTCATGTCACCTGACAATACAAATGTGACATCAACCCCACAAATACGACCCCCAATTGCCTCAGCTACAGGACAAGTGGGAAGAGCCAGGCAAAGCGCTAGTATTGGTGCATCTAATAGATGTGCTTTTTCTGGGCAGCCGCAGGCTATTTTTAGGCTGGGGGAGGGGACAATATCCATGGCCCCTTACCAGCCTGAGAATACTAGCACCCAGCTGTCTGCTTTAGCAAGGCAGGTTGTCAAAAATGATGGGGACCCCATGCCGTCTTTTAAGTTATTTAAAAAATGACCCCTCTATTCTTGATAACCAGCCTTGTTGAAGCTGACAGCTGAGGGTTGCAGCCCACAGCTGTGAGTTTTGCATGGCTGGTTATCAAATACACAGGGGAACCCATTCTGTTTTTTATCTATTATTTACAGCGCAGGCGTTGGCTGATGAGTACTCCAATCAGCCGCTTCTGCTCCCGCCGTTATTAGCAGCAGCAGGCGTCAGCTGATGGGAACAGTAGTCCCATAAGCTGACAGCAGTAACCGGAGGTACATTGTGTGTGTGTGTGTATATGTATCTATATATATATATACTAGATTGTGGCCTGATTCTAACGCATCGGGTATTCTAGAATATGCATGTCCCCGTAGTATATGGACAATGATGATTCCAGAATTCGCGGCAGACTGTGCCCGTCGCTGATTGGTCGAGGCAACCTTTATGACATCATCGTCACCATGGCAACCATTATGACATCATCGTCGCCAGGCCTTGACCAATCAGAGACGCGGGATGTCTACGTCCTTTATGACATCATCGTCGCTGTGCCCGTCGCTGATTGGTCGAGGCCTAGCGGCCTCGACCAATCAGGCGCGGGATTTCTACGTCGATACTGTGCCCGTTGCTGATTGGTCGAGGCCGCAACGGGTATTCTAGAATATACATGTCCCCGTAGTATATGGACAATGATGATTCCAGAATTTGCGGCAGACTGTGCCCGTCGCTGATTGGTCGAGGCAACCTTTATGACATCATCGTCACCATGGCAACCATTATGACATCATCGTCGCCAGGCCTTGACCAATCAGACGCGGGATGTCTACGTCCTTTATGACATCATCGTTGCTGTGCCCGTCGCTGATTGGTCGAGGCCTGGCGGCCTCGACCAATCAGGCGCGGGATTTCTACGTCGATACTGTGCCCGTCACTGATTGGTCGAGGCGTGGCGGCCTCGACCAATCAGAGGCGCGGGATTTCCTGGACAGACATACAGACAGACAGACGGAAAAACCCTTAGGCAATTATACAGTTAGGTCCATATATATTTGGACAGAGAAAACATTTTTCTAATTTTGGTTCTAGACATTACCACAATGAATTAAACAAAACAATTCAGGTGCAGTTGAAATTCAGACTTTCAGCTTTCATTTGAGGGTATCCAAATTAAAATTGGATGAAGGGTTTAGGAGTTTCAGCTCCTTAACACGTGCCACCCTGTTTTTAAAGGGACCAAAAGTAATTGGACAATTGACTCCATGGCTATTTCATGGAAAGGTGTGGGCAATTCCTTCGTTATGTCATTCTCAATTAAGCAGATAAAAGGCCTGGAGTTGATTTGAGGTGTGGTGCTTGCATTTGGAAGGTTTTGCTGTGAAGTAAACATGCAGTCAGAGGAGCTCTCCATGCAGTTGAAACAAGCCATCCTTAAGCTGCGAAAACAGAAAAAACCCATCCGAGAAATTGCTACAATATTAGGAGTGGCAAAATCTACAGTTTGGTACATCCTGAGAAAGAAAGAAAGCACCGGTGAACTCATCAATGCAAGAAGACCTGGGCACCCACGGAAGACAACAGTGGTGGATGATCGCAGAATAATCTCCATGGTGAAGAGAAACCCCTTCACAACAGCCAACCAAGTGAACAACACTCTCCAGGAGGTCGGCGTATCAATATCCAAATCTACCATAAAGAGAAGACTGCATGAAAGTAAATACAGAGGGTTCACTGCACGGTGCAAGCCACTCATAAGCATCAAGAATAAAAAGGCTAGACTGGACATTGCTAAAAAACATCTAAAAAAGCCAGCACAGTTCTGGAAGAACATTCTTTGGACAGATGAAACCAAGATCAATCTCTACCAGAATGATGGAAAGAGGAAAGTATGGTGAAGGCGTGGTACAGCTCATGATCCAAAGCATGCCCCATCATCTGTAAAACACGGTGGAGGCAGTGTGATGGCGCGGGCATTCATGGCTGCCAGTGGCACTGGGTCACTAGTGTTTATTGATGATGTGACACAGGACAGAAGCAGCCGAATGAATTCTGAGGTATTCAGAGACATATTGTGTGCTCAGATCCAGCCAAGTGCAGCAAAACTGATTGTCCATTTGTAGTATGAAACGACGACCAATGACCCAAAACATAAAGCCAAAGCAACCCAGGAGTTTATTAAAGCAAAGAAGTGGAATATTCTTGAATGGCCAAGTCAGTCATCTGATCTCAACCCAATTGAGCATGCATTTCACTTGTTAAAGACTAAACTTCAGACAGAAAGGCCCACAAACAAATAGCAACTGAAAACCACCGCAGTGAAGGCCTGGCAGAGCATCAAAAAGGGGGAAACACTGCGTCTGGTGATGTCCATGAGTTCAAGACTTCAGGCAGTTATTGCCAACAAAGGGTTTTCAACCAAGTACTTTGTAAAGCGCTGCGGAATATGTTGGCGCTATATAAATAAAAATTATTATTATTATTAAGTACTAAAAATGAACATTTTATTTAAAATTATTGAATCTGTCCAATTACTTTTGGCCCTTTTAAAAACAGGGTGGCACATGTTAAGGAGCTGAAACTTCTAAACCCTTCATCCAATTTAAATGTGGATACCCTCAAATGAAAGCTGAAAGTTTGAACTTCAACTGCATCTGAATTGTTTTGCTTAAAATTTATTGTGGTAACCAAAATTAGAAAAATGATGTTTCTGTCCAAATATATATGGACCTAACTGTATATATAGATATCTATATACATATATATATATATATATATATATATATATATATATATATATATATATATAATAAAAGAAATACTAAATCAGTTAAGAGAGGGATTAAGGACTTTTTAATTAAAGCATGTTAGAAATGTTAAAGTCATATAGGATGAAAGTCTTAATTATCTTCGGACCACCCCTTCAAGGTGCATCGACTAATGCTGCATTCTGACAAGGTGGCTCCTTTACTTATACTCCCTGCACACGCTGAAATAAACGCTTATAAAATGTGCCCCCTCATACCATGAAATCGTCCCACCTCCTCTTACTGCATTAGCGTTCCCGGCGCCTGTGATGTATTTTTTTCCGGGCATGCGCAGCTGCGCTGCCCTTCGAATTTACAGCGCAGGCAGCAGGGACGCTATTGAAGCAAGAGGCGGCGGCGCCCGACGCGCACAGGCCTGGACTGATGGCTGTGATGCGACTGGTTTGGTGGGGAAAGAACCGCCCCCCCCTCTCCCGGGGGGACGATTTCACGGTATGAGGGGGCACATTTTATAAGCATTTATTTCAGCGTGTGCAGGGAGCATAACTAAAGGAGCCACCTTGTCAGAATGGAGCATTAATGCTGCACAAGATGACTCTTTTAGTTACAAACGCCTGAGGGGGGTGACAGGTTCCCTTTAAGCTGAATGGCTGCATTGGCTTCAGGCCCTCCCTCATGTTCTTACTCTCCCAGATGGCCAGTCTGGCCTTGGTTAAAAGCAATGATGAAACAGGGAGCCCATCAACTGACTCTCCCTCTGCATCCAATGTCTCAGCACAGAGAGCGCGATTGTCACAACTCCGTCATGCAGAGCAGTGCAGAGGTTCAGAACACTCAATGCAGAGACTGGAGCAGGACAGGGAGAGTCAAGAATAACGGTCCTTTCACAGTGATCTTGTGTAATTCTACAGCAGCAAAACTGGCAATATCAAAATATCTCCCAGAAACCATATTCTGCTTGTACCCAAGTGTGATTAGGCTATACACCGTATTTAGGCTATACACCGTATTTTTCAGACCGTAAGAGGCACCTAGGCTTTAGAGAAGGAAAATGCAAAAAAAAAAAAATGTCTCCTCGTCCTGGTATGCATGAGCCCCCCTTATGGGGGGGGGGTACACTATTCTACAGGGTGGGCCATTTATATGGATACACCTAAATAAAAATGGGAATCATTGGTGATATCAATTTCCTGTTTGTGGCACATTAGTATATGGGAAGGGGAAAACTTTTCAAGATGGGTGGTGACCATTTTGAGGGTGGACATTTTGGATCCAACTATTTTTTCCAAGGGGAAGAGGGTCATGTGACACAAACTTATTGAGAATTCACAAGAATAAAGTTTTAACTTTATTCTTTCCTGCCATTCCCCCACCTCCCAATCCACAGCAGGTACATTCGGACTATAAGACGCACCCCCCATTCTCCTCCAAACATTTTTGGAGTATTAAAGGGCATCTAATAGTCTGAAAAACACAGTAATTTTCATGCTGCCACTGCAAATGTACACTGTAATGACCTATATGTAGGAAAGGCAATATCAAACTGGCATTCAACTTTAGCACTGCAGATACACAGCTGATTAAAGGAAAGGTATTCCCCTTTCCCATGGCATATATCCAAATTTCAGGTATTTTAGTGGTCTCCTATGCAATTCATGGAGCCAGAGCTACTCCAGGCATAGCCACAAGTACACATTTGTGATAAAGCCTCATTAAGAGGATTTATTGGGGTGCTTGACACCGCCCACCAGTCTGGAAGAATAAAATGCACACCAAATTTTTCTTAAAAGGAGAACAGCATTATATAGAAACAAGAGACACTGAACTCGAGATTTTGTCAGTTACAAATTTTTTTTTTAATTAACCCCTTAAGCCCCGAGGGTGGTTTGCACATTAATGACCGGGCCAATTTTTACTATTCTGACCATTGTCCCTTTATGAGGTTATAACTCTGGAACTCTTCAATGGATCCTGATGATTCTGACATTGTTTTCTCGAGACATATTGTACTTCATGATAGTGGTAAAATTTCTTTAGTACCTGCATTTGTGAAAAAAAACGTAAATTTGGCAAAAATGTTGCAATTTTCCAACCTTGAATTTTTATACCCTTAAATCACAGATGTCACACAAAATACTTAAAGGGAACCTGTCACCCTGAAAATCGCAGGTGAGGTAAGCCCACCGGCATCAGGGGCTTATCTACAGCATTCTATAATGCTGTAGATAAGCCGCCGATATTACCTGAAAGAGGAGAAAAAGACGTTAGATTATACTCACCCAGGGGCGGTCCCGCTGCTGGTCCGGTCGGATGGGCGTCTCTGGTCCGCTGCGGCGCCTCCTATCTTCATTCCAAGACGTCCTCTTCTGATCTTCAGCCAAGGCTCCGGCGCAGGCGTACTTTGTCTGCCCTGTTGAGGGCAGAACAAAGTACTGCAGTGCGCAGGCGCCAGAAAGGTCAGAGAGGCCAGGCGCCTGCGCACTGCAGTACTTTGCTCTGCCCCTGGGTGAGTATAATCTAACATCTTTTTCTCCTCTTTCAGGTAACATCGGGGGCTTACCTCACCCGCGATTTTCGGGGTGACAGGTTCCCTTTAATAAGTAACATTTCCCACATGTCTACTTTACATTAGCACAATTTTGGAAACATTTTTTTGTTAGGGAGTTATAAGGGTTAAAAGTTGACCAGAAATTTCTCATTTTTACTACACCATTTTTTATTTTTTTTAGGGACCACATCACATTTGAAGTCATTTTGAGGGATTTCTCCACATCTTCCACTCTAGAGGTGAATTCTGATTTTAGAACCTGCAGTTCCTTCTTATAAGAGTTTTCAATTCTGCGAGTGAATGTCTCCAAGTCATTTTTAGTGGGAAGAGTTCTGATGAATTTACCAAGATCGTGGATAGTTAAGTCATCTGAGAGCTCAGGAGTATCGTCCCCCTCATCCATTACTCTATCAGGCGAGCCATGTGAGGCTAGGGAATCCTGGGAAGAGGAGCATTCCCCCGGGATCTTGGAGGACATGGATCTGGTATTGCGTTGTTGATTTTTTTGTAGTAAGAAAGCGATCCATGTCTTCTGTGTGAGCTTTATTATCCAGAGACTGTCCAGCACGCTTTTTGGGCTTGCCCATAAATATGAGTGGAATTTATACAATTATATGTGGTCACGGGGGTGGGGCAGGAGCAGCTACATCAAGCTACTTTATCCCCCATCGGCAAATCTCCCTCCCCCAATGCGACCCACCCGGTGTAGAGATGTGGCCTGATGTCTCCAAGGAGCCGAGCAGATCCTGTGCTGCTATCTCCAAGCAGAGGGTAGGTTATTGCCTCAGATTCTGCTGTTCGGCAAGATGGCGGCGTTTGATGCCAAAAGAGAGCCCCCAGAGAAGGAACGCACGCCAGAAGTCCCACAGCCCCGCCGAAGGCGAATCCAGTTCCTCCGCTTCAGGCAGGTAAGACCACGGCAGGCGGATTAAGTGTGAGGAGTCGCAGGAGGAGGGGAGCGGGGAAGCAACACCGGTGCCCAGAGCCACGATCTGCCCATCTCGAACCAAGATGGCCGCCGCTGCAACGACAGGCGGTCCCTCCCGCTCCGCCGTCACTCCCTCACCAAGTCATTCCCGAGGTGCGCCAAGATCTTCAACGCTGACTCCGGTGTCAGCGCTTCTGTTTCCGCTTCGTCCGCTCGATCAGAGCGGTGATCCTCCTCCGGCTCCAGGCTCCAGCCGGTGAGCGGCAATGGTGTCCCTCTGTGAGAGCGCCGCAGCATCCGCCAATCTCGGGCCCCTTCAGGTACGATTACCCGGTGAAGTGGGTGATAGGACTGCAAATTCCGGTGTCCTTGGCTAATTATGGGTAATTGCAAGGGTTAACTCTGGGGAGCTCACCGCGAACACGTCCGCTCAGCTCGGATTCCTGGCCACGCCCCACACTTTTCCATTTTTATTTAAAAATATAAAACAGGTGAGTATAAGGCCGGGGTCACACTAGAGCAAAATACGGACGAGTGAGAGGCGCAAAAACAACGCATTGCACTTGGACCAATGTTTATGGGGCAGCTTCCATCCAGCATGCTGCGATTGTCAGCGTATTCCTCAAAAAATACGCCAATGCAAGTCTATGGGGGTGAGAAAAATACAGATTACACACGGACCACACATCTACCTTGCGAGAAATACGCATCGGTGTCCTATAGAAAAGCCAGTAATTCAGTGCAGTGTACAGTAAAATCACACTGACAGGTTAGAGTAGAATAGATAAAATAAACGTCTACACATAGTATAGGTAGATATACAGTACAGACCAAAAGTTTGGACACACCTCATTTAAAGATTTTTCTGTATTTTCATGACTATGAAAATTGTATATTAACACTGAAGGCATCAAAACTATGAATTAACACGTGGAATTATATACTTAAAAAAAAAGTGTGAAATAACTGAAATTATGTCTTATATTCGAGGTTCTTCAAAGTAGCCACCTTTTGCTTTGATGACTGCTTTGCACACTCTTGGCATTCTCTTGATGAGCTTCAAGAGGTAGTCACCGGGAATGGTTTTCACTTCACAGGTGTGCCCTGTCAGGTTTAATAAGTGGGATTTCTTGCCTTACAAATGGGGTTGGGTCCATCAGTTGTGTTGTGCAGAAGTCTGGTGGATACACAGCTGATAGTCCTATTGAATAGACTCTTAGAATTGGTATTATAGCAAGAAAAAAGCAGCTAAGTAAAGAAAAACGAATGACCATCATTACATTAAGAAATTAAGGTCAGTCTGAAAAATTGGGAAAACTTTGAATGTGTCCCCAAGTGCAGTGGCAAAAACCATAAAGCACTACAAAAAAACTGGCTCACATGAGGACCGCCCCAGGAAAGGAAGACCAAGAGTCACCTCTGCTTCTGAGGATATGTTTATCCGAGTCACCTGCCTCAGAAATCGTAGGTTAATAGCTCAGATTAGAGACCAGGTCAATGAAACAGAGAGTTCTAGCAGCAGACACATCTCTACAACAACTGTTAAGAGAAGACTTTGTGCAGCAGGCCTTCATGGTAAAATAGCTGCTAGGAAACCACTGCTAAGGACAGGCAACAAGCAGAAGAGACTTGTTTGGGCTAAAGAACACTACTTTGAAGAACCTAGAATATAAGACATATTTTCAGTTGTTTTTTGTTAAGTATATAATTCCACATGTGTTAATTCATAGTTTTGATGCCTTCAGTGTGAATGTACAATTTTCATAGTCCTAAAAATACAGAAAAATCTTTAAATGAGAAGGTGTGTCAAAACTTTTGGTCTGAACTGTGTATATATTTATATATATATATGTCATTGACACACATATATGTTTAATACAGAGCTAGATAGCAGAAAAGCTGGTAATTCAATTGCCGGCTTTTGCTAAGTCCATACCAAACCCGACAGGATATGAGACATGGTTTACATACAGTAAACCATGTCATATCGTTTATATTTTTGCATATCCCTCACTAATGTTAGTAGTGTGTCTGTGCAAAATTTGGGCCCTCTAGGTGTTAAAATAAAGGTTTAAATCATGGAAAAAACTGACATGGGCTCCCACGAGGGCAGATATTAATAGCCTAGAGAGGGACCATGGATATTGCCCCCCCCCTCCCCAGCCCTGGCTAAAAACATCTGCCCCGCCTGTAAGATGCACCTATTTTGGCACTTAGCCTCTCTTCGCACTCCCCTGTAGCAGTGGGATATGTGGTAATAAGGGGTTAATGTCACCTTGCTATTGTAAGGTGACATTAAGTCTGGTTAATAATGGAGAAGTGTCAATAAGACACGTATCCATTATTAAGCCACTAGTCTGAAAGGGTTAAAAAAACATTAAGAATAAAGTATTTAAATGAAAGAAAGACATAGGGTTTTATTATCTTTATTGTACAATCAAGCCAACTGATGACCCTCGTTCTCCTGTAAAAATTTCCAAATTAAAAAAGCAACAATATCCCATACCTGTCCGCCGTACAGTCAAGTCCCACGCTGTAAATCCATCTGAAGGGGTTAAATACATTTCCAACCAGGAGCAGTGCTAATGCGACCACTCCCAGCTGTAAAAGACTGGGGAATGAATAAAATGACGGTAACATAGCTTCGGTGACTAGCGGTGCCGTCACCGAAGCTGCGCCCCCTGGTGGCATAAACTCATATGAACTGTAGCGTGGAAATTTTTCTAAATATTTTCTCACGCTACAGTTCATATGAGTTTGTGCCACCAGGGGGCGCAGCTTCGGTGACGGCACCTCTAGTCACCGAAGCTCTGTTACCTTAATTTCATTTATTCCCCAGTCTTTTACAGCTGGGAGCCGCATTAGCAGCGCTCCTGGTTATAAATGTATTTAACCCCTTCAGATGGATTTACATCGTGGGACTTGACTGTATAGCGGACAGGTATAGGATAGTGTTGCTTTTTTATTGGAATTTTTTTACAGAAGAACGAGGGTCTTCAGTTGGATTGGGCCTGCAATAAAGATAATAAAACCCTGTGTCTTTCATTAAAATACTTTATTCTTAATGTGTATTTTTTTTAACCCTTTCAGACTAGTGGCTTAATAATAGATACGTGTTTTATTGACATCTCTCCATTATTAATCAGGCTTAATGTCACCTTACATATAGCAGGGTGACATTAACCCCTTATTACACCATATCCCACTGCTACAGGGGAGTGGGAAGAGAGGCTAAGTGCCAAAATAGGTGCATCTTACAGGCGGAGCAGATGTTTTTAGCCAGGGCTGGGGAGGGGGGGCAATATCCATGGTCCCTCTCTAGGCTATTAATATCTGCCCTCGCGGGAGCCCATGTCGGTTTTTTCCATGATTTAAACCTTTATTTTAACACCTAGAGGGCCCAAATTTTGCACAGACACACTACTAACATTATTAGTGAGGGATATGCAAAAATAAAAACGATATGAAATGGCTTACTGTATGTAAACCATGTCTCATATCCTGTCGGGTTTGGTAAGGCAATTGAATTACCGGCTTTTCTGCTATCTAGCTCTGTATGAACTATAAATAAATATATATATATATATGTGTGTGTGTGTTTCTTACTGACGTACATTTTATATATACAGTTAGGTCCATATATATTTGGACAGAGACAACATTTTTCTAATTTTGGTTATAGACATTACCACAATGAATTTTAACCAAAACAATTCAGATGCAGTCGAAGTACAGATTTTCAGCTTTCATTTGAGGGTATCCGCATTAAAATTGGATGAAGGGTTTAGGAGTTTCAACTCCTTAACATGTGCCACCCCTGTTTTTAAAGGGACCAAAAGTAATTGGACAGATTCAATAATTTTAAATAAAATGTTCATTTTTAGTACTTGGTTGAAAACCCTTTGTTGGCAATGACTGCCTGAAGTCTTGAACTCATGGACATCACCAGACGCTGTGTTTCCTCCTTTTTGATGCTCTGCCCGGCCTACACTACAGTGGTTTTCAGTTACCATTTGTTTGTGGGCTTTTCTGTCTGAAGTTTAGTCTTTAACAAGTGAAATGCATGCTAAATTGGGTTGAGATCAGATGACTGACTTGGCCATTCAAGAATATTCCACTTCTTTGCTTTAATAAACTCCTGGGTTGCTTTGGCTTTATGTTTTGGGTCATTGTCCATCTGTAGTATGAAACGACAACCAATCAGTTTGGCTGGATCTGAGCACACAGTGTGTCTCTGAATACCTCAGAATTAATTTGGCTGCTCCTGTCCTGTGTCACATCAATAAACACTAGTGACCCAGTGCCTCTGGCAGCCATGCATGCCCAAGCCATCACACTGCCTCCGCCGTGTTTTACTGATGATGTGGTATGCTATGGATCATGAGCTGTACCACGCCGTCGCCATACTTTTCTCTTCCCATCATTCTGGTACAGATTGATCTTGGTTTCATCTGTCCAAAGAATGTTCTTCCAGAACTGTGCTGGCTTTTTTAGATGTTTTTTAGCAATGTCCAGTCTAGCCTTTTTATTCTTGATGCTTATGAGTGGCTTGCACCGTGCAGTGAACCCTCTGTATTTACTTTCATGCAGTCTTCTCTTTATGGTAGATTTGGATATTGATACGCCTACCTCCTGGAGAGTGTTGTTCACTTGGTTGGCTGTTGTGAAGGGGTTTCTCTTCACCATGGAGATTATTCTGCGATCATCCACCACTGTTGTCTTCCATGGGCGCCCAGGCCTTTTTGCATTGATGAGTTCACCAGTGCTTTCTTTCTTTCTCAGGATGTACCAAATTGTAGATTTTGCCACTCCTAATATTGTAGCAATTTCTCGGATGGGTTTTTTCTGTTTTCGCAGCTTAAGGATGGCTTGTTTCAACTGCATGGAGAGCTCCTCTGACTGCATGTTTACTTCACAGCAAAACCTTCCAAATGCAAGCACCACACCTCAAATCAACTCCAGGCCTTTTATCTGCTTAATTGAGAATAACATAACGAAGGGATTGCCCACACCTGTCCATGAAATAGCCTTGGAGTCAATTGTCCAATTACTTTTGGTCCCTTTAAAAACAGGGTGGCACATGTTAAGGAGCTGAAACTCCTAAACCCTTCATCCAATTTTAATGTGGATACCCTTAAATGAAAGCTAAAAGTCTCAACTTCAACTGCATCTAAATTGTTTTGTTTAAAATTCATTGTGGTAATGTCTATAACCAACATTAGAAAAATTTTGTCTCTGTCCAAATATATATGGACCTAACTGTACATATATATATATATATATATATATATATATATATATATATATTGTGATGCAGTGACCCCTGTAACTGGTAGGGGGCGCTGCATAGTCTCCCCAGTATGCGCACAGAGGTGTATTGAGGCCGTGAGAGTGCATGGGAATCACAGGCATGGATGTGATGATGTGACAAAGTCCGGCATTGTGGTGAATGGCCGATATGTGTGTCGCAGAGGAGAAGACTCTGCGCTGCCAGCCTGAAGCGATATGTTGTTCTGGGACCTGTAGTCCTACAAGTATAATATTGTATAATAGTCATGGGAGGTTTGGCAGGGCTAGTTATGTGAGATGGGCGGGACAAACTAGCCACACTCCCACCCAGGGGAGTTGTTCAAGGTATATAATGTGACCAGGGTGTGGGTCACATGGAGTGCCTGTTTATGGTCGCTGTGAGTGACCTGTGTTGGAAGACCTAGGAGGAGGCTTCCTGAATAGCACATGGAGGGGCTTCAGACCTGGTGGCCTGGGTATTGGACGGTCCCAGCTGGGGATGGACGTCCTGAATAGTACCCGGACTGGCCGCCTGTGTGATCCTGTGTAACCTGGGTGTTGGGAGGTCCTGGGAGTAGGACCGGATCCCTGAATAGCACAAGGTGAGGACCAGGATCTGCAGAGCCAGTGTCAGCTACTGTGTGGGGAAGCTACAGTCCTTCAGTGGGTCTGGACTGACTAATGTGTGCCGACCAGGCAAGTTGGTGATCCCCATTTGGCAGCTTTCCCAGAAGAGTGAGGGCTGACAAGGAGTCAGCAGGTGGGGCAGGAGCCCCCAGAAGGTACCATAGTCTGTTGGTGCTTCATATGTTAAATGAACTGTGTGGTACCCCACGGCAACTGGTCAGGAGGACCAGCGTGTTTAGTTACCACAGACTAAGGTTCTGAGACTTAATGTGAAGATAATGCGTTAACGAATGGACTACATGTAAGTCAGTGATATGCAACTTGGCTTACGATGCGGTTTATGCTGTACAAAATAAACCGTATGGACTGTTTTGTTTGAAAAAATCGTGCCCGTGTACGTCAATCCCGTGCCAAGCGAGTGTCCCCCAATACACTCTGTGAGAGCAATCTTACAATATATATACATATACTATATATACAGTGGGGCAAAAAAGTATTTAGTCAGTCAGCAATAGTGCAAGTTCCACCACTTAAAAAGATGAGAGGCGTCTGTAATTTACATCATAGGTAGACCTCAACTATGGGAGACAAACTGAGAAAAAAAAATCCAGAAAATCACATTGTCTATTTTTTTAACAATTTATTTGCATATTATGGTGGAAAATAAGTATTTGGTCAGAAACAAACAATCAAGATTTCTTGCTCTCACAGACCTGTAACTTCTTCTTTAAGAGTCTCCTATTTCCTCCACTCATTACCTGTAGTAATGGCACCTGTTTAAACTTGTTATCAGTATAAAAAGACACCTGTGCACACCCTCAAACAGTCTGACTCCAAACTCCACTATGGTGAAGACCAAAGAGCTGTCAAAGGACACCAGAAACAAAATTGTAGCCCTGCACCAGGCTGGGAAGACTGAATCTGCAATAGCCAACCAGCTTGGAGTGAAGAAATCAACAGTGGGAGCAATAATTAGAAAATGGAAGACATACAAGACCACTGACAATCTCCCTCGATCTGGGGCTCCACGCAAAATCCCACCCCGTGGGGTCAGAATGATCACAAGAATGGTGAGCAAAAATCCCAGAACCACGCGGGGGGACCTAGTGAATGAACTGCAGAGAGCTGGGACCAATGTAACAAGGCCTACCATAAGTAACACACTATGCCACCATGGATTCAGATCCTGCAGTGCCAGACGTGTCCCACTGCTTAAGCCAGTACATGTCCGGGCCCGTCTGAAGTTTGCTAGAGAGCATTTGGATGATCCAGAGGAGTTTTGGGAGAATGTCCTATGGTCTGATGAAACCAAACTGGAACTGTTTGGTAGAAACACAACTTGTCGTGTTTGGAGGAAAAAGAATACTGAGTTGCATCCATCAAACACCATACCTACTGTAAAGCATGATGGTGGAAACATCATGCTTTGGGGCTGTTTCTCTGCAAAGGGGCCAGGACGACTGATCCGGGTACATGAAAGAATGAATGGGGCCATGTATCGTGAGATTTTGAGTGCAAACCTCCTTCCATCAGCAAGGGCATTGAAGATGAAACGTGGCTGGGTCTTTCAACATGACAATGATCCAAAGCACACCGCCAGGGCAACGAAGGAGTGGCTTCCTAAGAAGCATTTCAAGGTCCTGGAGTGGCCTAGCCAGTCTCCAGATCTCAACCCTATAGAAAACCTTTGGAGGGAGTTGAAAGTCCGTGTTGCCAAGCGAAAAGCCAAAAACATCACTGCTCTAGAGGAGATCTGCATGGAGGAATGGGCCAACATACCAACAACAGTGTGTGGCAACCTTGTGAAGACTTACAGAAAACGTTTGACCTCTGTCATTGCCAACAAAGGATATATTACAAAGTATTGAGATGAAATTTTGTTTCTGACCAAATACTTATTTTCCACCATAATATGCAAATAAATTGTTAAAAAAACAGACAATGTGATTTTCTGGATTTTTTTTTCTCAGTTTGTCTCCCATAGTTGGGGTCTACCTATGATGTAAATTACAGACGCCTCTCATCTTTTTAAGTGGTGGAACTTGCACTACTGCTGACTGACTAAATACTTTTTTGCCCCACTGTATACAGGTCTAATAGACCTGACAGAATAACAAATCTGCAGGTGGTCGGGCATCTAGGAAATAGCGACCACAATATTGTACAGTTTCACCTGTCTTTCACTAGGGCGACTTGTCAGGGAGTCACAAAAACACTGAACTTTAGGAAGGCAAAGTTTGACCAGCTTAGAGATGCCCTTAATCTGGTAGACTGGGACAATATCCTCAGAAATAATACAGATAATAAATGGAAAATGTTTAAGAACATCCTAAATAGGCACTGTAAGCAGTTTATACATTGTGGTAATAAAAGGACTAGAAATAGGAAAAACCCAATGTGGCTAAACAAAGAAGTAAGACAGGCAATTAACAGTAAAAAGAAAGCATTTGCACTACTAAAGCAGGATGGCACCATTGAAGCTCTAAAAAACTATAGGGAGAAAAATATCTAAAAAACTAATTGAAGCTGCCAGAAAGGAAACAGAGAAGCACATTGCTAAGGAGAGTAAAACTAATCCCAAACTGTTCTTCAACTATATCAATAGTAAAAGAATAAAAACTGAAAATGTAGGCCCCTTAAAAAATAATGAGGAAAGAATGGTTGTAGATGACGAGGAAAAAGCTAACATATTAAACACTTTCTTCTCCACAGTATTCACGGTGGAAAATGAAATGCTAGGTGAAATCCCAAGAAACAATGAAAACCCTATATTAAGGGTCACCAATCTAACCCAAGAAGAGGTGCGAAACCGGCTAAATAAGACCCACGAGTACTAAGAGAACTAAGTAATGTAATAGATAAACCATTATTTCTTATTTTTAGGGACTCTATAGCGACGGGGTCTATTCCGCAGGACTGGCGCATAGCAAATGTGGTGCCAATATTCAAAAAGGGCTCTAAAAGTGAACCTGGAAATTATAGGCCAGTAAGTCTAACCTCTATTGTTGGTAAAATATTTGAAGGGTTTCTGAAGGATGTTATTCTGGATTATCTCAATGAGAATAACTGTTTAACTCCATATCAGCATGGGTTTATGAGAAATCGCTCCTGTCAAACCAATCTAATCAGTTTTTATGAAGAGGTAAGCTATAGGCTGGACCACGGTGAGTCATTGGACATGGTATATCTCGATTTTTCCAAAGCGTTTGATACCGTGCCGCACAAGAGGTTGGTACACAAAATGAGAATGCTTGATCTGGGGGAAAATGTGTGTAAATGGGTTAGTAACTGGCTTAGTGATGGAAAGCAGAGGGTGGTTATAAATGGTATAGTCTCTAACTGGGTCGCTGTGACCAGTGGGGTACCGCAGGGGTCGGTATTGGGACCTATTCTCTTCAACATATTCATTAATGATCTGGTAGAAGGTTTACACAGTAAAATATCGATATTTGCAGATGATACAAAACTATGTAAAGCAGTTAATACAAGAGAAGATAGTATTCTGCTACAGATGGATCTGGATAAGTTGGAAACTTGGGCTGAAAGGTGGCAGATGAGGTTTAACAATGATAAATGTAAGGTTATACACATGGGAAGAAGGAATCAATATCACCATTACACACTGAACGGGAAACCACTGGGTAAATCTGACAGGGAGAAGGACTTGGGGATACATGTTAATGATAAACTTACCTGGAGCAGCCAGTGCCAGGCAGCAGCTGCCAAGGCAAACAGGATCATGGGGTGCATTAAAAGAGGTCTGGATACACATGATGAGAGCATTATACTGCCTCTGTACAAATACCTAGTTAGACCGCACATGGAGTACTGTGTCCAGTTTTGGGCACCGGTGCTCAGGAAGGATATAATGGAACTAGAGAGAGTACAAAGGAGGGCAACAAAATTAATAAAGGGGATGGGAGAACTAAAATACCCAAATAGATTAGCGAAATTAGGATTTTTTAGTCTAGAAAAAAAAGACGACTGAGGGGCGATCTAATAACCATGTATAAGTATATAAGGGGACAATACAAATATCTCGCTGAGGATCTGTTTATACCAAGGAAGGTGACGGGCACAAGGGGGCATTCTTTGCGCCTGGAGGAGAGAAGGTTTTTCCACCAACATAGAAGAGGATTCTTTACTGTTAGGGTGGTGAGAATCTGGAATTGATTGCCTGAGGAGGTGGTGATGGCGAACTCAGTCGAGGGGTTCAAGAGAGGCCTGGATGTCTTCCTGGAGCAGAACAATATTGTATCATACAATTATTAGGTTCTGTAGAAGGACGTAGATCTGGGGATATATTATGATGGAATATAGGCTGAACTGGATGGACAAATGTCTTTTTTCGGCCTTACTAACTATGTTACTATGTTACTATTTGTTTACACAAAAATGATCTTTTCGCCCACAAATTTTTATTTTCACAAAGGTAACAGCAGAAATTAGACCACAAAAGTTGTTGTGCAATTTCTCCTGAGTACGTCGATACCCCATATGTGGGGGTAAATGTTGTGAATTCTGTTGTCGAACTCCCTCCTGTGGTCGTGAATGGTACTTCGGCGAGTTCTGTCCATGGACTCCCTCTGGTGGCTGCGAGTGAAGCTGCTGCTTCTGAGGTTCCTTACACAGGTGACGTGGTTTATCCTTTGGTTGGCTGCTCTATTTAACTCCACTCAGATCGTTACTCCATGCCAGCTGTCAATGTTCCTGCATTGGTTCAGTTCGCTCTTGGATCTTTCTGGTGACCTGTCTACTCCAGCAGAAGCTAAGTTCCTGGCGAACTCAGTCGAAGGGTTCAAGAGAGGCCTGGATGTCTTCCTGGAGCAGAACAATATTGTATCATACAATTATTAGGTTCTGTAGAAGGACGTAGATCTGAGGATTTATTATGATGGAATATAGGCTGAACTGGATGGACAAATGTCTTTTTTCGGCCTTACTATGTTACTAGCTTTTTCGGCCTTACTATGTTACTAGCTGCACTCTATCCTTGACTGACAGCCAGCTGTGCATCAGTGCACAACCAGCTGTCAGTCAAAGTGCCAGTACGTGTTTACAGTTGTCGCTCTCACTGCTATGAGCGGTGACTAATTGCTCTGGGTATGCCTGCATGACTGAAAACCAGTGACTTCTCGGAGAAATAAAATGTATTTTGTCCCGGGTGCCAAACTTCCAGTACAGTGACTAGGCACCTACATAATGCTATTAACCTGCAGATCTATAATATAATGGTGGGAGCGTCACTCTGTCCGAAGCCTTTATAGACTGCGCAAGTGGGATGCACCGCGCCTGCGCTGTCTGGACAAGAGTGATGCAGCCGAACTTACTTATCCCCCCAATATACCGGCCATGGGGGCTCCACACACCCGTGTATCCCCCATAATATAGCGGCCATGGGGGCTCCGTGCTCTGCAGCTGCGGTCAGGGTAGATGTAGAGCCCAGCGGAGTTCCAGGACTTTCGATGATGTCACCAGCATGTGACCAGTGACGCGAGTGGGTGGAGTCAGCCCTCGCTGTCCTGGCTGCAAGGGTGCTGTATCCATTATAGCCAGCGCCACACTCAGGCAGTAAGTACAGCCACACTCACGCAGTACAGCCACACTCAGACAGTACAGCCACACTCAGACACACTCACACAGTACAGCCACACTCAGCCACACTCACACAGTACAGCCACACTCACAGTACAGCCACACTCACGCAGTACAGCCACACTCACCTAGTACAGCCGCGCTCAGTATAGCTGCACTCAGACAGTACAGCCGTGCTCAGTATAGCTGCACTCAGACCATACAGCCGCACTCAGGCAGCACAGCTGCACTCAGCACAGCCGCACTCAGCACAGCCGCACTCAGCACAGCCGCACTCAGCACAGCTGCACTCGGGCAGCACAGCCGGAGAGAGAAAGATGGGAGCAACATATGGCAGAATGGAAACAGGAACAGGCAGAATGGGTGCAGCACATTACAACAGAATGGGGGCACAGGATGGGAGCAGAACATGGCAGAATGGTTGCGCAGGATGGGAGCACCACATGACAAAATGGGGATGCAGGATTGGAACAGCACATGACATAATGGTTGCGCACTATGGGAGCACCACATGACAGGATGGGGGCAGGATGGGAGCAGCACATGATAAGACGGGGCGCAGGATGGGAGCACATGACAAGACGGGGACACAGGATGGAGCAGCACATGACAGGATGGGGATGCAGGTTGGATCAGCACATGACAGGATGGGGGCGTAGGGTGGAGCAGCACATGACAGGATGGGGACGCAGGATGGAGCAGCACATGACAGGATGGGGACGCAGGATGGAGCAGCACATGACAGGATGGGGGAGCAAGATGGGAGCAGCACATACCAGGATGGAGACCATATACCAATATAAATGCTCGCCACCCGGGCGTAGAACGGGTTCAATAGCTAGTTAACTATATCTGCAGGTGTACAGAGTTACCTGACAGGTTCCCTTTAAATTTCATATAATGTTATTCTGGCTTCCCAGCAGTTTGTATTCTGTAAATGTGATATATACAGTGGGGCAAAAAAGTATTTAGTCAGTCAGCAATAGTGCAAGTTCCACCACTTAAAAAGATGAGAGGCGTCTGTAATTTACATCATAGGTAGACCGCAACTATGGGAGACAAACTGAGAAAAAAAAATCCAGAAAATCACATTGTCTGTTTTTTTAACATTTTATTTGCATATTATGGTGGAAAATAAGTATTTGGTCAGAAACAAACAATCAAGGTTTCTGGCTCTCACAGACCTGTAACTTCTTCTTCAAGAGTCTCCTCTTTCCTCCACTCATTACCTGTAGTAATGGCACCTGTTTAAACTTGTTATCAGTATAAAAAGACACCTGTGCACACCCTCAAACAGTCTGACTCCAAACTCCACTATGGTGAAGACCAAAGAGCTGTCAAAGGACACCAGAAACAAAATTGTAGCCCTGCACCAGGCTAGGAAGACTGAATCTGCAATAGCCAAGCAGCTTGGAGTGAAGAAATCAACAGTGGGAGCAATAATTAGAAAATGGAAGACATACAAGACCACTGATAATCTCCCTCGATCTGGGTCTCCACGCAAAATCCCACCCAGTGGGGTCAGAATGATCACAAGAATGGTGAGAAAAAATCCCAGAACCACGCGGGGGGACCTAGTGAATGAACTGCAGAGAGCTGGGACCAATGTAACAAGGCCTACCATAAGTAACACACTACGCCACCATGGACTCAGATCCTGCAGTGCCAGACGTGTCCCACTGCTTAAGCCAGTACATGTCCGGGCCCGTCTGAAGTTTGCTAGAGAGCATTTGGATGATCCAGAGGAGTTTTGGGAGAATGTCCTATGGTCTGATGAAACCAAACTGGAACTGTTTGGTAGAAACACAACTTGTCGTGTTTGGAGGAAAAAGAATACTGAGTTGCATCCATCAAACACCATACCTACTGTAAAGCATGGTGGTGGAAACATCATGCTCTGGGGCTGTTTCTCTGCAAAGGGGCCAGGACGACTGATCCGGGTACATGAAAGAATGAATGGGGCCATGTATCGTGAGATTTTGAGTGCAAACCTCCTTCCATCAGCAAGGGCATTGAAGATGAAACGTGGCTGGGTCTTTCAACATGACAATGATCCAAAGCACACCGCCAGGGCAACGAAGGAGTGGCTTCGTAAGAAGCATTTCAAGGTCCTGGAGTGGCCTAACCAGTCTCCAGATCTCAACCCTATAGAAAACCTTTGGAGGGAGTTGAAAGTCCGTGTTGCCAAGCGAAAAGCCAAAAACATCACTGCTCTAGAGGAGATCTGCATGGAGGAATGGGCCAACATACCAACAACAGTGTGTGGGAACCTTGTGAAGACTTACAGAAAACGTTTGACCTCTGTCATTGCCAACAAAGGATATATTACAAAGTATTGAGATGAAATTTTGTTTCTGACCAAATACTTATTTTCCACCATAATATGCAAATAAAATGTTAAAAAACAGACAATGTGATTTTCTGGATTTTTTTTTCTCAGTTTGTCTCCCATAGTTGAGGTCTACCTATGATGTAAATTACAGACGCCTCTCATCTTTTTAAGTGGTGGAACTTGCACTATTGCTGACTGACTAAATACTTTTTTGCCCCACTGTATATCTCAAGTGATCCACAAAAATTGACGAACATATATCACATTTGCTTCATAGCACGTGGGCTTGTGTGCACCCAAATGCCAGACCCACACCGACACTGCTTTCAACTGTATCGGCAACCAGGATGTCGATACAGTTGAAAGTGCGATGCCGGGTGGGGGTCCCGGCCAGTGTCGCAGGCAAGAGTTTGACATGTGTGGTATTGATGAATACTATGATCTTAAAGGCCTTTTACCAGGTTAAATATTTTTTTCTTTTTTTTTTAATAGAAATTTTCACCATTTTTAGCATGTTAGACTGGCCACATCATGGAATAGTGGCTGCCAAGCTGAATACAATATAGTTTTTTATTTCCCATCTGTGTTGCAGAGCGGTTAGCTTGTAAAGTTTAGATTCTAATTAAAGGGAACCTGTCACCCCGTTTTTTCGATATGAGATAAAAATATGGTTCAATAGGGCCTGAGCTCAGCTTTACATCAGTACCCTTCATATCCCCCGATTCCCCACCTTTGCAGTGAAAATACCTTAGTAATCTCTCCGTTTTCCTACATCAATCACCCTGGTGCATTCCAATGGGCGGGGCCTAATCGCCGATTCTCCCCACCTCCGGCTTCGCTCTACGAATCTTCTTTCCTTTTTTGGGCGTAGTTTTCTGCGCCTGCGCATTCAAGTGGCGTCTCGCGCATGCGCAGTATGTTTTGCCCAAAAGTGGGCAAAGCATTCAACTCATTATTGCACATGCACCGGCATTTTCCTTGATGTTCTGTGCTCCGGAAATCTTTCTGTGCTTCCGGGGCACAGAGTATAGGGTCAAAAGCCGGCGCATGCGCAATAATGATTTCATGCTTTGCCCACAGTTGGTCAAAGCATACTGCGCACGCGCGAGACGCTAATTCAGTGCGCAACCGCAGAAACGGGGGAGAGACAGCGATAAGGCCCCGCCCATCGGACCGGGGTGATTGACGTACGAAAACGGAGAGATTACTAAGGTATTTTCGCATGAAAGGTACTGATGTAAAGCTGAGCTCAGGCCCTATTGAACCATATTTTTATCTCATATCGAAAAAACGGGGTGACAGGTTCCCTTTAACCCCTTAACGACCGCCGATATGCCTTTTAACGGCGGCAGTAAAGGGTACTTAAACCGCTGTGGAAAAGTGAATAGCGCCCCCCAGAGTCGGATTTTCTCTGGGGTCTCGGTTGCCAAGGGTAGCAGACACCCCAGAGAACATGATTCGGGTTTTTTTTTACCGACCCTCGAGTTGCGATCGCCGGTAATTAACAAAAACATCGCCGGCAATCGCAAAAAAAAACGCGATTTCCCTTTTAATTTCTCTGTCCTCCGATGTGATCGCACATCAGAGGACAGAGAAATGGGGTCCCAGATAGCCCCCCGATACTCAACTGTCTCCTCGTGGCTCCCGATGGGTGCCGCCATCTTTTTCCAGCAAAAAAATGGGCGCATGCGCAGTGCGCCCGCAGGCCGGCACCGGGAGGATCTTTGGGGTCTCGCCTGCCGGGGGTAGCCGAGACCCCAAAGAACATGATCGGGGTCGGTTTTACCGACCCCTGTTTTGCGATCGCCGGTAATTAACTGTTTACCGGCGATCGCACAAAAAAAAGCGATATGTAACTCTCTGTCCTCTGATGTGATCGCACATCAGAGGACAGAGAAATAGGGGGATTCGGGGACCCAATTATACTTATCGGTGTCCCTGGGTCCTCCTGCGTCCTCTCCTGCCCACCGGCGTCTTCATCTGGAAAGAAAATGGCGGGCGCATGCACAGTCTGTCGCCATCTGCCGGCCGGCAGGAGAAGAGCGGTTGGGGCTAAAATTAGGGTTAGGATTAGGGTTGGGGCTAAATTTAGGGTTAGGGTTGGGGCTAAATTTAGGGTTAGGATTGGGGCTAAATTTAGGGTTAGGGTTGTGGCTAAATTTAGGATTAGGGTTTCGGGCTAAATTTAGGGTTAGGGTTGGGGCTAAATTTAGGGTTAGGGTTGGGGCTAAATATAGGGTTAGGGTTGGGGCTAAATTTAGGGTTAGGCTTCTTTGACATTTGCATCGGTACGGGGCCGACGCAATGCGTCGGCCTGACATACCAACGCACGTTGTGAAAATTGTGCAAAACGTGGGCAGCGGATGCAGTTTTTCAATGCATCCGCTGCCCAGTCTATGTCCTGGGGAGGAGGGGGCGGAGTTACGACCACACATGCACGGTCGGAAATGGCGGACGCGACGTACAAAAAATCGTTACATTGAACGCTTTTTTGTGCCGACGGTCTGCCAAAACACAACTGATCCAGTGCACGACGGACGCGACATGTGGCCATCTGTCACGATCCATCGGCAATACAAGTCTATGGACAAAAAACGCATCCTGCGGGCACATTTGCAGGATCCGTTTTTTGTCCAAAACGACGGATTGCGACGGATGCCAAACGACGCAAGTGTGAAAGTAGCCTTAGGGTTAGGGTTGGGGCTAAAGTTAGGGCTAGGGTTAGGGTTGGAGCTAAAGTTAGGGCTAGGGTTGGGGCTAAATTTAGGGTTAGGGCTAGGGTTGGGGCTAAAGTTAGGGCTAAGGTTGCAGCTAAAGTTAGGGTTAGAGTTGGGATTAGGGTTAGGATTTGGATTAGGGTTGGTATTAGGGTTAGGGTTGGCATAAGGGTTACGTTTGTGATTAGGGTTAGGTTTGGGATTAGGGTTAAGGTTAGGGTTGGGATTAGGGGTGTATTGGGATTAGGGTTAGGATTGAGGTTAGGGTTGAGACTAGGATTAGGGGTGTGTTGGATTTAGGGTTTTGATTATGGTTATGGTTAGGGTTGACATTAGGGTTGTTTTAGGGTTAGGGTTGTGATTATCGTTAGGGTTGTGATTAGGGTTAGGGGTATGTTGGGGTTAGGGTTGGAGTTAGAATTGGGGGTGTCTGCTGTTTAGGTACATCAGGGGGTCTCATGGTGCTCCGTCCCTTCTGAGCTCTGCCATGCGCCCAAACACTGGGTTACCCCAACATATGGGGCATCAGCGTACTCGGGATGAATTGGACAACAACTTTTGGGGTCTAATTTCTCCTGTTACCATTGTGAAAATAAAAACTTGGGGGTTACAAAATCTTTTTTGTGGAAAAAAAACATTTTTTATTTTCACGACTCTGCATTCTAAACTTCTGTGAAGCACTTGGGCATTCAAAGTTCTTACCACACATCTAGATAAGTTCCTTGGGGGGTCTAGTTTCAAAAATGGGGTCACTTGTGGGGGGTTTCTACTGGTTAGGTACATCAGGGGCTCTGCAAACGCAACATAACGCCCGCAGACCATTCTATCAAAGTCTGCATTCCAAAACGGCGCTCCTTCATTCCGAGCACTGCAGTGCACCCAAACAGTGGTTTACCCCCACATATGGGGTACCAGCATACTCAGGACAAATTGGACAACAACTTCTGGGGTCCAGTTTCTCTTGTTACCCTTGTGAAAATAAAAACTTGGGGGCTAAAAAATCTTTTTTTGTGGGAAAAAACTATTTTTTATTTTCACGACTCTGCATTATAAACGTCTGTGAAGCACTTGGGCATTCAGAGTTGTCACCACACATCTAGATAAGTTCCATGGGGGGGTCTAGTTTCCAAAATGGGGTCACTTGCGGGGGGTTTCTACTGTTTAGGCACCTCAGGGGCTCTCCAAACGCGACATGGCGTCCTATCTCAATTCCAGCCAATTCTACATTGAAAAAGTAAAACGGCACTCCTCTTCCAAGCTCTGCGGTGTGCCCAAACAGTGGTTTACCCCCACATATGGGGTATTGACGTACTCAGGAGAAATTGCAAAACAACTTTTGTGGTCTAATTTCTCCTTTTACCCTTGTGAAAATAAAAATTTGGGGGCAAAAAGATCATTTTTGTAGAAAAAATGCTATTTTTTATTTTCACGGCTCTACGTTATAAACTTCTGTGAAGCACCTGGTGGTTTAAAATGCTAACCACACATCTAGATAAGTTCCTTAAGGGGTCTAGTTTCCAAAATGGTGTCACTTGGGGGGTTTCCACTGTTTAGGCACATCAGGGGCTCTCCAAACGCAACATGGTGTCCGATCTCAATTCCAGCCAATTCTACATTGAAAAAGTAAAACGGCGCTCCTTCTCTTCCAAGCTCTGCGGTGCGCCCAAACAGTGGTTTACCTGTTATGGACCTGGTGGTTAGGAGCACCCGGCACGACCTGATAGTTAAACTCACGCAGGACAAGCTCTGGGATGTGGGAGCTCTGCTGACCGCAGGCCCTAATCCTATCACAACAACTAGAAATAGCCGTGGAGCGTTCCTGACTCTCCCTAGACACCTCTTCACAGCCTAAGAGCTAGCTAGCCCTAGAGACAGAAAATAAAGCCTACCTTGCCTCAGAGAAATTCCCCAAAGGAAAAGGCAGCCCCCCACATATATTGACTGTGAGTAAAGATGAAAGTCACAAACGCAGAAATGAAACAGGTTTCAGCAAAGGGAGGCCAGACTTACTAAACAGACAGAGGATAGGAAAGGTATCTTTGCGGTCAGCACAAAAAACTACAAAAGACCACGCAGAGTGTGCAAAAAGACCTCCGCACCGACTCACGGTGCGGAGGTGCCACTCTGCATCCCAGAGCTTCCAGCTAGCAAGACAAAATCATGATAACCAGCTAGACAAGGAAACAATGAACAAATGATGACTATCAGGAACTTAGCTTCTGCTGGAGTAGACAGGTCACCAGAAAGATCCAAGAGCGAACTGAACCAATGCAGGAACATTGACAGCTGGCATGGAGTAACGATCTGAGTGTAGTTAAATAGAGCAGCCAACCAAAGGATAAACCACGTCACCTGTGTAAGGAACCTCAGAAGCAGCAGCTTCACTCACAGCCACCAGAGGGAGTCCATGGACAGAACTCGCCGAAGTACCATTCACGACCACAGGAGGGAGTTCGACAACAGAATTCACAACATTTACCCCCACATATGGGGTATCGACGTACTCAGGAGAAATTGCACAACAACTTTTGTGGTCTAATTTCTCCTGTTACCTTTGTGAAAATAAAAATTTGTGGGCGAAAAGATCATTTTTGTGTAAACAAATAGTAACATAGTAAGGCCGAAAAAAGACATTTGTCCATCCAGTTCAGCCTATATTCCATCATAATATATCCCCAGATCTACGTCCTTCTACAGAACCTAATAATTGTATGATGCAATATTGTTCTGCTCCAGGAAGACATCCAGGCCTCTCTTGAACCCCTCGACTGAGTTCGCCATCACCACCTCCTCAGGCAAGCAATTCCAGATTCTCACCGCCCTAACAGTAAAGAATCCTCTTCTATGTTGGTGGAAAAACCTTCTCTCCTCCAGACGCAAAGAATGCCCCCTTGTGCCCGTCACCTTCCTTGGTATAAACAGATCCTCAGCGAGATATTTGTATTGTCCCCTTATATACTTATACATGGTTATTAGATCGCCCCTCAGTCGTCTTTTTTTCTAGACTAAAAAATCCTAATTTCGCTAATCTATTTGGGTATTGTAGTTCTCCCATCCCCTTTATTAATTTTGTTGCCCTCCTTTGTACTCTCCCTAGTTCCATTATATCCTTCCTGAGCACCGATGCCCAAAACTGGACACAGTACTCCATGTGCGGTCTAACTAGGTATTTGTACAGAGGCAGTATAATGCTCTCATCATGTGTATCCAGACCTCTTTTAATGCACCCCATGATCCTGTTTGCCTTGGCAGCTGCTGCCTGGCACTGGCTGCTCCAGGTAAGTTTATCATTAACTAGGATCCCCAAGTCCTTCTCCCTGTCAGATTTACCCAGTGGTTTCCCATTCAGTGTGTAATGGTGATATTGATTCCTTCTTCCTATGTGTATAACCTTACATTTATCATTGTTAAACCTCATCTGCCACCTTTCAGTCCAAGTTTCCAACTTATCCAGATCCATCTGTAGCAGAATACTATCTTCTCTTGTATTAACTGCTTTACATAGTTTTGTATCATCTGCAAATATCGATATTTTACTGTGTAAACCTTCTACCAGATCATTAATGAATATGTTGAAGAGAACAGGTCCCAATACCGACCCCTGCGGTACCCCACTGGTCACAGCGACCCAGTTAGAGACTATACCATTTATAACCACCCTCTGCTTTCTATCACTAAGCCAGTTACTAACCCATTTACACACATTTTCCCCCAGACCAAGCATTCTCATTTTGTGTACCAACCTCTTGTGTGGCACGGTATCAAACGCTTTGGAAAAATCGAGATATACCACGTCCAATGACTCACCGTGGTCCAGCCTATAGCTTACCTCTTCATAAAAACTGATTAGATTGGTTTGACAGGAGCGATTTCTCATAAACCCATGCTGATATGGAGTTAAACAGTTATTCTCATTGAGATAATCCAGAATAACATCTCTCAGAAACCCTTCAAATATTTTACCAACAATAGAGGTTAGACTTACTGGCCTATAATTTCCAGGTTCACTTTTAGAGCCCTTTTTGAATATTGGCACCACATTTGCTATGCGCCAATCCTGCGGAACAGACCCCGTCTCTATAGAGTCCCTAAAAATAAGAAATAATGGTTTATCTATTACATTACTTAGTTCTCTTAGTACTCGTGGGTGTATGCCATCTGGACCCGGAGATTTATCTATTTTAATCTTATTTAGCCGGTTTCGCACCTCTTCTTGGGTTAGATTGGTGACCCTTAATATAGGGTTTTCATTGTTTCTTGGGATTTCACCTAGCATTTCATTTTCCACCGTGAATACCGTGGAGAAGACGGTGTTTAATATGTTAGCTTTTCCCTCGTCATCTACAACCATACTTTCCTCACAATTTTTTAAGGGGCCTACGTTTTCAGTTTTTATTCTTTTAATATTGATATAGTTGAAGAACAGTTTGGGATTAGTTTTACTCTCCTTAGCAATGTGCTTCTCTGTTTCCTTTTTGGCAGCTTTAATTAGTTTTTTAGATAAAGTATTTTTCTCCCTATAGTTTTTTAGAGCTTCAATGGTGCCATCCTGCTTTAGTAGTGCAAATGCTTTCTTTTTACTGTTAATTGCCTGTCTTACTTCTTTGTTTAACCACATTGGGTTTTTCCTATTTCTAGTCCTTTTATTCCCACAAGGTATAAACCGTTTACAGTGCCTATTTAGGATGTTCTTAAACATTTTCCATTTATTATCTGTATTCTTATTTCTGAGGATATTGTCCCAGTCTACCAGATTAAGGGCATCTCTAAGCTGGTCAAACTTTGCCTTCCTAAAGTTCAGTGTTTTTGTGACTCCCTGACAAGTCCCCCTAGCGAAAGACAGGTGAAACTGTACAATATTGTGGTCGCCATTTCCTAGATGCCCGACCACCTGCAGATTTGTTATTCTGTCAGGTCAATTAGATAGTATTAGGTCTAAAAGTGCTGCTCCTCTGGTTGGATTCTGCACCAATTGTGAAAGAAAATTTTTCTTGGTTAGCAGAAACCTGTTGCCTTTATGGGTTTCACAGGTTTCTGTTTCCCAGTTAATATCCGGGTAGTTAAATTCCCCCATAACCAGGACCTCATTACGGATTGCAGCTTCATCTATCTGCTTTAGAAGTAGACTTTCCATGATTTCTGTTATATTTGGGGGTTTGTAACAGACCCCAATGAGAATTTTGTTACCATTTTTCCCTCCATGAATTTCAACCCATATGGACTCGACATCCTCATTCCCTTCGCTAATATCCTCCCTTAAAGTGGACTTTAGACAAGACTTTACATAGAGACAAACCCCTCCACCTCTCCGATTTTTACGATCCTTTCTAAACAGACTGTAACCCTGTAAGTTAACTGCCCAGTCATAGCTTTCATCTAACTATGTCTCGGTTATTCCCACTATGTCAAAGTTACCTGTAGATATTTCTGCTTCTAGTTCTTCCATCTTGTTTGTCAGGCTTCTGGCGTTTGCGAGCATGCAGTTTAGAGGATTTTGTTTTGTTCCAATCTCCTCGCTGTGGATTGTTTTAGAAATATTCTTACCTCCCTTCAGAGTATGTTTTCCTGGGTCTTCTTTGTTCGAGTCTAATGTTTTTCTTCCCGTCCCCTCTTCTTCTAGTTTAACGCCCTCCTGATGAGTGTAGCGAGTCTTCTGGCGAATGTGTGTTTCCCAGGTTTGTTGAGGTGTAGTCCGTCTCTGGCGAGGAGTCCATCGTACAAGTAATTCACACCGTGGTCCAGGAATCCGAATCCTTGTTGTCTGCACCATTGTCTTAGCCGGTTGTTCGCATCAAGGATCCTGTTCCATCTCCTGGTGCCATGCCCGTCTACTGGAAGGATAGAAGAAAAAACTACCTGTGCATCTAGTTCCTTTACTTTCTTCCCCAACTCTTCAAAGTCTTTGCAGATTGTCGGTAGGTCCTTCCTTGCCGTGTCATTGGTGCCAACATGTATCAGAAGAAATGGGTGGACGTCCTTGGAGCTGAAGAGCTTTGGTATCCTATCGGTCACATCCTTGATCATCGCACCTGGAAGGCAGCATACTTCTCTTGCGGTTATGTCCGGTCTGCAGATGGCTGCTTCTGTGCCTCTCAGTAGTGAGTCTCCCACCACCACCACTCTTCGTTGCTTCTTGGCTGTACTTTTTGCTGTCACTTGTTGCTGTGTGCCCTTTTCTTTTTTGCTTGCTGGTATTAATTCATCCTTAGGTGTGCCATCTTCATCCTCTACAAAGATTTGATATTGGTTCTTCAGTTGTGTGGTTGGTGATTTCTCCATGGTCTTCTTGCTTCTTTTGGTCACATGCTTCCACTCATCTGCTTCTGGAGGTTCTCTGACACTTTTTTCACCTGTGACCAGTAGAGATGCTTCTGTTCTGTCTAGGAAGTCTTCATTCTCTTTGATGAGTTTCAAAGTTGCTATTCTTTCTTCCAGACCCCGCACCTTTTCTTCTAAAAGGGCCACTAGTCTACACTTCTGACAGGTGAAATTGGATTCTTCTTCTGGTCGATCTGTGAACATGTAGCACATGCTGCAGCTCACCATGTAGGTTGTCACATCTGCCATGTTGCTCCTAGATCCTGCTGACTTGCTGTGTGTTTTCCTTCTTGTGTAATCTACTCAGCCAAGCTTTCTTGCAATAATGTCCTACAGGCAAAAATTTGAGCGCCTTACGGCGCGCGGTTTGGTGATGCTTTCCAAGCAGCTGGTCCCGGCTGTACCCAACGATCTTCTTGCTGAGGGAGACCCTTCGCTTTTCCCAGAAGGCACCTGGAATATGCAAATTATCCTCCTCAAGCTTGAATCCCTGGTTTGGTGATGCTTTCCAAGCAGCTGGTCCCGGCTGTACCCAATGATCTTCTTGCTGAGGGAGACCCTTCGCTTTTCCCAGAAGGCACCTGGAATATGCAAATTATCCTCCTCAAGCTTGAATTCCTGGTTTGGTGATGCTTTCCAAGCAGCTGGTCCCGGCTGCACCCAATGATCTTCTTGCTGAGGGAGACCCTTCGCTTTTCCCAGAAGGCACCTGGAATATGCAAATTATCCTCCTCAAGCTTGAATCCCTGGTTTGGTGATGCTTTCCAAGCAGCTGGTCCCGGCTGTACCCAACGATCTTCTTGCTGAGGGAGACCCTTCGCTTTTCCCAGAAGGCACCTGGAATATGCAAATTATCCTCCTCAAGCTTGAATCCCTGGTTTGGTGATGCTTTCCAAGCAGCTGGTCCCGGCTGTACCCAACGATCTTCTTGCTGAGGGAGACCCTTCGCTTTTCCCAGAAGGCACCTGGAATATGCAAATTATCCTCCTCAAGCTTTTTTATTTTCACGGCTCTACGTTATAAACTTCTGTGAAGCACTTGGGGGCTCAAAGTGCTCACCACACATCTAGATAAGTTCCTTAAGGGGTCTAGTTTCCAAAATGGTGTCACTTGTGGGGGGTTTCCACTGTTTAGGCACATCAGGGGCTCTCTAAACGTGACATGGCAACCAATCTCAATTCCAGCCAATTCTGCATTGAAAAAGTCAAACGGCGCTCCTTCACTTCCAAGCTCTGCGGTGCGCCGAAACAGTGGTTTACCCCCACATATGTGTTATCGGCGTATTCAGGAGAAATTGCACAACAAAATTTATGGTTTAATTTCTGTTTTTACACTTGTGAAAATAAAAAAATGGTTCTGACGTAAAATGTTTGCGAAAAAAAGTTAAATGTTCATTTTTTCCTTCCACATTGTTTCAGTTCCTGTGAAGCACGTAAAGGGTTAATAAACTTCTTGAATGTGGTTTTGAGAACCTTGAGGGGTGCAGTTTTTAGAATGGTGTTACACTTGGTTATTTTCTATCATATAGACCCCTCAAAATGACTTCAAATGTGATGTGGTCCCTAAAAAAAAATGGTGTTGTAAAAATGAGAAATTGCTGGTCAACTTTTAACCCTTATAACTCCCTAACAAAAAAAATTTTGTTTCCAAAATTGTGCTGATGTAAAGTAGACATGTGGGAAATGTTATTTATTAACTATTTTTCGTGACATATCTCTCTGATTTAAGGGCATAAAAATACAAAGTTTGAAAATTGCAAAATTTTAATTTTTTTTGCCATATTTCCATTTTTTTCATAAATAATCGCAAGTAATATCGAAGAAATGTTACCACTATCATGAAGTACAAAATGCCATGAAAAAACAGTCTCAGAATCTGTGGGATCCGTTAAAGCGTTCCAGAGTTGTAACCTCATAAAGTGACAGTGGTCAGAATTGTAAAAATTGGCTCGGTCATTAAGTACCAAATTGGCTCTGTCACTAAGGGGTTAAATGCTAAGCCCAAGGGTGCATGAGTGGACATACCGCCGGTTCAACCTGTGCAACTGCACCGGGGCCCAGAGCCGGAGGGGGCCCCTGAAGGACCGAGAAAGCAGGGCGGTGAATGACAGCCGGCGGCAGGATTACTGATAACAGGAGAAGCAGGGGGCCCGCTCTGCTGCACACGTGATATGACGGTCAAAAGGGCCCCCCTGCCTGACCTCTCCTGTTAGCCGTCATTACGCTGCTGTCCAGCTGTCACTGGTGCAGTGTGGTGAGAGGCGGCAGACGCTGGAAGAGGAGTGAGGGAGTCACTGAAGATGCGTCTCTGACTCGCTGCTGTGCAGGTACACATTCTTCTCAGAGCCCCAGTGATCGGCAGGACTGGGATAGTGGATACACATAAAAATAGGGGGAGGAGGAATTACTACTCTAGGTAGGAGATAGGAGAAGGCCTGGCCCACCGGGAGTCTGCAGGGATGAGTGCTGACAGTCTAGACAGGCTCCATGTCTCCCCTGCTCATTTCCCCTGGGCCTGACCAGCTCCCTGCAACTGCACTCTCTGTAGGTACTGTACATATTCCATGTGATGGATGTTGATCTGTCTAGTGTGTGTGTGTGTGTGTGTGTGTGTGTGTGTGTGTGTGTGTGTGTGTGTGTATATATTGCTAGTGTGTGTGTGTATATATATAGCTAGTGTGTGTGTGTACAGCTATGTGTATATATATTGCTAGTGTGTGTGTGTATATATAGCTAGTGTGTGTGTGTGTACTGCTGTGTGTATATATATTGCTATTGTGTGTGTACTGCCGTGTGTGTATATATAGGGCTAGTATATGTGTGTGTATACTGCTGTGTGTGTATATGGCTAGTGTGTATACTGCTGTGTGTGTATATATAGGGTTAGTGTGTGTATACTGTTGTGTGTGTATATAGGGCTAGTATCTGTGTATATATAGGGCTAGTATATGTGTGTATACTGCTGTGTGTGTGTATATATATAGGGCTAGTATGTGTGTGTATACTGCTGTGTGTATACTGCTGTGTGTGTGTGTATATATATATAGGGTTAGTATATGTGTGTATACTGCTGTGTGTGTGTATATATAGGGTGAGTATATGTGTGTATACTGCTGTGTGTGTGTATATATATAGGGTTAGTATATGTGTGTATACTGCTGTGTGTGTATATATATATAGGGTTAATATATGTGTGTATACTGCTGTGTGTGTATACTGCTGTGTGTGTGTGTGTGTGTGTGTGTATATATATAGGGCTAGTATGTGTGTATACTGCTGTGTGTGTGTGTATATATATAGGGTTAGTATATGTGTGTATACTGCTGTGTGTGTGTGTATATATATATGGCTAGTATATGTGTGTATACTGCTGTGTGTGTGTATATATAGGGCTAGTATGTGTGTGTATACTGCTGTGTGTGTATACTGCTGTGTGTGTATATATAGGGCTAGTATGTGTGTGTATACTGCTGTGTGTACTGCTGTGTGTGTATATATATAGGGTTAGTATATGTGTGTATACTGCTGTGTGTGTATACTGCTGTGTGTGTGTGTGTGTATATATATAGGGCTAGTATGTGTGTATACTGCTGTGTGTGTGTGTGTATATATATAGGGTTAGTATATGTGTGTATACTGCTGTGTGTGTATACTGCTGTGTGTGTAAATATAGGGTTAGTATATGTGTGTATACTGCTGGGTGTGTGTGTGTGTGTGTGTATATATATAGAGTTAGTATATGTGTGTATACTGCTGTGTGTGTGTGTATATATATAGGGCTAGTATATGTGTGTATACTGCTATGTGTGTGTATATATAGGGCTAGTATGTGTGTGTATACTGCTGTGTGTGTGTGTATATATATAGGGCTAGTATGTGTGTATACTGCTGTGTGTATACTGCTGTGTGTGTATGTGTATATATATATATAGGGTTAGTATATGTGTGTATACTGCTGTGTGTGTGTGTGTATATATATATATATATAGGGCTAGTATGTGTGTGTATACTGCTGTGTGTGTATATATATATAGGGTTAGTATATGTGTGTATACTGCTGTGTGTGTGTGTGTATATATATAGGGCTAGTATATGTGTGTATACTGCTGTGTGTGTGTATATATAGGGCTAGTATGTGTGTGTATACTGCTGTGTGTGTGTGTGCATATATAGGGCTAGTATATGTGTGTATACTGCTGTGTGTGTATATATAGGGCTAGTATGTGTGTGTATACTGCTGTGTGTGTACTGCTGTGTGTGTGTGTATATATATATATAGGGTTAGTATATGTGTGTATACTGCTGTGTGTGTATACTGCTGTGTGTGTATATATATATATATAGGGTTAGTATGTTAGTATATGTGTGTATACTGCTGTGTGTGTATATATATAGGGCTAGTATGTGTGTGTATACTGCTGTGTGTGTGTGTATATATATAGGGCTAGTATGTGTGTGTATACTGCTGTGTGTATACTGTGTGTGTATATATAGGGCTAGTATGTGTGTATACTGCTGTGTGTGTATATATATATAGGGTTAGTATGTGTGTGTATACTGCTGTGTGTGTATAGCTGTGTGTGGGTGTATATATATAGGGTTAGTATATGTGTGTATACTGCTGTGTGTGTATACTGCTGTGTGTGTGTGTGTATATATATATAGGGCTAGTATGTGTGTGTATACTGGTGTGTGTGTGTGTGTATATATAGGGCTAGTATGTGTGTGTATACTGCTGTGTGTGTGTGTATATATATATATAGGGTTAGTATATGTGTGTATACTGCTGTGTGTGTATACTGCTGTGTGTGTGTATATATATAGGGCTAGTATGTGTGTGTATACTGCTGTGTGTATACTGCTGTGTGTGTGTGTGTGTATATATATAGGGCTAGTATGTGTGTGTATACTGCTGTGCGTGTATACTACTGTGTGTGTGTATATATAGGGCTAGTATGTGTGTGAATACTGCTGTGTGTGTATATATATATAGGGTTAGTATATGTGTGTATACTGCTGTGTGTGTGTGTATATATAGGGCTAGTATGTGTGTACACTGCTGTGTGTGTATATATAGGGCTAGTATGTGTGTGTATACTGCTATGTGTGTGTGTATATAGGGCTAGTATGTGTGTGTATACTGGTGTGTGTGTGTGTGTGTGTGTGTGTGTGTGTGTGTGTGTGTGTGTGTACAGGGCCGGCGTCAGCACCGGGCACAGCGGGCAAATGCCGGGGCCCTGGGGAGAGAGGGGGGCCCACTCAGGCTGTCATAGATACAGCCAGGAGAGCAGGAGGTAACATGCTCTCTCCCCCCACAAAGTCACTGCTGGCTGCGTTCTCTTAACCCCTATGTGCCAGCTCTGACACAAGCATCTCATCACTCAGTGAGTGCAGCCAGGCAGGCACACATAGGGGTTAAGAGAAGGCAGCCAGTGTGACATTGTTTGTGGGGGGAGAGAGCACTTCTCTGCTCTGCTCTCCACCCCTGGCTGGCTGCTGTGCTGCTGAAGTTATGAGGCAGATTCAGGAGGAGCTCCTAGTCCTACCAGTGCATGAGTGAGTGGCGCTGCTATATACTATGTGGGCTGCGCTGCTATATACTACGTGGGCTGCGCTGCTATATACTACGTGGGCTGTGCTATATACTACATGGGCTGCTATATGCTACGTGGGCTGCTATATACTACATGGGCTGCTATATACTACGTGGGCAGTGTTATATACTACATGGCTGTGTTTATATGAGATCATGAATCGGGGTATGTGTTAAAGGGGGGGCCCACTGAGACTCTTTCGCCCGGGGCCCTCAAAAACCTGGAGCCGGCCCTGTGTGTGTATATAGGGCTAGTATGTGTGTGTATACTGCTTGTGTGTGTGTGTGTGTGTGTGTGTGTGTGTGTGTGTGTATAGGGCTAGTATGTGTGTGTGTATATATATGGCTAGTATGAGTGTGTATACTGCTGTGTATACACATGTTATTATAGGTATTTTATATACAGTGTACATGCATGAGGGGGGCCCCGAATGTATTTCCTGCACAGGGGCCCATTGCTGCTTGTGTCCGCCCCTGCAAGGGTGCAGTCAGTTTTCGGACAGTAGAGCAGAGCTATGTGTCATTGCAGCTTTCATTTTAGCCACTGTGGTGGAGTACAGGAGAGCTGAGAGTGTCCTGGCATGGAAGCTGTAAAAAGTGTCTCCCCACATTTGCTGCCATGCGATGAAAGCTGCAAGGGGTGTTTATAATGACACTCAGCCCTGCTCTTCTCTATGAACCTACTCGGCAATAACTGTGTAGAACATAGCAGAGCTACTTGCCAGTACATGTCTCACACAAAAAGAAAAAGGTCCATATGTCTAGATCCGTATGCAGGGTTAAAAAAAAAACAAAACCCAGAATATTCAGGGGTGCGGTGGAAATAAATTAAGGTTATGGGCACACAACATCTTTTAAACTCTGGCAAACCCAATGAGTTTTTCAAGTAGAAGACGCTTCATGAAACTGGAGTTTTTCCATGATTTTTGCATCTTTTTTTGTGTGCTAAAAGGGGTTACATTTTTATTCATATTCTCTTTTATTTTTTGCTAAAATTGGGCAGTAATGGTGGAAAAATAAAGGAAATAAATTTGTTTTTCCAATTTTTTTTAAGACCATAAAGAATTACCAAAGTACATTTAAAAATGCTCATTCTGTAACAAATATTTTTATCTATTGGATTTTTTTTAATTTCAGCAGGGCTTATAAGAAGAATTTGGATTCATAGTGGCTCTTTTTATTCATTTTTGGCCTGTTACCCAAATTAAATACTGATTGTGAGGAAGTATATGTGCAGAGCCATTTTGCCTCTACTTGGATGTATGCTAGGGTCATTGTCCATTTGGAAGACCCATTTTTCCCCCAAAGTAATTTCCTGGTTGATGTCTTGAGATTTTGCTTCCTCATATAATGAAATCTAATTTGTGGAAAAAACCCCCACAACCCGTTTGCCAACTTAATTTTTTTCTTGACAGCTAATCAAAAAATCTCGGACAGACAATATTTTTTACAATAGAAAAACAGCAATATTCTTGAATAAAATACAAATCCTTTATTGGAAAAAATATGATTTAAAACATGAATGCTTCGGGAAGGATCAGATGACAAGTGACACATTTCGCTCACATCCGTGATATTTGTGCTTCAAATCTAGGATGGCGTTCTTTGGTTTGCTGTCCTCCCCTTTTTTCTTCATATAAAGTTGTGTGAAAAAGTGCTTGTCTTGTGGGCAGCGCGTTGGCGCAGTGGTTAGCACTACAGCCTTGCAGCGCTGGGGTCCTGGGTTCTAATCCCACCCAGGACAACATCTGCAAAGAGTTTGTATGTTCTCTCCGTGTTTGCGTGGGTATCCTCCGGGCACTCCGGTTTCCTCCCACATTCCAAAGACATACTGATAGGAATTCTAGATTGTGAGCCCAATCGGGGACAGTGATGATAATGTGTGCAAAACTGCGGAATATGTTAGCGCTATATAAAAATAAAGATTATTATAAAAATAAAGATTATTATTTGTCTCCTTTCTCATTTCATATTTTTTTCATGTTTGTCACACTTAAATATTTCAGATCACTAAACAAATTTAAAGGGAACCTGTCACCCCTTAAGCGTTTGTAACTAAAAGAGCCATCTTGTGCAACACTAATGCTGCATTCTGACAAGGTGGCTCTTTTAGTGCCTGCGTGCCTGCGCGGGATCTCGGGCCGAGACGGGACAATTTGAAGGTATGAGGGACCAAATTCAAAAGCGATTATTTCTGCAGTGCAACGAACAATAAGTAAAAGAGCCACTTTGTCTACTAAGAGAAAAAAAATCCAAGCCTACAGGGCCCTGTGTGAAAAAGTGATTGCCCCATAAACCCAATAACTGGTTGGTTCACCCTTAGCAGCAACAACTGCAATCAAACAAGAATTAACTGTGGCTTATCTCATCTTTGGGAATCTGAGTTTAACTTCCATAGCCACACACAGGCCTGATTACTGCCACACCTGTTCTCAATCAAGAAACCACTTACAGGACCAGCCTGACAAAGTGAAGTAGACCAAAAGTTAGACAATTCAAATAAATTCTGGAACAATGTAATTGAGCTCTAAGTCTGGAAAATGTTATAAAGCCATTTCTAAAGCTGCGGGACTCCAGTGAACCACAGCGAAAGCCATTACCCAAAAATGGCAAAAACATGGAACAGTGGTGAACCTTCCCAGGAGTGGCCGACCAGTCTACCAAAATAATCCCAAAAGTGCAGCAACTACTCATCCAAGAGGTCACAAAAGACCCATAACAACATCCAAACAACTGCTGGCCTCACTTGCCTCAGTTAAGGTCAGTGTTTATGACCCGACAGTAAGAAAGAGACTGAGTGAAAATGGCCTGCATGGCAAAGTTCCAAGATGAAAACCACTGCTGAGCAATAAGAATATAATAGCTTGTCTCTATTGTCTCGATGATCCCCAAAACTTTTGGGAGACTACTCTGTGGACTAATGAGACGAAGTAGAAGTAACACAGCGTTTCAGAAAAGAACATCATACCAACAGTAAAATATGGTGGTGTAAGTGTGCTGGTCTGCGGCTGTTTTTCTGTTTCAAGACCTGGAAGACTTGCTGTAGTAAATAGAACAATGAATTCTGCTGTCTACCAAAAAATCCTGAAGAAGAATGTCCAGCCCTCTGTTCGTGACCTCAAGCCAAAGCTTACGTGAGTTATGCAGGAGGACAATGATCAAAAACACTATCAAGTCCACCTCTGAATGGATTAAGAAAAACAAAATTGAGATTTGGAGTGACCTAGTCAAATTCCTGACTTTAATGTGATTTAATTGCTGTGGCATGACCTTAAAAAGGCGGTTCATGCTTGGAAACCCTCCAATGTGGCTGAACTACAACAATTCTGCAAAAATGAGTGGGCCAAAATTCCTTCAGAGCGTTGTAAAAGACTGATTTCAGTTATCGCAAATGCTTGACTGCAGTTGTTGCTGCTTAGGGTGGCCCAACCAGTTATGAAGTTTAGGGGCAATCACGTTTTCAAACAGGACCCTGTAGATTTGGATTTCTTTTTCCCTTAAATCGAACATGTCAGGTCCCCCATGCCCCCTAACCCAGCAGTATTCATATTTATACAGTGGGTACAGAAAGTATTCAGTCCCCTTTAAAATTTTCACTCTGTTTCATTGCAGCCATTTGGTAAATTCAAAAAAGTAAAAAAATTTTCACATTAATGTAAACTCTGCACCCCATCTTGACTGAAGAAAAACAGAAATGTCGAATATTTAGCAAAATTAATCAAAAAGAAAAACTGAAATATCAGATGGTCATAAGTATTCAGACCCTTTGCTCAGACACTCATATTTAAGTCACATGCTGTCCATTGCCTTGAGATGGTTCTACTCCTTCATTGGAGTCCAGCTGTATTTAATTAAACTGATAGGACTTGATTTGGAGAGGCACACACCTGTCTATATAAGACCTCACATCTCACAGTGCATGTCAGACTAAATGAGAATCAAGAGGTCAAAGGAACTGGCCAAGGAGCTCAGAGACAGAATTCTGGCAAGGCACAGATCTGGCCAAGGTACAACAGAATTTCTGCAGTATTTAAGGTCCCTAAGAGCACCATGGCATCCATAATCCTTAAATGGAAGAAGTTTGGGACCACCAGAAGTCTTCCTAGACCTGGCCGTCCAGCCAAACTGAGCAATCGTGGGAGAAGAGCCTTGATGAGAGAGGTAAACAAGAACCCTAAGATCACGGTGGCGGAGCTCCAGAGATGCAGTATGGAGATGGGAGAAAGTTCCACAAAGTCAACTATCAATGCAGCCTTCCACCAGTCAAGCCGTTATGGCAGAGTGGCCCAACGGAAGCCTTTCCTCAGTGCAAGACATATAAAAGCCCGCATAGAGTTTGCTAAAAAGCACATGAAGGACTCCCAGACTATCAGAAATAAGATTCTCTGGTCTGATGAGATGAAGATAGTCCTTTATGGTGCAAATTCTAAGCGGTATGTGTGGAGAAAACCAGGCAATGCTCATCACCTGCCCAATATAATCCCAACAGTGAAATATAGTGGTGGCAGCATCATGCTATGGGGGTGTTTTTCAGCTGCACGGACAGGACAACTTGTTGTCATTGAAGGAAACATGAATGCAGCCAAGTATAGAGATATCCTGGATGAAAACCTCTTCCAGAGTGCTATGGATCTCAGAATTGGCCAAAGGTTCAACTTCCAACAAGACAATGACCCTAAGCACACAGCTAAAATAACAAAGGAGTGGCTCTGTGACCATTCTTGACTGGCCCAGCAAGAGCCCTGACCTAAACCCAATTGTGTATCTCTGGAGAGACCTGAAAATGGCTGTCCACCAATATTCACCATCCAACCTGACGGAACTGGAGAGGATCTGCAAGGAAGAATGGCAGAGGATCCCCAAATCCAGGTGTGAAACACTTGCATCATTCCCAAGAAGACTCATGGCTGTACTAGCTCAAAAGGGTGCTTCCACTCAATACTGAGCAAAGGGTCTGAATACTTTGGACCAGGGTTGCCCCTAGGAATTTCAGGGGCCCCATACTGGCAAAATTTTGGGGGCCCCTTTAAACTCCGCCCAAGCTCCACCCTGGCCACGTCTCCACCTGTTGAACCTTCCACAGTCCCACCACTCTTTCTTGGAAAAACTCCTCTTCTGCACCACATCCTCACCAATCACACGTACTGTATTTTCCGCTTTGTAAGACGCACTTTTTCCCCCCCAAATTTGGGGGGAAAATGGGGGGTGCGTCTTACAATGCGGACATACCTTATCGGTGCTGCCGCTGCGGGTGTCCAATGCTTGCCGCCCGATGCTGCCTTGTGCTGTTGCTGCTGCGCTGTGTCCCCTGTGCTGCTGCCGCCACGCTGTGTCCCCTGTGCTCCTGCCGCCACGCTGTGTCACAGGTGCTTGCTGACGCTCTCTGTCCCGTGCTGCATGGGGGGGCTCTCCAGTTCCAGCCATGCCTTCCTGTGCAGTGGAATCTTTCCAGGAAAATGGCCGCCGGGAGGTCTCGGGAGATGAGATCTCAGTGCTGAAATCTCATCTACCGAGATCTTGCTGCCGAGATCTTCATCTGCGCATGCGCCACCTCCCGGCGGCCATTTTCCCGGAAGGAATCCACCGAACAGGAAAGCATGGATGGAGCTGCAGAGCTCCCCCATGCAGCATGGAACAGAGAGCAGCGGCAGCACCCGGCAGCATTAGACAGACCATGGCATCAAGCATCGGTGACACAGCACGGCAGCATCACCCGGTAAAAGAGCGCGGCAGCAAGCATCAGGGATACAGCATGGCAGCAGCACCCAGTAAAAAAAAGTGTGGCAGCAAGCATCAGGGACACAGCATGGTGGCAGCACGGGACAGAGAGCAGCGGCAGCACCCGGCAGCATTAGACAGACCATGGCATCATGCATCGGTGACACAGCACGGCAGCATCACCCGGTAAGAGCACGGCAGCAAGCATCAGGGATACAGCGTGGCAGCAGCACCCAGTAAAAAAAGTGTGGCAGCAAGCATCAGGGACACAGCATGGTGGCACCACCCGGCAGCAAGGGACAGAGTGCAATGGCAAGCTTCGGGGACACAGCATGGCGGCAGCACACGGCAGCATGGGACAGAGTGCGACGGCAACACCCACCTCCTGCAGCAGCAATGCTGAGACCCAGCTTCACCACAGCCACCACCCCGGTAAGCAATAAGATGCATGGATTATAAGAAGCACCACCATTTTATTAAAAATGTTTTTTTCCTATTTTTCTCCTCAAAATTTGGGGTGCGTCTTATAATCCGGAGCGTCTTATAAAGCGAAAAATACGGTATATAGTTCCCATCACCAGATCACTTACATAGCCAGCAGCTTTTTTTTGGCCAGGCCCTACTCTACTCTAACCAATTAAGTAAAAATAAACCTAACTTGTATTGGATGTTTTAAGAAATGTTTATTTTTCAATTTTTAAAATGACCAATAATATCCTGACTGTGACTGTCAGCAGGGATTGGATGGTGGAGTCCTGCCCTCCTATGGCCCCACCCTCCTGTGGCTCTACCCTCCTGTGGGTCAGCACTGGATGCCCCAGCACAGCTGCCTGTCACAGCGACGCTCCTCCTCCTGCTCCCTCCTCACCGCTCCTGAAAACTGAATGCTGGGCCCCCCAGCTCAGGGGCCCCATACACCAGTAAGGGTAATAATGCCCTGATGGCGGCCCTGCCTATGACCATGTGATATTTCAGTTTTTCTTTTTTAATAAATTTGCAAAAATTACTACATTTCTGAATTATTTTCAGTCAAGATGGGGTGCAGAGTGTACATTAATGAGAAAAAAATTACCTTTTTTGAATTTACCAAATGGCTGCAATGAAACAAAGAGTGAAAAATTGCAAGGGATCTGAATACTTTCCGTACCCACTGTAAGTAAATTCCCTGTCTTACCAGCCCTGTATACAATTGTTCTGTACAAATGAGGTTTAAAAAAGCATTTATATTGTCCCCATTTGCTATGCTAATGAAGGCTTTGACTAGTCAATTGGTGTTATTTACCCCAGACTTGTGAGCACTCTTTCCATGTTATCACTCCCCTGTGCGCAGATTCGCATGAGCTCATAAAAAAATTCAGAGTTTCATCCAGAAAAGCAGGACTTTTTTTTATCACTTGTCATCCTTATGCAATCTGTTTTTTTACAACAGCAGCTATTAATCATTTACAGTTTATGTTACAGAATTGCAGTGTATCTGTAAAAGTCGGCTGCTATACTGGCATTCAATTTTTTTTACGCTTCCATAGACTTGAATAAGAGTGTGTCATCCAATTTACAGAAGAAACTATTGCATGATGCCCCATTGAATACCATTGGATCGAAGATACAGTGAGCGAACCGTTACCTTCATGAACCCAAACAAACTCTTCAATCAGAAAATCGGTATCACTGTCTGGTTCTGGATAACCACAAAATAGGTATATATAGGTGATATATTCCCTGTATTTCCACAGATTTCTCCAGCGCCCGCTTAGCCGTGCTGCTAGGAGTAAAGTTCCTAATATATCCTTCACGGTGCTTGTTTTCGCAATATCCAACTTTGTGAACATTTTTGCAAATGAAAAATAAAACTTTATAAAACATCTCAATAAAATGTGATTCTACAGCAAGGCATATAAAGTTTAAGTGTAATTAAGCTTTCTTACTGATTTTTCCTGTTTTTTATTTAATTTAATTTTTACTTTTAAATTGAAGATCTCTGTGGTCCCCCGAAATCAGGTGACAATAGCATCTTGCAATTCCAGATTCTTCTCATCATCATTCATCACCTGTAAGTAAGAAGTGAGACATTCCTCTTAATCCACCGCAGTCTAATTTCTCAGTATTCTATATCTATAAATATAACGCTGGGAGCGTCACTCTGTCCGAAGCCTTTATAGACTGCGCAGGCGCAAGCGCCGGCGCAGTCTGGCCCCCACAGAGTGACGCTCCCAGGAGATCGCGGTATGCGTAAGCACTGAACGCATACCGCGATCTCCACCGGAGAGTCAGGGACCGTGGACGCGCCAGGAGGGAGGGTAAGTATATTCACCTGTCCTCCGTTCCAGCGCTGCGTGCGGCTCCGTCTTCCGGCTCCTCTGCTGTGACAGAGTCCAGTCACAGGCAGAGGAGCCGGAGTGTGTGTTCAAGAAAATGGCGCCGGAAAGCGCCGACTGCGCAGGCGCCGATTCCTGCTGCCGGAATCGGCGCCTGCGCAGTCCGCGCTTTCCGGCGCCATTTTCTTGAACACACACTCCGGCTCCACTGCAGGTGTGTGTTCAAGAAAATGGCGCCGGAAAGCGTGGACTGCGCAGGCGCCGATTCCTGCTGCCGGAATCGGCGCCTGCGCAGTTCGCGCTTTCCGGCGCCATTTTCTTGAAGACACACCTGCAGTGGAGCCGGACGATAGGTGAGTATGGTATTTTTTTTTTTTTATATGGCAGCAGCATACGGGGGCATATAATACATTAGTGGCGCAGGATGGGAGCAGCACATGACAGAACGGGCGCAGGATGGCAGCAGCACATGACAGAACGGGCGCAGGATGGGAGCAGCACATGACAGAACGGGCGCAGGATGGCAGCAGCGCATGACAGAACGGGCGCAGGATGGCAGCAGCACATGACAGAACGGGCACAGGATGGCAGCAGCACATGACAGAACGGGCGCAGGATGGGAGCAGCACATGACAGAACGGGCGCAGGATGGCAGCAGCGCATGACAGAACGGGCGCAGGATGGCAGCAGCACATGACAGAACGGGCACAGGATGGCAGCAGCACATGACAGAACGGGCGCAGGATGGCAGCAGCACATGACAGAACGGGCGCAGGATGGCAGCAGCACATGACAGAACGGGCGCAGGATGGCAGCAGCGCATGACATAACGGGCGCAGGATGGGAGCAGCACATGACAGAACGGGCGCAGGATGGCAGCAGCGCATGACAGAACGGGGGCGCAGGATGGGAGCAGCACATGACAGAACGGGCGCAGGATGGGAGCAGCACATGACAGAACGGGCGCAGGATGGCAGCAGCGCATGACAGAACGGGCGCAGGATGGGAGCAGCACATGACAGAACGGGCGCAGGATGGCAGCAGCGCATGACAGAACGGGCGCAGGATGGCAGCAGCGCATGACAGAACGGGCGCAGGATGGCAGCAGCACATGACAGAACGGGCGCAGGATGGCAGCAGCACATGACAGAACGGGCGCAGGATGGCAGCAGCACATGATGGAGACCATATACCAATATAGATGCTCGCCACCCGGGCGTAGAACGGGTTCAATAGCTAGTAGTTGCATAATGTTATAGGTTTGAAATTTGTAAAAATGTATGCACATGCTGCAAAAACAACTCCATTCAAAATTATGGGATAAATTATATCCAACACAAGAATTTTCTCCTACAAAAATCAGCCATTTGTGAACATGTCCTTCAAGGACCAATTGCAGTTGCTTTGGGTCCTGCAACAAAGTTCAGAGTCCAAAGAGGCAGACTGAATTGCACACATTCTTTTCTAAATATTCTAAAACATGATCTACCTTTGTTTGATGTTTGTAGATTACGAAACATATTGCACCATCTAGTGGTAATTTATAGCAAGTACATATTGTATGTGGTGAATAGTGATGAGCGCAAATGCTCCTTACTCCTGTTTTCCTAGAGCAGTGATGGCGAACCTTTTAGAGACCGAATACCCAAACTGCAACCCATATCCCACTTATTTATCACAAAGGGCCAACATGGCAATTTAACCTGAATACTGAGGTTTTAGTTTAGAAAAAACAACACAGAGAGCAAGCGGGGGCAGCAGAGAGGAGCCACAGACAGGAGCAGGGGTACTGGACTGCAGAAATAAAGGAATATGCTTCCTATCCTGATATATGTTCTCCTCATCCAGGTATATTCCCCCCAACCTGATACATGCTCCTCATCCTGGTATACACCCTCCATCGTAGTATACACCTTTCATCCTGATATCTATGCCCCCATCCTGTTATGCATTTCCCTATCTTGATATGCATGTCCCCATCCTAGTATATGCTCCCTCATTCTGGTATATGCTTCCCCCATCCTGGTATATGCTCACCCCCCCAATCCATGTACACATGGTTTGGGGGAGCATATACACCATGTTCCAAATTATTATGAAAATTATATTTTTCTCGGATTTTCCTAAATGGTCGGGTTAATAAAAGTCATCACCCGTTAGAGTATACATCGAGTTTTATTGAAGAAACCTCCCAATGATAACAGTATAATCTCCAAAATGAATAAAAACTCAAAATGCACTATTCCAAATTATTAGGCACAGTAGAATTTCTAAACATTTGATATGTTTTAAAGAACTGAAAATGCTCATTTGTGGAATTTGGTCACATTCACTGAATAATAAAGCTATTTAACTCCAAAACATCCTAACAGGCCAAGTTACATGTTAACATAGGACCCCTGCTTTGATATCACCTTCACAATTCTTGCATCCATTGAACTTGTGAGTTTTTGGAGAGTTTCTGCTTGTATCTCTTTGCATGAAGTCAGAATAGCCTCCCAGAGCTGCGATGTGAACTGCCTCCCACCCTCATAGATCTTTTGCTTGATGATACTCCAAAGGTTCTCTATAGGGTTGAGGTCAGAGGAAGATGGTGGCCACACCATGAGTTTATCTCCTTTTATGCCCATAGCAGCCAATGACTCAGAGGTATTCTTTGCAGCATGAGATGGTGCATTGTCATGCATGAAGATGATTTTGCTCCTGAAGGCACGTTTCTGCTTTTTAGACCACAGAAGAAAGTTGTCAATCAGAAACTCTATATATTTTGCAGAGGTCCTTTTCACACCTTCAGGAACCTTAAAGGGTCCAACCAGCTGTTTCCCCATGATTCCGGCCCAAAACATGACTCCTCCATCTCCTTGCTGATGAAGCAGCCTTGCTGGGACATGGTGGCCATCCACAAACCATCCACTACTCCATCCATCTAGACCATCCAGGGTTGCTTGACACTCATCAGTAAACAAGACTGTTTGAAAATTAGTCTTCATGTAAGTCTGGGCCCACTGCAACCATTTCTGCTTGTGAACACTGTTCAGGGGTGGCCGAATAGTAGGTTTATGCACCACAGCAAGCCTTTGAAGGATCCTACACCTTGAGGTTCGAGAGATTCCAGAGGCACCAGCAGGTTCAAATAACTGTTGCTTTGTAATGGTATTTTGGCAGCTGCTCTCTTAATCCAATGAATTTGTCTGGCAGAAACCTTCCTCATTATGCCTTTATCTGCATGAACTCTGTCTGTACAGGTAGTCCTTGATTTATGACGTTGATCCGTTCTTACGCGGTGTAGTAAACTGAATTTCGACGTAAGTCAGACCATGCATTCATACAGTACTGTACCATACATTCGAACGACTAAGTCCTAATGACCTGCCAGTTTCTGTTGGTGTTTCCCCCTTATCAGATCACCTTATGATATCCACTTTCACCTCCATGGTGATGGCTTCCTTTTCTTTGATGCATCAGATGAGTCTAGCTTATGTTTTGAAGCCATAATGAAGGGTGTTATGGCGTGCAGGAGACCGCTCATTACAGTAAAGAATATGCGACTCCACCTCTATGGGAGCTCCATATGAATATGCTCCATCCTGGTACATGCTCCCCCATCATTGTATATGCTCCCCCAAACCATATACAGTTGAAACCAGAAGTTTACATACACTACATAAAAATACACATATGCATGTTTTTTCTCAATATCTGTCATGACATCAGAATTAGGTCAATTAGGATTACTATAATTATTAATATTTGCAAAATGTCGAAATAATGAGAGAGAGAATGTTTTTAAGGTATTTTTATTACTTACTGCATAGTCTAAAGTTTACATACGCTAAGATTACTATGCCTTTAAACAATTCAGGACTGGCCATATGATGATATCATATGTCTGGAAGCATCCGATTAGGTTTTTTGGCAACATCTGAGTTAATTAGAAACACACCTGTGGATGTATTTTAATGCACACCTGAAACACACTGCTTTTTTGTGTAGCACCATGAGAAAGTCTAAAGAAATCAGCTAAGATATCAGGAAAAGAAGCCTGGCTCATCCTTGGGGTACAATTTCAAGATACCTGAAGGTGCCTCATTCATCTTTACAAACAATTATACAAAAGTACAAACAAGATGGGATGTCCAGCCATCATACCGCTCAAGAAGAAGATGGGTTCTGTGTCCCAGAGATGAACGTGTTTTGGCCTGACATGTGTATATCAACCCAAGGACAAAAGCAAAAGACCTTGTGAAGATGATGGCGGAAGCTGGTAAGATTGTGTCAATATCCAGATTGAAACGAGTACTGTATCAATACAGTATCAATGAAAGGCCACTCTGCAGAAAGAAGTCAATACTCCAAAAGAAACATAAAAAGCCAGATTAATGTTTGCAAATGCACATAGGACCAAAGACCTTAATTTTTGAAGACACGTCCTTTGGTCTGATGAAACTGAAATTGAACTTCTTGGGCATAATGACCATCTTTACATTTAGAGGAAAAAGGGAGAAGCTTGGAGACCTAAAAGCACCATCCCAACTGTGAAACACAGGGTTGGCAGCATCATGTTGTTGGGTTGTTTTGCTGCAGGAGGGACTGGTGCACGTCACAAAATAGATGGCATAATGAGAAAATAAGATTATGTGGCAATACTGACGCAAAATCTCAAGACAACAAACAGGAAGTTAAAGCTTGGGCGGAAATGGGTCTTCCAAATGGACAATGACCTGAAGTATACTGCCAAAATAGTAACAAAGTGGCTTAAGGATAACAAAGTCTATGTTCTCAATTCTATTGACAATTTATGGGCAAAGCTGAAAAAGCAGGTGTGAGCAAGACGACCTACAAACCTGTATCAGTTACACCAGTTTTGTCAGGAGGAATGGGCCCAAATTCCGACCAACTGTTGTGAGAAGCTTGTGGAAGGATTTCCTAAATGTTTGACCCAAGTCATTCAGTTTAAGGGCAATGGTACCAAATTCTAATGAAATGTATGCAAACTTTTGACTTTGCAGTAAGTAATAAAAGTGCCTTAAAACATTCTGTCTCATTATTCTGGCATTTGGCAAATATTAATAATTATGATAATCCTAATTGAACTAAGACGGGAAAGGTTTATTCTGATTTCATGTCAGATATTGAGAAAAACAAGCATGTGTCTTTTTATATAGTGTATGTATACTTGATTTCAACTATATATGCCCCAATCCTTGTATATGTTCCAATAATCCATGTATATGCTCCTCCCATCCTTATATATTCTCACCATTCTTGTATATGATGCCTCTGTTGTAGCCGTTTGCGTTCTGACCCAATGTCAGATATGCCAGATCACCAGTGAGGCCAAATCAGGAGATTACACCCTTCGTTTACATGCGCACTTGGAGAAAAAGGAAATTGCACACAGATTGTGAGCAAAGTCACTTTATCTGATGTAATCAAGCAAGAGGCAGTATTTTATACCATTTACAACAAATATAACTCTCAATGTAATTCATGTAACCCTCCCCCCTGTCACCCCGGGTCATGCTGCCTTTATTTCCCACATACCCAGAACATGCCGTTTGCTGACTATTGAAAACATATATGATAGGAAGTATAAAATTCTTGAATTGTAGACTACAAGACTACTGCATAATAAGAACAAATTCTAAACACATTCTAGCAATTAAAGACAAAAGGCAATTAAAGGCAAAACATTAACCCTTCTATATCAATTTCCCCCTTTTGTAAATGGTATAACTTCACAGGGTCAGCTAATGTCCACAAAGGAGCTGCTGTCTCATGGGTCTGCTTCGCCCATCCACCCTCAGTGTGGACACTCACTTCCCTAGTCAGCAGGGGTTATCCAGGGTCTATGATACACTATGGATTGCACAGCCTTAAATTCCTTCCTTAAACATACACTCTTCAATAACTTATGTAATGCATATATTAGCACTTTTACAGCTACATAAAGCAATAAACAAAACAAAACACTAAAAATGGCATGCAAGTCTGCAAAATGCCAAAAATAATCCATCCCGCTAGGCTGGAATCATCCAATTGGCTGGATTTAAAAAGGAGTCTCTATATTGTATTAGTCTCATTAAGAACCTTAAGGAACCTAGAAAATCTGAGTCCAAGTCTCATTGTAAATGCAGTGTCGTGTTAATACCTTCCTTGGCTCCAGGGGTAAGGCTAAGTACAGCATAGTCCTTGCAGATACTGGGCTGTGTGTACAGATCCAACATAAGAAGAGCATGACGTTGAATAAGTTTGTTTCAATATATGTCACACAAGTAGATGCAAACAATAAATAATGATGCTACTCTACATATAGCCTCCCTGGCCTTTACTAAGCAGGCCACACGGCTCCCGTGTACTGACTATTGAAGCATAAACTAGGCCCTAAAATGTGCACAAAACAGGAACAAGCTCACGGTGATGTTGGGGACTCAGATCCAGTCCCGGGGGCCCCCAACAGTCTAGTACGGTGGTGCGCACTGCTTTCTGCCATCTCAGTGAAATATGGTCTTCTCCTTGATTCTGGGTCCTGGAGGTTCTCCTGGAAACTGTAAATCCCTTTCTCGGTATCTTCATGGCTTCTCAAACTCACACAGGACAGCCACCCTCACTGCACCCGGAAAAGTCTGTCAAATTTCACAAGTCCACTCTGTTACAGGCTGTGAGTCTTGTCTTGCAGCAAACAGCACAAAGTTCTCTCTGCAGAAGCTTCAGCTCACACACGCTGTTCAGGCTCCACCCCCACCCTCTGCACAATCCAGTTCATTCACACAGTCTCTTGCAGGGGAGAAGCAGAACCTTCCATCACACCAGACAAGGGTGTGCAGTCTCTTAACCCTGCTGTTCTGTTGGTCAAAAATGACCGACTTTGAACTTCAATATTCTTTAAAATATTCAAGATGCGGCTCTGAAACCCGTGGCCGACCGACCCATCCTCATTTAAGTCAATCAACCACAAGTTTCAGAACCGCATCTTGAACACCCCAAAAAATACCAAAGTTCAAAATAGGTCTCCCCAGACCGAACAGAACAGCAGGGTTAAAGTGACAGCATATTCCTTACTGTCCATAACAGCACCACCCTCTTACAAAAGCCAGCAAGACACTGTTTTAAGCCCTTTTGCTGTGTGGGCCAGTGGTGTCCCCTGGGCCTTAGTTTGCACAAGTCTGATCTATGGGCTATAAGCTATATATAAGCCTCTAACATGAGGATTTTCCAGGCAACATGCAATTTGGCTAAATGATTGTATATTTTAATTTATGATTTTGACACTGAACAAGGATTCATATTGTATGAATAACCCTTTACAAACTTGTGCAGGGAGACCAGAAATGCTAAAGATTCTGTCTAGATCTAAAGCAGAGAGACCAGAAATGCTAAAGATTCTGTCTAGATCTAAATATATTCAGAAAATACAAATGATTTTATATCATATTTAACAACTTTTACACCACCAATAGTCGATAAACATCCTGTGATCTGCTCTCTACTTTGCAGTGACACTGTCAAACATCAGAAAAAGGACATAGCACAGAAGAAAATATCAGACTGGGAACATAACCTTACACTATGAAGTGTCCCCATAAGTAACTTAAGGTAGAGAGATGATGTACTCCCATATACAATACACATAAACAAAATAGAGTTAAGTCAAGTTCACCGGGAATATATTAAAATGAATTTTTTTTAATTATTATTAATTTATTGGTATGAAATTATAACATTTAAAATACATGCAGAGGTTCACCAAATAGAATACAAGAAGAATCAAGTCAGGTGAAAATCCAATTGGACAGTAATGATAAATAGAAGGCCAAAAATTATGGCCAGTGGGGAAGTTTGAGAAAAAACAGGCATTACATGACAAATGATATAATGATGATGTTAAATATATAGAGTACTACCATTAGACATGCGTTTTATCAAGCAGAAGGATGAGGTAGAAAAATAAAGTCCAAAACAGTCTAAGTAAAGTGATATAGACTCATTGAAGTTGGTTAATCATATTAGTAAAGAGGGATGGTCGCCTGCCGTCTGTATGAGACCCCTTTGCCTGTCATTACGATACTCCTGCTCATAGAGGGATGGTCGCCTGCCGTTTAAGGCCCGAAGCGCGTTTCACCCCTCATTAACGCAATAGCAAAATGTGCTCCAGGGCTTCTAATTCAGCTGGCACATATGCTTAAAACACTATTTTCCAGCAGATTAGCACTATGACTGCAGGTAAATACTGTTATGTCATGTTCCCTTTAATCCCTTCACGACTTTTGACTTATATTTACATCATATGTTGTGTCCCTAACTTTGATGCAGTCTCCGACGCTGAACCCGCCTTTTTCCTCGCACATAACACCTGATTTAATCAGCTGTCATGTGCCTTTAAAAACCCCTTCCCGACATACGCCGTACATATACTGCTCTGCGGGAGGTGCGTTCCCGCAAAGCGAAGTATACGTTGGTCATACTGATCACGCGGCCTCACGCTGAGCGCCACGGTGATCAGGTGCTGGCGTCATCTGCATGTGACAGCTGACACTCCACAGCAATGCTCACGATCGATGCTAGCACCGATCACGGGCACTTAACCCCTCTGATGTCTCTGTCCAGTGGCGTATCTAGGGGGGCAGTCGGGACATGTGCCCCGGGTGCATCCAGCAGGGCTGATGGGGAGAGGGCAATAATTGGAATGGAGGGGGAGGAGGAAATTATGGATGTGGTGGAATGGGCAATGATGGAGGTGGAATGGGCAATGATGGGGGGAAGAAATGATGGAGGTGGAAATTGGAATGGGCAATGATGGTGGTGGGGGGAGAATGCAATGATGGAGGGGGGAGAATACAATGATGGTGGGGGAGGAGGAAATCATGAAGGTGGTGGAAAGGGCAATAATGAGGGGGGAAGAAATGATGGAGGTGGTAGAATAGACAAGGATGGTGGTGGTGGAAAGCACACTGATGATATTGGAGGGGGAGAAAAAGATGGAGGTGGTGGAATGGGCAAGTATGGTGATGGCGGCGGAAAGGACAATGATGATGGTGGTGGAAAGGGCAATGATGGAGATGCTGGGGGAAGAGAAAATGATGGATGTGGTGGAAAAGGCAAAGGAGGAAATGATGGAGGTGGTGGAATGGGCAATGATGGGAGTGCTGGGGAAGGAAGAAATGATGGAGGTTGTGGAATGGGAAATTATGGGGTGGTGGGGAGAAAGCAATGATAGTGGTGGTGGAGAAGACAAAGATGGAGGTGGTCAAGAGAGCACTGATGGGGTGGGGTAGAGGAAAATAATGGGCATATATGAGGAAACAGTACAGGAGAATGGGGGGCATATATGAGGAAACAGTACGGGGGAATTGGGGGCATGTATGAGGAAACAGTACTGGGGAACAGGGGGCATATATGAGGAAACAGTACTGGGTAATGGGGGGCATATCTGAGGAAATAGTATGGGGGATGGTTGCAGACAGTATAATGGGGGAATGTATGTGGGCACAGTATGAGTAGCGATGTGAAAAATGTATGTGGACAGAGTACGGGGAGTGTGGGTGATGGCATGTGTGTAGACACAGTATGGGGAGTCAGGTGAGCAGTCAGTGTAGAAAGTGAGGGGGTAAATATATGAGGAGACAGTATGGTGAGCAGGGGGATGTGAGAGGAGACAGTATGGGGAGGGAGGGGAATAGTGTGAGGAGACAGTATGGGGGAGAAAAGTGAGTGGGCACAGAATAGAAACTGAGTAGTGGGGGTGTAGCATGGGGGACAGTGTAAGGGCACAGCCAGGAGGGGACTGTATACCAAGGAGGGGGAGTGTGATGAGAGTACAGTATAAATACTGAGCCCTATAGGGGGACACAATATGAGAGGACAGAGTGAAGAGGGGGCCGGTATGGAAAGGAGAGATCAGTGTGAAGAGCATGTACCATAAAAGGGACAGTGTGGGGGTCATATTTTGTGCAGACAATATAGTGAGGGGCAATTTTTTTATTCAGGAGCATTATAATGACACTTATATCTTTAAGGGTATCGTGTGAAGATTTTCTGCAAAAGAGCTGAGAAGATGGAAGTCTGCAGCGACGAGCTGTGGATGAGAAAACTCATCATGGGGTCTAGACAAGATGAAGAAAAGAAGGAGAACGACTCCAGAGACGACGTCATCTATAAGGTACCTGGATGTAAATGTTATTTATGATACTAACTAACTCATGTTTTTATTTATGATAGGAGCATTAAAGGGAATGTCCAGGTTTGTAATGAGTCTGCAGTCATTCTTTGCGACTGCAGACTTCTGACTTCTCAGAGTGCGCACTGCACATGTCAGGATTCTCTCATGCTGGTGATTTACATTCATGTGGTCACATGCTGACTAGACATGTGTGGCCTCACTCAATGAAAATGAACTGAGCGAGGCCGGGCACGTTTAGTCGGAATGTGGTCAGAGGTATACAGATCACATACTTGTGCTGACATGACTGTCCACCGGCAAGGGAGAATCCTAAAAGTGTGCAGTGCATTAGTTGTGAGAATTCAGAAGCCTGCGATGTCAGGATTCAGCTCTGCAGGTTCCAGTGGTCGTCACATGGACACTTCACTCATATGCGATTTTCATAGTTATGGTCCTGTGACAACGAGCTTCTCTTCTGCTTCTCTCAGTTTTTTACTGAATATTGAGATCATTAGGGAGAGCAGCTCGTGGGTACATGACTAAGTGTGCAAATCGCATATGTCCTTTGGAAGGGGGGCGCCAAAATGAATTCTTACCCCGAGTGGCAGAAACCCTAGATATGCCTCTGCCAGTCAGTAGTGACAGCGGCCTAGAGAGGCATCGCACAAGGAGGGGGCTCCCTGCATGCTTCCATCAGGACATCGTGATTGCATCGCGAAGACCTGATGGTCTCCATGGAGACCCCCGGCACCATGATGGCCACAGGGTCCTTCCGGGTCCTGCAGGGAAGGTGGCTTGTGAGCGCCTGCTGAGAGCAGGTGCCGGCATACCTCCTTCCCTGCCTGTCAGATCCTGATCTGATACTTTGTAGTGCAGAGTATCAGATCAGCGATCTGACATTATATAATGATGTCCCATACTGGGACAATGTAAAAATGTAAAAATAATATTAGAATGTGTAAAAATATTTATTAAAGTATCCCTAAATAAAGAGAAAATAAATAAATATTTTCAAATAAAAAGATTTATGTAAATTTAAAAAAAACAATACAAGAACACATATTTGATATCACCACGTTCGTAAATGATCCGCTCTATAAAACTATGCCACTAGTTAACCCTTTCAGTGAACACCGTAAACAAAAACGAGGCAAAAAGCAATGCTTTATCATAGATACCGCCGAACAAAAAGTGCAATAAAATGCAATCAAAAAGACGGATGTAAATAAAAATGGGGCTCTCCAAGCGTGACATGGCGTCCTCTAATTATTCCAGCAAATTTTACATTCAAAAAGTGAAATGGCACTCCTTCCCTTCCGAGCCCTGCCGTGTGCCCAGACAATAGTTTTCTCAAACATATGAGTATCGGCATGCTCAGGAGAAATTGCACAACAAAATGTATGTTCAATTTTCTCCTGTTATCCTTGCAATAATAAAAAAATAGATCTAAAGGAAAATTTTTGGGAAAGAAAAATAAATGTTTATTTTTTTCTTCCACATTCCAAAAATTCCTGTGAAGCACCTGAAGGATTAACAAACTTCTTGAATATGGTTTTGAGTACCTTGAGGGGTGCAGTTTTTAGAATGCTGTCACTTTTGGGTATTTTCTGTCATATAGGCCCTCAAAATCACTTCAAAAGTGAGGTGGTCCCTATAAAAAATGTTTTTGAAAATTTTGTTGTAAAAATGAGAAATCGCTGGTCAACTTTTAACCCTTATAACTTCCTAACAAAAACAAATTATGTTTCCAAAATTATGATGATGTAAAGTAGACATGTGGAAAATGTTATTTATTAACTAATTTGTGCAATATCACTCTCTGATTTAAGGGTATAAAAATTAAAAGTTTGAAAATTGCTAAATTTTCTAAATTTTAGCCAAATTTTCATTTTTTTTAACAAATAAACGCAAGTCATATCAAAGAAATGTTACCACTGTCATAAAGTACAGTATGTCATGAGAAAATGATCTCAGAATCACTGGAATCGGTTGAAGCGTTCTAGAGTTATGACCTCATAAAGTGAAAGTGGTCAGAATTTTTAAAATTGGCCTGGTCAGCAAGGTGTTAAGTCCTTCTCAGTCCCTGGCTTACTAGAGGTAGGGATCCTAAGTAAATGACACGCAAACAAGGTATTGTGTGATCATATACAAGGGAAGCCCAGGAGCACATCTCTCTCTCTGGGCTTTGCCCTCCCTTTATATAGAAAAGAATTATTCTTTTACAGACATGCGCACAAGCGCTCATATTTCACTATCTCTTACATAAACAATCTATACCAGTCTTTATCAGTAGAAAGTTACATCATCTGGAAGGTGAATGAAAGGCTGCTATTGAAAGAAGGAATGCACACATGATTACTTCCATAAAAGGAAATGTCAAGTCAGCAGAAATGTATCTTGTTGTAAGCGAGATTTCTCAGGAAGAAGACAAGATGGATTCCTTTAGTTCAGTCTGATCTCCACAATTCCCCCCTTTGACATTTTCTTTTATTTATTTTATTACCACAGGGCCAAAGACAAAGCCTTTATTTGGTATTACACATGTACATGCTTGTATTCAATAAGAGAATCAAATCTAGTATTAATTCTTCCGTTTAACTCTCGCAACCTTTTCTTTGTTTTGCAATAAGTACAGATATTACAAAGGGATAGCAAAATAAGCGCAATAATCAGTATTAGCAAAGGATAACATAACATAGTAACATAGTAACATAGTAACATAGTTAGTAAGGCCGAAAAAAGACATTTGTCCATCCAGTTCAGCCTATATTCCATCATAATAAATACCCAGATCTACGTCCTTCTACAGAACCTAATAATTGTATGATACAATATTGTTCTGCTCCAGGAAGGCATCCAGGCCTCTCTTGAACCCCTCGACTGAGTTCGCCATCACCACCTCCTCAGGCAAGCAATTCCAGATTCTCACTGCCCTAACAGTAAAGAATCCTCTTCTATGTTGGTGGAAAAACCTTCTCTCCTCCAGACGCAAAGAATGCCCCCTTGTGCCCGTCACCTTCCTTGGTATAAACAGATCCTCAGCGAGATATTTGTATTGTCCCCTTATATACTTATACATGGTTATTAGATCGCCCCTCATTCGTCTTTTTTCTAGACTAAATAATCCTAATTTCGCTAATCTATCTGGGTATTGTAGTTCTCCCATCCCCTTTATTAATTTTGTTGCCCTCCTTTGTACTCTCTCTAGTTCCATTATATCCTTCCTGAGCACCGGTGCCCAAAACTGGACACAGTACTCCATGTGCGGTCTAACTAGGGATTTGTACAGAGGCAGTATAATGCTCTCATCATGTGTATCCAGACCTCTTTTAATGCACCCCATGATCCTGTTTGCCTTGGCAGCTGCTGCCTGGCACTGGCTGCTCCAGGTAAGTTTATCATTAACTAGGATCCCCAAGTCCTTCTCCCTGTCAGATTTACCCAGTGGTTTCCCGTTCAGTGTGTAATGGTGATATTGATTCCCTCTTCCCATGTGTATAACCTTACATTTATCATTGTTAAACCTCATCTGCCACCTTTCAGCCCAAGTTTCCAACTTATCCAGATCCATCTGTAAGAGAAGAAGGAAAAAAAAACTTTATACTCTTGCATCTATTACACAAAGTTTATCTGTGCATACTGAGATACTCTTGAGCACAATCTGGAATAGTACGTATATGACTACAATAATCATAACTATATGTATTATGCTCTGCATAATCCCAGCAACCCACCCACCGATTCCTCTGAACCAGTTGGCTGGGTTAAGAAAAGAAAAGGTATCTGACCACCAGCTATCCTTATTCTGGTCATTGTCTTTGTCATACTGATCTCTGAGTCGTTGTACGTCCTTTAATTTAAATGTCATACTCATAGTACTATTCGGGTCTATATAATGACAGCAGGTGGGTCCGATGATTTGACACATACCCCCTTGTGAGGCAGTTAGGTAATCCAATACCAGGGTATGTTGGTTAGTGACTATTATAAGCTGATTCTGTACAGCTATACTAGTGTTTAGTATATCCAATATATCCCAGATCTGATCATCTAGATAATCCGTGGCTCTAACTAATTTATCCCACATCTGTGTTAACATAGGATAAATAAAAATGGTACTAGCAATTTTGTTAGGAATTCCCATTTGTACTATATGTGGCCTCCCCGAGGGACGTGGTGAGTTATCTGCAGCTCTTTTATACAGTGTGTGCTTGGGCACGGCTTGCATATTCACTTGTTTATTTGAAATTATGAATGTAGCCGGGGTTAGGCGTCCTAATGTACAAGTACCCTTTATACCTACGGGAAGCCATTTATATGCTCCTTCTCCGCATATCCAAAATGTACCTTCAGGCAGATCCCATAGAGCTGAGTGCTGCAATACCAATCTGTGAGCCAAGTCCACAAATCTAGATACATTCTGAAGCATACACCAAGAGGGTTTTTGTCCCAAGGGGCTACAGTACCCGGCTGCGGGATTCCCACATACAGGCATTCCTTTGATATACTCATTGGATTCATTACAAACCAGGTTCCCCAGCTTACTTGTACAACTGTTTGCATCACCTTGGGGGAACAATTTAGAATGTTTCCATTTTCTATTATGTATGTATCTTTCCAATACTACAGGTTTGAAAGCATCAGAGGGGGGGACGGTTGTACTGAAACTAAGCTGTAGATTTTCTGTGGGGACCTGTCCTAAATTAGTTAATCCAGTCTTATTTCTAGGTACCCATTTTCCTCCCCTAAATGCTAAATATTGTAGATGTGTGTTACTCCCTGAGAGATTACCCTGCCACCAAGGAAATTCTACCCATCCCACAATTGAAACAAAAAGAAGATTGGAGCAAACAACCAAAGTATATAAAAATATATTAAACTTTATTAAATTCCATTACTAAAAATACATATTCAAATAATATAACACACAGAGCAAAAAATAAAGGGTTAATGGTGCACCTAGAGTGATAGCACCCCCAGGACAGGAACACAAAGCCACTATTCCATGTATGAGTAACACATTGAAACAAAAGCCATAAAACGCCCAGTGCATCCAGTAACAAAGGCTGGCTAATACAATCTCCTAAGTCACGGGTACATAGGTCCCTCCATATTGAACAGCACAGTGGCTATAAAGTAGAATATACCCAAGACCATACGTGGACCTTACCCATGCTCCCGTCCATAGGGATACCCACGCGCCCCTACGCGCGTTTCACAACAGCTTCCTCAGGGGGCGAAGTGATAGTCCAAGTTCCCCACTTCCTTCCTTAAATAGCCACCTGGTGATCACCGTCGGCGGCGCATGTGGCCGAGGCAGGCGCAGCCGAGCTAACATCACTCCGGCGCCATCATGGCGCTGCGGGTCACGGGGAAAGCCCCGATGACGTCAATGACCCGCACGCGTCACTACCAGGCGCCGGCAATGATGCCGCAATCCGCGACCACACCGGAGACATGCGCACTAGTGTCACAAACATTAGAACCCTCCCATTAAAACAGTACGAAGTCTAACCCTATCCACCACCGATTTGAAGAGTATCAGTAATAACAGAATTACGAACCATATTCGAACAATTGACAGCATATAATAATAAAGTGACAGTGCATAAAGTGCCACAAAAACAATACATATATCATATAACAGTATGATCATAAGTGCTAGTACAATCCAATACATATTCTGCATATTACAGTACAGCAATAAAATATTTGTTGCCAAGGTGCATATTGCCGAATCCATATGGTGATTCCACAGTAGTGATTTAGGTTTGATGATGGGAGACATATTCCTCCAACAATGACTATTATTCAGGTGAAAACTAGAAAAATATATAAACAAGTGATATTAATACAATAATAATAAGAAAAGGAAAAGATAAGAAATTAAAAAAAAAATAATAATAACAATGAAAAAAATATATAAAATAATAAAAACAAATAAAGGGGAAAATCAATCAAAGGTCTAGAGATGACGCTGCAAACTACAAAAACGATGAAAAACTTAATTGCTCATTTAGGCCCGCCGGTGTCATTGTATCTAGAGTCACGATCCAACGGCACTCTTTTTGTGTAAGAATGCGCACATTGTCACCCCCACGTGTCCCCAAATGGACACAGTCTATCCCCCATATTTTCAAATCTCCCGGATTACATTTGTGTTTCAGCCTGAAGTGCTTGGGGATTGTTTTCAAGGAGTCCACGTCATCCACATCACGCGCGGCCTCAATGTCTCTCACGTGTTCGCGGGTGCGAACCCGTAACTCCCGGGATGTTAAGCCAATATATACCAAATTGCAACTACATTTAGCATAATATACCACATGTGTGGTGGTACACGTTATGTATTCTCTAATCTCAAATGTTTTGAGGCCGCTCGATGACGTGAAGGACGTGGACTTAACATGATTTTTGCACGCCAAGCATTTTCCACATGGGAAGAAACCTTTTCGTTTCCCCCCGGAGTTGAAAATAAATGTCTCTTTGGGGACATAATGACTAGCCACTAGTTCATCCTTTAGATTTTTTCCCCTCCGTGACGTCATTAAAGGTACAGACGAGAGTTGATTGCACAGAGTAGGGTCAGTCATTAGGATTGGCCAATGTTTAGTAAGAATTCTCCTCATAGTATCCCATTGTTGGTTATATGTAGATATGAAGCGAATCGCTCCCTCACCACTTTTTTTGTTCCTACTCTTATTTTGCCCAGCCAGTAGAACACTCCGGTTCGTTGTTTTTGCTCTAGCATATCCCCTCCTAATGCTCCTATTACTATAGCCCCGATCTCTGAATCTCTGCCCAAGGTCCATAGCCTGTCTCTCAAACAATAAATCTGAGGTACAAATTCTCCGTGCCCGGAGAAATTGGCCAGTAGGGATGGCATTAATTGTAGACTGAGGATGTGAGGAGGCCGCATGTAGGAGTGAATTGACAGATGTTTCTTTACGATATAGATCCGTATGTATAGATCCATCGTCATATACCCTCAATTCGACATCCAAAAAAGAAATATTGCTCCTATCAAAATTATAGGTAAGTCTGATGTTGGACCTCCCACAATTCAATCCCACCATGAACTCACTAAGTGCAGAGGCAGAACCCTGCCAAATAAACAGCACGTCATCAATAAACCTAAACCATCCAAGGATCTGGGGAGCGGCATGTGTGCCATCCAAAAACAAACCCCTCTCCCAAAAACCGAGAAAGAGGTTTGCATAGGAGGGCGCACACGCCGCTCCCATTGCTGTACCCCGCTTCTGAAGAAAGAAGCGGTCCTTGAATGTGAAGAAATTATGGGTGAGAACGAAATGTAGGAGGTCCAACACCAGCTCACGTAAATCAGCTTCCAAATTACTGTTCTCAAGGTAAAAGCGTGCGGCCTCCAAACCATCCTCATGGTCAATACTCGTGTAAAGCGATTCGACGTCCGCCACAACGAGAAATGCGTCGGACTCGAGAAAAATGCCATCTAATCTCCTCAGGACGTCCGTAGTGTCCCTGACATAGGAGGGCAGCGTTTCCACCTGAGGGTGCAGATAATGTTCAATAAATTTGCATATTGGATCGCATAGCCCTCCTATGCCAGAGACAATAGGACGTCCCGGGGGAGAAACAGGATCCTTATGGACCTTGGGCAAGAGATAGAAAGTAGGGATGACTGGACACTTAATGACCAAACCACTCAACGTTTTTTTAGAAATGACTCCTCTCTCATATGCCATCTCCAAGATACATAATAACTCCTCTCTAAATACTGATAGAGGGTTCTGAGATAGCTGGATATATGTATTCTTATCCCTCAGCTGTTTGAAGGCTTCCCTCTCATATTTCTCCACCGGCCAAATGACGACATTCCCCCCCTTGTCAGCTGGCTCGATTACAACATCATCGAGTCGTTTAAGTTCTTGTAAAGCCCTCCGTTGTGCACCTGTGAGGTTATCCCTCTTTCTGCTATTCACAACCATTTTAAATTCCTCCGTCACCATCCCACAATTGGTATGGCGATTGTAGTATTCCACAGCCTAGCATTACCAATTTGGTTGTTGGCCAGGTTGTCTGAACAATTAGGCCAAGCGAATATTTCTTCTGCTAATACGGGAACTGCTAGAAAAGGTATACTTGTGGCTGATACCGGCGAATGGGTACAGATCCAACAATCTGTCAGGGTTTGTGTATTGTTTAACAAGTCATGCACTAATTTTCTATGATGTTGTACGAATCTATTGTTCAAAGGGGCTAGAGAATTCAGTCTATCCCACGCCTCCGTTGAGGTTATCATTATTAACATCAATATCATGAGTTTATACTGCTTTTCTTGCAATGGCTTGCATGTATCCATGATGCCTTTCCTTCAAGCTTGACTGATGTAGGTGTTGTCAACAGGACTTGGAAGGGTCCGTCAAACCTTGGTTCTAGAGCCTTTCTGGTGTGTCTTTTTACATAGACTTGATCACCTGGTTCCAACTTGTGACTTCCTTCTGTGTTGTCAGGATCTGGAAGGGAAGCAAAAACTTGTGCATGCACCTTAGTTAATTGTTTCTGAAGATTTTGCACATAAGAAGTCAATGACTCAATATTTAACACAAGTTGCTGTGGAAAATAACATCCTAAATTGGCAGTCCTGCCAAACAAAATTTCATATGGAGACAGTTTAGTCTTACCCCTTGGGGTATTGCGTATTGAGTAAAGGGCCAGTGGAAGGCATTCTGTCCAAGGCTTTCCTGTTTCAGCCATGGCTTTCTGTATTTTTAATTTTAAAGTTCCATTCATGCGTTCCACCTTACCAGAACTTTGAGGATGGTACGGAGTGTGTAACTGACTTTCAACACCCAACATTTTCAGTACATTTTGAAATATTTCTCCAGTGAAATGAGTACCCCTATCTGACTCGATCACTTCAGGGAGACCGTAACGGGGTATCAGTTCGGCAACTAGCTTTACAGCAGTGTTTTTAGCTGAAGCCTTCCGAACTGGATAGGCCTCTGGCCACCCCGAGAACATGTCCACACATACCAACACATACTCATACCCATTACTTTTTGGCAGCTGGATAAAGTCTATTTGTAATCGCTGAAACGGGTAGAGAGGTCGGACGTGGTGCTTCATAGGGGTCTTTGTTGTCTGTCCGGGATTACGTGCCAGGCATATAGCGCATGCAGCACAATAGTCTCTTGCATAGTTGCCAAAACCTGGAGCCAACCAGACTTGCTTTGCCAGTAGTGTCATTGCATTTGCAGACACATGAGTAGGGTGGTGCAGTCCACCAACTACAATCGGATACCAGGCTCTAGGTAGACATATTAGTCCATCTTTCTTCCAAATTCCCGCTTGTTCTTCTGCCCCTTCCTTTTTCCACCTGTCCCTCTCCTCTTCTCCTGCATCTTCCTGTGCTTGTCTCAGTCTATCTTCAGTATTTTCTGTGGGGTTTACAGTATGAACCTGTTGTAAGGGTTTGACAGCTGCTGCTTTGGCTGCTTTATCAGCCCTATCATTTCCCCTAGATTCCCTAGTGTCGAGTCTCACATGTGCAGCTACCTTGATTACTGCTACTTCTTTTGTTTCTTGTGCAGCCTCTAAGATCTGTTTGATCAGAGAAGCATGTTTTACAGGTTGTCCTGACGCTGTCATGTAACCTCTAGCTCTCCAGATTACTCCAAAATCAAACACAATACCATGTGCATACCTAGAATCAGTGTATATATTAGCTGTCTGGTTCTCAGCTATTTTAAGAGCTTCAATCAATGCTGTTAGTTCTGCTTCTTGTGCAGACTGTTTCGGTGGAAGTGGTTCTGCTTTGAGAGTTTCAGATTCTGACACAACTGCATACCCTGTATGGAAGTTACCTGTGTCATCTGCAAACCTACTACCATCTATAAACAGCTCTAAATCTGGATTTTGAAGTGGTGTTTCGGATACATTGGGTAAGCCTACCGTTTCTTGTAAAATGAGCTCTGTACAATCATGTGTGTCTGTAGGGAAAAAATTTGCGTGTGGATCAGTGTCCTTATTCCCCCCTTCAGACTCGAGAGGTAGCAGTGTAGCTATATTGAGAGTCTGAAGCCTAGCAAATGTGATAGTAGAGGGGAGCAACAAAGAACACTGTAGCCGCAAATGTCTGGCCATGGAAATGTGTTTTGGTTGGACCTGGTTTAATATCCCATAAACATCATGTGTAGTTTGAACTGTGAGTGGATACTCTAGAACAATTTCTGATGCTTTGTCCAACAATAGTGAGACAGCAACAACTACACGTACACAGGTTGGCGCTGCTCTAGCTACGGGATCTAACCTTGCTGAAAGATATGCAATTGGTCTTTGTTTCCCTGCATGCTTCTGGGTAAGAACTCCTGTAGCATGGGAATCAACTTCTGCAGCCATAAGCTGAAACGGTTTGGTGTAGTCTGGTAGCCCTAACGCTGGAGCTGAAACAAGGGCATCTTTTAATTGTTGGAACGAAATCTGACCTTCTTTTGTCAACAAATAAGGTTCACTTTTTACACAGTCATACAGTGGTTGCATTAGTTGACTGGCATGTATAATCCATTGTCTACAATGAGACACTATTCCTAAAAATGCTCGTAGCTGTTTATGATTTCTAGGCTCATTCATCTGTCTTATTGCTTCAGTTCTTTGTGGTGTAAGATGCTTTTTACCTTGAGAAATGCAATGACCTAGAAAGACCACTTTGGTCTGACAAACTTGTAGCTTTTGTCTATTCACTTTACACCCTTCTTTTTCTAAAAAACATAGTAAACTCACAGTGGACCTTTCTGCAGTTTCTAGATCTGGGCAGCAAAGTAGTAGGTCATCCACATACTGCAAAATTACTACCTGTGGTTCGGGTTCAAACCTCTGAAGGACTGTTTGTAGGGCATTTGAATAAAGAGTAGGGGAGTGTATCATTCCCTGTGGAAGGCGTGTCCACGCCAACTGTTTGCCCTTAAATGTAAATGCAAACAAATGCCAACTATCTTGGTGTAAAGGAACCGAGAAAAATGCATTTGAAAGATCTATTACAGTAAATACTTGAGAACTGGCTGGTATCTGTGATAGTAACGTATGAGGATTGGGTACAACTGGGGTGATTGGATCTAGAACTTTGTTTATTTCTCTTAAATCATGTACCATACGATATTTGGGCATAGAACTCTTATCAAGAGTTCTCTTTTTGACTGGATACAGAGGAGTGTTAGCAGGTGATTGTATCTCTACCAAAACTCCTTTCTCTTTATATCCCTCTATCTGTTTTGCAATCGCTAGTTCCTGCTGGGCACTCACAGGGTATTGTCTGAGCTGTGGGAGAACAGTTCCTGGTTGCACAGATAGTTTTACAGGAGAGATATGCAATAGTCCCACATCGGTGTCACCCTGTGCCCACAGTGTTTCTGGGACCATTGAGAGGTCTAGATCTGTGGTGTACTCTTTTTCTTCAGCATAATCCTCAAAAGCCTGAATTCTAACATATTGTTCTAATGTTTCTGCATCATCAGGGATAGTCAGTATAACTGTGCCATCTTCCCTAAAATTGATGTTAGCTTCTAATTTCTTTAGGACATCAGTTCCTAACAAACATGTTGGGGCACCTCTGGCATACAAAAATCTGGATGCAAAACATTTAGGTCCTAATGAGACCTCTAGGGGCACAGTATATGGCAGTGTTCGAATTACCCCATCATAACCCTCAGCAAAAGTTGTTTGTTCTGAAATATCTTCCGGATTCGGAAGAAAATCTTGATTCAAAATTGAGGAAGTTGCACCTGTATCTATCAAAAATGGAATCTCTCTCCCCCCCACATTCACCTGTATCATAGGTCTTCTAGCTGGTAGGGAAGTTTGTAACACATCGAGTCAATCTGAATCTGGTATGGGACCATCTATGATGGTAGATTTCTGCTGGTTGTCCGTTTGGGGAGGGTTATTTCTGGGAACAAATTTGCCTGACTTTATATCTGCCAACTTCTTCCTGCACTCTCTTTGGAAATGACCTGGCTTTTTACAGTAGTGGCAAGGAAAGTTGTGTCTCACTCTTCCTCCTGTATTAGCTTGTGCTATTCTAACAGGCTTACGATTCTCTCTCATATCCATGACTATTCCTAAACATCGTTGTTTCACAATATTTGGTTGTTCAATTGTTCTCCAATCTGGAGTAGAGGATTTAAATTTTTCTCTGATTTTCGGATCTAGCCCCTCTATTAATTGTTTTGTAAAAAGTCTCCTTACTGAAGCATCAGTCAAATCCAATCCTTCATCCCTAAAGCTATTTTCTAATTCTTGACTATATTCTTCAATACTTTGCCCAAATTTCTGCATAATCACACCCGTAGATCCCCTTTCCCTCTGTTTTTCTCTCATGAAAATTATTAATGCCTCTGTGAACTGGGTACCTGATGCTTCTGTCTGTAAGGCACCCCCTTCTGCCACTGGTCTATTGGGCTGTAGGTGTGTCAATAATTCCTGAAAAAGTCCGGGGGACATTTTCATTCTACATAATTCTTCCCCGTCCGCCCAGACCCCAGCATGAGTCTGCATGATTTGTTGTATGTATTGTGCAAATCGGATGGGATATTGAGTGGGATCAGGCGCATTATGCAGGAGGGACATACCTTCAACAGGGGACCAAGGAAAATACTGTCGGGTCTGGTGATATCTAGTTCCCATTACCCCGTCAGCACCAGGTTCCCTAAAGGGTCTTGGTACTACCCTAACAGGGGCAAGTACAGCGCCATGTCTAGGTGTACCACAGACTAGGCAATCATTTCTCCAATCTGGATTTTGTTGTCCACAGTGTGAACATACCCATCCTCCTACCCCACCAAGATTGGGATACAAGGCTGGAAATTGTTTTCCTCCTTCTGCTCCTCCAGATGGTACAAATGATTGGGCTTTTGGATCTAGGTAAGGTGGTGGGATTATGTCACAACTTTTTCCCTTCCCCATAATCCATTTGGAAGTGTCTGGATCATACTTCCAATTCTCCTCTTTAGCTGTTTTTGAGACCTCTATCATACAGTGTATGATTTCTTCCCACCCATTGTCTTTGATAATTCCACCTCGTTCTTTACTCAGTCTTTCCCATTCAGTGCTAAACATAAGTGCTTCTGAAATTCCCAATTTTTCTCTTACCCTTCTAATCTGACTTCTGACTGTCTTCCCACATCTTTCCTGTATGATATCTGCTGCTTCCACTTGTCCTAAGACGGTTTTTGTCTGTTTATTTCCCATTTTTCTTTTTTATTTTTTTTCAATATTAGCTATTTCTACCCCAGGTGACGTTTGGACAATCACTTATCCTAGGTGATGTCTCGTTGCCTTCTCTCCTAGGGAGCTAAAATATTGAAGGGCTGATCTGCTCCATTCTTTCTAATGTGCAGAATGTACTTAAGTGCTATTATGCACGCAAACAGACCCAGCAACACCATACAGATCACAAAACTTTCTGTGTCAGTTAGCATACTTGTCCCAGGCTCATGGACCCGCGTCCTGGGCTCATTCTATCAAACCTTATCCAGAAATGAAGGAGGTTAAGCACTTAAATGAGAGTCAAGCATGGGCGGAGGTCTCCCCGAAAGGACGCAACCACATGACCCAGTTAGGCTGACTTCCGTGTATAAGGCTTATACCCCAACTATTTCGGCTTATTTTTCTACGCACTTTTGCTCTTCTTTCACAACATACCACAACCTTCACACTGTTCACACACTGCCAGGGACAGGACTCATAAATCTATACAATATAGTAACCCGAGTTTTATAGGTATCTACTCACTACTAGACTAACCCAGCGTGACACGGCTCATAGAGATCTTTCGGATAATACAAGGCAGATAAAAGAGAACTAATAATGTCTCTTACCTGGCCAGGTTTTTCAGTTCATTTGCCGTCCATTATCCCAGATCTCCATTGTCCGTATCTGCAGGTGAATCTCGAGCAAATACTCTCATCTCGGGTCCCTGTTCGGTGCGCCAAAGAAATGTTAAGTCCTTCTCAGTCCCTGGCTTACTAGAGGTAGGGATCCTAAGTAAATGACACGCAAACAAGGTATTGTGTGATCATATACAAGGGAAGCCCAGGAGCACATCTCTCTCTCTGGGCTTTGCCCTCCCTTTATATAGAAAAGAATTATTTTTTTACAGACATGCGCACAAGCGCTCATATTTCACTATCTCTTACATAAACAATCTATACCAGTCTTTATCAGTAGAAAGTTACATCATCTGGAAGGTGAATGAAAGGCTGCTATTGAAAGAAGGAATGCACACATGATTACTTCCATAAAAGGAAATGTCAAGTCAGCAGAAATGTATCTTGTTGTAAGCGAGATTTCTCAGGAAGAAGACAAGATGGATTCCTTTAGTTCAGTCTGATCTCCACAAAGGTGAAAACAGGCTTTGGGGTGAAAGGGTTAAAAAACGCTGGTGGATCTGAGCTTCACCCGCTTCAGTTAAATAGTTAAATCCCGCAGTCAAATCTCTGACAATAGGATTTAACAAGCGCCAGCCAGAAGTCCATAACAAATCCTGGCCATAATCGGTGTGTGCCAATGGGTTATCATTATTGATGAATGAACGTGCTTGCCACAACTTTTCACGTCTGCGGATACTCACCCATCCGTCGCCTGCCTCTGGCGCGTCTCCGACATGGTCCCTCGCCGCTCCCCGTCTGTCTTTTCAGGGTCGCGGCGCATCAGCGCTTCACGCATGCGAAGTCACACTTTTCCCGCCGCTAAGCCCTCTAGAAGGTCGCGACCCGCTGGCTCCGTCCCATCATGACGGCGCCTATCGGGTATTTCTTCTCGGCGTCTGCACAGGTAAGACGCCTGGTTATCTTTTGCGGTTATGCTAGCTCTCCTGCTGGCGTACTCTCTTGTTCCCTGGCTCCCTTTCTCTGTTTGCTCTTCCTGTCTCAGCTGTTCTAGCCCTGTGTTTCACCCATGTCTGCCCCGTGTCTCAGTCGTACCAGCTTGGCGCCTCAGCCGTGCCTGCCCTGTGTCTTGCCGTGTCTGCTCTGTGTCTCTCCCGTACCTGCCCTGTGTCTCTGTCATATCAGTTCCGTGTATCTGCCGTGCCAGCTCAGTGTCTCAGCCATACCTGCCCTGTGTCCACTAGTGCCTACCAGTTCCGTTTATTCTTGCTAGTCATTACCTTTTTCTTTCCTCTCTTGCAGAATCATTACACCGCTCTGTCTCTGGTCCTCCTGGTCCCATCTACCTCCCATGTTCCATAGTTTCCGTTTTGTACTCTGTTCCCATCTACCGCCTCCAAATCCCAGTCTCTTCCCTCTCTTTATTTACTCTTAGTCGCCCTTTTGGTTCCAGCCATTGTGGTTCCATCCCCCCTGGCCTGCCCCTAACGCTCCCTGTATAGGGGGTGGTTCCATCAGGTGAACTCTCCCTTGGGGGCTCTAAAACTATAACCAGAGAGTCCACTTTCAGGTCTTTCCTTTCGAGTCCTGATAGTACTCTCTACTGACCGAGTATCACTGTTCTCAGCGAGCACCGAGCATTTCAGGGATTATTCAGCGGGAGCTCGGATCTCCACCTTTAAATTTTGGTGCTTTTTAGAGCGCCAATGACCATGCAGGGATTGTCTGCCATGCACTGTAATACCGCAGCCATCTTTGTTGTGGTATTACAGTGATTGGCTGGCGGCACAGCATCATCAGGTCTATAAGAGACCTGGCGCCGCCCTGCTCACCGCATTCAGCTCCAGAATCAGATAGTGTAGGGAGAGCTGCTGCTGAGATTTGTTCTTTTATTAGTTATTGTGGGTCTAACATTGTTCAATCCACAAATCCTGATAAACCAACAGTCCTTTTTAGGGCTAATTCGGGGGTATATAGATTGCATTGCTAGGCAGGCAGGGGAGTTTATGTGCACATATCTACATCAATGCAAGGCATGCTGGCACTCTATGTGAGTATATAGACATCACTGCATACATCAAAAGGCTCCATTGCTGTCTGCTGCTGCCTATTTTATATAAACCTAGCTGCAGATATCCGTGGCTAGGATTTTTTTTTCACCTTACACCTGCTAATTTTATTACAAAGCAATCCATAGCCCCCTTTTTTAATACATGTATTTGCTTGGTCACACTGCAGACAACAGCCAGGTCATTTTAATACAAGAGCGTGAAAATCTAACAATTTAAAACGGGTTGTTTTGTTCCAGGCAGCAGATGTGAGTGCAATGCAAAAATACCAAGACTCATATTGTTCAGTATGCCATGTAATTACTGTAATGCCTAGCTACTTACATACCACTCCCTGATAATGAAATTCAAAAAGGAGAAACATTGGAGCTTTAGGCAACACTTCTATAACAACCTTTTTTGAAACAGACCATCAAACATATATTAAAGGGAACCTGTCACCTCAAATTGGCGGGATATTTAAATGAGTTTTACCGGACCGATGGTCGGCGTTTGATCTTCATTTCTCCACCCCGTCCGTCCCTGTTGTCCGCAATATGTTAGTGAATTAGAGTACGTGTGCTCCATAGTTGGCGCGTGCGCAATGCAATCATCGGTCGCGCACGTGCAGTATGCTTTGCCCAACTGCAGGCAAAGCCGAAAAGCATTAAAGCGCATGTGCCTGCGCACAATGTCCCGCAACACAACCGAAATACTTCCGGGCGCATGCGCAGTAATGCTTTTTTGGCTTTGCCCGTAGTTGGGCAAGGCATATTGCGCGTGCGCGACCGAAGATTTAAAGATTGCATTGCGCAATCTTTAACAAACAAGATTGAAAAGATGTGATTAAAAAGGACACCAACACTGGCCGCACTCAGTACTAAATGTAATACTAAAGGGCTTCAATCAACATGATATTTTAAGGACCCCATCACCTACAATGTCCATCCACCTGCTCCCAAAGGTTAATCAATATAGCCCAGTGGCTGTTGTAGAATCTTATCTGGGGATTCCTCTCCCACACTGCCCCCTTAATACATATGGTCACAAAAATCAACCTATGTTAAGTTGAATAAAAAGGTCATCTTACCCAGACTGAGGCACACCGCTGGACGCACCCCGACGCACGTTTTGCTGCTCTATAGCCTTGCTTTCTCAAGGGTAGGTGTGTTAATGGTCTCCTACAGGTCCTTTTATATCCATGGTAACCAGTCATGTGTGTATCACATGACCGGCCACCGCTGGGCTGTGTATACACGGCGCATGCGCCTGAGGCCTCCATTCGGATGTTGGACAGTGATGTGCCAGGTTACGTGGGTATGGTGCGGCCGGCCGCGGGTGCATGTGCCGTGTATACACAGCCCAGCGGTGGCCGGTCATGTGATACACACATGACCGGTTACCATGGATATAAAAGGTCCTGTAGGAGACTATTAACACACCTTCCCTTGCGGTGTCATAGCCTACTTATTGACACAATTTTGGTGGGCCCAAAAAGATCAAGGCCACATTTTGATCAGTCTGTTATCTCCGTCATACGCCCGGTCTATCTGTGCTCTACAAATACTTGCTTTTCAGACATGCATTCCACTTTTTTGTCTGTCTGCTACCCTTGGTCTATACAGTATTTTGGGGTAAAAAAAAAAAATTAAAAACTCCAGGCCACATATTGAAACAGTCTGTGATCTCAGTCAGACGCCCGGTCTATTTGTGGTCTAGAAATACTTGCTTTTCAGGCATACATTCCACTTTTTTGTCTGCTACCCATGGTCTATACAGTATTTTGGGGTAGAAAAAATTAAAAAAGAACACCAGGCCACATATTGAAACAGTCTGTTATCTCAGACGCCCGGTCTATCTGTAGTCTTCAAATACTTGCTTTTCAGGCATACATTTCAATTTTTTGTCTGTCTGCTACCCTTGGTCTATACAATATTTTGGGGTAAATTTTCTTTAAAAAACTCCAGGCCACATATTGAAACAGTCTGTTATCTCAGTCACACGCCCGGTCTTTCTGTGGTCTAGAAATACTTGCTTTTCAGGCATACATTCCACTTTTTTGTCTGTCTGCTACCCTTGGTCTATACAGTATTTTGAGATAAAAAAAAATTAAAAACTGCAGGCCACATATTGAAACAATCTGTTAACTTCATCCAATGCCTGGTCTTCATCCAACGCCTGTGAAGATAATAGTCCCACATAAAGAGGTCCTTGTGATAGGCAGGTTAAACGCAGTTCTGGAAGATGTGGCTTATTCACCGAAGGTTTTCCAGAGCGAGGAAAAAACCAAAATGATTCCTAAATGTTGGAAGCACCCCTCTTGAGATTTGCCAAGCTGCCGCGTGCAGGCAGTAACGGCACAATGTCCGGGATAGAGCCAGCAAGGCACAGAGCAGCTGCAGGACCTTGTGTGACATCACGAGCACGTGATTACTCACGTGACTGGCTACGGAGTGCACAGATGACCACAATCCTACGCGTTTTGTAATACACTGATTCCTTCGTCAAGGATGGTCCAGTGTGCATTGCAGGCGCTTATATATCGTGCAACAAATAATAGTCCTGCATTATCTATTAAACGCAAACAGTTCTATTTCACTATTTAAACCATTAGGTATAAAAGTGTTCATTTCAAAGATCCACCTGCTCTCTTCACGAGACATTTAGTGGATAAAATTGCCCTTTCGCCAACTTTTTTTTACAATTTTGAATACAGTGACTTTGATGTCCTTAAGTGAACCTCCATGGTGACTTAAAAAATGTTGGGATAGAGGGTGACAAGTAAATTTGTTGCTAATATTGCGCAAGTGTTCTCCAATCCTTATGCTCATTGGACGTATGGTTCGCCCTATGTATAATTTCCCACAGGGACATGTTATGCCATAAATTACCCCCTGGGTGGCACAGGTGATAAAGTCTCTAATACTAGCTTCTGTTGACTGATTGACAATAGTAAATTGTTTTTTGATGCCTAGTTTTTTGCACGGTAAACATTTTTTACAAGGAAAAAAACCAGAGCTGATGTAGATAGGAGGCCCCTAGAGTGGGAGGTTTAGATATCGTCGGGGCTATCATATTACCCAAATTGTTTGCCTTTTTATAAACAAATCTGGGATGTTCTGGTAGTGATTCCCTAATAACCTTGTCCTCCTTTAAAATGTTCCAGTATCTACATAAAATTCTTTTCAAAATTTTACTGTTGGAATTGTATTGAGTTATTATTGGGAATTCGTTACTTTCCAAATAATTACTATTTTTCTCTTTATGTTGAAGTAGTTTTTCTTGTGGCAATTTTTTCACCACTTCTCTCGTTTGTGTCAACAATTGCTTATCATATCTCTTATGATGGAATCTTTTAATTAGAATGTCCGCCTCCAGATTAAAGTCTTCTGGGCTTGAACAGTTTCTATGAGCTCTTATGAGTTGGCTTTTGGGAAAATTTATAAGCCAACTTGGCAGATGGCAACTGTCCAGAGAAATGTAGATATTGGAGTCTGTGGGTTTGTGGTACATTCGAGTTTGGATCGTGTTTTGCTCTATAAAAATCTTTAAATCTAAAAAAATAATTTCTTTATTGCTATTGGTGGCTGTAACATTTAAAAAATAATAATTTTTATTTAATTCATTAATAAAATCAATCAATAAAATAGGACCACCAGACCATATAAAACCTATGTCATCAATAAAACGCTGCCATAGGACCAGATTCGCCCGTAGTGCACCACTGATGTAGATATTTTCTTCCTCCCATTTACCCACATATAAATTAGCATAGCTGGGGCGAACATGGTACCCATGGCAGTACCCCACTGCTGGGAGTGGTAGTGCATCCCAAACCGAAAGTAATTGTGGGTTAATATAAAATCTATACCATTCTTAGACAAAGTTTTTGACTGCTTTGCAGCCCTTTTCATGTTGAATGACAGTGTATAGGTAAGTGATATCAGGGGTCCCCATAATATAATGATCCTCCCATTGAATAGTTTGTGAGATTTGTAAAATATAGGAACTATTTTTCAAATAAGACCGGAGTTCAGGACATAGCTTTTGTAGATGACAGTCTACAAATTTAGATAGGTTGACCGTGAGGCCTCCTATAGCAGAAATTATACGTCTCCCGGGTGGGTGAACTGGATCCTTGGGTACCTTAGGTAGGTAATAAAAGTATGGAACTCTAGGATGAGTTGTGCTGATAAAATCAAATTCATGTCTGTTTGAAAAGCCCTTTTGGAGTCCCCTTTTTATTAAATGTTACATCTCTTTAAGGTAACTGTCTGATGGGTCCACCGTAAGTACTTTACATGTACGTGTATCTCCCAGTAAGCGTAGAGATTCCTTATTATAGTCAGCAGTGTTTAGAATGACTATGCCCCCTCCTTTGTTGGCTGGTCTGAGAGTGATTTCTTTGTTGCCTTGAAATTGTCGGATCGCCTTTCGTTCATCGTTAGACAGATTGTATTTAAATTTAGCACATCTTTTATTGGAGATATTTCTAATATCGTGAATATCATTTTTCTGAAAGGCCTCAAATGCTTCAGAATATTCTTGAATAGGGTGAAAATTAGATTTCTTTTTTAAGGAAGTGTGCTTGTATGGGTCAAAACCCCCCATGGAGCCATCGGTATCGTTCTTAATTAGTTTTTTTTTCATATAGTGCTTTTTGATCGCCAGCTTTCTGACAAATGATTTAATCCCTATAAATGCCTGAAATTTGTCACACTTAATGCTAGGTGCATATTTCAGACCTTTATTTAGTAGGCAAATTTCATTTGTGCTTAATGTATGGTCACTCAGATTGAATATCTTTTGTTCGGGAGGGGTTAATTCATTTTCTGTTGTTAATGTTGTTTTCCTTTTTTTTGTAAGTTTCCCACCCCTACAGCCCCTTTTCCGTATCTTTTTTACCTACTTGAAAGGGAAGATGGCTTTGTTTGGTTCTTAGTTGTTGTTGCTTCCTCTGTTCTAAGGGGCGGGTTGACATGTTTCTAGAAATTGGTGATTGAAAGCTGGAGTTATCTCTGGTGGTCAAAGGAGAATTTTCAATATTTTCAAGTGTTAAAAATCTATTCCGTGTCAACGGAAGGTAAGGGGGTATACATGCCTAGTGTTGTGCCCTGGGAGTTCTCATTATCGTTTGTTTCTGTACCAGGAATGTTATTGGTAACTTCATTAGTAGTGAGATTTTCCATACAGGAGTAAGATGAATAGAGAACCTTTCGCTCAAAGATAGCAGTGAACTCACACCTCCTTGTATTTCATCCAAAGTTGCTAGTTGACTATTTCTTCTTTGGAGAATGATGATCATCACAATTATACATGTTACTCTTTCCTACATAGTGGTGATCACCAAAATTGGTCTGGGTTGAGTGAAAATGTCTGTTTCCACTATCAGGCATTAAGTCCCTACAAAATCTCTTTTGTTTCTTATCTATAATGTCTTTCTCCTTCATATTTATCCTTCTGTGTATAATAGTGGAAAGGTGAATAATTTCAGGGTGCATTTCAAAAGGTTTAATTTCCTCAAATAGATTTCAAATTTCATTCCTTATTTTAATCAGCTCATTTCTTCTTTTCTCAATAATGAAAGATACTGTGCGTTTGGAGAAATCATTGAACATAGCGTCCCATTCCGCCATGGTTTCTGAGTCTCCAATGTCGACGGATAGTGGTTTGTAGATCACCAGACCTTTGGGTAGATTTTTGGCTGACATCGCTGAACCCACAGTCAGGCATGGTTGCGTGTGACAATGGCCGGAACCTGGTGGTGGCTCTGAGGCAAGGTGAGCTCACACACATACTTTGCCTGGCCCATGTGCTTTAGGCTGGGTTCCCATTGCGTTATGGGACCGCGTTTAATGGACAGCGTTGCACGGCGAAATTAACGCCGTGCAACGCGTCCGTTAACGTGCCCATTGAAGGCAACGGGAACGCGCTTCACTAGCGTGTGCCATGTTCGGCACGCGCTAGCGACGCGCCGGTGATTCCTGGCGTGCCGTGGACGCTGCTTGCAGCGTCCGAGGCGCGCCCGCGGTCCATTCCCCGCTCTCGCAGATCGGGGATCTGCGAGAGCGGGGACGTTACCGCGACCCCAACCGCAGCCCCATAGAAAACATTGCGTTAGCGCAATCCGCTAGCGCTAAACGGATTGCACTAACGCAATGTGACCCTAGCCTAACCTCTTCGTTCAACATTTTCTCAAAAGCTACCCAGAGCTACCGGATCTGCTAGTGAAAGTACGCCGCCTGTCTGCCCATTTTAGAAAGTCAGCTATAGCTTCAGCCGCCCTTGCTGTGCTTCAGCAGCGTTTGCAGCTTCTGGCTTACCAACTGGTGTGTGATGTCCCCACGCATTGAAATTCTACACTGCATATGTTGGAAAGGATTTGTGAGCAGAAGAGGGCAGTTGTTGACTACCAGCATCAACAAGGCCATCGTTATTCAGTTCAGACTCCACACATAAAACCTCAGGAGTGGACATGGATGTCAGACATATGTACCATTCTCCAAAACTTTGAGGACTGCACCAAGATGGTGAGCGGTGATGACTAGGGTTGAGCGAAACGGGTCGAACATTTTCAAAAGTCTCCGACTTTTGGCGAAGTCGAGTTTCATGAAACCCGATCCGACCCCTGTGCGTGGTCGGCCATGCGGTACGCGACTTTCGCGCCAAAGTCGCGTTTCAATTACGCGAAAAGCGCCATTTCTCAGCCAATGAAGGTAAACGCAGAGTGTGGGCAGCGTGATGACATAGGTCCTGGTCCCCACCATCTTAGAGAAGGGCATTGCAGTGATTGGCTTGCTGTCTGCGGCGTCACAGGGGCTATAAAGGGGAGTTCCCGCCGACCGCCATGTTACTGCTGCTGATCTGAGCTTAGGGAGAGGTTGCTGCCGCTTCGTCAGAAGCAGGGATAGCGTTAGGCAGGGTCCATTAACCACAAAACCGCTTGTGCTGTAGCGATTTCCACTGCCCAACACCACCTTCGGTGTGCAGGGACAGTGGAAGCTCCTTTTTTTCTTTTTCCTCAGCGCTGTAGCTCATTGGGCTGCCCTAGAAGGCTCCCTGATAGCTGCATTGCTGTGTGTACGCCGCTGTGCAAACCAACTGCTTTTTTCAAAGCACAAATCCTCTTGTTCCTTCCTTTCTGCACAGCTATCTTGTTTGTTTGTCCACACTTTTTATTTAATTTGTGCATCAGTCCACTCCTTATTGCTGCCTGCCATACCTGGCTGAGATTACTGCAGGGAGATAGTAATTGAAGGACAGTTCCTTTTTTTTTTTTTTTTTTTTTTGTGGGAGATTAAGATTGACATTTCTGCTAGAGTGCCATCTCTGTCTGTGTCATCTCTCACTCAGTGGGCCATAGAAAGCCTATTTATTTTTTTGCTTGATTTGGGTTCCAAAATCTACCAGAAAAAATCACAACATCAATCAGTGGGAGAAAAATATTGGCCTCAGGGCTTGTGTGCCACTCCTTACTCCTGTGTGTGCCATCTCTCACTCAGTGGGCCATAGAAAGCCTATTAATTTTTTTGCTTGATTTGGGTTCATAATTCTACCTGAAAAAATCAATCAATCAATCAGTGGGAGAAAAATATTGGCCTCAGGGCTTGTGTGCCACTCCTTACTCCTGTGTGTGCCATCTCTCACTCAGTGGGCCATAGAAAGCCTATAAATTTTTTTGCTTGATTTGGGTTCTAAATTCTACCTGAAAAAATCATTAAATCAATCAGTGGGAGATTAATATTGGCCTTTGGGCTTGTGTGCCAGTCCTAAGCGTGCCATCTCTCTCTCTCTCTCAGATAGTGGGCCATAGAAAGCCTATTTATTATTATTTTTTTTATTGGGTTTATAAATTTTCCCTGGAAAAAAAAAAATGGGAGATTAATATTGGCCTCTGGGCTTGTGTGCCAGTCCTGAGCGTGCCATCTCTCTCACAAATAGTGGGCCATAGAAAGCCTATTAATTTTTTTGCTTGATTTGGGTTCCAAAATCTACCAAAAAAAAATCACTAAATCAATCAGTGGGAGATTAATATTGGCTTCTGGGCTTGTGTGCCACTCCTGACTCCTGTGAGCGTCATCTGTCACTCAGTGGGCCCTAGAAAGCCTATTTTTTGTTTTATTTGTTTTCTAAATTCTCCCTGAAAAAATCATTTTATTTTCTTTGGTTTCTAAATTATTCCTGAAAAAAATCATTTTTTTTGTATTTTTTTTTCTCTAAAGTCTCCCTGAAAAAAAAAAAAAAAAAAATCTGTGGGAGATTCATATTGCCCCTTCTGCTTGTGTGCCAGTCTTGACTCCTGGGTGTGCCATCTCTCTCTCTCTCCCCAATTGTGGGCCATAGAAAGCCTATTAATTTTTTTGCTTGATTTGGGTTCCAAAATCTACCAAAAATAATCACTAAATCAATCAGTGGGAGATTAATATTGGCCTCTGGGCTTGTCTGCCACTCCTGACTCCTGTGAGCGTCATCTGTCACTCAGTGGGCCCTAGAAAGCCTATTTTTTGTTTTATTTGTTTTCTAAATTCTCCCTGAAACAATCATTTTATTTTCTTTGGTTTCTAAATTATTCCTGAAAAAAATCATTTTTTTGTATTTTTTTTTCTCTGAAGTCTCCCTGAAAAAAAAAAAAAAAAAATCTGTGGGAGATTCATATTGCCCCTTCTGCTTGTGTGCCAGTCTTGACTCCTGGGTGTGCCATCTCTCTCTCTCTCCCCAATTGTGGGCCATAGAAAGCCTATTAATTTTTTTGCTTGATTTGGGTTCCAAAATCTACCAAAAAAAATAACTAAATCAATCGGTGGGAGATTAATATTGGCCTCTGGGCTTGTGTGCCACTCCTGACTCCTGTGTGCGTCCTCTCTCACTCAGTGGGCCCTACAAAGCCTTTTTTTTTTTTTTTTTCCTAAATTCTCCCTGAAACAATCATTTCATTTTATTTGTTTTATAAATTCTTCTGTAAAAAATAATTTTTTTTTAATTTTTTTTTTTTCTGAAGTCTCCCTTTTAAAAAAAACAAACACAAATCAGTGGGAGATAAATATTTACATTTGCGCTTCAGTGACAGTCCTGCGTGTGTGCCATCTCATTTGTTGCCAACAACAACAGAGTGTGAAACATTGTGGCTGATTTTCGTTGTGGTCTCACCCACCTGTAAAGGGGTAGCTAAATCATACTGAAGTTATAGCTCACCGTGTAAGTTGTGTGACAGCAACAAATACCGTTCGTTTGGTAACGTTTTTAAAACAATGAGGAAGTCTGGTGGAAGAGGTCGTGGCCGGGGGCGTTCATTGTCAGCTGGTAATGAGGGTAGTGGTAGTGGTGGAGCATCAGGTGGTCGTGGGAAAAAAAATATTGCACCTAAGTCTGGAGCTGTGGAGCCAGGTTCGTCGTCTGGCTACACAAGGCCTCGAACCCTCCCTTTTCTGGGAGTAGGAAAACCGCTTTTAAAGCCGGAGCATCAAGAGCAAGTTTTGGCTTATCTTGCTGACTCAGCCTCTAGCTCTTTTGCCTCCTCTCGTGAAACTGGTAAAAGTAAAAGCAGCGCGTCGTTAGTGGATGTTCACGGTCAGGGACAAGTCGCTTCCTTGTCCTCTTCAGCAAAAAACAACAGAGAAGAATGCAGCAGGCGACACAACGGGTTACTCCATGGAGCTCTTTACACATACCGTCCCTGGCTTAGAAAGTGAAGCAGTTAACAGTCCATGCCCATTACAAGTTGAATCTGACATGGAGTGCACTGATGCACAGCCACAGCCAGACTACTATGCTGGTCCTTTGACTCAGACCACAACATTGCCCTCGCAGGGTGCTGATCAAGAATCAGACCCTGATGAGACTATGTTGCCCCATCACGAACGCTATACCACCGACCGACACGGTGACACAGACGAAGTTGCACACGAGCTACAAGAAGAGGTAATAGATGACCCAGTTCTTGACCCCGATTGGCAGCCATTGGGGGAACAGGGTGCAGGCGGCAGCAGTTCTGAAGCAGAGGAGGAGGGGCCGCAGCAGGCATCAACATCGCAACAGGTTCCATCTGCCGGGCCCGTATCTTGGCCAAAACGCGTGGCAAAGTCAAAACCTGTTGGAGGACAGCGTGGCCATCCGGTTAAAGCTCAGTCTGCAATGCCTGAAAAGGTATCCGATGCTAGAAAGAGTGCAGTCTGGCATTTTTTTAAACAACATCCAATTGATCAGCACAAAGTAATCTGTCAAAAATGTTCAACTACCTTAAGCAGAGGGCAGAATCTGAAAAGTCTCAATACAAGTTGCATGCATAGACATTTAACCACCATGCATTTGCAAGCTTGGACTAACTACCAAACGTCCCTTAAGGTTGTAGCACCCTCGGCCAATGAAGCTACTCATCAACGCAACATCCCTTCCGGCAGTGTAGGGCCACCATTTTCTGCACCACCTGCAGTATCTGTGCAGGTTTCTTTGCCAGGCCAAAGCAGTCAGGGTCAGGGAATCTCCAGTTTCATAGTAGGAAACACTGCATCTAGGGCACCGGCGGCAACAATACCATCTCCCACCGTCTCTCAGTCTGCCATGTCCACCGGCACCCCCGCTAGTTCCACGATCTCCAGCTCTCCAGTCCAGCTCACCCTACATGAGACTATGGTTAGAAAAAGGAAGTACTTAGCCTCGCATCCGCGTACACAGGTTTGAACGCCCACATAGCTAGACTAATCTCGTTAGAGATGATGCCCTACCGGTTAGTTGAAAGCGAAGCTTTCAAAGACCTGATGGACTACGCTGTACCACGCTACGAGCTACCCAGTCGACACTTTTTTTCCAGAAAAGCCATCCCAGCCCTCCACCAGCATGTTAAAGAGCGCATCGTCCATGCACTCAGGCAATCTGTGAGCACAAAGGTGCACCTGACAACAGATGCATGGACCAGTAGGCATGGCCAGGGACGTTACGTGTCCATCACAGCACACTGGGTAAATGTGGTGGATTCAGGGTCCACAGGGGACAGCAAGTTTGGGACAGTTCTGCCTAGCCCACGGTCTAGGAAACAGTTGGCTGTAGCCGTTCGCACCCCCTCCTCCTCCTCGTCCTCCTGCAGAAGCGAGAGCTCGTCCTGTTGTGAATTCTGTGGCTGAGTTCACTTCTGTGGTCACAAGTGGTATTGCAGTCTCTGGGCTTCCTCCCTCAGGTGTTTTGGTGAGCTCGTTGGCTGCCTTGCTATTTAGCTCCACCTGAGTCTGTCTTCCTTGCTCCTTGTCAATGTTCCAGTGTTGGATCTGAGCTACTGCATCTTTCCTTGGGCCTGCTGCTCTGCTAGATAAGTGCTTCTAGTTTGTTTTCTGTTTTTTTCTGTCCAGCTTGCTATTGTCTTTTGCTGGAAGCTCTGAGAAGCAGAGGGGTGCACCGCCGTGCTGTTAGTTCGGCACGGTGGGTCTTTTTGCCCCTTTGCGTGGTTTTCGTTTTAGGGTTTTTTGTAGACTGCATAGTTCTCTTTGCTATCCTCGCTCTGTCTAGAATATCGGGCCTCACTTTGCTGAATCTATTTCATTCCTACGTTTGTCTTTTCATCTTGCTAACAGTCATTATATGTGGGGGGCTGCCTATTCCTTTGGGGTATTTCTCTGAGGTAAGTCAGGCTTGTATTTCTATCTTCAGGCTAGTCAGCTCCTCAGGCAGTGCCGAGTTGCATAGGTAGTTGTTAGGCGCAATCCACTGCTGCTTATAGTTGTGTGAGGATAGATCAGGTACTGCAGTCTACAGAGATTCCACGTCTCAGAGCTCGTCCTATTGTTTTTGGTTATTGCCAGATCTCTGTATGTGCGCTGATTACTGCACGCTGTGTTGCCTGATTGCCAGCCATAACAGTACAAGGAGCCCCACCAATGATTCCCAATAGAGGGAAAAAAGAAATCCTGACATCATTTTTTTTTCTTAGCTCTGTCTTCAGTCTTTTTTTTCCCCTAGACATTAGAGTGCTTCAGGACACAGCTGTGGACATGGATATTCAGGCTCTGTGCTCCTCAATGGATAATCTCGTTGTAAATGTACAAAAGATTCAAGATACTATTGATCAGAAATCGATGCTAAAACCAAGAATTCCGATTCCTGATTTGTTTTTTGGTGACAGAACTAAGTTCCTGAGCTTCAGAAATAATTGTAAGCTATTTTTGGCCTTGAAACCTCATTCTTCTGGTAATCCTATTCAACAGGTTTTGATTATTATTTCTTTTTTGCGCGGCGACCCACAGGACTGGGCGTTTTCTCTTGCACCAGGAGATTCTGCATTGAGTAATGTTGATGCATTTTTCCTGGCGCTCGGATTGCTTTACGATGAGCCTAATTCAGTGGATCAGGCTGAGAAAAATCTGCTGGCTTTATGCCAGGGTCAGGATGATGTAGAAGTATATTGTCAGAAATTTAGGAAATGGTCAGTACTCACTCTGTGGAATGAATCTGCACTAGCGGCTTTGTTCAGAAAGGGTCTCTCTGAAGCTCTTAAGGATGTAATGGTGGGATTTCCTATGCCTGCTGGTTTGAATGAGTCTATGTCCTTGGCCATTCAGATCGGTCGTCGCTTGCGCGAGCGTAAATCTGTGCACCATCTGGCGGTACTGCCTGAGAGTAAACCTGAGCCTATGCAGTGCGACAGGACTATGACTAAAGTAGAACGGCAAGAACACAGACGTCTGAACAGACTGTGTTTCTATTGTGGTGATTCTACTCATGCTATTTCTAATTGTCCTAAACGCACTAGGCGGTTCGATAGCTCTGCCGTTATTGGTACTGTACAGTCCAAATTCCTTTTGTCCATTACCTTAATGTGCTCTTTGTCATCGTATTCTGTCATGGCGTTTGTGGATTCAGGCGCTGCCCTGAATCTGATGGATTTGGATTATGCTAAACGTTGTGGATTTTTCTTGGAGCCTTTGCGGTGTCCTATTCCGTTGAGAGGAATTGATGCTACACCTTTGGCCAAGAATAAGCCTCAGTACTGGGCCCAGCTGACCATGTGCATGGCTCCTGCACATCAGGAAGTTATTCGCTTTCTGGTACTGCATAATTTGCATGATGTGGTCGTGTTGGGGTTGCCATGGCTACAAACCCATAATCCAGTATTGGATTGGAACTCTATGTCGGTAACCAGCTGGGGTTGTCAGGGAGTACATGGTGATGTTCCATTTTTGTCTATTTCGTCATCCATTCCTTCTGACATCCCAGAGTTCTTGTCGGACTTTCAGGATGTATTTGAAGAGTCCAAGTCTGATGCCCTACCTCCGCATAGGAATTGTGATTGTGCTATCGATTTGATTCCTGGTAGTAAATTCCCTAAGGGTCGTTTATTTAATTTGTCCGTACCTGAACACACCGCTATGCGCAGTTATGTGAAGGAGTCCCTGGAGAAGGGACATATTCGCCCATCGTCGTCACCATTGGGAGCAGGGTTCTTTTTTGTAGCCAAGAAGGATGGTTCGCTAAGACCGTGTATTGATTACCGCCTTCTTAATAAGATCACTGTTAAGTTTCAGTATCCCTTGCCATTGATTTCTGACTTGTTTGCTCGGATTAAAGGGGCTAGTTGGTTTACTAAGATTGATCTTCGTGGTGCGTATAATCTGGTGAGAATCAGGCAGGGAGATGAATGGAAAACGGCATTTAATACGCCCGAGGGTCATTTTGAGTATCTGGTGATGCCGTTCGGACTTGCCAATGCTCCATCTGTTTTTCAGTCTTTTATGCATGACATTTTCCGTGAGTATCTGGATAAATTCTTGATTGTTTACTTGGATGACATTTTGATCTTCTCAGATGATTGGGAGTCTCATGTGAAGCAAGTCAGAATGGTTTTCCAGGTACTGCGTGCTAATTCCTTGTTCGTGAAGGGATCAAAGTGTCTCTTCGGTGTGCAGAAAGTTTCATTTTTGGGGTTCATCTTTTCCCCTTCTACTATCGAGATGGATCCGGTTAAGGTTCAGGCCATCCAGGATTGGACTCAGCCGACATCTCTAAAAAGTCTGCAGAAATTCCTGGGCTTTGCTAATTTTTATCGTCGCTTCATCTGTAATTTTTCTAGCATTGCCAGACCATTGACCGATTTGACCAAGAAGGGTGCTGATTTGGTTAATTGGTCTTCTGCTGCCGTGGAAGCTTTTCAGGAGTTGAAGCGTCGTTTTTGCTGTGCCCCTGTGTTGTGTCAACCTGATGTTTCTCTTCCGTTCCAGGTCGAGGTTGATGCTTCTGAGATTGGTGCAGGGGCGGTTTTGTCACAGAGAGGTTCTGGTTGCTCAGTGTTCAAACCATGTGCTTTCTTTTCCAGGAAATTTTCTGCTGCTGAGCGTAATTATGATGTGGGCAACCGAGAGTTGCTGGCCATGAAGTGGGCATTCGAGGAGTGGCGTCATTGGCTTGAGGGTGCTAAGCATCGCGTGGTGGTATTGACTGATCATAAGAACTTGACTTATCTCGAGTCTGCCAAGCGCTTGAATCCTAGACAGGCCCGTTGGTCGTTATTTTTTGCTCGTTTTGATTTTGTGATTTCATACCTTCCGGGCTCTAAAAATGTGAAGGCGGATGCTCTGTCTAGGAGTTTTGTGCCCGACTCTCCGGGGTTATCTGAGCCGGCGAGTATCCTCAAGGAAGGAGTCATTGTGTCTGCCATCTCCCCTGATTTGCGGAGAGTGTTGCAGAAATTTCAGGCTAATAAACCTGATCGTTGTCCGGCCGAGAAACTGTTCGTCCCTGATAGGTGGACTAGTAAAGTTATCTCTGAACTTCATTGTTCGGTGCTGGCCGGTCATCCAGGAATCTTTGGTACCAGGGAGTTGGTTGCTAGATCCTTCTGGTGGCCATCTCTGTCACGGGATGTGCGTGCTTTTGTGCAGTCCTGTGGAATTTGTGCTAGGGCTAAGCCCTGCTGTTCACGTGCCAGTGGGTTGCTTTTGCCCTTGCCGGTCCCGAAGAGGCCTTGGACACATATTTCGATGGATTTCATTTCTGACCTTCCCGTTTCTCAAAAAATGTCGGTCATTTGGGTGGTCTGTGATCGCTTTTCTAAAATGGTCCATCTGGTGCCCTTGGTTAAATTGCCTTCCTCCTCTGATTTGGTGCCTTTGTTCTTCCAGCATGTGGTTCGTTTACATGGCATTCCTGAGAATATTGTTTCTGACAGAGGTTCCCAGTTTGTCTCGAGGTTCTGGCGAGCCTTTTGTGGTAGGATGGGCATTGACCTATCTTTCTCCTCGGCCTTCCATCCTCAGACTAATGGCCAGACCGAACGAACCAATCAGACCTTGGAAACATATCTGAGATGTTTTGTTTCCGCTGACCAGGATGATTGGGTGTCATTTTTGCCGTTGGCTGAGTTCGCCCTTAATAATCGGGCCAGCTCGGCTACCTTGGTCTCTCCATTTTTCTGCAATTCTGGGTTCCATCCTCGTTTCTCTTCAGGACAGGTTGAGTCTTCGGACTGTCCTGGTGTGGATTCTGTGGTGGACAGGTTGCAGCAGATCTGGACTCAGGTAGTGGACAATTTGACCTTGTCCCAGGAGAAGGCTCAGCTTTTCGCTAATCGCAGACGCCGTGTGGGACCCCGACTTCGTGTTGGGGATTTGGTTTGGTTATCTTCTCGTCATATTCCTATGAAGGTTTCCTCTCCTAAATTTAAACCTCGTTTTATTGGTCCGTATAGGATTTCTGAGATTCTCAATCCGGTGTCTTTTCGTCTGACCCTCCCAGACTCCTTTTCCATACATAATGTATTCCATAGGTCGTTGTTGAGGAGATACGTGGCACCTATGGTTCCATCTGTGGAGCCTCCTGCCCCTGTTTTGGTGGAGGGGGAATTGGAGTATATTGTGGAGAAGATTTTGGATTCTCGTGTCTCTAGACGGAAACTCCAGTATCTGGTCAAATGGAAGGGTTATGCTCAGGAAGATAATTCCTGGGTTTTTGCCTCTGATGTCCATGCCCCAGATCTTGTTCGTGCCTTTCATGTGGCTCATCCTGGTCGGCCTGGGGGTTCTGGTGAGGGTTCGGTGACCCCTCCTCAAGGGGGGGGTACTGTTGTGAATTCTGTGGCTGAGTTCACTTCTGTGGTCACAAGTGGTATTGCAGTCTCTGGGCTTCCTCCCTCAGGTGTTTTGGTGAGCTCGTTGGCTGCCTTGCTATTTAGCTCCACCTGAGTCTGTCTTCCTTGCTCCTTGTCAATGTTCCAGTGTTGGATCTGAGCTACTGCATCTTTCCTTGGGCCTGCTGCTCTGCTAGATAAGTGCTTCTAGTTTGTTTTCTGTTTTTTTCTGTCCAGCTTGCTATTGTCTTTTGCTGGAAGCTCTGAGAAGCAGAGGGGTGCACCGCCGTGCTGTTAGTTCGGCACGGTGGGTCTTTTTGCCCCTTTGCGTGGTTTTCGTTTTAGGGTTTTTTGTAGACTGCATAGTTCTCTTTGCTATCCTCGCTCTGTCTAGAATATCGGGCCTCACTTTGCTGAATCTATTTCATTCCTACGTTTGTCTTTTCATCTTGCTAACAGTCATTATATGTGGGGGGCTGCCTATTCCTTTGGGGTATTTCTCTGAGGTAAGTCAGGCTTGTATTTCTATCTTCAGGCTAGTCAGCTCCTCAGGCAGTGCCGAGTTGCATAGGTAGTTGTTAGGCGCAATCCACTGCTGCTTATAGTTGTGTGAGGATAGATCAGGTACTGCAGTCTACAGAGATTCCACGTCTCAGAGCTCGTCCTATTGTTTTTGGTTATTGCCAGATCTCTGTATGTGCGCTGATTACTGCACGCTGTGTTGCCTGATTGCCAGCCATAACATCGTCCACAGACCGCAGTCGCACAACCACTCCATCCGCAGCTGCCACTGTTGCACACCAGGTCTCCCATTATGGGGCAGCTACTGGCAAACATCAGCAGGCTGTATTGGCTATGAAGTGTTTGGGCGACAACAGACACACCGCAGAAGTTCTGTCCGAGTTCTTGCAGCAAGAAACGCAGTCGTGGCTGGGCACTGTAGATCTTGAGGCAGGCAAGGTAGTGAGTGATAACGGAAGGAATTTCATGGCTGCCATCTCCCTTTCCCAACTGAAACACATTCCTTGCCTGGCTCACACCTTAAACCTGGTGGTGCAGTGCTTCCTGAAAAGTTATCTGGGGTTATCCGACCTGCTCCTCAAAGTGCGTGGACTTTGCGCACATATCCGCCGTTCGCCTGTACACTCCAGCCGTATGCAGACCTATCAGCGTTCTTTGAACCTTCCCCAGCATCGCCTAATCATAGACGTTGTTACAAGGTGGAACTCAACACTGCACATGCTTCAGAGACTGTGCGAACAGAGGCGGGCTGTTATGTTTTTGTGGGAGGATACACATACACGGGCAGGCAGTAGGATGGCAGACATGGAGTTGTCAGGTGTGCAGTGGTCGAAGATTCAAGACATGTGTCAAGTCCTTCAGTGTTTTGAGGAATGCACACGGCTGGTTAGTGCAGACAACGCCATAATAAGCATGAGCATCCCCCTAATGTGTCTGCTGATGCAAAGTTTGACGCACATAAAGGATCAGGCGTCTGCACCAGAGGAAGAGGAAAGCCTTGATGACAGTCAGCCATTGTCTGGTCAGGGCAGTGTACAGGACGAGGTAGCGGGCGAAGAGGAGGTGGAGGATGAGGAGGATGATGGGGATGAGTATATTTTTAATGAGGAAGCTGTCCCGGGGTCATTGGAAATTGGTGGCGTGGCAAGGGCGGGTTCTGGTTTTTTGAGGGACACAAGTGACGTAGATTTGCCTGCAACTGCCCCTCAACCAAGCACAACCGCAGATTTGACAACTGGAACTTTGGCCCACATGGCGGATTATGCCTTGCGTATCCTCAAAAGGGACACACGCATTACAAAAATGATGAACGATGACGATTACTGGTTGGCCTGCCTCCTTGATCCTCGCTATAAAGGCAAATTGCAAAATATTATGCCACATGAGAACTTGGAACTAATATTAGCAACAAAACAATCAACTCTGGTTGACCGTTTGCTTCTGGCATTCCCTGCACACAGCGCCCGTGATCGTTCTCACACGAGCTCCAGGGACCAGCAGACCAGAGGTGTTAGAGGGGCAGAAATCAGAAGTGGCGTTGGCCAGAGGGGTTTTCTGACCAGGTTGTGGAGTGATTTTGCTATGACCGCAGACAGGACAGGTAACATAGTTAGTAAGGCCGAAAAAAGACATTTGTCCATCCAGTTCAGCCCACATTCCATCATAATAAATCCCCAGATCTACGTCCTTCTACAGAACCTAATTGTATGATACAATATTGTTCTGCTCCAGGAAGACATCCAGGCCTCTCTTGAACCCCTCGACTGAGTTCGCCATCACCACCTCCTCAGGCAAGCAATTCCAGATTCTCACTGCCCTAACAGTAAAGAATCCTCTTCTATGTTGGTGGAAAAACCTTCTCTCCTCCAGACGCAAAGAATGCCCCCTTGTGCCCGTCACCTTCCTTGGTATAAACAGATCCTCAGCGAGATATTTGTATTGTCCCCTTATATACTTATACATGGTTATTAGATCGCCCCTCAGTTGTCTTTTTTCTAGACTAAATAATCCTAATTTCGCTAATCTATCTGGGTATTGTAGTTCTCCCATCCCCTTTATTAATTTTGTTGCCCTCCTTTGTACTCTCTCTAGTTCCATTATATCCTTCCTGAGCACCGGTGCCCAAAACTGGACACAGTACTCCATGTGCGGTCTAACTAGGGATTTGTACAGAGGCAGTATAATGCTCTCATCATGTGTATCCAGACCTCTTTTAATGCACCCCATGATCCTGTTTGCCTTGGCAGCTGCTGCCTGGCACTGGCTGCTCCAGGTAAGTTTATCATTAACTAGGATCCCCAAGTCCTTCTCCCTGTCAGATTTACCCAGTGGTTTCCCTTTCAGTGTGTAATGGTGACATTGATTCCTTCTTCCCATGTGTATAACCTTACATTTATCATTGTTAAACCTCATCTGCCACCTTTCAGCCCAAGTTTCCAACTTATCCAGATCCATCTGTAGCAGAATACTATCTTCTCTTGTATTAACTGCTTTACATAGTTTTGTATCATCTGCAAATATCGATATTTTACTGTGTAAACCTTCTACCAGATCATTAATGAATATGTTGAAGAGAACAGGTCCCAATACTGACCCCTGCGGTACCCCACTGGTCACAGCGACCCAGTTAGAGACTATACCATTTATAACCACCCTCTGCTTTCTATCACTAAGCCAGTTACTAACCCATTTACACACAATTTCCCCCAGACCAAGCATTCTCATTTTGTGTACCAACCTCTTGTGCGGCACGGTATCAAACGCTTTGGAAAAATCGAGATATACCACGTCCAATGACTCACCGTGGTCCAGCCTATAGCTTACCTCTTCATAAAAACTGATTAGATTGGTTTGACAGGAGCGATTTCTCATAAACCCATGCTGATATGGAGTTAAACAGTTATTCTCATTGAGATAATCCAGAATAACATCCCTCAGAAACCCTTCAAATATTTTACCAACAATAGAGGTTAGACTTACTGGCCTATAATTTCCAGGTTCACTTTTAGAGCCCTTTTTGAATATTGGCACCACATTTGCTATGCGCCAATCCTGCGGAACAGACCCTGTCGCTATAGAGTCCCTAAAAATAAGAAATAATGGTTTATCTATTACATTACTTAGTTCTCTTAGTACTCGTGGGTGTATGCCATCCGGACCCGGAGATTTATCTATTTTAATCTTATTTAGCCGGTTTCGCACCTCTTCTTGGGTTAGATTGGTGACCCTTAATATAGGGTTTTCATTGTTTCTTGGGATTTCACCTAGCATTTCATTTTCCACCGTGAATACCGTGGAGAAGAAGGTGTTTAATATCTTAGCAATGTGCTTCTCTGTTTCCTTTTTGGCAGCTTTAATTAGTTTTTTAGATAAAGTATTTTTCTCCCTATAGTTTTTTAGAGCTTCAATGGTGCCATCCTGCTTTAGTAGTGCAAATGCTTTCTTTTTACTGTTAATTGCCTGTCTTACTTCTTTGTTTAGCCACATTGGGTTTTTCCTATTTCTAGTCCTTTTATTCCCACAAGGTATAAACCGCTTACACTGCCTATTTAGGATGTTCTTAAACATTTCCCATTTATTATCTGTATTATTAGTTCTGAGGATATTGTCCCAGTCTACCAGATTAAGGGCATCTCTAAGCTGGTCAAACTTTGCCTTCCTAAAGTTCAGTGTTTTTGTGACTCCCTGACAAGTCCCCCTAGTGAAAGACAGGTGAAACTGTACAATATTGTGGTCGCTATTTCCTAGATGCCCGACCACCTACAGATTTGTTATTCTGTCAGGTCAATTAGATAGTATTAGGTCTAAAAGTGCTGCTCCTCTGGTTGGATTCTGCACCAATTGTGAAAGATAATTTTTCTTGGTTATTAGCAGAAACCTGTTGCCTTTATGGGTTTCACAGGTTTCTGTTTCCCAGTCAATATCCGGGTAGTTAAAGTCCCCCATAACCAGGACCTCATTATGGGTTGCAGCTTCATCTATCTGCTTTAGAAGTAGACTTTCCATGGTTTCTGTTATATTTGGGGGTTTGTAACAGACCCCAATGAGAATTTTGTTACCATTTTTCCCTCCATGAATTTCGACCCATATGGACTCGACATCCTCATTTCCTTCGCTAATATCCTCCCTTAAAGTGGACTTTAGACAAGACTTTACATAGAGACAAACCCTTCCTCCTCTCCGATTTTTACGATCCTTTCTAAACAGACTGTAACCCTGTAAGTTAACTGCCCAGTCATAGCTTTCATCTAACCATGTCTCGGTTATTCCCACTATGTCAAAGTTACCTGTAGATATTTCTGCTTCTAGTTCTTCCATCTTGTTTGTCAGGCTTCTGGCGTTTGCAAGCATGCAGTTTAGAGGATTTTGTTTTGTTCCAATGTCCTCGCTGTGGATTGTTTTAGAAATGTTCTTACCTCCCTTCTGAGTATGTTTTCCTGGATCTTCTTTGTTCAAGTCTAATGTTTTTCTTCCCATCCCCTCTTCTTCTAGTTTAACGCCCTCCTGATGAGTGTAGCGAGTCTTCTGGCGAATGTGTGTTTCCCAGGTTTGTTGAGGTCTAGTCCGTCTCTGGCGAGGAGTCCATCGTACAAGTAATTCACACCGTGGTCCAGGAATCCGAATCCTTGTTGTCTGCACCATCGTCTTAGCCAGTTGTTTGCATCAAGGATCCTGTTCCATCTCCTGGTGCCATGCCCGTCTACTGGAAGGATAGAAGAAAAAACTACCTGTGCATCCAGTTCCTTTACTTTCTTCCCCAACTCTTCAAAGTCTTTGCAGATTGTCGGTAGGTCCTTCCTTGCCGTGTCATTGGTGCCAACATGTATCAGAAGAAATGGGTGGACGTCCTTGGAGTTGAAGAGCTTTGGTATCCTATCGGTCACATCCTTGATCATCGCACCTGGAAGGCAGCATACTTCTCTTGCAGTTATGTCCGGTCTGCAGATGGCTGCTTCTGTGCCTCTCAGTAGTGAGTCTCCCACCACCACCACTCTTCGTTGCTTCTTGGCTGTACTTTTTGCTGTCACTTGTTGCTGTGTGCCCTTTTCTTTTTTGCTTGCTGGTATTGCTTCATCCTTAGGTGTGCCATCTTCATCCTCTACAAAGATTTGATATCGGTTCTTCAGTTGTGTGGTTGGTGATTTCTCCATGGTCTTCTTGCTTCTTTTGGTCACATGCTTCCACTCATCTGCTTTTGGAGGTTCTCTGACAATTTTTTCACCTTCTGTGACCAGTAGAGATGCTTCTGTTCTGTCTAGAAAGTCTTCATTCTCTTTGATGAGTTTCAAGGTTGCTATTCTTTCTTCCAGACCCCGCACCTTTTCTTCTAAAAGGGCCACTAGTCTACACTTCTGACAGGTGAAATTTAATTCTTCTTCTGGTCGATCTGTGAACATGTAGCACATGCTGCAGCTCACCATGTAGGTTGTCACATCTGCCATGTTGCTCCTAGATCCTGCTGACTTGCTGTGTGTTTTCCTTCTTGTGTAATCTACTCAGCCAAGCTCTCTTGCAATAATGTCCTACAGGCTTGGTGATGCTTTCCAAGCAGCTGGTCCCGGCTGTACCCAACGATCTTCTAGCTTAGGGAGACTCTTCGCTTTCCCAGAAGGCACCTGGAATATGCAAATTAGCCTCCTCAAGCTTGAATCCCTGGTACTGCAGCATCAATTCAAAGTGACAGGAGACAACATTTGTCCAGTATGGTTACAAACTATTTTTCATCCCTTATCGACGTTCTCCCTCAACCGTCATTCCCATTTGATTACTGGGCATCCAAATTAGACACCTGGCCAGAATTGGCAGAATATGCATTGCAGGAGCTTGCTTGCCCGGCAGCTAGTGTCCTATCAGAAAGAGTATTCAGTGCTGCAGGTTCAATACTAACTGAAAAAAGGACTCGTCTGGCTACCCAAAATGTAGATGATCTAACCTTCATTAAAATGAACCACAACTGGATTTCGAAATCTTTTGCCCCACCTTGCCCGGCTGACACCTAACTTTCCTATGAAAAGGTCTTGCCTGTGGACTATTCTGAATGACTTTTCCAATCTCGTAATTTTCTGCACCTGATTGTCCAGCATACGACATGTTTACTCCTAACAAAATGGCCAAACTCCCCACACGGAGCCGTGGTATCGCCACTTTGCGCAGGCACCCGTGAGAGTGCTGTTTGTCTGAAGAGGTGGGTGTGCCCGCTTTTGGTCGACGGCACTGCCACTGGGTCCCTCATAGTACAATAAAGTGTCTCTGGCGGTGGTGGTGCGCACCCAACGTCAGACACACCATTGTAATATGAGGGGCCCTGGGCCTGTACCGCCGGCCACAAGACAGTTCCCCCCCCCAGCTCAAACAGTGCTCTACCACTAGCAAAATTATCTCTCACAGCTTCACCAATGTTTAGTCTATGCGCTGACATCCTTCAATGCCTGGCACTGACAATACCATTGTTTTGACATTTTTGTTATGTTAGGCCTTCGAAGCCTGTCTGCGGTCCGTTCTTTCTACAACTACTACACTGACCAGGCCACTGCTGGCCGTGTTCCCCTGGAACCAATTTAAACTTGCCTACAGCCAGCCCAATTTTGTTATGTTAGGCCTTCTTAGCCTGTCTGCCGTCACTCCTTCCACTAGACTTCCACTGACCAGACCACTGTTGCCCGTGTACCCCTGGAACCAATTTTAAATTGCCAACAGCCCAATGTTATGATGTTAGGCCTTTGATGCCTGTCTGCCGTCACTCCTTCCACTAGGCCTCCACTGACCTGTCTACTGCTGCCCGTGTTCCCATGGAACCAATTGTAAATTGCCTACAGCCAGCCCATTTTATTACGTTAGGCCTTCGAAGCCTGTCTGCGGTCCCTCCTTCCACTAGGCCTCCACTTACCTGTCTACTGCTGCCCGTGTTCCCCTGGAACCAATTTTAAATTGCCTACAGCCAGCCCATTTTATTATGTTAGGCCTTCGAAGCCTGTCTGCGGTCCCTCCTTCCACTAGGCCTCCACTGACCTGTCTACTGCTGCCCGTGTTCCCCTGGAACCAATTTTAAATTGCATACAGCCAGCCCATTTTATTATGTTAGGCCTTCGAAGCCTGTCTGCGGTCCCTCCTTCCACTAGGCCTCCACTTACCTGTCTACTGCTGCCCGTGTTCCCCTGGAACCAATTTTAAATTGCCTACAGGCAGCCCAATTTATTATGTTAGGGCTTCGAAGCCTGTCTGCGGTCCCTCCTTCCACTAGGCCTCCACTGACCTGTCTACTGCTGCCCGTGTTCCCCTGGAACCAATTTTAAACTGCCTACAGGCAGCCCAATTTATTATGTTAGGGCTTCGAAGCCTGTCTGCGGTCCCTCCTTCCACTAGGCCTCCACTGACCTGTCTACTGCTGCCCGTGTACCCCTTGAACCAACATCATAAAATTAAAAAAAAAGTATTTTGCTTATAAAAAAGAAAATACTGGTGAGATATCAAATGCAGACATTTTAACATTAAAAACAAACACACAACTAAAATCTGGTACAGTACTAAAAATGGCCACCAGCTACAATTACTTTATCCTGCAAGTATTTAACTGAAAGGTTTTTTAAATTGAAAACACAGATATGGCATCCACCGAGTGTTGTCCTGTCGCGTCTTCTTTATATTATTGCCGAGAAGATGCAAAACAATGAAAATAATAAAATCATTAATTACCAAAATAATAGAGAAAGTCAACACCACATTGCAAATAAACATTCATTCCAAATAAAGAAGCAGGGCGCGTCCGAGGGTGAGTATATACCTAATAAGAATATAATCACCCTCGGACGCGCAATGCTTATTTCCAACAGCCTTCCTTCCTAAGAATCAGCCCTTCCGTGGTGTAGAGAGACGTTGTGTTACACTTCAAGGTGTTCCCCAGGTTGTCTTTCCTGAGCTTCGATCTTCCGGCTCTCGTTTAGTAGTTCTTGGAAACTACACTGCATTAGGTCTTCAAATTGGGTATGGGGTGTAGAGAGAGGGTGTGTTACACTCCAAGGTGTTCCCCAGGTTGCCTTTCCTGAGCTTCGATCTTCCGGCTCTCGTTTAGTAGTTGTTGGAAACTACGCTGCATTAGGCCTTCAAATTGGGTATGGGGTGTAGAGAGAGGGTGTGTTACACTCCAAGGTGTTCCCCAGGTTGCCTTTCCTGAGCTTCGATCTTCCGGCTCTCGTTTAGTAGTTGTTGGAAACTACGCTGCATTAGGCCTTCAAATTGGGTATGGGGTGTAGAGAGAGGGTGTGTTACACTCCAAGGTGTTCCCCAGGTTGCCTTTCCTGAGCTTCGATCTTCCGGCTCTCGTTTAGTAGTTCTTGGAAACTACACTGCATTAGGCCTTCAAATTGGGTATGGGGTGTAGAGAGAGGGTGTGTTACACTCCAAGGTGTTCCCCAGGTTGCCTTTCCTGAGCTTCGATCTTCCGGCTCTCGTTTAGTAGTTCTTGGAAACTACACTGCATTAGGCCTACAAATTGGGTATGGGGTGGAGAGAGATGGTGTGTTACACTCCAAGGTATTCCCCAGGTTTCCTTGCCATTGCTTCGGTCTTCCGACTCTCGTTTAGTAGTTGTAGAAAAGTACACTGCATTAGGCCTACAAAATGGGTATGGGGTGGAGAGAGATGGTGTGTTACACTCCAAGGTGTTCCCCAGGTTGCCTTTCCTGAGCTTCTATCTTCAGGCTCTCATTAAATTGTGGTTAAATGGAACAACTGCATTTGGCGTACTAGTTGGTTTGGGGCCTACTATCGGTGTCTGCCACTCCTTGCTGTTCTCCTGGTTTCCTGTCCTGAAATTCCATTTTCAGGCTCTCGTTAAGTAGTTGTTAATGTTAGACTGCATTTGGCCTACTAGTTGGGTTGGGGCCTACTATCGGTGTCTGCCACTCCTTGCTGTTCTTCTCCACTGAACAAAGCTGTGCCGCCTGTTTACTACGGTTGCCAATTTTGAACTGCATTTCAACTACTTACTGATTTGGCCCTACTCTCTGTGTCAGCCTCTCATTCCAGTTGTCCTCCACTGCAATGCCCCCTGGTTATTCCTGTGTTACCAATTTTGAACTGCATTTAGCCCACTTTATTCTTTGGGCCTATATCTGTGTTTCCACTTCATCGTGCCCATTGCCCAGCCAGTGATAGATGAGTCTGCTGGTACATTGACCCATAACGCAACATTCCCCGTGCATGCTACACAACAACATTGTGACCCTGCTGAAAGTCAGGTTGCTCTTCCCGCATACCATACCACCTTACACGGGGACAAAGAGGAAGGTGCAGATGAAAGTGCAGGTTCCTTCATCAGGTGGGGGGAGGAATACTAGTTGGCGACGTCACTGGCACAGGGCCTCTCATAGTACGCAAAAGTGTTGCTGCCGGTGGGAGGCGCCCCCGCCGTACAAACACACCGCTGTACTTTGAGGGGCCCTGTGCCAGTGCCAATGCCAACAAGTGGGCCCCCCCTGCTTGCTCAGGATCACAGCACTTGCAAAGTTGAAATACTTACCTCTCCCTGCTCCACTGCCGTGACGTGGTCCAGATTTCCTGGGCCCACTAATTACTTGAACCAGCCCTACCCCACACAACTTTAGCCAAATGACCCCCAATTTCAAATGCCTTCCAATTATTATAAGGTAAATTACGCTTGACAAGCTTCATTAAGAAGAATGGATGGTTTTGACATTAAAATGGGCACTCTAGGTGTTTTCCTGGCCCCCACTCACTGCCGACTATGCTGCCCCATTGACTTGCATTGGGTTTCGTGTTTCGGTCGATCCCGACTTTTCGCCATAATCGGCCGATTTCACTCGACCCGACTTTTGAGATAGTCGGGTTTCGCGAAACCCGGCTCGACTCTAAAAAGGTCAAGGTCGCTCAACTCTAGTGATGACGCCATAATTAGCATCACTTCTAGACCCACACTACAAGGAGAACATTCAATCTCTTCTTCCAGAGGCAGACAGGTGTACTAAAATGTTGCAGTATCAGAGGGCCCTTGTAGCGGAATTACTAAAAAAATTCCCATCTGAGAACGTTGTCAGCAGACATCAGAGTTTGTTGTACAACCAAGGACTACAGGCGAGAGAGACAGAAGTACAATCCAGCACAGGCAGGGGAACAATGGCAAAGTTCTGGGACTGTTTTCTCAGACCCTCCCATCATGCCGGCACAGAGGCAAGGGGTGCTGTTCCAAGAAGTGCAATGTTTGGGAAGATGCTGAGGGAGTACATTGCTGATCATACAAACATCCTCAGTGATTCCTCTGTGCCTTTTAATTATTGGGTATCCAAGCTCGACACGTGGCATGAACTGGCTCTCTACGCCTTGGAGGTCCTGGCCTGCCCTGTTGCTAGCGTTGTGTCAGAGCGGGGTTTTAGTGCCGCTGATGGAATTATTACTGATAAGCGCATTCACCTGTCAACTGAAAATGCTGGCAGGTTGACTCTTCTAAAAATGAACAAGGGCTGCATTGGGCAACACTTCTGTACACCACCGAATGAAAAAAGCGAAGCATAACCTCAAATACATTGTCTTTTTTGGAGAGGTGTATTCTCATGCACCTCTTCACAACCACACATGGGTATATGCTTCCTGATTTTGTCTATTTGGTGTTATCCTCCTTATCCTCATCATCCACAACCACTATAACACCAGGGTGAACGTATTCTGTGATGCAAAAGTCACTCAATTTTTGTGCAAGGGTGTTTTTATGATGCCCGTTACCAATTTGAAACCAAAAAATTTTTACTCCCCCATGGGGAAATGTTTGTCAGCCCATACACTTAGTTTATTGGCATTCAAAATGTAGGAGACCTGCTCCTCTAAATTGGGAGATAGAGACATGAGGACATCCACCACGTCTCTTCAAGCACCAGCACATGCTTAATATGTCACTCTCTGCAAGTTGAAACAATACTTCTTGGATCCCGGTCAGATGGCTCTCAATCAGCCAAACCAGATCTCCACTTTACACTGATGAGGGGCAGTACCCTGAAACACAGTATCTGCAAATTGAGATTCTGGTTTGGCTTTTATCCTAAGTCATGTGACAAGGCTCGTTAAAAGGTCGACATTGACTGTTAGGATTGCTACTTCCAATAGGTGGCACTGGAGTTCTAGTCCTCTTCCTCTCTGAAGAGACAATTTGCACATACCCCCCCAGGGGGAAATGTTTGTCAGCCCATGCATTTAGTGTATAGGCATTACGAGATTACGAGTCTAGGAGACCCGCTCCTTTAAATTGGGACTATTTTTTAATGAGGCCTTCCTCCACTTCTCGTCATCCACCGCCACTAAAACACCAGGGTGAACGTGTTCTATGCTGTTACAGCCAGTCTATTTTTTGGCAAGGGTGTCTATGATCCCCATAAAAAATATTTAAAAAATGTTTCCCCCATGAGGAAATGTTTGGCAGCCCATAAAGTGTATGGGCATTACGAGTCTAGGAGAACTACTCCTTTGTAATGGGACAGTTTTTTTTATGAGGCCCTCCTCCATGTTTCTTCCAAGGGGGGATTGGGGTGCGTGCAAATTTGGGTCAAGGCGGCCTTGCATTCTATGCATAAGGAAACAACTAACCGAAAGTACAGCGAAACTCAACATGATATAAACGGATGTATGTGCCAATGTACTAGAACTACTTATATACATATCTCACATGCTGAACACGAAAAAGGACTAGGTAAAAGGACTAGTCGCTAATCAACCCAGAACAAAAACATGGGTCACAAGGACCAGAAAAAAACGACCTCAAAGTCTGTATAGAATAATATATCAAAAAACTTTATTAACATTAAAACAGTATTATAAGACAATACAAAACAGGTGAGGTAGGATGACACATGGTGTCCACTAACACCGCACCGATACAAAAAGTACCACAGGCGCACGGAGCCGAGGAAAGAAAACACATGCATACATAATCAGCTTGCAAGAAAAACTAAAGCTTACCCAAACCAAATGTGCACAGTGAGGAATATCATTATAAATCATTGCCCTGCATGCCACATGGCGATCAAGCTAGAAAACCTGTACGGAATTAGACATTGGAATGTACGTTACCTCCTTAGTAGAGAGCAATGTGTATAACTTCCCCCGGGTCCGTGCGTCCACCCTGACGCGTGTTTCGGTCGCACACCTTCCTAAGGAAACAGTATGGCAGGACCAACTGAAGAATGTGAAGTGGGTTTTCCTGTGGCCATCAAGTACCTGGGATCAAAGGATTCTTGGGGTGCATATGACTTGATAGCAGGTCAGGCCCTGCATTCAATGCAACATTTTTTCAGGAAGCCCTCCTGTACCTCTTGTGAGAGGGGTATTAGGGTGCGTTGTAATTCTTGGCAGCCCAGCCACTCACTGCATAGGCAATAACAGCATAGGAGACCCACTGTTTAATAATGGCTCTTTAATAATATTAATGCCGCCTGATGCCACCCTAAAAATAGGCTTTGTGACTTTAAGAGTCCCTCCTTCATAAGTGAAACAAGATGTGTCTCCTTATGTGTCACACACCACATGGCCAGCTAGGTTTGTTAAATGTTACAATGAAATTTCCCAGTAAATGCATTTGTATTGGTTGAAAGCAATGTTAAAGTAAAAAAAAAGCATCAAAAACGCTGCGTGTGAACATAGCCCAAGTGGTGGAGGAACATTTTGGTCTGGGGTAAATTATTTTGCCTTATATACAAGTCATTAGCCTAGAAAGAATGTACCTTAATGTATTTCCCAGCAAAATCCATTTTGGTTTCGTTTTGTATGTGTTTTGGTGCACCTGTAAACATGGCGTGAAACTGACAACATTGCTTACAGCTGGGACCTAGGAGTCTGGAACGCTTTCAGAGGCGATCCCCATGATGTTCCTGTGTCATTTGAGCAGTGTTTACATCATTTTCAGACGTTTTTAGACCTTAAAAGGACCCCCGGGGGATCGCGGTAAAAATACTCGGGTTTCCCATAGACTTACATTGGGCTCGGTGTTCGGGTCGAGTACCCGAGCATTCCAATTTGTTCGACTAGAGCAAAAAGCACCCAAGCATTTTAATGCTCGCCTATCACTAGTAGCGACACCATAATGCCAGGTCCAGCAAGGTTGGTACACAAGTCTATAAATATCTATTCAGAGTCAGAGAGTATATATGAGAACGAGCATTGAAACAAGAAAATTGTGTATCAAATTAGTGCATAGTGCATTAATTATACATGGTCACCAGACCTACAAAGCATATATAAAGTTATACAGATATAAGTTAATCAATGCTACCATACATAACATACAACTACTAAGCCAAATATCAATCCATAGTGGATAGCAAGAGACCCTGACCTGTAAAAGCCAGGATGGCTAATTGAACATAAGGAGACACAAAGAGACCAACCTATTGTACTGTAAGATGAGGGAGAAGGGACCCCTCCAAGATCTGTATCATTTTTATTTTTAAGTCAAAGGAGCTGTGTGAGCGCTTATTTTCGGCACCCTTAGTTGATTTTTTTTGCCATTTTGATTTGTTTTTGTTTGGTTTTGTGCCTCAATATTTTGGAAGATCAGAGTTTTCTGGACTTGGCACTCAGTATATTGCCCAGCCACGTAGTATATTGCCCAGCCACGTAGTATATTGCCCAGCCACGTAGTATACTGCCCAGCCACGAATGAAATTGCCCAGCCACGTAGTATATTGCCAAGTCACATAGTATATTGCCCAGCCAAGTAGTATATTGCCCAGCCACGTAGTATATTGCCCAGCCACGTAGTATATTGCCCAGCCACGTAGTATACTGCCCAGCCACGAATGAAATTGCCCAGCCACGTAGTAAATTGCCCAGTTACATAGTATATTGCCCAGCCACGTAGTATATTGCCCAGTCACGTAGTTTATTGTCCAGCCACGTAGTTTATTGCCCAGCCACATAGTATATTGCCCAGCCACGTAGTATATTGCCCAGCCACGTAGTATATTGCCCAGCCACGTAGTATACAGCACAGAGCCACGTAGTATATTGCCCAGCCACATAATATATTCCCCAGTCACGTAGTAAATTTCCCAGCCACGTAGTATACTGCCCAGCCATGAAGTATATTGCCCAGCCATGAAGTATATTGCCCAGCCACGAAGTATATTGCCCAGTCACGTAATATATTGCCCAGCCACGTAGTATATTGCCCAGTCACGTAGTATATTGCCCAGTCACGTAGTATATTGCCCAGTCCCATAGTATATTGCCCAGCCACGTAGTATATTGCCCAGCCACGTAGTATATTGCACAGCCACGTAGTATACAGCACAGGGCCACGTAGTATATTGCCCAGCCACATAGTATATTCCCCAGTCACGTAGTAAATTTCCCAGCCACGTAGTATACTGCCTAGCCATGAAGTATATTGCCCAGCCATGAAGTATACTGCCCAGCCACGTAGTATATTGCCCAGTCACGTAATATATTGCCCAGCTACGTAGTATATTGCCCAGTCGCGTAGTATATTGCCCAGTCACATAGTATATTGCCCAGCCATGTAGTATATTGCCCAGCCACGTAGTATATTGCCCAGCCACGTAGTATATTGCCCAGCCACGTAGTATATTGCACAGCCACGTAGTATATTGCACAGCCACGTAGTATATTGCCTAGCCACGTAGTATATTGCCCAGTCACGTAGTATATTGCCCAGCCACGTAGTATATTGCCCAGTAACGTAGTATATTGCCCAGCCACATAATATATTGCACAGCAACGGAGTATACAGCACAGAGCCATGTAGTATACAGACTTAAAATAAAAAATAAACATATATTCACCCTCCGTTGAAGTCCTGGCCCTGTGTGCGGTGCACGCGGCAGCTTCCGGTTCCAGGGTTGGTATGGGCGCAGGACCTGTGATGACGTCACAGTCACAAGACCAATTTGCCATATTTGGATATATAGGGTTTTGGGGGGGTGTCTCTCTTTTGTCGGTGTATCCCAGATTGTGTATTCTGTATATTTGGTTTGGTCTCTGTAACCATGTATAATTTTAACAATACTGTCTTTACATCTGTTTTATATATATTTATTGCACATAGAATATCTATCTATCCTTTGCATATATATTGTTATATCGTTAGGTTCATTGTATGTTATACTGCTCCATTTATTCATGGCATGGATAGTTTTTCCTTGTGGCTAGTATTGTATTCTTACACCTTTCTACACATATATATACTATAACACTTAATACCTCCGGATACCTATACTCCCCTTTTTGTATATCTGCATTTGAGTTATGGCATGTCCATTTTTTCTCGTCCTGAGTCTTGCACCCCTATACCGCTTTATTTATATAGTTCTCTCTTGTTTCCCCCCACACTTTTCCGTTTTATTGCCCTTTTCTTTGCCCTCAGTAGAGATGGCGATATTAGACTTACACATTACTGCGCATGCGCCGCTCTGCCGTTGCTCCGTCTGATTCCCAGTGACCGCGCACGTACTTGTTATGAACAGGTAATTTAGAACCACAATGGACCTTGAAGTTCAGAGCACACAAAGTGACCTGACAATTATCAAAAACATAGGACGAGCTCTGAGACGTGGGAACTCTGCTGACCGCAATCCCTAATCCTATCCAACCACACTAGAGGTAGCCGTGGAGCGCTCCTGACCAGACCTATGCGCCTCGAGCACAGCCTGAGAAACTAGCTAGCCCTAAGAAAGAAAAATAAGCCTAGCTTGCCTCAGAGAAATACCCCAAAGGAAAAGGCAGCCCCCCACATATAATGACTGAGTTGAGATGAAAATACAAACGCAGAGATGAAATAGATTTAGCAAAGTGAGGCCCAACTTACTGAACAGACCGAAGATAGGAAAGATTGCTTTGCGGTCAACACAAAACCCTACAAACAACCACGCAGAGGGGGCAAAAAGACCCTCCGCACCGACTAACGGTACGGAGGTGCTCCCTCTGCGTCCCAGAGCTTCCAGCAAGCAAGAAAAACCAATATAGCAAGCTGGACAGAAAAAATAGCAAACAAAAATAACACAAGCAAAACTTAGCTTATGCAGAAAGACAGGCCACAGGAACGATCCAGGAGAAAGCAAGACCAATACTAGAACATTGACTGGAGGCCAGGATCAAAGCACTAGGTGGAGTTAAATAGAGCAGCACCTAATGACTTAACCTCATCACCTGAGGAAGGAAACTCAGAAGCCGCAGTACCACTCTCATCCACCAAAGGAAGCTCATAGACAGAACCAGCCGAAGTACCACTCACGACCACAGGAGGGAGCTTGGCCACAGAATTCACAACACGTACTTCCTGATCACGTGGGGCCCCACGTGCTTCCGGTCGTCGTCTGCCTGGTGTGCTGGGACCGGGCGGAAGTGAGGCAATGCGAGGCTGCACTGTGTCATTTACAGGTCCCTATTTATATTCCCTGTTGCCCCTGTTTGTTCATGCGCCCCTTGAGGAAGGTACCAAACCGAAATGCGCGTCGTGGTGAACAGGTGTCCCTGCGTTATCTACCATCTTCATCAGGTGATGTACACGTTCTAATACTTTAATACTTTTACAGCAATTGTATTTATAATTGGACTTTTGATGAGCTAGTGATACTGGTTGTATTGTTTGTTTATTGGTGGTTGCCACCGCTACTACATGTTGCACGTTGCACTTTATAGTTCACCTGTATGAGTTTACTTGTATTTAGGGATTACCTTACCTTGGACTTAGCATGATGCCGGTGACATCCTTTGTCATCTTTTAGCTCTGCTGTGCACTGTTTGTCCGGTTTTTATCTTGTTTAATATAAATAAAGTGTTATTTGATTTTGGATTCTATGACTGCGTGGTGCCTCTTTTTCTACCCATACAAGTCTATGTGAAACATTGCTCTGTACTCAGCTATCACCAGAGTGCAGTGCGATTTCCCCCAACACCGGCAACAGAGGAGATGGAGAAATTACTATTTTTTGTCTCCTCTGCAGCTGTGATCTGATCCCGTCATGCGAGATGACTGGAGCACATTAGCATGACACTCAGCTCATGCTCACAGCAGAGCAGGAGCAGAGGGTCATTAGTATATTGCCCTTGCATTTCATTGCATGAAATTAGTATTTGATCATCTACCATCCTGCAAAAATTCTGTCTCTCACAGACCTGTTAGTTTATCTTTAGAAGCCTCCCTATTCTGCACTCATTACCTATATTAACTGCACTTCTTTGAACTCGTTACCTGTACAAAAGACACCTGTCTGTCCACACAATCATACTCCAACCTCTCCACCATTGCCAAGACCAAAGAGATGTCTAAGGACACCAGGGACAAAATGGTAGACCTGCATAAGGCTGGGATGGGCTACAAGACAATAGGCAAGCAGCTTGGTGAGAAGGCAAAAACTGTTGGCTCAATTATTTTAAAATGGAACAAACACAAGATGACTGTCAATTTTCCTAGGTCTGGGGCTCCATGCAACATCTCGCCTCGTGGGGTAAGTATGATTCTGAGAAAGGTCAGGAACAATGTAGAAGGACCTGGTCAATGACCTGAAGAGAGCTGGAGCCATAGTCTCAACCATTACGGTTAGTAACACACTACACTGTTGTTACTCCCAATGGTGGCACAAGTGGATTTGTGGACCCACTGTGCCACAGAACCGGGCCTGCCCATTAAGGGGCATAGCTAAGCAGCTACCTGGTGGTCATTGGAGCACCTGATGGTGGAGACAGACTGGGATGCAGTTAGTTGCCAGGTACCACTCCTGGGCAGATCCCTGTATCTAGCTGCTAGGACTAGGGCTGTGTTCAGACACACCAGTCTAGGATACTGGGTCAGGGACTGGCCACACAAACCGGGGGACAATGTTCAGACACTGGCCTTTGTTTCTGATAGCAACGTAGTAGGTGAGTACACTGAGAAATTCAATATATTTAATGGGAACCTGTCAGGAGGCTGCCCTCCAACCCAGCAGCATTCACTTATTTATCAGTAAATTCCTTGCCTAACCATCCCTGTACAATGTCTGTCTTTCTGGTCAAATGAGGTTTTCAAAAAGCAATTATTATGTCCCTGTTTTCTATGCTATTGAGGGCTTTGACTAGTCCTCAGAGGCTGCACAGACATCTGTCTGGGATGATTTAGTGAATCCTCCTTTGAGCAGGAGGTTGGACCAGATGACCCAGGAGGTCCCTTCCAACTCTACCATTCTATGATAGTCAATGGGACGTTAGTTGCGCCAGACTACTCAGCCCTATTTCCATGTTATATCCCTGTTGGCGTGATAACATAACACGAGCTGTTTCATCGTCGCTTATGCAAATCTCGCGTATGCGCGCCGCTCATTCTGGCAGCGTTACTGCATCTCTAAAGTCGAGTATACGCTTCCAGACTTCAGAGGTGCACACTGCAAAGGACCGGAAGCCATCTTCTAAACTTCCGGAAATCTGCAGTGCACGCCTCTGAATCTGGGAAGCATAAATCCAGCTTTAGAGGTGCACTGCGCATGACCAGAAGTTCAGAAGATGGCTTCTGGTCATGTGCAGTGCATTCCTCTGAAGCCGGGAAGCATACACCCAGCTTCAGAGACGAAGTGACTCTGCCGAAATGGGTGGCACACATGCGCTAGATTTGGATAAGCGGCAATGACGCAACTTGTGCAAATTATGTCATCACACTCTCAGGGCTGTGATAACATAGAAAGAGGGCTGACTAGTCTGGCTAAACGAATGTACATCGATTAGTCAAAGCCCTCATTAGCATAGAAAATGGGGGCAATATAAATGCTTTTTTTAAAATCTCATTTGACCAGTGTTGTAGCTGTTTTTGTTCTGACTCAAAGTCAGATACAGTATGTCAGATCACCAGTGAGACCAAATTAAGAGATAAGGCCCTGAAATAATGAGCGCTCGGAGAAAAGGATGCACACTTGTTGCAAGCAAGTCAATTTTATTCACACAAGAATGATGTCTCTTATACCATTTACAGCAATATAACTCATGTAGCCCCCCGTTACCCTTTTACCCAGGCCATGATAACTTTATTTACCATGTACCCAAAACATGTCTTTGCAGAACCTTAAAAACATTGCATATGAGATAAGAAGTATAAGGGCTCATACTCACTTGCGAGAAACTCGGATGAGTCTCGCACGGCAATACCCGGCACTCAGGAGCGGAGCGTGCGGCCGCATAGCAATACATGCAGCCGCACGCTCCGCTCCTGAGTGAAGGGTGCAGGGCCGGGTATTGCTATACGAGACTCACCCGAGTTGCTCGCAAGTGAGTATGAGCCCTAAGGGTATGTTTCCACATCCCGTATATGCAGCGCTTATGACGCAGCTCCATCCAAAGCGCTGCTGGCTTTTGTACATGTGATTGCGCATGTGTTGAACACATGCGGAATCACAGCATTCTATAGATAGACTGTGTAATTTATCTTGCGGAGACTGAGCATCTCCGCAAGAAAAATTGACATGCTGCGGTCTATAAAGACGCGCCGCATATGCGTATACGCAGGTCTGCCACCTGCGTCTTTGAACGCATAGTGGAGATGGGATTTCATAAAATTCCCTCCACTATGCTGTAACATCCGGCCAATGCGGATTGGATGCTGCATCTGTACGCAGTATCCAGTCCGCAGCATTTCCTGACCTTGGAAACATACCGTAAGGGTATGTTTCCATGGTCAAGAGTGGCTCAGTATTTGCTCAGGATTTGACGTAGGTAAAATCTGCACCAAATCTGCATCTAAGGTTACTGGCAGGTCACCTGCAAATTTGGTGCGTTTTTTACATACGTTTATGATGCGTTTTTTCATTGCATGCATTTTTAATTCGTTTTTTTCATTGCATGCGTTCCTTTTGTCATTTGAAACAAAGCTAATTGAAAGTTGGCTTCTGGGAAGGAAAAAAAGTGATTTCCTAGTTGTAGATATATTGGGATATGTTCCCAGTGACCGCTGCGGGTTGAACGCTGCGTACATCTGCAGCGTCCAACCCGCAGCATCCAGCTGTTACAGCATAGTGGATGGGATTTCAAGAAATCCCATTCTCACTATGTGTGCACCAATGCCCGTGGCTCACCCGCAGAAATGAACATGTGTCGCATCTTTCCAGACAGCAGCATGTCAATTTATGTAGTGGAGATGCTCCGTCTCCACTGCGTAAATTACCCATACACTTTCAATAGATGCGGTAACACCACATTATCTTCCTAGTCACATGCATATTAAGGCTATGTGCACACGATGCGGAATTTGCTGCGGATCCGCAGAGTTTCCGCAGCTGCGGGTCCGCAGCAGTTTCCCACGCGTTTACAGTACAATGTAAATGTATGGGAAACCAAAAACGCAGTGCACATGCTAAGGGAAAAAATGCGCGGAAACGCCGCGGTTTACATTCCGCAGCATGTCACTTCTTTATGCGGATTCCGCTGCAGATTTACAACTGCCCTTATGGAAATCCGCAGTTGTAAATCCGCAGGGGAAACCGCGATAAATCCGCGGTAAATCCGCGGTAATTCCGTGATAAATCCGCAGCGGTTTTCCACTGCGGATTTATCTAATCTGCTGGAATCCGCTGCGGAACAATAGCCTTAGTGCGGTAACACAGCTTACTGCACATATGTACTAATTTACATAACAGTGACTCTTGTGACACAGCTGGACGTACATGACACAGAAAGTAGAGGAAAGCACCTTTTTAATAAGTAAATAATAATTTAAAAAAAAAATAGCATGGGTCCCCCTATATATGTTAACAAGCCAGAGTAAAGCAGACTACTTGGACTGGTATTTCAGGCTGGTAAGGATCCAATATCCATGAACCTTTTCAGCCTGATAATACCAGGCCGCAGCAGTCTGCTTACCTTGGATGGTTAGAAAAAAATAGTGGGATCCCCTCCAAAAAAAAACGGTATGGGGTCACCCTATTTTTGTTAACCAGCCAAGGAAAAAGCAGACAGCTGCAGCCTTGTATTTCAGGCTGGTAAGTATCCAATATCCATGAACCTTACCAGCCTGATAACACCAGGCTGCAGCAGTCTGCTTACCTTGGATTGTTAGCAAAAATAGTGGGATCCCCTCCAAAAAACACATTGTGGGGTCCCCCTATTTTTGTTGGCCAGCCAAGGAAAAAGCAGACAGCTGCGGCCTGGTATCCTCAGACTGGCAAGGCCCATGGATTTTGGCCCTCACCAGCCTAATTAGTGCCAATTGTGGCACTATCACAGGCTCTTCACACTTGCCCTGTAGAGGTGGCAAGTGGGGTAATATTTGTGGCGTTGATGTCACCTTTGTGTTGTCCTGTGACATCAAGCCAACTGTTTATTAATAGAGAAGCGTTTATAAGACACCTATCCATTACTAATCCTATATTTATATGGTAAATAAAGTCTCGGACAGAAAAAAGTCCTTTAATAATCTTAATTAACCATACTTACTGCATCGCTTAATCCCCAATGCCCTCGATCTCCTGCAAAAAAAAAAAAACAACACAAATGCTCCCTGTCCGACGTAGTCCAATTACCGAGTGTCCCACAACGAGTCCAGCTCTGCTACATCTGAATGCCTTTGGCTGAAAAGTGGCAATATGCCACCATCCAGCCTGACATTCAGACACAGCGGAGCTTGTAGATGACCATCAGAGAAAACTCGGTCTCTGACAGTCACCTGCACTGCAGTTCTCACGATCAGCTTACCTTGAGAACTTTGCTAGTGACTGGAAATAACCTCAGCGGTCACGTGCAAGGTAAGACATTGTTTAAATTAATACACGTGCATAGTAAGCAGTGTTTACGCACTTACTACGCATGTGACTATAAAGATGATGCGGTTTTACCGTGTCTAATGATAGTCTATGGGAAATTTATGTTGCACAGACTGAGTGTCATCATGGGCCTTTCCAGTAAGAATGTCCTCCATCATGGGCCATACCTGTAATAATGTCCCCCATCCTGAACCCATTCCAGTAATAATGTCCTCCATCCTCTTCCTGTAATAATGTCCTCATCATGTATTGCAGTGCAGGGAAACAACAGGTTTTTGCGCTCCAATACATTTCAGCTGAATTTGCGTCTTCATACGCACATGCAGCTGAAATGTACTCTGTCATCGGCAGGCCCACCTCCCACACAGGTGCGGCCGCGATCACATGTAGGAGCTGCTCTATTTGCCAGCCTGAATATGTTGAGCTGGATTGTGCAAAATTACATAAATGCCAAGACTCAATATTTCCTAGAAAAACATTGCCCAAAGTCACAGTAAATCAACTGGCTTGCATTTTTCTTATATTAATAATCTTTACTTTTATATAGCGCTATTCCGCAGTGCTTTACATTTTGCAGACATTATCATCGCTGTCCCCGATGGGGCTCACAATCTAAATTCCATATCAGGATGTCTTTTGTAATGTGTGAGGAAATCTGGAGTGCCCGGAGGAAACCCTCGCAAAAACAGGGTTAACATACAAACTCCTTGCAGATGTTGTCCTTGGTGAGATTTGAACCCAGAACCCCAGCGCTGCACTGCTAACCACTGAACCACCGTGCTGCTTTGCACTCTAGTGTCACATCGTCTTCAGGTAAGTGACGCACACACATCAAACCATCCACATGATGAAAATAAAAACATGATGAAAATAAAAATATGATTCATTAAACCAAGCTATCTTCTTTCATTGTAATAATGTCCAGTTCTTATGCTCATTGTAGGTGCTTTTAGTGGTGTACTTAGGCCAGCATAGTCACTCTGATCGATCTGCTCCTACACTAACTAGAGTTGGGGGATTTACTCAAGTAGAATTGAACTGTGCTCACATTTTACAAAAATCTTTATACTCCAGGAAGCCAATTTTTTGTAATTCACTCCTCGCAAATTCAACAAAATGATCTGATGTCTAGTTACCATTTTGCTGAACTATAGAAGACCGGCAAGAGGTTAAAAAACAAAACAAAAACAACTTATACTTAATTCACCGCTGAACTTTCCAGCCACCTCTGCTACTTGCTCTCCAATATAGGTCTTCATCATCTTTTCTTACTGCCTCAGGCTGCATCTTTATGCTAAACTGGAACTTCTGGCTGCAACTAAGCCGAGGAAATCACAGGTGGACAGTCACAGCCAGAAATCTTAGCCTAGACTGCACAAAAAGGCCTGTGACATCGCTGCACAGGGCTTTGTAAAGTCATGGCAACTGTTATGAAGGCAATCTAGTAACACAGTGTGCCAGCAGTCAGAGCACATGCAGTGATCTGACAATAACCCAAAAACAATAGAACGAGCTCTGAGACGTGGAATCTCTGTAGACCGCAATACCTGAACCTATCCTAAACACAACTAAAGGCAGCTGTGGATTGCGCCTGACACTACCTATGCAACTCAGCACAGCCTGAGGAACTGACTAGCCTGAAGATAGAAATACAAGCCTGACTTGCCTCAGAGAAATACCCCAAAGGAAAAGGCAGCCCCCCACATATGACTGTTAGCAAGATGAAAAGACAAAACGTAGGGATGAAATAGATTCAGCAAAGTGAGGCCCGATATTCTAGATAGAGCGAGGATAGCAAAGAGAACTTTGCAGTCTACAAAAAACCCTAAAGCAAAAAACCACGCAAAGGGGGCAAAAAGACCCACCGTGCCGAACTAACGGCACGGCGGTACACCCTTTGCGTCTCAGAGCTTCCAGCAAAACGAATAGACAAGCTGGACAGAAAAAATAGCAACAAAAGCAAAGCAGCACTTATCTAAGCAGAGCAGCAGGCCACAGGAAAGATCCAGAAGCTCAGATCCAACACTGGAACATTGACAAGGAGCAAGGAAGACAGAATCAGGTGGGGTTAAATAACAAAGCAACCAACGAGCTCACCAGAACACCTGAGGGAGGAAGCTCAGAAGCTGCAGTACCACTCGTGACCACAGGAGTGAACTCAGCCACAGAACTCACAACAGTACCCCCCCCTTGAGGAGGGGTCACCGAACCCTCACCAGAGCCCCCAGGCCGACCAGGATGAGCCACATGAAAGGCACGAACAAGATCTGGAGCATGGACATCAGAGGCAAAAACCCAGGAATTATCTTCCTGAGCATAACCCTTCCATTTAACCAGATACTGGAGTTTCCGTCTAGAAACACGAGAATCCAAAATTTTCTCCACAATATACTCCAATTCCCCCTCCACCAAAACCGGGGCAGGAGGCTCAACAGATGGAACCATAGGTGCCACGTATCTCCGCAACAACGACCTATGGAATACATTATGTATGGAAAAGGAGTCTGGGAGGGTCAGACGAAAAGATACAGGATTGAGAATCTCAGAAATCATATACGGACCAATAAAACGAGGTTTAAATTTAGGAGAGGAAACCTTCATAGGAATATGACGAGAAGATAACCAAACCAGATCCCCAACACGAAGTCGGGGACCCACACGGCGTCTGCGATTAGCGAAAAGTTGAGCCTTCTCCTGGGACAAGGTCAAATTGTCCACTACCTGAGTCCAGATCTGCTGCAACCTGTCCACCACAGAATCCACACCAGGACAGTCCGAAGACTCAACCTGTCCTGAAGAGAAACGAGGATGGAACCCAGAATTGCAGAAAAATGGAGAGACCAAGGTAGCCGAGCTGGCCCGATTATTAAGGGCGAACTCAGCCAACGGCAAAAAGGACACCCAATCATCCTGGTCTGCAGAAACAAAACATCTCAGATATGTTTCCAAGGTCTGATTGGTTCGTTCGGTCTGGCCATTAGTCTGAGGATGGAAAGCCGAGGAAAAAGATAGGTCAATGCCGATCCTACCACAAAAGGCTCGCCAAAACCTTGAAACAAACTGGGAACCTCTGTCAGAAACAATATTCTCAGGAATGCCATGCAAACGAACCACATGCTGGAAGAACAAAGGCACCAAATCAGAGGAGGAAGGCAATTTAACCAAGGGCACCAGATGGACCATTTTAGAAAAGCGATCACAGACCACCCAAATGACTGACCTCTTTTGAGAAACGGGAAGGTCAGAAATGAAATCCATCGAAATATGTGTCCAAGGCCTCTTTGGGACCGGCAAGGGCAAAAGCAACCCACTGGCACGTGAACAGCAGGGCTTAGCCCTAGCACAAATCCCACAGGACTGCACAAAAGTACGTACATCCCGTGACAGAGATGGCCACCAGAAGGATCTAGCCACTAACTCTCTGGTACCAAAGATTCCAGGATGACCAGCCAACACCGAACAATGAAGTTCAGAGATAACTTTACTAGTCCACCTATCAGGGACGAACAATTTCTCCGCCGGACAACGATCAGGTTTATTCGCCTGAAATTTTTGCAACACTCGCCGCAAATCATGGGAGATGGCAGACACAATGACTCCTTCCTTGAGGATACTCGCCGGCTCAGATGAACCCGGAGAGTCGGGCACAAAACTCCTAGACAGAGCATCCGCCTTCACATTTTTAGAGCCCGGAAGGTACGAAATCACAAAATCGAAGCGGGCAAAAAATAACGACCAACGGGCCTGTCTAGGATTCAAGCGCTTGGCAGACTCGAGATAAGTAAGGTTCTTATGATCAGTCAATACCACCACGCGATGCTTAGCTCCTTCAAGCCAATGACGCCACTCCTCGAATGCCCACTTCATGGCCAGCAACTCTCGGTTGCCCACATCATAATTACGCTCAGCAGCCGAAAACTTCCTGGAAAAGAAAGCACATGGTTTCAACACTGAGCAACCAGAACCTCTCTGTGACAAAACCGCCCCTGCTCCAATCTCAGAAGCATCAACCTCGACCTGGAACGGAAGAGAAACATCTGGTTGACACAACACAGGGGCAGAACAAAAACGACGCTTCAACTCCTGAAAAGCTTCCACAGCAGCAGAAGACCAATTAACCAAATCAGCACCCTTCTTGGTCAAATCGGTCAATGGTTTGGCAATGCTAGAAAAATTACAGATGAAGTGACGATAAAAATTAGCAAAGCCCAGGAATTTTTGCAGACTTTTCAGAGATGTCGGCTGAGTCCAATCCTGGATGGCTCGGACCTTAACCGGATCCATCTCGATAGTAGAAGGGGAAAAGATGAACCCCAAAAATGAAACTTTCTGCACACCGAAGAGACACTTTGATCCCTTCAGAAACAAAGAATTAGCACGCAGGACCTGAAAAACCATTCTGACCTGCTTCACATGAGACTCCCAATCATCTGAGAAGATCAAAATGTCATCCAAGTAAACAATCAGGAATTTATCCAGATACTCACAGAAGATGTCATGCATAAAGGACTGAAACACAGATGGAGCATTGGCAAGTCCGAACGGCATCACTAGATACTCAAAATGACCCTCGGGCGTATTAAATGCAGTTTTCCATTCATCTCCTTGCCTGATTCTCACCAGATTATACGCACCACGAAGATCTATCTTAGTGAACCAACTAGCCCCCTTAATCTGAGCAAACAAGTCAGATAACAATGGCAAGGGATACTGAAATTTAACAGTGATCTTATTAAGAAGGCGGTAATCAATACACGGTCTCAGCGAACCATCCTTCTTGGCTACAAAAAAGAACCCTGCTCCCAGTGGTGATGACGATGGGCGAATATGTCCCTTCTCCAGGGATTCCTTCACATAACTGCGCATAGCGGCGTGTTCAGGCACGGATAAATTAAATAATCGACCTATAGGGAATTTACTACCAGGAATCAAATTGATGGCACAATCACAATCCCTATGCGGAGGTAGGGCATCGGACTTGGGCACTTCAAATACCTCCTGATAATCAGACAAGAACTCTGGGACCTCAGAAGGAGTGGATGACGAAATAGACAAAAATGGAACATCACCATGTACCCCCTGACAACCCCAGCTGGATACCGACATAGAGTTCCAATCCAATACTGGATTATGGGTTTGCAGCCATGGCAACCCCAACACTACCACATCATGCAGATTATGTAGCACCAGAAAGCGAATAACTTCCTGATGTGCAGGAGCCATGCACATGGTCAGCTGGGTCCAGTACTGAGGTTTATTCTTGGCCAAAGGTGTAGCATCAATTCCTCTCAACGGAATAGGACACCGCAAAGGCTCCAAGAAAAACCCACAACGTTTAGCATAATCCAAATCCATCAGATTCAGGGCAGCGCCTGAATCCACAAACGCCATGACAGAATACGATGACAAAGAGCATATTATTATTATTATTTATTGTTATAGCGCCATTTATTCCATGGCGCTTTACATGTGAGGAGGGGTATACATAATGAAAACAAGTACAATAATCTTAAACAATACAAGTCATAACTGGTACAGGAGGAATGAGGACCCTGCCCGCGAGGGCTCACAATCTACAATATCAAGGTAATGGACAGAAGGAATTTGGATTGTACAGTACCAATGACGGCAGACCTATCGATCCGCTTAGTGCGCTTAGGACAACCAGAAATAGCATGAGTGGAATCACCACAGTAGAAACACAGCCCATTCAGACGTCTGTGTTCTTGCCGTTCAACTCTGGTCATAGTCCTATCGCACTGCATAGGCTCAGGTTTAATCTCAGACAATACCGCCAAAGGGTGCACAGATTTACGCTCGCGCAAGCGTCGACCGATCTGAATGGCCAAAGACAGACTCATTCAAACCAGCAGGCATAGGAAAACCCACCATGACATCCTTAAGAGCCTCAGAGAGACCCTTTCTGAACAAAGCTGCCAGCGCAGATTCATTCCACAGAGTGAGTACTGACCACTTCCTAAATTTCTGACAATATACTTCTATATCATCCTGACCCTGGCACAAAGCCAGCAAATTTTTCTCAGCCTGATCCACTGAATTAGGCTCATCGTACAGTAATCCGAGCGCCAGGAAAAACGCATTGACATCACTCAATGCAGGGTCTCCTGGCGCAAGAGAAAATGCCCAGTCCTGAGGGTCGCCGCGCAAAAAAGAAATAATAATCAAAACCTGTTGTACAGGATTACCAGAAGAATGAGGTTTCAAGGCCAGAAATAGCTTACAATTATTTTTGAAATTAAGAAACTTAGTTCTATCACCAAAAAACAAATCAGGAATAGGAATTCTTGGTTCTAACATAGATTTCTGATCAATAGTATCTTGAATCCTTTGTACATTTGTAATGAGATTATCCATTGAAGAGCACAGACCCTGAATATCCATGTCCACACCTGTGTCCTGAAACACCCAAATGTCTAGGGGAAAAAAAAGACTGAACACAGAGCTGAGAAAAAAAAATGATGTCAGAACTTCTTTTTTCCCTCTATTGAGAATCATTAGTGTGGCTCCTTGTACTGTTATGAAGGCAATCTAGTAACACAGTGTGCCAGCAGTCAGAGGCAGAGCACATGCAGTGATCTGACAATAACCCAAAAACAATAGAACGAGCTCTGAGACGTGGAATCTCTGTAGACCGCAATACCTGAACCTATCCTAAACACAACTAAAGGCAGCTGTGGATTGCGCCTGACACTACCTATGCAACTCGGCACAGCCTGAGGAACTGACTAGCCTGAAGATAGAAATACAAGCCTGACTTGCCTCAGAGAAATACCCCAAAGGAAAAGGCAGCCCCCCACATATAATGACTGTTAGCAAGATGAAAAGACAAAACATAGGGATGAAATAGATTCAGAAAAGTGAGGCCCGATATTCTAGATAGAGCGAGGATAGCAAAGAGAACTTTGCAGTCTACAAAAAACCCTAAAGCAAAAAACCACGCAAAGGGGGCAAAAAGACCCACCGTGCCGAACTAACGGCACGGCGGTACACCCTTTGCGTCTCAGAGCTTCCAGCAAAACGAATAGACAAGCTGGACAGAAAAAATAGCAACAAAAGCAAAGCAGCACTTATCTAAGCAGAGCAGCAGGCCACAGGAAAGATCCAGAAGCTCAGATCCAACACTGGAACATTGACAAGGAGCAAGGAAGACAGAATCAGGTGGGGTTAAATAACAAAGCAGCCAACGAGCTCACCAGAACACCTGAGGGAGGAAGCTCAGAAGCTGCAGTACCACTCGAGACCACAGGAGTGAACTCAGCCACAGAACTCACAACAGGCAACATCATGATGACACGATGAGTGATGTGACTTTACATTGTGCACTGTAAGGCTGTGAATTCTGGGCGTGAATAGGCCCAAGATGTCTCAGGCCTAGTCATGGACGGAAGTCCTAGCTTAGCATGAAGATGCAGCAAGCTGCGACAGTTGGCAGAGAATCCAAGGACTGTATGCAGATGCAGGGATGTCTCATGCCTAGTGTGAAAATGCCTAGGGTTTCAGGCCACAGTGAAGTTAAGAAAAGACACCAAAGAGATTGTACATGAACAGTGAGCAGTGGAAGTGATATGAGTATTAGTTGTATTAACAATTGAAGCCCTGACTGCTGCCACTTTTGGATCAGGGCGATGTCGGCAGTATGATCAAGTCAGCGGATCATGCTGCTGACATCACTTCTGTGCCACAGAGGATGTGTTCAGCAGCAAGGTGGTGGAATATGTGAGATGACAGTATGGGCAAGAGGGAAGAGGGTAGATATGTGAGGAGGCAGTATGGGCAAGAGAGGGAGGGTTGAATATATGAGAAGACAGTATGGGCAGGAGGACTGGGAATGTGTGAAGAGGCAGTAAGGACATAGGGACTGGGGGGGCTGGGAATGTGTGAAGAGACAGTAAGGGCGTGTGAGTCAGGGAATGTGTGAGGAGACAGTATGCGCAGGAGGCGTTAAAATGTGTGATGAGACAGTACAGATGGGGGGCTAATTTCTCAGATGAACTGTCTCCACACTATGGGCAGAGAGAGAATGTGTGATGAGACAGGATGGGCATCTGGAATGCGAGGAGACAATATAGAAGAAGGGATAGTATATGGTAGAAAAGTGTTCAGGGGTACAGTATAGAGACTGTGTAGTGTATAGAGGGATCAGCATAGATGAAAGTGTGCAAATATGCAGGGGGGTTTAAGGAGAGGGCACAGTCATGAGACAGGGCAGTATAGGGAGGGCACAAGTTTAAAAAAAAATGGAAAAGAAAATTGAGTTATTATGAGCCAGTGGCAAGGGTAGCTGTATTAACCAGGTTTTCCTCTACAAAGATATTGATTCATATCCTTAATTTCACTAGAAGCTAATCTGCATTACCCAGAAGTAGCCATGAAACAATGTGAAGGAGTGGTGGTATTCCACTCCATACAACTACGCTGCTGTAGATGATAACTAGTGATGATGAGCGAGTGTGCTCGTTACTCGAGTTTTCTGAACATGCTCGGGTGTTCTCCGAGTATCTTGGGCGTGCTCGTAGATTATGTTTATGTCCCCGCAGCTGCATGATTTGTTTGATAACCTGAACACATGAAGGGATTGCCTGTTTGTTAGGGAATCCCCACATGTATTCAGCTGCAGGGACACAAACATAATCTACGAGCATGCCCAAAATACTTGGAGATCACCCGAGCGTGCTCGGAAAACTCGAGTAACTAGCACACTCGCTCATCACTAATGATAACGGCTCATTGGTGGGCTTACTGGGTGTAAATCTCCCACTCACCGTATGTTGATGACCTAGTAAGTTTTTCATTCCCAGTATTACATAGCTCACAGACTACTGTACATTATACCCCATTGAAGTAAAAAAAATAAATAAATATCCAGATAAAGACATGTTAAGTGTGAATTTCAAGAGGCAGATGATGTGCAACTCTTCTGGGACTGTATCCAAGTGAAAGTTTTGTTGGCTGAAGTGATTAATATGATTAATTGTCTATATGGGACCAACATACAAGTGGACCCTCTACTTGTATTTTAGGATTAAGTCCACATTTAGGGTACTATTAGGAAATAAGAATGAAGTTGGATAAATTGATTGTTTTTGTTAAAAAAATATATATAGATTTTGAAAAAGTTGCATCTTGCCTGCAATAGCAAAGTGGACAAAATAAGTCAACCATTGTATAATATTAGAAATGCAAATATAACTGCAGAAAGGGAGATTGAAAATGTATAGCCAAATGTGTGGCTCAAATAATGGGGAAAAGTTAAGATACTATGCATAGTATCACAAAATTCCAGACAACAATTTTTTTCTGCTGTACAGTTATTTTACATTACTTAATAATTAAAGTAATTCACAGTATAAAAGTTACTGTACATGCTCGTGTCTGAACCTGCTTGATTGCAACATGAATATGCGCAAGCTGTTCCGGTAATTCACATAGATAGTTTCATTTCTTTGTGAGCACTGTGGCATGGGAGGAGGCGTATGGATTACAAAAAAGAAAGAGGAAATATTTAGTGGACACACATGAGAAATGGAAGCGTGGTGAAGGTCTAACATCCAAAACAATTGAAAAGCAGGAAAAGTTTTGCCCATCCCTTGTGAGAATAGAACATAACAAATGTTGGAGGTTATTGTTGTTATTGTTCTTGCTTTTGTTATTGCTGTTGTCTTCGAACAGCAAAAATTAAGCCATGTAAAATATCAATCCATTGATGACAGATGGGAAAATGGACAACGCCAAGGAATACTGGTTTCAGAAAAGAAAGTGTATGGTAAAACTCGTAAAGAAGAAAAAATGAAAATGGCAAACTTTGTCAATGGAGACGTCACAAGAAGAAAAGGGAAAATTGCGAATTCCAGAACTCCTAGCAGACTGAAGGATGTAGTTGTTGAATTAAGATTGAGGAAAAATGACATTTCAATTGCAGCAGATAAAGTGAATAAGGTTGTAGGCGCAATAATAGAATCTGGAAAACACAGCAAAGGATCTATTTTTGAGAAAATAAAGAAAATATCCACTGGAAGCTACTATGAACGAGTCAAGGTAAGACACATATGTTAATTAATATCTGACTTGGGAAATTATATGAATCTAGTTTGCAGTGGGTTGGTAGAAGTTTATCTTTCAGATATAATTTTTCAATAGCTAGGTAAACTAAACTTGCTAGGTAGTGATCTTAATAAACAATATTTTTTCCAGTTTCTTGGTATAAAAGTCAATACACATGATGCGCATTTGCTGAGGAATTTGTTGCAGAATGCTCCGAGACAATCCTACTCCTGTGGAACAATCTCATTTAAATGAATAGAGCTGATTTTCAGCCAACACAACAGTTATTTTTGTGACCAAATATGGGAATGCACACTTAGGCTATGTGCACACGATGCGGAAAACGCAGCTGCGGGTCCGCAGCAGTTTCCCATGAGTTTACATTACAATGTAAACCTATGGGAAACAAAAAACGCTGTGCACATGCTGCGGAAAAAAAACGCGTGGAAACGAGCGGGTTACAATCCACAGCATGTCACTTCTTTCTGCGGATTGCGCAGCGGTTTTAAAGCTGCTCCTATAGAAAACCGCAGTTGTAAAACCGCGGTAAATCCACGATAAATCTACAGCAAAAACGCAGCGTTGTTACCCTGCAGATTTATCAAATCCGCTGCGGAAAAATTCGCAGTGGACCATTCTACGTGTGCACATAGCCTAAGGGTATGTTCTTATTTTGCATATTTCATGTGGATTTTCCACAATGGAAAAAATTAAGCCAAACGGTCAATACAACTGTGGATATAGTTGCAGAAATAACAGTGGATTTTCTGCACATATCCTGCATTTCATTGCAAAAGGTGAAATGGGCAGCAAAAATGTGATGTAGACTTCAAGTCCGCAGTCCAGGTAATTTTATATTAAAGATTTTCTCACCTGTTCTTCAAATCAGAATGTCAGGATGAATTGAGAAGTCTTGACAACTAGGGTTAACACTGTAAATACTGAGTCTTTGCATAAACGTGATGTATTTGTCAATAAAAGTGTAAAAACGTATGAAATGCTTATAATTATACTAGATGGTGGCCCGATTCTAACGCATCAGGTATTCAAGAATATGTATGACAGAACTTGTTCAGTAAGCGTAGACGTAGCATATAATAGCCGATGTAGCATATAGCACAGCCCATGTAGCATATAGCACAGCCACGGAGCATATAACACAGCCCACATAGTATATAGCACAGCCCACTTAGTATATAGCAGTGTGGGCACCATACCCCTGTTAAAAAATTATTTAAATAAAAAATAGCTATATACTCACCTTCCGGCGGCCCCTGGATCCAGCCCAGGAGTTAGCGATGCTCTCGCCAGGTCCGTTCCCAGTGATGCATTGCGGCAATAACCCATGATGATGAAGCGGTCTAGCGTGATCCTACGTCATCTGGGGTCATTTCGCAAAGCATACTGGGAACGGAGCTGTCGAGAGCATCGCGAGGACGGGGAAGGCTGATATTGGCGCGGGATTTAAACACCGCTGCCGCCTACATCACACTGTGGCTGCGCCTGTCACTGATTGGTCGTGAGCGGCTGGCGCGACCAATCAGCGACATGGGTTTTCCGTTACAGATAAACAGACAAACAGACGGAAATGGACCTTAGACGATTATTAATATAGATGACCAAAGAAACATCTGAAAAAAAGATCTAAAAACAATGAAGCAGTAAACTTTGTTAAAACCAACATTTGTGTCAGTTTCAAATCTTTTGACCATGAATGTAAACTCTGTCTGCATCTTATTTGTTGTTGCACCAAAGATATATACCGTGTTCCAAATTGTTATTCAAATGCTATTTTTCCTAATTAGTCAATGCAAAGGAGTTAGTATAGTCCCAATGATAATATTAAAATAAAAGTAACTCAAAATGCACTGTTCCAAATTATTATGCGCAACAGAGTTACCCAACATTTTACAGGTTGTAAAGAACTGAAAATGGTCGTTTGTTGGATTTGCAGCCTTAAGGGGATACATTTACTAAAATCAAAAGCTTTTTCCATCAAAAACATCTTAATAGGTCAAGTTACAAGTTAACATAGGAACCTTTCTTGGCTATCACCTTCACAATTCTTGCATCCATTGAACTTGTAAGTTTTTGTATAGTTTCTGCTTTAATTTATTTGCAGGATGTCAGAATAGCCCTCCCAGAACTCCTCTTTTGATGTGAACTGTCTCCCACCCTCAATGATCTTTTGTTTGAGGAAATGTTGGTTGAAACATCATGAAATTCTCTCCTTTTATGCCAATAGCAGCCAAAGATGGACAAGTATTCTATGCAGCATGAGATAGTATCATAGTAACATAGTTATTAAGGTTGACTTTAAGTCCATCTAGTTCAACCCATAGCCTAACCTAACATGCCCTAACATGTTGATCCAGAGGAAGGCAAAAAGAAACCCATGTGGCAAGGAGAAAGCTCCACATTGGGGAAAAAAATTCCTTCCCGACTCCACATACGGCAATCAGACTAGTTCCCTGGATCAACGCCCTATCAAGGAATTTAGTATATATAACCTGTAACATTATACTTTTCAAGAAAGGCATCCAGTCCCCTCTTAAATTTAAGTAATGAATCACTAATTACAACATCATATGGCAGAGAGTTCCATAGTCTCACTACTCTTACAGTAAAGAATCCGCATCTGTTATTATGCTTAAACCTTCTTTCCTCCAGATGTAGAGGATGCCCCCTTGTCTGTTGTGAATTCTGTGGCCAAGCTCCCTCCTGTGGTCGTGCGTGGTACTTCGGCTGGTTCTGTCTATGAGCTTCCTTTGGTGGATGAGAGTGGTACTGCGGCTTCTGAGTTTCCTTCCTCAGGTGATGAGGTTAAGTCGTTAGGTGCTGCTCTATTTAACTCCACCTAGTGCTTTGATCCTGGCCTCCAGTCAATGTTCTAGTATTCGTCTTGCTTTCTCCTGGATCGTTCCTGTGGCCTGTCTTCCTGCATAAGCTAAGTTTTGCTTGTGTTATTTTTGTTTGCTATTTTTTCTGTCCAGCTTGCTATATTGGTTTTTCTTGCTTGCTGGAAGCTCTGGGACGCAGAGGGAGCACCTCCGTACCGTTAGTCGGTGCGGAGGGTCTTTTTGCCCCCTCTGCGTGGTTGTTTGTAGGGTTTTGTGTTGACCACAAAGCAATCTTTCCTATCTTCGGTCTGTTCAGTAAGTTGGGCCTCACTTTGCTAAATCTATTTCATCTCTGCATTTGTATTTTCATCTCAACTCACAGTCATTATATGTTGGGGGCTGCCTTTTCCTTTGGGGTATTTCTCTGAGGCAAGCTAGGCTTATTTTTCTTTCTTAGGGCTAGCTAGTTTCTCAGGCTGTACTCGAGGCGCATAGGACTGGTCAGGAGCGCTCCACGGCTACCTCTAGTGTGGTTGGATAGGATTAGGGATTGCGGTCAGCAGAGTTCCCACGTCTCAGAGCTCGTCTTATGTTTTTGGTAATTGTCAGGTCACTTTGTGTGCTCTGAACTTCAAGGTCCATTGTGGTTCTGAATTACCTGTTCATAACAGTACTGGAGGCCCAAAGTACTAATGCTTCTCAATAGAGAGAAAAGAGAAGTTCTGAGACCATTTTTTTTTCTTTGCACTGTGTTCTGTCTTTCTTTTCCCCTTTACATCAGGGTGGTTCAGAACACAGGTGTGGACATGGACATTCAGGGTCTGTTCTCTTTGATGGATAATATCGCTATAAATGTACAGAATATTCAAGATTTAGTGGTTCAGAATCCTATGTTAGAACCTAAAATTCCTATTCCTGAGTTATTTTCTGGAGATAGAGCTAAGTTTTTGAATTTAAAAAATAATTGTAAACTATTTCTGGCTTTGAAACCCCGCTCCTCTGGTGACCCAGTTCAACAAGTTAAGATCATTATTTCTTTATTACGTGGCGACCCTCAAGACTGGGCATTTTCCCTTGCGCCAGGAGATCCTGCATTATGTAATATTGATGCGTTTTTTCTGGCGCTCGGATTGCTGTACGATGAACCTAATTCAGTGGATCAGGCAGAGAAAAATTTTCTGGCTCTGTGTCAGGGTCAGGATGAGATAGAGATTTATGGTCAGAAGTTTAGAAAGTGGTCCGTGCTCACTCAATGGAATGAATGTGCACTGGCAGCTATTTTCAGAAAGGGTCTCTCTGAAGCCCTTAAGGATGTCATGGTGGGATTTCCTATGCCTGCTGGTCTGAATGAGTCTATGTCTTTGGCCATTCAGATCGGTCGACGCTTGCGTGAGCGTAAATCTGTGCACTATTTGGCGGTATTATCTGAGCATAAACCTGAGCCTATGCAGTGCGATAGGACTTTGACCAGAGCTGAAAGGCAAGAACACAGACGTCAGAATGGGCTGTGTTTCTACTGTGGTGATTCCACTCATGCTATCTCCGATTTTCCTAAGCGCACTAAGCGGTTCGCTAGGTCTGCCACCATTGGTACGGTACAGTCGAAATTTCTTTTGTCCATTACTTTGATCTGCTCTTTGTCTTCCTATTCTGTCATGGCATTTGTGGATTCAGGCGCAGCCCTGAATTTGATGGACTTGGAGTTTGCTAGGCGCTGTGGGTTTGTCTTGGAGCCCTTGCAGTGTCCTATTCCATTGAGAGGAATTGATGCTACGCCTTTGGCCAAGAATAAGCCTCAGTATTGGACCCAGCTGACCATGTGGATGGCTCCTGCGCACCAGGAGGATATTCGCTTTCTGGTGTTGCATAATCTGCATGATGTGGTCATGTTGGGGTTGCCATGGCTACAAGTCCATAACCCAGTATTAGATTGGAAATCAATGTCTGTGTCCAGCTGGGGTTGTCAGGGGGTACATGGTGATGTTCCATTTCTGTCTATCTCATCATCCACCCCTTCTGAGGTCCCAGAGTTCTTGTCTGATTACCGCGATGTATTCGATGAGCCCAAGTCCAATGCCCTACCTCCGCATAGGGATTGTGATTGTGCTATCGATTTGATTCCTGGTAGTAAGTTTCCTAAGGGTCGACTGTTTAATTTATCTGTACCTGAGCACGCCGCTATGCGGAGTTACGTGAAGGAGTCTTTGGAGAAGGGTCATATTCGCCCGTCATCGTCGCCATTGGGAGCGGGGTTCTTTTTTGTGGCCAAGAAGGATGGTTCGCTGAGACCTTGTATTGATTACTGCCTTCTAAATAAAATTACGGTCAAATTTCAGTACCCCTTGCCGCTGCTGTCCGATTTGTTTGCTCGGATTAAGGGGGCTAGTTGGTTCACCAAGATAGATCTTCGTGGTGCATATAATCTTGTGCGTATTAAACGGGGCGATGAATGGAAAACAGCATTTAATACGCCCGAAGGCCATTTTGAGTACCTGGTTATGCCATTCGGGCTTTCTAATGCTCCATCAGTGTTTCAGTCCTTTATGCATGACATCTTCCGAGAGTACCTGGATAAATTCCTGATTGTATACTTGGATGATATTTTGGTCTTCTCGGATGATTGGGAGTCTCATGTGAAGCAGGTCAGAATGGTGTTCCAGGTCCTGCGTGCTAATTCTTTGTTTGTGAAGGGGTCAAAATGTCTCTTTGGTGTTCAGAAGGTTTCATTTTTGGGGTTCATTTTTTCTCCTTCTACTATCGAGATGGACCCTGTTAAAGTTCAGGCCATTTATGATTGGACTCAGCCAACATCTCTGAAGAGTCTGCAGAAGTTCCTGGGCTTTGCTAATTTTTATCGTCGCTTCATCAATAATTTTTCTAGTATTGCTAAACCGTTGACTGATTTAACCAAGAAGGGTGCTGATGTGGTCAATTGGTCTTCGGCTGCTGTGGAAGCTTTTCAGGAGTTGAAGCGTTGTTTTTCTTCTGCCCCTGTGTTGTGCCAACCAGATGTTTCGCTTCCGTTCCAGGTCGAGGTTGATGCTTCTGAAATTGGAGCAGGGGCTGTTTTGTCGCAGAGAAGTTCTGATTGCTCGGTGATGAAACCATGCGCCTTCTTTTCCAGGAAATTTTCGCCTGCTGAGCGAAATTATGATGTTGGCAATCGAGAGTTGCTAGCCATGAAGTGGGCATTCGAGGAGTGGCGTCATTGGCTTGAAGGAGCTAAGCATCGCGTGGTGGTCTTGACTGATCACAAGAACTTGACTTATCTCGAGTCTGCCAAATGGTTGAATCCTAGACAGGCTCGTTGGTCGCTGTTTTTCTCCCGTTTTGACTTTCCATCCTCAGACAAATGGCCAGACTGAACGCACCAATCAGACCTTGGAAACATATCTGAGATGTTTTGTTTCTGCTGATCAGGATGATTGGGTGTCCTTTTTGCCTTTGGCTGAGTTCGCCCTTAATAATCGGGCCAGCTCGGCTACTTTGGTTTCGCCGATTTTCTGCAATTCTGGGTTCCACCCTCGTTTCTCTTCAGGGCAGGTTGAGTCTTCGGACTGTCCTGGTGTGGATACTGTGGTGGATAGGTTGCAGCAGATTTGGACTCATGTAGTGGACAATTTGACTTTGTCCCAGGAGAAGGCTCAATGTTTCGCTAACCGTAGGCGCTGTGTGGGTCCCCGACTTCGTGTTGGGGATTTGGTTTGGTTGTCATCTCGTTATATTCCTATGAAGGTTTCCTCTCCTAAGTTTAAGCCTCGTTTCATTGGTCCATATAGGATTTCTGAGGTTCTTAATCCTGTGTCTTTTCGTTTGACTCTTCCAGCTTCTTTTTCCATCCATAACGTGTTCCATAGGTCATTGTTGCGGAGATACGTGGCACCTGTGGTTCCATCTATTGATCCTCCTGCTCCAGTTTTGGTTGAAGAGGAGTTGGAGTATATAGTGGAGAAGATTTTGGATTCTCGTGTTTCGAGACGGAAACTCCAGTATCTGGTTAAGTGGAAAGGTTATGGTCAGGAAGATAATTCCTGGGTCTTTGCCTCTGATGTCCATGCTGCCGATCTGGTTCGTGCCTTTCAGGTGGCTCATCCTGGTCGGCCTGGGGGCTCTGGTGAGGGTTCGTTGACCCCTCCTCAAGAGGGAGGTACTGTTGTGAATTCTGTGGCCAAGCTCCCTCCTGTGGTCGTGAGTGGTACTTCGGCTGGTTCTGTCTATGAGCTTCCTTTGGGAGATGAGAGTGGTACTGCGGCTTCTGAGTTTCCTTCCTCAGGTGATGAGGTTAAGTCGTTAGGTGCTGCTCTATTTAACTCCACCTAGTGCTTTGATCCTGGCCTCCAGTCAATGTTCTAGTATTGGTCTTGCTTTCTCCTGGATCGTTCCTGTGGCCTGTCTTCCTGCATAAGCTAAGTTTTGCTTGTGTTATTTTTGTTTGCTATTTTTTCTGTCCAGCTTGCTATATTGGTTTTTCTTGCTTGCTGGAAGCTCTGGGACGCAGAGGGAGCACCTCCGTACCGTTAGTCGGTGCGGAGGGTCTTTTTGCCCCTCTGCGTGGTTGTTTGTAGGGTTTTGTGTTGACCGCAAAGCAATCTTTCCTATCTTCGGTCTGTTCAGTAAGTTGGGCCTCACTTTGCTAAATCTATTTCATCTCTGCGTTTGTATTTTCATCTCAACTCACAGTCATTATATGTGGGGGGCTGCCTTTTCCTTTGGGGTATTTCTCTGAGGCAAGCTAGGCTTATTTTTCTTTCTGAGGGCTAGCTAGTTTCTCAGGCTGTGCTCGAGGCGCATAGGACTGGTCAGGAGCGCTCCACGGCTACCTCTAGTGTGGTTGGATAGGATTAGGGATTGCGGTCAGCAGAGTTCCCATGTCTCAGAGCTTGTCCTATGTTTTTGGTAATTGTCAGGTCACTTTGTGTGCTCTGAACTTCAAGGTCCATTGTGGTTCTGAATTACCTGTTCATAACACTTGTCCCTGTCTCAGGTCTATGATTAAAAAGATTATCAGAAAGGTCTTTGTACTGTCCCCTCATATATTTATACATTAACATAAGATCACCCCTTAGCCTTCGTTTTTCCAAACTAAATAGCCCCAAGTGTAATAACCTATCTTGGTATTGCAGACCCCCCAGTCCTCTGATAACCTTGGTCGCTCTTCTCTGCACCCGCTCTAGTTCAGTTATGTCTTTCTTATACACCGGAGACCAGAACTGTACACAATATTCTAAGTGTGGTCGAACAAGTGACTTGTATAGAGGTAAAATTGTGTTCTCCTCATGAGCATCTATGCCTCTTTTAATGCATCCCATTATTTTATTTGCCTTTGTAGCAGCTGCCTGACACTGGCCACTAAATGTGAGTTTGTCATCCATCCATACTCCCAGGTCTTTTTCATTATCGGTTTTGCCCAGAGTTTTAGAATTAAGCACATAGTTATACATCTTATTACTTCTACCCAAGTGCATGACCTTACATTTATCCCCATTAAAGCTCATTTGCCATTTGTCAGCCCAAGCTTCTAGTTTACATAAATCATCCTGTTATATAAAATTACTCTCTCTGGTAATGAGTCTCTCTGTCTCAATCTTTGCAGCCTTGATTTGCTTTTTTCAGAATTTATTTAGTTTTCTATATTCACTTAATGCCTCCTCACTACCTACTTCCTTTAATTCTCTAAATGCTTTCTTTTTGTCACTTATTGCGCCCCTTACAGCTCTATTTAGTCATATTTGTTTCCTCCTATTCCTAGTATGTTAATTCCCATACGGTATATACTGTGCACAGGTCCTATCCAGGATGCTAATAAATGTCTCCCATTTTCTTTGTGTATTTTTATGTCTCAGGATATCGTCACAGTGAATTGCACCAAGATCATCTCTCATCCGTTGGAAATTTGCCCTCCTGAAGTTTAGTGTCCTTGTAACCCCTCTTCTACACATCTTATTAAAGGATACATGAAAACTTATTTTTTTGTGAAAACTATTCCCCAAGTGACCCCCAACCCTTATATTTGCTATGCAGTCTGGCCTGTTGGTTAATATTAGGTCTAGCAGTGCCCCCCTTCTTGTTGGGTCCTGAACCAGTTGTGAAAGGTAATTGTCCTCCTAGTTGTCAAAAACCGATTACCTTTGCTGGAACTGCAGGTTTCTGTTCCCCAATCTATTTCAGGGTAGTTGAAGTCCCCCATAATAATGACTTCTCCTTGAGTCATTGCTTCATCTATTTGCTTTATGAGGATATTCTCCGTTGCTTCCATTATTTTTGGAGACTTATAACAAACGCCTCTCAGTAATTTATTATTTTTTCCCCCTCCCCTTATCTCCACCCACAGGGACTCTACATTTTCATTAGATTCACCTATATTATCACGCCGGATGGGTTTTAAGGATGATTTTACATATAGACACACCCCTCCCCCTCGCTTATCCATTCGGTCATTTCTGAACAGACTATAACCCTGCAAGTTAACAGCAGGGTTATAGCTCTCATTCAGCTCTCATCTCATCTCATCTCACCCATGCTCTCATCCAGCCATGTCTCAGATATCCCCACCATGTCATAATTATGCTCCAACAACATTAATTCTAATTTGTCCATTTTGTTGGCGAGGCTTCTGGCATTAGTATACATACATTTTATGTATCTCTCTGCACCTCTATTCTTTATTAAATTATTAACTGTTCTAACCCCTCCTTACTGTAGCAGTCACTCCTCCGGCTTTCAGAGGACATTCCTGGCTGCAGCATTGCTACCCCTGTACTGGCACCCCCTCATCTGCCAACTTAGCAAACTTATTGGGGTGTGCCAGATCAGGACTAGCCAAACAAAATAGAATATATAGGTTAGGGGTGTAATTTCAGTTGATATCAGGCCCTGGGGCCTTCAAGGGGATGGGGTGGGATAACTTTGACTTCTATAAGAAGATTAAAGACCTATGATTGCTGGGGGTACTGATGCATATAAGCTTCAAATTACCCCATGTACTGGCACCCCCTCATCTGTCATCTTAGCAAACTTATTGGGGTGTGCCGGATCAGGACTAGCCTCCCTGGCACTCTTCCCTCTACCCGGCCTTCTAAGACTGCTGTCATACTTGCAGTATTTGGTCAGTATTTTACATCAGCATTTGTAAGCCAAAACCAGGAGTGCAACAATTAGAGGAAAAGTATAATAGAAACATATGCACCACTTCTGCATTTATCACCCACTCCTGGTTTTGTCTTACAAATACTGATGTAAAATACTGACCAAATACTGCTAGTGTGACGGCAGCCTAACTGTCACCCAGCTTGCTGATCCACTGTCCTGCAGCTCCATCCTAGCATCCCCCCATCTATCCCATTGAGCGTCTGCTCAGTGAGCAAAAGACTCCTTTCCATATTGTCAATGGATCTCAGTGTTGCCAGCTGCACATTTAGATCCAGAATCTGGGCTTCCAAATGCACAACCTGCTCACATCTCGCACAGCAGTATGCACCCTCGACCGGCTGCTCAAGGATTGCATACATGTGGCAAGATGTGCACTGGATGGCATTAACAATAGTGGAGCACATTTCCTTCTGAGGATTGCACAACACAGAAAAGTTAAATGAAAAATAAATACAAAGTATTAATAAAGCACAGAAAGCAATTCAGTAATTCCTCCCTTGGAAACTCCCTGAATCCAAAGTCACTGAATCACAAGTCACACTTACTGCCGTTCGCACTTACGCTCAGGTCACACTCAGCTTGTTCACACTCGCTAAGCTGAAGATTCAGGCTATGTGCACACGTCAGGATTTCTGGCAGAAATTTCCTGACAAAAACCGGACATTTCTGCCAGAAATCCGCATGCGTTTTTTTCGCCTTTTTTAATGTGTTTTTTGCACCTTTTTTTTTGTGTTTTTTCCCAATGCATTAAATAGAGGGAAAAACGCAAAAAATCAGCAAAATTAATGAACATGCTGCTTTTTTACCTTTATGCGTTTTTTCGCGGAAAAAACGCACCATGTGCACAAAAATTGCGGAATGCATTCTAAATGATAGGATGCATATGTATGCGTTTTTTATGCATTTTTATTGTGTTTTTATAGCAAAAACCACAAAAAAAAATTAACGTGTGCACATACCCTTAAAGAGTTTTTTCTCTTTCCCCTCAGCAGCAATCCACCTTGCTGTTCAATGCACTTCCAAAAAGGACTTGAGCCCCAACCAGCTGCCCCTTATAAACCCTTGATTATGAGCCCCCACCCTAAATGAACCCCTTGTGAATATAGCTACTCCCAATTCAGCAACTCACACCAATTCACACAGGTATTTGTTAAAGGTTTTCCAAATACCTCTTCACTGAATCTCAAGTCACATTTACCGCCGTTCACACTTACGCTCAGGTCACACTCAGCTCGTTCACACTGGCTAAGCTGAAGATTTAAAGAGATCTTTTTTTCTCTTTCCCATCAGCAGCAATCCACCTTGCTGTTCAATGCACTTCCAAAAAGATGGTGCATTTTCATAAAAATAATTACCGTAATAATAACTTTAGTTATATAGCGCCAACATATTCTGCAGCGCTTTACCAATTATAAAGGGGATTTGTACAGACATTAGACATTACAGCATAACAAAAATCAGTTCAAAATAGATGCCAAGAGGAATGAGGGCCCTGCTCGCAAGCTTACAAACTATGAGGGATAAGGGGAGACACGAGAGGTGGATGTAACAACTGCTTTCTTTGTTCGGACCAGCCATAGTGTAAGGATCATGTGTTCATGTAAAGCTGCATGAACCAGTTAACAGCCTAAGTATGTAACAGTACAGACACAGAGGGCTAATAACTGCATAAAGTATATGAGAACATGATGCGAGGAACCTGATTATGGTTTACGTTTTTTGAATGGGCCACACAGGGATAGTTAGGTTAATGCATTGATGCGGTAGGCCAGTCTGAACAAATGCGTTTTTAGGGCACACTTAAAACTGTGGGGATTAATCATATTAACCTGGATAGTGCATTCCAGAGAATTGGTGAAGCACGTGAAAAGTCTTGGAGATGGGAATGGGAGGTTCTGATTATTGAGGATGCTAACCTCAGGTCATTAGCAGAATGGAGAGCATGGGTAGGGTGGTAAACTGAGACCAGGGAGGAGATGTAGCATGGTGCTGAGTCATGGAGTGCTATGTGCATGAGGGTAATTATTATTATTATACATTTTTATAGTGCCATTTATTCCATGGCGCTTTACATGTGAATACGGGGCAAATATAGACAAATACATTAAACATGAGCAGATAACAAGGCACACGAGTACATACGGAGGGAGGACCCTGCCCGCGAGGGCTCACAGTCTGCAGGGGGTGGGTGAGGATACACTAGGAGAGGGTAATAGTTTTGTACTGAATTCTGAAGTGGATGGCTAACCAATGTAATGACTGACACAGGGTAGAGGCATCGGTGTAACGGTTGGCGAGGAATATAATCCTGGCAGCAGTATTCAGGACAGATTGGAGTGGGGAGAGTTTGGTAAGAGGGAGGCCGATTAAGAGAGAGTTACAATAGTCCAGACGAGAATGAATGAGTGAACCAGTGAGAGTTATTGCAGAGTCGAAAGTAAGAAAAAGGTGAATTCTAGAAATATTTTTGAGATGCAGATAAGAAGAGCGAGCCAGTGATCAGATGTGGGGTGTGAATGAAAGCTTGGAATCAAGTATGACCCCCAAGGCAGCAGGCATGCTGCTTGGGAGTAATGGTGGAACCACACACAGAGATGGCAATGTCAGGCAAAGGTAGGTTAGTGTTATGACCTGGTGGTTAGGACAATAGTGGACCTGGTGGTTAAGAGCACACGGAATGACCTGATAGTTACTAATAATACAGAACAAGCTCTGAGACGTGGGAATTCTGCTGACCGCAATCCCTAATCCTATCACACACACTAGAAATAGCCGTGGATTGCTCCTAACGCTCCCTATGCAACTCGTCACAGCCTAACGAACTAGCTAGCCCTAAAGATAGAAAAATAAAGTCTACCTTGCCTCAGAGAAATTCCCCAAAGGAAAAGGCAGCCCCCCACATATAATGACTGTGAGTAAGATGAAAATTACAAACACAGAGATGAAATAGATTTAGCAAAGTGAGGCCCGACTTACTGAACAGACAGAGGATAGGAAAGGTAACTTTGCGGTCAGCACAAAAACTACAAAAAGACCACGCAGAGGGTGAAAAAAGACCCTCCGCACCGACTCTGCGTCCCAGAGCTTCCAGCAAGCAAGACAAAAATCAAAATAGCAAGCTGGACAGAAAAATAGCAAACAAGAGAAAAACAAGCAGGAACTTAGCTTCTGCTGGGAAAACAGGTCACAAGAACGATCCAGGAGCGAACTAGACCAATACTGGAACATTGATAGGTGGCATGGAGCAATGATCTAAGTGGAGTTAAATAGAGCAGCCAGCTAACGAATTAACCTCGTCACCTGTGGAAGGAAACTCAGAAGCCGCAGCCCCACTCACAACCACCAGAGGAAGCCCACGGACAGAACCAGCCGAAGTACCATTCATGACCACAGGAGGGAGCTTGACAACAGAATTCACAACAGGTTAGTAAAGGGAGAGAACACGAAGAGTTCAGTTTTTGACAGGTTCAGTTTCAGATAGAGGGAGAACATGATGTTAGAGACAGTGATAAGACAATCACTGGTGTTTTCTAAAAAGGCAGGAGTGATCTGAGGAGAAGTGTATCATTGGGTGTCATCGGCATAGAGATGGTTCTAGAACCACATCTATCGATTGTTTGTCCAATAGGGGCGGTACACAAAGAAGAGGAGGGGGCCTAGGACTGATCCTTGAGGAACACCAAAACTAAGGGGAAGGTGAGAGGAGGAGGAGGAACCAGCAAAAGATACAGTGAAGGTGCGGTCAGAGAGATGGGAGGAGAACCAGGAGAAAACAGTGTCCTTTAGGCTGATAGAGCGGAGCATAGTGAGGAGGAGCTGCTGATCCACAGTATCGAATGCTGCGGAGAGATCCAAGAGAATTAGCATGGAGTAGTGACCATTAGATTTAGCTGTTAGTAGATCATTAGAGACTTTAGTGAGGGCAGTTTCAGTAGAGTGTAAAGAGTGGAAACCAGATTGAAGAGGGTCTAGAAGAGAGTTATCTGAGAGATAGTGGATGAGATGGGAGTGGACCAGGCGTTCGAGGAGTTTAGAGATGAAGGGAAGATTAGAGACAGGTCTATAATTAGCGTCACAGTTTTGATCAAGGGATAAAGTAATGGATGTATGATGGCATGCTTAAATGAGGAGGGAAAGATACTGGAATAGAGAGCGAGGTTGAATATTTTTGTTAGGTGAGAGGTGACAGCAGGGGAAAGGGACTGGAGGAGATGTGACAGAATGGGGTCACTGGTGCAAGTGTTCGGGTGAGAAGATGCAAGGAGCCTGATTACTTCTTCTTCTGTAACTGGTTCAAAGTCAGAGAGTGAGCTTGATGCAGTGGGGGAGGGAGGACAGTGCATGGTATGAAGGGATTGGGAGATAATTTCCTGTCGGATGTGGTAAATATTTTCTTTGAAGTAATTGGCCAGATCGTCAGCGCGGAGATCCGTGGTTGGGGCCTGCACTCTTGAGTTGTGTAACATAGTAACATAGTTATTAAGGTTGAAGGAAGACTTTAAGTCCATCTAGTTCAACCCATAGCCTAACCTAACATGCCCTAACATGTTGATCCAGAAGAAGGCAAAAAAAAACCATGTGGCAAAGAGTAAGCTCCACATTGGGGAAAGAAATTCTTTCCTGACTCCACATACCGCAATCAGACTAGTTCCCTGGATCAACGCCCTATCAAGGAATCTAATATATATAACCTGTAACATTATACTTTTCAAGAAAGGCATCCAGTCCCCTCTTAAATTTAAGTAATGAATCACTCATCACAACATCATACGGCAGAGAGTCCCATAGTCTCAATGCTCTTACAGTAAAGAATCTGCGTCTGTTATTATGCTTAAGCCTTCTTTCCTCCAGAAGTAGAGGATGCCCCCTTGTCCCTGCCTCAGGTCTATGATTAAAAAGATCATCAGAAAGGTCTTTGTACTGTCACCTCATATATTTATACATTAAAGTAAGATCACCCCTTAGCCTTCGTTTTTCCAAACTAGACAGCCCCAAGTGTAATAATCTATCTTGGTATTGCAGACCCCCCAGTCCTCTAATAACCTTGGTCGCTCTTCTCTGCCCAGAGTTTTAGAATTAAGCACATAGTTATACATCTTATTACTTTTACCCAAGTGCATGACCTTACATTTATCCCCATTAAAGCTCATTTGCCATTTATCAGCCCAAGCTTCTAGTTTACATAAATCATCCTGTAATATAAAATTGTCCTCCTCTGTATTGATTGCCCTGCAGAGTTTACTGTCATCTGCAAACATTGAAATTCTGCTCTGAATGCCCCCTACAAGGTCATTAAGAAATATGTTAAAAAGAAGAGGGCCCAATACTGACCCCTGTGGTACCCCACTGCTAACCGCGACCCAGTCCGAGTGTGCTCCATTAATAACCACCCTTTGTTTCCTATCGCTGAGCCAGCTCTTAACCCACTTACACATATTTTCCCTTATCCCCATTATTCTCATTTTACATATCAACCTTTTGTGTGGCACCGTATCAAAAGCTTTTGAAAAGTCCATATACATTCCCTCCTCATATAAAAAAATGCATACATTAAGCATCCTATTATTAGAATGCAATTTTTGTGCACATGTTGCGTTTTTTTCCGCGGCGGAATCGCATTCCGGACAAAAACGCAGCATTCATTCTTTGTGGGGAATCGTGGGGATTCCGCACACATAGGAGTGCATTGATCTGCTTACTTTCCACATGGGGCTATGCCCACCATGCGGGAAGTAAGCGGATCATGTGCGGTTGGTACCCAGGGTTGAAGAGAGGAGACTCTCCTCCAGGCCCTGGGAACCATATAATTGTTAAAAAAAAGAATAAAAATAATAAATCGTGATATTCTCTCCTTCCAGCGTCCCCTGCAGTCTTCACGCTCCTCGAGATGCTTCCGTTCCCAATAATGCATGGCAAAAATGACCAGTGACCTGCGAGACCGCTACGTCATCTGAGGTCATTGCCACAAAGCATTATTGGGACCGGAGCATCGCGAGGAGCGGGAAGACTGCAGGGGACGCTGGAAGGTGAAAATACCATGATTTTATTTTATTTTTTTATTATTTTTAATGTTATATCTTTTTCCTAAAACATATCTACATATCGCTGGGAAAACGCTAGCATTCTGCAAGCTAAAAACGCTTGCAAAATGCTAGTGTTCAGCGGGAATACGCATGCCAATTCCGCATGTGATATACCCGTGGCAGGAGTTGCGGAACTGCCGCGGAAACTTCAGCGGCAATTCTGCAACGTGTGCAGAAGGGTATATGCACACGTAGAAAGGAGCTCTGCAGATTTTTCCGCAGCAGATTTTAGAAATCCGCAGGTAAAAGGCACTGCATTTTACCCGCGGATTTACTGCGTTTTTTTATGCAGATTTTGTGCGGATTCCACCTACGATTTACACCTGCGGATTCCTATTATGGAGCAGGTGTAAACCGCTGCGGAATCCGCACAAAGAATTGACATGCTGCGGAATGTAACCCGCAGCATTTCCGCGCGTTTTTTTCCGCAGCATGTGCACTGCGGATTGCGTTTTCCATAGGTTTACATTGTACTGTAAATGCATGGAAAGCTGCTGTGGACCCGCAGCTGCAGATCCACTGCGGATCCGCAGCAAAATCTGCAACGTGTGCACATAGCCTAAGCCTTACTCCCACCGTTCCCAATCCCTGTCTCCCTTCCTTTGTTTATTTGAGCAAATTGAGTTAAAAAAAACACATGCTGGAGGAATTGTGGTCAAGAAGGTAATCTTCGTCATATATTCTGGGAATGTCCCAAAACTTTCGATACTTAGGAAAAATGTGTGTTTACTATTGAATAAAATAAACGAGTCTCCCATCAAAATTTCTCTCCAATTGGCTCTCCTTTTCCTGGAAGCTGATGACCTCCCTCAAAAAATTAGACAAGTTTCTTTACATATTTTTTCTGTCATAAAAAATTGCATTGCATCAAAGTGGAAATCGATGGATACTCCCTTTATTTCTGACGTAATTGATATTATGTTCCCTCATAACTCCTTTGAAATGTCCTTAGCTTTAAGGAATAACTCTCTACCTAAATACAATTTTAAAGGGTCCTCTTGGAACATAATTTTTTTCTCCAAGCAAGAAAAGCCTCTTTATTTAATGTCTTATTACTTTGCCAGAATACTTTTAATCTATACTTTATTTTATGGTTTTTTTTTGCACTTGGTATGTTAATTGTTGTGGTGCAACTATGTTAAGATGATCTTCATTTCCCTTCATTTCCCTTCTCTCCTCTTCTTCACTAACCCCTTTCCTCTTTTCCTTTGTTTGGTTACGTTCCTCTCCCTTCATAGCTTTCCTGACCCATTATCCCCTATACTGTGAAAATACCCTAATAAGAATAATTTTGAAGAAAAAAAAACACAGGAAACAAAACTACTGTTTTTCTCCTCTCTCACACCTCATATCCATCCCCCTTCTTGTTTGACACCTAGCATTGGTACACCAAACAAGTGGCCTCATGTTCCAGTGATTTAAATCCAAGGGGTAACGTTTCTCCTTGTGGAAAATGATATGTCAAGCCTGACATGCCTAGGTGAGGAGACTTTTAAGCCGCTGTGCTCCTCTGGAAAATATTCAAATTGTGTCTTCAGAGAGGAAGAGGACTAGAACTCTAGTGCCACCTATAGAACAAATCTTTACTGTCATTAAGTTCCACACTGACCCTATACTGATGACAGACGAACCCTACACTGACCGTAAAAACAGACACTGAAGACACTGGTACCATTTTCTTCACATACTTGTTTGAAGGCTATATCCGGGACATTATAAAACAAACAAAACATGTACTTAAGCACTAACAGGCAGGTAATTGCAACTTACCTGCCTGTTGTGCATGGCGCCATTCTTCCCCAACACAGAGTAGTCACAGACGGGGATTCTGCTGCCTTTCCTGATGCGACGCAGCATGACTTCCGACGTCATTCTGACTGACAGCCGGCTTGCCCAGTAAGGCAGTGGGGATCTGGTTGTCAATGAGAATGACATCGGAAGTTCCGCCCAGTTGACAGAGCGCAGCGGAAAAGAAGCCTCCCCTCTGTAGATGTGATATCAGCAGAGGCTTCTAAATGACGCAGGACACAACAGGTAGGAAAGTTGCAATTGTCTGCCTGTTATTGCTTAGGTAATTTTTTTTTAATTAAGTCCCGGATATACCCTTTAAACATGGACGAGTGAATGAGGCCCAACAAACAGATGCAATATGAATGGCCACCCTGTTCTGTCTTTTTTTCCACATCATAAACACGTTCATGTAAATCAGACTAAACTCGGACATTTCATTGATTCTTTGTTGTTGTTTTTTAAAACCACTGTTTGTGTGAATGCAACCAGGGCCGGACTGGCCATCGGGCAGTTCTGGCAAATGCCAGAAGGGCCGGTGGCAGTAGTGGGCCGCTCGAGTGTGCCGCTGTCGGCACACTCCCCCCGCTGTCGGCTCACTCCCGGCCCCGCATTCAACTGTACCGGTGTCATAGACACCGGTACAGTTGAATGCAATGATGGAGGAGAGAGCGTCTGCTGTAGCTCCCTCTCCCATCATTCCCCACTCTGCCTGCCGCAGACACTGCTGTGTGACCGGGCGGGCAGACTTCAGCTGCTGAGACCGGAGCCAGGAGCAGCGCGGGGCAAGAGGAAAGGTGAGTAGAGTGTTTGTTTTTTTTATTATTATTATTATATTTCAATGAGTGATAACTGGATTGTGGGGCTATTGGGGGGGGGGCTGCATTACATTCTATGGGGCTGGGCTACATTTTATTGTATGGTGGCTGTGCTGCATTACAGCCTATGGGAACTGGCTGCATTACATTCTATGGGGCTGTGCTGCATTACATCCTATGGGAACTGGCTGCATTACCTTCTATGTGGACTGTGCTGCATTACATTCTATGGGGGCTGTGCTGCATTACATTCTATGGGGGCTGTGCTGCATTACATTCTATAGGGGCTGTGCTGCATTACATTCTATGGGGGCTGTGCTGCATTACATTCTATGGGGGCTGTGGTGCAATACTTTCTATGGGGGCTGGCTGCATTACATTCTATGGGTTCTGGGCTGCATTACACTCTATGGGGCTGGGCTGCATTACACTCTATGGGGCTGGGCTGCATTACATTCTATGGGGCTGGCTGCATTACATTCTATGGGGGCTGGCTGCATTAATTTACATTCTATGGGGACTGGCTGCATTACATTCTATAGGGGCTGTGCTGCATTACATTCTATGGGGCCTGTGCTGTATTACATTTTATGGGGCTGGGCTGCATTACATTCTATGGGGCTGTGCTGCATTACATTCTATGGGAGCTGGCTGCTTTACATTCTATGGGGGCTGGCTGCATTACATTCTATGGGGGCTGTGCTGCATTACATTCTATGGGGCCTGTGCTGTATTACATTCTATGGGGCTGGGCTGCATTACATTCTATGGGTCTGTGCTGCATTACATTCTATGGGGGCTGTGCTGCATTACATTCTATGGGGGCTGTGCTTTATTACATTCTATGGGGCTAGGCTGCATTACATTATATGGGTCTGTGCTGCATTACATTCTATGGGGGCTGTGCTGCATTACATTCTATGGGGACTGGCTACATTACATTCTATGGGGCTGTGCTGCATTACATTCTATGGGGGCTGTGCTGTATTACATTCTATGGGGGCTGTGCTGCATTACATTCTATGGGGGCTGTGCTTTATTACATTCTATGGGGCTAGGCTGCATTACATTCTATGGGGGCTGTGCTGCATTACATTCTATGGGGGCTGTGCTTTATTACATTCTATGGGGCTAGGCTGCATTACATTCTATGGGGACTGGCTGCATTACATTCTATGGGGCTGGGCTGCATTACATTCTATGGGGATTGGCTGCATTACATTATATGGGGACTGGCTGCATTACATTCTATGGGGACTGAGCTGTAATGCTGGATACAGCTGTAATTATATTTTATATAGTCATGTTACACTCCCCTCACTTCTTGTAACCTACAAGTGTACAAAGATATTATACAGTCACCATGTGACAAGTGGGCCTGTGTAACTTCAAATGCCAGGGCTGAATTTTCGTCCCAGTCCAGCCCTGAATGCAACCCAATGCTATAATATTCCCCGTGTCACATCTGTTAAAATATGGACAGCACATGCACAAGAAAATCAGACATGTAATAATAATCTTTAGCGCTAACATATTCCGCAGCGCTTTACAGGTTGCACACATTATTAATGTGGGAGGAAACCAGAGTACCTGGAGGAAACCCACACAAACACAGAGAGAACATACAAACTCTTTGCAGATGTTGTCCTTGGTGGTGCTGCCCAACGTGTGAATGGGGCTTAAGCTAAACAGAAGATCACAACCATAACGCCTAACAAAACAATTAAAAAAAACTTTTGCAGATTGAAAAAAAAAAAAAAAAATTTAACCCCTTCACCCCAGCTCAAATTTTTAGGCAAAAATGACCTGGTAATTTGATTCTCCTCATCAATATGATTATGCTGATACAAAAAAATTCCAGTTTTTTATTATTTTAGTGGTGAAAAAAAATCAGAAGTTTGCAAAAAATATTTTGTGGGGATGTGTCGCCATTTTCTGAGACCTGTAACATTTTCATTTTAGTCCAATTGCGCTGTGTGATTAGCGTACTTCTTTTTTGTGGGGCGAGACAACATTTTAATTAATATCATTTTGGGATAGGTGTGATATTTTGATCACTTGTTACAGCATTTTTTTTGTGGAGCGGCAATCAAAAAAAGTAATTGTTTTTAGTTTTTATGTTTTGATAGATCGAACTTTTATTAACTCAGTGATAATACATACTTTTTTCTGCCATAGTACACACCTGCGCACACCTTGCGCAGGCGTGTACTATGGAGGACATAGAATGAACTTCAATCCAATATTGCAGCCAGCATGCAGCCGGCGGATAAGGAAAGGGTGAATCAAACACCCGAAAACCCCGCCCCTATGGCTGAAGATTGTTCACTCCAAATTCAGGTGACAGAGTCCCTTTAACAAGAACTGTACCTGTGTTCTTCCATTTCCTTACTGTGTTCCTCATAGTGGAAATTGACAGGTTAAATCTCTGAGACAGCTTTTTGTATCCTTCCCCTGAACAACTATGTTGAATAATCTTTGTTTTCAGATCATTAAACAGTTGCTTTGAGGAGCCCATGATGCCACTCTTCAGAGGAGACTCAAACAAGAGAACAACTTGCAAGTGGCCACTTTAAGTAGCTTTTCTCATGATTGCATACACCTGGCTGTGAAGTTCAAAGCTCAATGAGGTTAGAAAACCAAAAAAAAGTGCTTTAGTAAGTCAGTAAAAAGTAGGTAGGAGTATTTAAAACAAGAAAATGATAAAGGTGCCCATACTTATGCACCTGTCAAATTTTGTTTGAATGCAGATTGCACATTTTCTGTTAGTACAATAAACCTCATTTCAAGGCAGAAACATTACTGTGTCCAACAGTTATTAGATATATGAAACTGAAATAGCTGTTGCAAAAAAAACAATTTTTATAAAACATTAAGCTTAAGATTAATAGGAGTGCCCAAACTTTTTCATATAACTGTACACACACTACAGACACATAACTTGCACATATACACATTAAGCTCATGGAACAGCCGCCAGGGCCGTCGGGTATTCTGCACCGAGTCCGGTACTTAAAGGGGATGTCACGGTGGCTGCAACCCAGTCCGTGGCCCTGGGCGCCCAATTAAAGGAAAAGTGTTTTAGGGGTTTTATGAATAAAGTTCATGTTCATGATGCCACCTGTGGAATTCAGTCAGTAGGGATCGACGCTGCTTAAAGGGGTCCTCTGGGGTGATGGCATGGCAGCTAGATGGTATAACTGCCCACAGATGAAGTAGGTCCCCAGGGCTCCCAGTGTATGGTGAAGATGGTGGGTGGTGCGATTAAGAACGAGGACAGAGGTTTGCAATGTCTTTACCTGGTTTACTGTAGGCTTCAGGCAACCGCAGTCCAGGGCACCAGACAACAGGTACAGGCAGGATCCGGCCGGCTTGGAGGCGACTCAAGAGTCTTCTCACCAGGTGGAGATCAAAGCCTTCCTAAAAGTGCGGTGGTAATGTGGTTCCTTAATGTCTAAGGCTTCAAATAAGGTCCTCACTAGAGTTGAGCGACCTTGACCTTTTTAGAGTCGAGCCGGGTTTTGCGAAACCCGACTATGTCCAAAGTCTGGTCGAGTGAAATCGGCCGATTATGACGTAAAGTCGGGATCGACCGGTTCACGAAACCCAATGCAAGTCAATGGGGCAGCATAGTCGGCAGTGAGTGGGGGCCAGGAAAACACCTAGAGTGCCCATTTTAATGTCAAAACCATCCATTCTTCTTAATGAAGCTTGTCAAGCGTAATTTACCTTATAATAATTGGAAGGCATTTGAAATTGGGGGTCATTTGGCTAAAGTTGTGGGGGGTAGGGCTGGTTCAAGTAATTAGTGGGCCCAGGAAATCTGGACCACGTCACGGCAGTGGAGCAGGGAGAGGTAAGTATTTCAACTTTGCAAGTGCTGTGAACCTGAGCAAGCAGGGGGGGCCCACTCGTTGGCATTGGCACTGGCACAGGGCCCCTCAAAGTACAGCGGTGTGTTTGCACGGCGGGGGCGCCTCCCACCGGCAGCAACACTTTTGCGTACTATGAGAGGCCCTGTGCCAGTGACGTCGCCAACTAGTATTCCTCCCCCCACCTGATGAAGGAACCTGCACTTTCATCTGCACCTTCCTCTTTGTCCCCGTGTAAGGTGGTATGGTATGCGGGAAGAGCAACCTGTCTTTCAGCAGGGTCACAATGTTGTTGTGTAGCGTGCACGGGGAATGTTGCGTTATGGGTCAATGTACCAGCAGACTCATCTATCACTGGCTGGGCAATGGGCACGATGAAGTGGAAACACAGATATAGGCCCAAAGAAGAAAGTGGGCTAAATGCAGTTCAAAATTGGTAACACAGGAATAACCAGGGGGCATTGCAGTGGAGGACAACTGGAATGAGAGGCTGACACAGAGAGTAGGGCCAAATCAGTAAGTAGTCGAAATGCAGTTCAAAATTGGCAACCGTAGTAAACAGGCGGCACAGCTTTGTTCAGTGGAGGAGAACAGCAAGGAGTGGCAGACACCGATAGTAGGCCCCAACCCAACTAGTAGGCCAAATGCAGTCTAACATTAACAACTACTTAACGAGAGGCTGAAAATGGTATTTCAGGACAGGAAACCAGGAGAACAGCAAGGAGTGGCAGACACCGATAGTAGGCCCCAAACCAACTAGTACGCCAAATGCAGTTGTTCCATTTAACCACAATTTAATGAGAGCCTGAAGATAGAAGCTCAGGAAAGGCAACCTGGGGAACACCTTGGAGTGTAACACACCATCTCTCTCCACCCCATACCCATTTTGTAGGCCTAATGCTGTGTACTTTTCTACAACTACTAAACGAGAGTCGGAAGACCGAAGCAATGGCAAGGAAACCTGGGGAACACCTTGGAGTGTAACACACCATCTCTCTCCACCCCATACCCAATTTGTAGGCCTAATGCAGCCTACTTTCCGACACCTACTAAACGAGAGCATGAAGATCGAAGCTCAGGAAAGGCAACCTGGGGAACACATTGGAGTGTAACACACCATCTCTCTCCACCCCATACCCATTTTTTAGGCCTAATGCAGTGTACTTTTCTACAACTACTAAACGAGAGTCGGAAGACCGAAGCAATGGCAAGGAAACCTGGGGAACACCTTGGAGTGTAACACACCATCTCTCTCCACCCCATTCCCCATTTTTTAGGCCTAATGCAGCCTACTTTCCGACACCTACTAAACGAGAGCATGAAGATCGAAGCTCAGGAAAGGCAACCTGGGGAACACCTTGGAGTGTAACACACCATCTCTCTCCACCCCATACCCATTTTGTAGGCCTAATGCTGTGTACTTTTCTACAACTACTAAACGAGAGTCGGAAGACCGAAGCAATGGCAAGGAAACCTGGGGAACACCTTGGAGTGTAACACACCATCTCTCTCCACCCCATACCCAATTTGTAGGCCTAATGCAGCCTACTTTCCGACACCTACTAAACGAGAGCATGAAGATCGAAGCTCAGGAAAGGCAACCTGGTGAAAACCTTGGAGTGTAACACAACCTGTCTCTACACCCCATACCAAATTTGTAGGCCTAATGCAGCGTAGTTTCCACCAACTACTAAACGAGAGCCGGAAGATCGAAGCTCATGAAAGGCAACCCGGGGAACACCTTGGAGTGTAACACAACCTCTCTCTACACCACGAAAGGGCTGATTCTTAGGAAGGAAGGCTGTTGTAAATAAGCATTGCGCGTCCGAGGGTGATTATATTCTTATTCGGTATCTACTCACCCTCGGACGCGCCATGCTTCTTGATTTGTAATTAATGTTTATTTGCAATGTGCTTTTGACTTACTCAATTATTTTTTTAATTATTGATTTTATTAAATTAATAGTTTAACATCTTATTGGAAATAATTTAAAGGAGACGCGACAGGACAACACTCGGTGGATGCCATATCTGTGTTAACAACTCCAAAAAACTTTCAGTTAACTTCTTGCAGGAGAAAGAAATTGTAGCTGTTGGACCTTTGTAGTACAGTTCCAGATATTTGTTGTGTGTTTGTTTTGATTGTTAAAATGTCTGCATTTGAGATCTCAACACGATCTTATTTTTTATAATCAAATTAATTTTTTAAATATTTTATTAGGTTGGTTCAAGGGGTACACGGGCCGCAGTAGACAGGTCAGTGGAGGCCTAGTGGAAGGAGGGACCGCAGATGCGCCACTGTTTCACCCATACACAATTAGTAGGCCTAATGCAGCGTAGTTTCCAACAGCTACTAAACGAGAGCCGGAAGATCGAAGCTCAGGAAAGGCAACCTGGGGAACACCTTGGAGTGTAACACAACCTCTCTCTACACCACGGAAGGGCTGATTCTTAGGAAGGAAGGCTGTTGTAAATAAGCATTGCGCGTCCGAGGGTGATTATATTCTTATTCGGTATCTACTCACCCTCGGACGCGCCATGCTTCTTGATTTGTAATTAATGTTTATTTGCAATGTGCTTTTGACTTACTCAATTATTTTTTTAATTATTGATTTTATTAAATTAATAGTTTAACATCTTATTGGAAATAATTTAAAGGAGACGCGACAGGACAACACTCGGTGGATGCCATATCTGTGTTAACAACTCCAAAAAACTTTCAGTTAACTTCTTGCAGGAGAAAGAAATTGTAGCTGTTGGACCTTTGTAGTACAGTTCCAGATATTTGTTGTGTGTTTGTTTTGATTGTTAAAATGTCTGCATTTGAGATCTCAACACGATCTTATTTTTTATAATCAAATTAATTTTTTAAATATTTTATTAGGTTGGTTCAAGGGGTACACGGGCCGCAGTAGACAGGTCAGTGGAGGCCTAGTGGAAGGAGGGACCGCAGATGCGCCACTGTTTCACCCATACACAATTAGTAGGCCTAATGCAGCGTAGTTTCCAACAGCTACTAAACGAGAGCCGGAAGATCGAAGCTCAGGAAAGGCAACCTGGGGAACACCTTGGAGTGTAACACAACCTCTCTCTACACCACGGAAGGGCTGATTCTTAGGAAGGAAGGCTGTTGTAAATAAGCATTGCGCGTCCGAGGGTGATTATATTCTTATTCGGTATCTACTCACCCTCGGACGCGCCATGCTTCTTGATTTGTAATTAATGTTTATTTGCAATGTGCTTTTGACTTACTCAATTATTTTTTTAATTATTGATTTTATTAAATTAATAGTTTAACATCTTATTGGAAATAATTTAAAGGAGACGCGACAGGACAACACTCGGTGGATGCCATATCTGTGTTAACAACTCCAAAAAACTTTCAGTTAACTTCTTGCAGGAGAAAGAAATTGTAGCTGTTGGACCTTTGTAGTACAGTTCCAGATATTTGTTGTGTGTTTGTTTTGATTGTTAAAATGTCTGCATTTGAGATCTCAACACGATCTTATTTTTTATAATCAAATTAATTTTTTAAATATTTTATTAGGTTGGTTCAAGGGGTACACGGGCCGCAGTAGACAGGTCAGTGGAGGCCTAGTGGAAGGAGGGACCGCAGATGCGCCACTGTTTCACCCATACACAATTAGTAGGCCTAATGCAGCGTAGTTTCCAACAGCTACTAAACGAGAGCCGGAAGATCGAAGCTCAGGAAAGGCAACCTGGGGAACACCTTGGAGTGTAACACAACCTCTCTCTACACCACGGAAGGGCTGATTCTTAGGAAGGAAGGCTGTTGTAAATAAGCATTGCGCGTCCGAGGGTGATTATATTCTTATTCGGTATCTACTCACCCTCGGACGCGCCATGCTTCTTGATTTGTAATTAATGTTTATTTGCAATGTGCTTTTGACTTACTCAATTATTTTTTTAATTATTGATTTTATTAAATTAATAGTTTAACATCTTATTGGAAATAATTTAAAGGAGACGCGACAGGACAACACTCGGTGGATGCCATATCTGTGTTAACAACTCCAAAAAACTTTCAGTTAACTTCTTGCAGGAGAAAGAAATTGTAGCTGTTGGACCTTTGTAGTACAGTTCCAGATATTTGTTGTGTGTTTGTTTTGATTGTTAAAATGTCTGCATTTGAGATCTCAACACGATCTTATTTTTTATAATCAAATTAATTTTTTTTATATTTAATGATGTTGGTTCAAGGGGTACACGGGCAGCAATAGACAGGTCAGTGGAGGCCTAGTGGAAGGAGTGACGGCAGACAGGCATCAAAGGCCTAACATTGGGCTGGCTGTAGGCAAGTTAAAATTGGTTCCAGGGGAACACGGCCATCAGTGGCCTGGTCAGTGTAGTTGTAGTTGAAAGAACGGGACGCAGACAGGCTTCGAAGGCCTAACATAATAACATAGGGCTGGCTGTAGGCAAGTTAAAATTGGTTCCAAGGGAACACGGCCATCAGTGGCCTGGTCAGTGTAGTTGTAGTTGAAAGAACGGGACGCAGACAGGCTTCGAAGGCCTAACATAACAAACTTGGGCTGGCTGTAGGCACTTTTAAATTTGTTCCAGGGGTACATGGGCAGCAGTGTATGGTCAGTGGAAGTCTAGTGGAAGGAGTGACCGCAGACAGGCTTCGAAGGCCTAACATAACAAACTTGGGCTGGCTGTAGGCACTTTTAAATTGGTTCCAGGGGTACACGGGCAGCAGTGGTCTGGTCAGTGGAAGTCTAGTGGAAGGAGTGACCGCAGACAGGCTTCGAAGGCCTAACATAACAAACTTGGGCTGGCTGTAGGCACTTTTAAATTGGTTCCAGGGGTACACGGGCAGCAGTGGTCTGGTCAGTGGAAGTCTAGTGGAAGGAGTGACCGCAGACAGGCTTCCAAGGCCTAACATAACAAACTTGGGCTGGCTGTAGGCACTTTTAAATTGGTTCCAGGGGTACACGGGCAGCAGTGGTCTGGTCAGTGGAAGTCTAGTGGAAGGAGTGACCGCAGACAGGCTTCCAAGGCCTAACATAACAAACTTGGGCTGGCTGTAGGCACTTTTAAATTGGTTCCAGGGGTACACGGGCAGCAGTGGTCTGGTCAGTGGAAGTCTAGTGGAAGGAGTGACCGCAGACAGGCTTCCAAGGCCTAACATAACAAACTTGGGCTGGCTGCAGGCACTTTTAAATTGGTTCCAGGGGTACACGGGCAGCAGTGGTCTGGTCAGTGGAAGTCTAGTGGAAGGAGTGACCGCAGACAGGCTTCGAAGGCCTAACATAACAAACTTGGGCTGGCTGTAGGCACTTTTAAATTGGTTGCAGGGGTACACGGGCAGCAGTGGTCTGGTCAGTGGAAGTCTAGTGGAAGGAGTGACCGCAGACAGGCTTCCAAGGCCTAACATAACAAACTTGGGCTGGCTGTAGGCACTTTTAAATTGGTTCCAGGGGTACACGGGCAGCAGTGGTCTGGTCTGTGGAAGTCTAGTGGAAGGAGTGACCGCAGACAGGCTTCGAAGGCCTAACATAACAAACTTGGGCTGGCTGTAGGCACTTTTAAATTGGTTCCAGGGGTACACGGGCAGCAGTGGTCTGGTCAGTGGAAGTCTAGTGGAAGGAGTGACCGCAGACAGGCTTCCAAGGCCTAACATAACAAACTTGGGCTGGCTGTAGGCACTTTTAAATTGGTTCCAGGGGTACACGGGCAGCAGTGGTCTGGTCAGTGGAAGTCTAGTGGAAGGAGTGACCGCAGACAGGCTTCCAAGGCCTAACATAACAAACTTGGGCTGGCTGTAGGCACTTTTAAATTGGTTCCAGGGGTACACGGGCAGCAGTGGTCTGGTCAGTGGAAGTCTAGTGGAAGGAGTGACCGCAGACAGGCTTCCAAGGCCTAACATAACAAACTTGGGCTGGCTGTAGGCACTTTTAAATTGGTTCCAGGGGTACACGGGCAGCAGTGGTCTGGTCAGTGGAAGTCTAGTGGAAGGAGTGACCGCAGACAGGCTTCGAAGGCCTAACATAACAAACTTGGGCTGGCTGTAGGCACTTTTAAATTGGTTGCAGGGGTACACGGGCAGCAGTGGTCTGGTCAGTGGAAGTCTAGTGGAAGGAGTGACCGCAGACAGGCTTCCAAGGCCTAACATAACAAACTTGGGCTGGCTGTAGGCACTTTTAAATTGGTTCCAGGGGTACACGGGCAGCAGTGGTCTGGTCTGTGGAAGTCTAGTGGAAGGAGTGACCGCAGACAGGCTTCGAAGGCCTAACATAACAAACTTGGGCTGGCTGTAGGCACTTTTAAATTGGTTCCAGGGGTACACGGGCAGCAGTGGTCTGGTCAGTGGAAGTCTAGTGGAAGGAGTGACCGCAGACAGGCTTCCAAGGCCTAACATAACAAACTTGGGCTGGCTGTAGGCACTTTTAAATTGGTTCCAGGGGTACACGGGCAGCAGTGGTCTGGTCAGTGGAAGTCTAGTGGAAGGAGTGACCGCAGACAGGCTTCCAAGGCCTAACATAACAAACTTGGGCTGGCTGTAGGCACTTTTAAATTGGTTCCAGGGGTACACGGGCAGCAGTGGTCTGGTCAGTGGAAGTCTAGTGGAAGGAGTGACCGCAGACAGGCTTCCAAGGCCTAACATAACAAACTTGGGCTGGCTGTAGGCACTTTTAAATTGGTTCCAGGGTAACACGGCCAGCAGTGGCCTGGTCAGTGTAGTAGTTGTAGAAAGAAGGGACCGCAGACAGGCTTCGAAGGCCTAACATAACAAAAATGTCAAAACAATGGTATTGTCAGTGCCAGGCATTGAAGGATGTCAGCGCCTAGACTACACATTGGTGAAGCTGTGAGAGATAATTTTGCTAGTGGTAGAGCACTGTTTGAGCTGGGGGGGGGAACTGTCTTGTGGCCGGCGGTACAGGCACAGGGCCCCTCATATTACAACGGTGTGTCTGACGTTGGGTGCGCACCACCACCGCCAGAGACACTTTATTGTACTATGAGGGACCCAGTGGCAGTGCCGTCGACCAAAAGCGGCCACACCCACCTCTTCAGACAAACAGCACTCTCAAGGGTCCAAGCGCAAAGTGGCGATAGCACGGCCCCGTGTGGGGAGTTTGGCCATTTCGTGAGGTGGAAACATGTCGTATGCTGGACAATCAGGTGAAGAAAATTACGAGATTGGAAAAGTCATTCAGAATAGTCCACAGGCAAGACCTTTTCATAGGAAAGCTAGGTGTCAGCCGGGCAGGGTGGGGCAAAAGATTTTGAAATCCAGTTGTGGTTCATTTTAATGAAGGTTAGATCATCTACATTTTGGGTAGCCAGACGAGTCCTTTTTTCTGTTAGTATTGAACCTGCAGCACTGAATACTCTTTCTGATAGGACACTAGCTGCCGGGCAAGCAAGCTCCTGCAATGCATATTCTGCCAATTCTGGCCAGGTGTCTAATTTGGATGCCCAGTAATCAAATGGGAATGACGGTTGAGGGAGAACGTCGATAAGGGATGAAAAATAGTTTGTAACCATACTGGACAAATGTTGTCTCCTGTCACTTTGAATTGATGCTGCAGTACCTGTCCTGTCTGCGGTCATAGAAAAATCACTCCACAACCTGGTCAGAAAACCCCTCTGGCCAACGCCACTTCTGATTTCTGCCCCTCTAACACCTCTGGTCTGCTGGCCCCTGGAGCTCGTGTGAGAACGATCACGGGCGCTGTGTGCAGGGAATGCCAGAAGCAAACGGTCAACAAGAGTTGATTGTTTTGTTGCTAATATTAGTTCCAAGTTCTCATGTGGCATAATATTTTGCAATTTGCCTTTATAGCGAGGATCAAGGAGGCAGGCCAACCAGTAATCGTCATCGTTCATCATTTTTGTAATGCGTGTGTCCCTTTTGAGGATACGCAAGGCATAATCCGCCATGTGGGCCAAAGTTCCCGTTGTCAAATCTGCGGTTGTGCTTGGTTGAGGGGCAGTTGCAGGCAAATCTACGTCACTTGTGTCCCTCAAAAAACCAGAACCCGGCCTTGCCACGCCACCAATTTCCCGTGCCCCCGGGAAAGCTTCCTCATTAAAAATATACTCATCCCCATCATCCTCCTCATCCTCCACCTCCTCTTCGCCCGGTACCTCGTCATGTACACTGCCCTGACCAGACAATCGCTGACTGTCATCAAGGCTTTCCTCTTCCTCTGGTGCAGACGCCTGATCCTTTATGTGCGTCAAACTTTGCATCAGCAGACGCATTAGGGGGATGCTCATGCTTATTATGGCGTTGTCTGCACTAACCAGCCGTGTGCATTCCTCAAAACACTGAAGGACTTGACACATGTCTTGAATCTTCGACCACTGCACACCTGACAACTCCATGTCTGCCATCCTACTGCCTGCCCGTGTATGTGTATCCTCCCACAAAAACATAACAGCCCGCCTCTGTTCGCACAGTCTCTGAAGCATGTGCAGTGTTGAGTTCCACCTTGTTGCAACGTCTATGATTAGGCGATGCTGGGGAAGGTTCAAAGAACGCTGATAGGTCTGCATACGGCTGGAGTGTACAGGCGAACGGCGGATATGTGCGCAAAGTCCACGCACTTTGAGGAGCAGGTCGGATAACCCCGGATAACTTTTCAGGAAGCACTGCACCACCAGGTTTAAGGTGTGAGCCAGGCAAGGAATGTGTTTCAGTTGGGAAAGGGAGATGGCAGCCATGAAATTCCTTCCGTTATCACTCACTACCTTGCCTGCCTCAAGATCTACAGTGCCCAGCCACGACTGCGTTTCTTGCTGCAAGAACTCGGACAGAACTTCCGCGGTGTGTCTATTGTCGCCCAAACACTTCATAGCCAATACAGCCTGCTGACGTATGCCAGTAGCTGCCCCATAATGGGAGACCTGGTGTGCAACAGTGGCAGGTGCGGATGGAGTGTTTGTGCGACTGCGGTCTGTGGACGAGCTCTTGCTTCTGCAGGAGGACGAGGAGGAGGAGGAGGAGGAGGGGGTGCGAACGGCTACAGACAACTGTTTACTAGACCGTGGGCTAGGCAGAACTGTCCCAAACTTGCTGTCCCCTGTGGACCCTGAATCCACCACATTTACCCAGTGTGCCGTGATGGACACGTAACGTCCCTGGCCATGCCTACTGGTCCATGCATCTGTTGTCAGGTGCACCTTTGTGCTCACAGATTGCCTGAGTGCATGGACGATGCGCTCTTTAACATGCTGGTGGAGGGCTGGGATGGCTTTTCTGGAAAAAAAGTGTCGACTGGGTAGCTCGTAGCGTGGTACAGCGTAGTCCATCAGGTCTTTGAAAGCTTCGCTTTCAACTAACCGGTAGGGCATCATCTCTAACGAGATTAGTCTAGCTATGTGGGCGTTCAAACCCTGTGTACGCGGATGCGAGGCTAAGTATTTCCTTTTTCTAACCATAGTCTCATGTAGGGTGAGCTGGACTGGAGAGCTGGAGATCGTGGAACTAGCGGGGGTGCCGGTGGACATGGCAGACTGAGAGACGGTGGGAGATGGTATTGTTGCCGCCGGTGCCCTAGATGCAGTGTTTCCTACTACGAAACTGGTGATTCCCTGACCCTGACTGCTTTGGCCTGGCAAAGATACCTGCACAGATACAGCAGGTGGTGCGCTAAATGGTGGTCCTACACTGCCGGAAGGGATGTTGCGTTGATGACTAGCTTCATTGGCCGAGGGTGCAACAACCTTAAGGGACGTTTGGTAGTTAGTCCAAGCTTTCAAATGCATGGTGGTTAAATGTCTATGCATGCAACTAGTATTGAGACTTTTCAGATTCTGACCTCTGCTTAAGGAAGTAGAACATTTTTGACAGATGACTTTGCGCTGATCAATTGGATGTTGTTTAAAAAAATGCCAGACTGCACTCTTTCTAGCATCGGATACCTTTTCAGGCATTGCAGACTGAGCTTTAACCGGATGGCCACGCTGTCCTCCACCAGGTTTTGGCTTTGCCACGCGTTTTGGGCAAGATACGGGCCCGGCAGATGGAACCTGTGGCGATGTTGATGCCTGCTGCGGCCCCTCCTCCTCCTCTGCTTCAGAACTGCTGCCGCCTGCACCCTGTTCCCCCAATGGCTGCCAATCGGGGTCAAGAACTGGGTCATCTAATAACTCTTCTTGTACCTCCTGCGCAACTTCGTCTGTGTCACCGTGTCGTTCGGTGGTATAGCGTTCGTGATGGGGCAACATAGTCTCATCAGGGTCTGATTCTTGATCAGCACCCTGCGAGGGCAATGTTGTGGTCTGAGTCAAAGGACCAGCATAGTAGTCTGGCTGTGGCTGTGCGTCAGTGCACTCCATGTCAGATTCAATTTGTAATGGGCATGGACTGTTAACTGCTTCACTTTCTAAGCCAGGGACGGTATGTGTAAAGAGCTCCATGGAGTAACCCGTTGTGTCGCCTGCTGCATTCTTCTCTGTTGTTGTTTTTGCTGAAGAGGACAAGGAAGTGACTTGTCCCTGACCGTGAACATCCACTAACGACGCGCTGCTTTTACTTTTACCAGTTTCACGAGAGGAGGCAAAAGAGCTAGAGGCTGAGTCAGCAAGATAAGCCAAAACTTGCTCTTGCTGCTCCGGCTTTAAAAGCGGTTTTCCTACTCCCAGAAAAGGGAGGGTTCGAGGCCTTGTGTAGCCGGACGACGAACCTGGCTCCACAGCTCCAGACTTAGGTGCAATATTTTTTTCCCCACGACCACCTGATGCTCCACCACTACCACTACCCTCATTACCAGCTGACAATGAACGCCCCCGGCCACGACCTCTTCCACTAGACTTCCTCATTGTTTTAAAAACGTAACCAAACTAACGTTATTTGTTGCAGTCACACAACTTACACGGTGAGCTATAACTTCAGTATGATTTAGCTACCCCTTTACAGGTTGGTGAGACCACAGCGAAAATCAGGCCCAATGTTACACACTCTTTTTTTGGTGGCTGCAAATTAGAGAGATGCCCCACACGCAGGACTGTCACTGAAGCACAAATGTTAATATTAATGTCACACTATTATTTTTTTTTTATTTTTATTTTTTTCAGGAACACTTTAGAAACCCCCCAAAAAAAAAAAATAGATTTTTGCAGGGAGAATTTAGAAAACAAATGTAACAAACTATATGCTTTCTATGGGCCACTGAGTGAGAGATGACGCACACAGGAATCAGGAGTGGCACACAAGCCCAGAGGCCAATATTTTTCTACCAATGATTGATGGAGTTATTTTCTCTGGTAGATTTTGGAACCCAAATCAAGGAAAAAAAATATAGGCTTTCTATGGACCACAATTGGAGAGAGAGAGAGAGAGAGAGAGAGAGAGAGAGAGAGATGGCACACCCAGGAGTCAAGACTGGCACACAAGCAGAAAGGCCAATATTAATCTCCCACTGTTTTTTTTGTTTGTTTTTTTTTTTTTTTTTCAGGGAGACTTTAGAAAAAAAAATAATAAAAAAAATATGATTTTATCAGGAAGAATTTAGAAACCAAATAAAATAAAATGATTTTTTCAGGGAGAATTTATAAAACAAATAAAACCAAAAATAGGCGTTCTATGGCCCACTGACTGAGAGATGACGCACCCAGGAGTCAAGACTGGCACACAAGCAGAAAGGCCAATATTAATCTCCCACTGTTTTTTTTTTTTTTTTTTTTTTTTCAGGGAGACTTTAGAAAAAAAAATAATAAAAAAAATATGATTTTATCAGGAAGAATTTAGAAACCAAATAAAATAAAATGATTTTTTCAGGGAGAATTTAGAAAACAAATAAAACCAAAAATAGGCGTTCTATGGCCCACTGACTGAGAGAGAGAGAGAGATGGAACGCTTAGTACTGGCACACAAGCCCAAAGGGCAATATTAATCTCCCTTTTTTTTTCCAGGGAGAATTTCTAAAACCCAAAAAAAAAAAAAAATAGGCTTTCTATGGCCCACTATTTGTGAGAGAGATGGGACGCTCAGGGCTGGCACAGATGGCACGCTCAGGACTGGCACAGAAGCCCAGAGGCCAATATTAATCTCCCTTTTTTTCTGGGAGAATTTATAAAACCAAAAAAATATTTAAATAGGCTTTCTATGGCCCACTATTTGTGAGAGAGATGGCACGCTCAGGACTGGCACAGATGGCACGCTCACAACTGGCACACAAGCCCAGAGGCCAATATTAATCTCCCTTTTTTCAGGGAAAATTTATAAAACAAAAAAAAAAATTAAATAGGCTTTCTATGGCCCACTATTTGTGAGAGAGATGGCACGCTCAGGGCTGGCACAGATGGCACGCTCAGGACTGGCACACAAGCCCAGAGGCCAATATTAATCTCCCTTTTTTTCAGGGAAAATTTATAAAACAAAAAAAAAAATTAAATAGGCTTTCTATGGCCCACTATTTGTGAGAGAGATGGCACGCTCAGGGCTGGCACAGATGGCACGCTCAGGACTGGCACACAAGCCCAGAGGCCAATATTAATCTCCCTTTTTTTCAGGGAGAATTTATAAAACCCAAAAAAAAATAAAATAGGCTTTCTATGGCCCACTATTTGTGAGAGAGATGGCACACTCAGGACTGGCACACAAGCCCAAAGGCCAATATTAATCTCCCACTGTATTTTTATCAGGGAGAATTTATACACCCCACAAAAAAAAATACAGAAAAATGAAAAGGCTTTCTATGGCCCACTATGTGAGAGAGATGGCACACACAGGGATGGCACTCTAGCAGAAATGCCAAATTGCCAATCTTAATCTCCCACCAAAAAAAAAAAAAAAAAAAAAAAAAACAGGGAATGTCCTACAATTACTATCTCCCTGCCTGCAGTAATCTCAGCCAGGTATGGCAGGCAGCTACTATCTCCCTGCCTGCAGTAATCTCAGCCAGGTATGGCAGGCAGCAATAAGGAGTGGACTGATGCACAAATGAAATAAAAAGTGTGGACAAACAAAAAAGATAGCTGTGCAGAAAGGAAGGAACAAGAGGATTTGTGCTTTGAAAAAAGCAGTTGGTTTGCACAGCGGCGTACACACAGCAATGCAGCTATCAGGGAGCCTTCTAGGGCAGCCCAATGAGCTACAGCGCTGAGGGGAAAAAAAAAAAAAAAAAAACTTCCACTGTCCCTGCACACCGAGGGTGGTGTTGGACAGTGCAAATCGCTGCAGCACAAGCGGTTTTGTGGTTAATGGACCCTGCCTAACGCTATCCCTGCTTCTGACAAAGCGGCAGCAACCTCTCCCTAAGCTCAGATCAGCAGCAGTAAGATGGCGGTCGGCGGGAACGCCTCTTTATAGCCCCTGTGACGTCGCAGACAGCAAGCCAATCACTGCAATGCCCTTCTCTAAGATGGTGGGGACCAGGACCTATGTCATCACGCTGCCCACACTCTGCGTTTACCTTCATTGGCTGAGAAATGGCGCTTTTCGCGTCATTGAAACGCGACTTTGGCGCGAAAGTCGCGTACCGCATGGCCGACCCCGCACAGGGGTCGGATCGGGTTTCATGAAACCCCGACTTAGCCAAAAGTCGGCGACTTTTGAAAATGTTCGACCCGTTTCGCTCAACCCTAGTCCTCACAGTTCCTCTCTGTCCCCCATAAAGGTCAGGACACAACCCGTATGACAGGTGAACTGGGCCATTCTACAGGGTCTCTATCATGACCCGGGCCCTATAGATATCACTAGATATCACTGTGTCTCCTGGGTATCAATGCGGACAGGTGATCTACAATCCAGCTGTCCTGCCAGTTTCTGCTATGCCACTATATAGTTCAGCATGGCCACGGTCTTCCGGCTACCGGAATCTGCACTAGCCAGGGAGATAGGCCCTTCTCGGCTCTGTTCCACTGGTGCTTTCTCCCTCCTGCAATCTCTTCCACAATCTGTTTGTCTTTCTTAGTCCTTTCAATGCTTGAGCTGCAGCACCTCCGGCTGCATGGCTCCAAACATGTTCCTGTGCTCAGACTGCTCCAGTCTCCTGACAGGCACTCTCTGCTCCCTTGGTTTTCTCTGGTCCAACTGCTCTTCTGCTTCTCTGTCCTCCGACAGAATGCCCCCTAACTTCCCTTAACCCATTCCTTGCGAATAGACCCATCGAGGATCCTAGGTTAATCTCAGCGAAGACCTATAGATAGGGGGAAGGAGGTCCCTGAAAGATCTAAGGTCTGGGTATTAAAACAGGTCACCTTCCAATAGAAAACACAGAGACGGCTGCAGAAACCAACTGAAAACTGAAACTAAAGATAGCAGAACCAGAGATCCCAGAACTGCACAATATCAAACACAGAAAGCTATCAAAGCACCTAGCCAGAACTCTAGCGGATTAACACTGATGTCCAGCAAGGAATGGGAGGCAGGTGCTGGGTAATAAAGGGTGATAAAATCACCTGACCTAAGACAACCTAGCACCAGGGGAAAAAGACCAGCAGCCAGAAAACCACAACAAGATGGCGGATGGTCAAAAACAAAACAGATTCTAACAATGTGCTGCTCTCAGCCCCGCATCCTCCAGCACTCATCCTCATTCACTCTCAGCCTGGCATTCTCTTGACACTGATCCTCCCTCACTCTCCTGTCTCAACTGCTGGAGACGTTATAATAGATGAAATGTGGATTACATCTGCACTGCTGCGCGTTTCGAAGCTCATGGCTTCAAAGTTATCTTTGTGTGGAAACTTCCTGAAGAAGAAGCCATGAGTTTCGAAACGCGTTGAATAAACCACCCGAACATCTTACAAGTATATCTGGATCTATTATTTGTCGCAGAAGCGCGGATGTAATCCACATTTCATCTATTATAACGGTTCTGAGAGGTCGCAGCGCCGACCTGTGGATCTGCAGCAGCTGACAAACTACACACCTATACTGTGTACCACCAGGTGAGCAGTTCTCTCACAATTGATTAGAAACAATCCTGGGGATAAGACCCTATTTGCGCTTTTTTTGTCTCCTATTTTTCTATACTAACTGCTGGAGACGTCACAGTAGAGGGTGGAGGAGCTCAGTGCCGGAAACCTCCATCTTGTTTTCCTCACAGCCCTAGCCCCTCCTTTCTGCTCTCATTGGTTTCTACAGTCCCCTTGCTCGATTTCATTGACAGCATGCTAGGAAGAGTAGCTGCTGGAGATCTGAACCAGGTCACATATGTCAGTATGTAAATCAGCCATGCTGCCCTGAACAGGAGATAGGGGACACCCACCAGTGAACAGATGGAAAGGGGGGGGGGGGCTGTACTGGGCGAAACATGCCCCAAGAGTGTCTCACCTGTCTGGGCTCCCTTCTGCTCACTGGGCCCCATTCACCAGTAATGGCATTTATGCCCTGGTGTCGACTCTGGCCATTGGAAAATTATTTAGAACAGAGTTGCCATAAGGTGGGGAAATATATATTACGCTCCGTTGCCTGTAATGGGTCCTGCTAATTTTATGTAAGATCATGGTGTCAGTTTTTTGTTGGTGCAGTGTGCTGTGCAGTGGCAGTGACCTTGAGCATGTAAGTCGGTATAACACTGTCAGGGCACAGTCAGACAGCTGTATAAATTGGAGATCCTACTGCAATGCTCGGATTGTCCAAAGCTCTACTGACCCGAGTGTGACAGCTACATAGACACATATAAAGCTATCATGCTCGGGTCATGAGTGCCAGTCAGTACATTGCGGACTGCTCCTTTACCGAAGCTTGCGCCTGTGACACTAATTCGCTACACTTAGTCTACATTCCCACAATGAGCTTTTCGTGAGTTTTTGACACTGTAGAATTTCTGCACCATTTCTGCAGCTATTAATTAAATTAGATTAGTTGTGCTTTTTCATTGCATGCATTTTTTTTAACGTCTTTAGACTCAGCGATTTTGTCTATTTTTGGTGTGTCACAATTTAAATAAAGCTGGTTTCTTTATGATACTACCTGGTAATTGGCTTTGACAAACCTTTATTGCTATAATAAGGTGCAGATTACATGCTGCGGAAATGCACTAAAAGAGCATGGGCGCTTCGTACCTGTGGATTTGATCAAGTCTATGGGGTAAATCCGTACACAAAACTCAACACATCAGTAAGAGAAATTGAAATGCTATGGATTAGAAACACGCACCGCAGGACAGTTTACACGGAGGTAAAAAAAAAACACAATGGGCATGAGATTTCTATACATTCCATCAACTTAGCTGGAACAGTAAGACGCTGCGTTTTTGACTCAGCAAAAATATCCAACGTCAGAAAGCTCATCGAGGGGCGTAGCCTAAGAAGAGAGAGACTTTAGTGCTCTAGTGCTTGCAACAGGTGGAAATGTGGGCCTGTGCCACTGACTCTGGCTTAGTATGCTAGCAAAAGTTTGGAGTTAAAGCCTTTTTCCCTTGAGCTCTGGAAGGTGCATAACCATTGTGCTTAATGACAATGGAGCAGTTAGGTCATTAGTAAAGAATAACTGTCTTTATATCATAGCTGTAAAGAAAGACACGGATCGCACATCCAAAAATCATGCATTGGTCTAATTCTGCTAGGCATGACAGACCTTTCAGTGGGCCCCTAACTTTTTTCTAGCCTTAAAATGTGGCGCAATCAACCACATTCTGCTATAATAGTGCACCAGCAGGACGGGTGACCTGGTGTCTCACAGTACCCATGCTGCAATGCTGAGCCCTCATGAATTCAGGCCATACCACCCCACAGGCAGAGCATCACAGCACCAATACCAAGTGAAAGAAAGTGAAAAACTCACCTTTCACAGGTCCCACACTGTGAACTGAGAGCCAAAATAGGAGAAACCCCTCTTGTAGTCTCCTGCTAATTAAAAACATCAGGGCCAAATGAGAGAAGTGCTGGTCAAAGTAAAAGGAAAAAAGAGGGGACAGACCATATAATATACCATACCTGTAGAGAAAGACATGGACCGCACAGGGAAAGTTCCACCAGGGAAAGTTCACAAAACTGAACATTTAGATCACACTGTATGAAGACCACTGCCATGTGATGGTGAACCTCTTAGTGGGTCACTCCCCATGCTGGTGCGCTGGCGTTCCGGTACATGGTGTCGCACATTTCAAGTTAAGAATTAGGAACCCACTGGCTTACTGTGATGTGATAGTGGGCTTCATAGAGTCTGATTAGAATGTTAAACTAAGAACCTTTATGTTCAGTTTTGTAAATTTTTGCCTAGTGTCATCAGATCAATTTAATTTTATTTTTATGTGTGGTCATTGTCTTTTTCTACAAATATAGTTAAGAAGATGTCTTTGTCATCAATATCTTGTGCACACTGGGGAAACTGAAAATGGGGCATGCCAAATGCGTTCCTTACTTAACAGTATTTTCCTCGTATAGCACTTAATTTCGGTTCCAGTGATTGTAGATTTCATACTGAAAGCAGACACGCTTAGCCAGGCAATATAGATTTCTACAGAAATTTGTACATATATTATTTATTTTTTGTGTTTTTTTTTAACTCAGTTATATAATGCCATTAAATCCACAACGCTTTATAGACATTATCAGCACGGTTCCCATTGGGGCTCACAATCCAGATTCCCTATCTGTATGGTCTTTGGAATGTGGGAGGAAACCGGAGAACCCGGAGGAAACCCACGCAAACACGGGGAGAACATACAAACTCCTTGCAGATGTTGTCCTTTGTTGAATTTGAACCCAGGACCCCAGAGCTGCAGAGTTAACCACTGAGCCAGTGTGCTGCCCTTCACATGTATTTATTAAGGATAAATACATGTGAGGCCTAGTTTGGATAGGTAAGAAAGGGTGATAGTTTAATAAAAAAAAAAAAAAAAAAGTAACCAGTGATTTGCATTCATTCTACTGTACTATAGAAGCAAATAAATGAAGGGAAACTTGGACATATCAATTTTTTTTTTGGATTTCTTTTTCATATATTGTACATGAGGAGTAAACACCACATTGAAGAGAAGACAAGACCAGACAGCTTTAATATATGTGCTTGCCTATTTCAGATTTTGCCTTTTCCTTTGACCATTCATAGGATGTCTAATCAATCATTATCACATTCACAGATAATAAAGCCAAATGAATTTGACATCATGTTAGAAATATCTCAAAGATCTAGCAAATCAATTATAATGACAAACCTTGACAAGAAAGGTCCCTACTATACATTGAGTTTTAAAGATCGAAAACCATCAACCATGCTTAAATATCTAAATCTGGAAGGCAACATTTCAGGAAGTGAAATTGTGAAGGAATTCAGGCATCTTATTAAGCAAGTAATTGGCAAACCAGGCAAGTACCGTATATATTCTCCGGTCACCATATATTACACTATACATATGTATGAATGCCTTTTGTATAAATATATCCATCATTTTTTGGCATGGGGAAAATGCTGACCATTTCTTCCGAACACTTTTAATCAAGCTAATATCAATTCTGTTATTAAAGCTGCTTCACCTGAAGAGGGAAGCCTCACAGTAGTATCACTTGTAGCTCCATCAGTTTGTGCTCCACTGTTAGGGTTCACTCACACTTGCGTATAAATTAGACCAATGTTATTCAATGAAGCCGTGCAGATCTGCATATTTTTTCTCAGCTGTATGCGGCGTGCTGCAAATTCACTTCAAAATTTGACAGTGACAGAAAAAACTACATCCGATTATATGGATACATTACAATTCCGTAACATAGAAAAGTGTAAATGGTCTTGTAAAAGATTAATAGCTGCTGAGTAAAAAACAAGTGAAAAAAAATCATACCACTGTCATGGATAAGAATGGGATTGATTTTTTATACGCAAGTGGGAGCGAACCGTAAACTTCAGTCACTTGTTTGGGCTTGCAGTGGGAGCAAGCGTAGGCATTCCCTATTTTAGCCACACGTACTTGTATATCCTTCAACTCACCTGACTCTTGGATCAAAGATATTAAACATGTTGGTGAACGGTAAGGCTGGGATGAGAGTTGAGGATAAATCAATAAGCGAGACTCACTTGAATTACTCTACAAGCCTGGCTCACCTTCCTCCTCTTCCTTGGTAAAGCCCATGGGGTTATTAGAACCAGAGCTGCCAGATGCTGTGCCCCATTTCTGAGCATGCATAGAAAAAAAATTCAATAAGTCCCTTTGAACCTGTATTAGAAGACTGCTTGCGGTTTATCATAGTATTGTGGTATTTCCTCTTATTTTTGTTCGGCTAGCCTGCACCTTCACAGCTTGTATGTTACCAGGGTCTAAAGGGTATCGTTTCTCCTTATGGAGATTGACATACCATCTCTGGCTTGTCAAGGTGAGGAGGCTTATTTGCCATGCAATGCTCCTCTGGGAGATATAATATGCAAATTGCCTCTTCTGAGAAAAAGAGGACTTAAACTCTATAGCGCCACCTGTTGGAAGTAGCGATCCTACAAGTGACGATCAACTCTTTAAACTAGTCGTGCAATATGACTGAGGGTGCCGTCACACTATACGATTTACCTACGATCACGACCAGCGATATGACCTGGCCGTGATCGTAGGTAAATCGTAGTGTGGTCGCTGGGGAGCTGTCACACAGACAGCTCTCCAGCGACCAACGATGCCGAGGTCCCTGGGTAACCAGGGTAAACATCGGGTAACTAAGCGCAGGACCGCGCTTAGTTACCCGATGTTTACCCTGGTTACAAGCGTTAAACTAAAAAAAAACAAACAGCACATACTTACATCTGGTGTCCGTCACATCCCTTGCCGTCTGCTTCCCGCACTCAGTGACTGCTGGCCGTAAAGTGAAAGTGAAAGCACAGCCGCTGTGCTCTGCTTTCACTTTACGGCCGGCAGTCACAGTGCGGGAAGCAGAGACGGCAAGGGACCTGACGGACACCAGAATGTAAGTATGTGCTGTTTGTTTTTTTTTAGTTTAACGCTTGTAACCAGGGTAAACATCGGGTAACTAAGCGCGGTCCTGCGCTTAATTACCCGATGTTTACCCTGGTTACAAGCGAACGCATCGCTGGATCGCATCGCTGGATCGCTAGATCGGTGTCACACACACCGATCTAGCGATGACAGCGGGAGATCCAGCGATGAAAGAAAGTTCCATACGATCTGCTACGACGTACGATTCTCGTAACGATATCGCTGGAACGTCACGAATCGTACCGTCGTAGCGATCGAAATGTTATAGTGTGACGGTACCCTTAGGATAAAAGCCAAATCAGTATCTCAATTCGCAGACACGGTGTTTCGGGCTGTTGGCCCTCGTCAGTGCGAAGCATGAGAACTAATTTGGCTAGGTGAGAGGCTCTGGACTGGGGTGTAAGGGGTATCGTTTCTCCTTATGGAGAGTAACTTGTAGGATCGCTACTTCCAACAGGTGGCGCTATAGAGTTTAAGTCCTCTTTTTCTCAGAAGAGGCAATTTGCATATGTATGTGACCAGTCATTTCCCTTTTCATGCTTTTCTAATGCTCTTTGATATGCAGGGTCAGTATTAGAGGAGAAAACTGGTCACTTGGCCAATGCCCCTATCCACAAAGGGGGCCAACAGAGGATACACAGCATTACTTATAGTTTATACTGTGCACTGCCCGTAGTTCCGAAAGGCCGCCCTCTCCTTCCTGACAGTTTGGGGTCAAAAGCGGAGAGGGTTGGAGGGGCTAGTTTCACAGCACAGCCATGTGCAAACAGGACAGGAAACAGCCTTCAGCTCTGTCTGTGATGTCTGCAGTTAATAGTCCTGAACGCCTCCATGACTGTTCTGGGAACAGAGGCAGGAAGCACTGAAGATAGGCCTGGCATATGAGGAGTGACAGGTCTAAAAAAGATGCTAGCTGTATTCATTAGTGTGTGCGTGCATGTGTATATATACAGTATATATAATCCCTAACATAGCTCTCCTTCAATCTGCCAGGCTCACGCTCTACATTTGTCTGGCCCCTACTAGTGGGAAACAGGAATCACATGCTCTCTGAACATTTTCAGGGATGAGGGCACACATTCTAACGCTGACCACTGGCTTCGATTCAGCCATGTCACCAGCCGCTTTGTGCAATAACTCTTAAATGATACATCACAACTCTTGCTCCTATTGAGCCCCATATCAGGCCTCAACTCTGTATATATTTCTCATAGGAATGGAAGAGGTATATCTACATGCAAAAAATTCTCGGAGCCCTGCAGAAACTCTTATAATTAAAAATAAACCTCAAGACATTTCAGTGGATCTGGTCATTGCTCTTAAAATAATCAATGAATGGCCTGAAGAAGCTAATTTTGGAATGAACATTGATGATTGGCTTGGCATGAAGGTAAAACAGGAATATAGAAAAAGTCACTTCTACATGGTGCCCAAACAAGCAGCGATGGGAAACAAAACAAAGAATGCAGGTAACAATTTTTTTTTCTTTCTAAATGTATTATATTACTACAATATATTGATACAAGCTGTGTTTACATCAGATTTCCTCCCAGATTAGAGTTGGGGTCCTATTACTGGGGCATATTGTTATCAGCCTATTAATAAAATAGTGGTTATTTATACGACAGTGAAGTAGCAGGAAGCTTTTATTTTGACAGATATATGGCGAATATCATTTTCAAACATTGAGAAGAAAATAATAACCAAGCATGGAAATGAAACAAACTGTTGTGGAAAGAAAGCAAGTGAAAAAAAGATGTGCTGCAGGTAAGAGACAAAAATTACTCTTCCTAAGTCCAGAAGCAAATGAACTCCACAGAGGCCATACTTTGCCATATACACATTATGTGATGTCCTAAGGCACTCTGCATCCTACCATTTTTCACAGCTATACCTTGATAATACAGAATTTTATGGAGCGTGTTATTGTCAGTTTAGTATGAAGTTGGAAGCATACAGGTGTACAGTAGGACATCAAATTTTATGACTCTTCTACTCAGAAAAGAGTGCAAGTAAAAATGGGGCTGTAAAGGAACTTTATAGCCTACCTTTTTTAAGAATTACATAGTAACATAGTTATTAAGGTTGAAGGAAGACTTTAAGTCCATCTAGTTCAACCTATAGCCTAACCTAACATGCCCTAACATGTTGATCCAGAGGAAGGCAAAAAAAAACCCATGTGGCAAAGAGTAAGCTCCACATTGGGGAAAAAAAATTCCTTCCTGACTCCACATATAGCAATCAGACTAGTTCCCTGGATCAACGCCCTATCAAGGAATCTAATATATAACCTATAACATTATACTTTTCCAGAAAGGTATCCAGTCCCCTCTTAAATTTAAGTAATGAATCACTCATTACAACATCATATGGCAGAGAGTTCCATAGTCTCACTGCTCTTACAGTAAAGAACCCGCGTCTGTTATTATGCTTAAACCTTCTTTCCTCCAGACGTAGAGGATGCCCCCTTGTCCCTGTCTCAGGTCTATAATTAAAAAGATCATCAGAAAAGTCTTTGTACTGTCCCCTCATATATTTATGCAATAAAATAAGGTCACCCCTTAGCCTTCGTTTTTCCAAACTAAATAGCCCCAAGTGTAATAACCTATCTTGGTATTGCAGACCCCCCAGTCCTCTAATAACCTTGGTCGCTCTTAAAGGCACCCGCTCTAGTTCAGCTATGTCTTTCCTATACACCGGAGACCAGGACTGTACACAGTATTCTAAGTGTGGTCGAACTAGTGACTTGTATAGAGGTAAAATTATGTTCTCCTCATGAGCATCTATGCCGCTTTTAATGCATCCCATTATTTTATTTGCCTTTGTAGCAGCTGCCTGACACTGGCCACTAAATGTGAGTTTGTCATCCACCCATACACCCAGGTCTTTTTCATTGATGGTTTTGCCCAAAGTTTTAGAATTAAGCACATAGTTATACATCTTATTACTTCTACCCAAGTGCATAACCTTACATTTATCCCCATTAAAGCTCATTTGCCATTTATCAGCCCAAGCTTCTAGTTTACATAAATCATCCTGTAATATAAAATTGTCCTCCTCTGTATTGATTACTCTGCAGAGTTTAGTGTCATCTGCAAATATTGAAATTCTGCTCTGTATGCCCCCTACAAGGTAATTAAGAAATATGATAAAAAGAAGAGGGCCCAATACTGACCCCTGTGGTACCCCCACTGCTAACCGCGACCCAGTGCGAGTGTGCTCCATTAATAACCACCCTTTGTTTCCTATCCCTGAGCCAGCTCTTAACCCACTTACACATTTTCCCCTATCCCCATTATTCTCATATTATGTATCAACCTTATGTGTGGCACCGTATCAAAAGCTTTTGAAAAGTCCATATACACTACATCCACTGGGTTCCCTTGGTCCAATCCGGAACTTACCTCTTCATAGAAATTGATCTGATTTGTCTGACAGGAACGGTCCCTAGTAAACCCGTGCTGATACTGGGTCATGAGGTTATTCCTCCTCAGATACTCCAGTATAGCATCCCTTAGAATGCCCTCCAGGATTTTACCCACAGTAGAGGTTAAGCTTACTGGCCTATAATTTCCGAGTTCAGTTTTTGTCCCCTTTTTGAATATTGGCACCAAATTTGCTATACGCCAGTCCTGTGGTACAGACCCTGTTATTATGGACTCTTTAAAGATTAAAAATAATGGTCTATCAATGACTGTACTTAATTCCTGCAGTACTCGGGGGTGTATCCCATGCGGGCCCGGAGATTTGTCAATTTTAGTGATTTTTAGATGCCGACGTACTTCCTGCTTGGTTAAGCAGGTGACATTTAATGGGGAATTTTTGTTATCACTGATCATATTGTCTGCCATGGGATTCTCTTGTGTAAATACTGATGAAAAAAAGTCATTTAGCATATTTTTCTTTTTCCTCATCCTTATCCACCATTTCACCCAGACTATTTTTAAGGGGGCCAACACTATAATTTTTTAGTTTCTTACTATTTACGTAGTTGAATTTTGGGATTATTTTTACTCTCTCTGGCACTGAGTCTCTGTCTCAATTTTTGCTGCGTTGATTTGCTTTTTACAGAATTTATTTAATTTTCTGTGTTTATTTAATGCCTCATCACTACCTACTTCCTTTAATTCTCTAAATGCTTTCTTTTTCACACTTATTGCGCCCCTTACAGCTCTATTTAGCCCTATTGGTTTCCTCCTATTTCTAGTATGTTGATTCCCATATGGTATATACTGTGCACAGGTCCTATCCAGGATGCTAATACATGTCTCCCATTTTCTCTGTGTATTTTTATGTCTCAGGATATCGTCCAAGTTAATTGCACCAAGATCATCTCTCATCCATTAGAAATTTGCCCTCCTGAAGTTTAGTGTCCTTGTAACCCCTCTACTACACATCTTATTGAAGGATACATGAAAACTTATTATTTTGTGATCACTATTCCCCAAGTGACCCCCAACCCTTATATTTGCCATGCGGTCTGGCCTGTTGGTTAATATTAGGTCTAGCAGTGCCCCCCTTCTTGTTGGGTCCTGAACCAGTTGTGAAAGGTAATTGTCTCTCATAGTTGTCAAAAAATGATTATCTTTGCTGGAACTGCAGGTTTCTGTTCCCCAATCCATTTCAGGGTAGTTGAAGTCCCCCATAATAATGACTTCTCCTTGAGTGGCAGCTTCATCTATTTTCTTTACGAGGACATTCTCCATTGCTTCCATTATTTTTGGAGACTTATAACAAACCCCTGTCAGTAATTTATTATTTTTCCCTCCTCCCCTTATCTCCACCCACAGGGACTCCACATTTTCATTGTTTTGTTTCTTTCAGCGAGATCTAAACATATAGTAAAGACCTCTTAAAATGGTCTCCTGAAAGGGTTAGGCATTAAAAATAAAGCCATAAAATGATTATGTATTAATTTTCAGTCCTTGGATCATTCTCTACACTGACTGCTATAAAAAAATACACTAAAAATCTTCTAGGCATAGTATGCCAACCACACAATACTCCTGGGAATTAGAACTGGTGTGAAGTGTCCTCATGATGTAGGCCTTTTCATGTTGTGGCCCACATGGCCTCCAGACCAATATTCGGCTATCATTCCATCTAAGATAAAAGTGGGACTCATCACTGAAGAGGATATATCTTAATTCCAGTTTCTATTTCTCTTGCTCTCCATCATTATAGCATCTCAGAGTAATGGTGCGAGGTCACTGAAAAGGCTTTCTTGAAGTAACATCACACCACTCCTGTTTTCGTGAGGAAAGTGAAGGATGGCATAACATACGGTAGCCTGGCTCATCTTTTCTTCAATCCATGTACGCTAACAGCTCCGCATTGTGTTGATTTAATTGTAGAATCAGAAGTATGGTTGTTTCTCCAAAGCAGCCTTTGTGGCCGAAATGTGGTACCATGGCCTACAGCATCTCTAGCCCTCTCCCCATCGAGCATGTCTGTGTCATTGGTTGGAAATTGCAAAGGGAGCTGACAGCTTTGGATATTTAGTATTTACTGTACATGCCCATGTACATTTAGTGTGGCAGAACATTTCTCAGATATTAATAACCTTACTCATAGCAGTCAAGGCACATAAGTACTGTACATGTATTTCTACATGCAGTTCTCATACTTAATATTGAATAAATTAAGATGTTTTGAACATTTTGTTTCCATTTTTTCATCATTTGCATATCATGAACCCCTTCCTGACATCTGACGTAAAACTAAATGTACATCATGAATCAGTAAGGAGTTCCCACATCGTGACATACAGTTACTTCATGTTGATGATGTGAGCACAAGAGCTATGCCCGAATGATCATGGCCAGGAGCTCTGCTTATATGTTAGTCAAGCTCCTGCAGCAACATGTGTAATGCCAGTGATGCACTGTTCTGCCATAGGCCATGCACCATTTGGTGTGAAGATGTTACCACCTCGCTATGGCAGGAAGAAAAGTAAAAGAAAATGTAGTTTGTGGCGCCTGGGTGCACTGTATTCAGTGCTGTCTCCTGGTAGTGTGATGGTTTAAGCTCAGTAGCAAAGCCACAAAAGAGGACTAAAAATCCTCCCCAAAAAAATACAGCCGAAAAAAAGGGGCAGCACCGCTTACCTGCCCAGGTCTTTGCACAAATGCACTACAGGATGCAGCCAGCCCATATAGCAAAGATGTTGACAATACAGGTGCAAAATCTTAAATAGACAGCCACTCACAACCTACCAATTCATGGAGGGGGTGACTGCTTAGTATACATTTGCACAATAGAGGCCTGTATAGGGCACTATTCACATGCAGGTAATGCATAGTGTCTGGCTCTCAGCCTATTAGTCACACCCCTACTATTCGATTAGGCAGGCTGGCCAGTATTCTTTCAGTGCACCCCATTTGAGCACTCCTGTATACAAGACCCAACGTGCTGGGCTGGCTGCACTCTGAAAAATAAATTGCACAAATTAGATATAAATATGTGAGGTATTGGTCGATATTTTGGGCAAGATATGCAAGCTCGCAACCCAACGTCAAGGGTCTTCACGCTTGTGAGTCCTATCACTAAACTCAGTAGCAAAGCCAAAAAAGAGGATTAAGAAGTCAAGTCGTCTGCAATGCCAAACACAGAGACATTCTGCAACAAGATGCAGAGCGACTGTCTTTAGCATCTTAACCCCTTCATGACATGAGCAGTACATGTACTGCTCATATCGTGTCTCCCCCTTTGATGTGGGCTCCGGCGGTGAGCCCACATCAAAGTCGCGACATGTCAGCTGTTTTGTACAGCTGACATGTGCGCGCAATAGCGGCGGGTGAAATCGCTATTCACCCGCCGCTATTAACCTGTTAAATGCCGCTGTCAAACACAGACAGCGGCATTTAACTACCGCATCCGGCCGGGCGGCCGGATATGACGTCATCGCCGACCCCCGTCACATGATCGGGGGTCGGCGATGCATCAGGAAGGTAACCATAGAGGTCCTTGAGACCTCTATGGTTACTGATGCAGGTCTGCTGTGAGCGCCCCCCTGTGGTCGGCGCTCACAGCACACCTGCATTTCTGCTACTTAGCAGCGATCTGATGATCGCTGCTATGTAGCAGAGCCGATCAGGCTATGCCAGCTTCTAGCCTCCCATGGAGGCTATTGAAGCATGGCACAAGTAAAAAAAAATGTTTTTAAAAATATGAAAAAAATATAAAAAAATATAAAAGTTTAAATCACCCCCCTTTCGCCCCATCCTAAATAAAACAATTAAAAAAAAAAAAAACCTACACGTATTTGGTATCGCCGTGTTCAGAATCGCCCGATCTATCAATTAAAAAAAAGCATTAACCTGATCGCTAAACGGCGTAGCGAGAAAAAAATCCGAAACGCAAGAATTACGTTTTTTGGTCGCCGCGACATTGCATTAAAATGCAATAACGGGCGAGCAAAAGAACGTATCTGCGCAAATATGGTATCATTAAAAACATCAGCTCGGCACGCAAAAAATAAGCCCTCACCCGACCCCAGATCACGAAAAATGGAGACGCTACGGGTATCGGAAAATGGCACTTTTTTTTTTTTTTTTAGCAAAGTTTGGAATTTTTTTTCACCACTTAGATAAAAAATAACCTAGTCATGTTAGGTGTCTATAAACTCGTAATGACCTAGATAATCATAATGGCAGGTTAGTTTTAGCATTTAGTGAACCTAGCAAAAAAGCCAAACAAAAAACAAGTGTGGGATTGCACTTTTTTTGCAATTTCACCGCACTTGGAATTTTTTTCCCATTTTCTAGTAAAAGACATGGTAAAACCAATGGTGTCTTTCAAAAGTACAACTCGACCCGCAAAAAATAAGCCCTCACATGACCATATTGACGGAAAAATAAAAAAGTTATGGCTCAGGGAAGGAGGGGAGCGAAAAACGAAAACGCAAAAATGAAAAAGGGCCGCGACTTGAAGGGGTTTTAAATATCAAAATACAAAAATGGTTGCACTCACTTAAATCAAGTCAATGTGAAATAGTAGTAGTTATTATTATTTATTTATATAGCACCATTAATTCCATGGTGCTGTACATGAGAAAGGGGGTTACGTACAGGGTTATAGATATCATTTACAGTACACAAATTTACAATGACAGACTGGTGCAGAGGGGAGAGGACCCTGTCCTTGCGGAATTACATTCTAAGGGATAATGGGGAGGAGAGAGAAGGTCGGAGGAGCGGCAGCTCTGGTGGTGGTGAGGCGGCAGCTCTGGCGGTTGGTGACGCGGCAGCTCTGGCGGTTGGTGATGCGGCAGCTCTGGTGGTTGGTGATGCGGCAGCTCTGGCAGTTGGTGATGCGGCAGCTCTGGCAGTTGGTGATGCGGCAGCTCTGGCAGTTGGTGACATGGCAGCTTGGGTGGTGGCAAGGCCGCAGAATGGTTATTGCAGGCTGTAGGCTTTCCATTTTTAACCAAATGTAGTGTACAGTTGTACTCAGAAGAAATAACACAAGTTTTAGCTTTCATTTTATCATTTTACCCTTGTGAAAATAAAACAAATTGGGTCTAAAGCAACATTTTATTAAAAAACGTTCAGGTGCAGAGCTGATGGTGCAGAACAGGTGCAGAGCCTCAGGTGTGGAATAGGTGCAAAGCCTCAGGTGTGGAACAGGTGTGGTCAAATATAGGAAACCACAGACGCGGTCAACCATAGGAAACCGCAGGTGCAGTCATACAGGAAATTGCAGATGCGGTCATCAAGGAAGCCACATACGCAGTCAGGCAGGAAGCCACAGACGTGGTCAGGCAGGAAGCCGCAGACGTGGTCAGGCAGGAAGCCGCAGACGCGATCAGCCATAGGACAATAACAAGGACAAATACACTTTGGACAGACAGGATAGAGTACACACTAGACCGATACAAGGAGTGGTACAAGCAGGACAGACAGGACCAGATTCACACAAGGTACTTACAATGAAGTAGCAAGTGTACACAAAGATCACTAACGTTTTACAGAGACAACAGAATAGAGATAGGTGCTGGTTCAGATACTGCAGGTTTACAGAGTAGGAACAGGGACAGACACAGCAGGGTAGGGAAAGATCCAGACTTGGATACAAACACGTACAGGGATAGGTCCCAATACAGACAAGGACAGAATCAGGGAACAGGCCTGGGTACACAGCCCACAGGGTGGCAAGAATGGAAACAGGCAAGATCTGAGACAGGACCGGGCAACTCAGTAGTTGCACACAGACTGAAAGAGAATTTGCTCAGGCATCTTCCCACTGGTGGAGATGCCTTAAGAATCAAGTGCCTCTTAGCAATTGTCTGGGGACACATTAACAATGTGCACACTGTCTCTTTAAGAATCAGGAAGGGCAGATGCATGCCCTAAGCATGCAGCAAGGAAGTATGCAAACAGCAAACAGAGGACATGGGGCTTACTGCAAACTGCAAGCAGAGGACAGAACTCACCGCACTGCCTGGAGTGGTGAGTCAGTCGGTGTACCTGTATGGTGGGGGATGGGAATCCATCTAGTGATTTCGGCAGATGTGTTACAGATATCTCTATTTGTAGTGCAACTGGGCATTTCCTCAGTCTTCTCTGGGGGGCATGAGCTTTCACCCCTTTCTCCCAGACACTGTCAATAACAACTCAATAGCTTATCTAGCAATCTGCACCCCCCCCCCCCATCCACTTGAAAGACTATTCAGTTAGTCTGCAAAACAGATTTTGCATTGTTCACTTCAGAAATGTAAATAGCTCTGCAATATAGAGCAATGCAGAATCAGGGGTGCTCAGGGATATTTTTTACTAGGTATTTAACTCAAGTTGAGCAAATGACAGATCCTCTTTGACTCAATTGTTTTCTTGATATTTTGAAAAGATTTTTTATTTGATAGCTTTGAATTTTAATCTTTTACTATGCCATGAATTATAAATAAAAAGCTTAGCAAAAGAAAGTAACAAGGGCATTTAAACCTTTTAACCCCTTTACCCCCAAGGGTGGTTTGCACGTTAATGACCGGGCCAATTTTTACAATTCTGACCACTGTCCCTTTATGAGGTTATAACTCTGGAACGCTTCAACGGATTCCAGTGATTCTGACATTGTTTTCTCGTGACATATTGTACTTCATGACAATGGTAAAAATTCTTTGATAGTACTTGCGTTTATGTGTGAAAAAAACGGAAATTTGGCGAAAATTATGAAAATTTCGCAATTTTCCAACTTTGAATTTTTATGCAATTAAATCACAGATATATGTCCCACAAAATACTTAATAAGTAACATTTCCCACATGTTTACTTTACATCAGCACAATTTTGGAACCAAAATTTTTTTTTGTTAGGGAGTTATAAGGGTTAAAAGTTGACCAGCAATTTCTCATTTTTACAACACCATTTTTTTTTAGGGACCACATCTCATTTGAAGTCATTTTGAGGGGTCTATATCATAGAAAATACCCAAGTGTGACACCATTCTAAAAACTGCACCCCTCATGGTGCTCAAAACCATATTCAAGAAGTTTATTAACCCTTCTGGTGCTTCACAGGAATTTTTGGAATGTTTAAATAAAAATGAACATTTAACTTTTTTTCACAAAAAATTTAATTCAGCTCCAATTTGTTTTATTTTACCAAGGGTAACAGGAGAAAATGGACCGCAAAAGTTGTTGTACAATTTGTCCTGAGTACACCGATACCCCATATGTGGGGGTAAACCACTGTTTGGGCGCATGACAGAGCTCGGAAGCGAAGGAGTGCCATTTGACTTTTCAATGCAAAATTGACTGGAATCGAGATGGGACACCATGTTGCGTTTGGAGAGCCCCTGATGTGCCTAAACATTGAAACCCCCCACAAGTGACACCATTTTGGAAAATAGACCCCCTAAGGAACTTATCTAGAGGTGTGGTGAGCACTTTGACCCACCAAGTGCTTCACAGAACTTTATAATGCAGAACCGTAAAAATAAAAAATCATATTTTTTCACAAAAATTATCTTTTCGCCCCCAATTTTTTATTTTCCCAAGGGTAAGAGAAGAAATTGGACCCCAAAAGTTGTTGTACAATTTGTTCTGAGTACGCTGATACCCCATATGTGGGGGTAAACCACTGTTTGGGCGCATGGGAGAGCTCGGAAGGGAAGGAGCGCCGTTTGACTTTTCAATGCAAAATTGACAGGAATTGAGATGGGATGCCATGTTGCGTTTGGAGAGCCACTGATGTGCCTAAACATTGAAACCCCCCACAAGTGACACCATTTTGGAAAGTAGACCCCCTAAGGAACTTATTTAGATGTGTGGTGAGCGCTTTGACCCACCAAGGGCTTCACAGAAGTTTATAATGCAGAGCCGTAAAAATAAAACAAACATTTTTTCCCACAAAAATTATTTTTTAGCCCCCAGTTTTGTATTTTCCCGAGGGTAAGAGGAGAAATTCGACCCCAAAAGTTGTTGTCCAATTTGTCCTGAGTACGCTGATACCCCATATGTGGAGGGAACCACCGTTTGGGCGCATGGGAGGGCTCGGAAGGGAAGGAGTGCCATTTGGAATGCAGACTTAGATAGAATAGTCTGCAGGCGTCACATTGCGTTTGCAGAGCCCCTATTGTACCTAAACAGTAGAAACCCCCCACAAGTGACCCCATATTGGAAACTAGACCCCCCAGGGAACTCATCTAGATGTTTTGGGAGAACTTTGAACCCCCAAGTGTTTCACTACAGTTTATAACGCAGAGCCGTGAAAATAAAAAATCTTTTTTTTTTCCCACAAAAATTATTTTTTAGCCCCTAGTTTGTTTTTTCCCAAGGGTAACAGGAGAAATTGGACCCCAAAAGTTGTTGTCCTATTTGTTCTGAGTACGCTGATACCCCATATGTTGGGGCAAACCCCTGTTTGGGCACACGGGAGAGCTCAGAAGGGAAGGAGCACTGTTTTACTTTTTCAACGCAGAATTGGCTGGAATTGAGATCGGACGCCATGTCGTGTTTGGAGAGCCCCTGATGTGCCTAAACAGTGGAAACCCTCCAATTATAACTGAAGCCCTAATCCAAACACACCCCTAACCCTAATTCCAACGGTAACCCTAACCACACCCCTAACCCTGACACACCCCTAATCCCAACCCTATTCCCAACTGTAAATGTAATCTAAACCCTAACCCTAAATTTAGCCCCAACCCTAACTGTAGCCCCAACCCTAACTGTAGCCCCAACCCTAACTCTAGCCCTAACCCTAGCCCTAACCCTAGCCCTAGCCCCAACCCTAACCCTAGCCCTAACCCTAACCCTAGCCCTAACCCTAGCCCTAACGGGAAAATGGATATAAATACATTTTTTTAGTTTTTCCCTAACTAAGGGGGTGATGAAGGGGGGTTTGATTTACTTTTATAGCGGGTTTTTTAGCGGATTTTTATGATTGGCATCCGTCACACACTGAAAGACGCTTTTTATTGCAAAAAATATTTTTTGCGTTACCACATTTTGAGAGCTATAATTTTTCCATATTTTGGTCCACAGAGTCATGTGAGGTCTTGTTTTTTGCGGGACGAGTTGACGATTTTATTGGTAACATTTTCAGGCACGTGACATTTTTTGATCGCTTTTTATTCCGATTTTTGTGAGGAAGAATGACCAAAAAACAGCTATTCATGAATTTCTTTTGGGGGAGGCGTTTATACCGTTCCGCGTTTGGTAAAATTGATAAAGCAGTTTTATTCTTCGGGTCAGTACGATTACAGCGACACCTCATTTATATCATTTTTTTATGTTTTGGCGCTTTTATACGATAAAAACTATTTTACGGAAAAAATAATTATTTTTGCATCGCTTTATTCTCAGGACTATAACTTTTTTATGTTTTTGCTGATGATGCTGTATGGCAGCTCGTTTTTTGCGGGACAAGATGACGCTTTCAGCGGTACCATGGTTATTTATATCCATCTTTTTGATCGCGTGTTATTCCACTTTTTGTTCGGCGGTATGATAATAAAGCGTTGTTTTTTGCCTAGTTTTTTTTTCTTTTTTCTTACGGTGTTTACTGAAGGGGTTAACAAGTGGGCCAGTTTTATAGGTCGGGCCGTTATGGACGCGGCGATACTAAATATGTGTACTTTTATTGTTTTGTTTTTTTTATTTAGATAAAGAAATGTATTTATGGGAATAATATTTTTTTTTTTTTTTCATTATTTTGGAATATTTTTTTTAATTTTTTTTTACACATTTGAAAAATTTTTTTTTTAACTTTTTTACTTTGTCCCAGGGGGGGACATCACAGATCGGTGATCTGACAGTTTGCACAGCACTCTGTCAGATCACCGATCTGATAGGAGTGCAGGCTGCTTCACAGTGCCTGCTCTGAGCAGGCTCTGTGAAGCCACCTCCCTCCCTGCAGGACCCGGATCCGCGGCCATCTTGGATCCGGGGCTGGAGGGAGCAGGGAGGGAGGTGAGACCCTCGCAGCAACGCGATCACATCGTGTTGCTGCGGGGGGCTCAGGGAAGCCCGCAGGGAGCCCCCTCCCTGCGCGGTGCTTCCCTGCACCGCCGGCACATCGCGATCATCTTTGATCGCGGTGTGCCGGGGGTTAATGTGCCGGGGGTGGTCCGTGACCGCTCCTGGCACATAGTGCCGGATGTCAGCTGCGATAGGCAGCTGACACCCGGCCGCGATCGGCGGCGCTCCCCCCGTGAGCGCTGCCGATCGCATATGACGTACTATTGCGTCCTTGGGAAGTAAAGCCCACCCCACATGGACGCAATAGTACGTCTAATGGCAGAAAGGGGTTAAACCTATACATATGGAATAGACTGTAACAATGCTACTAACTTGGGAGCGATGTGAGATATCACAGGAATCGTTTCTATTGTTTATGGTTTCTGGCTGGTTTATTTCAGTCCTCATAAACCACATGACAGGAAAACTTAAATACAGCCCTTGTCCGTCACAAAGTGAAACATAAATCAAAACTCCATACAATAGTGGGGGTTTTCCAGCTTGGGTTAGAATCCAGCTTCTTAATCCTTTAGCAAAGCGACACAATCCAGGAGGTCAACACACCCCCATACACAGATTATGTGTGAGATAACCAGGTCCCATTTTACAATATAAACCACACCCAGGGGTGTAGATATGGTGAGCAGCTGTCCCGCCTTAACTCTTCAGCTGCTCACAGTAAGGCCTGGTACTATCATGGCCAATTAACCCTTCTTATTACAATGTGTACTGGAGCATTACTCCAGGTTATACATCACAGAGGACAGTCACCTCTGGTAAACATATCTCCTATCCACTATGTGACCGGCAGCCGCCTTACAAGACTTAAACACTAGTTATGTCAGGAACCTGAATGACACAAATAATATTCACCAAATAGGTGGTGCTAGAATTTGCATAGCACCCAACATATACACTTTCAGAATTACTCTCTTTATAGGATCACTCTGAAAAGACATAAGAGCACCCTAAAAATGTATAGATTATTGCACAACCACAACTATCAGCGTTGCTCCTCTCTGCCCTGCTCCACTGAGCGCTTATGATCCAGCGCCGCTACTCCCCTCAGGCTCTGTGCCTTTTCATGACGCGGCACTCTCCATTGTGATCCTCCAGCATACTGCAGCTCTTGGATTTTCTGTTCTTGCTAATGCTCATCCAGGCTTTTTGGCTTCCTCATCCAGTCAATGTCAAAGAAACGCTCTGACGAAGGTCCGGTGTGGACCGAAAACGTTTAGCACTTTTGTTTGTCTGGATGCATCAATAAACTAAGAAGCTTTTCTTCTCAAATTGAGTGCCAAGTTTTATTCATCTGTTAAACACTAGTTATGTCAGGAACCTGAATGACACAAATAATATTCACCAAATAGGTGGTGCTAGAGTTTGCATAGCACCCAACATATACACTTTCAGAATTACTCTCTTTATAGGATCACTCTGAAAAGACATAAGAGCACCCTAAAAATGTATAGATTATTGCACAACCACAACTATCAGCAAAATGTATACCCCCAGCATTGTAATTCCCTGCTCTAGTAAACCTCATTTAAGTTGGTGTTTTTTCCATGTTTAACTGTTCATATTGTAGAGTCCCTGTAGTTCTGATAAATTAAATTTAAATATCACCTTTAGGACAATACTTTTGACTGCATAGGGCAATGTTTGGTGTCTTTGGAATTTGGTAGAAGAGCTCTATTCTCATAACACAATGTAAAGATATGGCATTTAAATTTCTATTATATCTAAAGTTGGATGTAGAATTATTTAATAATGGTTAAATTTTGTTTATTCACAGAAGGCAGTGTCTCAAATTGTTAAAGTACCTACTGGAACTCCTGAAAACAAGTGGAGAGCAAAGAAAAATGAATCCGTTCTGCTCATACCATGCCAAGACTGCACTACTGCATTTCTGTGCGAAACATCCAAAAGATGAAGACTGGAAATTTAAGGATTTGGAATTACATTTTAATAAATATGTTGATTTTTTCCTGGACTGTCTTAGTAGGTACACTCTGTGCAACTTTTTTATTCCTGCTCATAATCTTTTCAGTGAAGAATTTGTAGACAAATCACACTGTGACTATCTTTACGAGCAAATAAGATACCAAAAATCAAATAACTACCCTATTTTTTATGAATAGAGCCTATTTATTTATATTTTGACGTATATCCAAACTGCTTATGATAGGCCACAAATAATATGAGTTTAATAGTAAGTTGTTAACCCTGTTGTTTCTATATTACAGAAATACAGAGTAATTTAGAAAGTATTAATGACATATGAAGTAAAAAAACTGACTTAAGTAATAAAAAATATTTTATATTTTTACTAGGTCATGCATTGCATTGTTTTAGCGTTGTTATTTTTTCTTATAAAAAAAAGTAGAAAGTATAGTAGAAAACAAGGTTTTAAATGGTAATGTAAGAGGGTAGAGATGCAGGCCATACTGGATGTCACTAACCCTTTGTAACATATCTCGAGCATAAACTGGCTGAAAGGCCGAACTCCCCACCATCAGATTTAATGTACCGTATTTTTCGGACTACAAGACGCACTTTTTCTCCCCCAAAAAAGGGGGGAAAATGGAGGGTGCGTCTAATAGTCGCAATGCAGGCTTACCGTGGCGACAGAGGTGCGGCGGCAGAGGTGTGGCGGCAGAGGAGGCGCAGTAAGCGGGGTCCCTTTCTCTGGTGAGGTGATGCAGCAGCCCGGTAAGCAGCAGAGCCGGGTGAATCCTGTTGTTATCGGTGGTGGCGGCCATTTTCCTGAGGCCGCGCGTGCGCAGATGGAGCGCTCTGCTTCCCGGGGCTTCAGGAAAATGGCCACCGCGATCTCCATCTGCGCACGCGCGGCCTCCCGCAGCCATTTTCCTGAAGCCCCGGGAAGCAGAGCGCTTCATCTGCACACGCGCGGCCTCAGGAAGATGGCCACCCCCACCGATAACAACAGGATTCACCCGGCTCTGCTGCTTACCGGGCTGCTGCATCACCATACCGGGGAAAGGGACCCCGCTTACTGCGCCTCCTCTGCCGCTGCACCTCTGCCGCTGCACCTCTGCCACCGCACCTCTGCCACCGCACCTCTGCCGCCACGGTAAGCCTGCATTGCCTGCACGGTAAGCCTGGGACCCCTCTCATGCCATACCTCTCACTGCACCTCCTGATCCCAGCACCTCCTGATCCCAGCACCTCCTCATCCCAGCATCACCCCACCTCTGCCGACACCTTGCCTTCTGTGACCCTGCTCTGCCACTGCCAGCCCTCAGGTAAGATACTGTAAATTCGGACAATAAGACAGACCCCCATCTTATAAAAAATCTTTTTTTCTGCAATTTTCACCCCAAATTTGGGGTGCGCCTTATGGTCCGGTGCGTCTTATAGTCCGAAAAATATGGTAGTTTCATGTCACATGTAGGACCCGCAAAAAACTTCTGCCCAGCAGGAAGAAATGAAAATTCTTTGTAAAAGCAGCAGGAATATCCACTTATAAAACCAATAACCTTTATTTCAGATTCATTAAAAACTGTTCTGTTGGTTCAAGTGTGCATCTCTGACACGTTTCTGGTGCTATCAACCGCCCTTAGTCATACAGATAATAGCTATGTTACTCACCTATCCCAGAACAAGCGCCGCTCCTAGCTCCCTTCTCCTCTAGCCGACTTCCTTTGTAGTAGTCCGTGCTGTGTTTCTTAGGTAACCCCGAGAACTCCTCTGGCCTTTTATGACTAGGTTTGGTAGAAGCCAGTTGCTTAGGTCTTAAGTAGCATTGTCTCAGTTGCCTTATATTTTCTGCTTCTTCCATTGGCTTAGCTCTAGCCAAGTGTCTGTCATATCCTCAGCTTCTTCTGACTTCTTTGTTACAGCCAGATTTATTTGCAAGCTCAGTCCAGTTTACTTGGTATTGTAGATACCAACCTTTAAGCAAGTTACTAACTTATCACAGTTGTTCTGGTTTCTGTTCACGCTTTGTCTCTGAAAGCAAGGTAGCATATCCCTTCAACCAAGTCTCCAGTTTGGCTACACTCCTGTGATTGTGGGATTGCAATTGCACCCCTGTGATTAACCATAGTCTTGCTGGAAGATACAAGACTAAATTTATCTGTTTCGTTGCTGCTATTAACTATTGCATTGTTAGTAGATCCCAAACTGAATTTACTTCTTGATTAATCCTGTGTTTCATGATTTACCTTGCCCACAGATACCAGACTTTATTATTTGACTAAGTTCATCCCTGATGGAAGATATGTTTCCTATGGCTTTGCTTCATCTGTGTTAGCTACTTTGCTTGTTTGTCTGCTGCACCAGTCCTCCCTGATTCACGTATCCTTTGAAAACTCCCACTCTGCTGCACTAATGCTTCTAATGTTCATGCTACTCATCCAGACCAACGGCTGAGAGAATCTACCACACTAGATGGCAGGGGACGACTGGGGCAGGAGGACATTTAACTCTGGGCTGGTCTCTCTGTGTCAAGGGCCTGGAATGTCTGGATGTGATATGCAGTGCAGGTAGATGACGGTATTCCTGCAGCTCAGAACACTGTGCTGTGGAAATCTGTACTTACGCTAAGCAAACTCGGCAGACCCATCATGTTGGTTTCTGGTAGCTGCGTAAGAGTGATGGGCTGTTCTGCTGCGTTCCTTCTCCTGAAGACAACAACCGTGCTATGTGTACAGTATCATGAGGCTTTACATGTAATGTGAATAGTGATGTGTGTCTTTTATATTATATGATGGTAATGTACAGCGTATAAGAATGTAAAGTGTTAATGTACAATGTGAGTAGTGCAGGGAAAGCACAAGGTTAGACTTGGGATAGTACAAGTACTGTTCATATAGTTAACTGGCTTAGCAAAGGTAAAGAATACAAGACAATAGGAAAGTAGGTTTAGTCCATAGGGTAGGATATAGTTAACGGACAGAACCTAGCGCAGTGGGTAGGGACTAGTGTTAGTAAAAAGGGGAGCACTTCATAGTAGTGACAGGAGATAGGGATGTACTGTGAGAAGGTTAAATTCAAGAACGGTGGGCTGCTAGAGACAGCATGTACATGTCGTTCAAAGCAGTGGGAATCCCTACTGAAATCTTGAGCAGACACCCCTGTTGTTTTTGGAGCCAAAGGTCTAGCATAGGGGCTGTAGGCCATACAGTGGAAGATGGACAGGAATCTGAGTAGATGGAAGGTGGTGGATCCCTGGTGCACTGCTGAAGTGGACATGAAATTGCTGAGACTGACCGAGTCAGTGGGCTTAGGGGATAGTCCAGGACAGACGAGTGTTTAGATGCATTGCACTAAGGAAATAGGAAACATGGAGCCCTATCCCACATGATACACCCTGATAAACTTGAAGTGACCAGTAAGTATTTACTTATTACAATGAACTTGTTCTCCCCTGTGATGTGTGCGATGGCTCAAGATGATAGATGCCTGAAGACAATGGAGGCCTGCTGCCAAAAGTGAGTGTGATGCACCCCACACCTAACAGCACACTGGGAATGGGACACTGTTTTCCGGTAAAGTGCCAGAGCATAACCAGACAGCAGCTCGGTCATGACTACCACTTTTCACAACTTTACATCTGCACTACAAAGCAAAGGAACTACTGATTCCCATCTGACTTTCTGTCCCAGCTCTATGCTGACATGGGGCTCTCCATAGCTTGTTAAGGCTTGTTTGGAGGTTATATACATAATTGGTTCTGTTTGTATGTATGCACTTGTGTAAACCTGTGTATCTAAAAATGTCTGTATGCATGTGTTTGTCATTATGCATAAGGCCTGTCTGTGTATATGTATATAAGCCTACCTATATGTGTGTTATGTAAGTCGGCCTAAAAGTGTGCATATGAAGCTTCTTTATATGTGTGAGCATATATGCCTGCCTGTATATGTGTCTGTATATACGTTTGCCTATATGTGTATGTGGATATAGCCTGCCTATATGTGTCTGTGTATATATATAAGCCTGCTTGTTTGTCTATGTTTAGGCCTAATGATATGTTTTCCTATAGAAGTGTAGCTGTAAATAAGCCTGCCTAAATGTGTGTCAATTTCTGAAACGTGGTTAAAGAGGTTGTATGGTGGTAAGTAGTCTTCTCCTACTCCAAGGCGTGTGGTGCACCTTAAAGTTTTATGCTAATGAGTTTTAAGTGCAATTGGCAGGCCCTGTACTTACAGCTTTCCTGCCCCTCCCTACCTCTGATGCCTGCATCTTGTCTCTGACTGACAGGATACTGAAACATGAATGACCAGTCAGTGACAAGAGCTTAAAAGCTGGTAGGGAGAGAGGCAGGAGGGCAGAGGGGCTGGAGGGCAGAGAAGCAGGAGGGCAGGGCGGGCAGGGCCCACCCATCTGCACTTACAACTCATTAGCATACAGTTTAAATTATGGTTTTCTCTAAAACAGCAACACAAATGTCTACAACCTAGGTAAAGATTTACTCAGCATTGAATCGTCTTTACATAGGTGCAATTAGTATGGGGTGCAAAAGCCTGCTGACAGGTTCTAGTTAACTCCCAAGTTGCTGCAGCATTAGCATAACTCAGCATTCCTCATAGGCACACACATAAAACAAAAATGGACAGACATTTAAGACATACAAGTGCACTAGTAGCGCGGTGCAGTAGCACTGTCTTCTCCTGTCATGGAGCATGCTAGATGAAAGAGTGTGTCCTGGCTGGGTATGGATGCCCTGGATCTACTGCTCAGGGCCCTCACTAGTCCCATGCTCTCTGTCCTCTGTAGCGCCGTTACATTTGGTACTAGCAAGCTCTCTGGAGAGACCTTCTGGTAGGTCTCCCAATCTGGTCAGTAACTCTTTAGGATCTCACTATTCCTCGCTCCAGTTTCTTCTTACTGTGGATCATCACTTGGCAAAACACTCTATCCAAGAAGCACAGTCCTGTACCTATCAATAAGCCCTACCTCTTTGGGCTAGTCCCAACACTTAACTAATTCTGAGCCTGCTTTGTGTTGCTGTGCAGAACTTCCTTACATCACACACTATGGGTATTATATTAACAATACTTATCACACTCAATACATTACACAGGCAAACACCACGTTGCAATACAATTCACATGAGACAAAATATACAAAGACGCATGACCTAATACACAGAAAGCAATTGGTGTCTTCAGGGCCAGGAACAAGACTACACAGTCCATCAGCCTTACACACTGACCATAAGTTCATGTGTAGGCTGCAGACACAAAATTCCCAAGTCATCATATTCCTCTGACAGTGCTGTGGTATGGCAATAAAATACAACTGCATATCGAAACATACAGTGAAAAATTATAGGGGCAACATACCCAGCATATTAATCAAAACCTAACAGCCAAGAGGTTGGCTACAGTCCACCTTCACCCTCTTCCAGTATGACAAGTTTCTCACACAGGCCAGTTTTACCAAGGTCTAAGGGTCAGGAAAGACCAATGCTTCATAAAGTGCTGCCTGTTAGTGCAAACAAAATAAAATGGAAACATAACTATTACAAAATCTTTAAGCTCTCTTGGGACCATAGGTCTTTATCACATTAAAGTTATAAAAAATTGGTTTAACTGGGCCTCTTGTCCCAGGTTTTAAGGAACGTGAAAGTGTTAAGCAACACCTGAAATAGTTAAACCCCCTGAAAAAAAATAAATTGTGCATAACACTTAATTCTTAAAAACTATATAGGCTGTGGTTCCTCAATACCGGTGATTTTCACGCCAGTCTTGATGCTGGAGTCGGATGCTCCTGATTCACCTCTTAATGAATCGGGATCACCTGACAAGTGGCATGTGCCTGGACTACGATTTTAGGCATATGTTACACCACAGCTTGTCATCAATTAGACAAGCTGTGTCTTCATAACTGAGAGCACTGGTGTGAAAACGCTGAAAGTCAAAAAAAATGTTGCACAGCTCTGAGTTGCTAAAAAATATTATGAGTTGTCAAAGTTTTATTTACGCCAGTCTTCTGACGTAAAAGTTTTTATGAACTAGGGGCTATAGTCTTTTTTATTAAACAAGAGTAAATATCCAATAAAACCATAGTGTGTAGAGACCAAACAGAGAACAAGGGCGACATCTGCTGGTCAAACAAGGATATTACATATGTACATGAATCAAACATAGTAACATAGTTATTAAGGTTGAAGGAAGACTTTAAGTCCATCTAGTTCAACCCATAGCCTAACCTAACATGCCCTAACATGTTGATCCAGAAGAAGGCAAAAAAAAACCCATGTGGCAAGGAGTAAGCTCCACATTGGGGAAAAAAATTCCTTCCCGACTCCACATACGGCAATCAGACTAGTTCCCTGGATCAACACCCTATCAAGGAATCAAAAACACATGGGCTACTTGCATAGTGAACAAGTTTGTAGAAACCTGTTCACACCACCAAAGAACTTGAAAACACAAAAACGCACAGAGAGGTCAAAAATACTCTGTTGTAAAAAAGTCACAGTAAATAAGCAAGTGCTAGTCAAAAAATGAAAAAAATACAGGGTATTTAGTTAATACGTTTTTTTGCAAAAAAATGTATGTTAAGCTGCTCCACCAATCGCCAAGGTATACCCATAATGGAGCAGTCCTATGTAATGTATATAATCCCTATCTGATGTATTTAAAAACCGGATCATCTGTATAGTACCTGTATAACCAGGGTTCAGAGAGAAAAAATATACATGTGGACATGCAGGATGGAACAGCAACAATGCAAATGACCCACAGAGGAGTGGTGGACTCCCCAGTCTTGTAGAAACAAGAGAACAATTATAGAACCAAAAACACATGGGCTACTTGCACTGTGAACAAGTCTGTAGAAACCTGTTCACACCACCAAAGAACTTGAAAACACAAAAACGCACAGAGAGGTCAAAAATACTCTGTTGTAAAAAAGTCACAGTAAATAAGCAAGTGCTAGTCAAAATAACGTATTAACTAAATACCCTGTATTTTTTGACTAGCACTTTGCTTATTTACTGTGACTTTTTTACAACAGAGTATTTTTGACCTCTCTGTGCGTTTTTGTGTCCGGAGAGATGTAGAAAGATGGTCGGCTGTCATGATCCCAATGGCAGGGGATCACAAAAGGACAAGCGCAAAAACAAAACAAGCTCTAGGGTGATGGAACCTGAGCTGACCGCGATCCTGAACCTAAACACACAACTAGCAGTAGCCGGGGAACGTGCCTACGATGATTCCTAGACGTCTCGCGCCAGCCGAAGGATTAACTTCCCCTATTAGAAGAAACACAGACCTCACTTGCCTCCAGAGAAACACCCCACAGAAATAGCAGCCCCCCACATGTAATAACGGTGAAATGAGAGGAAAGCACATACGTAGTTATGAAAATAGAATCAGCAAAAATGAGGCCCGCTAAAGCTAGACAGCAGAGGATACAAAAGTGAACTGCGCGGTCAGCGAAAAACCCTTCAAAAAAAACCATCCTGAAATTACTTGAACTCATGTGCCAACTCATGGAACATGAGGAGTAATTTCAGCCCACTAGAGCCACCAGCAGCAAGGAATCACATATCTGCAAGCTGGACTAAGACAAAAATTAAGCAAAACGTGGAACAGGAAAATCAAAACTTAGCTTGTCCTGAAGATAACAGACGCAGGGAGCAGAGGTAAAAAGACACGCTGATTACATTGATAGCCGGCGAGGAAATGACAAAAAAGCCAGGTTAAATAGGAAACTCCCATAACCTGATGGAACAGGTGGACACCAGAGACCGCAGAGAACACAAGTCACCCAGTACCATCAGTAACCACCAGAGGGAGCCCAAAAACAGAACTCACAACAGTACCCCCCCCCCTTGAGGAGGGGTCACCGAACCCTCACGAAAACCACCAGGGCGACCAGGATGAGCCCTATGAAAAGCACGGACCAAATCGGCAGCATGAACATCAGAGGCAATCACCCAAGAATTATCCTCCTGACCATAACCCTTCCACTTGACCAAATACCGGAGTTTCCGTCTGGAAACACGAGAATCCAAGATCTTCTCCACAACATACTCCAATTCACCCTCCACCAGCACCGGAGCAGGAGGCTCAAGCGAAGGAACAACAGGTACCTCATACTTCCGCAACAACGACCGATGGAACACATTATGAATAGCAAACGATGCCGGGAGATCCAAACGAAACGACACAGGGTTAAGAATTTCCAAGATCCTATAGGGACCGATGAAACGAGGCTTGAACTTAGAAGAAGAGACCTTCATAGGAACAAAACGAGAAGACAACCACACCAAGTCCCCAACAAGAAGTCGAGGACCAACGCGGCGACGGCGATTAGCAAACTGCTGAGCCCTCTCCTGGGACAACTTCAAATTGTCCACCACATGACTCCAAATCCGATGCAACCTATCCACCACCATGTCCACTCCAGGACAATCAGAAGGCTCCACCTGACCAGAGGAAAAACGAGGATGAAACCCCGAAGTACAAAAGAAAGGAGAAACCAAGGTAGCAGAACTAGCCCGATTATTAAGGGCAAACTCGGCAAGCGGCAAAAAGGAAACCCAGTCATCTTGATCAGCAGAAACAAAACACCTTAAATAAGTTTCTAAAGTCTGATTAGTTCGTTCCGTCTGGCCATTCGTCTGGGGATGGAATGCAGACGAAAAGGACAAATCAATGCCCATCTTAGCACAGAACGTCCGCCAAAATCTAGACACAAACTGGGATCCCCTGTCAGAAATGATGTTCTCCGGAATGCCATGCAAACGGACCACGTTTTGAAAAAACAGAGGGACCAACTCAGAGGAGGAAGGTAACTTAGGCAAGGGTACCAGATGAACCATCTTAGAAAAGCGGTCACACACAACCCATATGACGGACATTTTTTGAGAGACAGGGAGATCCGAAATAAAGTCCATGGAAATGTGCGTCCAAGGCCTCTTCGGGATAGGCAAAGGTGACAACAATCCACTAGCCCGAGAACAGCAAGGCTTAGCCCGAGCGCAAACTCCACAAGACTGCACGAAAGAACGCACATCCCTCGACAAGGAAGGCCACCAAAAAGACCTGGTCACCAAGTCTCTAGTACCAAATATTCCAGGATGACCTGCCAACACAGAAGAATGGACCTCGGAGATGACTCTACTGGTCCAATTATCCGGAACAAACAGTCTTTCCGGCGGACAACGATCAGGTTTATCCGCCTGAAACTCCTGCAAAGCATGTCGCAAGTCTGGGGAGACAGCCGACAAAATCACCCCATCCCTAAGGATACCAGTGGGCTCGGAATTTCCAGGGGAGTCAGGCACAAAACTCCTAGAAAGAGCATCCGCCTTCACATTCTTTGAACCTGGCAGGTATGAAACCACAAAATTGAAACGGGAGAAAAACAGTGACCAACGAGCCTGTCTAGGATTCAGACGCTTGGCAGACTCAAGGTACATCAGATTTTTGTGATCAGTCAAGACCACCACACGATGTCTAGCACCCTAAAGCCAATGACGCCACTCCTCAAATGCCCACTTCATGGCCAAAAGCTCCCGATTACCAACATCATAATTCCGTTCAGCGGGCAAAAATTTTCTAGAAAAGAACGCACATGGCTTCATCACTGAGCCATCGGAGCTTCTCTGTGACAAAACCGCCCCCGCTCCGATCTCGGAAGCATCAACCTCAACCTGAAAAGGAAGCGACGTATCTGGCTGACGCAACACAGGAGCAGAAGAAAACTGGCGCTTAAGTTCCTGAAAGGCCTCCACAGCCGCAGGAGACCAATCAGTAACATCAGCACCCTTTTTAGTCAAATCCGTCAAAGGCTTACCAACACTAGAAAAATTAGTTATGAAGCGACGATAAAAATTAGCAAAGCCTAAGAACTTCTGTAGACACTTAAGAGATGTAGGCTGCGTCCAGTCACAAATAGCCTGAACCTTGACGGGATCCATCTCAATAGTAGAAGGGGAAAAAAATATACCCCAAAATAGAAATCTTCTGGACTCCAAAGAGACATTTAGAACCTTTTACAAACAAAGAATTGGCCCGCAGGACCTGAAACACCTTCCTGACCTGCTGAACATGAGACTCCCAGTCATCAGAAAAAACCAAAACATCATCCAAATACACGATAATAAATTTATCCAGATATTCACGGAAAATATCGTGCATAAAAGACTGGAAGACAGAAGGAGCATTAGAAAGTCCAAAAGGCATCACCAAATACTCGAAATGGCCCTCAGGCGTATTAAATGCGGTTTTCCACTCATCACCCTGCCTTATCCGCACATGATTATACGCACCCCGAAGATCAATCTTAGTGAACCATTTAGCCCCCTTAATGCGAGCGAACAAATCAGTCAACAATGGCAAAGGATACTGATATTTGACTGTAATCTTATTCAAAAGACGATAATCTATGCAAGGCCTCAAGGAACCATCTTTTTTGGCCACAAAAAAAAAACCTGCTCCCAAAGGGGACGAAGATGGACGGATATGTCCCTTTTCCAAGGACTCCTTAACATAATTCCGCATAGCAGTATGCTCTGGCACTGACAGATTGAACAAACGACCTTTAGGGAATTTACTGCCAGGAATCAAATCTATAGCACAATCGCAATCCCTGTGAGGAGGAAGCGAACTGAGCTTAGGCTCCTCAAAAACCTCCCGATAATCAGACAAAAATACCGGAACCTCAGAAGGAGTAGATGAAGCGATAGAAATCGGAGATGCATCATCATGAACCCCCTGACATCCCCAGCTTAACACAGACATTGTTTTCCAGTCCAGGACTGGGTTATGAGTTTGTAACCATGGCAGACCAAGCACTAAGACATCATGTAAATTATACAGTACCAGGAAGCGAATCACCTCCTGATGAACGGGAGTCATACGCATGGTCACTTGTGTCCAGTACTGAGGTTTATTCATAGTCAAAGGTGTAGAGTCAATTCCTTTCAAAGGAATAGGAACTTCCAGAGGTTCCAGACTAAACCCACAGCGATTGGCAAATGACCAATCCATAAGACTCAGGGCAGCGCCTGAATCCACATAGGCATCGACGGAAATGGATGATAATGAACAAATCAGCGTCACAGACAGAATGAACTTAGACTGTAAAGTACCAATGGCAACAGACTTATCAACCTTTTTTGTGCGTTTAGAGCATGCTGATATAACATGAGCTGAATCACCACAATAAAAACACAATCCATTTTTCCGCCTATAATTTTGCCGTTCACTTCTGGACTGAATTCTATCACATTGCATTATCTCAGGTGCCTGTTTAGAAGACACCGCCAAATGGTGCACAGGTTTGCGCTCCCGTAAACGCCGATCAATCTGAATAGCCATAGTCATGGACTCATTCAGACCTGTAGGCGCCGGGAACCCCACCATAACATCTCTAATGGCCTCAGAAAGGCCATCTCTGAATTTTGCAGCCAGAGCGCACTCATTCCACTGAGTAAGCACCGACCATTTCCGAAATTTCTGACAATATATTTCTGCTTCATCTTGTCCCTGAGAGAGAGCCAATAAAGCTTTTTCAGCCTGAATCTCTAGGTTAGGTTCCTCATAGAGCAAACCCAATGCCAGAAAAAACGCATCCACATTGAGCAACGCAGGATCCCCTGGTGCCAATGCAAATGCCCAATTCTGAGGGTCACCCCGCAGGAAAGATATAACAATCTTGACCTGCTGAGCAGGGTCTCCAGAGGAGCGAGATTTCAAGGAAAGAAACAACTTGCAATTGTTCCTAAAATTCAGAAAACTAGATCTATCTCCAGAAAAAAAACTCTGGGATAGGAATTCTAGGTTCAGACATAGGCGTATGTACAACAAAATCTTGTATATTTTGAACCTTAGCAGCAAGATTATTCAGGCTGGAAGCCAAACTCTGGACGTCCATGATAAACAGCTGAGGTCAGAGCCATTCAAGGATTAAGAGGAGGAAAGAAGCAGCCAAGCTGCAATTAAGGCTAGGCAGCAAACACTGAGGAGGGGAAAAAAAAAAAAAAAACTTCCTCAGACTACTTTTCCTCCTACTTCAGCCAAAACGATGACCAATTTTTTTTTTGGCCGGCTATACTGTCATGATCCCAATGGCAGGGGATCACAAAAGGACAAGCGCAAAAACAAAACAAGCTCTAGGGTGATGGAACCTGAGCTGACCGCGATCCTGAACCTAAACACACAACTAGCAGTAGCCGGGGAACGTGCCTACGATGATTCCTAGACGTCTCGCGCCAGCCGAAGGATTAACTTCCCCTATTAGAAGAAACACAGACCTCACTTGCCTCCAGAGAAACACCCCACAGAAATAGCAGCCCCCCACATGTAATAACGGTGAAATGAGAGGAAAGCACATACGTAGTTATGAAAATAGAATCAGCAAAAATGAGGCCCGCTAAAGCTAGATAGCAGAGGATACAAAAGTGAACTGCGCGGTCAGCGAAAAACCATTAAAAAAAAACCATCCTGATATTACTTGAACTCGTGCCAACTCATGGAACATGAGGAGTAATTTCAGCCCACTAGAGCCACCAGTAGCAAGGAATCACATATCTGCAAGCTGGACTAAGACAAAAATTAAGCAAAACGTGGAACAGGAAAATCAAAACTTAGCTTGTCCTGAAGATAACAGACGCAGGGAGCAGAGGTAAAAAGACACACTGATTACATTGATAGCCGGCGAGGAAATGACAAAAAAGCCAGGTTAAATAGGAAACTCCCATAACCTGATGGAACAGGTGGACACCAGAGACCGCAGAGAACACAAGTCACCCAGTACCATCAGTAACCACCAGAGGGAGCCCAAAAACAGAACTCACAACAGTCGGCACAATGGCAGTAGGCTCAGCCAAGGAGCTAGGCGGTACTGCACTGGTGAAGTTGGAGCGGAAAGAGAAGTTGAGTTATATAGCATTTTATGATGGGCCTTTAGTGGGTTCAGTGTGTACGCCCTTAAAGGAAAAGTTAACTTATTGTTCAGAGTTTGCACTTAGTAGAATACCCGGCTGGGTACTGAGAGTTATTTATAGTCAAAAATGTTATTTAACCCCTTAGCAACCGCCGATACGCCTTTTAACGGCGGCCGCTAAGGGTACTTAAACCACAGCGCCGTTAATTAACGGCGCTGTGGAAAAAGTGAATAGCGCCCCCCAGAGTCGGATTTTCTCCGGGGTCTCGGCTGCCAGGGGTAGCCGAGACCCCAGAGAACATGCTTCGGGGGGGTTTGTACCGACCCCGCATTTGCGATCGCCGGTAATTAACCGTTTACCGGCAATCGCAAAAAAAAAAAAATGCGATCTCTTTTTAATTTCTCTGTCCTCCGATGTGATCGCACATCAGAGGACAGAGAAAGGGGGTCCCAGATAGCCCCCCGATACTCACCTATCTCCCCCGGTGCTCCTCGTGGCTCCCGGTGGGCGCCGCCATCTTCAAAATGGCGGGCGCATGCGCAGTGCGCCCGCCGGCCGGCACGGGAGACTCTTTGGGGTCTCGGCTGCGGGGGGTAGCCGAGACCCCAAAGAACATGATCGGGGTCGGTTTTACCGACCCCTGTTTTGCGATCGCCGGTAATTAACTGTTTACCGGCGACCGCAAAAAAAAAAAAATCAAAGTGTAATTCTCTGTCCTCTGATGTGATCGCACATCAGAGGACAGAGAAATAGGGGGATTCGGGGACCCTATCATACTTGCCGGTGTCCCTGAGTCCTCCTGCTGCTCCTCCTGGCCGCCGGCATCTTCTGGGGAAAAGAAAATGGCGGGCGCATGCGCAGTGCACCCGCCATCTGTCTCCATCTGCCGGCTGGCAGGACAAGAGCAGTTGGGGCTAAAATTAGGGTTAGGGCTAGGGTTAGGGTTAGGGGTAGGGCTATGGTTAGGGCTAGGGTTAGGGTTAGGGTTAGGGCTAGGGTTAGGGTTAGGGCTAGGGTTAGGGTTAGGGCTAGGGTTGGGGTTGGGGCTAAATTCAGGGTTAGGGTTCTTTCACACTTACATCGGTACTGGGCCGTCGCAATGCGTCGGCCCGACATACCGACGCACGTTGTGAAAATTGTGCACAATGTGGGCAGCGGATGTAGTTTTTCAATGCATCCGCTGCCCAATCTATGAATCTATGTCCTGGGGAGGAGGGGGCGGAGTTACGGCCACGCATGTGCGGTCAGAAATGGCGGACGCGACGTACAAAAAACGTTACATTGAACGTTTTTTGTGCCGACAGTCCGCCAAAACACAACTGATCCAGTGCACGACGGACGCGACGTGTGGCCATCCGTCACGATCCGTCGGCAATACAAGTCTATGGGCAAAAAAAACGCATCCTGCGGGCACATTTGGAGGATCCATTTTTTGTCCAAAACGACGGATTGCGACGGATGCCAAACGACGCAAGTGTGAAAGTAGCCTTAGGGCTAGGGTTAGGGTTGAGGCTAAAGTTAGGGCTAGGGTTGGGGCTAAAGTTAGGGATAGATTTGGGGTTAGGGTTTGGATTAGAGTTGGTATTAGGGTTAGGGTTGGCATTAGGGTTACGCTTGGGATTAGGGTTAGGTCTGGGATTAGGGTTAAGGTTAGGGTTGTGATAAGGGGTGTATTGGGATTAGGGTTAGGTTTGAGGTTAGGGTTGAGATTAGGATTAGGGGTGTTTTGGATTTAGGGTTTTGATTAGGGTTATGGTTAGGGTTGACATTAGGGTTGTTTTGGGGTAAGGGTTGTGATTATCGTTAGGGTTAGTGATTAGGATTATTGATCGGATTGGGATTAGGGTTAGGGGTGTGTTGGGGTTAGGGTTGGAGCTAGAATTGGGGGGTTTCCACTGTTTAGTTACATCAGGGGGTCTCCAAACACGACAGCCAATTTTGCGCTCAAAAAGTCAAATGGTGCTCCCTCCCTTCTGAGCTCTGCCGTGCGCCCAAACAGTGGGTCACCCCCACATATGGGGCATCAGCGTTTTCGGGATAAATTGGACAACAACGTTTGGGGTCCAATTTCTCCTGTTACCCTTGTGAAAATAAAAACTAGGGGGCTACAAAATCTTTTTTGTGGAAAAAAAAATATTTTTTAATTTTCACGACTTTGCATTCTAAACTTCTGTGAAGCACTTGGGCATTCAAAGTTCTCACCACACATCTAGATAAGTTCCTTGGGGGGTCTAGTTTCCAAAATGGGGTCACTTGTGGAGGGTTTCTACTGTTTAGGTACATCAGGGGCTCTGCAAACGCAACATAACGCCCGCAGACCATTCTATCAAAGTCTGCATTCCAAAACGGCGCCCCTTCCTTCCGAGCTCTGCCGTGCGCCCAAACAGTGGTTTACCCCCACATAAGGGGTACCAGCGTACTCAGGACAAATTGGACAACAACTTTTGGGGTCCAATTTCTCTTGTTACTCTTGTGAAAATAAAAACTTGGGGGCTAAAAAATCTTTTTTGTGGAAAAAAAAATATTTTTTATTTTCACGACTCTGCATTCTAAACTTCTGTGAAGCACTTGGGCATATAAAGTTCTCACCACACATCTAAAATGGGGTCACTTGTGGGGGATTTCTACTGTTTAGGCACATCAGGGGCTCTCCAAACGCGACATGGCGTCCGATCTCAATTCCAGACAATTCTACATTGAAAAAGTAAAACGGCACTCCTTCTCTTCCAAGCTCTGCGGTGCGCCCAAAAGTGGTTTACCCCAACATATTGGGTATTGACGTACTCAGGAGAAATTGCACTACAACTTTTGTGGTCTAATTTCTCCTGTTACCCTTGTGAAAATAAAAATTTGGGGGCAAAAAGATCATTTTTGTAGAAAAAATGCGATTTTTTTATTTTCATGGCTCAACGTTATAAACTTCTGTGAAGCACATGGGGGTTTAAAGTGCTCACCACACATCTAGATAAGTTCCTTAAGGGGTCTAGTTTCCAAAATGGTGTCATTTGTCTGGGGTTTCCACTGTTTAGGCACATCAGGGGCTCTCCAAACGCGACATGGCGTCCAAGCTCAATTCCTGCCAATTCTACATTGAAAAAGTAAAACGGCGCTCCTTCACTTCCAAGTTCTGCGGTGCGCCCAAACAGTGGTTTACCCCCACATATGGGGTATTGGCGTATTCAGGAGAAATTGCATAACAAAATTTATGGTTACATTTCTGTTTTTACACTTGTGAAAATAAAAAAAATGGTTCTGAATTAAGATGTTTGCAAAAAAAAGTTAAATGTTCATTTTTTCCTTCCACATTGTTTCAGTTCCTGTGCAGCACGTAAAGGGTTAATAAACTTCTTGAATGTGGTTTTGAGAACCTTGAGGGGTGTAGTTTTTAGAATGGTGTCACACTTCATTATTTTCTATCGTATAGACCCCTCAAAATGACTTCAAATGTGATGTGTTCCCTAAAAAAAAGGTGTTGTAAAAATGAGAAATTGCTGGTCAACTTTTAACCCTTATAACTCCCTAACTAAAAAAATTTTTTTTCCAAAATTGTGCTGATGTAAAGTAGACATGTGGGAAATGTTATTTGTTAACTATTTTTTGTGATATATCTCTCTGATTTAAGGGCATAAAAATACAAAGTTTGAAAATTGCAAAATTTTAAAAATTTTCGCCATATTTCCGTTTTTTTCATAAATAATCGCAAGTAATATCGAAGAAATGTTACCACTAACATGAAGTACAATATGTCATGAAAAAAAAAATCTCAGAATCAGCGGGATCCGTTGAAGCGTTCCAGAGTTATAACCTCTGACAGTGGTCAGAATTGCAAAAATTGGCCTGGTCATTAAGTACCAAATTGGCTCTGTCACTAATGGGTTAAAAATATTTAATCTTGTTTTTGTTTGCAACGTTCAAGTGTCCTCACCTCCCTTTTCTATTTACTTGTTCTAAGCATTCCAAAAATTTGTATGTCTTTTGCTGTATTATATTGTTGTTCTTCTTCCTAGTCCAGGAGTACTGGATTTAACCAAGGGGGGGGGGGGGGAGTGCAGCGCCCCAGAGACCTGGTCGTTGCAGTATAGCGCTCTGCCGCTAAGGGGAGCAGCGGTACGTCTGATGGCACTAAGGAGTTCTCCTGACCAGGTATCACTAGAACACATTACACTTCACACTCTGGCCACTAGGGGGAGAAAAAGGCTTTATTTATTGGGCCACTCCTCACACTGGTAAAGCTAGGGGCTGGGGAGGAAGTTAGTCAGAAGCTGACTGGGTTGGAACCATGCAACATCCCGTGGCAGTGGGTGTTGCAGGGAGAAGGCACAGGGGGGCCCCTGTCGGGCGTGGGAACCTGGCAGGTGCCTAGCGAACAGAACAGAATGTAACGGAACCGCGCCTGCACACCCTGCGGCGGTATCCTAAGAAAGAGACACGAAGGGAAGGATATTGTGGAAACGTGTAAACGAGATCAAGCACAAAGGAGAGCCAGTAAGAGTCGTGCCGTGAGAGAGAGAGAGGCAACATCTTACTGAGGCGCGTAGTCGGTGGCCGGAACACCGTAGGAGTAACTGACTTCAGGCCTTACTTCAAATTCTGCTGGACAGTTAGTCATAGGCTGGCTGTCTACCTTACTACACCTACGAAGACATAGGGGGCAACATTGGGAGAGGGGCGTCTCTAGGGTCCCGGAAGACCTCCAAGCCTTCCCGTCATACGGGTGGCGTCCTAGCCAAAACATACCTGGGGGACGTTAGAAACTAGTAACATCTGGAACCAAAGAACGAGAGAGAGAGCTGTAGAGAACGAACGAACGAGAACAGAAGTTGTGAGGACTATTCCGAATGCTCAGCAGGATAGGACTACAACACACAGGCGCTATTGGTAGGCAACGATTTCCATCTGTGAGGGAAACTCTGGATGTGCCCATTGGACCGGCCGGTCTCTGAGAGCCCTGTTAAACGTACTCTGGATTGAGGATCCTGAAGCCTTCAGTAAAGAGGTAAAGAGACTGCAACCTTGTGTCCTCGTTATTGACTGCACCTCACACCATAAACATCCACCTTACTGGGAAGCCCTGGGGACATACTTCACCTGTGGGAAGGTATACCATCTGGCTGCCATTCCATCACCCCAGCGGATCCCATAGCAGCGTCGGTCACCCTGACTGAACACCACAGGTGGCGTCACGAACTCCTGACAGACTGTTTCACTATCTTCATTGGACGCCCCTTAGCAGGGTCGCGGACCGGGTTTAGCCACCGTGACAGCCTCAGAACCGAACGAGAGAGGCCCGGTACCGAAACGCGTGGCCCTGTGTCTGGGGGCGCTCCAATAGGACTGCTCTATTATGGGTATACCTTGGCGATTGGTGGAGCAGCTTAACATACATTTTTTTGCAAAAAAACATATTAACTAAATACCCTGTATTTTTTTCATTTTTTGACTAGCACTTGCTTATTTACTGTGACTTTTTTACAACAGAGTGTTTTTGACCTCTCTGTGCGTTTTTGTGTTTTCACAAGGAATCTAGTATATATAACCTATAACATTATACTTTTCAAGAAAGGCATCCAGTCCCCTCTTAAATTTAAGTAATGAATCACTCATTACAACATCATACGGCAGAGAGTTCCACAGTCTCACTTCTCTTAGGGTATGTGTCCACCTTCAGGATGGCCGGCGGTTTTCACGGAGCGGCGAACTAGCTCCGCCCAAAGCTCCACCCCCTTCTGGGGACGCGATGATGCCGGATGTGTTCATTGCACACATCCGGAATCATCGCACCCCCACACATAGGGCCCTGTGTTATACCTTGCGGCGGCGCAGCGTCGCCGCAAGATATACGGACATGCTGCGATCTTAAAAGACGCACCCGCTCTAGTTCAGCTATGTCTTTCTTATACACCAGAGACCAGAACTGTGCACAGTATTCTAAGTGTGGTCAAACTAGTGGCTTGTATAGAGGTAAAATTATGTTCTCCTCATGAGCATCTATGCCTCTTTTAATGCATCCCATTATTTTATTTGCCTTTGTAGCAACTGCCTGACACTGGCCACTAAATGTGAGTTTGTCATCCACCCATACACCCAGGTCTTTTTCATTGACGGTTTTGCCCAAAGTTTTAGAATTAAGCACATAGTTATACATCTTATTACTTCTACCCAAGTGCATGACCTTACATTTATCCCCATTAAAGCTCATTTGCCATTTATCAGCCCAAGCTTCTAGTTTACATAAATCATCATGTAATATAAAATTGTCCTCCTCTGTATTGATAACCCTGCAGAGTTTAGTGTCAAATGCAAATATTGAAATTCCACTCTGTATGCCCCCTACAAGATCATTAATAAATATGTTTAAAAGAAGAGGGCCCAATATTGACCCCTGTGGTACCACACTGCTAACCGCGACCCAGTGCAAGTGTGCTCCATTAATAACCACCCTTTGTTTCCTATCCCTGAGCCAGCTCTTAACCCACTTACACATCTTTTCCCCTATCCCCATTATTCTCATTTTATGTATCAACCTTTTGTGTGGCACCGTATCAAAAGCTTATGAAAAGTCCATATACACTACATCCACTGGGTTCCCTTGGTCCAGTCCGGAACTTACCTCTTCATAGAAGCTGATCAGATTAGTCTGCCATGAACGGTCCCTAGTAAACCCGTGCTGATACTGGGTCATGAGGTTATTCCTCTTCATATACTCCAGTATAGCATCCCTTAGAATACCCTCCAGGATTTTACCCACAATAGAGGTTAAGCTTACTGGCCTATAATTTCCGAGTTCAGTTTTTGTCCCTTTTTTGAATATTGGCACCACATTTGCTATATGCCTCATCACTACCTACTTCATTTAATTCTCTAAATGCTTTCTTTTCGTCACTTATTGCACCACTTAAAGCTCTATTTAGCCATATTGGTTTCCTCCTATTTCTAGTATGTTTATTCCCATACGGTATATACTGTGCACAGGTCCTATCCAGGATGCTAATAAATGTCTCCCATTTTCTTTGTGTATTTTTATGTCTCAGGATATCATCCCAGTTAATTGCACCAAGATCATCTCTCATCCGTTGAAAATTTGCCCTCCTGAAGTTTAGTGTCCTTGTAACCCCTCTACTGCACATCTTATTAAAGGATACATGAAAACTTATTATTTTGTGATCACTATTCCCCAAGTGACCCCCAACCCTTATATTTGATATGCGGTCTGGCCTGTTGGTTAATATTAGGTCTAGCAGTGCCCCCCTTCTTGTTGGGTCCTGAACCAATTGTGAAAGGTAATTGTCTCTCATAGTTGTCAAAAACCGATTACCTTTGCTGGAACTGCAGATTTCCATTCCCCAATCTATTTCAGGGTAGTTGAAGTCCCCCATAATAATGACTTCTCCTTGAGTCGCAGCTACATCTATTTGCTTTATGAGGATATTCTCCGTTGCTTCCATTATTTTTGGAGACTTATAACAAACCCCTATCAGTAATTTATTATTTTTTCCCCCTCCCCTTATCTCCACCCACAGGGACTCTATATTTTCATTAGATTCACCTATATTATCACGCAGGATGGGTTTTAAGGACGATTTTACATATGGACACACTCCTCCCCCTCGCCTATCCATTCGGTCATTTCTGAACAGACAATAACCCTGCAAGTTAACAGCCCAGTCATGGCTCTCATTCAGCCACGTTTCAGATATCCCCACCATGAGATAATTATGCTCCAATAACATTAATTCTAATTCGTCCATTTTGTTGGCAAGGCTTCTGGCATTAGTATACATACATTTTATCTATCTCTCTGCACCTCTATTCTTTCTTAAATTAATAATTGATCTAACCCCACCCCCCATGCCACCGCCACCCCCAACTACCTTATTAATTCCCAGGTCTCTATCTGCACTATCCTATATCTCTATCTTCCCCTCCTATAAATTGAACACCTCCCCATTCCCTAGTTTAAACACTCCTCCAACCTTCTAGCCATTCTCTCCCCCAGCACAGCTGCACCTTCCCCATTGAGGTGCAGCCCGTCCCTAGCGTAGAACCTGTAGCCAACTGAGAAGTCGGCCCAGTTCTGCAGGAACCCAAACCCCTCCTTCCTACACCAATTCTTGAGCCACTTATTAACCTCCCTAATCTAGAATATCCAACAAATGGATCCAACCCAGACCTGAGAATAAGAATATACAAGAAACAAAAGAAAAAGCACAGGCCATATATAATGGGGATCACCAAACGGCACAGATTTGTACAAAAAACACAGCTTTATTAAGGTATAACACGGGAAAAAGACCTTAAAAACATTTAAAAACACATAGAAACTCATGCCTGAAATAGGGCATATGCCTGTGAACAGGTAAAGGGTGATCTCCTAAATTTATAGCTCTGTCCTAAACAACCCTGGCTTCAGTATCCCGACGCCTGTGTGAGTCAAGCCGTTGAAAGGAATATGTCACTGCATGACCGCTTATACTTTCCTGTGCGGGCTCAGCCTATTTGTATTTATATTTGTGTCTACTTTTGCTGTGAGTGCGACCTTACAGCATTTTGTTGTTAGGCACCGGTCATTTCTGGTGTCTATATATTTGTTTTTGTGAGAGGGGCACTGTAGTGTCCAGACTGGTGCTTTATGCCTGTGGCTTTTCCCCAGACATTTCTTGGCTTTGGTATGCCGATGCCTGCTACAACTAATTCTCGCCGCTTAATATGATACCTCTTGCTGGGTTGATCTATGTGTGGACTCGGCCCCTTCATTTCTATTCTTATGGGTATTGCCGCTATTTGCCTGGGTTCCCCGGCTATCTGATTACATCTGCTGTTGCTAGGTACCTACTACTTCCGGTTTCAGTATGTCGGCGCCTGCACGGTGGACAGTGAGAACTTGAGACTGCATCTTCATTGCTGTGTGCTTGTTACTACTCTGTTTTAGCATACTGACGCCTGCGCAGATCTGACCGCTGGGATTATTATGCCATCAGACTCCGCCGGTCTGTCTGTGCGGGCATGGTGCAGTACTGTTCATTGTTGTGTATTGTTGCTTAGCACCAGTGGCTTCCGGTTCTCGGGGCGCCGACGCATGCGCAATGGATCATGCTGGACGCCTTCTGATTGTCTCTGTTTCGCCATTCCCTGTTAGACTTTCACAGCTGCGTCCACTTATATGTCACACTATAAGGTATTTATGCATGGGTATTTGGAGCAAAAACCATACCCCTGATGAAGCCACCGTAGTGGCGACACGCGTCGGGTACTTGCTCTTTCTATGCCTGTCAGCACATTTGGGTTACTATACCCGCTGTTTTCCTGGGGGAATGATTCATGTGCATGATTTGTTAGCCCTGTATGTAGGTAGTATGTTCACTCGGAGTGCCTTATTTCGGTAGTGTGTTGGTATGTCCAAAATCTTGGGGCATGTAGGGCTATTGTGCTTGTTTTATTTTGCACTATCTGAGGAATAGGAGTGTGATAGAGGTTTACTTCTGTGCCTTATCCGTCTGCATATATCTGAAGTGACGATATTGTGTATACACTACCTTAAGCTTTAGAGCTTTATATCCAGCTCATCCAGAGCTCCTGTACTATACTGCATGTATTGTCACCATAGTATTTCTATATGTGTCTTATAGGATGTACAAGCGTTTATTTTGACGCTTTACACATTGGGAAATATGCTGTCCATATAGTGTCTTTAGGAGTATCTGTTTATTCATGCCCTGTATTTTTTCCCCCTTTACCTGTTCACAGGCATATGCCCTATTTCAGGCATCAGTTTCTATGTGTTTTTAAATGTTTTTAAGGTCTTTTTCCCGTGTTATACCTTAATAAAGCTGTGTTTTTTGTACAAATCTGTGCCGTTTGGTGATCCCCATTATATATGGCCTGTGCTTTTTCTTTTGTTTCTTGTAACCTCCCTAATCTCCCATTGCCTTTCTGGTGTGGCATGTGGTACTGGCAGTATTTCGAAAAATACCACGTTGGAGGTCCTTGCTTTCAGCTTGAAGCCTAATTCCCTGAAATCATCTTTAAGGACCTTCCACCTACCTCTAACTTTGTCATTTGTGCCAATGTGCACCATGACCGCTGGGTCCTCACCAGCCCCTCCCAGTAATCTGTCCACCCGATCAGCGATGTGTCGGACTCGAGCGCCAGGTAGGCAGCACACCGTTCGACGATCCCTGTCTTTGTCCTTTGTGTGACAGATTGCTCTATCTGTTCCCCTAATAATTGAGTCCCCACCTACCAGCACCTGTCTGGCCTGCCCTGCTCTCCTATTTCCCTCCTTACTGTAGCAGTCACTCCTCCGGCTTTCAGAGGACATGCCTGGCTGCAGCAGTGCTACCCCTGTACTGGCACCAGGGTCAGCGTCAGCACCCGGCGCACCCGGGCAAGTGCCGGGGCCCTGGCGAGACGGGGGGCCCACTCACGCTGTCATAGATACATCTGGCCGCTTGCCCGCTGATTTCCCAGCCGCCGACCCTTTAATTCTGCGGGTACGGCGGTTTTACAGGAGCGGACAGCGGGAGCTGGCACAAGCATCTTCTCACACAATCAGTGCAAGCAGGCAGACACATAGGGGTTAAGAACGCAGCCAGCGTGACTGTTTGTGAGCAGAGAGAGCACGTTCTCCTGCTCTTCTCTCCCGCCCCTGGCTGCACTGCTGAACTTATCAGACAGATTCCGGAGGAGCTCCTACCCACGCCTGAGTGAGTGCAATGATATCGCTGTATTCTGGGGTTCTGGGTGAGCTGGGCGGCTGCAGGTTGCAGCTGAGCTGCTGAAGTATATACACTGTACAGTACCTCTCCCCCTGTATATATATACTGTACAGTACCTCTCCCCCTGTATATATACACTGCACAGTCCCTTTCCCCTGTATATATACACTGTACAGTACCTCTCCCCCTGTATATACACTGTACGGTACCTCTCCCCCTGTATATATACACTGTACAGTACCTCTACCCCTGTATATATACACTGCACAGCACATCTCCCCCTGTATATATACACTGCACAGTACCTCTCCCCCTGTATATATACACTGTACAGTACCACTCCCCCTGTATATGTACACTGTACAGTACCACTCCCCCTGTATATATACACTGTACAGTACCTCTCCCCCTGCATATATATACACTGTACAGTACCTCTCCCCCTGTATATATACACTGCACAGTACCTCTCCCCCTGTATATATACTGTACACTGCACAGTACCACTCCTCCTGTATATATACACTGCACAGTACCACTCCCCCTGTATATATACACTGCACAGCACCACTCCTCCTGTGCTGTATATATACACTGCACAGTACCACTCCTCCTGTCCTGTATATATACACTGCACAGCACCACTCCTTCTGTCCTGTATATAAACACTGCACAGTACCACTCCTCCTGTCCTGCATATATACACTGCACAGTACCACTCCTCCTGTCCTGTATATATACACTGCACACTACCACTCCTCCTGTCCTGTATATATACACTGCACAGTACCACTCCTCCTGTCCTGTATATATACACTGCACAGCACCACTCCTCCTGTCCTGTATATATATATATTGTAGGGGTTCCACTCACTCAGCTGCGACGGCTGACACTCAGGAGGCAGGTTCCTTTAAAGTTCACTGGGTTTATTACTCCATAAACCATATGACAAAACAACAGAAAGCAAATAGCCTTTGGTTCAGGCAAAGAAAAAACAAGTGTCCAGTTCATCCGGCTCAGTCCTGAAGCCGTAACACACTCAGGAGGGTTTCACCTCCACACATATCTACCTGTGTTAAGCATTAGGCTTTCTTTTATATGTCTAACCACACCCAGAACCCATCACATGACCAGACATGTGGTTATGACATCACCACAGGTCCTGAAACACATATAGGTAGCTATGGTTACATCACAGTAGCAAGCCATCTATAAGGGACATATCTCCCATCGATTAGACATCCTTTAGCCACGCTACATACCTCCCCCCTCTGCCTAAAGCCGTGGGGCTTGGCACTTTCTCCCACTAGACAAGGGATTCTTGACAGGGCATCAGCATTACCGTGCAGCTTTCCGGCCCTATGTTCCACATGGAAACAGAAGTCCTGCAGGGCTAAGAACCAACGGGTGACCCTAGCATTTCTACCCTTCGTTTCCCTCATCCACCTAAGTGGGGCATGGTCGGATATCAGTCTAAATTTACGTCCCAGCAAATAGTACCGTAATGTGTCGACTGCCCATTTTATGGCCAAGCACTCCTTTTCAACGACGAGTAGTTCTTTTCAGACGAGGACAGCTTCCTACTCAGATAGAGAACAGGATGCTCCTCTCCATGTAGTTCTTGGGAAAGGACTGCTCCCACCCCAACATCTGAGGCATCTGTTTGAAGAATAAACTCTTTCTTGAAGTTTGGGGCCATCAGAACGGGTTGCTTACATAAAGCCTCTTTCATTTCTTGGAAGGCTGAATCTGTTTCTTCGGACCACTTAACCATTACTGATTTTGTCCCTTTTAGCAGGTCAGTCAGAGGCGCCGCCATTGTGGCGAAGTTTGGGATGAACCTCCTGTAATATCCCACGATTCCCAGGAAGGCTTTAACTTGCTTCTTGGAAACTGGTTTTGGCCATGTTTGAATTGCCTCCACTTTACTGATTTGGGGTTTTATTTCTCCATGACCCACTATGTATCCAAGGTACTTAGCTTCTTCTTTACCCAATGCACACTTCTTCGGGTTTATTGTAAATCCGGCCTCTCTTATAGCATCAAACACCGCTTGGACTTTCTCCAGATGACTCTCCCAGTCCGGGCTAAAGATGACGATATCATCTAGGTACGCAGCAGCGTATGCCTTGTGGGGTGCAAGGACTCTATCCATAGCCCTTTGGAAGGTGGCCGGAGCTCCCTGTAGGCCAAATGGCATCCGGACATACTGGAAGCACCCATCTGGTGTAGAAAATGCCGTCTTCTCCTTGGCTTCCTGTGCCATGGGGATCTGCCAATACCCCTTCGTCAAATCCAAGGTGGTTATGTACCTGGCGGGCCCAAGCCTTTCGATGAGCTCATCAACGCGGGGCATGGGATATGCGTCGAACTTAGAGACCTCATTCAACTTCCTATAGTCGTTGCAAAATCTCCACTCCCCATCAGGTTTTGGGACCAGGACAATTGGGCTCGACCAACCGCTCTTGGATTCCTCAATGACTCCAAGCTTCAACATACGCTCCACTTCCTTGGAGACTATTTCTCGACGGGCCTCAGGAATTCTATAGGGCTTCACGTTCACGCGCACATGGGGCTCTGTCAGGACCTCATGCTCTATGACCTTCGTGTACCCAGGCAACTCGGAAAACAGGTCCCTGTTTTTCTGGAGTAACTCCCGGCATTGCTGTTTCTGGGACTCCGATAGCGTCTCCGCTATAGTAACCGCTCCAACCTCATCTTCTGGGTTGCTTAACAACGATGGAGTTACTGTCGGCTCTCTATCTTGCCACGGCTTGATAAGGTTGACATGGTATACTTGGAATGGTTTCCGTCTTCCTGGTTGGTGAATTTTATAGTTTACTTCACCAAGTTTCTCGACAACCTCATATGGCCCTTGCCATTTGGCCAAGAACTTGCTTTCCACTGTCGGAACTAACACAAGAACTCGGTCTCCCGGATTGAATTGCCTCACTCTTGCAGACCGGTTGTAGACCCTGGCCTGAGCTTCTTGTGCTTGGAGAAGGTGCTCTTTCACGATAGGCATCACCTTTGCAATCCTCTGCTGCATCAGGGCCACATGCTCAATGACGCTTCTGTGGGGCGTGACTTCGGCTTCCCAGGTTTCCTTGGCTATATCCAGGAGTCCTCGTGGATGTCGGCCATACAGAAGCTCAAACGGTGAGAAACCTGTGGAGGCCTGTGGAACTTCACGAATGGAAAACATCAAATAGGGTAAGAGACAATCCCAGTCTCTACCGTCTTTCTCTATAGCTTTTCTCAGCATGCTCTTCAGTGTCTTGTTAAATCTCTCAACAAGGCCATCTGACTGGGGATGGTACACCGAGGTCCTCAACTGGGAGATTTTCAGGGCTTTGCATAGTTCCCTCATCACCTTGCTCATGAAAGGTGTCCCCTGGTCAGTCAGGATCTCCTTCGGCAGACCTGTCCGGGAAAAGACATGGACCAACTCGCGAGCTATACTCTTTGAAGAAGAATTTCTCAAGGGAATTGCCTCAGGATAGCGTGTGGCATAGTCCAGGATGACTAATATATACTGATGGCCCCGGGCTGATTTAACTAAGGGACCGACCAAGTCCATGGCAATTCTCTCGAATGGCACCTCAATAATGGGCAGTGACACAAGGGGGTTTCGGAAATGAGGAGTGGGAGCAGTTAGCTGACATGTAGGGCAGGACCTGCAATAGTTCACTATTTCCCGGTGGCACCCAGGCCAATAGAACCTCTGCACAACCCGTTCCTGCGTTTTTTCCACCCCTAGGTGTCCACCCAAGATGTGTGAATGGGCCATGTCCAACACCTTCCGTCTATATGGACCCGGCACTACCAACTGCTCTACCAACTCCTCCCTTATTTTCGTGACCTGGTACAACAACTCCCTGCTCATTAGAAAATGGGGAAATCTTGTGTCTGCCCCCGGCTCCTGTACCACCCCGTCAATAACTGTGACATTATTAAAGGCTTCCCTCAGAGTGGGGTCCCTATGTTGGGCAGTCCCAAAATTTTCACCGGATACCTCTAACTCCAGAATGTCAGATGCAGGGGACACTTCCTCCTCATCTCCAGCCAGGACACAAAAAGGAAACCTGTCTGACTCTGGGTGTGGCACCACCCTTCCAGGGTTCACTGGTTCCCTACTCTTGCTAGGGAGCTCAGAACCTTTCCCCCACAAATCCCAAAACAAACAGAAATCCCGGCCAATAATTATAGGGTGCAACAAGTCCTGAACGACGCCGACTATGTGGGACTCCGTGCCACATGTCGTTTCAATGTTCACACTGGCCACAGGGTAGTCCTTTGCATCACCATGTATGCACCGCACTCCGACCTTCTTTCCCGGGAGCAGGTGGAGAGGAAAAGTGGCCCTCACCAGGGTCACTAGGCTCCCCGAGTCTAACAGTGCCGTTACTGCTCGACCGTTCACCTTTACGGGACACGCTTGAGGTCCCTCGTTGGGCGGAGAGTTCACACTGCAGGCTGGATACGCATAGTATGAACAACGGCGTCCCATGCTACAGTCCATCTGCTCAGTGGTCTGGGAACATCGGGCAGCTATATGTCCTGGCTTGTGGCACCTCCAACAAACAATATCACCCGTAGGGACCTTGGGCACCACCTCCCCCGCCCTTGGTGACCTTGGACGCGCCACCCCTTTTTGGGGCTCAGCTTCCTTCTGGGACCCCCAGTATGGCATGGGCTGCCTCCTGAAGGAGCCTTCCAACCCTTGGTATCTCTCAACCAGTCCGATCAGCTCGTCGGCATTCTGGGGATCACCCTGGGCAACCCAAGTCTGTATAGGCCTCGGGAGGGAATGGACAAACCGATCCATCATCACCCGTTCTACCATTTGAGCAGGCGTAGATGACTCTGGCTGCAGCCATTTCTGGACCAGGTGCAACAGATCAAACATTTGGGAACGAGGTGGTTTGTGCCGGTGATAGCCCCAGGAGTGAACTCGCTGTGCCCTGACAGTCAGTGTCACCCCCAAACGTGCGAGAATCTCGGCTTTCAATTTGTGATACTCTTTGGCATCCTGCAAGGTCAAATCATAGTACGCCTTCTGGGGTACTCCTGTCAGGTATGGCGCAAGTACCTCTGCCCACTGCTCTGGCGGAAGTTTTTCCCTCTCAGCGACCCTCTCAAACACCGTCAGGAAGGCCTCAACATCATCCCCGGGAGTCATTTTCTGCAATGCGCGTCTTACCGTCTTTCGGACGTGGGTGTCATCAGCCAAACCTGGGGTTGGGGCGCTCGCCTTGCCCTGGATGGCGGTTGCCAGAAGCTGCATCTGCTGCTGGCTCTGTTGTAACTGCTGCCGTTGCTCCTGCTGGCTCTGTTGTATCTGCTGCATCAACAGCCTGTTGGTCTCTTGCTGCCTTTGCTCCTGCTGGACCAAGTGTTTCAGCAAGTCCTCCATTTTCTCCGGCAATGCTTGCTGGCTTGCAACAGCCTTGACCCAGGACATTCAAAAATAAACTCACTTCTCCGCTGGGAACGCTGCTCGCATGTCTACCACCAATTGTAGGGGTTCCACTCACTCAGCTGCGACGGCTGACACTCAGGAGGCAGGTTCCTTTAAAGTTCACTGGGTTTATTACTCCATAAACCATATGACAAAACAACAGAAAGCAAATAGCCTTTGGTTCAGGCAAAGAAAAAACAAGTGTCCAGTTCATCCGGCTCAGTCCTGAAGCCGTAACACACTCAGGAGGGTTTCACCTCCACACATATCTACCTGTGTTAAGCATTAGGCTTTCTTTTATATGTCTAACCACACCCAGAACCCATCACATGACCAGACATGTGGTTGTGACATCACCACAGGTCCTGAAACACATATAGGTAGCTATGGTTACATCACAGTAGCAAGCCATCTATAAGGGACATATCTCCCATCGATTAGACATCCTTTAGCCACGCTACAATATATATATATATATATATATACACACTGCACAGTACCATTTCTCCTGTCCTGTATATATACACTGCACAGCACCACTCCTCCTGTCCTGTATATATATATATATATTCACTGCACAGCACCACTCCTCCTGTCCTGTATATATACACTGCACAGTACCACTTCTCCTGTCCTGTATATATACACTGCACAGCACCACTCCTCCTGTCCTGTATATATATACACTGCACAGCACCACTCCTCCTGTCCTGTATATATACACTGCACAGCACCACTCCTCCTGTCCTGTATATATATACACTGCACAGCACCACTCCTCCTGTCCTGTATATATACACTGCACAGCACCACTCCTCCTATCCTGTATATATATACACTGCACAGTACCACTTCTCCTGTCCTGTATATATACACTGTACAGTACCACTCCTCCTGTCCTGTATATATACATTGCACAGTACCACTCCTCCTGTCCTGTATATATACACTGCACAGCGCCACTCCTCCTGTCCTGTATATATACACTGCACAGTACCACTCCTCCTGTCCTATATATATACATTGCACAGTACCACTCCTCCTGTCCTGTATATATACACTGCACAGCACCACTCCTCCTGTCCTGTATATATACACTGCACAGTACCACTCCTCCTGTCCTGTATATATACACTGCACAGTACCACTCCTCCTGTCCTGTATATATACACTGCACAGTGCCACTCCTCCTGTCCTGTATATATACACTGCACAGTGCCACTCCTCCTGTCCTGTATATATACATTGCACAGTACCACTCCTCCTGTCCTGTATATATACACTGCACAGCACCACTCCTCCTGTCCAGTATATATACACTGCACAGTACCACGTCTCCTGTATATATGCACTGCACAGTACCGCTCCTCCTGTCCTGTATATACAGTTAGGGCCAGAAATATTTGGACAGTGACACAAGTTTTGTTATTTTAGCTGTTTACAAAAACATGTTCAGAAATACAATTATATATATAATATGGGCTGAAAGTGCACACTCCCAGCTGCAATATGATAGTTTCCACATCCAAATCGGAGAAAGGGTTTAGGAATCATAGCTCTGTAATGCATAGCGTCCTCTTTTTCAAGGGACCAAAAGTAATTGGACAATGGACTCTAAGGGCTGCAATTAACTCTGAAGGCGTCTCCCTCGTTAACCTGTAATCAATGAAGTAGTTAAAAGGTCAGGGGTGGATTCCAGGTGTGTGGTTTTGCATTTGGAAGCTGTTGCTGTGAGCAGACAACATGCGGTCAAAGGAACTCTCAATTGAGGTGAAGCAGAACATCCTGAGGCTGAAAAAAAAAGAAAAAATCCATCAGAGAGATAGCAGACATGCTTGGAGTAGCAAAATCAACAGTTGGGTACATTCTGAGAAAAAATGAATTGACTGGTGAGCTTGGGAACTCAAAAAGGCCTGGGCGTCCACGGATGACAACAGTGGTGGATGATCGCCGCATACTTAATTTGGTGAAGAAGAACCCGTTCACAACATCAACTGAAGTCCAGAACACTCTCAGTGAAGTAGGTGTATCTGTCTCTAAGTCAACAGTAAAGAGAAGACTCCATGACAGTAAATACAAAGGGTTCACATCTAGATGCAAACCATTCATCAATACCAAAAATAGACAGGCCAGAGTTAAATTTGCAGAAAAACACCTCAAGAAGCCAGCTCAGTTCTGGAAAAGTATTCTATGGACAGATGAGACAAAGATCAACCTGTACCAGAATGATGGGAAGAAAAAAGTTTGGAGAAGAAAGGGAACGGCACATGATCCAAGGCACACCACATCCTCTGTAAAACATGGTGGAGGCAACGTGATGGCATGGGCATGCATGGCTTTCAATGGCACTGGGTCACTTGTGTTTATTGATGACACTAGATTGTGGCCCGATTCTAACGCATCAGGTATTCTAGAATATGCATGTCCCCGTAGTATATGGACAATGACGATTCCAGAATTCGCGGCAGACGGTGCCCGTCGCTGATTGGTCGAGGCAACCTTTATGACATCATCGTCGCCATGGCAACCATTATGACATCATCGTCGCTGTGCCCGTTGCTGATTGGTCGAGGCCGAATCAGAGACGCGGGATGTCTACGTCCTTTATGACATCATCGTCGCTGTGCCCGTTGCTGATTGGTCGAGGCCTGGCGGCCTCGACCAATCAGAGAGCCGGGATTTCCAGGACAGACAGACAGACAGACGGAAAAACCCTTAGGCAATTATATATATAGATAAGAGCAGACAAGAGTAGCCAGATGAATTCTGAAGTGTACCGGGATATACTTTCAGCCCAGATTCAGCCAAATGCTGCAAAGTTGATTGGACGGCGCTTCATAGTACAGATGGACAATGACCCCAAGCATACAGCCAAAGCTACCCAGGAGTTCATGAGTGCCAAAAAGTGGAACATTCTGCAATGGCCAAGTCAATCTCCATATCTAAACCCAATTGAGCATGCATTTCACTTGCTCAAATCCAGACTTAAGACGGAAAGACCCAAAAACAAGCAAGACCTGAAGGCTGCGGCTGTAAAGGCCTGGCAAAGCATTAAGAAGGAGGAAACCCAGCGTTTGGTGATGTCCATGGGTTCCAGACTTAAGGCAGTGATTGCCTCCAAAGGATTTGCAACAAAATATTGAAAATAAAAATATTTTGTTTGGGTTATGTTTATTTGTCCAATTACTTTTGACCTCCTAAAATGTGGAGTGTTTGTAAAGAAATGTGTACAATTCCTACATTTTCTATCAGATATTTTTGTTCAACCCTTCAAATTAAACGTTACAATCTGCACTTGAATTCTGTTGTAGAGGTTTCATTTCAAATCCAATGTGGTGGCATGCAGAGCCCAACTCGCGAAAATTGTGTCACTGTCCAAATATTTCTGGCCCTAACTGTATACACTGCAGAATTTACAATAGCTGTCACTCATGTAAGAAGTGAAATATGGCATTTTACTATACCTATATTTCTCTGCCATATCTGTGCATCATAAATCGTGGTATGTGTTAAAGGGGCCCACTGAGACTCTTTGGCCCGGGGCCCTCAAAAACCTGGAGCCGGCCCTGACTGGCACCCCCCTCATCTGCCAACTTAGCAAACTTATTGGGGTGTGCCAGATCAGGACTAGCCAAACAAAATAGAATATATAGGTTAGGGGTGTAATTGCAGTTGATATCAGGCCCTGGGGCCTTCAAGGGGATGGGGTGGGATAACTTTGACTTCTATAAGAAGATTAAAGACCTATGATTGCTGGGGGTCCTGATGCATATAAGCTTCAAATTACACCACTGTAGAACAAGTAGTACAGTATATAAACAACGCAGAGTACTATTACAAAACTGTCATGGGAGCAAGCAAAGTAAGTAGTGCAAGTTTAAATGCACCGTAAAACCTAGCAAAATACAAGTATGTACAGCAAATAAAGTCTACAAACCCATAAATTCCAAGAAACCCAGACCTGATGGCGTCGTTACTGAAGACCATTTAATTTGTTAGTAACTATTTAACCCCCAAGGGTGGTTTGCACGTTATGGACTGGGCCAATTTTTACAATTCTGACCACTGTCCCTTTATGAGGTTATAACTCTGGAACGCTTCAACGGATCCCGGTGATTCTGACATTTTTTTCTTGTGACATATTGTACTTCATGATAGTGGTAAAATTTCTTTGATATTTCCTGCATTTATTTGTGAAAAAAAACAGAAATTTGGCGAAAATTTTGAAAATTTTGAAATTTTCCAACTTTGAATTTTTATGCAATTAAATCACAGAGATATGTCACACAAAATACTTAATAAGTAACATTTCCCACATGTCTACTTTACATCAGCACAATTTGGGAACCACAATTTTTTTTTGTTAGGGAGTTATAAGGGTTAAAATTGACCAGCAATTTCTCATTTTTACAACACCATTTTTTTTTGGGGACCACATCTTATTTGAAGTCATTTTGAGGGGTCTATATGATAGAAAATACCCAAGTGTGACACCATTCTAAAAACTGTACCCCCCAAGGTGCTCAAAACCATATTCAAGAAGTTTATTAACCCTTCAGGTGCTTCACAGGAATTTTTGGAATGTTTAAATAAAAATGAACATTTAACTTTTTTTCACAAAAAATTTACTTCAGCTCCAATTTTTTTTATTTTACCAAGGGTAACAGGAGAAAATGGATACCACAAGTTGTTGTACAATTTGTCCTGAGTACACCAATACCCCATATGTGGGGGTAAACCACTGTTTGGGCGCATAACAGAGCTCGGAAGCGAAGGAGCGCCATTTGACTTTTCAATGCAAAATTGACAGGAATTGAGATGGGACGCCATGTTGCGTTTGGAGAGCCACTGATGTGTCTCAACATTGAAACCCCCCCACAAGTGACACCATTTTGGAAAGTAGACCCCCTGAGGAACTTATCTAGAGGTGTGGTGAGCACTTTGACCCACCAAGTGCTTTACAGAAGTTTATAATGCAGAACCGTAAAAATAAAAAATCATATTTTTTCACAAAAATTATCTTTTCACCCCCAATTTTTTATTTTCCCAAGAGTAAGAGAAGAAATTGGACCCCAAAAGTTGTTGTACAATTTGTCCTGAGTACGCTGATACCCCATTTGTGGGGGTAAACCACTGTTTGGGCGCATGGGAGAGCTCGGAAGCGAAGGAGTGTCATTTGACTTTTCAATGGAAAATTGACAGGAATTGAGATGGGACGCCATGTTGCGTTTGGAGAACCACTGATGTGCCTAAACATTGAAACCCTCCACAAGTGACACCATTTTGGAAAGTAGACCCACTAAGGAACTTATCTAGAGGTGTGGTGAGCACTTTGACCCACCAAGTGCTTCACAGAAGTTTATAATGCAGAGCCGTAAAAATAAAACAAAACTTTTTTCCCACAAAAATGATTTTTTAGCCCCCAGTTTTGTATTTTCCCGAGGGTATCCGGAGAAAATGGACCCCAAGATTTGTTGTCCAATTTGTCCTGAGTACGCTGATACCCCATATGTGGGGGGGAACCACCGTTTGGGCGCATGGGAGGGCTCGGAAGGGAAGGAGCGCCATTTGGAATGCAGACTTAGATGGAATGGTCTGCAGGCGTCACATTGCGTTTGCAGAGCCCCTAATGTACCTAAACAGTGGAAACCCCCCACAAGTGACCCCATATTGGAAACTGGACCCCCCAAGAAACTTATCTAGATGTGTTGTGAGAACTTTGAACCCCCAAGTGTTTCACTACAGTTTATAACGCAGAGCCGTGAAAATAAAAAATCCTTTTTTTTCCCACAAAAATTATTTTTTAGCCCCCAGTTTTGTATTTTCCCAAGGGTAACAGGAGAAATTGGACCCCAAAAGTTGTTGTCCTATTTGTCCTGAGTACGCTGATACCCAATATGTTGGGGTAAACCCCTGTTTGGGCACACGGGAGAGCTTGGAAGGGAAGGAGCACTGTTTTACTTTTTCAACGCAGAATTGGCTGGAATTGAGATCGGACGCCATGTCGCGTTTGGAGAGCCCCTGATGTGCCTAAACAGTAGAAACCCCCCAATTATAACTGAAACCCTAATCCAAACACACCCCTAACTCTAATCCCAACAGTAACCCTAACCACACCTTTAACCCTGACACACCCCTAACCCTAATCCCAACGCTATTCCCAACCGTAAATATAATCTAAACCCTAACCGTAACTTTAGCCCCAACCCTAACCCTAACTTTAGCCCCAACCCTAACTGTAACCTTAACCCTAGCCCCAACCCCAACCCTAGCCCTAACTCTAGCCCTAACCCTAGCCCTAACCCTAGCCCTAACCCTAGCCCTAACCGTAACCCTAACCCTAGCCCTAACCCTAACCCTAGCCCTAATGGGAAAGTGGAAATAAATACATTTTTTTAATTTTTCCTTAACTAACATTACCACATTTTGAGAGCTATAATTTTTCCATATTTTGGTCCACAGAGTCATGTGAGGTCTTGTTTTTTGCGGGACGAGTTTACGTTTTTATTGGTAACATTTTCGGGCATGTGACATTTTTTGATCGCTTTTTATTCCGATTTTTGTGAGGCAGAATGACTAAAAACCAGCTATTCATAAATTTCTTTTGGGGGAGGTGTTTATACCGTTCTGCATATGGTAAAATTGATAAAGCAGTTTTATTCTTCAGGTCAGTACGATTACAGTGATACCTCATTTATATCTTTTTTTATGTTTTGGCGCTTTTGTACGATATAAACCATTTTATAGAAAAAATAATTATTTTTGCATTGCTTTATTCTGAGGACTATAACTTTTATTTTTTGCTGATGATGCTGTATGGTGGCTCATTTTTTGCAGGACAAGATGATGTTTTCAGCGCTAACATGGTTATTTATATCCGTCTTTTTGATCGCGTGTTATTCCACTTTTTGTTCGGCGGTATGATAATAAAGCGTTGTTTTTTGCCTCGTTTTTTTTTTTGTCTTAGGGTGTTTACTGAAGGGGTTAACTAGTGGGCCAGTTTTATAGGTCGGGTCGTTACGGACGTGGCGATACTAAATATGTGAACTTTTATTGTTTTTTTTAATTTAGATAAAGAAATGTATTTATGGGAATAATATATATTTTTTTTTCATTATTTAGGAATTTTTATTTTATTTATTTTTTTTACACATTTGGAATTTTTTTTCCGTGTGCTCTTAACCACCAGGTCCATTATTGTCCTGACCACCAGGTCATAACACCAGGTATCACCAGCACACATTACACTTCACACTCCGGCCACTAAGGGGAGCAAAAGGCTTTATTTATTGGGCCCCTCCTCACACTGGTAAAACTAGGGGTTGGATAGAAAGTTAGTCAGAAGCTGACTGGGTTGGATTCAGGCAACATCCCGTGGCAGGGGGTGTTGCAGGGAGAAGACACAGGGGGGTCCCTGTCAGGCGTGGGAACCTGGCAGGTACCTAGCGACCAGAACAGAACGTTACGGAACCGCGCCTGCACACCCCGCGGCGGTATCCTAAGAAAGAGACACGAAGGGAAGGATACTGTGAGACAGTGAGAAACAAGTTCAAGCACAAAGGAGAGCCACTAGAAGTCGTGCCGTGAGACCGAGGCAACATCCTACTGAGGCGCGTAGCCGGTGGCCGGAACACCGAGGGAGTAACTGACTCTACGCCTTACTTCAAACTCCGCAGGACAGTTAATCATAGGTTGGCAGTCTAACCTAAACACCTACGAAGACATAGGGGGCAACAGTGGGAGAGAGGTGACTCTAGGGTCCCGGAAGACCTCCACGCCTTCCCGTCATACGGGTTCGTCCTAGCCATAACATACCTGGGGGACGTTGAACTAGAAACATCTGGAACATATTAGAAAGAACGAACGAATGAGAACAGAAGTTGTGAGGACTATTCCGAATGCTCAGCAGGGTAGCACTACAACACACAGGCGCTATTGGTAGGCAACGATTTCCACCTGCAAAGGGAATTCTGGAAGTACCCATCGGACCGGCCGGTCTCAGATAGCCCTGTTAAGCGTGCTCTGGATTGCGGATCCTGAAGTCTTCAGTAAAGAGGTAAAGAGACTGCAACCTTGTGTCCTCATTATTGACTGCACCTCACACCATCACCATCCACCTTACTGGGAAGCCCTGGGGACATACTTCACCTGTGGGAAGGTATACCATCCAGCTGCCATCACATCACCCCAGCGGACCCCACAGCAGCTTCGGTCGCCCTGACCGAACACCACAGGTGGCATCACGAATCCCTGACAGACTGTACCACCTTTATAGGACGCCCCTTAGCAGGGTCATGGACCGGGTAAAGCCACCGTGACAGCTTCAGAACCGAACCAGAGAGGCCCGGTACCAAGAACGCGTGGCCCTGTGTGTGGGGGTGCTCCACTTCCAGGAAAGGAATGTTTTTTGTTATCATTTTTTCCCAATTATCTAGTTTGCCAACGGTAAAAAATTTTCTGGTCATAATCTTATAAGTCCCTTTGCAACTTTTTCATTTTTGTTGTACTAATTTGCTGCTCCCATTTTTCCAAGTCTTCACCGACCCCCTGATAAAATTTATCTAATTGTTTTGTGCCCATTTTGGCAGCCATAGTAAAAAATAAAGCCAAAATGCTCTGTGTGAACATATGCTAAAAGGGAGGTATAATTTTCTTTTCATTTTTATTTTGCATTATATACATGTAATTATGAAGGAAATAATGTTTCTTAGCATTTTTCCCTTTAAAATTTTTAGTTTGGTTTGGTAGTCCGTGCTGTTCCCATTTAATTTTAGCTTTTTTCATCCATTTCAGCTTTTCTCTCATGCCCCCAGACCTGTTTGTTGGGTCCAGCAGAAAAATATTCGTTTTTCCCATTGACTTGCATTGGATTTGCTATTTGGTACAAATACACGGATATTAGAAATTATTCGTGACGATTTTCCCGAATCCAAATATTTCACTATTCGATCATCACTAATCCCCACCTATCAAACAAGTAATCTAATCTCTTCACAATCTTCAGCTCTTAAAAAGCTTTTAGGAATCAATAAACGCTCAGTATAAACTCCTACCACTCTCCCTACACTACTTTCACTTTCCCTGCTCTCAAACTACTCTCTCCCTACGCTGTTTCCGACTGCAATGTGCGCAAAATGGTGCCGGCAGCCTTTAAATATTCCCTATGACTCTGGAAGGCCAGCCAATCACAATATTGCCACACCAAAGATGGCGCCGGCATCCCAGCATGTTTATTGGCTGCAAATAAAGCTCCAAACATGCTGGGCGGGTCACTCAAATATACTGAGGCGATTACCTAATTACTCGCTGAGTAACGAATAGCCCATATGCCGCACTATTCGTGCGAGTAACAAATAGTGCCGAATGTCTTCGCTCATCACTATCTACAAAGTACTGACTTTAGGGGTCTGAATAGTTATGCACACTGAAGTTTTCAGTCATTTTGCCCTATATGTTGTTGCTTCACAAAAAAAGAAAATAAAATGTTCACAGTTGTAGGCATGTTCTTTACATGAACTGATGCAAACCCTAAAAAAAACAAACTAAAATTTTAGGTTATAAGGTAGCAAAACACGAAAAATGCCAAGGGGGTTGAATACTTTCTCAAGAAACTGTATATATTTTAATTGTGGATGTCTATATTTGTTTTTATTCAGTGAATTAATTTTAATATTTACCTCCCCGTTGTACATCCCCTGTCAGAAGAGGTAAAACTAAACTTATACCTCACACGACACGAGTCTTTGCGGCACTGCAAGCAATCTCCGCCAATATCAATACCAATACCTCTCCGCTGCACTACACTTTGTATTGTCAAAGGATCCAAGTAGTGATTGTCCACAGTGGTAAACTCCCTGGGATGTTTATTAAATGGACTCGGCCTAAAATGACAGTATGAACTAAACACTTTGCTTGGGAAATCAAATGAAAGTATTGCACTTTTTTGAGGTGTGGCAAAAAGCATACCTCTTGTATTATTTTACTGGGAATATTTTAGGGGGTTTCTTATATTCTGGTATTGCTCAGCCTCTGCATACTTTGCCTGGAGCATGAAAATAAAAATACTTGGAAATGTTTAAAATTTCCATTAGTATTTCCAGCTCTTATAAAACGTTTAAAAAACATACCGTAATTTATTTTCAACCGTTTAATATTGGGACATTTACCCCAGTTCCAGACTAGGTATATTTTCAGATTTTTTTGTACAAGGAGTTTAAAAAGCTGTAACATTTTTTCTCGTTCAGATGTTCAATTCATTTTTGCATCATTTTTTGTGATACGTGGGGCTTCAATTTCATTTTCCTGGCATGTTCTTTTTTTTGTTCTTTGCTGATATTGGGCATTATTTGTTCGAAAATAAGGGAAATTAGTGTTTTCCCATGATTTTTATTATTTGTAGGACCACAAAGGACCAATAAAATACATTTAAAATCGTGTTTTACATTTTGTAATAATTATATTTAAACACTGGACACATTTTTTATAGGGGCAGAGCTAGCAACAGCAATTTGGATTGGCAGTGACATTTTCGTTAATTTTTTAATGTATTTTTTACTTATTTTTTTGCTTATTTAACTTCTCATTTATTTTATGTATTGCACCTCCTATAAGGTAATAAAAGACCTTTCAGGGGTATTTCAATAATCAAATATTTTTATTTCCCTGAGACTGATGTATTGGCCCCAGTTAGAAGGTAAATGCAGCTTGCTGACTGGATAGCAGAGCTGTCTCCTGTAGCTCAGCAGCTCCTGCTCCCTCCCTATACACAGTACTCACATGACCTCTGTGTACAGGGGAGGAAGTGCCATCAGCGCTTCCTATTACTTCATACACAGCGCTTGTTTAGCATTGTGAATATAGTGATTGAGAAGACACAGATGGTAATACACTGTCTGTGCCTTTTCTACGGGACTTCGGCTGGTATAGATAGTTCCCAAAGCTTTGCAATCTCATGTAGCTGTGCTCCTGTGCAGTGACATTTTAGAAGAGCCGGTCAGCCCAGACGTTTAACCCCTTTACCCCCAAGGGTGGTTTGCACGTTAATGACCGGGCCAATTTTTACAATTCTGACCACTGTCCCTTTGTGAGGTTATAACTCTGGAACGCTTCAACGGATCCCAGTGATTCTGACATTGTTTTCTCGTGACATATTGTCCTTCATGACAATGGTAAAATTTCTTTGATATTACCTGCGTTTATTTGTGAAAAAAACGGAAATATGGCGAAAATTTTGAAAATTTTGCAATTTTCCAACTTTGAATTTTTATGCAATTAAATCACAGAGATATGTCACACAAAATACTTAATAAGTAACATTTCCCACATGTCTACTTTACATCAGCACAATTTTGGAACCAAAATTTTTTTTTGTTAGGGAGTTATAAGGGTTAAAAGTTGACCAGCAATTTCTCATTTCTACAACACCATTTTATTTTAGGGACCACATCTCATTTGAAGTCATTTTAAGGGGTCTATATGATAGAAAATACCCAAGTGTGACACCATTCTAAAAACTACACCCCTCAAGGTGCTCAAAACCATATTCCAGAAGTTTATTAACCCTTCTGGTGCTTCACAGGAATTTTTTGAATGTTTAAATAAAAATGAACATTTAACTTTTTTTCACAAAAAATTTAATTCAGCTCCAATTTGTTTAATTTTACCAAGGGTAACAGGAGAAAATAGACCCCAAACATTGTTGTACAATTTGTCCTGAGCACGACAATACCCCACATGTGGGGGTAAACCACTGTTTGGGCGCATGGCAGAGCTCGGAAGCGAAGGAGCGCCATTTGACTTTTCAATGCAAAATTGACTGGAATTGACATGGGACGCCATGTTTCGTTTGGAGAGCCCCTGATGTGCCTAAACATTGAAACCCCCCCACAAGTGACACCATTTTGGAAAGTAGACCCCTTAAGGAACTTATCTAGATGTGTGGTGAGCACTTTGACCCACCAAGTGCTTCACAGAAGTTTAGAATGTAGAACCGTAAAAATAAAAAATCATATTTTTTCACAAAAATTAAATTTCCGCCCCCAATTTTTTATTTTCCCAAGGGTAAGAGAAGAAATTGGACCCCAAAAGTTGTTATACAATTTGTCCTGAGTACGCTGATACCCCATATGTGGGGGTAAACCACTGTTTGGGCGGATGGGAGAGCTCGGAAGGGAAGGAGCGCCGTTTGACTTTTCAATGCAAAATTGACAGGAATTGAAATGGGACGCCATGTTGCGTTTGGAGAGCCCCTGATGTGCCTAAACATTGAAACCCCCCACAAGTGACACCATTTTGGAAAGTAGACCCCTTAAGGAACTTATCTAGATGTGTGGTGAGCACTTTGACCCACCAAGTGCTTCACAGAAGTTTATAATGTAGAACCGTAAAAATAAAAAATCATATTTTTTCACAAAAATTAACTTTCCACCCTCAATTTTTTATTTTCCCAAGGGTAAGAGAAGAAATTGGACCCCAAAAGTTGTTGTACAATTTGTCCTGAGTACGCTCATACCCCATATGTGGGGGTAAACCACTGTTTGGGCGGATGGGAGAGCTCGGAAGGGAAGGAGCGCCGTTTGACTTTTCAATGGAAAATTGACAGGAATTGAGATGGGACGCCATGTTGCGTTTGGAGAGCCACTGATGTGCCTAAACATTGAAACCCCCCACAAGTGACACCATTTTGGAAAGTAGACCCCCTAAGGAACTTATCTAGATGTGTGGTGAGCACTTTGACCCACCAAGTGCTTCACAGAAGTTTATAATGCAGAGCTGTAAAAATAAAACAAATACTTTTTCCCACAAAAATTATTTTTTTAGCCCCCAGTTTTGTATTTTCCCGAGGGTAACAGGAGAAAGTGGACCCCAAAATTTGTTGCCCAATTTGTCCTGAGTGCGATGATACACCATATGTGGGGGAAACCACTGTTTGGGCGCATGGGAGGGTTCGGAAGGGAAGGAGTGCCATTTGAATGCAGACTTAGATGGAATGGTCTGCAGGTGTCACATTGCGTTTGCAGAGCCCCTAATGTACCTAAACAGTAGAAACCCCCCACAAGTGACACCATTTTGGAAAGTAGACCCCCTAAGGAACTTATCTACATGTGTGGTGAGCACTTTGACCCACCAAGGGCTTCACAGAAGTTTATAATGGAGAGCCGTAAAAATAAAACAAAAATTTTTTCCCACAAAAATTATTTTTTAGCCCCCAGTTTTGTATTTTCCCGAAGGTAACAGGAGAAATTGGACCCCAAAATTTGTTGTCCAATTTGTTCTGAGTGCGCTGATACCCCATATGTGGGGGGGAACCACTGTTTGGGCGCATGGGAGGGCTCGGAAGGGAAGGAGCGCTGTTTGACTTTTCAATGGAAAATTGACAGGAATTGAGATGGGACGCCATGTTGCGTTTGGAGAGCCACTGATGTGCCTAAACATTGAAACCCCCACAAGTGACACCATTTTGGAAAGTAGACCCCCTAAGGAACTTATCTAGATGTGTGGTGAGCACTTTGACCCACCAAGTGCTTCACAGAAGTTTATAATGCAGAGCCGTAAAAATAAAACAAAAACTTTTTTCCACAAAAATTATTTTTTTAGCCCCCAGTTTTGTATTTTCCCGAGGGTAACAGGAGAAAGTGGACCCCAAAATTTGTTGCCCAATTTGTCCTGAGTGCGATGATACACCATATGTGGGGGAAACCACTGTTTGGGCGCATGGGAGGGTTCGGAAGGGAAGGAGTGCCATTTAAATGCAGACTTAGATGGAATGGTCTGCAGGTGTCACATTGCGTTTGCAGAGCCCCTAATGTACCTAAACAGTAGAAACCCCCCACAAGTGACACCATTTTGGAAAGTAGACCCCCTAAGGAACTTATCTACATGTGTGGTGAGCACTTTGACCCACCAAGGGCTTCACAGAAGTTTATAATGGAGAGCCGTAAAAATAAAACAAAAATTTTTTCCCACAAAAATTATTTTTTAGCCCCCAGTTTTGTATTTTCCCGAAGGTAACAGGAGAAATTGGACCCCAAAATTTGTTGTTCAATTTGTTCTGAGTGCGCTGATACCCCATATGTGGGGGGGAACCACTGTTTGGGCGCATGGGAGGGCTCGGAAGGGAAGGAGCTCCATTTGGAATGCAGGCTTAGATGGAATGGTCTGCAGGTGTCACATTGCATTTGCAGAGTCCTTAATGTACCGAAACAGTAGAAACCCCCCACAAGTGACACCATTTTGGAAACTAGACCCCCCAAGGAACTCATCTAGATGTGTTGTGAGAGCTTTGAACCCCCAAGTGTTTCACTACAGTTTATAACGCAGAGCCGTGAAAATAAAAAATCTTTTTTTTTCCCACAAAAATTATTTTTTAGCCCCCAGTTTTGTATTTTCCCAAGGGTAACAGGAGAAATTGGACCCCAAAAGTTGTTGTCCTATTTGTCCTGAGTACGCTGATACCCCATATGTTGGGGTAAACCCCTGTTTGGGCACACGGGAGAGCTCGGAAGGGAAGGAGCACTGTTTTACTTTTTCAACGCAGAATTGGCTGGAATTGAGATCGGACGCCATGTCGCGTTTGGAGAGCCCCTGATGTGCCTAAACAGTGGAAACCCCCCAATTATAACTGAAACCCTAATCCAAACACACCCCTAACCCTAATCCCAACAGCAACCCTAACCACACCTCTAACCCTGACACACACCTAACCCTAATCCCAACCCTATTCCCAACTGTAAATGTAATCTAAACCCTAACCCTAACTTTAGCCCCAACCCTAACCGTAACTTTAGCCCCAACCCTAACTGTAGCCTTAACCCTAGCCCCAACCCTAACTTTAGCCCCAACCCAAACTGTAGCCCTAACCCTAGCCCTAACCATAGCCCTAACCCTAACTTTAGCCCCAACCCTAGCTGTAGCCTTAACCCTAGCCCTAACCCTAGCCCTAACCCTAGCCCTAACCCTAGCCCTAACCCTAGCCCTAGCCCAAACCCTAACCCTAGCCCTAGCCCTAATGGAAAAATGGAAATAAATACATTTTTTAAATTTTTCCCTAACTAAGGGGGTGATGAAGGGGGGTTTGATTTACTTTTAGAGCGGGTTTTTTAGCGGATTTTTATGATTGGCAGCCGTCACACACTGAAAGACGCTTTTTATTGCAAAAAATATTTTTTGCGTTACCACATTTTGAGAGCTATAATTTTTCCATATTTTGGTTCACAGAGTCATGTGAGGTCTTGTTTTTTGCGGGACAAGTTGACGTTTTTATTGGTAACATTTTCGGGCACGTTACATTTTTTGATCGCTTTTTATTCCGATTTTTGCGAGGCAGAATGACCAAAAACCAGCTATTCATGAATTTCTTTTGGGGGAGGCGTTTATACCGTTCCGCGTTTGGTGAAATTGATAAAGCAGTTTTATTCTTCGGGTCAGTACGATTACAGCGACACCTCATTTATATCATTTTTTATGTTTTGGCGCTTTTATACGATAAAAACTATTTTATAGAAAAAATAATTATTTTTGCATCGCTTTATTCTCAGGACTATAACTTTTTTTTTTTTTGCTGATGATGCTGTATGGCGGCTCGTTTTTTGCGGGACAAGATGACGTTTTCAGTGGTATCATGGTTATTTATATCTGTCTTTTTGATCGCGTGTTATTCCACTTTTTGTATGGCGGTATGATAATAAAGCGTTGTTTTTTGCCTCGTTTTTTTTTTTTTTTTCTTACGGTGTTTACTGAAGGGGTTAACTAGTGGGCCAGTTTTATAGGTCGGGCCGTTACGGACACGGCGATACTAAATATGTGTACTTTTATTGTTTTTTTTTTATTTAGATAAAGAAATGTATTTAGGGGAATAATATATATTTTTTTTTTCATTATTTAGGAATATTTTTTTTTTTTTTTTTTTTTACACATTTTGAAATTTTTTTTTTAACTTTTTTACATTGTCCCGGGGGGGACATCACAGATCAGTGATCTGACAGTGTGCACAGCACTCTGTCAGATCACTGATCTGACATGCAGCGCTGCAGCCTTCACAGTGCCTGCTCTGAGCAGGCTCTGTGAAGCCACCTCCCTCCCTGCAGGACCCGGATCCGCGGCCATCTTGGATCCGGGGCTGGAGGAAGCAGGGAGGGAGGTGAGACCCTCGCAGCAACGCGATCACATCGCGTTGCTGCGGGGGGCTCAGGGAAGCCCGCAGGGAGCCCCCTTCCTGCGGGAAGCTTCCCTATACCGCCGGCACATCGCGATCATCTTTGATCACGGTGTGCCAGGGGTTAATGTGCCGGGGGCGGTCCGTGACCGCTCCTGGCACATAGTGCCGGATGTCAGCTGCGATAAACTCCTCCGTGAGCGCCGCCGATCGCGCTGGACGTACTATCCCGTCCGTGGTCATGGGGGCCCACCCCACCTCGACGGGATAGTACGTCCCATGTCAGAAAGGGGTTAAATTCTATGGGCAGTAGGGATGAGTGAACCCAAACGGTATAGTTCGGTGTCCGTATGTCCGGTTTCCTCTTCGGATACGCGAGTATAATAAAGTTTGTTGAAAGGCTGCAGCTTTAATTAGAGTGTTGTGCCAAAAAGCCACTGTGTGTACCCTGTAACCCCCACCCCTGCCCCTGAGAGTACAGGCTTAACTCTGTGCGTACTCTGCACCCTCTGCCTGTGGGAGTATTGTGTCTTTAATCCTTCAAAGTGCAGGAGCGGTGGACTGGGATCAAACAGGAGACAGATGAGTAGTTTGTGCCGTGAACCTCAAACCCGGTGAACTTCCAGTAGTGTGCGATAACAGACAAAATCTCGAAGCAGCTCTGGGCCTAGCCAGTTTATCACACATCCCTTGCCCGGCGCATGTGCTGGATTTGGTGTTGCAGAGTTTCCTGAAAAACTACTCACACATGTTGGAGCTGCTGCTGAAAGTGCAGGCAGTTTGTGCGCACTTTTGGCGTCCTCACCTGTTCTGTCCCCACATGAGGCGAATGGAGGTGTGGTTGATTAATAAGTGTTGTGAGAGAGAAACGTACCTCCGCATTTCTTCGATGTGAGGCAGACAGGACCAATGCTGCTCAGCGTCCAGAGAGATGATGCACTCCAGGGATTGTGTAATCCAGACTTGTTTATTTTGTAGATCTGGACATACAGCGTATAACTGGTAATACAGAACTTCTCCAGAAATGCAGGGTAGACCAGGTACAGTAAGATGTAGCACCAAGTGTGTCTGCAAGTGTGAGCAGCATGAGAGAGTGGTCAAAAGACTGATGCCTTCCTAAGCCCAGTTCAAAAGCACGTCCTCTCACAACAGAAAGTAAACTGGAAATGGCTGCCAGAGGAAGAGAAGATTTGACCCCTGAACCGGATGTAAGACATGCCCACAAGAAATACATGAAAAACAAGCTGCCATACAGAAAAAGGCCATTGAGTGGCAGCAGAGTAAAATATAACAACATACATGGAAACTGAGGAATATACATGGAACAGCACACTCCCCGTCTGAAATTCCGTAAGGGATTTCACTATATCAATGTCCTTAAAAAGTCCAACAACCTAGAAAGTGAAACCAAACATGCATGTAATGCAATAATAACTTTAAACAAGACATTAAGTCAGTTCCTGAGATAATCCAATGGAAAACCCATCTTCGGATCAGAGAAGCCGCACTAGGCCAAACTATCTCTGACCCACTGTAATCCAATGGGCAAATAGTAGTGCAGTGTTCTGTTGGTAGTTTATCCTACCGGAATGTCCTCGATAGTGAGTATTTTTTGCAGACGTGCCAACCTTGACAGTCTTTGTCTCCATGTGGCTTGTGATAAGATCTCGCAATGTGGACTAACCTTGCAATAGTCTTAATGAGTTTCATCCAATTGGAGAAGCGTTTGAAGCACTGGCAACCGAGGGAGGAGGTTCATTTAGCGTTCGTGGCCAGAGCACTGACCTCGGAGCGGACTTCTGGATCATCGTCCGGATCCTGGATGCTGAAGAATTCCTGAACACATTCACTTCCCTTCTGTTCCAGCAGAAACTTTGGACCTGAAAGCCAAGAAGAGTTAGCAAAGGAATTTATAGACATAGGTCTAGTGGCATGGTCGGCTGGATTAAGTTCAGATGGGATATAGTGCCACTGTTCAGGTTTGGAAGACCTTCTTATTCTCTCAATGCGGTTACTGACGTACACGTAGAAGCGCCTTGTTTGGTTGTAGATGTAACCTAAGACAACTTTACTGTCACTGTAGTATTGTACGTCATCTATGTGAGTGTCCAGCTCATGCTGAATAAAGTCTGCGAGTTCTACTGCAAGCACAGCCCCACAGAGTTCCAGCCTGGGAATAGTGTGGTCAGGCTTGGGAGCCAACTTAGCTTTGCCGAAAACGAACCCAACATGATCTTGATTGTCAGATCCCGTTACCTTCAGGTAGACAACAGCTGCAATGGCCTCCGTGGATGCATCCGAGAACACATGGAGTTCCGTCCTAGTGCTAGCAGCAAGTGAGATTCCAGCGTAGCATCTCGTTATATGGATTTTATCCAAGGCACACAAAGACTGCTTCCAGGTTTCCCATTTTGGTTCCTTATCAGGAGGTAGAGGGGTATCCCAGTCCTTGACAGTTTCGGACAGCTGTCTCAGAAGGGATTTATCTTGTATAGTAATTGATGCTACGAATCCCAGTGGGTCATACAGGCTATTTACCACTGACAGGACACCACGTTTAGTGAATGGTTTGTCTGCACAGTTGATTTGGAATCCGAAGGTGTCGGCTGACAGGTTCCACCTCAGGCCTAAGCTTCTCTGCACAGGCGGACGGTCTGGTCCCAGGTCTATGTCCTTGAATCCAGGTGCGTGGTCGCTTGACTCAAAGGCTCTCATGACAGCCGGGCTGTTTGAAGCAATTTTGTGCAGTCTAAGCTTAGCTCGGTACAGCATATGTTGGGTCCTTTTGAGTAGGTCGATTGCAGCTTCTTCTGTAGGTAGAGATTTTAGTCCATCATCTACGTAGAAGTCTTTCTCTACAAAGTCTCTGGCGTCTGTTCCATACTTGGACTCTCCTTCTTGTGCGGTTCTCCGCAGGCCATATGTTGCCACAGCGGGTGAAGGGCTGTTCCCGAATACGTGCACCCGCATGCGATACTCCACCATCTCTTTGCTGGGGTCATTGTCCTTGTACCACAGGAACCTGAGGAAATTCCTATGGTCCTCTTGGACTATGAAACAGTGGAACATCTGTTCAATGTTGGCGGTGATGGCAATGGGCTCTTTCCTGAACCTCATCAACACTCCTACTAAGTTGTTTGTCAGATTAGGACCTGTGAGGAGGACATCATTGAGAGATACGCCTTGATGTTTGGCGCTTGAATCAAAGACAACTCTAATTTGTTTAGGTTTCTTCGGGTGATATACTCCAAATGAGGGTAGGTACCAGCACTCCTCATTTTCCTTTAAGGGAGACGCTGGCTCCGCATGGTTGTTATGGAATATTTTGCCCATAAAGGTGACAATGTGTTCTTTCATCTCCGGTTTATTGCTTAGCGTGCGCTGGAGAGAGTTAAATCTGGACAAGGCTTGTTCACGATTGTTCGGGAGCCTTACCCTGGTAGCTCGGAAGGGTAAGGGGAAAACCCAGTGATTGGTTTCGTCCTTAAGGAACTCATTGTCCATTATCCTGACAAATTCCTTGTCTTCCATAGATGGGGCTACTTTGTTGTCATCCTTAGTGGTATGAAACACCAATTTTCCCAAGTCGTCTGCATAGGGAGAAGGGATAACATCAGGCAGCTCTACGGAATCTGGAAGCTTTTCCTTCACCTCATAGTGATGAGGACATGGTTTGCAGAAGGTAGTGCGCCCGTCTCGGCGTACGTACGTCTTAAAGGAGTGGACTCCTGTTTGGTCCAGGCATACATTTCCTATGACTACCCACCCCAAGTCAAGTCTCTGGGCGTAGGGGGCGTAGTCAGGACCATTACACTGTTGGCGGACCTTATGTATCCTCAAATTGTCTCTGCCGAGCAGAAGTAGGATTTCAGCATCTGTGTCCAAAGGTGGGATAACGCTGGCTAGGTGCCTTAAGTGTGGTTGGTGGAAAGCAGCTTCCGGGGTAGGGATCTCATCCCTTTGGTCTGGTATTTGATCGCATTCAATTAGCGTAGGTAGGGGTATTTCTACGTCTTCATTGACAGGAGAAGCGATGAAACCTTGTGCTCTTCTGCCGCTAGTCTCTATGCGCCCCGAGCAAGTATTCAGAGTGTAGGGCGTTGCTGGTCCCTTGATTCTAAAGGCTTCAAAGAACTTAGGTCCAGCTAGGGATCGATTGCTCTGATCGTCAATGATGGCATACATTTTTACAGCCTTCTCTGGTTGCCCTTCTGGATAGACTCTGATTAGGCATATCCTGGCACAGCATTTAGCACTTTGATTCTCCCCACATACCTCTGAGCATGAGCAGGACACAGCTGTGGTGGACTTGGCGTGATTCTGTGGCTCCCCGCCATGGTTTGTAGCGGGACCAGAGGTAACTGCGACTGCTGGATCGCTGGTGGCTGAGCCTGGGTGCAAGGCTGATGGGTGTCTGTCGCTATGACACTCTTCACACTTAGTGGCAGATTTACAGTCCTTGGCCATGTGTTCTGATGAAGCGCAGCACTTGAAACATACCCCAAGTTCGTTGAGGATTTTCTTGCGCTCCTGCATGGTTTTGGACCTGAAGCCTCTACATTTGTTCAGTGAGTGTGGTTTTTTGTGAATGGGACACTCACGATTGAAAGACTTATCCCTCGACGGAATAGTGTACTGCTTGTCGGCAGGTACTGCAGGTGATGGCAGGTTAGTCTTTCTGGCGCTTACACTGTTCCTTGAGTCCTTGCGTCTATGTGTGACGCTTTCATACCTTGATGAAGGTGTTGCTGGAGCTGCAGTGTTAGACTCCAGGAAGTCGAGGCTAGGGTCGTTCCTCATTTGGCCTTGTTCGTCAATGAACTTGCAGAACTGAATGAACGGAGGAAAGGTGACGTCATGTGACCTTTTATACCTGGAGACGCACACTGCCCACTTCTCTTGCAGACTGTGTGGCAGCTTTGAGATGATCGGGTTCACCCCGTGGGCAGTGTCCAGGTAGCACAGTCCAGACAGACGAGGGTCTCTTTTAGCAAGTTCCAGCTCCATAAGCAGGTCACTTAAATCCAGAAGCTTGTGGGCTTCCTTAAGGTTGATCCTTGGAACGTTCTGCAGTCTCTTGAATAGGGACTTTTCTATGGCTTCAGCGCTGCCGTAGGTTCTTTCGAGTCTCTGCCAGGCAGCAGCGAGACCTGCTTCAGCTTGCCCCACATAGACGGTCCTAAGACTCTTGATACGGTTTGTGGATTCAGGACCCAACCATTTTACCATGAGGTCGAGCTCCTGCTCCGCGGATAGGTTGAGATCAGCAATGGCGGCCTTGAAGGTTGCTTTCCAGGCTCTGTAGTTCTCTGCACGGTCGTCGAATTTTGAGAGGCTAGTGCTGATTAGCTCCCTGCTCACCATGAACCTGGCAAACTCGGACATGTCTGATCCTTCACTCCTTGTTACCATATTAGCTTGTGGTGCCCCTCGGGCATATAAGCTGTGTGGCGTGGAAGGGTGAATTGTTCCCGGGTAGAATGATGTCGCTGCAGGGTTGAGCTGTGGTTTATCCTCTAGAGATTCCGATGACTGCTGCTTGAACTGTGGAGGCGGGCTGGAGTGTGCCTTGTGGTCGTCTTGCGATGATGATTGCTCCTGAGGGGGTACATCACGGCGTTGGTCTTGGGTCTCTGTAGGGGCTGTGGGCGATACTGGCACCATAGGTTGGGCTGACTTGGACGTTTCCGCAATGTTGGGTTGAACGTCACTGGAGAAGGTGTGCGCTGCAGGTATCTGTTTCTGCACGTAGTCTCTGGTACGAACAGCTGGGTCGTCTTCTTCCTGTGGTGGCAGGCAAATTGGGTCGAGGTTTTGCTTCAATGCTTGCTCGAGTATTTTTACTTCGGCTAATGCAATTTCTTCCTCCAGTTCTGTTTGAAGAATCCTTGCTTGAGCCTCTGCTTCTGTTTGAAGAATCTTTGCTCGAGCCTCTGCTTCTGCTCTCTTCGCTTCTGCTTCTGTTTGAAGAATCTTTGCTCGAGCCTCTGCTTCTGCTCTCTTCGCTTCTGCTTCTGTTTGAAGAATCTTTGCTCGAGCCTCTGCTTCTGCTCTCTTCGCTTCTGCTTCTGTTTGAAGAATCTTTGCTCGAGCCTCTGCTTCTGCTTTCTTTTCGGTGTATGAACGTCTTAGTTTGGACCGCTCTGCATTTAAACGGGCCTCTAGGATTCTGTCGCTGAGGGCTGAAGTTCTTGAGCAGGATGATTTGTATGACCGAGCAGAGTGTTTAGACGAGGCTGACCTGTGCGATCTAGTTTCTTGCAGATGGGTGATACGAAGCTCCGCTTTATCTTTGGCGTCTTGCACGGCGGCCTCCCTTTCTCTGTCTGTGGAATCTGCCTTGCTTAACTCTGATAGGGCTTCGTCGATTTTAGATTCTTTTAGGAAGGCAGCATACTTCGCGGACAGTCTCTTGTATCTGCCGTGGGCCACGTCTAGCTGTCTTATAGTGTCCTGTAAACCCGCTGCATCATTTTTGTGGCGTTGGACGCTTAACATAAGGGAGGTGACTCGTTCCCATAGGTCATTAAGGTTGTCATTGAACTCATCCCTTGTGGAATGGTAATTCTCGAGGACCTTTAATGTTGGCTTGATGGAACGTACTGGTCGTGCATCTGGGTCTGCTGCAGAAGCAGGCTCTGCGTCCTGATCTTCATAATGGACAGTATCAGGTTGTATTTGCTCTGTTTCAGCATTGGGGAACTGCGTAAGGTCCTTTTTGGCCATTTTGATTTAAGGTGCGCTGTCCCTTTAAGAAACTGAACCTTTGAATTGGGGGCTGGAAATTGCGGTGCAGCTTAGTTGCGACCCCCTGATAAGATTCCCAAGGTGTTGTTGGAAAATTGTGGGGTTCTGCGGTCCGACGATCTGCAGCAGTGTGGTATAATACACAGAGAGTCTTTATGTACAATGCAGTCTGAGGTGATGCTGCAGGAGATTTCTTAGCAGAGCAGGGCTGCAGTATGTGAGCGGGCAGAGAGCGGGCACGTGAATAGTGATATAAGGGTGATTCTGGCCGGGCTTCAAGGCAGTCTTTCGACTGTTCTGTCCCCACATGAGGCGAATGGAGGTGTGGTTGATTAATAAGTGTTGTGAGAGAGAAACGTACCTCCGTATTTCTTCGATGTGAGGCAGACAGGACCAATGCTGCTCAGCATCTGAAGAGATGATGCACTCCAGGGATTGTGTAATCCAGACTTGTTTATTTTGTAGATCTGGACATACAGCGTATAACTGGTAATACAGAACTTCTCCAGAAATGCAGGGTAGACCAGGTACAGTAAGATGTAGCACCAAATGTGTCTGCAAGTGTGAGCAGAATGAGAGAGTGGTCGAAAGACTGATGCCTTCCTAAGCCCAGTTCAAAAGCACGTCCTAGTCACAACAGAAAGTAAACTGGAAATGGCTGCCAGAGGAAGAGAAGATTTGACCCCTGAACCGGATGTAAGACATGCCCACAAGAAATACATGAAAAACAAGCTGCCATACAGAAAAAGGCCATTGGGTGGCAGCAGAGTAAAATATAACAACATACATGGAAACTGAGGAATATACATGGAACAGCACATCACCCTGTTGCTGCTCGCCTGTCTGCGCAGCAGTGCCACTTCTGCCTACCCACTCACCGGCTGATATGCGACGTACCAACAAGTATTAGGTTTTGCGTGTGCACAGTTTCACTAAAACACTCTCTATGTGTACTCTGCGTTTTTATACAGAAAAGATATATATCTTTGTACCGTATTAGTTTTTATAATATTCAACTGTGTCCGTTAGACGGATGTGAATCTAAACTTATTTTTCTTCTGTTTTGCAACCATGTCTGTGATAGTACTGTGCCAAAAGCCACTCTGTGTATTCTTTAACCAATATCTATGAAAGTAGTGTGCCGAAAGCTACTGGTCCGGGTTCTGGGGTCAAGTTCGGATCCCGAACAGGACTTTTTAATAAGTCTGGCCAAAACCAAACATCCATGGGTCCGGATGTACATCCATTATTACAGGATGTACATAAATACACTCATCAACATGGAAATTGCGACACCAAGAAGGAAAAGTCATAGAATTGTGAAAGTTACAGGATTAGTAGAAACATTAATGATGCACAAATTATCAAAAAGATGGAAACCACATTTTCAATTTATTAAGGATTGAGTCCGAGCACGAAGCTCAGAAATACACGCATTTACACACCTTGGCTGCTAGCTATGGGATTATTAACCCCTTCATGACCAGATATATTTTCATTTTTGCATTTTTTTGCTTGCTGAGAATGATGTTTTTCAAGACACTATGTTTTGATCTCTCGTTATTACATTTTAATGGAATGTTGCGTCAAAACAACGTAATTCTGGCGTTTTGCCTTTTTTTCTCATTATGCCATTTATTGATTGGGTTCATTTTTTAATGAAGATGCAAATACATTTAACCCCTTCCCGACCTGTGACACAGCGTATGCATCATGAAAGTCGGTGCCAATCCGACCTGTGACGCATATGCTGTGTCACAGAAAGATCGCGTCCCTGCAGATCGGGTGAAAGGGTTAACTCCAATTTCACCCGGCCTGCAGGGACAGGGGGAGTGGTAGTTTAGCCCAGGGGGGGGTGGCTTCACCCCCCCCCCCCCCCCGTGGCTACGATCGCTCTGATTGGCTGTTGAAAGTGAAACTGCCAATCAGAGCGATTTGTAATATTTCACCTAAAAAACTGGTGAAATATTACAATCCAGCCATGGCCGATGCTGCAATATCATCGGCCATGGCTGGAAACACTTATGTGCACCCACCCCACCGATCGCCCCCCCAGCCCCCCGATCTGTGGTCCGCTCCCCTCCGTCCTGTGCTCCGCTCCCCCGTCCTCCTGTCCGCTCCCCCCGTGCTCCAATCACACCCCCCGTGCTCCAATCAAACCCCCCCACACTCCGATCCCCCTCGCACAGCGATCCCCCCCCCGTGCTCCGATCCACCCCCCCGCACAGCGATCCCCCACCCCGTGCTCCAATCCCTCACCCCGTGTTCCGATCCCTCCCCCCATGCTCCGATCCCCCCCCCCCGTGCTCCGACGCCCCCCCGTGCCCTGATCTTCCCCCCCCCTTATACTTACCTCCCGGGATCCGGCCGTCTTCTTTCCTGGGCGCCGCCATCTTCCAAAATGGCGGGCACATGTGCAGTGCGCCCGCCGAATCTGCCGGCCGGCAGATTCGTTCCAATGTGAGTTTTGATCACTGAGATATAACCTATCTCAGTGATCAAAATAAAAAAAATAGTAAATGACCCCCCCCTTTGTCACCCCCATAGGTAGGGACAATAAAAAAAAAAATATATATTTTTTTTCCACTAAGGTTGGGGTAAGAACTAGGGTTAGGGTTAGGGGTAGGGTTAGGGGTAGGGTTAGGGGTAGGGTTAGGGTTAGGGGTAGGGTTAGGGGTAGGGTTAGGGTTAGGGTTAGGGGTAGGGTTAGGGTTAGGGCTAGGGTTAGGGGTAGGGTTAGGGCTAGGGGTAGGGCTGGGGTAGGGTTAGGGTTTCGGTATGTGCACACGTATTCTGTTCCTCTGCGGATTTTTCTGCTGCGGATTTGATAAATCCGCAGTGCTAAACCGCTGTGGATTTATCGCGGATTTACCGTGGTTTTTCTGCGCATTTCACTGCGGTTTTACAACTGCGATTTTCTATTGGAGCAGTTGTTTAACCGCTGCGGAATCCGCAGAAAGAAGTGACATGCTGCAGAATGTAAACCACTGCGTTTCCGTGCAGTTTTTCTGCAGCATGTGTACAGCGATTTTTGTTTCCCATAGGTTTACATTGAACTGTAAACTCATGGGAAACTGCTGTGGATCCGCAGCTTTTTCCGCAGTGTGTGCACATACCTTTAGAATTAGGCTATGTGCACACGGTGCGGATTTGGCTGCGGATCCGCAGCGGATTGGCCGCTGCGGATTCGCAGCAGTGTTCCATCAGGTTTACAGTACCAAGTAAACCTATGGAGAACTAAATCCGCTGTGCCCATGGTGCGGAAAATACCATGCGGAAACGCTGCGTTGTATTTTCCGCAGCATGTCAATTCTTTGTGCGGATTCCGCAGCGTTTTACACCTGTTCCTCAATAGGAATCCACAGGTGAAATCCGCACAAAAAACACTGGAAATCCGCGGTAAATCCGCAGGTAAAACGCAGTGCCTTTTACCCGCGGATTTTTCAAAAATGATGCTGAAAAATCTCACACGAATCCGCAACGTGGGCACATAGCCTTAGGGTTAGGGTTGGAATTAGGGTTGTGGTTAGGGTTATGGCTACAGTTGGGATTAGGGTTAGGGGTGTGGGGGGGTTAGTGCTGGAGGTAGAATTGAGGGGTTTCCACTGTTTAGTCACATCAGGGGTCTCCAAACGCAACATGGCGCCACCATTGATTCCAGCCAATCTTGTATTCATAAAGTCAAATGGTGCTCCCTCAATTCCAAGCCCCGACGTGCGCCCAAACAGTGGTTTACCCCCACATATAGGGTACCAGCATACTCAGGACAAACTGCGCAACAATTACTGGGGTCCAATTTCTCCTGTTACCCTTGTGAAAATAAAAAAATGCTTGCTAAAACATCATTTTTGAGGAAAGAAAAATTATTTTTTATTTTCACGGCTCTGCGTTGTAAACGTCTGTGAAACACTTGGGAGTTCAAAGTGCTCACCACATATCTAGATAAGTTCCTTGGGGGGTCTAGTTTTTAAAATGGGGTCACTTGTGGGGGGTTTCTACTGTTTAGGCACACCAGGGGCTCTGCAAACGCAACGTGACGCCCGCAGACCATTCCATCAAAGTCTGCATTTCAAAAGTCACTACTTCCCTTCTGAGCCCCGACGTGTGCCCAAACAGTGGTTTACCCCCACACATGGGGTATCAGCATACTCAGGAGAAACTGGACAACAACTTTTGTGGTCCAATTTCTCCTGTAACCCTTGGGAAAATAAAAAATTCTGGGCTAAAAAATTATTTTTGAGGAAAGAAAACGTATTTATTATTTTCACGGCTCTGTGTTATAAACTTCTGTAAAGCACTTGGGGGTTGAAAGTGCTCACCACATATCTAGATAAGTTCCTTTGGGGGTCTAGTTTCCAAAATGGGGTCACTTGTGGGGGGTTTCTACTGTTTAGGCACACCAGGGGCTCTGCAAACGCAACATGACGCCCGCAGACCATTCCATCAAAGTCTGCATTTCAAAAGTCACTACTTCCCTTCTGAGCCCCGACGTGTGCCCAAACAGTGGTTTACCCCCACACATGGGGTATCAGCGTACTCAGGACAAACTGGACAACAACTTTTGTGGTCCAATTTCTCCTGTAACCCTTGGGAAAATAAAAAAATCTGGGCTAAATAATTATTTTTGAGGAAAGAAAACGTATTTATTATTTTCACTGCTCTGTGTTATGAACTTCTGTGAAGCACTTGGGGGTTCAAAGTGCTCACCTCACATCTAGATAAGTTCCTTTCGGGGTCTAGTTTCCAAAATGGGGTCACTTGTGGGGGGTTTCTACTGTTTAGCCACATCAGGGGCTCTGCAAACGCAATGTGACGCCCGCAGAGCATTCCATCAAAGTCTGCATTTCAAAACGTCACTACTTCACTTCCGAGCCCCAGCATGTGCCTAAACAGTGGTTTACCCCCACATATGGGGTATCAGCGTACTCAGGAGAAACTGGACAACAACTTTTGGGGTCAAATTTCTCCTGTTACCCTTGGGAAAATAAGAAATAGCGGGCTAAAAATCATTTTTGAGAAAATAAATTTTTTTTAAAATTTTCATGGCTCTGCGTTATAAACTTCTGTAAAGCACTTGAGGGTTCAAAGTGCTCACCACACATCTAGATTAGTTCCTTTGGTGGACTAGTTTCCAAAATGGGGTCATTTGTGGGGGATCTCCAATGTTTAGGCACACAGGGGCTCTCCAAACGCGACATGGTGTCCGCTAATGATTGGAGCTAATTTTCCATTTAAAAAGCCAAATGGCGTGCCTTCCCTTCTGAGCCCTGCCGTGCACCCAAACAGTGGTTTACCCCCACATATGGGGTATCTGCGTACTCAGGACAAACTGGACAACAACATTTGTGGTCCAATTTCTCCTATTACCATTGGCAAAATAGGAAATTCCAGGCTAAAAAATCATTTTTGAGAAAAGAAAAATTATTTTTTATTTTCATGGCTCTGCATTATAAACTTCTGTGAAGCACCGGGGGGTTTAAAGTGCTCAGTATGCATCTAGATAAGTTCCTTTGGGGGTCTAGTTTCCAAAATTGGGTCACTTGTGGGGGAGCTCCAATGCATAGGCACACAGGGGCTCTCCAAACGCGACATGGTGTCCGCTAAAAATTGGAGCTAATTTTCCATTCAAAAAGTCAAATGGCGCGCCTTCCCTTCCGAGCCCTGCCGTGTGCCCAAACAGTGGTTTACCCCCACATATGAGGTATCGGCGTACTCGGGAGAAATTGCTCAACAAATTTTAGGATCCATTTTATCCTACTTCCGGACCGCGTGCAGCGTCTGTACTTCTCGCTGCCCACGCCTATCATTGGCATCCCCTGATGAGCCCCGCAGGATCTCCTCCGGGGTGAAACGCATCGGGATGAGACATTGTCTCTTAAGATAAGTGTATCGCTTATGTACACATATGCTGTTATGCTGGCGGTCTATTATGATTTTTTTCACTTTTTTTTGCTGCATTACATTAATCATGCAGCATCATGGTGTCATTTCCCCTGATTATACATATTAATGCTTTGGGGCTTTGCCTGCATTGATAGTGATGCGATTGGCACAGGTGGTTTGTGACAGCCTTTGGTGATGCTTGTGCATATGCGATGATCCTAATAACATCTTTTTGGCAGTGACGCTATGTATGGATCAGTTCACTGAGGGCTCTGCTCTGGCAATGATGCCAATATCCGTTGATATCTATAGAGCATCATATCTCTGGCGATGATGCCCTCACATATATCTGAATAGACTGACTTTTTTCTGGCGTCGATATCACTGTATATGATATCTGGATCATGATACGCTCTGGCAACGATGCCCTCGCATATGCTATGACTCTGTTTTAATTTTTCTGGTGGTGATGCCATTAAGCTTTGATCAGCTTATTATTTATGCTCTATTTTTGAGACACGATGCACTTATAAATATTCATATAATAGAATAAACCTATTATCTGTCTAGCACCGATGCCAGTGTGCACCAAAAAAAAGGGACTGAACATTGTCCATCATTTACGTTCAGATGTTTGAATGAATTTATCTTTTTCTTGTGCTGATGCCATTGTGCACTATAAGGGATTGACCTAAATATCATTAATAGCCATGTCCCTATATATATATTTTGTCTGGCATCGACACCATAAGATGTATCAAGACTCTTCTGTTTACTAATAGATGACTACTTGAGAATTTTTCTTATACTCCACCTGTATCTACCTCTGAGAAGAGTAAAGTGTGTTATCAAACAGTGTTTATACCTTATCTTTGTAAATCACCTTATCTTCTAGTGATTCACATTAGTAAGAGTCTTGGTAATCTCTTAGAGTCTATTATAATAAGCTCACCATCACTATCAGCAGTCAGTACCAGCTACAGCATTTTAGTGTACATTTACACTTTTTTCTGTTTTTTTTTTTGTGGTGTTTGTTTGGGTGGTGGCTTGTGGTAGGGACACCTACTAGGGTTATCAGGGTCAGTCGACGTTGAGCGGGGGCGCCATTTCGTATCCCAGGGTGCCAACCTCCGCTGCAAGGAAGGGTACAGCTTAGGGTGAGGCACCACTATCATCCCTAGTCCTTTCCTTATTATCATATATATTTTTTCTGCTCTATTTTTTTTTATGAGCTTATCCTGACCCTAGGATCCCTACTTTTTGTCTATAGGTTATAAGTGGTTCTTTATTTATATTTAATTTTTATTTATTTACAATAAAAATATATTTTTTAGGTCTTTTTTGTATTTTTTGGGTTTTTTCTATTTTATCCTATTGCCCATGTGAAAATGAAAAAATTGAGGCGAAAATAAAATTTTTGTGAAAAAAAAGTACTTTTTCATTTTTACGGATCAATTTGTGAAGCACCTGAGGGTTTAAAGTGCTCACTAGGCATCTAGATAAGTTCCTTGGGGGGTCCAGTTTCCAAAATGGGGTCACTTGTGGGGGAGCTCCAATGTTTAGGCACACAGGGTCTCTCCAAACGCGACATGGTGTCCGCTAACTATGGAGATAATTTTTCATTCAAAAAGTGAAATGGCACTCCTTCCCTTCCGAGCCTTACCATGTGCCCAAACAGTGGTTTACCTCCACCTGTGAGGTATCAGTGTACTCAGGAGAAATTGCCCAACAAATTTTAGGATCCATTTTATCCTGTTGTCCATGTGAAAATGAAAAAATTGAGGCTAAAAGAATTTTTTTGTGAAAAAAAAGTACTTTTTCATTTTTACGGATCAATTTGTGAAGCACCTGGGGGTTTAAAGGGCTCACTATGCATGTAGATAAGTTCCTTGGGGCGTCTAGTTTCCAAAATGGGGTCACTTGTGGGGGAGCTCCAATTTTTAGGCACACGGGGGCTCTCCAAACGTGACATGGTGTCCGCTAAAGAGTGCAGCCAATTTTTCATTCAAAAAGTCAAATGGCGCTCCTTCCATTCCAAGCCCTGCCGTGCGCCCAAACAGTGGTTTACCCCCACATATGAGGTATCAGCGTACTTAGGACAAATTGGACAACAACTTTCGTGGTTCAGTTTCTCCTTTTACCATTGGGAAAATAAAAAAATTGTTGCTGAAAAATCATTTTTGTGACTAAAAAGTTAAATGTTCATTTTTTCCTTCCATGTTGCTTCTGCTGCTGTGAAGCACCTGAAGGGTTAATAAACTTCTTGAATGTGGTTTTGAGCACCTTGAGGGGTGCAGTTTTTAGAATGGTGTCACTTTTGGGTATTTTCAGCCATATAGACCCCTCAAACTGACTTCAAATGTGAGGTGGTCCCTAAAAAAATGGTTTTGTAAATTTCGTTGTAAAAATGAGAAATCGCTGGTCAAATTTTAACCCTTCTAACTTCCTAGCAAAAAAAAATTTTGTTTCCAAAATTGTGCTGATGTAAAGTAGACGTGTGGGAAATGTTATTTATTAACTATTTTGTGTCACATAACTCTCTGGTTTAACAGAATAAAAATTCAAAATGTGAAAATTGCGAAATTTTCAAAATTTTCGCCAAATTTCTGTTTTTATCACAAATAAACACAGAATTTATTGACCTAAATTTACCACTAACATGAAGCCCAATATGTCACGAAAAAACAATCTCAGAACCGCTAGGATCCATTGAAGCGTTCCTGAGTGTTCTAAAGGGACACTGGTCAGAATTGCAAAAAACGGCAAGGTCTTTAAGGTCAAAATAGGCTGGGTCATGAAGGGGTTAAATATCAGAAAGGAGTGGTGTGGCACGAGTGCAATAGGTTTGCCATCACTGATATCTATCTATATAATCATCTAGGAGTCAGTTCCGTCTGTTTGTCTGTCTGTCACGGAAATCCATAGTAAATATAGGTAAACTGACTGAACAGCAATCTAGTCTGAACTGGTGCATAACCAAAAAAGACTTACATAGCAAATAGATCAATGGCTGCACTCAACTGTACTAATGCAAGGAAATGTGCAATACATGAAATGTGAATAGCATAATGGCTTGTGAAATCTATGAAAAACACATGACATGAGATGCTTAGCACAAGATTTACATAGTTACATAGTTATTAAGGTTGAAGGAAGACTTTAAGTTCATCTAGTTCAACCCATAGCCTAACCTAACATGCCCTAACATGTTGATCCAGAGGAAGGCAAAAAAAACCATATGGCAAAGAGTAAGCTCCACATTGGGGAAAAAAATTCCTTCCCGACTCCACATACGGCAATCAGACTAGTTCCCTGGATCAACGCCCTATCAAGGAATCTAGTGTATATACCCTGTAACATTATACTTTTCCAGAAAGGTATCCAGTCCCCTCTTAAATTTAAGTAATGAATCACTCATTACAACATCATATGGCAGAGAGTTCCATAATCTCACTGCTCTTACAGTAAAGAATCCGAGTCGAACTAGTGACTTGTATAGAGGTAAAATTATGTTCTCCTCATGTGCATCTATGCCTCTTTTAATGCATCCCATTATTTTATTTGCCTTAGTAGCAGCTGCCTGACACTGGCCACTGAATATGAGTTTGTCATCCACCCATACACTCAGGTCTTTTTCATTGACGGTTTTGCCCAGAGTTTTAGAATTAAGCACATAGTTATACATCTTATTACTTCTACCAAAGTGCATGACCTTACATTTATCCCCATTAAAGCTCATTTGCCTTTTATCAGCCCAAACTTCGAGTTTACATAAATCATCCTGTAATATTAACTTGTCCTCCCCTGTATTGATTACCCTGCAGAGTTTAGTGTCATCTGCAAATATTGAAATTCTACTCTGAATGCCCCCTACAAGGTCATTAATAAATACAGTTAGGGCCAGAAATATTTGGACAGTGACACAATTTTCGCGAGTTGGGCTCTGCATGCCACCACATTGGATTTGAAATGAAACCTCTACAACAGAATTCAAGTGCAGATTGTAACGTTTAATTTGAAGAGTTGAACAAAAATATCTGATAGAAAATGTAGGAATTGTACACATTTCTTTACAAACACTCCACATTTTAGGAGGTCAAAAGTAATTGGACAAATAAACATAACCCAAACAAAATATTTTTATTTTCAATATTTTGTTGCAAATCCTTTGGAGGCAATCACTGCCTTAAGTCTGGAACCCATGGACATCACCAAACGCTGGGTTTCCTCCTTCTTAATGCTTTGCCAGGCCTTTACAGCCGCAGCCTTCAGGTCTTGCTTGTTTGTGGGTCTTTCCGTCTTAAGTCTGGATTTGAGCAAGTGAAATGCATGCTCAATTGGGTTTAGATCTGGAGATTGACTTGGCCATTGCAGAATGTTCCACTTTTTGGCACTCATGAACTCCTGGGTAGCTTTGGCTGTATGCTTGGGGTCATTGTCCATCTGTACTATGAAGCGCCGTCCAATTAACTTTGCAGCATTTGGCTGAATCTGGGCTGAAAGTATATCCCGGTACACTTCAGAATTCATCCGGCTACTCTTGTCTGCTCTTATGGCATCAATAAACACAAGTGACCCAGTGCCATTGAAAGCCATGCATGCCCATGCCATCACGTTGCCTCCACCATGTTTTACAGAGGATGTGGTGTGCCTTGGATCATGTGCCGTTCCCTTTCTTCTCCAAACTTTTTTCTTCCCATCATTCTGGTACAGGTTGATCTTTGTCTCATCTGTCCATAGAATACTTTTCCAGAACTGAGCTGGCTTCTTGAGGTGTTTTTCTGCAAATTTAACTCTGGCCTGTCTATTTTTGGTATTGATGAATGGTTTGCATCTAGATGTGAACCCTTTGTATTTACTGTCATGGAGTCTTCTCTTTACTGTTGACTTAGAGACAGATACACCTACTTCACTGAGAGTGTTCTGGACTTCAGTTGATGTTGTGAACGGGTTCTTCTTCACCAAATTAAGTATGCGGCGATCATCCACCACTGTTGTCATCCGTGGACGCCCAGGCCTTTTTGAGTTCCCAAGCTCACCAGTCAATTCATTTTTTCTCAGAATGTACCCAACTGTTGATTTTGCTACTCCAAGCATGTCTGCTATCTCTCTGATGGATTTTTTCTTTTTTTTCAGCCTCAGGATGTTCTGCTTCACCTCAATTGAGAGTTCCTTTGACCGCATGTTGTCTGCTCACTACAACAGCTTCCAAATGCAAAACCACACACCTGGAATCCACCCCTGACCTTTTAACTACTTCATTGATTACAGGTTAACGAGGGAGACGCCTTCAGAGTTAATTGCAGCCCTTAGAGTCCATTGTCCAATTACTTTTGGTCCCTTGAAAAAGAGGACGCTATGCATTACAGAGCTATGATTCCTAAACCCTTTCTCCGATTTGGATGTGGAAACTATCATATTGCAGCTGGGAGTGTGCACTTTCAGCCCATATTATATATAAAATTGTATTTCTGAACATGTTTTTGTAAACAGCTAAAATAACAAAACTTGTGTCACTGTCCAAATATTTCTGGCCCTAACTGTATGTTAAAAAGAAGAGGGCCCAATACTGACCCTTGTGGTACCCCACTGCTAACCGCGACCCAGTCCGAGTGTGTTCCATTAATTACCACCCTTTGTTTCCTATCCCTGAGCCAGCTCTCAACCCACTTACACATATTTTCCCCTATCCCCATTATTTTCATTTAATGTATCAACCTTTTGTGCGGCACCGTATCAAAAGCTTTTGAAAAGTCCATATACACTACATCTACTGGGTTCCCTAGGTCCAGTCCGGAACTTACCTCTTCATAGAAGTTGATCAAATTAGTCTGACATGAACGGTCCCTAGTAAACCCATGCTGATACTGGGTCATGAGGTTATTCCTCTTCAGATACTCCAGCATAGCATCCCTTAGAATGCCCTCCAGGATTTTACCCACAGTAGAGGTTAAGCTTACTGGCCTATAATTACCGAGTTCAGTTTTTGTCCCCTTTTTGAATATTGGCACCACATTTGCTATACGCCAGTCCTGTGGCAGAGACTCTATTATTATGGACTCTTTGAAGATTAAAAATAATGATCTATCAATGACTGTACTTAATTGCTGCAGTACTCGGGGGTGTATCCCATCCTGGCCAAAAAATGTGAGCCCATCCACCAAACGTCAAGGTAATCTCAGATCGGATGGGTCCCTGACCTGACTGCCTAGTGTGAACACTTACCTCTGGCTAATAACATGGTAAAGCCTGCATTTATAGGAAGGTCAGAACCAACTATGTACTATTTTTTCTGACTTGAATGCCCCGCCCTTCACCATGCTGTGATTTAAATTACATCCAAACACAGTTGGTTCCGACCTTCCTATAAATGCCGCAAAGCATTCTTGGGACAGGAGCGTCGCGAGGGGTATCGCTAAACGCCTGGGCTGGATCCGGGGGCCGCCAGAAGGTGAGTATATAACTATATTTTATTTTAGTTCTTTTTTTAACAGGGATATGGTGCCCACATTGCTATATACTGCATGGGCTGTGTTATATACTGCGTGGCCTGTATTATATACTATGTCTCTGTGCTATATACTACATGGGCTGTGCTATATACTACGTGTCTGTGCAATATACTATATGGCTGGGCAATATACTACGTGGCTGTGCTATATACTACGTGGTTGTGTTATATGCTACGTGGGCTGTGTTATATACTGCATGGCCTATGTTATATACTGTGTGGCCTGTGCTATATACTACGTCTGTGCTATATACTATGTGGGCTGTGCTATATACTACATGGCTGTGCAATATACTACGTGGCTGTGCAATATACTGCATGGGCTGTGTTATATACTGCATGATCTGTGTTATATACTGCGTGGCTTGTGTTATATACTACATGGGCTGTGCTATATACTACGTGGCTGTGTTATATTCTACATGGCTGTGCTATATACTATATGGCTGTGCTATATACTACGTCGCTGTGCTATATACTACGTGGCTGTGCTATATACTACGTGGCTATACAATATACTACGTGGCTGGGCAATATACTATGTGGCTGTGCTATATACTATGTGGGCTTTGCTCTATACTAGGTGGCTGGGCAATATACTACGTGGCTGTGCTATATACTACTTGGCTGTGTAATATACTATGTGGGCTGTGTTATATACTACTTGGGCTGTGTTATATACTTCATGGGCTGTGCTATATACTACTATACATATTCCAGAATACCAGATGCGTTAGAATCGAGCCACCAACTAGTATGAGATATAATTTTGGATATTGATATTAAGTTTATTGAAAGAACGGTAACCATTTAATCTATATGTCATTTAATGCTATGGCTGGTTGATATAAACTCAAGAATGATGCAGGACCCTAGAACATTTTTGCATTACAATTTTTACTGGCCCCAACATTGGAAATACAATTTGCATCATATTGCTTTTAATTTTTTCTGTGTCCAAAAACTTTTTTCCTTCTACTTTTGAAATGTGCTATTTAACTATTTATATTTGTGGATTTAATTTTCTCTGCTTTGGTTACCTTACGGATATTATGCATGATATCACATAACTGTATGCGGCTATTTTGTCTTCTGTTGTATAGTTTATTGTATATCTACTATATAATTGTCTAAGGGTCACTTCCGTCTTTCTGTCTGTCCTTCTGTCTGTCTGTCTGTCACGGATATTCATTGGTCGCAGCCTCTGTCTGTAATGGAAATCCAAGTCGCTGATTGGTCGTGGCAAAACGGCCACGACCAATCAGCGACGGGCACAGTCTGGAAGAAAATGGCCGCTCCTTACTCTCCGCAGTCAGTGCCCAGCGCCCGCATACTCCCCTCCAGTCACCGTTCACACAGGGTTAATGCTGGCGGTAACGGACCGCGTTATGCCGCGGGTAACGCACTCCGTAACCGCTGCTATTAACCCTGTTTGTCCCCAAATTTTTACTATTGATGCTGCCTATGTGGGCTGTGTTATGTACTGCGTGGGCTGTGCTATATATTACGTGGCCACTGTTATATACTGCGTGGGCAGTGTTATATACTACGTGGCTGCTATATACTGCGTGGGCAGTGTTATATACTACGTGGGTGCTATATACTACATAAGCAGTGTTATATACTATGTGGGCTGTGTGATATACTCCGTGGGCTGTGCAAAATATTATGTAGCCACTGTTATATACTGTGTGGGCAGTGTTATATACTATGTGGCTGCTATATACTGCATGGGCAGTGTTATATACTACGTGGCTGTTATATACTGTGTGGGCAGTGTTACATACTATGTGGCTGCTATATACTGCGTGGGCTGTGCTATATATTACGTGGCCAGTGTTATATACTGCATGGCCTGTGTTATATACTATGTTGACTGTGTTATATACTGCGTGGCCTCTATATACTGCGTGGGCTGTGTTATATAGTACGTAGCTGTTATATACTGCGTGGCCACTGTTATATATTGCGTGTCCTGTATTAACGCATC